>NC_141694.1:1074287787-1075487787 GCF_964263255.1 Lissotriton vulgaris | reverse complement strand
GAATACCTCTGCGCAGGAGAGGACCAAACTTTAACTGGGGGGGTAAGAATAAAACGTTTGTCTTTCTTTTACCCACCAACATTCCAGGATGGCCCCTCCCAAATAGAGGGACCCTGGTACACAGTAGGCCCTCATCATCGAGGCAGAGAAAGGGATGAATGGAGAGGCCAAGAACACTGGAGAAAATATAGAGAACCCCCACGCTGGGACGGGTGGAATGGACTACCATTAACCAACATGTATAGTGGCTTAGAGTGCGTCGACTGACCACCACAGCCAGAAGAACGGACATCTAAAACTCCAGATATCCTCCCTACCCCAGACAACACCTTAATCCCTGAACATCCACTTATCCACACCAACCTACAAACAGATAATGTTCTCAAAGATAATCATCCAGCTCTGAGCGTGATCTCCTGGAACATCGCGGGATTACGACCAAAGCTGGAGGATGGGACCATCATGCACCATGCACATAGACAACAAATACTCTGCCTGCAGGAGACATGGTCACAATCAGAACTTCACTTACAGGGGTACAGGACGTTTTTTTCCCCTGCGTTGGTGGGGAAAAAGGGTAGACCAAAGGGAGGACTAAATGTATATATAGCCAATACCATTCAAAACATCAAAATAAGTGTCATTGAACTGGATCTTAACTTCCAGATCATTGGTCTTTCTCTACCCAAAAATGAGTTTATAGTCCTCATTAATTTTTATAATAACCTTGAGGAAACACAGCTCCAGAGAGCTTTGGCCCACCTTCATGAAAAATTATCCACCCTTAGACAGAAACAAGGAGCAAGGGGTGGATTATCCATAATATGGGCAGGAGATTTTAATCTACATCAATGTACTCAACCAGAGCAAAAATGTCCTAGTATGGTCACAGAGGAACGTGATTTCCTAACACACTTTTTTCATAATAACGCAGGAGGAATAATGAATGATCTCCTATCAGATCTTGACCTCCAAATAGCAAACATACCGGATCCCAGAACTAGTTTACTAGAATCAACCTATATAGGAAGAGGTTTCAGTACCACAGTTGATTACATCATAATATCAGCTAGTCTACAACCTAGAGTAAACAGCTTTGAAGTCATACCCAACAGCCAAAGTGACCATGCTATCCTCAAAATGGAACTGACTATAAACCATCAACAGTCTCTGCCTACGGTGATAGCTAGTGCACTGACCCAAGATAATATAAACCTGGGCCAATTGAATGGGTACTCAATAAAGTGGGGGAAGATAAATCCAGAGGAAATCACCAAAGACTTGATAAAATCAGTACACCATCCAAATTAAGAAATGTCTAGATATACTCATAGAAGACGAGGAACTTCTTAATTGCTTCGCACAAATTATGGAAAAAATACAGTCTTTACTTACAGCAAAACACAAAGCTGGACCACGCCGACCGAAAGGATGGTTCAATCAAGAATGTACTCAGGCCCACTCAAAACTCAAACTAGCACTAAATAAAGATGAAAGGGATCCCCATATTATATCCGCTCTAAGAAAGGAATATCATACAATCAGAAAAAAGAGAAAAGCGGACTTAAAGCAAGCCCTATGGGATGAACTTCATGCAAGTGCACAGGAAAAAAACAGCCAGGCCTTCTGGAGAGTAATAAGAACTCCATTCTTGGCGGATGATTCAAATCCAAAAATTGAAGTTGCGATAGATGAGTCAGAATGGGTATCACACTTCTCAAAAATTTTCCGAAAACCATCTTTTGAGCAAGAAAATGAACACGAGAACCAAAAAGTTCCGCCCTACCCTATTCAAATAGACTTTGACATCTCTGAGATCCTTCTGGCCCTTAAAGCAAGCAAAAATGGAAAAGCACCAGGCCCGGATGGAGTCCCGGTTGACTTTTTCAAGTATAACCCAGACCTTTGGGCCCCGATCATTACCAGGGTGTGCACGGCAGCGGCAAAGAAAGGAATCCTGGAGTCTTGGACAAAGTCTGTCATGGTACCGATATTTAAGAAGGGAAACCGCCAGGACCCTGCTTGCTACCGCCCAATATCCTTGTTGGATTCACTGGGTAAGTTGACAGGTAGGGTGATCCTGGAGCGACTTCAGGACTGGGTGGAGGAGAGAGGCATACTGTCTGATCTACAATTTGGCTTCAGAGAAGGCTTTGGAACTGTGGAGCAAGCCCTAAACCTCTCTGTGATTATCGGGAAATATATACACGCCAAGAAAGATAAATTATATATGATCTACGTGGACTTGTCCGCGGAATTTGACTGTGTTTCTCACACCAAATTGTGGTCCCTCTTAGCCCAAATGGGGGTAGATCCGCCACTCCTGAATTTTTTAAGGGAAATGTACTCCAAGCCCTCTGCCAGAGTCCGTTTTGGTACAAAAGGAGAGCTGACAGCGTCTTTAAGAGTGGAGCGTGGAGTCAGACAAGGATGTGTCCTGGCACCTTTCCTTTTCTCCCTCTATACTAACAACCTGGAGGTTGAGCTCTTGAGAGGTGCCCGGGACCTCCCACAGGCAAAACATCGCCCGATTCCCGCTCTGCTCTATGCGGACGACGCTGTCCTCCTGGCACGGACTCCCTGTGAACTTCAAAAGACTCTTAACAGGTACTCTCAGTTTATGGGTACCCTAGACCTTCACATAAATGTGAAAAAGACTGTTGTGATGACGGCAGGTACTGGGAGAAAACACCTGAAAAACATTACCCTTAATAACCAAAAAATAGACTCTGCAAATGAATATTGCTACCTGGGAATTACAATAGACAATAAATTGTCCTGGAAAAAGACTGTGGAAGCGAGGAAAGACTGCTTTAAAAGAGCGTTAGCGGCATTGGTGACGTTTACACAAAAACTGGGAAAACGACCACCTGTGGAACTGTTAGCGATATATAGGGCCAAATGCCAATCGACAGCCCTATATGGAGCAAGCTTATGGGGTCACACGGATGTCACCTCCCTGCAAACAGCAGAAAATAACTTTTTAAGGTTCTTGTTGATGGCCCCAAAGCGATCCTCAACTTATGCCTGCCACGTTGAATTAGGTGTTCCACATATTGAGGACCTTGCAAAAATACAACCGCTACTCTTATGGCGCCGTATCTGGACTTCGGAGAAAAATGACCTCACCAAGATGATAGTGGCAGACGCTATGACATTGGACCATGCCTTAAAAATTAAGTGGTTAGCCTATATCAGAAACTTTTTCATTGACCTTGGGGCAGAGCAATACTACCTGAATCCTGAAAAAATCAGTGAACTCACAAAGAAACAACTAAACAAACTAGCCCTGGGACATTTGGAAAACTTGAGATTACAATCGGAAGCAGGCAAACCGTCTGTCCAACACGCTATAATGGTCCAATCTACACTTTTAATTCAGCCCTATCTAAATCTTAATCTTGGTTTGTTCGATCGCTACCTACTGACAAGGTTCAGACTAAATGTATTTCACAGACTGGTAGCTTTTCCAACAGCAAATGTTTGGGATCCGAATCCACCCTTATGCCCCTGTGACGAGAAGTCAACACAAACAACTTTACATACTGTCTTGTTTTGCAAGTTTTACCATGAACATCGTAAAGTCTGGCTATTGACTTTGTTAAAATCTTGGGGTCTTAGGCAATGTCGCCCTGCTATGCTGTGTCTACAGCTTTTGGATACTGAAGCCACTTGTTACCATGTTCTTAACTTTTTGAAGTGTATACATAGACACAGAAAAAACCTTTAAAAGTAATTCCTTTAAACAAATTAATGCTTTTATAACTTAGATGTGGAATTTACTTGTTATATATGTAATCACTTTGCACCTTTTTCTATAACTGTTTTTATTATGTATTATTATTGCTTTTATGGATTTCTAACTTGAAATTCCGAATAAAGATTATTATTATTATTATTATTATTATTATTATATAGTGCAGTCAATTTCAAGAATTGCCACGTGGTGTAACTACAGTAATACCACATGCTGCCTTTATGCTCAGTTTCCCTGCTGTCCTATGGAATACACAAAAACTTTGAGATGATGAGCTCTTCTCAGCTTTGGAAATGCACCAGTTAGCAGGTTCTACAATGGTAGCTTCTAGTCCCCGGCTTCACATTATCTGCTCGAGTTCTCCTGCACAGCAGCTCCTTAAAGATCTACTTTCAGTGCTAAAGGGCTGTTTTCAATAGAGACTTCTAACCCCAGATTCCTCACCTTAGAATATTCCCCCAGGCGTCAGACTGGATCTTGAAAATCCTGAGCAGTACATCTGCGCACTGGAAAGTGAAGTTAATTTACTCTCTGTTGACGTTGTGCAAGTTGTAAGCAATGTTGCAGTGCCACTATACACTAGCGGTGCTACTACGGATGCGCTGACATCAATTCCTTTCTTTCCACACCAACAGTGCGGATCCGGAGAGCTACCTTACTCACTTTTTTCAACTTTTTGGTGATCTTTTTTTAGCTATTGCTCCTAGTGTGATAGGGATATGTCATCCAACAAACCTATGGCTTTTAAACCTTGCGGGAATGTCACAGGCAAATGCCTCTGTTTGATCCCACTTGGTCTGTCTCTGGTTCTTGAAGTTGGGCCTTGATCTCAAGACCTGCCTCATGTGCAAGTCAATGCATCCCAATGCAATCCGCCAGCTGATGGTGTGGCAGAAGAAAGTTCAGTGTCGTTCCTGGTCCACTCTCAAAAGAGATCTTGTGGCCACTCATTGAGATGGTTACATGAACAGTTGCCTTCCCACTCCAAAATGTCTTGCTCAAAGTCGGGTAAGTCCAAGAAACACACACAAAAATCATCTAAGCGCTCATCGGAATCCCCATCCAAACGCGGTGCTTTGAGGCCCATTCACGCACCCCACAAGCTTGACTCCACACTTCTCCAAGTTCCCTCGAACTGCAGAAATCCCTGCCGAACTGATAGACTGCTATAATGCCAGGCATGCCATCTTTAGGCCACCAACACCATCTGGCGAGCTTTCACAGCCCGATAGAACCAAGTGGTGACCCTGATGGGGGGTTCGCCCCCAATGCTAGCGGGACCCTCTAGATTAACCCCCAGATCTGGTCCGATGCCGACACGTGTGCCACTACGCACAATGGCCCCATCCACACAACGCAATCTCGACCCCGGTGGCACCACAGCACAAAGGGCCTATCCCATTTCCTGACTCTGAGATGCGCCCCCACTCGACATTGACACTGGTGCTGTCCAAGCCGTATCACCCCTTGTACTTACCAGATTGAACAGGCCCTTCCTACCTGAATGAGGGGAAGAAGAGAAGTTTGTAACCTTTGAGGAGGATCCCGACCAAGAAGGAAACTAGTTTGAGGAATTATGGGGAAGCCTGAATACCTCCCCAGACTATGGCATGCTTTTTCCCTTTAGGCCCTGTTTTGGAGGAATGTTACATCAAATAAATGATGGACGGAATGCCGACAATGCAAACATTCTCCCCCAGTCAAAAGATCTGGGTTAAATCTATCGTCCTTTTACCCACTACGCCACCCCAGTTTGGCCCCATCCATATGCAAATCAGTCTTGACCCGGTGCCCCATGGGAACAGTCCAGACCGAACTGCAAGGTCAGGTCCTAGCTGGACCGGAAACAAGCATCCTGGGACCAGTTTCAGGGTATGTCACCCTTCTTCAGCCAGGCTAGCTTGAATCCAGTGGCACAGTGAGCAAGGGACCAACGTCTGGGCATACCCATCCCACTTAGGGCAAAAAGTGTTACAGCAAACAAATGATGGACGGAATGCTGACAATGCAAACATTCCGTCCATCATTTGTTTGCTGTAACACTGTTTTGGAGGAAAGCACAAGTTTTGCAACAGTGATGCGTAGGGCTGCGGAAGTGTTGTGACATGAATTGTTACTTTGCAACCTTTCCCATCGTAACCTGTTTTCTGCTGCTCAGATAGCATAAATATGATATGCTGGAGTGCTTGGTGATGTAATGGAATGCTTGAGGGTCTGGTGAGATTGAGAGTCAGATGGAGTGTGTGGACTGAGCAGCAAGGATGCTGCTCCTGGTGGGGCTTACTCAATACCATCTTCTATACATGGCCTTTTACCTTCAATCTTAATAAACAATTTTTCTACAATAAAGCTACTGGACCTCCTTCCCTCACAAGAATGACGATGATTTAGGAAAAATAACCATGCGTGTGAATTGAAGAAATTGCTGAAGAAATCTAAAGGAAACCTAAAAGGATCTACTCAAGAAACTTTGAGCACTACAGAAGATAGCCATCCAGCCTCCCCATCAAACAGCCCACTGCCAGGGCGTGGATCTGTTATTTACATGGACTTGTATCATTCATGTTAATAGAGACAACGTTTTGTGTAATATACTTTTCAACCTGCAGCATTTATGCTATGAAGGATCTGTCAGCCTGCTGTCCTGGGAAATTCTACAGGTTAGTAAGAAAGTGCACAGCAAAGGAAAGTGCTGTAATTGAGGCAACTTTACTTCAGGATGAACTTGTAATGAATGGGCAGCATTATTGGTAAAGGAACTGACAGTGTGAACTGATGCAAACTAGCAGTGATAAGTTGTACTGGTGATGGGTGAATTCTACTTGTACCGATTAGCAGTTGGAAGATCGTCTGAACTACTTGTGGAGATGTCGCAGGTGTGCAAGGGTGGTAAGCCTGAAATAAACATGGCATTTTAACTTTGAAATGACAGGGGGGTTAAGCTCTGCAACATTGTGCCCTGTGCATCGAGTGCTTTTAAGTTAACCCATACTGGGCAGAGGCTGGGTTTTAATTTTTAAAATCTAACAGCCATAGGGATGTGCCCTGACCGTTAGGTTGCTGCTCAAGCAATTAATCTTGAGCCCTTAAGGCCTCAAGCCACAGCAGTTGCCTGCATGTGTTAGTTGCAATACAAACACAACCTGTGAAGGCTCACACCCCTGAATGACAGCACTGTCGCGCGTACCTGTTTGTATCCTGTGAAGTCATAGAAGAGGCGGGCGTACGGCGCATGTTGCGTTGACAGCATAGGCGTGTCTGTTCTGATGGCCCGCACATTTGGGACTAATTACGTCACTGCACGACTTGTTGACATAATAGCTCTTTAGCTGTAATGCGCACAACTGGCTTAAGAGAAAAAATAACTGGAATGCATCTGATATACCGCAGCGAACTTCCACAACACGAGAAGTGTGTAGTCAACTCCCGAAGAAGGGGCTAACTGAGGATGTGGATTAGCCCTTGGCCAAGCAGAACCTCAATATTTCTGCATGTTTGATTAATTAATTGTAGATCCCTTCTGCACCAAGCATTGCTTTAGGTATTCCACAGAGTTTTCTTATTCAATTTATTAATCAGAGTGAGGCAACAGGCGGAGGTGTGGTGGTAGTGTTCTGAGATACTTTCCATTGCACTATGTCCAAATTAGCAAATAGTAGGACCATAGAAAACATTCTCTATAGCTATAGATCCCTCTTTAGCGCTAGCTGGGGCTTTGATAGCCTACTTCTCAACTTGGTAGGTCAACTCTCCATACTGCACTCACATTTTCAGCTAGTTAGAGACTTAAACCTGCATATTAATGACTACAGCTGTGTCAGTCCATCATCTCCTTGTGTTTGCTTTGCTGTTGTGTGATGGCCAAAATCTTTCTGGACACCGTAAAAAGTTTCAACCTTGAGCAACATGTGCATGAACCTCATTGTGGAATTCAAGAAAAGATTTAGACTGAGATGTTGTTTTATCCAAAAGGTAGATTTATTGTTTAGTTCAGTCAGAACAGGAACATTTGAGGATAAGATGGTTGTAGTATTGAAAGTAGTATCAGGAAAATCAGCCCCACCGGGAGCAGCATCCCTGCTGCTCAGCCCACATACTGCAACTGACAATTCCACTCAAACATACACACAAGGAACATTCTGTGACATCACTCAAACTGGCTGAGCAGCAGAGTACAGAATACAGAGAAAGGACTACACAGAGAAGAGAGAAGGACACCACACACCTCCCTCCCTAACGGAGACAATAACAAATAAAGAGGTAAGGAAGTTGGAACAAATAAGTAAAGAGGAAGGAAAGACACATTAAAACACACACACGCACACCCTCTTTCAACAGTATGTGTGCAATAAAGAAAGCAACACAATAAACATAAAAGCAAGTGGGTTTGAGCCCTAAGAAGTGTCGCAACACCCAAAACAACAAAATGCATAGCGCACAACTATAAATACAAACAAGGAGCTAAAAAGCTCACTAAATGTGGTTTAAGTATCAGTATAAGAACCCACCACCACTCAGAATTACGCATTAAACAGCACACAGTAAATTCAAGCATGGAACGAAAATGCCCGCTAAATGTGGTTTGAGTAACAAAAGGACTCAACACAACTCAGAAGTGAATTTGAACGCAGTAAATGTCCACAACCAGACAATAGTAAATGCAAAACAAGCATTTCCAATGCAACAGGTCTCGCATTTAAGCGAGTTTGAGCTATTGGCATTGTAAATGACAATGCCTTTTATTTATGTTTATGCTTTTGAAGCATATATAAAACACATTGTCATTTACAATGCCAATAGCTTAAACTCATGTAAATGCGAGACCTATTGCATTGCAAATGCTTGTTTACTTCCGTACCTGTGTCTGATTCAAGACGTTAGGGACCACGGGTAGCAAATACAGAGACACTATATGGGCAAGCAGCTGCTAGCCCTGTCTAACCCTTGTGGACATCCATAGTCTGTTCACCACCACAGTGGCTGTCTATGCTACAAAGCTCCTACATTCAGTGATTTTCAGAGCCAACATCGATCAGTATTTTCTCCACCAGCCACCACCCTTGCCAAGTCTCAGTATTTACTTTATTAAATGCGTGGTCTCACGTGTGTGAAAGTGCTCCTTGCCATACTCTTTCGTTTTTTGTCTCACCGTTTACTTCAATGTTTTCCTGTGGTTAAGGCTTTTTGTCCCTCTCGGGCTCTCATGCAGCTGCATGCACGCGCCCAGCAGCGCAGCATGACTCAGCACGGAATTACCAGCAATGCTGATCTTATCATCAATTCTTCCCACTTCAATGTTCTCGCTCAGTCACAAGGTGAATACGGGCGGCACTTCCCCAAAAGTGGGTGCGCGCGGATAGGCGGGAGGGAAGCGGCTCTGCTAATCTTGCGCACTCCCGAGATGTTCAACGGAGCAGAGTTCGGCTGATCACGCGGGGATGCCCGCTGCTTTCACAATAACACAAGCCCGGGCCCCGTTTCTGGTAACTAACCCATTCCTGGTGATTGCTCACAAGTTCTTTACAACACATCCTTAGCTCACAATGGGGCACATTCATGCAGAATTAGGTGGAAGACTTGATGCAAATTAGTTGCATACTACAGTGCTGAAGGTCAATTTTGCCACTAGTTTGCGCAAAGTAAACATAGTTCTTCTCATAAAATACCCAGTGTTTAATCTGTGAATGCACATGGCGTTCGGACACAAAGGTTCCTGTGATTCCGGAAGAATCATCCTTGTGCCTACCAAGAAACAAATGGGGCATTGCCTTGTGTTATGTAACTAGTACTCGTATAAAAAGCTCCAATACCTAGGAGTCGATTACACGCTATCTAAAACAAACAAAAAAAAGGCAGGAGAGAACGATCTAAAATCAGTGACAAAGGGAATATTCAGAGACTGAAGAGTAACCCTCAAGAGTGAGATTAAGATAAATGAAGTGTTGAATGGTGGTAGAAGGTGGGAAAGGACTAGGCACCATTGGTATTCTGCAATTTAGGCTTTGCCAGTAGATTCCTTTGTCATATGAAACAACTTTGGGCCCCTTAACCTTTATTCAAATAATAAACTATGCACTAAACAAAATAAAATCTATTCACTCGCAGAAACAATGGAAAAGCTAATTTTATTGAGGTTGGTCAAGTTTAGGTTTTACATTACACGCAAAATGTAAAAAATGTTTTTATAATCTAAACGCAGCTCTTTAACATCTGTATTTAGACTCTGGTGCAACAGGCACCTGGTCATATCCGTGCCAACTACATGCTTGCCTTTGGCTCTTTTGGACACACGCCTTTGAGCACTGATCACATCTATTCCCTCTACCACTAATGACTGGCCACGTCAGTGCCTCCGTCCGCTCGTCTTCTCAAGTCACACCAATGCCCACTCTTCGCTTATCTCTAATTCTGCAACAGCAGCGCCACTTTTGCTTGTGTCTTAGCACACCTTCCACTCCATTAGGGCTGGCCAAAGACTGGTCTTGCTCCACATCAGTATCAATATTAGTACACACTGTTGTCCATTTCCGGATCACCGTGCGAGCTGCCAAAAAGGCTTTGAATGCGAGTCAAACATCAATGTTAGAATCAGGAAATGATAGGCATTTTGGAAGGACTGTGCCACAAGTAGTGCTAAATACATGTGTATCGCATGCCAAGGACAATAAAAGGCGTGAGGACTGTGCATGGAGATTAAGAAAACTGCCTGCGCAGTGCCTGTAATCCAGTCACTAACAGCCCCACCGAGAGGACCCAGAGGCTGTAACTGTGCAATGGTGCAACGTTATTGCTACTCCATGAACAATTGTCGGTGAAGAGAACCATGGCCGAATTCATGGTACCAAGACGAGCAGCGACAGTGGCCAGCAAAGGCGGGAGTTCGGCTGGCATTTCAGGCCTGAACACTTCTATGAGGCTCGCAATTCTGAACCATGGCCGAATTCATGGCACCAAGACGAGCAGAGACAGCGGACTGCAAAGGCGTGAGTTCGGCTGGCATTTCAGGCCAAAAAACCGACTAGGCTCGCAATTTTGCCCGAGGCCGAGCTGGCTGGGTCCAAGCCCTGTTTCCGTTCACTCGCCCAATTAAAAAAAAAAATTCTTGTATATAAGATAGTTGATGAAAGCGTATAGGGTGAGCACTTTTGAGCCGCTATCGTATTAAATAGTTAATATAAAACTGCACACAGTAGTAGCGTAATGAAATATTTAGTGAATGAATTGTTCTGGGAGAAATACGTATTCGAAAAATCTTTTTCTCAAACTATTGTTACCAGTATCATAGCGTGCAAGATAAGGATTCTAGAACGCCTCCTGAAGTCATAGGGATACCTAAGCGAACTTAAATACAAAACAGCAAGTCAAAGGAGAGAATGCGTTCCAAAATTAGACCCAATTCACTATCCGTGCCTGCTTTCCAATGCTGCCAGGAGTGTACGCCAACTATGTACACAATGGGGGTGTATTTACTTGTCTCGAAGGAATGCCTGGAGACAGAATGTACGCTAAAGATGTATTTTTTTTTAAAACACACCCGCGAGTAGTGCGCGTGCGCCACTGCGACACATATGTTTTCAATTATCGTGCCTTTGTCTGGGCACGATAATTGAAAACATATGGGCTTTGGTGCACGTAATAGACACCTTTAGGCCGTGGGCGGAGCAATGCACCCGCCTTCGGCCTATTGGGTGCTCTGTTAACAAAATACACACACTCAAAGCCCAAGCACAGAAGAGCAGACAAAAAAGACACGCACAAGCGTGTGCGATTCCAGGGTCCATTTCTGAACCCCGGACAAAAGGACTCTCGCCTGCACGAGCACTGATGTGCAGTGCAACGCAGGACGCGAAACTTAAAAATGGAGCAAAAGTGTCCCGTAAATGTGGTTTAAGAATCCACCCACCGAAGAACCCACCACCATTCAGAAAAGGTTTAAACGCAGCAATTGTCCACCACTTGGAAACGCATATGCTTTCAATAAGTAGCATGAGCATAAGTATCACGGTCACAAACAGTCAATTCAAGTATAGTTTCAGCACAGCGAAAAGATAAATAGTTTAGGATGCACGCAACCAGCAATCCTAGCACGAGTAAATGTAAAAAGATTTGAGCACAATAATAGCCCATAAATAACTTGCTCACCACCAGCCAAATACACACAAAGAAAGGACGCAATACACGCCCTCAAAAAGGTATGCAAACAACAAATGCCAACACCATCAGCACACTAAGCAAGAAAGGTAAAAGTACACAAGTAATACATTCATGTAAATCACCTACAGAACAAATAAAGGCAGTGCAAAACCAGCAGCACATGAGAACAGCAGCAGCAGTACACAGAAGAAAAGTGTGTAACAATCAAATAAGAAAGAATCAGAAATGAAAATAATTCAGAGTCCTTACCTGACCATATCAGCTAGCCAGCAAGAGGAGCTTCAGGAGCCTGTGAAACCCGTGTGCTTGGGTTCCTTTCCACAATCGCCTCCGCCATTGCGGATATCACTGCTGCCAGGGGAGGCAGCAGACTATAGCCCCCAGCGTGCCTTGCGGCAGGGACGCCGCAGGCACACCCAGCACACGCCAGGAGGCGCTCAAAGCCAGCCAGGGTGTCCAGCAGCGCGCAGGCGAGCCCGGGCGAAGCCAGGGTCAAGGGAGGGCCCGTACGAGGCTGGGAAGGGCCCCTCTCTTGGCCCTACAGGAGCTGCTGACACCGGTAAGAACATATAACAGTAATTTACCGTGTATTATTGGAAAACTTTTCTCTCAGCTGGATAATGGGCAAAAGGAAGCTCAAAATGCGCCCATCACTAAATACTTGAGAAATGCTGTGGGGTGGATAAATAGCGAGATCGTACATGTGGAGGAACAGCTTGCAGCTACCAAAACTCCATTAGATGCCGTATTTAAAGAGTTTGCATTAGATGGTGATCGAGCCACTTCAGATTTCGCGAGTAATGGGACAGATAAGGTCACAGAGGTAGAACTATTGGGTGACAATGTAATAAATTAGGACTCTGCTCTGAATGTGGAAAACCCTTGCATTTTAACTACATCTTTGAAGATCTCAGCACTAACAGTACAGACACACTTTGTCTACAAAGAATCCAAAAACAGGGATGTTTGGATAAGAATAATCCTTTCCCAAAATAGCTCTGCATGATATATGAGATTTGGATCACATTCTGGTTATAACAGAATATGCTCACTGTAATGTTGGGGTCTTCGTTTTTTATATAAAAATGTGTTTTTTAATGTATGTGATAAACATTTTTTTAAAGTATTGTATTTATTTTAAAAAGCATATATTGTTGTGTGTTTATCCTTTGAGACACGGACTAAAGGATTTTTAATTTATGTATGGATTGAGGTATATTCTTGTGTCTTTTTTTATAAATAAAATTTTGTAAGCACTACATTAAAGTTTGGGTTTATTATTTGTATGCCACATTCTAAGGGTTTATTAAGGATTGTATAAAATGTTGATATAGCCTCTAAAGTGTAAGAAAGAGGGTCGTGTATGTATGTGGGTTCACTTCCAGGGGTCATTCTTTTTCCCTACAGACCTGCCCACCTGCCAGCTAAAAAGTTTAAACAACAACCCAATTTTAACGATGGCCTTGGGGGTAATCAGATAGTGAAGGCTAAAACCAAGACAAAGACCAACAAGCATTTGCAATGCAATAGGTCTCGCATTAGGAAAGTGTGAGCTATTGGTATTGTAAATTACAATATTTTTTAATATGTGTTGGCTTTGAAAATATATAAATTAATAGATTGTTATTCACAAAGCCAAAAGCTTACACTTTCCTAATGTGAGTCCTATTGGCTATGGCAATGCTTGTTGGTAGCAAGCAAGGACAGTGCTGTTGTGGTGCTGAGTGATGATGTGGTGTATTAGAGTGATGTGCTGGTGTATTAGAGTGATGTGGTGGTGTCCCAGAGTGATGTGGTGGTGTCCCAGAGTGATGTGGTGGTGTCCCAGAGTGATGTGGTGGTGTCCCAGAGTGTTGTAGTGGTGTCCCAGAGTGTTGTGGTGGTGTCCCAGAGTGATGTGGTGGTGCCCCTGAGTGGTGTGGTGGTGTCCCTGAGTGATGGGGTGGTGTTCCTGAGTGATGGGGTGGTGTCCCTGAGTGATGTGGTGGTGCCCCTGAGTGGTGCCCCTGAGTGATGTGGTGGTGTCCCTGAGTGATGTGGTGGTGCCCCCGAGTGATGTGGTGGTTCCCCCGAGTGATGTGGTGGTGCCCTCGAGTGATGTGGTGGTGCCCCCGAGTGATGTGGTGGTGTCCCGAGTGATGTGGTGGTGTCCCTGAGTGATGTGGTGGTGCCCCTGAGTGATGTGGTGGTGCCCCTGAGTGATGTGGTGGTGCCCCTGAGTGATGTGGTGGTGCCCCTGAGTGATGTGGTGGTGTCCCTGAGTGATGTGGTGGTGTCCCTGAGTGATGTGGTGGTGTCCCTGAGTGATGTGGTGGTGTTCCTGAGTGATGTGGTGGTGTCCCTGAGGGATGTGGTGGTGTCCCTGAGGGATGTGGTGGTGTCCCTGAGGGATGTGGTGGTGTCCCTGAGGGATGTGGTGGTGTCCCTGAGGGATGTGGTGGTGTTCCTGAGTGATGTGGTGGTGTCCCTGAATGATGTGGTGGTGTCCCTGAGTGATGTGGTGGTGTCCCTGAGTGATGTGGTGGTGTCCCTGAGGGATGTGGTGGTGTCCCTGAGGGATGTGGTGGTGTCCCTGAGGGATGTGGTGGTGTCCCTGAGGGATGTGGTGGTGTCCCTGAGGGATGTGGTGGTGCCCCTGAGTGATGTTGTGGTGTCCCTGAGTGATGTTGTGGTGTCCCTGAGTGATGTTGTGGTGTCCCTGAGTGATGTGGTGGTGTCCCTGAGTGATGTTGTGGTGTCCCTGAGTGATGTGGTGTCCCTGAGGGATGTGGTGGTGTCCCTGAGTGATAATGTGGTGCCCCTGAGTGATGTTGTGGTGTCCCTGAGTGATGTTGTGGTGTCCCTGAGTGATGTGGTGGTGTCCCTGAGTGATGTGGTGGTGTCCCCGAGTGATGTGGTGGTGTCCCCGAGTGATGTGGTGGTGTCCCCGAGTGATGTGGTGGTGTCCCCGAGTGATGTGGTGGTGTCCCCGAGTGATGTGGTGGTGTCCCCGAGTGATGTGGTGGTGTCCCGAGTGATGTGGTGGTGTCCCTGAGTGATGTAGTGGTGCCCCTGGGTGATGTGGTGGTGTTCCTGAGTGATGTGGTGGTGTTCCTGAGTGATGTGGTGGTGTCCCTGAATGATGTGGTGGTGTCTCTGAGTGATGTGGTGGTGTCTCTGAGTGATGTGGTGGTGTCCCTGAGGGATGTGGTGGTGTCCCTGAGGGATGTGGTGGTGTCCCTGAGGGATGTGGTGGTGTCCCTGAGGGAAGTGGTGGTGTCCCTGAGGGATGTGGTGGTGTCCCTGAGGGATGTGGTGGTGTCCCTGAGGGATGTGGTGGTGTCCCTGAGGGAAGTGGTGGTGTCCCTGAGGGATGTGGTGGTGTCCCTGAGGGATGTGGTGGTGTCCCTGAGGGATGTGGTGGTGTCCCTGAGTGATGTGGTGGTGCCCCTGAGTGATGTGGTGGTGTCCCTGAGTGATGTGGTGGTGTCCCTGAGTGATGTGGTGGTGTTCCCGTGTGGTGTGTGGGGGTGTGAGGGGGTCAGGGTGAGTAAGGGTGAGAGGGTTGTGAGGGTGAGAGGGTTGTGAGGGTGAGGGGTGTGATGGAGTGAGGTTGTGAGGGTGAGTGAGGGTGTGAGGGTGGGTGAGGGTGTGAGGGTGTGTGAGGGTGAGGGAGGGTGAGGGTGAGGGAGGGTGAGGGATGAGGGTGATGTGGTTGAGGGTGAGGGTGTGTGAGGGGGTGAGAGGGTGTGTGAGGGTGAGGAGGGGTGAGTGTCCGAAGTAAATGGTGGCAAGACAGACATCATAAGACAGAGAGAAGAGACTGCGTGGTGACTGCGTTGGTCAGTTTAATAATTAGGAGTGGCAGAGTCAGCACAGTCTGCGAGGGATCAACGTGTCTAGAGGCAAAGCTTAGCGGATGTAGCATTGCAACTAGCAAGTCGAGTGTTTTCAAGCTGAGTGCCCCTAGAGAGATGGCAACACAGCAACAACATTTGAGGAGCAAGGCTACTGTAAACAAGCACGGTAGGCTTTCACTTTCGTCCAGAAACAAGCTCTCGGCATTGCTGTGGCGAGGGGATGGGCGGGGGGAAGCGGCAGCCTTTGAAGTCTGATGCAGAGGCACAGTCAAATGGTGGTGAGCGATGTGCACGCGGGGGCAAGGGAGCGGCAGCCTTTGAAGTCTGATGCCGAGGCACAGACAAATGGTGGTGTGTTATGTGGCTGGCATTATGTGTGCACGCGCATAGATCACATGAACTGTATGCGATCCGCAGCCGTTTTGGTAGACTGTTCTTTTCCGCTTACTATAATCTCGCAGGAGCAATGCGCAAGCGCATTGGCTCAGGCAAGACCTAAAAAGGAGGAAAAAATTATGACCTGCTGGAACGAGAATGTAATCAAGTAGATTCTGTACAAAGGCCGCAAAAACGTTGAAACACTATTAAAAAAAACTCCATGGTAAACTGGATAGTATTGAACGGCGCTTGACGTCGGAAATCAAACTAGTCCAGAAGGATGTGACTTTTCTAACGAACCTTGTATCTGAATTATTATCTACTAACCACTTGAACAAGCCTATCAATATTAATAACCAAATGGTAAGGCCAAAAGAAGGCCTGAGAACCACTATTCCCTCCGGTGAACCTCAACAAAGTACGACTCCTTCTGTATCACCACCTAGGGTTCATTCCTATATAAGATCTGCCCAAGCTGAAAGAACTAATAAGGATGATACGGCTCCCCTTTCCAAATCTGTAAAAAACAACACAACGAGTATTTTAAAAAGGCCAATGCGAGAGAGTTATAACGCTGAGGAGCCGTTACATCTCCCCCCTGAGGCAACCCCATATGTTATTGTCTTGAACAATGTACCAAAACTAGTTGACAATAACAGTGAATCGTACAAGACTTTGAAAAATCAAGTGGTTCACTGGATCTCTGTAAAAACTAATTTTGGAATTAATATGTTACAACAGAACATTATAATGTTAAGAAGGGTGGCCTGGGTGGTTAGCTCAAGAAAACAACATCAGGAAGATTGTGTTGTGGTGAACTTTCGTAGCAGGGATTTGGTTGGGAAGTTGATGGAAGTATTTTTAAATAACCCCATTGATCTTTATTGCAGGCAACACACTTGTTTAATTGCTGTTTCTCTTGGTTTCTTCTATAGACCTAGTAATAGCAGATTAAGTACACCTTATGGGCATGACACAATTTCTAACGCTCCCTCATATAATAAGTATGCACCCCTGAGAAGATGTAGCGATATTGATTGACAGACGGAGGCTGTGGAAGAGTCATCAGTAATAAATATGGATAATACTACAAACCATAGTGATTGGGAGGCCGCTTTAAGGGTACAATTACATGGGGCGGTTTTGATCGAGCCACTGGCCAGAAATGAGAATAGTACCCCTTCCAAAAACTTGGTGGGGATTGACCCTGGTATACAACCTCATGAGTTTTTTAATATTATGACTTGGAATGTAGCAGGGATTAAAAACCAGATTAATGATGAAGATTGGTTAAAAACACTAGATGGGTGCATGTTAATCTTGATACAGGAAACCTGGCACACAAAGTCGTTTTTTATTAACAGATTTCAATCTGTACCAAGGCTAGCCCCTCTAGAATGGGGAGAGCAAAAGGAGTACTAGCGGCCTTAATTGCTGTAACTTCACCTTTAATACTAAGAACAGCCAATGTTACGTCACAATATTCTCAGCTTTTACATTTCTATTCGGATGGGATACAACCTATGATTGTTATACATTTTTACAATACTGTCTTTGAAAACACCAGATCTGGCGATAAGCTATTAGAAGAAGATCTGGATTGTTTTATAAAAGCAGTGGGAGGAGACTATGTACTGATCTGGACAGGTGATATTAACTTGAAAAGTGTGAAATAGTAGTGGGAGTATCGTGTGGATATTGTGACCATTTTGGTGAAAAAATTCCCCATTTTCAACATGATCTTTATGGGGAAGCTATCAACAATGCCACTCACAAATATAACTTAGCAGTTATGGAATCAGATAACCTCGACGGAGAAAGAGTTACCCAAATATATATGGGGACTAAGTCCTCCTCAAATATTGACCATTTTATTGTGTCAAAGAATATATAGGTTTTGGTGGAAAAACTGGTAATAAATGTAAATCTGTTTAGTGATCACCACCCGCTAATTATGACTCTGAGATGTAATCTGATAGGAAAGGAAAGAGGTAAGACTGCGGACATAAATAATAAGACACAAGGTAATAACAGAGTTTCCATAAAATGGTTGGGTGCGAATCCAACCATTTTTATGGACAACCTTAAAGGGAAGAAACAAACCGATATAAATACCTGCCTGGATGGTTCCTTCATAAACCCAGTAATCATAAGCGCTTTCAGTAATATTATGAATGAAATAGCAAGTGATTTAACAGCAAAAAAAGAGGAAGAATGACCGTAATCAAAGTCCAAGATGGTTTAACCGGGAATGTTCAAAATTAAAGGGGGAATTAAAAAAGTTAAACCAAGGGATAATGCTAGGATAAGCACATTGAGGAAAGCCTATAAAAATACCCTGAACCAAAGGAAAGTCAAGATCCGTGAGGAGGCCTGGGAAAAATTATTTCAGGCGGCTGAGACCCGAGATGTAGTCTTATTTTGGAAAACAATTGATCATCCTTTCTTCAGGGAGGACACTTCAATGAAAATTGATACCATTGTTCCCCCAGAAGAATGGATAACGCATTTCGAGGGCATCTTTAATCCAGAAGCTGCGATAGTTCTTAAATGTAAAAAAGGTAAAAAAAGGTAAATTCATACTAGTGGAACCTGTAGAATTACCTATAATAAAACAAAAAAGCGCTAACTGGAAGGCTGGGGGCCCAGATGGGGTCCCCATCTATGTTTTTAAACACAACATTGATTTCTGGACCCCTATATTATTACATGTTTTTAATGCTACTTTAGGAGGTGTGCTACCTGAATCCTGGATAAAAAGCGTTATTGTACCAATCTTTAAAAAAGGGGATAGAGGGGGAGGCAAACTGTTACCGTCCCATAACCCTTCTTGACTCAACTTCCAAACTGATGGGCAGAATCATGCTGGGGAGATTAGAAATCTGGGCTACTGAGAATGACATCTTAACAGAGACCCAGTATGGTTTTAAAAGGGGTATTGGGACGGGAGAACAATGCCTAAATTTGGAGCTATTGATAGGAAAATATACACTAGCTAAGGAAGGGGTTTTACATCTTTGTTTTGTAGATCTCACTAGTGCCTACGATCTCGTTAACCATGCCAAATTGGGGCAAACATTGAAAGAGCTAGGTGCCCTGATAGACATTATTATATATCTATCCCAGATTTATAAACACAACCTCTAGGTTGCAGTTTGGTGCTTTGGGTGACTGTACCCCAGATTTCAAGGTTATACGTGGAATACGCGAAGAATGCGTTCTGGCGCCCCTACTATTCTCTTTTTATATAAATAACGTAGATCCTTTACTACAAAGCCAATTAGCAGACGCCACAAAAGTTGGGGCTCGCCCTAATCCAGTCCTCCTATACGCGGACGACGCTGTCCTGTTATCAAGGACAGCGAACGGACTGCAATGCTTAATAGAAAAATTTGCTTTGTTTATGTCCGTAAAGGATCTTCAGTTAAACCTTAAAAAAACATTTGTTATGACATGCGGGAGGAATAGGATGAAAAATAGACAACACCATGTGGGTAGGGATGTTATTAATAGAGTTTTAACAGTTTCTTATTTGGAATTACTTTTTAATAGGAGTGGCACATGGAATACGCATATAGAATTATGTAACATGAAATTATTAAGAAGAATAGAGGGCATTTTTAGATTTTCAGCAAAAACAGGAAATAAACCAGTCCGGGAAATCCTTGCCCTGTACAGAAGTAAGTGTGTAACCGGTGCCTGCTATGGAAGCAGCTATTTAGGGGAGAGCCAACATTGCCCCTTTACAAGTTCCAAAAAATACATTTTTCAAAAGAGTGTTGGCAGTCCCAAGTTCCACAGTCAATTATATAGTTCATAAAGAATTATCCATGCCGTATCCAAGCCACCTTATAAATATGGTAGGACTTACTTTTTGGCAAGGGATTTTTAGTTCAGAATAATTTTATTGAAGTTTCAAAAGAGAGTGATGAGACCAGGTTAACCAAGCATCTAATTATGGATTGCTTGGCCCTCGATCGAAGTAAAAAAATTCCTTGGCTAGAGCATATACAAATTCTTCTTAAAAGCTGTGAGGTAGACTCGGACTAAAAGACCCCTGCGAGTATTCAGAACTATAAAAAAAAAGACCTGAAGTTAAGATATATTACAGCCAGGGAATGTGAAAGACAGGCCGAAGTAAGGATAAAAAAAAGTGTGACCGCTTACTGTGAGCATCCATCATCGATGGGCACTGAAAGATATTTAATCATGGCGAGAAGTACCCAACATAGATTTTATTTAATGAGACTTAGGCTTGGTACATTGCATTACTTAATAGCATTCCCAATAATGGAAAATTGGTGTCAAGACCTCCCAAAATGTCCATGTGACGGAAAGTCTGTCCAGTCCACGTTACATTTTATACTCTTTTGTAATTTTTATAGGGATATCCGGAAACTAATAGTTTTTTTTATTATAAACATGCTTATAACTTTAAATGGTACTTGGAAGATGAAAAAACAATAAATGCTGTCATCCTTTATATACAAATGGCAATCAAGAGAAGAAAGGACTATTCACATCTGGATGCACTAAGATATGAAAAACCTGATGATTGCAATCAGTAGTGCCATTTTTAAGCCTAATTTAACCTAAGATTTTGCACTTTATGCATTTCTTCTCATGATATAGGTGTCTGCTTACCCTGATTTTTGTTGACGCTTCAAACTCAATGATTTTATTTTTTAGGCTATTTTCAATCAAAACAATGTATACATGTGTATTTTAGGAAGTATTGAATGTTCATGAAATATGACGTTTTTTAAATTGAAAAATTAATTACCCTCTCTGTTTAGAATGCTTTTATGGATTTTTTTTACACTGAATAAAGCTGATTTTACTTGACTTGAAAATAATGCATGCACATCTTGTCATGACAAAAAATCATAAACCCACAATTTAAATCTTGATTAAAGCTTGATAAGACACTGAAGACTGTATTTACGCTTGGCGCTTTATTATCGCGCTCCTCTTTTTAAACGCTCCAGTTTTTCTATTTTATTTATTTTCTGTTTCTTAAACCCTGTTTTTAGCTGACAGCATCTAGGGCCCCCTTACCTGCACGTTAATTGTCTTCCACCGCATTTCGTGGGTCCGGTTCCCGGTTCCGGGTGGTGGGGTAAGAACGGGCGCCATCTTGGAGTGGGGTTAATACCAGGAACTCCAATAGTGAGCGGTCTAGCGCTCCGGATGTCCGGAGGGACTCCTATTTAAGGCGAGCATTCGAGGGAATAGCCCTTGATAAGACACTGAAGACTGCATTTACGCTTGGCGCTTTATTATCGCGCTCCTCTTTTTAAACGCTCCTGTTTTTCTATTTTATTTATTTTCAGTTTCTTAAACCCTGTTTTTAGCTGACAGCATCTAGGGCCCCCTTACCTGCACGTTAATTGTCTTCCACCGCATTTCGCGGGTCCGGTTCCTGGTTCCGGGTGGTGAAAGCAGGAACGGTAAAATTTTTACTTTGTTTTCCTCTGGGACACACCGTAGATGACAAGATTCTGTGTCCTTGTGACGGAACAAGCAAACAAAATGATCTACATTTCTTCTTCATGTGCAAGTTTTATAAGAAATACATTAAATGGTTCCTAGCACCATATTTTAAAAAACGCAGACCCATTTCACTGAATCAGTCTTATTTGATGCTTTTAAAACTGGAGGATGATGAACTTATATTTAGGACAAGTTGTTTTTTAAAAGTCATTTTTAACGTACGTAGAAGTATGGAAAACCCTTGAATTATTAATGATTATTGTTCCTCTCTTGCACTTTTGAAATGCGTGATTTAGTAAATGCCCTAATAAGGTATTTGATAGTATCTATTGTACCTTTGTAGTTGTAATTGTGAATGTTAAATTGTTTTTATAATGTGCTTTTATGGATTTTTGAAATCCGAATAAAGATTTTTGATTGATTGGTTCCGGGTGGTGGGGTAAGAACGGGCGCCATCTTGGAGTGGGGTTAATACCAGGAACTCCAATAGTGAGCGGTCTAGCGCTCCGGATTTCCAGAGGGACTCGTATTTAAAGCTCTCTCTTCCGCGCAGCGGACCTGCGCAGCGGGCGTGCCTCCGCTGTGCCGGAGTCGTGCCAGAGTCCTGCCCGTCTGCGCCCGTCAGCGTCCCGGAGGCGGGCGGAGCGGCGGGAGGCCTGGTTTCGGCTGACCAATGTCCCCTGGAGCCATTATGGTCCGCTATACTTCGTCGCAACTGCGGTCCATACAACAGGTATTGTGTGGCTGCTTTAAGGTATTCCCTGGTCGCCATAGGGGCAAGAGTAGATGCCCGGGCTGTGGCTGGTCGCCAGGCATTTTTCCACGGACACCCCCTCACCGGGAGGTGGCTTCGGTGAAGCATCTTTGTATGTTATTAAACACCAGGTCAGTGCGCAGCCACGCTCAGGAGCTCTTTGACCTCTTGACTACGGAAAAACCGGTGTGCCTGATGCTTACTGAGACCTGGCTCGGAGTTTCTTCCAATCCGGATATCGCCTCTGCGATCCCGCCAGAATATAGCATCTACAGGCAGGATAGACCGGAAGGAAGGGGCGGCGGCGTAGCACTCGTGGTGAAGAATTCCGTTGGATGTTCTATCATTCCTACTGAGGCTATCAAAGGGTCTGAATCCCTTGCCTTCTCTCTATCGTTGGCGCCGTATCAGTCAGTGAAAGGACTGTTAGTATACAGACCCCCGGTCCAGCAGGTACTTTTTCCGAAGAGCTCCAGTCTGCTATGTCAGCGTTGGCCCTGAGAGCGGACCATTGCATCTTGGCTGGTGACTTCAACTTTCACATGGACGATGCTTTGGACCCAGACGTGATTAAACTATCTGATATCACGGCTCCTCTGGGCTTAGTCCCCTTCCTCTTTGAACCAACGCATGACAAAGGCCATACTTTGGATCAGGTCTTCTCTACCTCCCCTATAGAGGTGACGGCACTTCTGCCGGTCCTATGGACTGACCATCGTCTGGTTAACTTTTACATACCGGCCAGGAAGAAACCCTTGAGTAGTGCCCCCAGACAGCCAGGATCAGCGTCAAGGGCATTTCACCGGGTGACTCCTGAAATGTTGTCACAGGCACTGTGTGAACATCCTTGCCCCCTCACAGGGGTTTTGGAGAGGGACCTGGAGTCCCTGCAGGCCTGGTTTGAGGACAGGTTGAATGACCTGGCCCCCTTGAGGACCCCCCATTCATTGCCTAAACAGGTTTCTGCTCCTTGGTTCACTGGTGCGCTGCTTGCTTCTCGCAGGCAGTGCAAGGTGGCGGAAAGAGCCTGGCGAGCTCAGTACAATCCAGCCGCCAGACTCGAATACAGAACCGTGGTCAAAGCCTACCACCGAGATATTTTCCTTGAGAAGAAGAGCTACTTTGCTAGGAGGATTGAGGATGCCTCAAATTCCTGCAAAGAGATCTTCACGATCGTCAGGGAATTTACTGCCCCACGGTCGAATGCGGCCCAGACTGCTCCCACAGAGTCGTGGGCATCGGATCTTGCATGCTTCTTTACGACAAAGATCAAGTTGATACAAGATTCCTTTCCGCCGCGGCCGGCTGGTGCCTGCCTTTGTTCTGAGGCTGGTCTAATTCCATCGGTTCCTCTAGGGCCAGTCTTGTCTGACTTTCCGTCTATTTCAACTGCTTCGTCCCTGACACTTCTGGCCAATCTTAAATCTGGATCACCGCTCGATCCATGCCCGGCCAAATTTTTGGCGAAGATGGCGGCTGTCGTAAATCCGCTGGTCAACCCCCTTCTGAATCTTTCTCTGAGCCAGGGTGTGGTCCCTTTGGCTTGGAAGCAAGCTATGGTTATCCCCCTCATCAAGAAGCCTGGCTTGGCCCCCGAGGTCTTGGCCAATTACAGGCCTATCTCTCTTCTCCCCGCTTTGGCCAAGACCGTGGAGAAGCACGTGCATAACATGCTTTCCAATTTTTTGGAATCACACGACCTGCTCCATTCCACCCAATCGGGCTTTCGTCCCAATCTTAGTACGGAGACGGCGCTGCTGGAGGTGTCTGAGGCCATCAAGGAGACGCTAGACTCGGGTGGTAGAGCCATGCTGATCATGCTCGATTTGTCGGCGGCCTTCGACACCGTCCCCCATGAGGATCTGCTCGTCAGACTTCATGAGATCGGTCTGAGGGGGACGGTGCTCAGCTGGTTTACATCTTTTTTGGCCGGCCGCCGACAGACGGTCTGGGCCTCCTCTAGCTCTGCCGAGATGCCGCCATTGGGAGTCGGAGTCCCACAGGGCTCTGTACTGAGCCCGACTCTCTTTAATATCTTTATGACCCCTCTGGCGGCTCTGGCCGAGTCCTTCGGGGCCCAGATCGTATCCTACGCAGATGACACCCAGCTGCTCTTTACCTGCCGGAAAGGAGAGGATTTTGATGGAGAGAGTATCCGCGAGTGCCTTGGGGCTGTGTTTAAATGGCTCCAACTGAACAGCCTCAAGTGCAACTCAGATAAATCGGAGGTGCTCTTCTTCGGTTGTCAATCCGATCCGGACTGGCAGGTATGGTGGCCTGCTGACATGTCTCCCCCGGGGCGGTCGTCTCAGTCAGCTAAGAATCTGGGGGTTAAAATTGAGAACGGTCTGACTTTAAGATCCCAGATCCTCACCCTCACTGGCACCTGCTTTGGTCTTCTCCGCATGCTTCGGAAGTTTTTTCCTTTGCTCTCTGAGGACCACAGGAGGATTACTCCAACGTTCTATATCTTGGCCTGCCCGAATATCTCCTGGATGCAGGTGGTCCAGAATGCGGCAGCACGTGCCATTTTTGGCCTGCATAGGCGAGTCAAAGTCTCTGGCCTGTTGCAGTCGCTTCATTGGCTGCCTATCCGACAGCGGATAGTTTTTAAAGCTTTAACCCTTGCTCACAAGGCCTTCTACGCCACGGGGGCAAAATACCTTCAGAAGAGGCTAGTTTCCTATCGTCCTGCCCGATCTTTGAGGTCAGAGTCGAAGTTCCTTGCCATTGTCCCGCGTGTGAGGAGGGCCCGTATTGGAGGTCACTCTTTTATGCTCCGGGCCCCTCAGCTTTGGAACTCTCTGCCCCTGACGTTACGCAGCACCTCAAATCTGTTGGCCTTTAGGAAGGGCCTGAAAACTTGGCTTTTTGCTTCCTAGTTTTTGTGTTCTGTTGACCCTGCTTTCTTTTAATCTGTTGTGTTGTGTTTGTCTTCCTAGGTTGTCAATAAAGCGCCGGGACACTCTTCTGAGTAGCCGAGCGCTATAAAAGACACAAAATAACATAACATAACATAACAAATCCAGATTAGCAATATTGGACAAGTGTGAAAATATCATATTCAAAACCTTCTAATATGCAGACGCTGCAAAGATCATTATTTCAATTGAAACAGTAGGTAGTAACACCGGTACACGAACCTAGTACCCGACACTCGTCCCATATGAGAGGAAAAGCATGTTATAAATTAAAGTACTTTATAGTTGCAGAATATGCCCAGTAGATGGTGCACTAAACACAGTATAAAGTGCATTGGCCACAATAACAGGAAAACATCAACATGCAGAAGCATTTCAAATATTTATTTTTCCTAACTGTGCCGCACTGGTGAAATCGTTGCTGAAAACTGCAGAAAGCGAAAAATGTATACGAAAGAACGTCTCATGTTCTCCAGCAGACCAAGCACGAAGATGTATAAGTTCTTTTACAACCCCTGGTACCTCTGGATGCAGGCGCGCAACGCCCATTGGACTCAAAGGGCTTCAGGCCTATGTGCAGACCTTTCTAACGTCTTCAATAAAATCAAAATTATTTCTGATCAATTTCCTGCCCAGACACTGCTGATACTGATTCTGGAGCATACGCTGTCCTCTAGCCCTCTACTGTCTTACTTTGAATCTATCTCTATGCTAAGACCGTCTCGCCACTTGATCCAGGTCCTCTTGACATTCTGAAAATGGCCACCCCTCTTGTGGTTCCCTTGTTGCACAAGCTGATGAACTCCTCCTAGGACGCTGTGGTTTTGCCGAAAGTTGGAAGCAGGCTTTAATGCTTACTCTTATGAAGAAGCCCAATGTGATCCTATGGTGCTGAGCAACTTCAGACCTAGTTTGCTTCTATAGGCTATAGCCAAAATGTTAGAGAAGGTGGTTAACCGTCAACTCTCCCAGTATCTGGAATCTAACCAAGTCCTTCATAATAAATAATCAGGCTTTTGTGCGGGCTACAACACAGAATACGCTCTACTGGAAATGACTGAATTTATTAAAGATAATCTCGATCAGAATGCCAAGGCTATGGTACTGTTAGTTGATCTGTCGATCTGTCTTCCGACATTCAACACTGTTTAATATTTCGATCCTTCTTAACAGCTGTGGACTGTTTGAACCCAAGGCCAAGTGTTGGCTTGAATCCTACTTAGAAGGCACGGTACAGGCAGTTTAACTTGCCCCATTTCCATCAATCTTTAAACCTCTTGACTGTGGGGTACACCAGGGCTCGGCCTTAAGTCTGACCCTTTTTAATGTCTACTTGCCAGCCTGGTGGAAGTTTAGGCTATACGTGTAATTTCCTATGCTGACAATACCCTGTTGATGCTGACCTTTCGGAATAATGAGGTAGAGGATTTATACGGCTTAAGGCAATGTCTGAAGGCAGTCTGGGGCTGGACGAACGATAATTGCCCTAAACTGAAGTCTGACAAAACTAAAATCTTTTTTCTTCGACTCCAGCATCCACCTAAATTCTCACAACTGGTGGCCATCGAAGCTTGGACCCCCCTCTGCCCTCTTTATGTTTTTAAATTCGATTCTAATCTGTACTTTGAACCACAGGTTGAGGCTGTGTCTGCCAGCTACTTTCTCACTCTGAAATCACTCAGGAAAATCTAGTGCCGCAAACTAATCGTAAAACCATTGTTCATGCTCTAGTGACATCCAAATTGGATTATGCGAACTGTCTGTGCCTAGGCCTGGCATTTTACCTGCTGCACCGCTTGCAGATTATTCAAAATGCTGCAGCACGTTAAATTCTAGAGCTGTTGGGCGTGCCTATCAGTTTCCGCCCCCCTTCGCCAACTGCTATGGTTGTCCATCAGTTGTTGCATTACATTTACCGCAGTAATTTATGAACATAGAACAGTTTGTTTGAAAGATCCCATGTATCTGAGGAGAAGACTGAAAGTGCATTCTCAGAGCAGAGCCTTGTGTGCCAATGCTGTTATGTTACTACAAGTTCCAAGGGTGCGCAGGGCGAGAAGGTGTGGAAGATCTTTTGCTTTCTTGACTACTAAACTCTGGAAAACTCTTCCTACTGTGCAATGCGCGGTCCCCTCTAAATCAATCTTTCAGAACCAGTTAAACACTTTCCTCTTTGCACTTCAGCTCTATATTCTTTTGAATCTCAAATGTTTGGGGCTTTCTGCTGCCAGGACGCTTCGTTGGAAGCAGCTGCACGCTATAAAAATGTATTATATTGTATTAAAGGTAGGCAGAGGGATGCACCGGAGTGCATAGAAAGGAGTTAGTACCTTCAGTAAGAAGGATGCTTGAGTTGGAAGGACAAGTTTGTATGGAGAGAAGGTAAGGTATGGAGGATTTGAAGACAGTGCCTGAAAACCACTGAGCCTCCATACAGATGTTATCGCCACTAGAAAGGGTGTTTTGATGGTAAGACGTCTGAGTGCACAGTTGTGGAACGGCTCAAAGGCAGCACACGCCAGGAATGTAAAAAAAAAAAGGCTAGGGTCCCCCTGGGGCATAATAAAAGGTGCTGTTGGGAAATAATGCAGGAAACCTTTCATGAACCTAAGACTTGAAAACGGGATTGCTCATTTGTCAACAGCAGAAATGCCAAATGGCAGAAATATACCCTTTTAATGTGCTCAAAGCATTGCTTTGCTGGAATAAGTAAAGAAGGAAAAGGAGAACCCGAGAAATTGGTGGGGACAGAGGAATAACATGTTTATCTGTACACCATGGCACAAACTTGTTCCAATAGCAGATGTATACCATCTTTGTGGATGGATGCCTAGCTGCCAAAATAACATGGCAGACTTCTTGCGGAAGGTCAAAAGCTGTTAACTGTCGCTGCTCAATCTCCAAGCATAATTGTGAAGCATTTTCTGGTTCAGGTGCAGAACCCTCCCCAGTTGCTGCAACAGATGATCCTCCCCAGGAGGCAGCCTGATCGGAGGGCTGAAGGTCATTGTCAAGAGCTCAGGATACAAGACTCTCTGTGTCCAATCTGGAGCCACAAGAATCACTAGGGCCTAGTCATTCCTGATCTTCTTGAGAACTCTGGGCTAGAGAGGTATTGGAGGAAAGGCTTACAGGAGGCCCGAGCTCCACTCAATACGAAAAGCATCTCAGAGCGAGAGCTGCCTTGGAAACTCCAGCACGCCAAACTGCTGACTTTGTGCGTTTTCAGCAGTGGCCAACAGATCTAGCCAAGGCTCTCCCCACTCTTGAAAGAGGCCTTGTACAACCTTCAGATGGAGACGCCATTCGTAATTCAATAGGCATCAAGGGCTCAGTTCAGCCACTCTTGCGTTCAGAGAACTGCAAGATGTTGAACCACTAGGGATATGCCCTGGTGTTCCAACCATGTCCAGAGGCATAGCGCCTGGTCCTGACAATGGGTTCATGACTCCACCCTGTTTGTTGCAGTATCACATGGCAGTGGTGTTGTTAGTGAACACATTACCAGCCTTCCATTTATTGAATGCAGAAAGGCATTTAACACCAAATGGATTGATTGGTGTTCCAAAAGGCTGATGTGGAGCTTGGATTCCACCAGAGTCCTTCAATCACCACCTCTCCCAAAAGGCTGCCCCAGTCCAGGAGTGACACATCTGTCACTACAGTCAGCTCTGGGTGGGCAAGGGAGTGGAGTCTGCCACTGACTTAATCGCGGTTCGTCAGTCACAACATCAGGTCTTTTGCAGTTCCCTCTGAAATCTGGAACATGTCGGAGAGATTCTCCTGATGCTGTGCCCACTGGAACTTCAGGTCCAACTGCAGAGCCTGCATATGCCAATGGGCATGCGTCACAAGCAGGATGCAGGAGGCCACGAGGCCCAGTAACCTCAGAGTCAGTCTCACCGAAATACAGGATACAGGCTGAAACATCGGTATCCTGGCCTGAACATCTTGGACTCACCACTTGGGAGGATAGGTGCAAAACATCACTGTGTCCAGTACAGCTCAGATAAAGTAGAGCATTAGAGAAGGAGTCAGGTGTGGCTTCGGCATGTTGACAGTGAACCCCAGCAAGTGCAGAAGGTATGCAGTACTCTGGAGTTGGGAGACTACTACCTGGGGCAAGCTCGCCTTCAACAGTCAATCATCGAGATATGGGAAGACTGCCAACTTGATCTCCATCGATGTGCTGCAACCACAGGCATCACCTTGGTGATCACCTGTGGGGTGCTGGTAAGGCCAAAGGGAAACATGGCAAACTGAAAGTGCTCTTGGCCTACCGTGAGTAGCAGGTAATGCCTATTGGTAGGCAGGACAGAAATATGCAGCCAGCACGTCGAATCTTACCATCCAGTATCCTGGGTCCAAAACAGACCGAGCTTGAGCATTTTGAATATTTCCTTGGTGAAGAGCTTGAGAAGGTGAAGGTCTGGTATAGGACCAAGGCCTCCATACTTCTTTGGCACCAGAAAGAAGTAGAGCTAGCAACCACGACATCCTCTCTGTAGCTCCCTTGGCCAAGAGAGCCGACACCTCCTGCCAAAGTAAGGAGAGGTGGTCCTCGTCAGCCTGTTGTAAGTGGGTGGCATGGGTGGAGGTGTGGTCACAAAGAGGAGGGTGTAACCCCTTTGGGAGAGCTGCAAAACCCAATGTCCTGATGTTATTGACATCCAGTGGTGAAGGTGATGGTGCTTCGTTCGCCACACTGGATAGCCATGATGTTTGGAGGGTAATTAAAGGGGTTTGGAGGCAGCGGCTGCATGATGGGGGTGGAACTGGCCCAACTTATGGCAACCTGTCCCATGTGGTCTGTGGGAACCGCATCCTTTGCCATGAAAAGGTTGGGAAAATCCTGGCCATGGCGGCTGGGAGAGCAGAGATGCGACTGAAAGCCCTATCAGTGGCCATGGAAGGGGCGGATGGTGGACTGGGATTGGCGAGGGGCCATGGAAAGATTCAATGACCGCCCCGTAGCCCTGCTGTCCTTTGCACAACCAAGTCCCAGATTGTATGGGATTATTAGACCATGAGGCAAGTGGTGTTCACCAACTGCAGTGGTAGGCTGGCAGAAGAGAATATCCTCTTCCCGAAGGTGTCCAGCTTCCTGGATTCCCTGTCAGGAGGGGTGGAAGGGACTGCATTGGGGTTGATTTTGGAGATGGAAGCATGGACCATCAAGCTCTCCAGGGTGGGGTGCTGGGTGAGGAAAATGAGCCCCTTTGGGTGTGGCAATGGCAGCAGACAATTGTCTTATTCACAGGAGCCCTGGGCAGTGCTTGGGCCAGGCCCGAGCCGGACATTGGTGAAGGCTTCATTAAAGGGGAGAAGTAGTTCAGATGGGGTGACTACCAGGTGAAGCTCCTTTGTCATGACATTTGTCTTTAATGCCACTGAGGGCAATTGAAGGTCCAAGACCTCAGCTGCCCTCCTCACCACCAGCACAAACGAGGCACCCTCCTCCATAGCCAAAGTAGGGGAAGAGACCAGGCCAGAATCTGGAGAAGTGTCCAGTCTACTGGCATACCAGGTGTCGTCAGGGTGATTAACCATAAGGATCTGCAGACCCTTCCCATTCATCACCCAATCCAGCCCTGTCATAAGAATAAGGCACTGGCTCCTTCACCATGCACCAACCTGGTTCTCTTTGGCAGACTGAGGGGATTTGGGCTAGATTTCCAGCCAGGCACTTTCCTTGACAAATGTGCAACTACAGGAAGTGCTTGCCCTGGCCCGGACCATATTGCAAGCACCAGTACACTGTAGGACTACTAACTTTGCATAGTGAAGGTAGGCAATCCTTTTTTCAATGGCATGCAGATGTGCTCATCAATTGTATAGGGATTCTATCTCTTAATTGCCCTGATGCACGACAGGGACATTTAATTGGCCATTAGTTAAGAGCAGTAACATGTCAGCGATAAATTGGATGTATTGGCCATCGATTGAACCCATAAAACATCTCCCTTTTTGGTTTAGAAATGTATGTATACCTAGGGTACCCACTAAAATAGTGAATTCCCACAGGTTTTTCCTAAGGTAGTTTTAATATCTGGATCCAAGACAAAGAACTCCCTCTGAATGCTGAGGTAGAATCCGCTCTGGTAGTATTATCTACCCAGGGTGGGGTAGGAAGCCGATCATGAAGCATAATACATTAAGTGGCTGTAACGGGGTGTACAGAAGGACTTCGGTATGTGGCGTGTCCCCGCAGCATACCAGTACCTTAAACCCGCGGGACGGTCTGCAGACCGTAGGGGAGAAAGACATGGCACTTTTACCACCCCCCCTCTCTCTCTCTTCCTTCACCGCAGGACATTGACGTCAGTGTTGCTGATCAGGAAGATGGGGAATGGCCCTTTAAGTCATGGAAGGAGGCGGAGTGGGAGGAGCCGGCCTATTACGGATTCCCGTCAAAAGGTGAGCCATCGGAGACGCAGGTGTGCTTGTTCACCCGGAGGTCGGAGGAGAGGAGTGTTCGGAGTGCGGAGTTTCCAGAGGCGAAGACGGAGTCAGGAGGTGCGGAGAGCGGGAGGAGAGGAACATCGGAGGACGGATCGTGGAGTGTTGCAGGAGGTGCGGAGAGCGGGAGGAGAGGAACATCGGAGGACGGATCGTGGAGAATTGCAGGAGACGGAGAGCGGCGAGTAACACCGGAGGCTGTTGGAGACGAGGAGACGAGTCACCTGACTGAAGCAGAGTCGGCGTCTGCTACGGACGGAGGAAAGCCAGGAGGCCACCGTTCCCGTGAGCCGCCCAGCCACTCACCCAGGGGAGGTGCGTGACTCACTCAGGTGCGTGACCGGTTGCGGGGCTGGGTAGGCAGTAGAAGTACACTAGGTACACCCTCACGGGACGTCTGATCTCCCGGTACCCTTTCCCCGTGCACTTATTCCCTTCCTCACGTTAGTGCACTGTTTAAAGTAGAGCACCAGTGAAAACCTCCCTCACTCCCTCCCCTTATACTGACGTATGTGGACAGAAGTCTCACACCATCCTTGTTTTCTCTTTACTTTGCTGGGGAGCCCCTCATCCAGCCGCGACGGACTCCGAAGAGGAGGAACCACCCCCCAGAAGTACGGAAGGGTTCCGTAAGAAGGAGAAAAGCCGCCATCGGAGGCGAAGCCGAAGCAGGTCCCCCCGGAGGCCCCCACAAGGGAGAAAGAGTTGTACTGATCAGTTACTAGAGTCAATAAAACCACATTTAACTCTAGCACGGTTGTTGCCTATAACTGCTGCGCCGCTACCAGCCCAAAGCGCAACAGTGGCTGAAGCTTTTTTAGCCAGAAACACTGGATCTGGTTTCATAGCCTAGGGTAGCCAACACAGAACAAAAGTTATATTTCTGTGATGTCACTGTGCCTGGTATCTTTGTGTTTGGATCTGTTAACTATTGGAGGATGTATTGTGCGCCACCTGTTCCTTTTCAACTCTCACTGTGATTGTCTACTACCAGTAGAAGACCCAGCTTCATAAACTGCACTAAAGTTTGAGTTAATGGTTTCACCCAAGGGCCATGCAGTACTTCAGTGGAAAAACACAGCTTCTTTCAAACCTCATATTGCAGTATGTGAGTCCTCCAAAGAGAGAGGGAAGTCTTACCATGTAAGGTGCAGTTTTCTATCTTAATAGCACAGTCAGAGTTAATGATGTCCCAGCTATGACAGGCGGCTATATATTGTTGGTTACTGTGCTGCTTTTTAGAGCAACAGAGAGTCTGGCTTTAGGTCATTTGATGATGTAACCGATCCAAAAAGCGAAGTTGCCCAAGGAAGTTGCACTTATATCCCTGGCCTTTATATGGATGCCCTGGGAGAACAGTGTAAATCTATAACTTGAAAAGATGGGCTGAATGTTTGTAGGCCAATAGCAGGAGTGATAGGAGGGTTACTGGGCTTAGTGACCTATGCGGCGGGGTCACAAAAGGTCTGGGACACAAAAGATTATGAGAGAAGGCAGAAAGACAAATGCAAATATAGAGCAATACACAATGAAAACAGTAGTTTGGAAAAGCTGAAGCCAACAGAGAAAGTGGAGAAACATATTTTGTTAAAGTGTTATAAATGTGATTGCACGATGAACTACAAAGTTAGGATGAAGGGTTAAGATAAGGGAGGATATCATTGGTACACACATACTGCACTGCCTATTGCCTTGCCATTCTTCTATCACTGATGTTCTGAACACAGCCTGCTGCTGTGCACCCCCTGTACAGTTTAGATGAGGCAAAATTACCTCACAGGCCGAGGCTTATATTTCAGACCATTTTAGAAACATCTGAGTTCCACACATCTGTGTATCAATTGAGACACAACTCACAAGGATACAGGCCTTTTCAAGTGCATGTGGGGGTTATACTCTTTACACCCAAATGAAACCCAAACATCAACTGCAGGGGTTATTAGGGTGAATCGAAGTGTGCCTAACTGTAGCACTTTCAAAGGTTGAGTTTTTAGTACTTGGGATGCGGTGCAGGCAGTAAACCTTTTGCAATTAAATGTAGTAGTACACACAGTGCACATCCTGTAGGCTTCCATTCTGTACATGGCTCTGTCTTTTAGTAAAGGTCTGCAATGTTAAATCAATTGAGTTGTATGGAGATTATTTTGTTGCTTGCATGGTATATGGTGGGGTTGTCTAGCATAAAATACTCCTATGTTATCAATGTTGGCTAAAAGCATGAACCCCAGCATACAGGAGAAAGGGAAATTGGCACATATGAGCAGTTGACATGCCTGATGCTGAACAAAACAAAATAGTGACAGAGCACAGCACAGACAAATATATAACTCACTATCGCCAGTCAGAAAAAAATATTTAATACATAGAACATGAAAGAAAAAAATAACACTGTCCAGCACATTGATCTTCCCCACTGTAGTTAGATTTTTTACAGCAATGGCACAGCCGACACGTGTTTCGTCCCCATTCTCGACATTTTCAAGGCATCTGTAGCAAACGGTCTTATCTTAAAAACCACGATCGTTCAAATCGTCCTTAAAAACCATGTGGGATATGGATAACGATTGTCCAAATCCCTAGTGCATCGTCCGATTGTAGATCAGCATAAATGATTTCACGTAAGTGGTTCCCCAAGTCAGGATAAACAAAGTAAGCTGCTGCAGATGGGCGCGGTAGTCGTCCCTGTTGTGTTTGCACGAATACAGTCACTACAACCGGCGGGTTCTAGCGTGTAGCTAATTCCCAAAATCCATTGAATGCACGGAAAACAGCCGCTGTTACACCCGCTGAATACCCATCGTATATAAAGAGTACGATAGCTCAGTCAGACGTTCTCCAACCCGCAGCAACATCTGAGTTCCACACATCTGTGTATCAATTGAGACACAACTCACAAGGATACAGGCCTTTTCAAGTGCATGTGGGGGTTATACTCTTTACACCCAAATGAAACCCAAACATCAACTGCAGGGGTTATTAGGGTGAATCGAAGTGTGCCTAACTGTAGCACTTTCAAAGGTTGAGTATTTAGTACTTGGGATGCGGTGCAGGCAGTAAACCTTTTGCAATTAAATGTAGTAGTACACACAGTGCACATCCTGTAGGCTTCCATTCTGTACATGGCTCTGTCTTTTAGTAAAGGTCTGCAATGTTAAATCAATTGAGTTGTATGGAGATTATTTTGTTGCTTGCATGGTATATGGTGGGGTTGTCTAGCATAAAATACTCCTATGTTATCAATGTTGGCTAAAAGCATGAACCCCAGCATACAGGAGAAAGGGAAATTGGCACATATGAGCAGTTGACATGCCTGATGCTGAACAAAACAAAATAGTGACAGAGCACAGCACAGACAAATATATAACTCACTATCGCCAGTCAGAAAAAAATATTTAATACATAGAACATGAAAGAAAAAAATAACACTGTCCAGCACATTGATCTTCCCCACTGTAGTTAGATTTTTTACAGCAATGGCACAGCCGACACGTGTTTCGTCCCCATTCTCGACTTTTTCAAGGCATCTGTAGCAAACGGTCTTATCTTAAAAACCACGATCGTTCAAATCGTCCTTAAAAACCATGTGGGATATGGATAACGATTGTCCAAATCCCTAGTGCATCGTCCGATTGTAGATCAGCATAAATGATTTCACGTAAGTGGTTCCCCAAGTCAGGATAAACAAAGTAAGCTGCTGCAGATGGGCGCGGTAGTCGTCCCTGTTGTGTTTGCACGAATACAGTCACTACAACCGGCGGGTTCTAGCGTGTAGGTAATTCCCAAAATCCATTGAATGCACGGAAAACAGCCGCTGTTACACCCGCTGAATACCCATCGTATATAAAGAGTACGATAGCTCAGTCAGACGTTCTCCAACCCGCAGCACAAGTCGAGCCTGATGCTGAATGCCATCTCTTCCAGGTTGTCTGTTGGTTCATTCGATCCGACAAAAGCATAAACAAGGATACCCAGTAATCCAAGAAGGTAATCCAGTATAACGTAGACAAAGACATTGTTCTTGTAGAAATATTTTTTTACTATGCTGGATATTGAATGGAAGGCCAAATGTACAAGAAACAATTGTATTTTTAATTTCTTAATTAAAACTGCAAGATGGAAATTTATAAGAAATGCAGTGGCACAAAGGTAAAACTATTGACATATTACAAGCACGGAATCACAAGATTATGGCTGTCAGAGCTGTAGAGAAACATTGATTGCTCTAATCTTCAAATCATCTGTGACAGATATGTCAACGTATAAACCCCAAAGTAAAGGGGATGGGGTTCTCCTCAGGACCAGTACCAGAGTAATAGCCACCACACAAGATTCTAAAATGAAAGTTAACCTTGATGCTTAATTTACAGTCTGCAACAAATTAAACGACTGAGTGACACTGGTAACCACAATCAAAGATGCACATGCTACAAACCAAAAAAAAGAGTAAGGAACGCCTCCTACTAAACAATTAGCCAGCGTGGAACATACCCTTAAAAAATCATAAAAACACTCATGAACAAGCATTTGCAATGCTATAGTTCTTGCATTTACCAGAGTTAAAGCTATTGGCATTGTAAATGACAATGCCTATTATTTTTGTTTTTTAAAATGTAAATAAAAGGCATTGCCATTTACAATGCCAATACCTTAAACTTGCGTAAATGTGAGACCTATTGCATTGCAAATACTTATTTAACTGTAAAACTGAGCGCAGCACCACTTGAAGGACACAGCGCTTGGTTTTTTTTTTTTTTAACTTTAACACTCCTTCTAGCAGGCTCAGTGTTAAAGGAAAAAAAAAAATCAAGAAAACGCGCTACTTTTGACAGTTTAAACAAAAATAAACAGAGCGCGGTGTCCCTGAAGCGGGCACCACGCTCATTATAAAAGTATAAAAAATAAATAATTTAACAGAGCGCGGTGTCCCAGAAGTGGAAGCGGCGCTCAATATTAAATGAAAATAAATAAATAAACTGAGCGCGGTGTCCTTTAAGCGGGCGCCGCACTCAGGATACAAATACAATTTTAAAAAAATCACCCGCCATTGTCCCCATAAGTGGCCATAAACAAAATAGTGCTCACCCCCCTAGATATAGTCAACCATGTACGGAACCAAGTAAAAGATCCAGTTGTCATTGGCGGTCACAAATGGAGATAGGGTGGGTACAAAGAGGGACAAACAAGTCACATAATGAATTGAAAGTCAGCATTTACCAAGGACAATGACACCAGCCAATCAAAAATATGGGCAGAGAGAAGGCGAGGCTTACACAGCATACTCGACTACTGCATGTTTCGCAGAGAGAGCAATGCATGAGCACTGCCGCTAGGCTCGATCTAAAAACATGGGTGTAGACAGTCCACCAAAGATGCCGTAAATAAGGCAGCAAAGAAATGTTACTGAGAGAAAAAAACATGCTTGGCTATGTTGTGAAATAATTTCGACATCAAATGCCTGACTGATCTTTGGGGGTCTCCCACCTATAATCACTACAAATGTGGTACCTGTGTAACATGTGACTTCTTATACCATTAAGATATTGAAACACAGTGATTTCATCAGCAAAATTTCAGTTATTGCAATACCTGTAATATGGTCTAGATTATAAAATGCCCTTGTGATATGCTCCACTTAGGTCAGACTACACAGAGAATAAATACTCGCAATGGAAAACATTGAGCCAAGTAAGATGTCTCCCTCAAAAGACCCCTTTCGTGGAACATTTTAGACACAAAGGACAAAATCCAGAAGATCTTAAATGACAGGTGATAGAGGAAGTTAGAGCCCAATTAAGAACGGACCATAATAATAAACTAACACTCGCTCTCGCGCTGCGAGAAGATGGCGACGACTCCTTCGTGAGCTTCGTGATCCTACAGAGCTTCTCTTTGATTTACAGCAACTTTTCGCTGCCAACAGAAGCCGTAATTGCCGACTACATGCGTTGGAATATGCGGGAAAAATACTGGCTTGTTTTTTACGTCTCTGGTGCCTAGGGGAGACGCAGCACAGGTACCGGGGACTTCTCTCACACAGGCGTGTGTTGCAGTCGCCATTTTGACAGCGGCCGTGCAGCACGCTTCAATCGCTTCAATATGAGGCAACCAGCACTCGTCTTGTTACTGCACAGCATGTTTATCTAACTTCTCAGAAAGGACAAATACTGTGAGGCACTAATCGTTTTCAAAGAGACAATACCTCCAATAATGATCTGTAGTGTGTTTCAAGGCTTGGGAAAAATTTAGCTTCTTCAGTGTCGTCGTAACCTGTGACTCATATTTGACAGAGGGCTCATTCAGATTGAATTACAGCAGTACTTTTGAAATATTTTCTATACAGTTGTGGCCGGGTGACGGGACCAGATGAAGGTAAGAACTATGGTGATAACTGGTGGATCACTGACGTACGTTCCACCCCCTCTCTTCCACCACACCAGGGTACATGGGAAAGCGAGTCAGACGAGTGGTGGAATCACCATCGACTAGGAATGGAGGTCGGCGCCTTTAACAGAGACGACAGCGAGAACAGTGACACGCCGCCTCATGACGCACTGCTTTGCGGATTGGACATAAACCAGGAAGACGAAGTGTCGGCGTGTTCTGACACCGAGAGGAGAAAGGAGAAGAGCGGCGACGAGCGGAGAACGGGGAAGACGAAGCAAGAAGGAGAAGAACGGAAGTGGAGGGGACGAGAACGGAGGGAGCTGTGCCTGGAGGCCAACGGAACCACGTACCGCCCAGCCGCTCACGGAGGAGTGTGGCTCAGCGAGGTATGTCAGCGGGTATCGGGCTGGCTGGGGAGGAGAGGTGACGCTGTGTAAATAGGGTAAATATTCCTCCGGACCCTTTTTGACCCTTCCTCCCCATTTACCTCCTTCCCTCACAATCTAATCCCTCACGTTTTGGCTCACTGAAGAGAACTGTGTATACACCAGCACCGGTTTCCTCACTACCCGGGTACCCCTTGGGTTGTAGATAAAAGAGAACACTCCACTGATAGAGTTTTCTTTCCTCCGCATGTGGCACTGGGACGCGACGAGGGGAGGAGTAGCGGCCCACAAAGACCCCGGACAAAGACCGACCAGCCCCAGAAGAACAAGCTCCCTGCAAACCGCGATAGACCCGGCGGCAGCATCACGAGAAAGACAGTCTTTGCGGAAGAAAAAGACATTTGTAAAAATAAAACCATATATACCACGTACCTGTCTCCGTGCCCCTTCCTCTACCCCGCCACAACAGTTCAAGCAGGAAGTGAAGCTCCAAATACTGCCATGTTTTGAAGATTTGCGAGACCGATCATCTACTGCCTTGTGCCTCCCTGACTTTCTGTTTTGGTGGATATGCTGGGAACCACATTCATTTTGTTACCAGCTGCGCCACACGCATTCATTCTAATATAACCGGTGTTTATATTTATAACGCGCTGCAACGGGCACTTCTTAGGTCTATATCAATTATTTTTACTTACACAGACAAATGCTGTTACTGTTGACCTTAAAGTGACTTTGTCAGTACTTGCAGCTAAAATGTTTTTTCTCTTTACATGCAAGCACCAATATGGGGGTTGAGTTTTTATTTTCCTGCTTCTTTATGTTATCTCATTCTCCAATCATCTGAACAGTGGAATCATTCTGAGTGCTTTTTCGCCTCTGGAACCCATGGAGCTTGTGGCGATATTATTCAGGCTTAAATTAGTCTAAATTACCTTTTTTCAGTGCTGCATTTGGTCACACCCCTTAGCCTCATGACACATTAGCTTGTGATTTACTACCTGCCGTAATGTTTCTACTTTATAATTTACATAGCGATTACTTGAGTGCTGACAGGAGGGTGACTTTCATTTTTATTTTTGGCGTATGGGCAGATTGAAAAAAACTTTGTTAAAAATTACCTCTCGCCCACCTCATCATTTCAAGATGGCAAGTGAAACCGCAACTGCTGTCAGAGCCTTTTCAATTGGTACCAAGACCAAAAGAGCCAAGAATGATCCTCCCTTACCTATTCTATCCTCCCAAAATCCTGCCCTTGATATTATCCTTGATGAAGTTCGAGGTCTTAAGTCGCTTATGTCCACGACTAATGAGAAGCTTCAACAAATTGAGGACAGATGGATTAGTATGGAGGCTAAGGTGTTGGACATAGAACAACGTATCAGCTATTTACATGATGTTTCCACGAAAATTCCAGTTCTAGAACAAGAGATCAAACGCTTAAAGGTATTTTTGGCTTTGCGTCCCCAGATGAGACAATTGAATATTCAATATGGTATCCTGCATCCTTGCCTGTGCAGAATTACTCACAATGGTTCCACACGCTCATTTGAGGATCCCCTCAAATTGAAATCTTTTCTCCAAAGTATTTCCACTAATTTTGCAGCTGGTTCTTCTTGTAATTTATAATGTCCTGTTGATGCTTCTTGTATTTTATAATGTTCATGCCGATGCTTCTTGGAATTTATAATGTTCCTGTTGATGTTTCTTTCTTCCTTCTATATTATGTTTAGAAAGGCTGTATCTTACTTTACACTTATTTCTCTTTCTTCGTCGCTTTTTCTTGTGTCATTGCTGATGCGTCTTCGTTCTGCTGCTGGTTCTTCCTATAATCGTCAGCACTCTTGCTGTCTTGTCGCTCCATCTCTTGTTTGCGCGGTTACGTCCCATGCATCTGTCTTCATCACTTTTTCATAGATCTGGACTCTGTTTCTTGATCTATCTTCTCTTCTTTCTATGTCTGTTCCCTTTTTCTTTCCTGTTCTTCCCCTTTTTTGTTTATCTATTTTTATTTATTTTTCTCTCAGTTATTTAATATGGTGCATGTGCTTTTCAGTTATGTTAGTTTATATGTAATGTATTTCCTTTTTGTTTCTCATATGAGGTGTCATTTCCTTTTTAGATATATCCCTGATGTGTATCAACTTTTACTGTATAACCCACCCATCCCTCCTTCATGTGTTAGTTTGTAACGTGGAATGTACGTGGCCTTGGACATCCCATCAAGAGACAAAAGGTAATCTCTCCCTTATCCAAACTTAATTCTCAGGTATCCTTTCCTCAAGAGACACATTGTACTGATGCGGAATCGCTCAAATTAAAAAGGCAACGGGTGGGTCAAGTTGTTTATTCTCCTGCTTCTAGCAAAAAAGGGGGTGTTGCTATATTATTTCATAAATCGATATCTGTACACATTTTGTCTTCACAAAATGATGATGATGGACTTTGGGTAATGGCCAAGTTTGTTCTACAAAACAAAACACTAATTTTGCTGAATATTTATGGCCCAGTAAAATCAGATCCTTCATTTTGGTATGACATCAAAGTTTTACTATCTCCCATCGATTGCCCTAACATTGTTATTGCAGGTGATTTCAATCACTGGATTGACCCCTTCTCTGACAGACAATCTAAATGTAAATTTAACCCTGACAAATCCCAGAAAGCATTCCAGTTGGCCATTGCCTCTCGATCCTTATATGATGTATGGAAAACATGTAACCCTGATTCTCTTGAGTATACTTTTTTTTCTAATGTTCATCAAACTCGTTCCAGGATTGATTATATTTTGGTTAGCAAATCCTTACTCCCATCTGTTCATTCATCAAAAATTGGGTCTACTTTCATTTCTGACCATGCACCAGTTCATGCTGTTTTAGATTTATCTATTAACTCCCTAGAATTTAGCAGTTGGAAACTGAATAACTTTTTATTATCTGACACTATTTTCATTAAAGAAGCCATTATTTTTATTAGTAAATATTTCACGTTCAATAACCAATCAGAGACCTCCTTTCTCAATAATTGGGATGCATTTAAGGCTTCTTTTCGTACCTTTACTATTTCATATGTCTCAAGGAAAAGAAAAACGAATCGAAAAAAGTATACAGATCAATTCCAACAACTTAAATTTTTGGAACATACTTATTTTACGTCTAAGTCCCCCAATACTTTACATGAGTTGATTAAAGCCAAATCCGAACTTAATAAACTCGCAACAGTTGAAGCATGTAATATTCTTCTTAAAGTCAAATCTAAGTACCATGGAGGCCAGAACAAGGCGGGTAAAATGTTAGCCAATTATTTGAAAATCAAATCTGAAAGCAAAAATATTAGACCCATCTTAAATGACTCTACTAAAACTTTGGTGACATCTGATGACGATATTGCTGATGTTTTTCATGACTATTATCAACTACTTTATTCTGATTACACACACCCCTCTAATCAAAATCTGGATACTTTTTCATGGGTCTCCCTACTCCCCTGTCCTTGCCTAATGAATTCTGTTTATTGGAGGGTAAAGTTACGTCCCAGGAGATTACTAATGCCATTAACTCTTTGAAAAAATCAAAAGCACCAGGTCCGGATGGTCTTTCTGTTGAATTGTACTCTACCTTTGCGTCTATCTTTGTCCCCAAACTTCTACAACGTTTTAATTATTTTATTGAAGACGCTAAAGCCTCTGGATTGTTTATGGATGCTTTAATAATCCTCATCCCTAAACCTGATAAGGATCATTCACTCTGTAAAAATTACAGGCCTATATCATTAATTAACTATGATTGTAAAATATTTGCTAAGATTCTGGCTTCTCGTCTTGAGCATAGTATTCCAATGTTAATAAAGACTGATCATGTTGGATTTGTGAAGGGCAGTAGCATCGGACAATGCTAGAATGTTTGCAAATATCTCCTACAGCAAAAAATTAAAATCCCCCCTTGCAGCGTTATCTTTGGATGCCGAAAAAGTTTTTGACCGTATTAATTGGCAATTTATGTTCAAAACTCTCCAATGGTTTGGCTTTGGACCTACATTCATTTCCTATGTCAAACTATTATACTCCTGCCCACGAGCTAGTATTTTTGTAACTAACCGCTTCTCTACATTTTTTTCCTTATCTAGAGGTACGCAACATGGTTGTCCCCTCTATCCTTTGCTATTTGTTTTATGTCTTGAACTCTTTCTTGAACGCATACGAGTCAACACCCATATTTCTGGCTTCTCATATAATTCTGTTGAAACAAAAATATCGGCTTATGCTGATGATATATTGGTCTAAATGTCCAATCCCTTTACTTCCTTGCCTCCATTTATGGATGAGGTTCGGTTGTATTCCAGTATCTCAGGATATAACTTTAACCTCTCTAAGACTGAAGTTTTTACTTTAAATTCTCTATGTTACCAGTATATGTTTTCGGATACTAATTTTGCTTGGTGCCCCACCAAAATCAAATACCTTGGCATTTGGTTTTCTGCCTTCCTGACCAACACAATCAAGTATACCTTTCATGTATTAATCTCTAAAAATCCAATCACTCCTCCTTACTTGGTCTCCACTATTTCTCTCATGGTGAGGTAGGTTAGATACCATCAAAATGATGATTGTACCACATGTACTGTATACAGTTTCTATGTTACCTTTTCACATTCCCATATCTTATTTCTCTTAATTTAACTCTATTTGTTCACAATTTTTATGGAATATGAAACGCCCACGTATTGCCCTCACTAAACTTATGCGTCCTAAATCTGAAGGTGGTGTACGTTTTCCTAATTTTAAAGCTTATCATTCTGCCTTTTTAATTAAACAATCATTTGCTTCAGCTTATGATTTTGCTGATAGTCCTATTCCTAGATGGATTGCTTTTGAGCGTTCCTTGCTAAAAGATTTTTCTTTTCAGAATGTAGTGTATATATCAAATTGTACTTTTACATCTAATAACCCGATTTTAAAATATTCCCAGAATTTATTATACAATACTCTCTCCAATGGTCTAATTCCTTATCAATGTTTTTTATCCTCTACCATCTGGTATAACAAATTTCTCAAATATAAAGGTATATCGTTCTATTACAAATATTGGTGAGAGAAGGGAGTTCTATATGTGCACCAATTAATCCACCGAAACTCTGTTATCCCTTTTGTTAAATTGCAGTCCTGGTTTCACTTACCTAGTTCATGTCTTAATGAATATACTGTAATTTCGGATGCTTTGCAATTACAGCTTGCTTCTTTTGACTTTCCTGATGACACTCCCTCTCTTACTCCACCCTACTCCGTTATATAGTTTATTTCAGACACAAAGACCTAAAGCAGCTATTGTATACAAACTATTGTCGTTACATGTTACTAAAAGACCTTAGTCTCCTATAGAAATTGCTTGGGAAACAGACCTGTCCGTTTCTCTTTCTATTTCAAATTAGGACAAATTTTGGTCTAAGTTATTTAAAGTTTCTGCTGCAGCTCGTATAACCCAATCCTTGTATTTTCTTTACAATAGAGCTGTTATTACACCTGTTTATATTTCCAAGTTTTCCCCTTCCTCCTCTCCATTATTTTGGTCATGTTCTAATGCTAATGGCACTTTATGTCATCAACTTTATGCATGTTCAAATGTATTGACATTTTGAAATCTGTTTGGATCATTTGTATGAAAATCTTTCACTGTGTTTTTACATTATCATTACAAAATATTTTTCTAGGTTCCTCCTCAACTGATATTGATGACTCCTCCTCTATCTCCTTATTATTTGACCTTTTTATCGCATTAGCATTTAAAGTTATTTTATCATCTTGGAAAGATAACTCCAAAATGTCCTCATTGACTTGGTGGAACTTTATTTGTGATGAACATAGAATTGGTACTGTTTCTTCTCTTACTCTTTCGCAAAAAAATTAAATCTGACCTCCTCTGGTTACCTTTTGCAACTTATCTTACTTCCCATGCACCTGTGCATTAACTCTTTCTTTTTTTTCCCTATATCCTTCAACTCTTTGAATAATATATTTCTTATTCCTATCCTTTCTCTTTCCCTTTTTCTTCCTTTTTTCTCTATTGTTCTCTTTCTATGGTTATCTTGCCATATTGCATTTCTTATATATTATTCATTCAATTACTTTTTGTAATATGGTTCATCATTTGTGAATACCTTTGCTTTTTTATTTGTTGTTTGTATCTTTTAACTGAAAATTAATAAAAACTTCTTAAACAAAAAAATTAATAAACTAACCCTCAGAGAATCTTGGTGGATATTTAAACTTGACGCTTAAGACAGGCCTCAAGACGATCTTTAAGTAGTAGAAATTGCAACTATTAAACACCAAGTTATTCTATGTCAGTCCTATCTTTTGGCATGATTTGTGTCCCTTGCCATTGATGAAAATGTCACTGTGATTTTACATTATCATTACAAAATATTTTTCTAGGTTCCTCCTCAACTGATATCGATGACTCCTCCTCTATCTCCTTATTATTTGACCTTTTTATCGCATTAGCAGTTAAAGTTATTGTATCATCTTGGAAAGATTAACTCCAAAATGTCCTCATTGACTTGTGGAACTTTATTTGTGATGAACATAAAATTGCTACGGTTTCTTCTTACTCTTTCGCAAAAAAAAAAAATCTGACATCCTCTGGTTACCTTTTGCAACTTATCTTGCTTCCCATGCACCTGTGCATTAACTCTTTCTTTTTTTTCCTATATCCTTCAACTCTTTGAATAATATATTTCTTATTTCTATCCTTTCTCTTTCCCTTTTTCTTTTTCTTCCTTTTTTCTCTATTGTTCTCTTTCTATGGTTATCTTGCCATATTGCATTTCTTATTTATTATTCATTCATTTACTTTTTGTAATATGGTTCATCATTTGTGAATACCTTTGCTTTTTTCTTTGTTGTTTGTGTCTTTTAACTGAAAATTAATAAAACTTCTTAAACAAAAAAATTAATAAACTAACCCTCAGAGAATCTTGGTGGATATTTAAACTGGACGCTTAAGACAGGCCTTAAGACGATCTTTAAGTAGTAGAAATTGCAACTATTAAACACAAAGTTATTCTATGTCAGTCCTATCTTTTGGCATGATTTGTGTCCCTCGCCATTGATGAAAATGTATATCCTCACGGTCCTACCCTATATTCCACTCCATGCTGAAGATATCAAACCTCCTTTTCTTTTGTATTCATTTTGATGTCTCAAATCAGCTATTATTATGCTAGATTATATACCCTTGATGTATTGTTTATGTGATTACCGAAGGTATATTGGTTCGATTATCCAACATGTGGAAGTCCTTTAAATAAGGCTCCAATGGCTATTTTCCAACAGTTTTTTCTCCCTCTTCATTAGTATACTGTTCTACACCATTTGTAATGTATTTGATACTTTCTCTCTGTCAACTTGATGTGCATATGCAGAGGTCTGATTGTTCCTATAGGAGTATAAAATATGCTACGCACCTTATCATTTGTGCAATTGGTGTTACCACATCATTTTTCTTCCTAAAATGTCCCCCTTACGATTTGTTTTCTTTTTGCTTCCCTTTATAGTGCCCTAATCCAAATTGTATGCAAATCATCATATGGTCATGTTTATCCCCCTCTGTGTCAACATTTTTTCACTCTGGGTCACACTTGACCAGCCACGTGCAGTGAAATTGTAATTTGCACTGGATTTCCCATTTGCCTCACATTGGTTGTTGGTTGTATTGTACAGGGTGCGGCAGCACCCCTTGTTATTTTGTGACTCCTGCTTCAGTCTCATATTGGTGTGTGATTGCCTTTTCTAGCATCTGAAGTTTTCTTTCTTTTTCTCTCTCTCTCTCCCCCCCCTTTCTCTCTCTCTCGCTCTCTTTCTCACTCTTTCCTTTAGAACAGTATGGGTTAGGACGTATTTATGCATTTAACCGCTGTGACTTATTTCGTTTTCATGGCGCTACTCTTTAACAAACCGCAGCGCTTTAATCTCAGGTATGGGGCTTTTTGAACCTCCATGCTGCTTTCACGTAAGCAAATTGCAGCACTTCCATTAGTGCTATGTGTCTTGTCGAGAGTAGGTGTAAAATATGTGAAAGTGACCGGGTTCCAGCGCAAGCATCATCTACGCCATCATGAGTGCAGGGTAAGGTTAAGCAGCCGGCTCTCATCCCTGCAGTAGACCATTGCTATCTCCACCTTTCTAGCTCCTACATGCAGCTCACTCTCTTTCTGGCTTTATTTCTGTTAAGTCGCTTCTTTTCTGTTCCTCTGAGATTCGTGCCTCTATCTTTTATTGATGCGCATACTAACCAGACACAGAACAAGCTTCACCGGCTTGACGAGCTAGGGCTCTGCCCTGTTAGCTGAGATAACTCACCCTCAGCACACCACAAACCTCTACCTCGTGGTGGTTCACATGTTTTCGATCATGTGAAACCACGGACATGCTAGGCAGCAGCTTGTTTTCGGATGTAACTCCTTTGTTTGAGCTTTGCATCTATGTTTTTTCTCTTTTCACTCCAATTCATGCAGTACACTACAGACCTCGGCCTTGCTCCACTTATAAAATGAAACCCTTCTGTTTTACATAAGTTGCTTAGTTGTTGATGAACTAATGCTGAAAGGGCTCGGTGCCTCTTGTGTACTCTTGGAAACGCCTCAACCCTCTGCCCCAAAGTCACTGGTCTTTTATTTGTCTTTAGCTTTAGATGAGGACTGCGGGACATCCTGCCTGCCCATCACTCCCTTCTTACGGATATATGATGTTACAACGCGTACTTTTAGCACGCATACCATTACCACGGATTTTTTACAACGCAGGTCATGTTACAACGGATACCTTTACAACGCAATACACTACAACGCAGATACTATTACAACGCATACCATTACAACGTAAGTATAGGTAAGGATATAATATTAATATATATTGTAAATAATTATTTTTGTAATATTTAATTTAATTATTAATTATTAAAATATTAAATAATTATATTAATGAAATTAAATTAATTTTAATTTTATTATTTGTAAATATATATTAAAAATACCCCTCTACCCCAAACCCCAAACCCAGCCCTAAAACCTAAAAATACCCCTGTACCCCAAAACCCAAACCCAGCCCTAAAACCTAAAAATACCCCTGTACCCCAAAACCCAAACCCAACCCTAAAACCTAAAAATACCCCTGTACCCCAAAACCCAAACCCAGCCCTAAAACCTAAAAATACCCCTGTACCCCAAAACCCAAACCCAGCCCTAAAACCTAAAAATACCCCTGTACCCCAAAACCCAAACCCAGCCCTAAAACCTAAAAATACCCCTGTACCCCAAAACCCAAACCCAGCCCTAAAACCTAAAAATACCCCTGTACCCCAAAACCCAAACCCAACCCTAAAACCTAAAAATACCCCTGTACCACAAAACCCAGCCCTAAAACCTAAAAATACCCCTGTACCACAAAACCCAAACCCAGCCCTAAAACCTAAAAATACCCCTGTACCCCAAAACCCAAACCCAGCCCTAAAACCTAAAAATACCCCTGTACCCCAAAACCCAAATCCAACCCTAAAACCTAAAAATACCCCTGTACCCCAAAACCCAAACCCAGCCCTAAAACCTAAAAATACCCCTGTACCCCAAAACCCAAACCCAGCCCTAAAAATACCCCTGTACCCCAAAACCCAAACCCAACCCTAAAACCTAAAAATACCCCTGTACCCCATAACCCAAACCCAACCCTAAAACCTAAAATACCCCTGTACCCCATAACCAAATACCACTAAAAAATGTTAAACTTACCTATAATAATACTTACGATGTAATGGTATGCGTTGTAATAGTATGTGCGTTGTAGTGTATTGCGATGTAAAGGTATGCGTTGTAAAATGACCAGCGTTGTAAATGTATGCGTGGTAACGGTATGCGTGCTAAAAAATCTGTGGTAACAGTTACATACCCTTCTTACTCTCGATACCACAAACCGTCCTTTGTCTGCAGTTAAAGAGTTGATCTCGCATTGCTGTTGTCTCAGGCTTCTTTAATCCATTACATTATTTGTAACTCTTCTTCTGTTGAGTGCTTGCTACACTCCTTTACTTCTTCTCTTTTAAAGAATGTTTCCGACCATTTCTGATCATCCCCTATGGATAGATTGCTGCAGTCCCTGCCAAACTCATATTGAACCTTCTAGGGCGGATGCAGTCTTCCCCTCTCCACCCAGGATTTATATTCTATTCATTTCTATTCTCTTACTTCAGGATTTATATTCTTTACATGTACTCATTCTTAAACCTTACCTCCAGCAACATTTGAGCTTGGAGTATTTTACTCATTTTTTTTTTATAGCTGTGCATTAATGCAGGTTCAAAGGCTTTAAAAATGAGACCTTGAGCAGTGAACAAGCCAACAGCCAAAATGTGCTCATGTTCCTGCTGCGGAAAATTGTCTGCCCTCCTCTGCAAAGTTAATGCCAACTTCATATTGAAGGTTACATATTATGAAACTGGTATAAGAGAGAACAAGCATTGGCATAGCCAATAGGTCTCACCTTTGGGACCTTATAAGTGTTTAGCCATGCAACAATTGATGTTATTGCACCCAGGATATTGTACTGCATAACGCAATACTTATAAGGTTCCAAGGGCGAGACCTATTGGCTATGCCAATGCTTGTTTGGAAAGGTGCGCTACGATTAGTAAGCTTTCCTTTCCGCCATTATTTACAGCATGCTTTGCAACCTTTTACCTGCATGTTTTTCATGTGTTTTTTTTTTTTTGGGGGGGGGGGGGGGAGGATTGTACCATTCGCACTAATAGTGTAGCATGATGCTGCTGCGTGCTTCCCTTACTCCTCTTTGGTTAACAGCATAAACACGTGTTGGTGTGGTTTGTAGTATCATTCGGTTCATTTGACGAAGCAGCAGTTAGTAGCCTCAGTTATAAAATGTTCATGAATGAAAAGGTTGCCCCGAGGCTGTGGTGTCAAAAGGCCATGTATATGTGTGCCTTCTTTAGCCACTGTCACATAAAAGAGCAGGGTTCAGTCTAGATCGGGTGAATGATGTCACCTGAACAAGAATTTAAGTTTGTAAAAACCGACTAAGTGAGACTTGGAAAAAACAGAAGGATGTAGTGCCATTAGGTAGTGTACATTAACAGCAAATGTAATGGGGTTTCTCAGAACTAGAGGAATTCTAATGTCTGAGTCAGAGGACAGAATCCAGTGCAATACATATTAAGAAAGCACCAGATCTTAAGAGTGTTTGACTCTTCAATAAAAAGCCCTATTGGAAGAAATAACCAGAAGTCAATTATTCGGCTCACATGTTGCCAAATTCGTTTCATGCAGATACTCCTTCAATACCTTGCTGCAAGTTATTTCTGATTTCTATCATTCTCGAGATTTCATTTAGTTTTGGAGAATGCACTTCAGTGACATTTTAAGGATCTCGGGGGCCCTGGACCAAAGGTAATTTGGGGACATGTTATGTCTACTCCAGACCTGTATGAGTCACACATTCTATCTCTATGGTAGCGTCTCGTGTGGGGACAGTTACTACTGGAGATTCAAGAGGCTGGCAGCTGGAGTTGGTGGCTCCCTACTAACTTAAATAAAAGACTTTGGAAACTTACCAGTGTACACTGCTTCTTAACAGGACACCTGTTAGGAACAGCTATGAATTTACGATCCAACTTAGGACTTTCATGTCCTCTTTGGCTAGGTCACCTACAGTGCACGAGTAATACAGCAGCAGCTCACTAATGGTACTGCAATAATCTCTGTGACCCCCTCCAATTTCACATCTGTGAGGCCCTGTTTTAATCTAAAAGAAACACTTTTTGTGGATGTTGCATTAAACATAAACACAACATTTCTCTGCAAAATGTATATCATAGAATCCCACACATTACCTACATTAAAATATAAATTAAAGTAAAACAATATTTAAAACAATTTCTCTAAGAAATATTCAAGGTCATCAGGGCACAACTCTGCATAAAAGACCTGGCTCTATCAGGGCCCCCCTGAATGGCTGGAGCCCTGGGCCAGAGCCCATTTTGCCAATCCCCTTTAACGTGTCTGATTGTATTTCCGGAATTCAAGACTCCAGTTTGCCTCATTTAAGTAATTCTATAGTGCTTTGAACATTAGCTAAGCTATGAAGAACGGATTTATTCGTATAAACAGAAGGAATCCATTAGGAAGTGGGAAGAAGGTGTCCCTACGGTGGGTGGGAACACACTGGGTGTTTTTGGGTACCCCTCACATACCAACAGGCCCCTTGGTGTCATGCTTCATCATTGGGGTCCTCGCACCCCTCTACGGGATGCGGCGTGCTGCGACCGACGGTTACGTGGGAGCACTTATATTGGCTATGTGTGGTGTAGGTGAGGGAATTATAAGTGAGTGCTGTGGTGGGGTTTGAAAGTGAGTGGAGTTTAAAAAGTGCCTGGCTCGTGGGGTAGCAAAAAAACTTTAATTGGCCCCCAGGCTGGTACTAGTAAAAGGTGAGAGAGGAGGTGTTGGCGTAACCTATGTGCGCCACCTCCTATGTGTGTGTCAACATGTTTCGGTGTAAAAACACCTTCTTCAGGACTGGGGTACAAAAATCCCCACCTTACTCACGTTTTTCTACTTTTTAGATTTGTTATATTCTAAAAAAGTGGAATTTATAAGTGCAGGTATAGTAATGTACCTACTGAACAACCGCTATTTAGCTGATCTGTAAGGAGAAGGAAAAAACATTTTTTTCAGGTGGTCCATTCCTTAAAAAACAATAGGCATGTTTACCCGTGGATACAGTCAATCAAAGAGTGCGGTTCGAATTTTTCAAGACACGTTAGTGTCATTCTACACATGAAGAACGTGCCTATGGTGAAAAATTTTTAAAAATTAAAAACACATACAAGACAGACACACATGTAACATGAAACACACACTCTAATGTTTATGGCAAAATCGGGCTGTAGTCAGCCCATGTGATACTTGCTGTGAAGAATAAGAGAAATTCTATGAAGCTCACAGTGGGCATAACATACTGTTTTGTTAGGAGTTTACTACTCCATAAGACCGTACTAACGTATGGGTTACTCGTGCTTCCTTGCTACCGGTGAGGGAGAAATAGTAAACTCCTAACAAAACAGTATGTTATGCCCACTGTGAGCTTCACAGAATTTCTCTTATTCTTCACAATAAGTTTTTGACTCAGCAAGTATCACATGGGCTGACTACAACCCGATTTTGCCATAAACATTAGAGTGTGTGTTTCATGTTAAATGTGTTTCTGTCTTGTATGTGTTTTACATTTTTTTTAATGTTTCACCATAGGCACGTTCTTCATGTGTAGAATGACACTAACGTGTCTTGAAAAATTCGAACCGCACTCTTTGATTGACTGTATCCACGGGTAAACATGCCTATGGTTTTTTAAGGAATGTACCACCTGACATTTTTTTTGTCCTTCTCCTTACAGATCAGCTAAATAGCGGTTGTTCAGTAGGTACATTACTATACCTGCACTTATAAATTCCACTTTTTTAGAATATAACAAATCTAAAAAGTAGAAAAACGTGAGTAAGGTGGGGATTTGTGTACCCCAGTCCGGAAGAAGGTGTTTTTACACCGAAACATGTTGACACACACATAGGAGGTGGCGCACATAGGTTACGCCAACTGCTCCTCTCTCACCTTTTACTAGTACCAGCCCGGGGGCCAATTAAAGTATTTTTGCTACCCCACGAGCCAGGCACTTTTTAAACTCCACTCACTTTCAAACCCCACCACAGCACTCACTTATAATTCCCTCACCTACACCACACATAGCCAATATAAGTGCTCCCACGTAACCGTCGGTCGCAGCACGCCGCATCCCGTAGAGGGGTGCGAGGACCCCAATGATGAAGCATGACACCAAGGGGCCTGTTGGTGTGTGAGGGGTACCCAAAAACACCCAGTGTGTTCCCCCCCACCGTAGGGACACCTTCTTCCCACTTCCTAATGGATTCCTTTTGTTTATAAAACTAACTCTGGGAGAACGAATCCATTTCAAGGTAATTCTCTCTCTCCCCTTCTTGTTAACATTTGAACGGATTTATTCAGCATACTTAATTGACTCTGCAATGGTAGAATGATTTGTAAACAATTTTAAAGACGTACATTTCGAAACAAAACGTATCAGGCTTTTTTATTTACCCATGATAAACAAGGATCCGGTCTTTGATAAAATGAAGTATTTTTTCAAAGTATTCTTGGTATCTCATGTTTATGACTTGGCCTCTGTGGGTGAAAAAAGAAAAAACCTTACATTTCTTAACATTATACTTTGTGTGTGCAAATATATTGACAAATTCAAAAGAAAAGTGCAAAAGTGAGACAAATTCAAAAGTGAAAGATTTAACCCACAATCGTATAAACACGAAGGATAATTCACACTACAGCAAAGGAAAAAACACAATAAAACATGCATATAAGATAATCATACTTTGCACCATTACTTAATTTGCAAAACACCAGTGGGTGCATTTAAGAGATTAGTCACCCATCGGCTCTGAATAGGCAACCACGACACCACTAGTCACTGAATCACAAAGTAGTCTGCGGCCATGGTGGAACCGAGTGCACCAGACGCAACAGAACATCTGCTGCTACCTACACTGCAAACTGAGGGTCACGACCTCAACACTCCAATAACAAGCATTCGTAAAGGCAACAGATGTAGTTTTAATGGGCTAATGCCTGCAGAGTAAAGCCAAAATAGAAAAACAAAAATTAGTACTGTATTGAAGACAAAAGAACAATTGATAGAAATACTACCCTGAGCGAATGCCAATGGTCACACATTACAATCATTGCTTCCGTCACCTTTTGTGTGTGTAATGTAACATCTTAAGTGAATATTCCCAGACATGAAAGATGTGCTCACTGTACCACTGGAACTAAGCTACACACGACTAAAGAACACTAATCAGAGAAAAGATGGCCGGGGGTTGCTTGTGTCCCCATTTTGAGATGACTTGGCAGTTTGGGCTGGACTGTTCCTAATGGAGTAAGACCAAGACTCATTTGCATATGGCTGGGTCTGGTCTGAGGTGGCATGGTGGACAAAAGAACGATGGGTTAGCAGGCTCTTTGAGTGCTTGCCAGTGGTTAGACTTAATGCAGGCATTCCTCCGATCACCTTCTGTATGTTTGAAGCAAATAAATTCAACACACCAGCTTCCACAAACAAGCCACATATCATGGTGCCGCCACTGTCTAACAAAAGGACTACTGAAAGCCAATCCGCAAAACTTAACTGAAAAACAAATGGACCAGTGTGTGGAGTCACTAGACTGCCCATCCTAGCAATGGCAAAGCATGGAAAACATGTAAGGCAACTGCTAAAGAGCGCTGATGCAAAGCACACACCTGTAAATCTTTTTTTTTTTTTTTTACATTCGTGAATCTCTCTAATCTTTTAAGGGTGCCCAGATTTTTAGCCCAAATTCCCATGCCTTTCTACCCTTTAGTGCACAGAGTGTGGACTCGATGTTATGGATACCCAATAATCTGGTCAACCACATTTAGAATGTTGGAGCAGTATCATCCTTCCATGCTGCTGAAATGAGGATACGCATTACTGCTGTTGAGATAAAAACAAGCGCTTCGATCTCCTTATTTACACTCAGCTTAGTATCACTTCCAAAGATCATTAAGGTCGGGGATAGGCAGATTTTAAAGCCCAGCAACCCTTCCCAAAATGTCTCTATCTCCCCTTTTATGGTACTTAATTTCTGCAGTGATGGAACATATGCAACAAATCCGCCGGGCCTTTCAGACATCTCGGGCATTTATTATCTTCCCTTTTGCCCCAATTGAAAAGTTTGGAGGGTGTATAATAAAGATTGAATAATGTTTTAAAATGTTGAGCCTTCAGATTAGATGAACGTAAAATCTTTTTATCTAATTGTAGCGCTCTATCGAGGTCCACATCTGGATTTGCCAATTTTGTGGCCCAGGAGGATTCCTTTTTTTCCATATCATCTTGGATCCCAGATATTAATGCTTTATAAATACTTTTGATTCTTCGCCCTCCTTTTAACAGATATTCCAACGTGCTGCATCGATTGCAAGGGGAGATGCGGGGTCTTATAGATCTTAGTGTTTGCACCACCTGGAGATATTTGAAGCTTTGGCTACTGGGTATCCCAAATTTCTCCTGGATCGTCTCGAAGCTCATTACATCATCCCGCTCCATTATGTCTCCTACTGTCCAAATACCCAATTGTTCCCAGCATTTCCATGTCCCATCGATGCTCAAGTTTGAGAAAAACCCTGACTTCCAGAGAAGTATATATAGATTAATCTTTGGAATCAATAACATCTGTACTTTTTTTTCACACCTCCCATGCACTTTCCGCTAGCTTATATCTCGTTTTCTTAAAATACATACGGCATATTTTCCTTAATAATGCCCCTACAGCCTCCCTCCCCATTAGTAGTTCATATATAGAGGGGATATTTTGATTGCTATGTGGGGGGTCTTGGGTTGAAGGTTTATTTATGGAAGGGTCAAATAGAATTGCCATTTGCGTTAATAGGCATGCCCAATGATAATACCTTAAATTCGGGATGCCCAGTCCGCCTAGATCCTGTGGCAGAGACATCAATTTTAACGAGTGTCTAATCTTCCCATATTGCCATAAGAATCTCATAAAGATAGCTTCCATAGATTTTAACGTCGCCTCATCTATTAAGAAGGGGATAGAGCAGAACAAATAAAGGACTTTAGGTAACAGTCATTTTCAAGACATTGGATCTACCTATAAGTGATAGGTGCAAGGCATCCATTCTTTTAAGGTCCCATTCAATCTTTTTTAACAGTGGGGCAAAGTTATCCTTTATGATTAATTCTGTTGCTGTATTGATTGTCACTCCCAGATATGTTGAGGCGTTCACATATCTATAGTCCATTTTAACTATGTTTTTTGTACAAATTACCTGGGTTTTCCCCTCAATCAAACAATACCCTGAGTATCTACCAAATTCCTTGGTGATTTCACCTATTACACGCATGGCTGAAACAGGTTCAACAGAGATTACTGCCAGGTCATCAGCGTAGGCTGAGATCTTGGTCTCAAAGCTATTAATTATGACCGGCTTAATCTCCATGCTGCGTAAAATCTGCTCAATCAGTGGATCTATAAACAGGGCAAACAAAATGGGTGAGCAGGGACACCCCTGACGTGTCCCTCTTGTTATGTTGATCTTCCCCGAGCGTTCACCCATCAGCTGCACCTTGGCAACCGGATTGGAATACATAGCTTTAATGGCAGTCAGGATTCTTGGACCAAACCTTCTCCCTACCAGTTCCCCCCACCTAACGCGGTCAAAGGCTTTTTCAGCGTCGAGGAGGATCATGGTCACCCCCCTCCGACAGCATGGGCCTCGAACAGAGATATTGCACCTCTTATATGATCTGTTGTTCCACGCCCTGGGATAAACCCATGCTGCAAAGGGGGGACCAGGCTGCCAATAACCCTCCCCAGACGCTTCGCCAGGTTCTTAGCATATATTTTATTGCCCGCGTTTATCAGTGATATCGGTCTGTAGGACCCGGGATTCTCCTTTGGCTTCCCTTTCTTGTGGAATATCACTATGTTAGTATCCTTCCATGTCCTTGGTATTATACCTGTACCTACTATGCCATTAAATAGATCCAATAACAGTGGCGCCAATTAACTAGAGAAACCTCCAGAGGGATAGAGGGATGCTGTCCGGACCTGCTGCCTTACCAGCAGCTAGCTTGTAGTGCCTCTAGCACCTCATTGAGTGTTATATCCCTCTCCAGTGTTTCCCTCTCCTACTCCCCTAATTTAGGTCCTTCATCCGGGTACTCTCCCTGTAGCTTCTCTCCAACCATCTCTTACTGGTATAGTATTTGATAAAAGTTTTTGAACACCTCTACGGTCTCGTTTGGTTCTACAAACTCCTGACCATTCTCCTGGATACTCGTTATTATATTTTTAGTGGTATCCTGCCTAATTCGAAGTGTCAATGCTCTGCCCGCCTGTTCCCCTGTTTCATAGATTTGGCCTTTATAGGTTTGATATTCAGATGCAGCTTTTACGGCCATCTGTTTGTGTAGCTCTGCTCTAACCGAGCTGATTCTCAGCCAACTTGTTTTCCCATCTTTCCCTTGTAAGATGTCTTGAACGTGCTGTTCCTCTACTTCTGCCAATTTGGCATGTTGCCTGTCCCTATCACCCCGCAATTTCTTCCTAGTCCGAGCAACATAACTAATTGTTTCCCCCCCTAAGTGCTGCTTTGAATGTGTCCCACACACTATTTCGTGATGCGCTGTAGCGGTTAGCATCGAAGAATTCCCCAGTCCATTTCCTCAGATGATCAACATATATACTGTCTGCCAACAGTTTCCTGTCGAAGGTCCAGACCCTTTGTTTTCTTGATGACTTTAGAAAATCATAGCTCAGGTAAAGAGGGCTATGATCTGAAAGGACCTCCGGTAGCTTCCTGATGGTAACTTTGCTCATTTCCGTAGATGAAATCAGAAAATAATCTAATTTTGTGTATTTTTGAAAGAGACAGGACAAATAGGTGTACCCTGGATTACTGGGCTTCTTGTTCCCCCAATCAGAAAGACCGTGGGACTGCATCATAGAGCACAGAGCCCAAAAAACCCTTGGCTTCCGGCCAACATACTGATTCTTATTAATAAGATCGGCAAATATATTAAAATCTCCGCACACCACCAAGGGAGCAGGTCAATTACCCAGCTCATTCTCTAGAAACTCGAAGGTCTCAGGGTCATCCTGATTAGAACCATATATCCCACAAACCGTCATCCCTATACACATTTCGGCCAGTGCCCATCGTCCTGGGGGGTCAGATTTAGATCGCTTTACCACGCTAAGTCCTGTTTTCCCTAAAATGGCTACCCCTCTCCTTGTCGAAGTCTGAGAAGAACAAATATCATATCCCTCCAGATTAAGCATCTGTTTTTTTGCCCAGGGTAGATATGTTTCTTGGAGGCATAAAATGTCTATGTATTCTGATGTGACAAACTTAGCCAATCTCTGCCTCTTTTTTTCAATCGTTGAGCCCCCCTATATGAATAGAACAAATACTAAGATTCACCATTAATGCATTTATACATTTCCTTCAATAATTGTATCAACCTCTGCATAAAGACAATATCTAATCCAAAATAGAAGCTATACCCTGCTTCTACAGAAAAACTCCCAATTGTAGTATGATTTCTCTCTTTTTGACTTTTTCCTCCCTCGAACACCCCCCCTGTCACCCCCCATCCTTCCCTGACCCTCCCCCTGTATCCCCCCTTCCCCCCGCTCCTCCCACCCTTGTGAAGTGCTCAGACCTTAGTCTGTGCTTGTGATATTGCAGTAATAGCGGTTTGGGCAATTCAAACAATTACTATTCAGTGCTTAGTGCTCCCTTTCTTACCCCGGCATAATTTTATAAATCAAACGTGTTCCAAAATACCTGAAAAGAAAAGAGGAGAAGAGAGAAGAGCAGAAGAACCAAGAAGAAGCCAATTAGTGAGTAGAAGAAAGAAGGATACGAATGGGCCTTCACTACTTGAACCAGTCTAGCCAGCCTCTTCATTTCCCTAGCTTCCTAGGGAGTTCAGATATTCTTGTGCCTTCCCTTCTGAGGCAAAGTACTGAGTCCGACCTTCCTTTATTATTTTTAGTTGTGCAGGGTTAATGAGATATACTTGAATGTGCTTATCCTGAAACAGTTTGATCAATTGTCTCAGCCTTCAACGCCTCTCCTCCGTTGTGTGGCAGTAGTCTGGCCTGACGAAGAAGGAGACTCCCTCGCTAGATCTTCGCGCCTCAGGACTGGCTTTTTCGGCAATGGCCTGCCGTAGCATGAAGTTGCCCAAGAATATTAGAATTGTCCTTGGCTTGTCACCAGTACCTGCGCCAGATCGAATTTTGAACGGAGTGCGATGCGCTCTCTGAATTTCTGCCGACCTGTTCCATTCAGCAAGCTCTGGAAACGCCAGTTTGAACAAGTTTATCATGTACTCCCTGACGTCCGAACCCCCCACCCTTCAGGTATCCCCAGTACCCGCAAATTATTCCGCCTAAGTCTGTTTTCCATGTCCTCCAGTTTCCACTGGATATCAATGACCTGGGCACACTGGGATTCAACTCTAGTGGTGGCAGCAGCAGCCTCCGATTCTGTTGCGACAATCCTTTCTTCAAGGTTTGACACCCTGTCCCCCACCATAGTACATGCCTTAGACAACTTCCTGACCACGGACTGCATCTTCCACATTGCGGCCTGTGATTTGCGGCTATCCTGGCGTGTTTCTTCACGATGGGCCAGAATTGCCTGGTGGATTACCTCAAGGATTGGCGTATGAGTTGCAAGGTTTTCTGAATTGGGACTTCCCTGAAGTGGCATAAAGGAAGAGTGGTCCCATCTTAAGTCTTGTATTGGCCCCTGTTGATTTAATTGTGCGTTAGCTCTTTTAGCTGTATTAGGAGGTTCCTGTTCGGGGTCGCATTCGGACTCAAAATTGCTTTCCCCCTCAGATGAGCTTCTGTCACCTTCCGACCACTCCGCCTCTACTGACAATGAGTAGAAGCATTTGCTGCTTTCCTTCTCCTGCTCTTTGACATCCGTCGAGACCCCGAGAGAGCCTAACAACCCGGCCTCCCCCCACAAAACTGCCAGCAACTGCTTGAGCTTGAGCCGGTATTAATACTGCTCTACTCCCTTCCTACGCACCCTCTGCCTGTGCGGACAAAATCTCATCGCCCAGGGGCTCCTCTACCGTCTCCTCTGCTGTCTTAGTGCTGCTAGTTTCTATTACTGTGCCCAACTTGCCAGAGTCGCTGCTGCTCATGCCTTCCCTTTCTCCGGCGAGAGAGACCTCTGCACAAACTGCTGATATGTTTTCCCCTCCTAGAGCCTGCAGACCCAGTTGAACAGTTGGGTCCTTTTTCCCCGGGGCAGCCATACCTGAGACTTGCGCTGCTGTCAGTTCAACCTCATCCTGTTGACGGAGGGGGGTAGAAGTGTCTTTAGCCTTGGAGGTCGGTCCTCCTTATCCCGAGAAAACATCCCTGGGATCAGTGCGACCGCCGGGCGCGCCTTTGTGGCAGCCTGCTTCCCCTTTCTCAGTAGCTCTGCAGGGGGCGTACAGGGTTTGGACAGAGACCCATCTTTTCTGGACTCCAGTCCGGTCTGCTCTGCTGACTGGGTTTTCCATCGGGCCCCAGCGGCAATTGCCGATTTCGTTGAGGCTCCCGCAATAGGCTTGGGCTCCATGTCATCCGTGCTCCGTTCCCTCCGCTCACTCCGCTCGCTACGCCTGTCCTTTCCGACACGCCCACTACGCCGGAGCTGAAGCCGGAGCCAGAGAAACAGAGCGCCGCCTGACCCTCGCAGCCACAAGAGTCCCGGCTTCCCCACTTGCGAAATCCTGTTTGCAGTATAGAACGAACAGTAAGTTGTTGACAGCATTTGGGTTGACGTTCTTTCGTTTTTAATGCCAGTTATTGCCCTATTATGACTACACGGGGCTCCAATATCCTTGCCTTTCCCGCTAGTGCTGCATAACGACCCTTACTCGGTCGCCATCTTGCTCCACAACCTTCCCATCTGTAAATCTTAATGCACTTCTTAAGTGGAATGATAACATGAGTTATTCTTTCATTTAATGTACAATTGGTTTGATCCAGCAGAACTACTCTCATAAGGTGTACTGAAGGAAGCTTATTAGCATCATAATTAGGGTGTTAAAGGCCCATTTGGGTCACAGGGAGACATTAACAGTGGCACAACTTGAGCTATTTAATGAAAAACCATGTATTAGAAGCTTCTGATGGCCTGCATATGTTGGGTGTGCACCTAATCTATTTTCTGTTGTAGAGTATTCTCAGTGTCAATGTTCTCTATTGTGTACATTTCATGCATGGACCCGAGGGGTTGCTTATGATCAATAGGTGTTTTTTGCACCTGTAATTGCTCTTATGCCGCATAAACATAGGACCTATTCCTAGCTTGAAAATTCCACAGGGTTCTTCTCAAGTCATCTCCTGGATCCATAGGCTTTGCTTACTATAATAATAATAATATATAGCGCAAACAAGCACAGAGCAATCTTTTTCGCCTTGGTTTAAGCCATGTTAGTAACTCCACAGGAGAAATCCAAACACTTGCCACTATGAAACCACACACACTCAGCCAGCCATTAATGGAACCCCTCGCCATGGACATGCTTTCCTTCACGGATATTACTTGATTTTGCTCAAATTAATTGTTCCGTGATTGAAGAGGGTGGTACCAATTGTGGAAGAGAGAGGTGGCTTCCTAGGAAAAAGGTTTTATTCAAAGCTAAACACTACACAGCATGTGCCACAATCTAACTTGTGTCTAAGTGACTGAACAATATCTGTTTTCCCCAATATATCATCTTCAAAAAGATGAACACCTAAATTTGACCCTAATCAGGTTCGTAGCAGTATGTGTCTGGGCAGCAGCTCCACATGCTGATCTAGCTTATGAACTTTAAAATAAGCCACAAGGAGAACAAACCCATGATATCTAAGCATGAACTTCAGTTCTCTCTAGTCCTCACCAACTGTAAGCATCACTGCTCGGCCATGGGTTATAAAATGTATTGTGTCAGAAAATGTGAGAGCTTCCACAACACCATCTACTGCAGGGTTCTGAAACAAACATGTACCGATAGGTTCTAAATAAATGCAATTTATTAATACTGAAAATGTCAGATCTGACATGGTGAAAGCCATGGCACATACAACATATCCAAGTGCAGTTGAGCTTCCACATAGTAACAAGCATTAGCAAAGTAAATACGTCTGGCTACTTCACACGTGAAAGTGTTTCTTCATCAATTAAAGTGTAGATGGACGTGGTTGTATATATCGATTAAAGAATGAATGCAAGAATGGGCAAACTTTCTCACAAAGAGGACCGAAGCATAGAAGGGATATTACTAGCATTTTGAAGATTCAAGTAGAGCCCAGCATCTTTGTAAGAAGCAGGGTGGAGGATGTCAACCTCTGAATGTTATCGTTCCGTAAATCTAGGCATATCTAGCACATCTGCATTCAAACCAAACAGTTCTTCGATACATGTGAACGTTTGGGCTCCAGGAAAAGATAGCTCAAGATGCTTGTCTCAAAAGAGTCTTTTGTCTTTTCTGTAGCCACCAGAATAATTTCTGCAGACTTCGAGAGGTTCTGAGCTGGGATGGGGCAGTGAGATAAATAACGGTGATGGATCAAGCCCTGATCTTTGGACTGGGTAAGAGTGGTCTGTTTAACTCAGACACTCTGTTCATCACCACCCCCTTTTCTAAATCGTTTTTGGCCACTATAGGTGTGGCAGGGTATACTCAGACATGAGTCCCTTTCTCACTGCTCCATCAGGATTCAAGCAAGCCGGGCCGAAGAAGGCTGAAATGCCAGAAACCGGTCCCCGGTAGCTTGTCTCCTTTCTGGTGAAGAATTGGCTTGGTAGTTTAGTCTGCCCTGTTCCCATGATGCACTGGGCCAGGGACAGACTGATTTGCATATAGCCAGGTTCTGAGCTGGGATGGGGCAGTGAGATAAATAACGGTGATGGATCAAGCCCTGATCTTTGGACTGGGTAAGAGTGGTCTGTTTAACTCAGACACTCTGTTCATCACCACCCCCTTTTCTAAATCGTTTTTGGCCACTATAGGTGTGGCAGGGTATACTCAGACATGAGTCCCTTTCTCACTGCTCCATCAGGATTCAAGCAAGCCGGGCTGAAGAAGGCTGAAATGCCAGAAACCGGTCCCCGGTAGCTTGTCTCCTTTCTGGTGAAGAATTGGCTTGGTAGTTTAGTCTGCCCTGTTCCCATGATGCACTGGGCCAGGGACAGACTGATTTGCATATAGCCAGGTTCTGAGCTGGGATGGGGCAGTGAGATAAATAACGGTGATGGATCAAGCCCTGATCTTTGGACTGGGTAAGAGTGGTCTGTTTAACTCAGACACTCTGTTCATCACCACCCCCTTTTCTAAATCGTTTTTGGCCACTATAGGTGTGGCAGGGTATACTCAGACATGAGTCCCTTTCTCACTGCTCCATCAGGATTCAAGCAAGCCGGGCCGAAGAAGGCTGAAATGCCAGAAACCGGTCCCCGGTAGCTTGTCTCCTTCCTGGTGAAGAATTGGCTTGGTAGTTTAGTCTGCCCTGTTCCCATGATGCACTGGGCCAGGGACAGACTGATTTGCATATAGCCAGGTTCTGAGCTGGGATGGGGCAGTGAGATAAATAACGGTGATGGATCAAGCCCTGATCTTTGGACTGGGTAAGAGTGGTCTGTTTAACTCAGACACTCTGTTCATCACCACCCCCTTTTCTAAATCGTTTTTGGCCACTATAGGTGTGGCAGGGTATACTCAGACATGAGTCCCTTTCTCACTGCTCCATCAGGATTCAAGCAAGCCGGGCCGAAGAAGGCTGAAATGCCAGAAACCGGTCCCCGGTAGCTTGTCTCCTTTCTGGTGAAGAATTGGCTTGGTAGTTTAGTCTGCCCTGTTCCCATGATGCACTGGGCCAGGGACAGACTGATTTGCATATAGCCAGGTTCTGAGCTGGGATGGGGCAGTGAGATAAATAACGGTGATGGATCAAGCCCTGATCTTTGGACTGGGTAAGAGTGGTCTGTTTAACTCAGACACTCTGTTCATCACCACCCCCTTTTCTAAATCGTTTTTGGCCACTATAGGTGTGGCAGGGTATACTCAGACATGAGTCCCTTTCTCACTGCTCCATCAGGATTCAAGCAAGCCGGGCCGAAGAAGGCTGAAATGCCAGAAACCGGTCCCCGGTAGCTTGTCTCCTTTCTGGTGAAGAATTGGCTTGGTAGTTTAGTCTGCCCTGTTCCCATGATGCACTGGGCCAGGGACAGACTGATTTGCATATAGCCAGGTTCTGAGCTGGGATGGGGCAGTGAGATAAATAACGGTGATGGATCAAGCCCTGATCTTTGGACTGGGTAAGAGTGGTCTGTTTAACTCAGACACTCTGTTCATCACCACCCCCTTTTCTAAATCGTTTTTGGCCACTATAGGTGTGGCAGGGTATACTCAGACATGAGTCCCTTTCTCACTGCTCCATCAGGATTCAAGCAAGCCGGGCCGAAGAAGGCTGAAATGCCAGAAACCGGTCCCCGGTAGCTTGTCTCCTTTCTGGTGAAGAATTGGCTTGGTAGTTTAGTCTGCCCTGTTCCCATGATGCACTGGGCCAGGGACAGACTGATTTGCATATAGCCAGGTTCTGAGCTGGGATGGGGCAGTGAGATAAATAACGGTGATGGATCAAGCCCTGATCTTTGGACTGGGTAAGAGTGGTCTGTTTAACTCAGACACTCTGTTCATCACCACCCCCTTTTCTAAATCGTTTTTGGCCACTATAGGTGTGGCAGGGTATACTCAGACATGAGTCCCTTTCTCACTGCTCCATCAGGATTCAAGCAAGCCGGGCCGAAGAAGGCTGAAATGCCAGAAACCGGTCCCCGGTAGCTTGTCTCCTTTCTGGTGAAGAATTGGCTTGGTAGTTTAGTCTGCCCTGTTCCCATGATGCACTGGGCCAGGGACAGACTGATTTGCATATAGCCAGGTTCTGAGCTGGGATGGGGCAGTGAGATAAATAACGGTGATGGATCAAGCCCTGATCTTTGGACTGGGTAAGAGTGGTCTGTTTAACTCAGACACTCTGTTCATCACCACCCCCTTTTCTAAATCGTTTTTGGCCACTATAGGTGTGGCAGGGTATACTCAGACATGAGTCCCTTTCTCACTGCTCCATCAGGATTCAAGCAAGCCGGGCCGAAGAAGGCTGAAATGCCAGAAACCGGTCCCCGGTAGCTTGTCTCCTTTCTGGTGAAGAATTGGCTTGGTAGTTTAGTCTGCCCTGTTCCCATGATGCACTGGGCCAGGGACAGACTGATTTGCATATAGCCAGGTTCTGAGCTGGGATGGGGCAGTGAGATAAATAACGGTGATGGATCAAGCCCTGATCTTTGGACTGGGTAAGAGTGGTCTGTTTAACTCAGACACTCTGTTCATCACCACCCCCTTTTCTAAATCGTTTTTGGCCACTATAGGTGTGGCAGGGTATACTCAGACATGAGTCCCTTTCTCACTGCTCCATCAGGATTCAAGCAAGCCGGGCCGAAGAAGGCTGAAATGCCAGAAACCGGTCCCCGGTAGCTTGTCTCCTTTCTGGTGAAGAATTGGCTTGGTAGTTTAGTCTGCCCTGTTCCCATGATGCACTGGGCCAGGGACAGACTGATTTGCATATAGCCAGGTTCTGAGCTGGGATGGGGCAGTGAGATAAATAACGGTGATGGATCAAGCCCTGATCTTTGGACTGGGTAAGAGTGGTCTGTTTAACTCAGACACTCTGTTCATCACCACCCCCTTTTCTAAATCGTTTTTGGCCACTATAGGTGTGGCAGGGTATACTCAGACATGAGTCCCTTTCTCACTGCTCCATCAGGATTCAAGCAAGCCGGGCCGAAGAAGGCTGAAATGCCAGTAACCGGTCCCCGGTAGCTTGTCTCCTTTCTGGTGAAGAATTGGCTTGGTAGTTTAGTCTGCCCTGTTCCCATGATGCACTGGGCCAGGGACAGACTGATTTGCATATAGCCAGGTTCTGAGCTGGGATGGGGCAGTGAGATAAATAACGGTGATGGATCAAGCCCTGATCTTTGGACTGGGTAAGAGTGGTCTGTTTAACTCAGACACTCTGTTCATCACCACCCCCTTTTCTAAATCGTTTTTGGCCACTATAGGTGTGGCAGGGTATACTCAGACATGAGTCCCTTTCTCACTGCTCCATCAGGATTCAAGCAAGCCGGGCCGAAGAAGGCTGAAATGCCAGAAACCGGTCCCCGGTAGCTTGTCTCCTTTCTGGTGAAGAATTGGCTTGGTAGTTTAGTCTGCCCTGTTCCCATGATGCACTGGGCCAGGGACAGACTGATTTGCATATAGCCAGGTTCTGAGCTGGGATGGGGCAGTGAGATAAATAACGGTGATGGATCAAGCCCTGATCTTTGGACTGGGTAAGAGTGGTCTGTTTAACTCAGACACTCTGTTCATCACCACCCCCTTTTCTAAATCGTTTTTGGCCACTATAGGTGTGGCAGGGTATACTCAGACATGAGTCCCTTTCTCACTGCTCCATCAGGATTCAAGCAAGCCGGGCCGAAGAAGGCTGAAATGCCAGAAACCGGTCCCCGGTAGCTTGTCTCCTTTCTGGTGAAGAATTGGCTTGGTAGTTTAGTCTGCCCTGTTCCCATGATGCACTGGGCCAGGGACAGACTGATTTGCATATAGCCAGGTTCTGAGCTGGGATGGGGCAGTGAGATAAATAACGGTGATGGATCAAGCCCTGATCTTTGGACTGGGTAAGAGTGGTCTGTTTAACTCAGACACTCTGTTCATCACCACCCCCTTTTCTAAATCGTTTTTGGCCACTATAGGTGTGGCAGGGTATACTCAGACATGAGTCCCTTTCTCACTGCTCCATCAGGATTCAAGCAAGCCGGGCCGAAGAAGGCTGAAATGCCAGAAACCGGTCCCCGGTAGCTTGTCTCCTTTCTGGTGAAGAATTGGCTTGGTAGTTTAGTCTGCCCTGTTCCCATGATGCACTGGGCCAGGGACAGACTGATTTGCATATAGCCAGGTTCTGAGCTGGGATGGGGCAGTGAGATAAATAACGGTGATGGATCAAGCCCTGATCTTTGGACTGGGTAAGAGTGGTCTGTTTAACTCAGACACTCTGTTCATCACCACCCCCTTTTCTAAATCGACTTCGAGAGGTGAGGCAGCACTGAAAGGAGCTTCAAGCAAGGCATCAGGGGTGATGTCAGATCCGGTGATGAAGATAATTCCGCTGGTACCTTCGATGGCAGTGACGTCCAGTCCATGGAACCAGTGCAAGGCCACAGTCTTTGATGATGCAGTATGACGCCATCTTGGAGCCATGCGGTGAAGCCTCCGGATTAACCAAGTCCACATGATTTGGAGAATCCTGGGCAACTAGTCCATGGGTTGAGGGACAGTCCTGAAGATGTTTGGAATGGCTTTTCGAAAAGCCTTAAACTGTGACAATTAGCAGATGGGAAAGTCTATACGAGTTACGTAAGGACTGGTATTGACTTCAAATTGGACAAAGAAGAGACCAGCATCCGTGTACGGCGCCATTAGCTGTCTCTTTATTCCCTGTCAGGAGACTTAGTTAAAGTAGTGGTGAGGGACTATTTGATGAGCCCTTAAGGGCCAAAACCAAAAACACTTCAGCTTCTCACTAGTGGATAGCATTTTGGGTGCCTGTAAGTGTGGGAAGACAAAGGTCACATTGAAGGCACCACATGCAGATGTCATGAAGACAAACAGGGACATCTTGTTTCAACAACCTTAACAGGAATTGAATCCCAAAGACATTGTGTGTTGACACTTGACCTACATTTATGTTGATTAAACATTGAGAAGTCCAGTAAACATTGAAGAGCTCCAGACTGCACTGGTAAGGCTTGGGAAAATAGGAACGGAAGCCCACAAGCAAGGTGGCACCATATATAAACCGTTTTCATCACATTCTGTGCAACCCAATGACTAGAGTTGTGTGACACCACCGTTGTGCTACTGCTGGAGAAAGTTTACTGACCCAGTCTGGCGTCTAGGGATATTCATAAGTTGAATTTGGAGGAAGAAGTATCCATCAGACAGTCCACAATATGATTAATATAAGATTGTCACATCACTCACTTATTAGGAATCCATGTTCAGATTAAAACTCTTCTGTGCCATCCTTGATATGCACCATCTGTTAGACATCTTGAATGCATGCCCGAGTTTCTATCTGAGTGGAAAAGCAGGTGTCAAAAGGAGACCTGGAAGGTGATACAAAGTGTTCAGATGTGACTCAGATTCATTCAGGTGTTTCTTCCATCATTTTGTTGTTTGTTGAAGTAGACACCCTATGCGATACAGGTAAACACAGATGTGGGTCCTGTGCTCACTGTGCCATAGGACTAAAGCTAAACTTCACTAAAGAGGAATAGGTAGGCTAAAACCGGTCTGGGAATCGCTCATGCTATCATTTGCAGGGGACTGAATTATGTATGGCTAGTCTCTCACTTCAGTGGCATAGTGGGATAAAAACAATGGACTGGAATGCTTCCAACAGCTTTTGCCAGTGACTGAGATTAATACAACCATTCCTTCCAAGGATTTGTTGTTTATTGCAGTGATGTATGCCCAGACATGGGTCCCGTGCTCCCTGTGCCACAGCTAGATCTCAAGCTGGCCACGTAGGCCAATAACTGTCTACGGTTGCTAATGTTCCTATCAGCAGGAGACGTGGCCTGGCAGTTTTGGCTGCACTGTTCCTATTGGAGCAGGACCAGGATTGACAGACTACCTGCATATGGCTGTTCTCCATCTAGAGTGCCATTTTGTGAGCAATACGATACAATGAAATACGGCTCCAAGTGTTCGTGAGTAACTAATATTGATTCTACCTTTTCTTTCATCACTTTGTTGTACGTTGCCCGCATGCCACATTTGCATCAACACTCATTAATTCTTAGTGCGGCACTAGATTGGCAACATCAATCAATGATCATCACTGTATGTTCAAATATATCCCGTCACCTACTAATCCTCAGCAAATATCCAGATGCCACTATGACTGAGAACTGATTAGTGCATGCTATTTCTATCAACATTCCAAAATTCTGAAATGCATGGCGCTTCAGATGTGCCCTACCTGTTCACTAACCCTTAGTGAATGATAGTATTTGCCTGTATAATAATTAATCTTTAATTATTATGCGCACCATCACCAAGCAGTCCTTATCGCATGTTCAGATGTTAAAATCCTTCCTGCATGTTCAGGTTTGCAGAATGGCTCACAAATCTTAAATTATTGTTCAGATTGGCTTCATCAATCAGGAATCCTCAATACATACCCGCAATTTCAGCGTCATTCAGTAATAATCAGTGTAGAATGGCATTTGCATCATCAATTTAAGGTGATGACAATGCTTAAAAGGTCATCAGGTGAATGATGTTGCAATAGGTCATCATAAAAAGCAGTATTCTAGCAAGCTTAATGTTGCCGGTTGTTAGTGATGCGTGAATAAGAAAACAGAATATTTTTTTCCTCTGTATTGGATATCCCTTTATTAGTAACACAGTAAACATTCGGCACATTTTATTTTATTTTGTGATTATTATATTAGTGAAGAGGAGTTACACTGGGGACATTCCTATTCCAAGATGTCCGACAGACAGCATTGGAAGCAGCAGGCTTTGGCAGTTGCTAAGGCAACCAGAAGAGTCCCACCCAGTAAGTGAGGCAGAGGCTCTGTTGAGCTCTCTGCCTGGCTGCCATGCCTTTTCTGTGGCAACAGTGGCACCCACTCTTGAAATTGCGTCACATAAGGGCAACACCAACGAGAGCCGAGGGGTGGGATCAGCCCAGCTTGGTTTTGCCATGCCTTAATAATTCACCACATTGGCTGTGCACCCGTGCAGTTTCTTACAGTATACAAACGTCAGCGTGATCGACAGCTCCAACTCCTGATGGCTGTTGGGTGGGCTGGTTTAAAATTCCAATGACATTACCAACAAACAGTCAATGCATCTAACCCAATGCTGCTCTCTTTATGTATAATTACACTAACAGCCAGCAGGAACCATGTCAGCCAGACATACCACATAGGAGGAATATCTGGTTTCATTTTAGAAGCCGAAAACCTATCGGTTATCAAAGGAGTAAAGAATAATACCAAAGGTTTTGCAGTCACATTTCTACACAGATGCACGTCTTAGAAAGATGAACTGAGCATGCAGCATACATACCTGATAAGATTGATGTGGTTGTTAAAACCCCTACTGAGACTTCGAGCTGGCATTTGGTCTAACCATAGCACGGGCTGGTCCGGGTCAGATAACCTACAAAACCACAAATGGTTTACAAAATGAAGGCGCACGTTTTACAAAAACATAATTTCTTTCATAAAACAGTTTTCAGACAATTTAAAAGTTAGAGTAATAGCACATTTTTGTCTGAAGAAAAATATGTTTTGTACAAATGAATGTTTTAAATGTGTCTAAAATGCTTGCAGAAACATGGATGGTTTCTCTTCAGGAAGTGGATTTTTTTCAGATCACATTGATCTTAATCATAAATGACAGCATGGAGTTTCCCCCTTGAGGAAAGTGGTGGGTGTCTGTTGACTCCAGTGTATTCGTTTTTCCCTTGGGTGACAAGGTATACATTGTTAAATAAACACGGTCAAGGCCATTAAGTCCCACTTTTTTGGTACACGGGATTTACATGTAATTCCGGTATTGGAAAAAAGTGCAGTGTAAATGTGGGGAAGAATGTTGACACTAATATTAATAACTAGTACAACAAAAACCTAGACTATATAGGCACTTATAAAGTGTACCTTTGTTTGGGATATACCATTTGTTGTATTATTTTTGCAAACCTTACTCCCCTTTCACTAATTAATGGGGTAGTTGGTATATCTTAGGATTGTGCCTCCTTTAAACATTCACCTGGTTTCCCAATGGCTAAAGACAGTTGTGAGACCACTCATACCACACACACTTTCATGTCAAATTGTGATGAGCTAAAACGAAAAAAGTGTGTGAGAGCAAGATGGCACCTCACGGGCGCACCACCAACGGGAACCTGGCTGGTACTCGCCAGGATAGCCCTGTTCTCATCATTGGCATCATCAAGCTCAAAAAGAAAAAGAATCGTGTCCAGGAACTCAACAAGAAGAGTTTGTGAAAAGATGCAGTGAAAACAGACAAAAAGAAGTGACCAATAAAGTGTCAAACAACACATAAAACACACACACCAGCACAGATATGCAATTTTATTCTGTCTCATGTGTTGGGTATGGGGTTTAAAAAGGAAAAAGTAGTCTTGGTTGTCACCTATCTAACCAATACTACTTCATTTGCCATACAACACATAAAACACACACACCAACACAGATATGCAATTTTATTCTGTCTCTTGTGTTGGGTAAGGGGTTTAAAAAGGAAAAAGTAGTCTTGGTTGTCACCTATCTAACCAATACTACTTCACTTGCCTACAACACATAAAACACACACACCAACACAGATATGCAATTTTATTCTGTCTCTTGTGTTGGGTATGGGGTTTAAAAAGGAAAAAGTAGTCTTGGTTGTCACCTATTAATCAATACTACTTCACTTGCCTTACAACACATAAAACACACACACCAACACAGATATGCAATTTTATTCTGTCTCTTGTGTTGGGTATGGGGTTTAAAAAGGAAAAAGTAGTCTTGGTTGTCACCTATCTAACCAATACTACTTCACTTGCCTTTACAACACATAAAACACACACACCAACACAGATATGCAATTTTATATTTTTATATTTGCCTAATATTAATAACACAACATGTTTCTCATGGTTTTAACTGTTATTTGTGCAGCAAAAGAAGCACACTTTCATATATATATTTAGTAAACTGTAATTGTAATATGTACATTTTGTGTGGTGATTCTAGTGGTTTATGCATGTTATTTGTAGTAACTTATGGATGTACAAGTGTGAAGAAGAAAACAAGTTACTTATGTGTAACTATAGTTCTGCAGTATTGGAATCTTTCATAGATTCACATGCTCGAATCATTCCCCCTCGTGGAGATAGATGGGAGTTCCCGGCATATCAAAACAGCAAAGCAAAGTTAGAATAAATTAGAAAAACATGCTTAGGCCCATTTCATATAGAGGCTAAACCAAGCTCTGAAACCATTGCGGATACTATCGCGGATTTCATCGAGTGCATGTGGTGCTCGTGCACGCGCTTGCCCGAGCCTCCTGCCTCCGAGAGCTTAGCTCACTTCAAAGGGATCCGCTCCCCCGGCCCCTGCTTATAGACTTTTCACGGCCGCCAGGCCGTGTCTCGCATTTCTCCTCCCCACAGCAATGCCAAGAGCTTGTTGTTTTGAACTGCCACAGACACCGTGCTCAAAGCATGCTTGTTTTTCAAATGGATACGGCATATGTGTTTTTTTAAATTTGAGAAACATACCGGTTACTTTCATTGCGCGATCCGCTGACGGTATTATTTTTTTTTCAAACACACGTCTTTCACGTTTAAAAATATATATATATATGCGCCAATGCCAAACCCCACCCAGTTATCACTGCCCAATGCCCAGGCATAGCAACCGGTGCAGCCCGAGCCGTAGTGTTCTGTATGTTAAGCCACATTCACTCAAACTGCTAACTTGTTCTTTGTTTACAGGCTAGGCCCGGCGCTAAAGACTGCATCGTGGTTCAAAAATGGATAAGACGTTTCTTCTCAGTTGTTCATTGGCTGTGATATTAGGTACCTCGACAGGCTTCATGCCTAGCGCCTAGCTGCTGCACACCCCAGTGGTAGGCGGCCTCTTACACTGGAGTGCTGAGATACTGACTGGACTAAACGAGCCATCTTAATAGCCTGCCATGTCTTTAAATCCTCTTTACTTTTTTCGCCCTTCTGCATCTCCGCTTTCCTATGTACACAAATTACTCGATCCACGGATTCAAGATTTGCAGACAGTTACTTTTGTAGATTAAATTTGACTGCAGAGTCTACTCGTACTGTGGACTGTTTTTAAAGTTATGGCTAGGAGTACCCAAAGGACATGCAAAAACACCCACAAACCTGAAATATTGCTAGTAGTCTAATCTATTGTGTGCACAGTTTCACATCATGCAAAGCACATTAATACTGGTTCACGAAAGTGATATGCATTGTTGGGAGAGAACACCTCCCCTGTGTCATTGGGTGTAGTGGATGGGATTTTTCCATGTTGAACAATTTATGCACATTTGCCAAAGTTTCTCATATGGATTGTCTACAAGTCTGAAAAATATGTAGCTAACCAGCAATGGGCAAGTCACGTGCACAGGCGCTCATTCCGAGGAGTATGAATGGAAAACTGCGGTCATAGGTGCGCTGCGTACTCTTGGGCTGTTGTTTTTTTGTGTGAATCAAAAAATACTGGAAATCTGTACAGTTCCTATTGATAAAATGTTTAGTGTTTTTTTACATTTACAAACTTTCATAAACGGGCCCCTCTTTGCTTCCACCTTCAGTATAAACGGCAAATGCTACACTGGATTTAGGAATGTATGTATGTATGTGTATGTCCATGGATTTGTTAACATGCTGTTAGAGAAAATATTGCTAATCTGTGGCGGCTGCTACTTAGTTGTGAAATCTTTACGGCTTTGAATTGCCAGTTCGGTACAAATGCGTATTTGCGATGTTTTCAGCCTATTATGTTAACTTCTGAAGGGAGTGTGGGGGGCTCCAAACGCCAGAAGCCCGTTCAGCACGGCACCCGTGCTTGAGTGCGTCCGGAGGGGGCCTCTCAAAGTACTTTGCAGGGGGGGTCCGCCCTCAAGTTTCATGATGCCACTGCTACAAACCGCTCTATAGTGCAGATCGTGACCGTGACAATTTGTACATAGGAGGTTGAAACACCAGCGCCACAATCAGTGCTTCAAGGGGGTCCTGCTAAAACTGCATTTCGGATTAGCATTCGTTTCTCTTTTCTACGCTTCATTTTAATGTCCGATTTGTTTTGCTTAAACAGTTTAGTTTGTATTTAGTTAGACTGTGTAACATAGCGCTTGAAAGGCTGCGCCCCTCACACAGACCCAAGGGGAAAGCGAAAGCTCTGCTGCCGGTGACATCTACCTGCCTCTCTCACACAGTCTCCGCCCCTCTCTCTCTCCCTCTCTAGCTGTTCATCTCTTTTATTCACACGGTTTCCCGCTCGCTCTCTCGCACTCCCTCTCTTTCGGTCACTCTTTCTCTCTTTCACAGTCTTGCTCCTGCGCTACATGTGTGTCTCTCTTTCTCTCATCTTTCTTCTCTTCTGCTTTCTCTATTCTCTCTTTAACTCTTGTCTACTTTCTCGTTCTCACCCCTCTCTTCATTGCTATTTCTCATCTATATATCGCCCTCACTCTATCTATCGCCCTCACTATCGCCCTCACTCTATCTATCGCCCTCACTCTATCTGTCGCCCTCACTAACACCTCACTCTATCTCTCTATTGCCCTCACTCTATCTATCGCCCTCACTCTATCTATCTAACGCCCTCAATCTATCTATCTAACGCCCTCAATCTATCTATCTATCTCCCTCACTCTATCTGTCGCCCTCACTTTATCTATCTATCTATTGCCCTCAATCTATCTATTGCCCTCACTCTATCTATCGCCCTCACTCTATCTATCTATCTATCTATCTATCTATCTATCTATCTATCTATCTATCTCCCTCTATCTATCTATCGCCCTCACTCTATCTATCGCCCTCACTCTATCTATCGCCCTCACTCTATCTATCGCCCTCACTCTATCTATCGCCCTCACCATAGCTATCTATCGCCCTCACTCTATCTATCGCCCTCACTCCATCTATCTATCGCCCTCACTCCATCTATCTATCGCCCTCACTCCATCTATCTATCGCCCTCACTCCATCTATCTATCTCCCTCACTCCATCTATCTATCGCCCTCACTCCATCTATCTATGGCCCTCACTCCATTTATCTATGGCCCTCACTCCATTTATCTATCGCCCTCACTCCATCTCTCTATCGCCCTCACTCCATCTCTCTATCGCCCTCACTTTTTCTATCTATCACCCTCACTCTATCTATCTCCCTCACTCTATCTATCTCCCTCACTCTATCTATCTATTGCCCTCACTCTATCTATCGCCATCACTCTATCTATCTATCTATCTATCTATCTATCTATCTATCTATCTATCTATCTATCACCCTCCCTCTATCTATCGCCCTCCCTCTAACGCCCTCACTATCTATCGCCCTCACTCTATCTATCTTCTATCTATCTATCTCTCTATCTATCTCTCGATCGATCTATCTATCTATCTATCTATCTATCTATCTATCTATCTATCTATCTATCTATCTATCTATCTATCTATCTATCGCACTCACTCTATCTATCTATAGCATCACTCAGCACCACCACAGCATCACTCAGGGGCACCACAACATCACTATGCGCTACCATAGCATCACTGAACGCCACAGCATCACTCGTCGCCACTACAACATCACTCAGCGCCAACAACAGCATCAATCTGTGCAACCATTCAACAACAACTGGTTTAAATATGTTCTCTCAATGTTTCAAGCTTTATTACAAATGTCACAAAAAGATGTTAATATTTCACTTCTGTTCTTGGATTTTCGTCACAATAAAATACACTGAACATAATCTTCACAAAAGTTATTTACAAAAGTTTAAGCTATTGCCATTATAAATTACAATAACTTTTATTTAAGTATTAATTATTTAAAAAAAATAAAAGCCATTGTTATTTGTAATATCAATACATCTAAGTCACGTAAATACAACACATATTGCATTACAAATGCTATAGGTGTCACATTTGCGAAAGTTAAAACTATTGGCATTGTAAATGACAAAGCTATTAATTTCGCTATTTTCAAAACCAAAACATAAATAAAAAAATGTCATTTACAATACCAATAGCTCAAACTTTCCTAATGCGAGACCTATTGCATTTCAAATGCTTGTTGTAAAAGAGAGCAAAACTAGGCTTTAGCCAATCAGAACACCCTACCCTTGAGAACACTCCTGACAGAACCTCAGACCTTCAGATTTTCGCAGCACTAGTGCTATAAACCGAACCATAAAGGTCTGTAAAGGAGAGCTTCTCAGGGGAGGAGGGTGGGTCACATGTTAATCTATGAAAGATTCCAATACTGGAGTACTATAGTTACAGGTAAGTAACTTATTTTCTTACTCCAGTATTGGAACTTTCGGAGATTCACATGCTTGAATCAAAGTAGCTAGTAGTTAGTAACACATTTGTGTTATAATTGTGTTTGAATAACATATATACAATGAGAAGTAAAAGAGAAAGACACATTTTTCATTCTTAATTCATGCCTAAACAAAGCCTTAAACAATGGGCATCCAAATATACATATAAATAAACTAGATAGAAAAACCACACATATATATATGTATATGATAAAATACCCCTATAGTGTGGATGAAAAAGCAGAAGATAGAGTAAGAAAAAAAAATGATAAAAAAGAATGTGCACGATTCCTAGAAATTAATGGAAGCAGGGGTAAAAAGGATGCTCTCCGTCATTGAAACAGGTTTCTCAGTAAAAGCCTGGCCCACTGCAGTGCCACTGTGAACGAAGAATCCAAGCAGTAGTGCCTGGTACAGGTGAGGATACTCTTCCAGGTCGCAGCTGTTAGACGGACCGGGAGGGTCGGCCGAGGTTACGGGGAGAGGTCTCCAGGGAGAGCCGTCTCCAACGACTGTACAGATAAGTAACTTCCCCCCCACAGACGGACACCACACAAGATTGAAGGTTAACGAGACTTTATATGCAATTCTTAGGTTACGATGATATGATACAAGGAGGTCTGGACTCAGGGGTCCCCTCGGTTCTAGTCTCTGGTTTAGGAAAGGGGTAGCGGGACAGTCTTAGTTACCAATGAGTACAAAATAGCTCTCAATCCTCGAGCTCGGCGTTCTAGATGATCGGGCCGTGGAGGAGCCAAGCAGGTCCCGAGATGGATGAAGGAAGGACGACGGTCCGCGGCGGAGCCTGCAGGTCCCGATGGAAGATGACGGTTACAACGGTCCGCGGCCACGCCAGCAGGTCCCGACGACGATGAAGGATGAAGGTTACGACGGCTGTGGCAGCGCCAACAGGCAGGACGATGGGCACAGGACAGAGCTATGGCAGCGCCAGTAGTCCGTCCAGGATGAGTTCCTCTTTACGTCTCTCGACTCCAAGATACAACTGCCTTCCTGCTCTGGAGCTGCCCCAGTTATAGGGCTGGCGTGCTTTGATGTCCGGACCCTCGCACTTGGAGGTCGGGAGGTCCGGGATGGGGGAGTCCAGACACCCAGCAGGGGGGTGGAGCCAGCGCCCGGGGAGGCGATGGGCGAGCGGCACTTGGTGGGGGAGAGCCATCGGCACCTCTTTCTCCCATTGACTTGCCAAGTAGCCCGCTCACCTCCTGGGTGGAGGGTGGTGCCGGAATGTCTGAGGCCGGGCCAGGCCCAGGGTTGAGGTCGATCGGGGGCCAGGCGGCCTCGTGGTGGAGTGTCCAAGATGGCGCCCCAGGCTGGGCGCGTGGGCCGGCAGTGGATCGGACCCGCGAGGTCGGCAGGCTCGAGGGCAGGGGTCCCTGAGGGGACGGAGGACGTGCAATGGTGGTGTGTGGTACTTGCGGGACTGGGCTCAGGCCTGGTTGGGCCGGGGGAGAGCGGCCCTTCATGTGGCCTGTCCAACATGCGTCCCCCCCAGCTGAAGGCGGGGAGAGTTACCCATCCTCTTGGGGACTCTCCTCGTCGAGGCGGAAAAACCGGGACAGGCCATCCGCGTTGGCGTGATCTGGCCCAGGCCGGTGTTCGACTGTGAAGTCCATACCTTGCAAGGAGATGGACCAGCGTAGCAACTTTGGGTTCTCCCCCCGCATATGCATCAGCCATTGCAGGGGTCGGTGGTCGGTCTGCACCCGAAAGTGGGTGCCGAAAAGGTAGGGCCGGAGCTTCTTGAGGGCCCATACCACAGCGAAGGCTTCCCTCTCTATGGTGCTCCAGCGTTGCTCCCGTGGTAGGAGTCTCCGGCTGATGAAGGCCACCGGTTGATCAAGGCCTTCGGTGTTCACTTGAGACAGGACTGCCCCAATGCCCTGGTCGGAGGCGTCCGTCTGGACGACGAACTCCCGGCTGTAGTCTGGGGCCTGGAGCACAGGGGCGGAACACATGGCGGCCTTTAATTGTTCAAATGCAGTTTGACACTCTGGGGTCCAGGTGACTTTCTTGGCCCCACTATGGTACCATAGTCTTTTACGAACCTTCGGTAGTAGCCCGTGAGGCCCAGGAAGGCTCGTACCTCGGTTTGGGTGATGGGGGGCTGCCAGGCCTGGATGGCGGCAATTTTCAGCTGTAGCGGGGCCACTAGGCCGCTTCCCACCTGGTGTCCGAGGTAGGTTACAGACCCTTGCCCAATTTGACACTTGCTGGCCTTGATCGTGAGGCCAGCTCGCTGAAGGGCTTGCAGCACTGCTCGGAGGTGGTGGAGGTGCTCGGTCCAATGGTGGCTGTATACAGCGATGTCGTCTAGGTAGGCGGCGCTGAATCCTTCGAGCCCCGCCAGGACCTGATTGACGAGCCGTTGGAATGTTGCTGGGGCATTCTTCATGCCGAAGGGCATGACCGTATAATGGTAATGGCCATCGGGGGTGGAGAAGGCAGAACGTTCTTGCGCCCGGGGTGTGAGGCCGATCTGCCAATAGCCTGCTGTCAAGTCGAAGATGCTGAGGTAGCGGGCAGCTCCCATTCGGTCGACTAGTTCATCTGCCCGGGGGATGGGGTGCGCGTCTGTTCTGGTGACCGCATTCAAGCCCCGGTAGTCGACGCAGAACCGGAGTTCGGGTGTGGTGCCGGGGGCAGCTGCTTTGGGGACCAGTACGACAGGGCTGGCCCAGGGACTGTCTGAGGGCTCGATGACCCCGATCGTGAGCATCTTGGCTATTTCTTCCTGGATGCAGGCCCGTACCCGGTCTGGCACGCGGTAGGCCCGGTGGCGGATAGGGGGGCTGTCCCCGGTATCCACATCGTGCACACACCAGGAAGTGACACCCGGGGTGAGGGAGAACAGGCTGGCGAACTGTGATAGGAGGGCTTGACACTCCTGGCGTTGTTCTCTGGTGAGGGCCTCTGAGAGCCGGACCCCATCCACGGAGCCGTCTTGCTCTTGAGTCCGGAGGAGGTCAGGGAGAGGCTCGGAGTCTTCTTCAACCCCAGTGTCTGTGGCCATCAGGAGGCTGAGCTCTGTTCGCACAAAGTGGGGCTTTAGTCTGTTAGCGTGGAGGACCCGGAGAGGGTTCCGGGAGGATTCCAGGTCGATGAGATAAGTGGCAGGACCCTTGCGCTCTATTACTTTGAAGGGCCCCGTCCATTTGTCTTGCAGGGCGCATGGCTCAGTGGGGGACATCACCCATACCTGTTGGCCAGGTTCGAATTCAATGGATGAGGCATTCTGGTCATACCATTTTTTCATGTCCTCTTGACTGGCCTCTAGGTTGGCCTTCGCTAGTTCTCTGAACCGCCGGGTCTGGTTGCGGAGGGTGAGGAGGTACCGGAAGACATCTGGAGGGTTCTTTAGCGGAGGCATCTCCCAGCCTTCTTTGACGAGACTGAGCGGCCCTCGCACTGGGTGTCCATATAGCAGTTCAAATGGGCTGAAGCCCAGGGATTTCTGGGGGACTTCTCGATATGCGAAGAGGAGGCACGGCAGCAGCACATCCCACTGGCGACGGAGGGGCTCTTCCAACCCCCCGATCATTCCCTTTAGCGTGCGGTTGAACCGCTCAACGAGTCCGTTCCCTTGAGGGTGATAGGGGGTTGTGAATCTGTAGGTGACCCCGCACTGTTGCCAGAGGGACTTCATGTATTTGGAAATAAAGTTCGTGCCTCTGTCGCTGACGACTTCTCGGGGGAAGCCCACACGGGAGAAGATCCCCATCAGGGCCCGGCCGACCACCGGGGCTGTCACAGTTCGCAGAGGAACAGCCTCAGGGTAGCGGGTGGCGTGGTCCACTAGTACCAGGATGAATCGATGGCCTTGTTTTGTGCGTGGGTCCAAGGGCCCCACAATGTCTATTCCGACTCTCTCAAACGGGGTAGTGACCACGGGAAAAGGTTGCAGGGGAGCCTTTAGTTTGCGGCCGCTCTTCCCACTGGCTTGGCACGTGGGGCAAGATCGGCAATGCTGGTGCACATCGTTTCTCATTTTGGGCCAGAAGAAGTGGGTCACTAGGCGACTGTAGGTTTTATCTTGTCCCAGATGTCCTGCCAGGGGGACATCGTGGGCCAGGTTTAACAGGAAGTCTCTGAAACGGAGGGGTACCACTAGTACTCGGTTGCTCCCCAGCTCGGCGATTCTTTGCTCGCTGTACAGCAGATCATTGTCCCAGTAGACCCAATGAGTTCCGGGGGTATCCCCTGCGCTTTGGGCGAGCGCTTGCTGGCGGAGTCCCTCGAGGGAGGGACAGGCCTTCTGTTCTTTGCGAAATTGTTCTTGCGTGGGCCCCCCTTCTTGAGGCCACTGGTCGAGGTTAGCGAGGTCGGTAGGTTGAGCTGGTTCGGCGGGAATGTTACGGTCGGTGTTTTCGGCCGGGGCGACCGGAGGCGGTGGCGCCGGCCATTCGGGTTCTTCTGGCTGGTGGTTGGCACGGGCGGCCATGGAACGGGTGGTGACGCACGCCCAGTCTGGGACGCCCAACATCCCCAGGTGTTCCTTTCGCTCCACGGCGGCCCACGGAGAGCTTTCCAGGTCATTGCCCAGGAGGCAGTCTACGGGGGCATCGTCTCGGACCGTCACTTTCAACATGCCGGAGACCCCCCCCCATTCGAAGGGGACGCAGGCCATCCGACACAGGCTCTCCGAGTTATCGGCTGATCGTACAGGGCAGAGAATGTTCGGTAGATACTGTTCTGGGGCCACCAGGTGACAGCGGACGGCTGTTACACTGGCCCCGGTGTCACGAAGGGCTTCGGCCTGGTGTCCATTGATGCTCACCCATTGGCTGTACTTCTGGGTGTTAGCGGGTAGGGGGACCCGCGGGACCATGTCTTTCCCCCCTAAGCAGGCTAGAGTCATGGCGGCTGGCTCCCACTCTTGATGCTCTTGTTCGTACTCTTCTTGTTCCTCGGAGATCTGTTCTTCCCCTAGGGCTGCAGCGGCCACTTGGCGGGGTCTTGGGCTCTGGTACTGCGGGCAGTTTGGGTCGTTCGCATAGTGGCCGACTCGTTGACATCGGTGACACGTGACATTGGCTCTGTACCCCGGTCGCGCTGGGGTGCTGCCCCGGTTGGCCGGGGGGGTGGTGTTGGTAGCGGGGGCGACCGGGGCGTTGTCTCTTCCTCGCCCTTGGCCCCCTCCTCCTCCTCTGGGTCGGTGCTGACCATTGTTGTTCCGGTTCTGTTCGTAGGACCCATTCCGGCCCACTCTGGTGATCTCCCACCGGTCAGCTTCGGCTGCGAGCTGCCGGGGATCCGTTAACTTGCTGTCGAGGAGGTGTTGGCGGAGTTCAATGAAGCAATTGTTCGACAGATGCTCCCATACCATCAGGTTAAATAGTTGCTCGTATGTCGTGACGTTGCTTCCTCGGATCCAGCCCTCGAAGGCTCGGCTAAAGTATGTTACATAGTCCACCCAAGTTGTACCCGGGATGCGGGTGCAGTCTCGGAACCTCTGACGGTACATCTCGGGTGTGAGACCATAGCGGGTGAGGAGGGCCGCTTTCATATGGTCGTAGGAGGTCATCTGGTGGTCCGGGAGCTGTAGTAGGGTGTCGCGGCCCTCATTGAGGAATCTTCCCCAGAGACCGGCTCCCCAGTCGCTTCTATCGATCCGGTGTGCAGTCATAGCGATTTCATAGGCTTTAAACCATTGCTGGATGTCGTCCTCTCTGAAGTATTCTCGGACAACATCCTTGGGGATGTGTACCTTTTTGTCTGTGGCCCCTGAGGTGGGGGGTCGCTCGGGTACCCCTGCTTCTTTATTCTGCTTGCGTAGGTTGATCTCGGCTAGGTTTCGTTCGTGTTCGTACGCTAGTTTTTTTTCCTCGAGCTCCCTTTGTCTCTGTTTCTCCTCTCTTTCTTCTCGGAGACGCAGGTGCTCTAAGTTGATTTTTTGTTCGGCCAACTTAAGTTCAACGTCCATTTTAAGTCGGGCCATTTCTAGTTCGTGTAGTCGGGTCCTTTCTCTTTCCTGGATCTCGCCTTGCGAGAGACCCGTTCTTTGCCCTTCCGGGGCCGTGGTCGTTTTTTCTACGGTGCTTTGATCAGGGGTTCCGGCAGCCCCGGTTTCTGCCCAAGATTCTAGGGCATGCTTAAAATCGTCCTTGGTACTCAGTCCGGTGGTAGCGATACCCAGTTCGATGCAGAATTGTTTAAGTTCACGATGGTTGTACTCCTCCAATTTCTCCATTTGGAATTTCTCGGTTGATCCGCTCTCTTTCGTGGTCATTGTGACTTCGTCGTGGGGTGAGCTACTCTCTGTACGTTTATGCGGTGATTCGGATCGCGCCGCTGCCACCAATGTTAGACGGACCGGGAGGGTCGGCCGAGGTTACGGGGAGAGGTCTCCAGGGAGAGCCGTCTCCAACGACTGTACAGATAAGTAACTTCCCCCCCACAGACGGACACCACACAAGATTGAAGGTTAACGAGACTTTATATGCAATTCTTAGGTTACGATGATATGATACAAGGAGGTCTGGACTCAGGGGTCCCCTCGGTTCTAGTCTCTGGTTTAGGAAAGGGGTAGCGGGACAGTCTTAGTTACCAATGAGTACAAAATAGCTCTCAATCCTCGAGCTCGGCGTTCTAGATGATCGGGCCGTGGAGGAGCCAAGCAGGTCCCGAGATGGATGAAGGAAGGACGACGGTCCGCGGCGGAGCCTGCAGGTCCCGATGGAAGATGACGGTTACAACGGTCCGCGGCCACGCCAGCAGGTCCCGACGACGATGAAGGATGAAGGTTACGACGGCTGTGGCAGCGCCAACAGGCAGGACGATGGGCACAGGACAGAGCTATGGCAGCGCCAGTAGTCCGTCCAGGATGAGTTCCTCTTTACGTCTCTCGACTCCAAGATACAACTGCCTTCCTGCTCTGGAGCTGCCCCAGTTATAGGGCTGGCGTGCTTTGATGTCCGGACCCTCGCACTTGGAGGTCGGGAGGTCCGGGATGGGGGAGTCCAGACACCCAGCAGGGGGGTGGAGCCAGCGCCCGGGGAGGCGATGGGCGAGCGGCACTTGGTGGGGGAGAGCCATCGGCACCTCTTTCTCCCATTGACTTGCCAAGTAGCCCGCTCACCTCCTGGGTGGAGGGTGGTGCCGGAATGTCTGAGGCCGGGCCAGGCCCAGGGTTGAGGTCGATCGGGGGCCAGGCGGCCTCGTGGTGGAGTGTCCAAGATGGCGCCCCAGGCTGGGCGCGTGGGCCGGCAGTGGATCGGACCCGCGAGGTCGGCAGGCTCGAGGGCAGGGGTCCCTGAGGGGACGGAGGACGTGCAATGGTGGTGTGTGGTACTTGCGGGACTGGGCTCAGGCCTGGTTGGGCCGGGGGAGAGCGGCCCTTCATGTGGCCTGTCCAACAGCAGCCCTGTAGATCTCCTAAATAGGTGCACTGGCAAACAGAGCTGTTGAGGCAGAGACCGCTGTAGTAGAATGGCACAGACTCTCCCCTGAAGGGGCTTGCCAGTGGCCTGATGACAGTATTGGATAGTATTAGAAATCTAACGTGCGATGCCTCATTTGGAAAGGGGATACCCTTACGAGGAGAACTATAGGACCCAAAAAGAGTTGGGTTGTCTTTCGGAATGTTTTAGTCCTGTGAAGACAGAATTTTAGACAGCCATGAATATCTAGAGAATGAAGAGCTCTCTGCTGATGTTGTAGGATGTGGGAAAAAAGTTTTCAGAACCAATGGTTCGTTTAAATGAAAATCCAATGGAACCTTAGGGATGAACTAGGAGTTGGTACGTAACATCACTCTGTCATCCTTGAATTGATGAAAAGGCTCCTGGATAGTGAGAGCCTTCATTTCACCAACTCTTCCAGCCAATGTCGAAGTCAGAAGTAGAGCCACTTTCCACAACAGAAATTTCATGTCCGCCTTGTGGAGCGGTTCGAAGGGATGTTTTATGAGTTGGGACAAGACCACGTTAAGGTGTCAGAGTGGTGAAGGAGGCTTGACCGGAAGAAAGACCTGAAAAATCCCTACATGAATTGTTTGATGATTCTTGCTGACCATAAAGAGGGGCCTGAAGAGGTTCTTCTAAAACATGAAATTGCTGCGAGATGAACCTTAATAGATGCATGAGCCAGACCAGCTTTGCCAATGAAAGGATGTAAGGAATGATCTCATGAGCTGAAGAGGAGAAAGGATAAATGCCTGATTCCTGGCATTAGAGACAACACCTCTTCCATTTCATTTGTTATTGCTCTGTGCGTAGGTTTGAGAAAGAATGTCTTTACACTCAGTGGAAATGTTCAGATGATTGAATTCTCTGTGTTCAGGAGCCATGCCGCTAATCAAAATGATTTGGGATCTGGATGCAGCACCTGACCCCAGGACATCATCAATTTTGATGGGATAGGATCCAAAAGAATCGGCTGTCCCTCCCAGAGAAGAAGGAGTTCTGTGTACCAATACTGGTGTGGCCAAGATGGGGCTATGAGGATCATCCTGCAGGGCTCTGCCTTCATCTTCATTGAAAGCCTTGGCAGGAGGGGAATGGGAGGAAAAGCATAGCCTGACCATGCCATCGAAAAGGCATTCCCCCTGGATCCCGGATGATGATGACAACTTGTGAAGTACCCGCATTTCCTGTTTTCGGGAGTCACAAATAGGTCTAGAATTGGCTTGCCCCAAAGTCAAAAAATGTCGTCCTGTGTATCCTGGTGCAGTTCCCATTCGTGGCATGCGGACTTGAGCCGCTGTCACATTGAGATTCTCTGGAAGATGTTCTGCTCTATGTGATGTGACTTCTGGAGTTAAGTGTCTGATTCTTGATTTCTCTACAAGAATTATTTCCCCCATCGACAAGGTCGTCAACGGTGTTGTCGATGATGTCGTCAGTGGAGCCACTGTCGTTGTAGACAGGGTTGAAGGCAAACTATATACCATCGCAGTTGAAGTCGTCGATGGAGCTGTAGCCGCCAAAGTCGTTGTCGACATCGCTGTTGTGAACATCGACAAAAAAAGGTGTCGGCGGTAAAATAACCGTTGACGCTTGCAAAGTCTTCGACAACGATCCCGTTGTCGATGCCGTCGTTGGAGGCGGTATCGACGATGACTGTTCTTTGACTGCAGATACCTGGGAAGCATTGCTCCACGTCGACGAGGACGATGGTCTCTTCGTCAACGGTTTCTCCTCAGGAGAAACAGAAGGCTTTCCTGTCTTCAGTAGGTGTTGAAGTTGGCACAGAACTTGCCTTTTTTAACCCTGCTGTCCCCTGTAAGATGTCCTCTCCTCTTCTTTTCACCTTGGTGTGGAGATTTCATAGGACTATGTCTGAAGATACATGGGTGGTTTTTTTTTAGGCTTTACGAGAGCAATCACCAGATGAGTGAGGTTCAGATCTTCCCCTCTTGTGAAACCTTTTTGAAGATGAGGATGAAGAGGCCTCATCACTATCCTCACTAGATATAGGCTCTTTTCTGGTCTTCAGCTTTTGGAGCCAAATGAGAAGGCACCCCTCACGATCCCTCAGCGGTTTGGTGGAGAACGCACAACATACCTTACAATCCTTGGTCTTGTGGTCAGGGTACAAGCAGCAGATACAGTCCTTGTGAGGATCATCAACATAAAGTCTTTTCTTAGAGCAGGTGACACAGGCTCTAAAAAGACCCTTTTTCTCCTAGTCCAACATCAAGAAAGTAGATTAACCAATGGGTAGAATTCTTAAGAAACGGTTTGAAAAAACCTTGCAAGGGAGTAGATAAGTAAAAAACTGAGCAGAGCTCAGTGGAGACTCCCTAGTACATTGTGCAGTAGAACATCTGAAGGTCTGAGGTTCTATCAGGAGTGTTGTAGAGGGTAGGGTGTTCTGATTGGCTAAGGCCTATTTTTGGTCTCTGTTACACAAAAAGATATGGATATGCTGCAAAATAAAAATGGGCCAAAGCCTGTTTTTCTAGTTTATGCTAGCTTTGTATTGCTGTTTTGATATACCGGGTACTTCCATCTCGACGACGGGGAATGATTCAAGCATGTGAATCCATGAAAGTTCCAATCCTGGAGTAAGGTGCCTTTACTAATTTAAAGGAAAACGAGTATGTTGAGGTAAATATTCAAAAGATGTTGGTGAGCTTGAGTAAAGCACAAAAGTAGATGTTCATGTGTAACAGTAGCTACTGTATATTTTCCATGCATAAGGATGTTTCTCAGCTGCTACACACAAACCAGGTTTAGGTCTGTGAGAATGACTAAGCAGCTTCCATGTGCCCCACAACTATTCTCGTCTTAACTAAGCTTGCAGTGTTGCTGCCCACGAAGCAGATACAGGAGTCTCAATGGCAGAGAGCACCCACCTTTATCCTGCTGCAGGGGCCCCCACCATTTTGCTACTGGCACACACATTTAAAAGGCTGAGTGAAGTGCAAGAAGGGAGCCAGCGGTCTCAGTGGGAGGGCAGGGTCCAAGCTTCATTCGAACACACATAATAAGAATAGCACAGGCAGTAATAGCGCTTCCTTCTTCCCCCCCCCCCACACACACACACACAAGTTATGTTATGTTATGTTATGAATTTTGTAAAGCGCAAACAGCTGCCCCAGCAACGGGGCGTCCCGGCGCTAGAACCATAACACAACCAGCTGAATCGGGAGACGAAAGAGACCTACCGGGGGGGAAAGAGATGGGTTTTGATCGCTCTGCGGAAAGCTAGTATGTTGTCGATGCATCGGATGTGGGGGGGAAGGGAGTTCCATAACTTGGCCCCCAGTAGTTTGAAAGATCGTCCTCCGATGCGACAGAACTTTGTGAGGGGTACCATGGCTAGATGTTGCCCCTTGGACCGGAGATTGCGTTTGGGATTGTAGGGGGTCAGCAGCGAACGGAGGAGTTCTGGGCCTTCGTTCTTCAGAATTTTAAAGGCAAATTTGAGGGCCTTGAATTGGATGCGAGCTTCCATGGGTAGCCAATGTAGTCTGTGAATGGTAGCTCTCGCAGAGCACCTTCTTGGCAGACCTACGATTGCCCTGGCAGCCGAATTCTGGATCCGTTGGAATCTCTTGATTTCAGTTTTGTTTGCTCCTAACAGCAGGACGCTCGCATAGTCCAGTCTGGACAAGATGGTAGATTGTACGATAAGTTGCCGCGTTTTGGAGTCGAAGTAGCCTAAGATGGGGTTGAGGCTTCTCAGTAAGCCAATGCAAGTTGCGGCAACTTTTTTAGTGTGCGACTGGAAGCTAAGTGTAGAGTCCAGCCAAACTCCTAGATTTTTTGCTAGAGTTTTCGGGGGGGTGCTGGGCCCAGTGATTGGGGCCACCAGAGGTCACTCCAGTTGTTAGTGTTTTTCCCCAATATCAGCACCTTGGTTTTGCCACCATTGAGCTGGAGGCAGTTTGCTGTCATCCATTTAGCGACGGCAGTTAATCCATCCCTGAATCTAGTGGCCTCGGGAGAGGGAGCCTCGTTGAGGCTGATGACCAACTGTGTGTCGTCGGCGTACGACACCATTGTGAGGCCCCATTTCTTGGCAACCTCCGCCAGGGGTTGCATATATAGGTTAAACAAGGAGGGACTGAGGGCAGAGCCCTGTGGGACTCCTTGTCCTATGTCTTGGGGTTGGGAGATGAACGGTGGGGCAGATACCCGGAATGATCTGTTGGTTAGAAATGATCGGAACCATTGTAGTGCCGAATCTACGATCCCGATGTTTTCAAGGCGTTTTAGTAGGATGGCATGGGAGACCGTATCAAAGGCCGCGCTGAGATCAAGCAGTATCAGCGCGGCACTTTTACCGGTGTCCATGATTTCCCGTAGATTTTCCGTGGAGGTAAGGAGCGCGGATTCCGTGCTGTGGCCCGGCCTGAACCCATGTTGGGAGGGGTCCAGGATGTTGTTTTTCGCCATGTGATCACTGAGTATTTTGTTCGCGTGGGCTTAGCTAAGGCAGCAAGAGTCCAAGCTTCCCCAAAACAAACCCATGTACACAGGGGATACAACATATGCATCTGCGCGCAAAAATACGTGAACGCAGTATGTGTGTGGTCTATCACGTACGGATGTGTGTGTACATGGAAGCCTGTATCTATCTGCATATATGCAGTTATGCTCTGTTCCTATTTGGGACATTTTAGATGTGACAATGAGGCCACTTAACAGATCAAAGAGGTGGGAGGGCAATGAGGAATCTATGGTTAGATAGAGCACCCACCACAAAGATCATTACCATATGTAAGTAACTCGTTCATCTGATGGATCCTTCTAACCGCAGATTCCTCACCTTAGAATAGATACCAAAACAGTCCCTTCCCAAGGTCGAGGCTTAGTGGAGTGGATTCAGACCAAAAAGTCCTGCAGGTCAAAATGGGCAAAACATGCTTCTCGACCGACCTGGTTGGCAAATAAGTACTGCTTCATGAAAGTTTGCACTGACACCCATGTCGCAGTTATCAAGGTCAGGCCCTCCATGTGCCAACATAGTGGTAGCAGTACTCACACTCTTGGAATTGGCTCTCAGACTTTCCAGAGGCTGCTTCCTGGCCACTGTGTAGCAGATATTAATGCAGAGTCCTCTTCTGCACCTTTCTTTGCACTGAAGAACCCCCCAAAAAGTTGATCATCAACTTTTTGGTAAAATCAATGTAAAAGCTTAATGTTCTTTTGGGGTCCAGCCTCTGCTCCTCTTTAGAGGCATGGATTGCAGGCTGGGTGACAGACTGCACAAAGTGGAGAGATGTCACACTTTATGTAAGAAGGACACCCTAGTACTCTGCACAAGTTTGTGTGGAAAAAAGATGGTGTATCGCAGGAGGAACGACAGTGCCTGAAGTTCACTCACACGATGAGCTGAAGTAATTGCAGTGAGGAAGACAGTCTTTAGAGTAAAGAGACGCAATGAGCAGATGGGCATTGGCTCAAAGGGCATACACATGCAACAAGTCAAAACCAAGTTAAGGTTCCGCTGAGACATCACAAAATGCTTCTGCAGGAACATGTGTGACAAACCTTTAATAAACCACCTTATAACAGGTTTTTGAAGAAGAATGTTTGTTCCCAAAAAAATAGTAAGGCCACAACGGCTGACAAGTAACCTTTAATAGAGGCCACTGCAAGGACTTGCTGGGTTAATGACAAGACAAAACAAACAACAGGAGAACATGCAACAACTTGGCTTGCAAAGGGATTATCTTGTGAAATCCACACCAGCCACAAATTTTTCTCAATGCCTGCCATTAATGATTTTCATGTGCGGCAGTCTGGTGGCGAGGATTACGCCCACCACTTCAGTTGGCAGATCAAATGCAATGAACTGCCAGTGATCAATCTCCATGCATGGAGGTGTAGAGCAGGTTCATGGGAAGGATGCTGCCCTGTTCTTAGGGACACAAGACCCTCCCAAAGTGGTAGCCTGATCAGAGGACAGATGTTCATGCCCAGAAGTTGGAGGTACCACATTTTCTGAGCCCAATACAGTGCCAATATGACGACTTTGGCCCAGTTGTTCTTCATCCTTTTCAAAACTCAGTGCATGGGAGGCAGAGTCAGGTAGGCATACAAGAGTAAAGCAACACAGAAAGATGATGGACAGAATGCTGAACATTGTCAAACATTAACCCCCAGTACAAGATATGGGCCTAAATCTATCTTTTCCCTGGACAGGAAACAAGCATCCAAGGACCAGTTGCATATGGCTGGGTCCAAACTGGGGTGGCATAGTGAGCAAAAGAACGAAGGATTTAACTCCGATCTCTTGACTGGGGGTAAGTGGTTGAACAATTTCAGCACTTTGTCCATTATCTTGTTATTTTTACTAGGCATACAGGAGGCCCAATGTCTTTGTGGAAACTCCAACACGCAAAACATTGGACACTGTGTGTTCAACTGTGGTGAAAGTATCTAGCCAGGATTCTCTCCATTGTAGCAAGATGCCTTGTGCCACCTCGGGAAGTAGACTCTATTCATGATTCGCCAGATGCAACCATGAGCTAGTTTGCCCAGGCAGTTAAGGATCCCATCAGTGGTTCGTGTTCAGGGAAATGCCCTGACACTCCAGCCAACTCCAGAGGCACATAGCCTCCTGGGATAGGATCCAACTCTGCCCTGGTTGTTGCAGTACCACATGGCAGTGATGATATCCGTGAACACTTGAACCAGCCTTTCTTTGGTGAATGGTGTAGCGTTTTCCCCAGCCTGGGTACCCGCAAATGACTATGTCAACACACAGAGCTTAGTATTACACGTTTGTCTGCAGCTGTGGCAATCGTGGTTCATCAGCCACCACTGCAGATCTTGTGGAGTCCCCGCCATTATCTAGACCAGATTGGAGAGATTTCTCTGATGCTGCCCACTGGCATTTCAGGTCCCACTGCAAAGCATGCATGAGCCACCGGGCATGCTTCACCTGCAATAACCTCCCCTTGATGAATGGCAGAAGGGTCTTCAAGGTCAGACAAATGGCCACCGACTCAAACAGATTGATATGGGATCAGGTTTTCACCAGAGACTAGAGTCCTCTGAGCTTCATTTCCTCTAGATAAACTCCCAAGCCCAGCAGTGAAGCATCCGTCACCACACAAGCTTTGGGTGGGGAAGGAAGAGAGGCCTGCCACTGCAAATTGGGAGCAATCTCTTCCAAAACCTGGATAGCATCAGTCAAATTTCCTTGGTATTGGACCCTCTGGAATTTAAAACTCCAATGCAGAACCTGCATGTGCCACCTGATGCAGTCAGCAAGGGAGATGCAGGAAGCTAGGAGACTGAGAAGTGCCAGATCTGCTCTCACCAAGATCCAAGAGCAAATAAGGCTGAAGCAACAGGATCTTAGCATGAATGTTCCAGGCTTGCTGTGGTGGTGAAAATGCCTTTAAATGCACTGTGTCCAAGACAGCCCCAATAAAGGGCAACCTCTGTGAAGGAGTCAGTGTGGTTTTGATTTTTTGATTGTGAACTCCAATAATGTTCAGAGGTTTGCAATAGTCAGCAAGTGATCTACAACAGATTGTCGAGAGCCTGCCTCCAACAGCCAATCACTGAGGTAGGGACCATTGCCATCACTTTCGAGAACAACCAGTAGCACTATTCAGGCCAAATGGGAGCTCTGCAAACTGGAAATTAAATGCTCCTGGTTGACTCTGAAACGCAGAACGGGTATATAAAAATACACGTCCTCCAGGCCCAAGGGCACCATCCAGTCTTCTAGGTCCAGAGCAGCCACAATCTGAGCCAAAGTAAGAATTTTGAATTTGGTCATCTGCAGGAAGACATTTGGAGGCAAAAGGTCCAATTTAAGATGGAAGCCTCTGGTTTTTTTCCAGCACAAGGAAATAGTAAAAGTAAGAACCCTCTTCTCTTTCCGAGTCCATAATCCTCTCTATAGTACTTTACAGTTGGAGGACAAGACTGGCACCTCCCTGCAGCAGAATGGAAAGGTACTCCTCTGAAAGTATACAGAATGGGGAAGGGGGGCATACAGAAACTGTAGGGTATAATCATATTTGAACTATCCTTATGACCCATTGTAGGAACATGATGGGTCACCATACTGGGAGGAAATTCGGGATTCAGCCCCCCCAGGTTGGGTGTGTGACTTAAGAGCAAACTAAAGCGACTTAGATGAGGTTGGCACAGGGGAGAGGGACTGGGTAAACTGGCACCCTTGCTGGCCTGCACGATGCCTATCAGACCCCCCATCCCAGACCTTTGAAGGACTGAGGTGATTGTTGCAAGGATTTAGGTGATAGATGTATGTATGCCAGCTTCCTGGAGTAGCTCCTGAATTGCCTAAACTGAATGGGCTACTGCTTGGTGGGAGTCACCAGTCCTAGGGAGCGTGGCATAGCTCTAATGTCCTTAAAATGCTCAAGGGCAAAACCAGCTGTTTCGCCAAACAGACATGAGCCATCAAAGGGCACGTCCACGAGGGAGGCTTGCTTATCCCCAGAAAACCCTGTGTAACACATGAAGGTGTGAGAATGGAGCACAACTCTTCCACCAATCGCCCTCCAAAGCAGTCAGTAGTATCTAGGCCAGAACGAATCATGCACTTGAGGTGCCCAGTCCAGCAGTAAACCTTTGGGCCAGATAGGCCCTAAGGTCTTCCAGGACCACCAGCAAGATCATGTTGGCCATGTCACAGACAGCATCCATATGTCATCCCAACAAATAGACTGCATTGACATATCTCAGCGCCAAGCTGGTCAAAGAGAACATTTATTTTCCGAATGCCTCAATCCTCTTTTTCTTATCTGGAGGAATTGTGGAAAAATAAATGGGGTTAACTTTACTAGTTAAAGCCTGCACAACCAGGCTCTTTGTAGCAATATGCTTGGTGAGAAGGCACTGGTCTAAGATACCTGGCCACTTGCCCAACCACTGGAGGACAGAAACAAGGCTTTCACCAAGTGTCTGTGAGAGCATCAGTGAGGGCCTTGTTGAAGGGGAGCAAGAGCTCAGACTTCGCAGGCCCAGTCTGCAGAATTTCTGTAAGGACATTGTTCTTGGTCTCGACAGAGGGCAGCAGCAATTCAAGGTCTCAGCTGCCCATCATAACAGAACCACAAGTGACACACTCTCTTCAGTTGGTGGTCCACGTGGCAAATTCAGCTGTATATCAGGGGAGTTATAAGCACAATGGAATGTAGTAAATCCACATTAAATCCAGTCTTCATAACGAGGGAGAAGATCACTATCACACCATCATCATCATCTGTCTCTGGTGGTGTATGTCATTTACAAGCATCCTGGGACTGGTTTCAGGGTAACACCCTCATCGGCCAAGCTAGCTTAAATGCAGTGGCAAATTGTGAAGGGACCCACGTCTGGGCATACCCTGCCAACTCTCCCACTTTGCCACTGGTTTCAAACTAGCCTGAATGATGAGGGGTGTTACCCCGAAACCAGTCCCAGGATGTGTGTTTCCGTTCCAGGGAAGACCTGGCTTGGCAGTTCGGGCTGGACTGTTCCCATTAGGAACAGGGTCAAACTTATTTGCATATGTCTGGGTATGAACTGGGGTGGCGAAGAGAGCTAAAGAACGATACTGTATTCAACCCAGACCTGTGACTGGGGGTGAGTGTCTGAAAAGTTTCAGTGCTCCGTCCATCATCTCCTTGTATTTGCTGAAGTTTAGTACAGTAAGCTAACATGATGAATACATTGGAAATTACATGAAAAAAATATATCATACTGACAGCCCCTTCAAAAGGTAAGGTAATAAATATGACTGAATGCTGGCAGTATTACTAAGGAGGGAACTCACTGTCCCCATGAAACTCGGACCACCGCCAGTAAGAGTAAATCAAGAAGACAATATAAACACAGAGGGGAATTTTGGATTACCTAAAAGAGTTTTGCATGCAGTCCCTTCCCTATGAAAACTGACAATGTTCTGTCCATTTAAATCACTCTAGTGGACTGACAAACAAGCTGAATACCCTACCAATAAAGGAGAATATGCAGAGAACCACCAAAGGCATATAGAGGCTGGAGAACCCAGGAAGAGATAGTCTGCCAGCCCCATTTTATGACACATTGGGGCACTACTGGCTGACACATTTTTTGAGGTGCTACATGAAGCAACCTGTAATGGGGTACTGCAGGGTTAAACTCTAATTACATTAATACTCAGGCCATTAAACTGGTTGTAATTAGATGTTGTGTCAATATAATTTTGCAAACCCGTGCATGTATTTAAACATATAGCCACTGCCTCCGCATAGATACAAAAGTGTGCTATATATAATTCTAAATTCTAGTGTATAAACTGACCCCAGGCTTAAGGTAAATCCGAGGAAGAATTAAATAAGGAGCCAAAGAAAAATCTTGCTTCAGGGCCCCCTCACACACTCATCCTTGCAGAACATGTCAATCTGTTATATTCTGGTCTTCTCCTTCTCTGCTGTTCAGCCTGTGTGTGTGATGTCTTTAGAATGTTCGTGTATGCATGGTTTGAATGTGTGGTCAGTTTGAGTGAGTGGGGCTGAGCAGCTGGATGCTGCTCCCGGTGGGGCCTTCCTTACTACCAACTATGTCTAATAAACCAACTTAAGAATACCTACTATTATTGGATTGACTTATTTTACAATGTACATTTAACATTGTAACAATGGCGACGAGGGAGAAAGAACTACGTGTGCAGGAACTACTTTTGGAACTTGAAACATGGAACTACAATGATGATTGCAAATTAACTGTGGAAAAAGCTTTAAGGAGTGGAGGAGTGTGGCTCAATGCTAAGAGCGGCAGACCCTGATGCAGAGTTCTGGCCAGGGACCAGGGTTCGGTTCCCGCCTCGGCGGGGTCTCGGGCTCACTTTCCTCGGACCTGTTAATTCTCGCCTCGGTGTCTATTCTAATCACGGGCCCCACGCTGCAACTCTGGGCAATAGCTTGCTTAGCCTCCACACCGGCCCCAACAGCGCTAAGGATGCCTGGCTTCACCCTGGGGGTGCCCAGGAGTGGACACTCCACAGGGAAAGCCAGGAGGGGTTCCACAGCGGTATGAGTATCAGCGCCAGGAAGCCGCATAGGCGACACCGCAAGGTGACGTCTGGTGACAGTGCGCTCTATAAGTACCATGACATTTACATTTACAAGAAGACTAGGAACGCTTTTGATGCCCCACCGGTGTCATGTTACATCTGACAGCCTACTGAAGACATCCTTTTAAAGGTATGTTTCAAGCGTTGGACTTTATGTGCCCTATTTGTTTTAAACTTGCTGATTTATTATCGAGGCCATCGGTATTTCAGAGTTAGACCGAGCCTCAGTGTGAAACATTGCGTGGCTGGTATGCCTGGAAACCTTTCAGCAGTTTGTGTGAGGCGGCAACTTTAAACATGTTGGAGAGATTGAAAGATTTATTTCTGTAATCGGGGGCCAACATCGAGCCCCGGAGAGCTGACTACTGGCTTATTGAAAGTTTTGACCCTGCACTCTGTTGCCGTATGTATGATACTGTGTTTTGCTCACCGTCTTCTCCAACGGTCGTTTTGTTCACCTGAAGACCTGCTTTTTGCCAGCTGTGTGTTGAGTGATGACGCAAAAGAATGTCACCACGATATTGGTGATTCTGTGGAGCGCGTCGTCCTCTATGAACACACCGCACCTCTCCTCAGGTCACGTCAGCGTCACGAAGGGTTAAGCATTGTTGACTGTCACATCAGCGTCATGGAGCGTCAAGATTACGCATGACTGACTGAGTCTTTCCTTCATTGTGCTCCTGTCTCCTCAGCTTCATCGAGCTGATTTTCCAAGCGTTCTTCATGTGAAAGGTACTGTTTTATTTGACATTTTGACCGAGATGAATTTTGAGACTGCCACAGATCGCTCACCGGAGCTGTTTTCATCGGAAACATCCAACATTACGTACTGCATTTTTCAATTCTGTTCCATTTGCGCCATCTAGTGTCTATTTTTCATCATAGCAAGACTACATGAAAATATTATCCACTGTGGATTGAATTCTGTGTATGTCATTTACTTGCCTTGCTGGAAAAGTGGAGCTGTTTAACGTGACAACGGTGTCTACTTTTATTGTTTTAGTTTCTTGTTTTGAATTATTTTCTAATCACATGTGTATTTGTGATGATATGTTTACGCTTGTTTACATGTTATGTTCAGAGAGACTGATTTGATTTACTGTTACTACATGAACTGTTTATATGCTGAGATCTTTGTTAATGTGCTCCTTTACTGTCATTTTAATAGATTAATTTACGTTTACTGAATTGAGCTACTTATGTAGTGAAATTTTTTTCAGGTGCTCATTTGATTTCTTTAAGTGATGATTTTTAGTGGTCATGTTTTACTATGCAAAGTCGTGGAAGTGCTAGATTTTTATTTTATGGTAATGAATCACATTTGCGCTCAATTTATTTGAGTTCATTCTTTGTAGTATTGGCTTTAATTGGTTGAGCCATAGGAGTGCGTTATTTGAGTTGGGATGCTCATTTTAAATTATTTCTAGTGATTCTTAATAGGAGCGTGTGATTCTGCTATATGTTTTGGAACTACTATTGGTAGGTGTTGAGATTTATTTTGCTGTATGTTTTTGATGAACCACTTTTCTTAGTACTCTATTCTAATAGAGGAGGTCACATTTTTCTGTGAGGAGTTGTGCAGGGGTTACATGTTTCTTCTATTGTATTGAACCACTTTTAGTGCTCAAAATGTTGAGGTGTTCAATTCCAGTGTGAATTGTCTGAAGATTAGTTTTCCTGTTTGGGATTTTTAGTGTGTATCTTTTGCGGAGCCACATAGGTGCTCATTGATTGAGGTGCTCCATCCGTTTCAGGTTAAATTTAAAGGGGCTGTTTAGCCCTCAGTTTTGTTCATGCTCTGTTTCATACATGATTTATATTGTTGAACCACGTAAGTGCTCTATTAAGTTAGAGGTGTTCAGTTATACAGAGAGCCGCTGGGGAGTCATGTACCTCGTGCGGAATGTTGTAATTTGAGTACATTAACTTGGGGTGTCATGTACCCCATGCACTAGGAGTTATGCGCCTTGTGCTGTGTGTTTTATTTTAAGTGTGTTTCGGGTAGCGTGTGGGGACTGCTGCGTCCTATTTTTGTTATTCTATTGGGACGCCATTTTATCTAGTTTGGTTCCCTGTCTATTGCTTTTTGTGACAGTCTGGCCAACTGGCATGATTTGTGATATTTAGGGTTTTGGTTTGCGATGGGGGATGGTGGTTATGTGAGGTCTTATTTGTCAGATTGTAATGTTATGTGATGTCTTTTGCATTCGTTTTATGCGAGGTGATATTATGCCTCTTTTGATATTTTGGGCAAGAATTCTCGTATTTTGCTATATTGCTATTTCATAATTTTATTTGTAGTCATTCATTTATTTGTTTTGACTGCTTATTTGAAATCCTGACCTTGTCATCGTCAGGGCATACTGTATTTATGTCCTCCTTCTTTCTTTTCTTTGTTTTAAAAGAGGGAGATGTGTTATATTCTGGTCTTCTCCTTCTCTGCTGCTCAGCCTGTGTGTGTGATGTCATTAGAATGTTCGTATATGCATGGTTTGAATGTGTGGTCAGTTTGAGTGAGTGGGGCTGAGCAGCTGGATGCTGCTCCTGGTGGGGCCTTTCTTACTACCAACTATGTCTAATAAACCAACTTAAGAATACCTACTATTATTGGATTTACTTATTTTACAATGTACATTTAACATTGTAACACAATCTCTCTTCAAGATGAACTCAGGTCCAAATATTGACAGGATGATAGGTAAAAAACTGCAATATTTAACCTTTTATTGCAGAGCGTTTACCATAATGATCCCTGTGGACCCTGCTGAAAGTTAATGAGAACTTTACACACCAGAAGAACACTTGTCCTCCCCCCACCCCCCCCCCCACACACACACATTTGTAGCAAGGCAAATACGTTTTAATATTAAACGCGCACTTCGACAGAAACTATTGGTACAAACCTCACTTCTCGCTTACAAATACTAAGATTCACAGAGGCAACAATTCTGTAAATATAACAGGAAACATTTTCCAGCAAACATTTATAAGTGCAATCAATCTAGATGAGGCAGTATCATCATAAAACTCTATTTATACAGGTACACAATACTCAAGCCTTTTAGGTTTAGGCTTTCTAGGATTGTGCCTTCAGAAATAAACGGATTACATAGCCGAGTTTGGAACATGGATTAACCACTTAACATAACTTTTAAGAAGAATTATACTAATATCATCCACTCCAGATGAAAAGGAATGTGTTATATCTTGTATTAGAGAGTTGATTTAAACTCAGGACCCAAAGGGTCCCTATCCACTGTTGTACTCCCTCTGTTACACTGTATCTCTACCCACTATAAAAAGGTTTCCGCATTCAGGGACTAAGTCTAGTGGTCAGTTGTATAATTTGTCCATTTTTGACCCGCAGAACTCCTACCTGCTGATCATAATGTCCTCTAAAATTAGAAATAAATTGCCAAAAATTGTGAACTCTTATGATTCTATAATAGCTGGCTTTCATAGGTGTATGCATTAAAGCGTTTCTTGCAATACCTCTGGCAATTATAGGACAACAAGCGCTCTTGCAGAAGATTTACCAAGTTTTTTTAATACTCTTTAATGAAATGTATACATGTTTATCCTCATACATTGCTCGCTTATACGAACCTTTGAATTTGAAGAATCTTCAAAGTTTGTACATGTTACGTTTCCATGTAAATGCCAAAGATTTACCAAGCTTTGACTACAGCTCTTATAATTACTAGTGGAAATGGGACAACTTGCATCAGCCCATAAAAGCATTTGTGCGCCAAGGCCCACAGGACAACTCCCCACAATCTGCAGTTGTCAAAAGAAGACAATATTACCACATCCTAAAGGCCCTCACTACCTCTCCCACAGTCATTTTCTTCCTCTCATACCCTACTACTTGGCATACAGCAGTCAACAGTGACCAGCTGATCATGATGTGGTGAGATTTGGAGAAGCCCGGTACCATTCCCTACTCGAGGGACTTCAAAGTGGCTTGCTTTTGATAACAGTTTAATCGCCCCATCTTGCTCCTGGCAGAGCCTCCAGCTTATATTGTCTGCCCTGGCCTTTTATACTGTGGTCCACAGAGTGGTCACAAGAAGCATCAAATGCAAGATGAGCAGGGTGCACTGAGCCAAAAACGGCAGTAGGCTAAGGACGTGGTAGGTGACAACACTGCCTGCCTTCACATTGTATTCCATTTTTAATATCAACCTCCAACATCACTTTCATGGACAATACCGCAATAGAGGGCTGGACGCTATTGGAGGCAGGTTCTCAACCACCTGCCTAGTGGAGCTTAAACTGTCCACTGCCTTTTGAAGACAAAGAGTAGAAGGGATTAAATAGCAGAGAACATTATGCCGCAAGATGCAACAGCAACAAAAATTGAATCTGGGATCTGATAATGGATGAAGCAGGGTGGATGGCTGAACCATAGCACTTATGAAGGCTCTATGCTTTTAATGTCTTGAATGTCCAGCAAGGGGGTTCCTGGGGAAGGCACTGCGTTAGATGCATGCTTAGCCACATAACCAACCACTTAGGCATCTGTTGAAATTATTACCTAAATATATTTTTAGTTCAACACTTCAACCACATATTTAGCAACCACTTATTGGCTACCCCAGCATTGACACCTTTGTTTTATGGACAGCTGAAAAACAGAACAAAATGCAGAAGCAACTGCATGCCGCTTCACTGGACAGTCAGCAACCACAAGCTTTAATACAGTATGAGGTGAAGTGAGGGAAATGGAGATAGGCTGCTCCTCAATAATTGCCTGATTAAAAACAGAGGTCTAGAAAGACAGTACCTAAAATGATTCATGTGGAACATCTAAATCGACCATCAAGTTCTTGCAAATAATAGCCCATGTTTCCTCTACCTCTTGCAGGCTATTCATCTGGCAAAGACTGCAGACCATGTCAATAATGAGAGTTGCCTTCAGGCACGGGGGTTTTAACAAACTATATCAGCTTTGGTACATTTAGAACCTGAATATATAGCAAGTAACACCTCCTCTAATGATATTCAGCCTGGATTCCTAGCCCTAGATAATGTAAATGTAAAGATCCTAGGGGGTTCTCTGGTTCCAACATGCTGTCAGTCTTGCTAAATATGTGCATTCACTTAGCTTGGAGACAGCTTTAAAAATAAGCAAATCACATCATCATCTCAAGTTGGTAAATTGTGCTGTGATTCGATATGAATTGAAGCTGTGGCTGCCCATCAGTGGTAAGTGTGTTAAAGGCTTCATAGAGCCAGTCCTGAAGGACCTATGTTCATTAAATGCATATGAACCAGGATCAAGGTCATTTTGAAACTAAGGGAGTTCTATGCAGTTTCTCATACGAATGCAGCACAGCTAAAACTGATTATTTTTCCAAACCCATGACAAGTTCCTGGGACTGAGCAGAAGAGAGGAAAAACGTAAAAAATAAGCAGGAGGCCTTGCAGAAGTCAAGACAAGGTTTCAAAGTTTTACCCTCCCTCCAAAGAGTGAAGAACAAAGAGGAGACAACCAATTCTGGGAGGCAAGGAAGACACCAAAGAGAATACTCCTTTACATTAGGTTGTAGTCAGGGCAAAATTCAGGCCCATCCACAAGACAGAATAAATGAAAACATCAGAGTAAATGTTTTTATGTATTCTGAACTGTGGTACAGATTTATATTTTCAACTAGTGTTAGACTTTGCATCTTTTGGCGTGTTTCCCCCCCGAGTTTTTGCTTTCTGCCCTCCCGGTTTTGACTCTGTTTTTGCTGGTATAACGTTTCTGCACGCGTTTTGCACTGCTGATCAGTGGTAAAGCGCTGGTGCTCCTCTGGTAAATTGTCTTGATTGGATGTGCAACTCACTTGTCAGTCCCCAGTAACGGGCACTGTGAGTGCCGGGGCCTGTGAGTCCGCTGCTGCTCATGGGCCTGCAGCACGGACTGTGCCACCCTCGTTCGTAGCTTGAAAAAGGTATAAGTGAATGAAGTTTGGTATGCCTGAACTCAGCGTCTAAAGATGCAGCCTTTAGCAAGGGTGCCCTTTTCATAAAGGCCACTTTTAGAAAGTGGGTATTATTTTGCTTGGTCGTCCTGTGTGCCTCTGCTGGAATGTGGATTGCCTGTCTGGTTTTTGGGACGACGGATAACTGTAGAGCAGGGTGGCTCCTGATAGTCTAGGTAGGTCAGGAAAGGGCTCAACAGACCTGGATTGCGATGGGGAAAGAGCGAGGGAATCTCCTTGCATCTCAAAGGGCCTGGTCTGCCTCTGACAAAGCCGTCTCCACCTCCTGCCAAGAATTCACGCAAGAGAAGTTCCAACTTGTTCTGGCCGGACACAAACACCCTCTGCCGGAAAGATCAAAGGGTTTTTGGATACAAATGCTGGGTCCCTGACCTCTTAATTTTAGAACTCATCAGGATCAAGAAGACTGCCAAGAAGAAGCACCGGAGAAGCTACGAAAGGAACCGCTGCTTTGCTAGACTGACCTGCAGTGGCTGCTTCTGTCTTGGGCAGTGAAAGGGCTGGACTGGACTTTCTGCAACCGAAGTGGTGAGACTCTCTAAGGGCTTGAGGTAGAGCTTGCCCCCTGTTCACAAAGTCTCAGGAACAGCGAAGACTTCAGGTTCTTCGACCCGCAGCACTGTGGACTGTGTGTTTTGTGCTGCACCCCGAAGAACGCCCCTCCACGATGTCTGCGACGACCCTGCCGTACCAGTGTCCTGAAGGCACCGCAGAGGGCACCGCCACTGTGCCGCACCGTGACCCTGGTCTCACTGACTACGCCTGCTGACACCACCACCGAGCCGCTGCTCGCACTGCGACCTGTGGTCACCGCACTCCGCAAGTCTTGCTTCACGCCTTACTTTGGCACCGCAGAGGGCACCGCCACAACACCGCACCGCGACCCTGGTCTCACCGATGACGCCTGTCGACGGCACCAAGCCGCTGCTCGCACTGGTACCTGTGGGCACCGCACTCTGCACCGCCTCACTACAGGACGCCGTGGGCTTCTTGACGCCACCATTTCCCACCGAAATCGATGCTGCTGCCTGCACCGTGGTTCAGGGGCACCGCTCGTGAGTTAACACGACGCTCCGCCGTCATCCCACACCGCAGTCTTGGCCTACCAACACCGGCGCCATCGACTGCAGCTCATCAGCCAACGACAGGGCTTCTGCAATGACAATGTCGCTGCTTGCACCGTGACCTTCTAGCATAGTGACTAGCACCCCCTCCATCTCGTACCACGACCCAGGTCTCACGGACAACGCCATCTGACGCAGCCACCGAGCCACGGCTCGCACCGCTTTACACCGCAGCACCCGACACCTGTTGGCACCAGCGCTTCGAATCCCATCAGAAGGGAGCTCGACCTTCAACACAATTGACTTCAGGAGCCCCATCGCCCTGCATCTCTGAAAGGTACTGTTTGCATGTCTTCCCCACACCGTAGTTGGCCTGCGACCCCGCGGTCAGCCAGAACTATTTTGGGATTTGTTGTTTATAAAGCCGCAATAGCCCCAGACGGAGCTATCGACCTTAAGGAACTATTTTTGCAAAGCATATTTTGATAAGTGAAGATTTTAAAGTATAGTATTGTGGATTCTTTTTATCGTATTTGGTCTTATCTTAAGTATATAAAAATTGGATATTTTTCTAAACTGGTGTGGTGTCAGTTTGTAGTGCGTACACTGTGTTACTGTTGGTTATGTGCAAATGCTTTACACACTGCCTCTAAGATAAGCCTGACTGCTCGTGCTAGGCTACCAAGGGGGTGAGCAGAGGTTATTTTAGAAGTGTAACCCCCTTATCCTGACTAGAGTGGTGGCTTCTGCCTCACTTTGACACAAGTCTCAGCTAGCCAGAAATTCCATTTCTAACAACTAGCAGCCTAGGAATCCTTGCATGCACGTACGTATGTGGTATTCTTGCAGGATGAACATCATGGAAAAGGCAGATAACAGCTATACGGAGTCAAAGAAAAGCAGTGTGAGTGGGGTGTGGGAAATTGAGGGACAGTTTTTGCAAAAGTATTGTATCATAATGGAGTTCCACACAGATGCTAGATCTTACACATTGCATCCCAAATGATACCACACAAGAAACCCGATGAGTACTGCCTGATACCCTGGAAAGTAGATGATTGCCTCAATGACAAAGTTAAACGGGGGCATTATTAGAGTATGCCGAAACGTATGCCCTGGGCGAGCCCTTGTTGTAGGAGACATGCCTAGTGGCAACGAATTGTGGTTTCTTGGGCCACCATGGGAATACTAGAGTAACCCATTCTGTCTTCACAAAGGGATAGAAGGAGGATTGCGATACTCATACATACATCTATCCCGATAACTGTTAGAGCACAAGCATACTGACAAATGTAGGCACTTTGTAGTGGCAAATGGAATGTTTGAGGATCAACATGGACGGTAATTAGTGTACATGTCCAACCAAATTCTAATCAACAATACCTTACACGCCTTGGTAGGCTTGGCGATAGCCTCCCTGCCCGGAATGACAGCAGCCAGGGGTAGTTTTTATTCAGTTATGGACACTCAATTGGCCTCTAAGGGACCAAGTTTAACCCATATAGCAAATGTCCTCTCAAAATGAATAGTCTCACTGGGACGAAAGATGTATAGCGCAAGGGATACTTAAGGTACAAGGAATTCCCTTATTTTTCAGCCCCACACTGCTCATAGTACCCAACACATTGTTTATTTTTTATTACTGCCGTTGAACTGGAGGGGAAACCTGCGTACTCACAAGATGTCTTTCTCATCTCACCCCTATTGAGATGACCTTGAGACATCCCCAAAAGGGCCCTGTGTTACCTGGTACATAAATTCCTGGTGCTAACTTGATGACTTTTCAGACTTTCTCAGGGAAGAAATTACAGTTTACATTGAGCTAAATCAGAGGTCTGAAAACTGGGGGGTGCCCCCATGCCGTGAGGGGGCAACCTAAATATACCTCAGGGAAGGTGATGTGCTCCAGCCAACAGAAGCATTTATTATGCCCAGAGGGAACAGAAACAAACATCATGCTTTAAGCAGTGCTGTGTTTTTTGTGCGTTTTAAAAGTTGCATAAATAAATAAATAACATTTTTAGTGAAAGAAAACGGAGTGAACCGGAGAGGCAATCTGTGTCAGGCCATCAGTAATGTCTTTTTCACTGACCTCCTCACTTACAGCTAAAAGTAGATGTCATTGGAGGGGAGGGGAGCCCTTCCTTCAAGGAGGAGCTCAACTGACGCCACGCCAAGAGTCCAGGACCTGAGGGGCACCTTTTAGGGGCAAGGAACTCACTCCAGCATAGTCCAGAATGGCTCTGGCAGGCCCAGTTGCAGGTCCAGGTAGGTCCAGTTTAAGCAGGTCAGTTGGCCAGTTGCAGAGAGACCTCAGGAGCTTGTTGTGTCCCTGTAGCTCAGAACAGGAGTTCAGTCAGCTGACCTTTGGAATCACTTTAGCCGGGGAAGAAAAGTGCAGGTCCACTCTTCTTTCTCAGCAAGCACTGCAGGACTCAAGCAGCAGGACAGCAGAGCATCCGTCTCTAGTATCCACATGTCCAGGAGTATATTGAATAGTTGGTCCGATGGTCCCCTTTTTATACCTGGCGCCAACTTTGAAGTAGAAGAAATGTCTGGACCCCTACAGTGGTGTCTGGAATTTCCTGCCTCCCTGCGCTGGTCACAGTCTGTCTGGGGGCACAATAGGCTAGCGAGAAGTCATTTGTGTGTGACCTGGACCAATTGCTTTGAAGTGCAAGCTTGGTAGGCAACAGCTTAACCCCCTCAAACCTGCCAACAATGGCCCTTCCTGCCATCACTCAGACCCTCTGTTGTGATGCTGTCTGGGAGGAATACGCAAAGATCAACTGCCAACTACACCTAGTCATGTGACCTAGGAAAAGGCTACAGACACCAAAAGATTAGGTAAAGAAAATGCCAACTTTCTAAAAAACGCTTTTTCAGAATTGTGACTTAAAATCCGACTTTATCATTAAAGAAGGTTCTACACAGCAATTCTTCATTCGCCAAACATGACTTTCCTACCTGTTCCTAATCAAAAGCTATCACTTATTAAACAGAATAAAGACCCCAATGTTATCCTATTGGACAAGTAGGACATGTAAAACTTAAAAGTACATATTTTAAATACAACTTTTTAAATAAACTGCACCCTGCCCTGTAGGTTGTTTAGGGCCTATCCTAAGGGGTGGCATATGTATTAAAAGGGGAGGTTCAGGCCTGGGAAAAGGTTTATTTTGCCAAGTAGAAAAGGCACTTTAAAACTGCACACACAGGCGGCAATAGCAGACCTGAGACATGTTTATAAAGGTATTAAGAGGATGGCACAAAAAGTGCTGAAGACCTGCTAGTAGCATTTAATTTACAGGATCTGTGTAAATGTATTACAACTTTACTAGGCACTTACAAGTAAATGTAATGTGCCTACTGAGTGAAAGTCAAATTTACCATGTTTAAAGGAGAGCGCACAAGCACTTTAGCACTGGTTTGGAGTGGTAAAGTGCATAGAGTCCTAAAAGTCAACAAAAATAGGTTCAGAGAACAGGAGGTTCAAGGCAAAAAGTTTGGGGATGACCCTGCAGAGATGACAAAGTTCAACTTGTTTGCTAAATACTATAAACAACTATACTCGTTGAGAAACCCACCAAATATTGAGATTGAAAAGCCCCTAATAACGATTGAATAGTGACCAAACTGCAAGCAACTGACAAATAGGATCTGCCCTCCTGGTAAAAGCAGAACTCCAGGACGTAGCAAGTGGAATGCTTGCAGGCAAAATGCCCGTCCCTAACTGTTTCTCCCAGAACTTCGTTAAAAATGTTTCGCTGTGGACCCCTCATATGTTTGCTGTATTCAAGGAGGCCCTGCAAACTGAAATTATGTCTTATGGTCTCTGTTGTGCAACTAACATAATTTAAATGGAAAAGCCTTCTAGCAAATTTGCTGCATGCTGGTCCATACCCCTCATCATTGTTGAAACTAAAATATGCACCAAGATCCTCGCTAACAGGTTTAGGAACCTAATACACCAACTATAAAACATCTTCCTGTCTGGCAGTAGTACACAGCACTGTGTTAGGTATCTACGAGTAGCACTGACGCATATGGATGAGCTCTCATTCTCCACCAAGCTGCTGGTCCGGATGGATTTTGGAAAAACAATTGACTATTTGCCATTTTCTCCTCCAACTCTTGAGGAAAATTTTGTTTAGGTCTCACTTCCTAGCATACTCACAAATCCTGTCAAAGTACACCTTGGCCAAAGTCCAGGCTAATTGAGTCCTCTCCCTTTCCAGAAGAACTGAGCACCAGACTAAAGATGTCTTGCAATATCTTGATGGCCTAGTCTTGACACCATGACAGAGTACCTTATATCTTTTGACGTTGTCATTATATATCTGCATAGAGGCGACACCTGACATCTGTGGGTAAGCCTGCATGCTTTTACCAGATGTCACTGCTGTACTCTAGTTGGACACCCCACTGGTGGATTCTGTGTTCCACTTTTTGGTTTGTTGGTGGCACTATAAATTGACAAGTGTTACTAATACCCTCTGCAATCTAGACATTGTTGTGACCATGTTTATGTCTTCCTACAGGTCGTTAGATAGTGGATCTGCTGACGTGTCACTGGTTACCACTTTTATGATTCTGTATTCCTTTTCCTTTTTGTGCACTTTTTGTAAACAGAAGTAGCTTTTTTCAAGGTCCTGACAAATGCATCGGCTGAGGATTCTGGTGGCAGAAACATGAAGACCATAACACAAAAAGGCAGGCTTATCTGGCTCACCCTTCTAGTCCTGACGCAGGTAGACAAGAATTAAGCTGAACATCTGCTTTGGAGTTAATTTTAGCCACGTTGTTCACATCACTTTTATCTATACTATAGCACTTTTTACACTTTGCTAGCCTCACCACCCTCCTGACGCCATACGGATGATTACCATACATTAAAAAAATCCAAATAGCTCCTCCCGATTAGAGAGGGAGTTGTAGCCTGCACCATCATTTGCTCCCATGGTGTGAGGAGAATCCCTATGATGAAGCATGCTACCTCTGGTGGGTGAGGGATTTCATCCTAATAACTAAGGGAATACTCCTTTGACATTCTAGGTTCCTAGCTTTGTTCTCTGTTTTTAGACCTGGGCATTTAGTTGTGTGCAGTATAGATCTAGGGAGCAACATTAAAGATCTAAAGACGAGTCTTCAATGTCCCCATTTACCATGGGAAGTTCTTCACAAGTCAACAGCTTGTACAATGTCAGTCACAGCCTGAGTGGTCTCAGTGTTCTTTGGCGCTGTACTGTATCAGGCTAAAGTTTATAGCTTGATACCAATAATGCTGCAATTTCATTGTGGTTTTATCTTTTACATTGCTATCATCAGGAGCTGGCTTGCCAAAGGCAGTTGCAGAGATACAGAACACTAAAAATCCCCTAATGTCTGTAGTCTTGTATGCATTATGAACTATATGTTTTTAGATTCAATAAATATTATAATTTTGAAAATGTGTTTGCTTTAAACTTTATTCAGTTTTTATTTCCTACTAAGGGAATTACTAGCATTGCTCTGTCTTCTTGACCCTGTCCCCTTGGGCTCCTAGGGGTCTCCCATCTCTCTCTTTTTGCTTTGCAGCAGGGATGCAGCTACCAGGTAAGCCACCAACCATGCCCAAAATACAGTTAATACTTCCCTACTGGAAGTTATGGTAGAGTGAAGGGCCATGAGGTGTAAGGGAGCCAGACTAGGTCCACCAGAATCCTTCACTTCAACTGGGCCACGGTGTGTTTAACCAAAATGTAGGTGCGGCAACTTACAGATATTCCCTAGCGCTGGATGATTGGATAGACCTGAGACTCTTTTGGCACAGTCTCCTGGGTACGGACTGTCTCCTGTTCTGGAGAACAAGCAAGGCTAATTCCAAACTAGCACTAATAGAGAGAGGAGCAGGCGGCAGAAGTCAACTTCACCAATTTGGTGATGTTTTTATGAAGAAAGGTTCTGCGGATAAAGTCTCCCATAAACATTTTGTGAACCTGACAAACTCTGCATCTTACTAAAGTAGTAATAATATTTCAGATTTTACCCATCCAGCACACTCCCTCCTAGGACTTGTATGTTGGAACAACGAGAACCTGAACAACGTGATCTCTACCATGACCGCATCTTAACCAAGACTAAATTTACCACGCATTCCTTTACCACGGTTTTTCATGGTAAAGACATGCATGGTAAATAGCTACCCGTGGCTGAGTTTACCACCCCCTGTGCCCTAAATTCACCTCCCAACCTCCTTAAAACGACCCCGAACCCGCCCCCCCACCCCCTAAAACTAATCTGTACCCTTCCCATCCCCTATAAACTACCCCCAACCCCCTAAAAACAACCAGAATCACCCCTAAAAACTATCCCAAACGCCACCCCCCTAAAAACTATCCTGAACCCCCACCCCCTAAAAACTAACTTGAACCCCTCCCAACTCAAACTATCACGAACCCTCCCACCCCCTAAAAACTACCCTTTAAATCTACCCCAAATCCCACACCCCCTAAAATCTACCCCAAACCCCTCACTCCCTAAAAACTAACCAGAACCCCGCACCCCCAAAAAATGAACTCAAACCCCTCCACCCCGTAAAAACTAACACAAACCACTCCCACCCCCAAAAAATGAACACAAACCCCCTTCCACTCCCGAACCCCTATTACCTGTTCCTGTGCAAAGCTCTTCTGAACTCCGCCCTGCACAAACACTAGACTGACTTAGCATTAACTACGCATGTGCGTGGTTAAGGTTAAGTCGTTGTTCGGGCAAGTCATTGTTCGGCTTGCGTGACTCCGGAGCTCGTTGTTCTGGAGTCGTTGTTGAGGATGTTTCCCGACCTTGTATGTCAAAACAACGAGTTCCTTTACAAGGCCTACCTGAACAATGCAGTCTCTACTACGACAACGTTTTACTTAACCATGACTAGCTTTACCACAATATTTTGTAATAAAGGCTTGCATGGTAAACAGCTACCCGTGGCTGAGTTTACCACTCCCTCCTACTCCCCCTGAGCCCCCTGAACCCCTACCATCCTCAAAAAACTAACACGACCCACCCCACCCCCATGAATGCCTCCCATCCCCTAAAAACTAACACAACCCCTTCCCCTCCACCCACAAACCCCTCTTACCTGTTCCTGTCCAAAGCTCATCTGAACTCCATCCTGCACGAACACTAGACCGACTTAGTCTTAACCCCGCACATGCGTTGTTAAGGTTGTTAAGTCATTGCTCGGGCAAGTCGTTGATCGGCTTGCGTGACTCCGGAACTCGTCGTTCCGGAGTCTTTGTTGAGGATGTTTCCCACTCCTAGGTGTCTTCTTGCCTTGTTGAGCCCCAATTCGACCCTGTGATACCCCTTTGCCAGTAATCATGTATGGGGTAGTCCTTGTGGGGCATGGTATGGCAATTCTCCATTTACTAGCGGGAACCCCAGCTGGCTTTAGACACAGGAGAGGGCAAAGTCAACTTGGATCCTGCTGGGGTATGCCTGGGAAGTTATATGCTACAACAGATTTGTAGCCTCCACTTGACAATTACTCGTGCACACAATCAAAGAACCAAGGTTAGTGGCACAGGAAAAAGTACCAGCCAGGCCAAATGTAAGCTAAAATGAGCCTCATTATTTAAAATAAAACAATCAGCATAGATAAGACTTCAGCTATTATGTGGTTCGTGTAGTGCAAAACTCCGCTATGAAGCACTTAACTGATTTATAGCTAGGTTTGCACTATATTAAATCCAGTATACACATTCATGTAATATCAATGATGATAGCCAACCTAAATAAGTTGTAATTACTGTGACCAGATACTAAGCTGATGCAAAGCCATCTTAATGCATTTCCAAGTTTATTTTTCTAGCTTTCTGGTATATAAGTCTGAATGTTTTTGTTCTTACCGTCTCCATTTCACTGCTATATCAAACATATCTCTCCATTGCATGAGCCTTGTTTTTCCATTCATTCGAACTTTAGAATTCATCCACGTTCGCTGCAGGGCTTGCATTACTTCCAATGTAGCAAGACCCATTGCTGAAAAAACGAAGGGACAATTAAAATAGATTTTATATAACTACGGTTTGACACATGGCAAGTTTAGCAGATTAATACATTGAAAAATGTGCATAAAAATGGCAGGCCCAAATGTAATTTACTGTACCACACAGAAATATTTTATGGGATTATACTGCTTAACTGAATGTTCTTCTGAGGATCACGACTGTGGAAGGGACTGCCCGGTTATTCACTGGTAATCTTCATTACTCAGAGTCCTGGTCTTTCCGTTCAATTCCTTATCCATGAGCAGCACGCCTGCTCCACAGAACGTATTACCTAGCTATTATCAAAATACTTGCACCAATATGGCGCTGCCTACCCAGCATGCATAAAGGAGGAAGTATGTCACCATGAGAGCTGGAGAGAACTAAAAGGATGTCAACAGAAAGAAAAAAGAATGCTCCAGACAGCAACTAGGGAGGGGACGATGGGCCCAGGAATGTAACACGAAGACCAGGGCTCGGAGCAGTGAAGATTACCAGTGAGTAAGTGGGCATTACCTCCTTGTCCGTCTTTCCATCCCATTATTTATCCATGAGCCCATACCCAAGTGCATGGTAATTGATGTACACAGAAACCAAGGCGGATGCCACATACTTGATATTTAAAACAAAAAAATAAAACATTTTTAGAATATGTACAGCAGATAAAACATGAGTGCCAAAATCAGCATGAGGTATCGTTCCAAACTGAAGATAGTAGTGGGGAAACAAATGGGTTGGGAGAGGCCCACGTAGCAGCATTACAAATGTTATGCAGAGAAGCTCCCTTAAACATTGCCCAAGATGAGAAAACACCCTCAGTAGACCGCCATTGGACAGAAGAGGGAAGAGGAAGGTGTGCAACCTCGTAAGACAAGATCACAGCACACTTTACCCATTGAGTTAGAGTGGGCAAAGAAGGTTAGAGGCTCTTCCCAGAGAGACCATAGGTAACAAATAAGGAGTCTACTTGTCGAAACTGACTGGTACTGTCCAGATAGATGCAAATAGCTCTCAACACAACCAGGGAATGGACAGAGTAGAAGGGTCAGAGTAAAACACTGGAAAGACAATATCCTGACAGTGGATGTCAAGCAATACCTTGGGCAGATTAAACTGACTAGGGCACGAAATCACCTTATCTGGACAGAAACACAAAAAGTGGGGAGAAGCAAACAAAGCCCCAAGCTCACCAACGCGGCAACCTGAAGAAACTGCCACCAAAAATAGAACCTTTGCAGCAAGAAATATAAGGTCAACGGGAACCAAGGTTCAAATAGAGGACCAGGCAGAGCCTGAAACACCCAAGGGAGATCCTAGGTGAGGACCGGAGAGCAGGAAATAAGGCATTGAAACAAAAAACTTAGCAAAAGGTGTGCCACCAAGGGAGCACCAAAAGCCGTAGCAGTGTCCCTAAAGGCTTAAACGGTGGCCCATTGGGCACGGAGGGTCGAGTTCACTAGACCTAACGAAAACCCATCTTTCAACAAGTTCAACGCCCAGACAGGATCACAGAAAACAAGACAGGAGACAGACTCTTTCCCTTACACAATGAGTCAAAGTTCTTCTAATGATTGTAAGACTTTAGGGTCGAAGGCCTGCAAGATAACTGGATGTGCTGGGCCACTTCGAGCGAACAACCCCGAGCCAACAAGGTCAAACTCTCAAGTGCCATTCCCCCAGCCAGAGGCGCAGAAGAGACTACAAGCTGAGAAGAGGGGCAAGCAGGGGAGAGGGATGCACAGGAGATCTCCAATGGAGACACACTGCCAAACCCTGGAGAAGAGGAAACCACAGTCGACTGGACCATTCTGGAACAACCAGAAGAACCTCTGGCTAGTCAACTCAAATCTTCCAGAGGACCCTGGCAATCAAGGGAAATGAGGGAAAGGCAAACAGGAGCCCCTGGGACAACTGGATGGGGAAGGCATTATCACCCAGGCCAACCTCAAGGGAATCAGGCTCTGAAACTGAGAAAGAAGGGCCATCTCCTCCGAGGCAAACATATCCAGTCAATGAAGGTCAAATCTGAAGAGAATTTGTTGGAAGAGGGGAGGCGGCATCGATGAACTTCAGAGACTAAGAGGGGCGCAGAAAGGACTTCCTGTTGATTAGAAAACTAAAAGACTCCAGAAGACGACAGACCTGATGCACCTCCTCTGTTGCCTGAGAGAAAGAAGGAGAGATAATCAGTCAATCATCAAGGTAAGGATAGACTTGAATACCTCAAGAATGGAGAATACCTACCAGGGGGCCAAGAGTTTCATAAAAATCCTTTGGGCCGATGAAAGTCCAAAAGGAAGCACCAGGAACTGGTGATGCTGTGAGCCCACCGCAAAGGGCAGTGCTTCATGGGCCAGCCCTTTGCAAACTGCACTGTGCAAGGGCAAAGAGACCGGGTCAGGGAGCTAATATTGGGTAAAATATCATCCTCCCCCTCCTGTTCCACAGGCGTAGGCAATCCTAAATTGCCCTGAACATGATCAAACAGACCAGAGAGCTCAGCTTCCTGAACAAAGTGACTACATCTCCCCTCCTCATTGTCAAGGTCATCCATATCCAGCAGAGCACTTGGCCTTGGAACCTTAGCAGGAGGTTCCCCTGCTTCTCTGGCCTGAAAAGCGGCCTCAACAGCCTCATTATGAGCAGGCATAGCACTACCAAAGTCGGCACCCCCGTCGCATCGCAAGAGAAACACAATGTGGTCACTTCCTGCCACCCACCCGTATCTAAGCAATTGAACTATTGCTACACCCAAAAGCTTGTGGGAGCCACTTTACAACTACTAAACTGAGATAAAATCCTAATCTTACTACTTTTGGTATTCACAGAAGGTATTTAGTAGTAGTAAAGTTAGGGGCAGGGTAATCATTTTGAAAATTGCTGCCCGGCTGAGCAGGGTGAGGGGAAGATCCCTCCACCTTTTAATGTTGAATTTGAAATTATTCAGGATAGTCCCTAGGTTCTCTTTCCTCCACATCTCTGGATGTGGAGTAATGAAGATGCCCAGGCATTTAAAGCCTTGTTGGACTACTCATAGTTCTCTGGGCAATGACCAATCTGTTTGGGTATTGTTTGGGCAGTAGAACGTAGACTTATTCCAGTTGATTTTGTAGCCCGAGTGATCCCTGTATTCAGTTATCATTTCGAACAGGGCCGGTATAGTCAAGGAGGGGTGAGAAATGTACAGTAAAATGTCATCGGCATATAAGGAAATCTTTTCCTCTTCGGTGTCTGTGGGGTGCTGTGGAATCCTCGGATAGAGGGATGAGATCAGAATTTTGCAGTCCAAGTATTCAAGGGTCAGCGCAGAGAGTAGGGGCGAGAGGGGACAGCCCTGTCGTGTACCTCTCTCGATTGGGATGGGTGCTGAGCCTGTACCGTTAACTTGCACCGTGGCCATTGTTTGGTTACGGAGGAGTGTCACCCAGCTACAAAACTTTGGTCCAAGAAGATTAACATTTTTAACATGCAGTTTACGGAGTACTGAATTACATGTGGAAACATAAGATAAAAGGATGCTTTATCTGACTTGAATTGAGAGATGGAGGAGGACTTACAATATAGTCTATTAGGTCACACAGAGGATTAGTATAATACAGATTGTAGGAGGGCAGCATTTTAATTAAGACACTACCTAAGACAATTTTGTTACTGGTTTGTAAAGATTATTCAAGTGAAGGTTTCTGTTTTCCTAAAACTAAATACAGAATGATGTTGGGAAGTTCCTAATTTGATATGGTGGTTGCAGGTGGGGGCACCAGTTCTCATTTTTGGGGACCATTACTTACTTTTCCTCATTAGATTTTGAGCCAGAGCAACTGACAGAAAAACATAGAAGTAGAAACTGAGAAGGAAGAGAAAGACTGAAAAACAGTGACATAGGAAGAAAGCAGGGATAAAAAGAAATGGCAGGAGTGAAATAAATAATCAAGGAGTGTATGTCAGAGAAAGAAAGAGCCATGAGGTGGAATAAAGACTACAGAGTGTTGGCATTCCTTAATTACGACATCTGTCAGGACCAGCTGCGGGATATTGAGAAAAAAGTTGGGCACCAGCACTTATTATAATATAGCCTTAAAGCCTGCCGTAGCGGGCTATACGGCTATTAAAGGCCCGCTCCCGCGTTAAAGGCCCGAGCCAAAGACATCAGCAATTCCAGAACAGTTTAAGATTTTGTTGCTGATCAACTTAAACCACTTCATACGAAAGCGGGACTATAAGTGAGTTTTGAATCAGGGTGTCAACATCCCTCTGCAAATATTACAGTAAAATAGACTTTTGACTCAATAAGGACATCACATGTTTGTGGTCAAATTTAAATGTCAATTTGGTCCATGTGTGTGTTATTTTTGCATGACAGAATTGTTTCAGACTTGCTTGCCTACTGGTTTTATCTGAAGTTGAAGTTTTGTTGGCCTACTCAGGGCTTTAAGTGGGCTGGGTCGCACCAGTGCTCAGCACCGGCAGTTTTTTAAAGGAGGCCTCAAAACTGGTCTCTATGGGGCTGGGCTCTGTTTTGTGCCCTGGCACAGGTGGTCCTTTTCCCCCCAGACTGCAGAGACAGCAGTCACATGGATGTGCGCGTGCTCACATTGCTCACTTCTCACTAGTGGAGAAGTTACGGCATGACGTTATGCCAGGTGAGCGTTGTAGGGAAAGGGAAATCCTTTAAAGAGAGTAATTTTCTCTCTGGATTTTCCTTCTCTTTTTGAAACTCAGGAGCAGCAACATTGCATAGTGTCACCAGGGCTTTAAGTGGAAGCTTTTTCAATATTATATACAAGCCATAGTTGCTGCTTATATATCTTATGCAACTAACAACCATTGACAAAACCAACAGTCCTGACTTCTTGTAGGTACGATGTTACTTGTTGTATCGTATATATGGATGCAATGACAGAAACAGCAAAATACAAGTCGGTCGGCACACTATGCTAAGCACGAATTTGTAGCTTATGTGTTTTAATCCACGCCTTCAATTACACTGACCACACCCCTTTGAGAGACCCCCCCAAAGTTTTTTCATCCCACTTAAAGCCCTGGGCCTACTGGTTAGTATTTTACCAAATTCACAGCCAGTATTACAATCCTGATTTGGAGAAAAACACTGTAAACATTCTCCAATATCTTTTCGTATATATATATGTATGTTTTATTCTGCTGTATGTTCATGACAACAATGAAACATTGGTTTCTAGTAACTCTCATCTACTTTTAAAATACAATTCAAGTATGACATAGTAGCATATGATATACTTATTATATCTCTTAAAAGTCTCTAATTGTTTCAATCAATCAATCAATCATAACATTTGTATAGCGCGCTACTCACCCGGAAGGGTCTCAAGGCGCTTGGGGGAGGGGTCCGCTACTGCTCGAACAGCCAGGTCTTGAGTTGTTTCCTGAAGGCGAGATGGTCCTGTGTAAGCCGGAGGTGGATGGGGAGGGAGTTCCATGTCTTGGCTTCCAGGTAGGAGAAGGATCTTCCTCCGGCGGTGGCTCTTCGGATGCGTGGTACGGCGGCGAGGGCGAGGCTCGTAGAACGTAGCTGGTGGGTGGGCGTGTAGAAGGTTAGGCGGTCGTTGAGGTACTTGGGGCCCAGGTCGTGGAGAGACTTGTGTGCGTGGGTAAGGAGCCTGAACGTGATCCTTTTGCTGACGGGGAGCCAGTGCAGGTCCCTCAGATGGCCAGAGATGTGGCTGCGTCGGGGGATGTCCAAGATGAGTCGGGCGGAGGCGTTCTGTATGCGCTGGAGTCTTTTCTGTAGTTTGGCTGTGGTTCCCGCGTAGAGGGTGTTTCCGTAGTCCAGTCGGCTGGTGACGAGTGCCTGGGTGACCGTCTTCCTGGTTTCGGTCGGGATCCATCGGAAGATCTTTCGGAGCATACGCAGGGTGTTGAAGCACGATGAGGAGACGGCGTTGACTTGTCTGGTCATTGAGAGGGAAGAGTCCAGGATGAAGCCAAGGTTGCGTGCGTGGTCTGCTGGCTTGGGAGCGGTGCCCAGGGCGGGAGGCCACCAGGAGTCGTCCCAGGCGGAGGGCGATGGTCCCAGGATGAGGACTTCCATCTTGTCTGAGTTCAGTTTCAGGCGGCTGTTCTTCATCCACTCGGCGACATCTTTCATCCCTTCGTGTAGGCTCGTTCTGGCGGTGGCGGGGTCTCTGGTGAGGGAGGGGATCAGTTGGGTGTCGTCGGCGTAGGAGATGATGTTGAGGTTGTGTTGGCATGTGATGGCTGCAAGAGGTCTCATGTAGACGTTGAAGAGGGTGGGGCTGAGTGATGATCCTTGCGGTACGCCGCAGATGACTTCGGTGGCCTCGGATCGGAACGGGGGGAGGCGGACTCTTTGTGTTCTTCCGGCGAGGAACGAGATGATCCACTCCAGTGCCTTTTCTTGGATACCGATGTTGCTGAGGCGTTGAACTAGGGTGCGGTGGCAGACAGTGTCGAACGCTGCAGAGAGGTCCAGGAGGATGAGGGCCGCTGTTTCCCCATTGTCGAGCAGGGCTCGGATGTCGTCGGTGGCTGCGATGAGGGCGGTCTCGGTGCTGTGGTTGGCTCGGAAGCCCGACTGCGAGGGGTCGAGGGATCTGTTCGTATCGAGGAAGGCTGCAAGCTGTCTATTGACGGTCTTCTCAATGACTTTGGCAGGAAAAGGGAGGAGCGAGATGGGGCGGAAGTTCTTGAGGTCGGTGGGGTCCGCTGTTGGTTTCTTCAGTAGGGCGTTGAGCTTGGCATGCTTCCAGCTCTCCGGGAAGGTGGTGGTGTTGAAGGAGGAGTTGATGACGTCCCGGAGTTGGGGTGTGATGATGGAGTCGGCCTTGTTGAAGACGTGGTGGGGGCAGGGGTCGGTTGGAGATCCAGAGTGGATGGTGTTCATCGTGCGGGCTGTGTCTTCGGTGGTCACCGTGGTCCAGGTGCGGTGGGGGGCGTTGGTTCGATGGTTGGGTGCGTGGATGGTGCGCCAAAGCTGTCGTGGATGTCGGCGATCTTGCAGTGGAAGTACGAGGCGAGAGAGTCGCAGAGATCTTGTGAAGGAGTGATGTCGTTGTTGCCGGTGCTTGGGTTGGAGAACTCCTTGACGATGCTGAAGAGTTCCTTGCTGTCGTGGGCGTTGTTGTCAAGTCGTTCCTTCAGTGATTTCTTCTTGGTGGTGCGGATGAGCTGGTGGTGCTTGCGGGTGGCGTCTTTGAGGGCGGTCATGTTGTCTGTGGTCTAGTCGAGGAGCCAGGCTTTCTCGAGGGTGCAGCAGTTCTTCTTGGAGTCCTTGAGTTTGTCGGTGAACCAGGAGGCTTTCTTGCTTCTGCGTCTGTTGGGAGGGTTCTTTAGTGGCGCGAGGTCGTCGGCGCAGGCTGTCAGCCACTGCGTGAGGTTGCGTGCTGCTTTGTTGGGGTTCGTTGTGCTGGCGGGTGGGTTCTGGCTGAGGGAGGTGGTGAGCTGCTCGGCGGTGATCTTGCTCCAGCTCCTGCGAGGAACCTGTTGCGGGTGGCGGTGGGTCGTGGTTCTTCTGAAGCTGAAGTGGACGCAGCTGTGGTCGGTCCAGTGAAGTCCGGTGGAGTGGCTGAAGGTGATGTGCTTGCTGGATGAGAAGACGGGATCAAGCGTGTGGCCGGCGTAGTGGGTGGGGGTGTTGACCAGTTGCTTGAGTCCGAGGTTGGCGAGGTTGTCCAGCAAGGCGACGGTGTTGCGGTCTTTGCTGTTCTCCAGGTGGAAGTTGAGGTCCCCTAGGAGGATGTAGTCAGCGGAGCGGAGGGCGTGCGGGCTGATGAAGTCTGTGATGTCTTCGCTGAATTGTTTACGTTTCCCTGGGGGTCTGTAGATGAGGGTGCCTCTGAGGGTCATCTTTGGGTCGGTGTGTATCTGGAAGTGGAGATACTCGGCGGCGGCGAAGGTGTCGTTGGAGTTGGTCGTGATGCGGATGGTGTTCTTCTGTACGATGGCGATGCCTCCTCCAGTCTGGTTGACGCGGTCTCTTCGGATGATCTTGTATCCGTCTGGGATGGCGATGGCGATGTCGGGTGCTGAGGAGGCGTTCATCCAGGTTTCTGTGAGGAAGGCGACGTCTGGTGAGGTTGTGTCGAGCAGGTTCCAAAGTTCGATAGCGTGTCTGTGGATGGAGCGGGTTTTGAGCAGGATGCACTTGAGGTGGCTGTTGTTGGTGCTCGGCTTGGCAGATGTGGTGCAGGTCCGGAGGCAGGTGAACTTGCAGGCTTGACAGGTGAAGGGTCCGTGGGTGCGTCTCGGGGTGGCTCGGTGGCAGGCTCTTGGTCGGTCGGGTTTGAGTGCGATGAGGGTGCGGCGTCGTAGGTCCGACGGGGGCCAGGGGTCCTGGCGCTGGGCGCGGGCCAGGCGCAGACGGGCTTGCCTTTGGTGCGCCCGCTGCGCGTGAACGCTGCACGTACGTGCGGACTCTGCCATAAATGGAGAGTGGGGAGGGCGGGCGAGGGAGGAGCAGCTGGGAGGCGTGAGCGGGGTGGCGAGTGGGGGAGCATGCGAGGATGCTGGAGGGAGCGGGGGTGGGGCCGCAGGGGAGCAGCGGCAGGGAGCGGGGTGGGGCAGGGAACAACGATGGGCAAAGGGAGAACGATAAACCGCAGAAAATAGACAACGAGAACCGAGCAGGCACAGGGACAGTCAGGGACAACAAGCAGGCACAGGGACAGTCAGGGACAGCTTACAAGTTACAGGGCAACACGAGGAAACGCGCAATCAGCGAGAAAACTGCAGCAGAAATACAGCTAACAACACACAAGTTACAGGGCAACACAAGGAAACGCGCAAACAGCGAGAAAACGGCAGCAGAAATACAGCTAACAACACAGGGACAGTCAAACCAAGACAGGGGCAGTCTTGACTCGGCTCAGCAGCAGTGGCGGCAGCGGGAGGAGAACGGGCACACTCGGGGAGAAGGAGCGACCGGACTGAGCAGGTCAGGTCAGGTAGGTGGTCAGAGATGACATCTCTCAACTGGAAGCAAAACTGCCACTTTCAAAGAAGGGCTGTGCATTTCTTAGAGAGAATGTCACTTTTTCAGTAAGGCGAGCTGAGACAGTTCTTTAACCCTACTTGCCACTACGTGCAAAAGAAAAATGCTATTTCGGGTAATCTTATTAATATATGCTTGTAGTCTCCCATGTTTCAACCACACTTCAAACACGTGTTTGAGGATATTGATTTCAATTACTTTAAAAAAAAAATTTTTTAGAGCATCTATTAAATTCTTTATCATATTTTCTGCTGGACTAGCCTACTAGGCATGTCTACCAATATAGCAATCCTTTTACTTGCTGGGTAGACCAAAGCGTTTTGATGAGCATCTTCGCCATTGTTCGGAAACTTGAGTAATACATGAAACCAGTTTTCTAGGCAAGCTTAGCTAGTAATTGCTCTACTGTGTGTCAGGCCTTTGAATTGCCTTACTGCAATAGAGCACACTAAACATCAAAAACACCACTACCATGTCTCTAACAGCCTAAAGAGGGTCACTATTTGAACCTGTTTCAATAAATTTTAGCAGATCAGCCAGAAATAATTATTCAATGGGCCTGGATAATAAGATCACGCACTTTAAAGTCTACCGGTTAATATGAACTATGAACTGCCTGTCTAAACATGCTCGTTTTTAAATTTATCTTAATGAATTTTTAAAATGTATGTATACACTTCTTAGTATTTATCAGCATTCGACTTTTGTTGTTTAATATGTTTTTACTGAATTATTCTGCTGCTTAGTATTTATTGTATTATGGTTAGGAGGTTTGCTTTTATGACTAAAAGTCGAATAAAGCTTGAAATTTGAATTTGATTATTCAATGTTTAAAGGATTATCTTCAGATACTGTGTGAAGCAAACCCTGTTCTGATTACAAGAATGATCTGGTTATAATATTTACTCCTACCATAAGTCTACAAAAGCTAATGACTGCCATGGAAATATTCTGTTTGAAAAAATCTACCAATATAGCAAAACTGGATGTTACATTTTAGACCTACTAACCTAAAATGGAAATTACCTGGAGCAGTGGTCTTATGCAACTCGTCTTTGTAAATATAATTTGAAATTACCGTAAAGAGGTCCACCCACATATTTAGGGTGGCATTTCTGTTAAACTGGATGAAACTATTTCTGCCTTCCGCACCATAACTGGTGATTATTTCAGATTGTAGCAATAAAGGTCCATCACCTAAATACTTTGGGGTATTTCCTTATAACAGTCACGATTTTGTAATGTTAGCTAAGAACTATAATTTCATATAAACATTATTTTGCTTGATTTTTTGTTTTTGTTTTCGTTGTTACTTATTTTGCCGCAGGCCTGTGTAGCCACTGTGAAACAGTACTGGGCCAAGAGCCTGGTCCTCCCATAAGAGCCCAAAAGCCAGTTGAGTTCTACACAGCTCTATATTAAAAGCTACAGATTGTGGCACGGAACTCACAAAACAACTATGAGAAAAGAGCCCGAGCATAAGAGTAAGAGCTAAAGGAGTAAAACTATGAATTTTAATAAAGACACAAAACCCAAGTGGCAACATGGGAAGCTGACTTTTAAGAGCGCTGTAAATGCAACTGTTGCCAGATCATAATATAAGGTTAAAACAACTGCAAATATTGCATGAGGGAGCATTCCAAACCAAATATGGTGCAATTAAATATTTGTCCGAAATCAGAATGTTTTTGTCGTGGCCTACCTTAACTCTGGAGACTATAGAGTCAAGTGTCTGTGCTGTCAAATTCATTCTCTTTACTCATTATGTAAGAGATGGACATCTCATTACCATGGTATGGTTGAAAGCATACTTCAGCAAAGCGATGCAACTTGAGAGATAAATTCTGAAGTAGACCAGTCTAATGCATGGGAGACGTATTCTTTTGACTTATATGGGCTGTGTCTAAGGTGGGCAAGTAAGCAAGCAATGATGTGGCCGGCAGGTCTCACCTTTTGGGTGTCAATGGAAACGTTTTGACTTGCAATCCTTTTAGGTATACTATTCAGCATTGGCTTACAGCTAAAAACATGGTTTATCCAAGCTATTGCAAAAAAATTATGATGCATATATGCGCATACATCAACATCACGCATGTGCACATATGCATCATACGCCACGGCGACCGAGCATCACCAGGCACACTCAGGAATGCAGCATGACACAGTGGCATTTATTATTTTACTTTACTGTTCCAAGATGGTGGATGCTGATTTTGGAGCGGTAAAGTAAAACATATAAAAAAGTTTGCCAAAGTCCATTTTCTGGAAAGAACCTGTCTGGGGGGAAATGGAAGCTTTTGGGTCCTCTGAAAAGAAAAACTAAAAATAATAATAATGATATAAAGATTGTGAAAGGAAGGAGGCAGCAACAGTAGAGCCAGGGTGTATGTAAAATAAAACTAATAAAGAATTGAGAAAACCAATAGGGACTGGGGTAACAGTAGACAAACAGGATCAATATGGACAGCATGCGAGAGCCAGGTGAATGGAGAATCTGCACGAGAGACAGACAGCAAGAAAACAAATTCAATCGTATGGAGTGCTCAAAATAAAGCAGAAAAGAAGTTCCCTCTATTTAAACAGTGTAATGATGAGTCATCCCATCAAAAGAAAGGTAAAAGAGCTATGCTCCAGTGTGTGGAGAAACACAAGAACAGCAAGAAAAGATCTGACTAAAAAAGAAAGTGAGTGACAAGAAAGCCACCCAATTATCCGAAATGGGCTGACCCGAAGTCCTCTAAAGTATTGGCATAGTCTCCAAAAACAACATACAGTGTGTAGGCAAAACCTACAACGACGAAACACTACATTTCCTCTAAAAATGGGTCTCAAGGCACAAAGAGGAGCAGAAAAAACTGAATAGAGGAGGAACAATACTCTGGCACTCGTGAAGCAGCACATGCATACTATGATTTGTTTGAGTGGGTGCAATTGTTTTGACAACGCGAAACCAATAAAACATAGATACATTTTTGTTTTTTAATCCATACCAAATCAAAAAGTGTGTAAGTTTTATTTTAATTTTCTAAGCTTATTTTAAATCAACACGCAACTGCAAAATTGTATTTGGCTGTTGTGGTTAAGGTTTTCATCATACCTCGGTGTATTCTTTTGTTTGGCAGGAAACCAGGTGTTTCATACTGCATCATCGAGCCAAGACGATCAGCAATACAAACCAGCTCCTGCACCTCTGGCTTGTAGCTTTCAAAATTTTGAAGCAGCACATCCCTTAGCGAAAAGTGAAAAAACACATCATTAAAACACTGGAAGGGACATGGTGACAATATCCTACAAAGTTTCTTGCTTCAACTAGCCCTCAAATGCCAGGGAAAGAGAAAGATCTTAACTGAATGGCATTTCTAGTCTTTCATCTTCTTTTTGTTTCACCCCTAAATATTGTTGTGTTCAAAAATAAGTTAGGTTTGATTTCTTTTTGGAGCAAGGATGATTATTAAGGCACTTAGGTGCTCATTATGATGGCGGGCGGACATCGCCCGCCATCAGAACAGTTTTGGACCGCCCGCCAGACGTGTGGCGGTCCCACCAGTGCAATCAGGATGCGCCTACCATACTGGCGGACGCATCCTGGCCTTTTACCATTGCGGACGGTGCTGCTAGCTGCAGCACTGTCTGCAATGTCAAAAGAGCATGCACAGCATTTCCCGGCACCACGTGGCAGGCACCACGTGGTGCATGCCACTTGGTGCATGGAACTGCCCCAGTGCACCCCCCCTCCACACAGAGGGGGCCCGCAACGGGCCCCCAAAGTCAGTCTCCGCCTGTAGTTTTCCATTGCAAAAAGATAGGTGGAAGGACATACCCTAATCAATCCGGCCGTGCCTGCAAGGCACCGCTGCAATGTTGCCCTGGTTCCAGGTTCCGCAAGGCGGACCGAAAAAGGACCGCCTAGTGGAACCATGGCGTACAGACTTTCCGTCTGCCGCGGAACCATTGTGATTCCCACAACCATCCTAATTGTGCAGTGGGAATTTTCAGTATGTTGGTGGAACGACCGCCACCACCGGCCCGGCGGTGGCCGTCCTTCCGCCATCATAATGAGGTCTTAATTTTGAGCAGGATTGCTTTTGCTGGGCACACACAAATGGTTAATAGAAGTGTGAGAACAGCATTGATACATGTAAGCCATCTATTATTTAATGTGTGACTAGTCTATAAGGCTTCAAATGAAACACCAAGACGACAAAGAAAAAATAAGGAACTAATGCAACAATCTAGCCCTGAAATGTGTTTGGGGAACAGATTAATTAACTAATGACTGTGCTAACAGTAGACATCAATCAATTTCCTTATGGTGCTTTGAATAGTTTTGAAAACATGAAAGAACAGTATCTACTTGGTGGGATAAACATAGCAAGAAACTAGTCATTTAAGAGGTTTTAAAAAAGCTTGATCCTCTTATGCCGTAAATGTGGAGACCCTCAGAGAATTTTCTATTTCCAAAACATACACCATACACCTTTAAATATTATGGTTGTGTGAAAATGTGAAAAAGAAATCAACAAGCAAACAGAAAGAGACTGCATCAAAATGTTACTTTAAAGAACAACCGCATTAATTTGCAAAGCACATCATTAATGCACTAACGTTTCCAGAAGCAACTAGAGCATTACCAAAGATACTCTCAGAGGTAACAATGTCACATCAGTATGTGCATTCTAAGACATAACCCCTCCAGCCAACACACTCCATATGAATGGCTGGAATATTAAATACATGAGTAACTGTCCACTAGCCGTGAATCTAGTGGAGGTCTTTTTCAGCCATTAAGAATGCCGTAGGGCCTCTTCTACCCTGAACTCTACTCTAGTTAGGAACCTACCCCTATTTCCAAACTAATGCTCAACTGTCATACGGCTGCACCTTTCCCCACCAAGCTGGTCTTCGAGCCTCCTATTGTCATATTCCTGGACCAAACTTCAGGTTAAATCTTATCTCCATCACAACTGTAAATCCACCCTAGCTTCGCCAGACTGTCATCTTTCATAACTGGAAACCTTTCTTTGTATAAAACCATTATTTCATGACTAGCTGCCGCTTTGTCATAATAGTAAACAAGCATTTACAATGCAATTGGTCTCGCATTTATGAAAATTAGAGCTCTCCGCGTTGAAACTGTCAATGTTTTTCATTTTTGTAAGTGGTGGATTGATGATATTTGCATAGCGGTATTGCCTTTCATATGACTTCGCAGCACTGGAGACCCAGGACATAGGACATAAGTTATGAGGGAGGGGAGACAACAGTAATATGCTGGCTGGAAAAAAAGTAACATCATCCAGGAAAAAATCAAACACTCATAAGAAATGCAGGATTAAGTAAAACATGTGAAATCTAAGCAGGAACATCATGGTTACCTTAATGCTTTTACATTTGTTATTGAAATATCAATGAGTTTTTTTTACCTGAAAAGTTCAGGACATAGCCACAGGGCCCTGGAAGGGACCCGTTTCAGTGTCCATTGCTTATATCTTTACAAAACGTAAGCAGTATACTTTAAAAGACCACATCCCTGAACACAGGTACACATTTTATACATTAAAATTAGAAAAATAGGTGATAAGGATCACGTTAAACCTTTTCCACTCTATGCATCACCCAGGTTTTGCAGTACCTCCAGGAATGCTGCACTTCCCCATCAGGAGAAAAATGTTGCTCATAGAAAGATAAGATGACTAAAGTATCGCTTCACTGGCAAACGCTGTCAAGTGGCGCTAATGTGTGTGGTTGTGAATAAAACCAATCTGGCCACTTTGCGGCTACCCTGTCGTGCTTTATTATTATTAATTTTGTTTCTTCGTATTTTGAACCTTTTTTTCGTTCTATCCCAAGACTGCACTTTGAAATGGAAAAAATTCAGAAAAACACATTGGCAGCAAAAGTTTCTTTCTTCTTTGGTTCCATTTCACACAGGAACAAAGAAAGGAAAGAGAGGGCAAGATCCACTTGTTGAAGTCACGTTTTTCAGCAAGTGAGGGGCAGCAAGACAAAAAGAGGAGGAGGAAGAAAGAGGGCGGGCAGCTGCCAGCAGCAGAGCAGGAGAAGTGAACACTGTAGGGAGGTGGGCGGTGTGAGATGGGTGTCGTGAGTAGTTTTATCATATTTAGAAGGGGGCCCTACACCATGGTGAGGCAGATAAATACATGCGATCGTTTGGATTGCGCAAGTAACATTCATTGAATGTCAAAGTCTTGTCTGCGCATCTACAGTAGCTTGAATGAGCTTGAAGGTAAACTTAAACTAGACTAGCTAAACTAGTGTAATGGAGAGTAGTACAAGATATGCAGAGTTTAAAAATTGCTGATTTACAGTCAAGCTTTCGTTAGGCATATATCATGGTCTGCAAGCAGAGCATGAAGTTTATCTACAGTGATTTCTCGTTTTTAGGGGGCTCTGGCAGCTTTGAAACAACAGTGCTGAAGTATGTGTGGAAAAAAGATATCAGAACCCATAAGGCCATATCAACAGGTCACTGCAGAGCACCACACTTTGAAGAACTGCACAGACTACTGAGGAAGGCCTTAATCAAGCTGGATAGGCAATGTTTAAACTATATATATATATATTCACTAAATAAAACATAGGTTTCACACCAGTTATAGTTAGCTGAACGTTTTACCCATACAAAAACATTGAAATTCCCACGTTATAGTTAGTTGGACTCACTATAACTCGCGCACCCGCAATGCACTTTAACTGGTGTGAAACCTATGTTTTTTTTAGTGAATTTCAAAGGTTTTTTAAATGCTAATTCCTAACTATAACGAGTGTTAAACCTATGGTTTTTTCAGTGAATTTCAAAGGTTTTTAAAATGCTAATTCCTAACTATAACGAGTTTGAAACCTACGGTTTTTTAAGTGAATTATTACGTTTTTTTAATAGCAAATTTTTATAGCTATTAATTATAATTTTTTCTAATTATTCCAATATTCTATATTTTTGTAATATTAATGTTTGGATGTATTTTTCCTGTTATTTTTTGTTATATTTAAATCCTGGTGCGCTCAGGGTGCGCGCACCCGTAAACGATCCCGTACACGCGACCTGAGCGTACTCCGCAAAATTTTTAACAAAAAAAAGTTTTTTTGCCCTTCAGAGTCCTCCTAGGTCCCCCTGAGAAAACCTAGGGGGTCAGGGGGTCTCTACCTTCCCCCTTTTAAAGTTTTCCCCTTTTGTTTCTCACCTCTTGTGTCTCGGTTCAACCGAGACACAAGATGGCGGACTCTCTGACCATTTGGAATGTTCACAGACCCCCCGAGAGCAAATCAGCTTTCTGCTCGCGCACTTCTGTGGCGCGCCGGGTGCGCTTACCGGTACGCGTACCCAAAGCACTCAAAGCGCGCATACAGATATATACATTTTTGGGAAGTTAATTTTCATAAAAACCACTGGAGCGATTTTCACCAAATATGGAAAATTTCTCGGCCCCCGCTTCACAAATCCCCCGACACTTTCAGGGAAGGAGCAGAGCGTAACAGCCCATCTTCTTTGAGAAATTCACAAAGATTCATCAACCAGTGCCAAAGTTATTCCCAATAGAATGTTGTGGATTTCCTATGGAAACTAGGTCCTAACTACTGGCGACCGCCAGTAGGAGATATATATATATATATATATATATATCCAAATGCAGTCTCCCACATCACCGCAGTCGCGAATGCTGAGACCACGCAAATCAAGTCATTTCTTTGGCACAGAGATTTTATTGAAATAGAGCCACTAAATCCGACGCGTTTCGGGCATCAGCCCTTGCTCACAGATCGTCAGTTAATGCTTTTGTTACCATTTAAATAAATTTTTTTCAACCAATTTTTTTCATACACCCCATGTGATCATAGAAATGGAGGACATACTACAAGCTACAGACATAGCAGTCTTGTTTCATTCCGTTTTAACCCTCCTGTTTTTTTGTCAAGATTGTAAAAACTTTATACATAATATAATCCTTGCAAAACATACAAATTCCTATTTCACATAAAGTTTAGTTAAAATATCCAAGTAAACTGTATGAATACAGTTTTTTCAAGAGACGGGTTTGTAATTATCATAAAGAATCTCTTGCAACTCCACTAATTTATAAATACCTGCTTAAATGCAATAACCCAAAGAAACATTGAAACTATTATCCGTTTCAAAGACTGAGATCAGTCATATATATATATATATTCACTGAAAAAAACATAGGTTTCACACACGTTATAGTTAGGAATTAGCATTTAATTTAGGAATTAGCATTTATAAATCCTTGGAAATTAACAAAAAAAAACATAGGTTTCACACATGTTATAGTTAGCTGGACATTTCACTCATACAAAACCATCGAAATTCCCTCACGACATGGTCAGTGACATCACTCATGACATCACTGATGACATCTCAAATGGCATCACTGATGGCATCACTGATGACCTCACTGATGACATCATCCAGTGAATGTGTGTCTTTCTGAAAAATAAATATGTTTTATATATGTATATCTAAAGGTCGATGGAAGAATAAATGTGTAAATAAGTGTCTAAATGGATAGTTTTTTTTAAACGATTGTATAACTGACTTAAGTGTATCTTAGTGAATACATGTATTAGCGAGTAATGTTTAAATATGTATATATCTGTATCAGTGTCTCACTTTGTGTATAAGTGGCTGCATGGGTTGGTGACTAGCTACATGAGTGTCGATATGGGTTATTAGTTGGTTTTTAGAGTATCAGTATGAGTGTCTGTATGGTTTGGTGGGGGGTATTACTTACAGCATAGATGCATGAATGGGTGACTCACTGTTTGTATGTGTTTTGAAGACAGCATGTGTGCAGGACTGTAAGGGTGGATGAGTGTGTGTATGGTGTGTTAGTGAGTGAATCACTGTCTCAATAGTTTCTTTATGAGTAACTACATATGTTTTAAACTAGTATATGTGAGTATTGATGTAGATAAGTGAGTATATGTGAGAGCGAGAGATTGTAAGAGTTCCGTATAAATAAGTATGTGTTTCTATAAGTGATTGTTTAAGAGTAAGTATGTGTACGATTCTGTAGAAGTAAGTGTAGTAGTGGCTGTATAGCTGTATATGCAAGTAAATGGACGTTTGATAATTTATTTGCACGTGTGAGTATGTGTGTGAGTAACTCTATATATGAGTGTCGTTGTGTAATAAGATCTATAAGTGTATGAGTACATATGATAAGTGAGTACATGTATGAGTGCCTATATAGAACTGTTAGTGAATGACTGGATTTGTATGTAGATTTTGGAATTACTGAATAGGTTGTTCTAACTGGTATTGGTATCTCCGTTTTTTTTAAATGTTAGTTTCTATTTTTGAATGTGTGTATCAAGGGTTATATTACGCTGAGAGGAGGTCTGCCATTCTTTCACAAGGATGATGTCATGAGTGAGGTCATCAGTGATGTCATTTGAGATGTCATCAGTGATGTCATCAGTGATGTTACTGACCATGTCATTAGTGATGTAATATGTGACGTCATCAGCAGTGCACTGCGGGCGCTCGAGTTCTAGTTATCTGAAATAACTATAACGGGGGAATTTCAATGGTTTTGTATGAGTGAAATGTTCAGCTAACTATAACGTGTGAAACCTATGTTTTTTAGTGAATTTCTAAGGTTTTTTAAATGCTAATTCCTAACTATAACGTGGCTGAAAACTATGTTTTTTTCAGTGAATTTCAAAGGTTTTGTAAATGATAATTTTTAAATGTATTGATTCTTATATTTTTTTATACTGATTTACTACATTATTTTAAATAATTTATTTTTAGATATTTATTTTTTTAAATTACATTACATATTTTTAATATAAATTGAAAAAAAATGTTTTTAAAAATATTGAAATTGTAATATTTTTTTGTATTTAATATTTTTTTTAATTAATATATATTTTATATATCAGGCAATAATATCCTATGAAAGGAAATTCAAGTTACTGGTAAGTACAGTTACATTTACTTTTCAGGCATAGTAATGAGCTAGATTGGGGAATTAATTCCTCTTCAATCCTGAGGTCCCCTGTGAGCCAACTAGCTCACTCGGTACCTCCAGTATGCGCCAGGCAGCTGTGTTACAGAGAGGTGTTCAAAGGGCACGCCCCCTTTTTACAACACTCTACAACACAGCTCTGTGGCGCTTACTGGAGATACCTGTTGGACTAGTTGCCCCCTAGGCGACCTCTGGATTGAACAGGAATTAATTCCCCAACTTAAAACGCGCCTCAGGGCATGTTTGCACTCACATCACCTCAAGCCCCGCCCCCTACCTTCACCACTGTGCAAACGCACCCTGTAGAGTGTTCTAAGTTTGGGGATTAAGTCTCCTTACATACTGGGGGACCCTGGAGGCCAACTAGCCCACCAGGAACCTCCAGTATACGCCAGGAGGCTGCGTTGCAGAGAGGTGTAATGAGGGGACGCCCCTTTTTACACCTCTCGGCAACGCAGCCCCCGGGCGTGTTTGCAGAAGGGGAACTAATTCCCCTTGCATACTGGGGGTCCATGGGGGCCAACTAGCCCACCAGGAACCTCAAGTATGCGCCAGGGGGCTGCCTTGCAGAGAGGTGTAAAAAGGGGCGGGCCTCATTACACCTCTCTGCAACGCAGCCCCCTGGCGCGTTTACAGAGGGGGAACTAACTTCCCTTGCATATTGGTGGTCCCTGGGGGCCAACTAGCCCACCAGGAATCTCCAGTATGCGCCAGGGGGCTGCGTTGCAGAGAGGTGTTGTGAGGCCATGCCCCTTTTTACACCAATCTGCAACGCAGCACCCTGGAGCGTTTACAGAGGGGGAACTAATTCCCCTTGCATATTGGGGGTTCCTGGGGGCCAACTAGCCTGCTAGGAACCTCCACTATGCACCAGGGGGCTGCGTTGCAGAGAGGTGTAATGAGACCACGCCCCTTTTTACACCTCTCTGCAATGCAGCCCCCTGGCGCTTTTTCGGAAGGGGAACTAATTCCCCTTGCATACTGGAGGTCCCTGGGGCCAACTAGCCCACCAGGAGCCTCCAGTATGCGCTAGGGGGCTGCGTTGCTTTGCCCCGGGGGGTGGAGGTCCCGGGGCAGTGAGGGGGGGATTGGGGTCCCCCCACACTTCTTTTTCACTATGCCCCCGGGATTTGGTCCCCCCGGGGGTAATTTGAAAAAAAGCTGACCGGGCTTTAAAAAAAAAATTGGGGGGCCTTGGCGGTCCTTGTGGGACCACTTGAGCAGGCCTAGGGGGGCAGGGTGCTTCTGCCCTGCCCCCTTTTTGCATTCTACATGTTTGTTTTTCTGCTTTCTTGTGCCTCAGTCTACCGAGGCACAAGATGGCTGCCAACACTTCCTGGTTTGGAGTGTTCACAGCCAATGAGCATGCAGCAAGTGCTCGGAAAGGTATGCGTACCCCGCGATTTTTGTCAAAAAAAAACAAAACATTTTTGGCCTAGGGGGTCCTTGTGGGACCCCCTGAGCAGGCCTAGAGGGTCAGGGTGTTTCTACCCTGCCCCCTTTTTGCGTTCTACACGTTTGTTTTTCTGCTTTCTTGTGCCTCAGTCTACCGAGGCACAAGATGGCTGCCAACACTTCCTGGTTTGGAGTGTTCACTGCCAACGAGCATGGAGCTCGTGCTCGGAAAGGTACGCGTACGTACGCGTTCCGTACGCGAACCTGTACGCATATGGTACGCGTACAGTAAGCGCCTATAGATATACTTATGATTTTCTCAGGAACTACTGAACGGATTTACACCATTTAACAAAAAGTGTGCTCTGTGAACCGAACTCTACCTTTTTGCCAAATTTGATGTAATTCTGTTCAGCCGTTCGGGCAGTAGCCCTGGCTAAAGGTCCTATGGAAAATTGCATGGGGAAAACACGTTTTGGGGCCCCCCTTTTTTCTCGTCCCCTGCTTCACGAATCACCCCCAAACTTTCAGGGAAGGAGCAGAGCGGAGCAGGCCATTTTCTTGGAGAAATTCGCGAAGATTCGTCCTCCGGCGCCTAAATTACTCCAAATAGAATGTTGCGGATTTCCTATGGAAACTAGGTCCTAACTATAACTACCTACTGGCGATCGCCAGTAGGTAATATATATATATATATTTATATTTTCAGGGCTTTGGGGCTGTGAGTTTTAATTTGTTCTGGGTCTTCTAGCATGGTTGTATTTGTTAGTCTTTTTTCACATCAACTTTTTGACAAGACCTCTTGGCCACCAGTTGTGGTCATTGAATATGTTTCTTGCTAATGGAAAGCATGAATACATCTATGTGGCGAAATCAGATAACGTAAAAGGATGAGGTGACTGATTAACAATGCACCCAGTTTTTGTCTAACAGTCCTTTTTACCAACAGCAAACCGTTTTTTGTGTGCCTTACTGTGGTTTTCTCATCGCCTTTGGAATTGATGTGCCGATTGTGCTAGATAATAAATCCTTCAATATGTGTCCATGCACAACTGCTTCATGCAGCACCAGTGGAGAGCGTTGCCGCTTAACCTTCGATTTAGCAATTACCCACATGTAAGATCTGGTGCGCAAGTCAATGTATGCCAGCATCGTTTGCAGTAGTGGTGATGGAAGCATCTGAAAGATGTAGTTAAATCAAGGTACAACCATTTGCTAATCTGTTTTCTGTCCCAAATAGATAGGTGTGATATCACCAAGAGGGCCATATCATTGGTATTTATTTCTGTGTTTATGAGTGGTAGTGGGTAGTTGCTTCTCAAATTCAGGGGATGTTTTTCTGGTTTGGGGATCAGGCATATAAACACATTGTTCACTTTACTTGTTAATGACTGGGCAGGTTCAGCATCCACAAACAACTTGTACGGGGAGAGGAGCGATCTTCAACCCCCATCTTAGGCAGTTGGCCATAAGACCCTACTTCGATCAGTGTTCACATCAAAAGACTGATACGCTTCCACAGCTAACTGGCAATCTCACAATGGGCAGGAAGGTGTGTTTTTTTCTCTCTCTCCTTCTTTCTCACTCCACTATCAACAGGCTTCGAATTGATGATCTGTTGAAGTAATTAACAACGGCCTACATGATGCCTGAGGGGTGTATTAGCGACTCACTCTCATCCTTTCAGAAAACAAAGGATTATGTAAGTGGCCTCTCTTTTATAGTTAGCCAGCAACATCCTAGCCTTCTCCTCTCTTCATCAAATTGTTTAAGTTGTAGACGTGTCAGAGATGAAGATGGTGTTTACTTCTCACTTCTTATTTTGCAGGAATCAATTCATTTGTCAATGCCTTGGAGATGTGGTTCAGCCATTTCCTCATCTTTATTTTATTTTTTCTTCACATTCAATCTATTTTTGTTTTTCTTTCACACAAGCAGTCTCATAAATCATCTTTCCATACAAGAATGTCTTCAATGTTGCCCAGAAATGTGGGCTCTACTGTATTAACCTCTGGTTGGATTCCAACTATAACTGCACAAACAATCAAATTTTATGTTGGTCTTCTGGATTCTTTTTTTTTTTTTTTAAACTTTATTAAGAGGAAGGAATAATGGTTAGTCAGCTTTGTACATTCATAAGGTACTGGTGACAGTTTTTACATTCCAACTTTTGTATGCAATAAGGAACATCTGCACATCAAGGATTGTGGTATAGTAAACCATTTAAGACTCGTGGACATGTTAATAGACGGTCTGTACATTTGTACTGTAGCCTTCTATTTTCCCCCCCTTCCACATATAATGTAACGTCATCATCACTTTTTATAATACAGAAATAACAAACTCCACTTCCCCCCCCCCCCCCCCCCCCAACCATGTGTCATCATTGCCATTTTGTCTCCACCCCTTCCCCCACACCATCAGTTTCCCGGTGCGCATGGCGGTAGATAGCCAGCTCGAAGCCATTAATGTCATAACACAGTTTTCTGAGGTGTACTCCCCTTATCTGTTTATTAGTCCTCCTCCCCCTCTGAGTCTAGGTCTTCTCCCTCTGGTAAGGGGTCACAAATCTCCCCTCTGTATATATTCCATGCCGCCCACACTTTGTTCCACTTGCGCGGCGCCGCGCGTAGTACATACACTGCCCTTTCCGTTATCATTAGTATGTCCAAGTTCTTGGCCCATCTACTTGCGGTGGGCAGTTCTGGTGCGCCCCATTTCTGTGCTATGTCCCGCTTGGCCACAGTTATAGCCAGCGTTGCCCAAATCAATTCATATCTGCCAAGGTCGTTGGGGTCCCAGATATTTAAAAGGCACTTGCGTGGTTCAGGTAGTATCGTGTGTTTGAGGGCTTGGGAGATCGAGCGCATTATTCGTCTCCAGAATTCCCGTATTTGTGGGCATTCCCAGAGTGTGTGAAGCAGTGTCCCCTCTTCCCCGCAGCCTCTCAAACAAAAGGGATGTGGTGCTCTCTGTATTTTATGCAGCAGCGTTCTGGTATAGTAGATGCGGTGCAGGATTTTAAGTTGCACCAGCCTGAGCTTACTGGAGATTCCCACCTCTTTCGGGGAGGCCAGCGCCTCATTCCATTCAAATTCGTCTGCCCCGCCTAGTTCCCCCTCCCATTTTTCTTTAAGTTTCAACGTTGGGTCTTTGAGATTATTGATCAGTTTTTTATATGTGAGGGAGGTAGCGCTCTGGACCATGAATTCCGTTAATAGTCTATCCTCTAGCGGGGAGGAGTCCGGCAGAGCGGTGCCTGCAGGAATCGCCCGCAGTAATGCGTGCCTAATTTGTACATATCTGAATGTTTCTGTGGGTCCAAGGTTATACTGTTGTTGTAGGTGTGGAAATGGTACTACCGTGTCCTTGTCCCAGAGATCCCCTACCGTAGAGATGCCTATGGAGTCCCACCGCCCAAATCCCATACAGCTTCTGAGGTTCCCAAATGCCTTTGTGTCCCACAAGGGTGTCATTTTGGTGATTCGACCTGTCCACCCCAACCGGGCCTGCGCCATGTGCCATAGAGTCGCCGTGTGTTTGGTCCGACCGAGTAGGGTTTTAAGTTGCGATTTATTATAGAGTACAGACAGCATACATTCCGTCCCAAGCTGCGTCCAGTCCGCCCGATAGGCCGGGTCTTCTTTCGGGGCGTGGATCCAGTAGTTTATGATTTTAAGCTGGGCCGCCCAGTAGTATAGTTGGATGTTGGGGAGCGCTATACCCCCCTCATACCAGCTTTTAACCAACTTATCGTATGCTATACGTGCTGGGCCAGTGTCCCAGAGTAAGGCAGTGACTAGCGCTACTATCTGCTTGAAGTATCGCGGTGGGACTAGGTGTGGGGTATTTTCTAGGACATAGAGGAGCCTCGGAAGCGCCATCATTTTGTATAACGCTGCCCTACCCAGTAGGGTCAATGGGAGGGCCGCCCAATGCTTGACGTCTGCCCGCAGGCGATCTATAGGTGGTTTTAAGTTACTGGCAAAGAAGTCCGCCTCCGTGCTCGAGATAACAATACCTAAGTATTTGAAGGAGACCGTCGTCGTAAGCAGCGGACAGCCATCCTGTAACCTCGGTGCCGGGCCTTTCAGTGTGTATACGATGGATTTCGACCAATTTAGTGTGTAACCTGATGTGCGCCCATGGTCGTTACAGAGATCTAACAGGGCCGGGATGCCGGTATCGGGTGCAGTCATGTAGATGAGCATGTCGTCTGCATATAATGAGACTTTGTCCTCCCATCCCTCCTCCCATTTAATGCCTGCGAATAAGGGCGTAGACCTGATCTGGATAGCCAGGGGCTCAAGCACCAGTGCGAAGAGTAAGGGAGATAGGGGGCAGCCCTGTCTGGTCCCCCTGCCTAACATGAATCTCGGTGATATGTGGCCGTTGGCCACCACTTGTGCGACTGGCTTCGTATAAAGCAGCCGTACCCATGCAATATATTTTGGCCCAAGTCCCACACGTTCTAGTACTTGAAAGAGATATTCCCACTCTACAAGGTCGAACGCCATTTTAGCGTCGAGAGAGAGAATCACTGCCTGTTCCGAGAGGAGGTGTGCACGGGCCAGCACACTATGTACTCTCCGGAGATTCATCGCAGTGCTCCGGTGAGGCATAAAGCCCGACTGGTCAGGGTGGATCAGGGTGCCGAGGTGGGGCAGCAAGCGGGTGGCTAGTAGCTTGGCCAATATCTTGGCCTCAATATTCAGTAATGATATCGGGCGATACGAGGTACACTCAGTCGGGGGTTTCCCCGGTTTGGGTATTGCCACAATTGTGGCCGTGCGCTGATCCAGTGGCAATTCTGCTTTGTCCCTGCTGTCCAAATACATGGCCAGCAATGGGGTACTGAGTTCTGGAGCCATGGACTTGTACCATTCTACTGGTATCCCGTTCTGGCCTAGTGCTTTTCCAGACTAACGCCTGGATCGCCAGCTGAATTTCCTCCACCGTCGGGTCTATTTCCAGGGTATCCCTGTCTTCCTGCGAGATGCTGGGGATGGCAATATCCGCTAGAGTTGCCGCTGCCATTTGCTGTGTGACTACCCTGTCTGGTGTATATATTGTTTGATAGTGTTGTGCCAGTGTGCAAACTATGTCTTCTGGGTGTGTCAGTGTCCGCCCATCCTCCGAGTCCAATCTCTGAATACCCTTCGCTCCACTCCCTCTTTTATCTAGCCATGCCAGCATTCGACCCGCCTTGTCGCCCACATCATATATTCTATGTTTAGTGTTAGCTATGTATCCCTTTTCTGTCGTTTTAAGGTGAGCTAGGTATTGTTGTTGCCGAACCATGAGAGTGTGTGTCGTGGCTGGGGATGGGTCTTTCATGTGTGCAGTATTGGCTGCGTCAAGTGCCAGTTCTAAGTCTGTGAGTTCCTTTCTGGAATCCCGTTTGTACCCCGTTATTGTTGCAATGGCCGCCCCCCGGAGGACCGCCTTGTATGCTTCCCACAATATGGACGGTGATGTCACCGTGCCTGTATTTTCTTCAAAATACTGCATTGTCACCAGTTTGAGTTTCTTCCGAATCTTGGGGATTTTCAAAAAATTGGGGTAAATTGGGTAGAGCCGTGCACATCTCTTCCCCCCGGTGGTGATTGACAGAACAAGTGGAGAATGATCAGAGATCCCCCTGGGCAGAACGTCCACCTTTTCCACCATTTCCAGCCCCAACCCCAGTGCCATAAAGTAGTCTATACGGGATAGGCTATTATGTACAGCTGAGTAGTAAGTGTATTGAGTGTCCTTGGTATGTAATTGTCGCCAGAGGTCTGTAAGGCCTAGGGCTTCTACAAAGTCCGAGAGTGGTGCATTTCCCCGAGGTCGGGCCCTAGAGGGAAAGGTGTCCTTAAGTGGGTCTATGATTGCATTAAAATCTCCCCCAATAATCGTATCTCCATCAGGGAGGTCAAGGAGAAACTTGCCTAGTGCAGGCAGGGCCACAGAGTGTAGTGCTGGGGGAATATACACCGATACCACATTAAAGGACCTGCCCTCCCATTGACCATGGACCGCAGCAAAACGACCCTGGTCGTCCGCCATTCGGCGGGTTATGATGAAGGGGGATGATTTCTTTACCAGTACACCCGTACCCCTGGAGCCGGTGGTGAACTCCGCGTGTATCGCCATTGTGTAGCCACGCCTATCAAGTGCTTTGCAGGTGGACCCCATGAGGTGGGTTTCTTGTAGGAGGACCAAATCCGGGCTGTGTCGCTTTATGGCCTGCAGTACCAGACCTCTTTTGATTTTGTCACCCAGGCCTCTGACATTCCATGTTAACATGCGCAGTGGGGATATCCCCATAGTGGCAGGGGAGCCCTCAGCGGGCGTGTCGTTAAGTGGCCTGGCCATGGAGCCGGTAAGAGAGTATTGCACCTAGCACGTCCTCAGGGCTAGCATACGTGCCGTTTCGTGTCAGTCTGTGTAGGAGACATGTGAGTGTCGGGGTGGCAGTACAACGTGAATGCTGAATGATGACTATGAACAAAAACATAAACACTAACAATAAAACTGTGTTCCCATCCCCCCACCCTGCTACCCTGCTCCACGGACCAACCCCCGCCCGTTTCCCCAACTTTGCAGAGTGCTTTAGTCCACCCCCAGTCATCTTACTTGCTCGTAGGGTCGGTGAGTTCCTTACGGGCACTGCCTGTGCCCACCCTACTCAGCCACGCCAGATCCATGGCCCTCGCGGCACACTCAGTCCCATACAAATATAGTTCGGCTTCAAACCGGAGCCGATTGTCCGGAGTCCAGCGGGTCCCTTTCAAGATCCGATTCCGTTTCTTCCGCGCCCTCTTGACGGGGTGATTGGGAGGTTTGACTGGTCACTGTCTTTTCGGTACGATGTTGCGGCCGGTCTCGATGCGGGCGATGCCGTTGTCCTGCTGGTCTCCAGCCCTCCAACCATTCCTGTGCCACCTCTGGCGTGTCAAAAAACCAGGTCTTTCCTTCGGCTACGATTCGCAGTTTAGCGGGGAATAGCATGGAGTATGGTAACTCCCTGTCCCGTAGCGCTTTTTTAACCTCCGTGAAGGACTTGCGACGTCTGGCCACCTCCGCCGTGTAGTCTGGGAAGAAGGCTAAGGTTGCATTTTGGATCCGCACTGGCGGCGAGGTTCTTGCCGCCTGTAGGATCGCGTCTCTGTCCCTAAAATTGAAAAGCCGGGCCAGCACAGGCCTTGGTGCCGCTCCCGTCCTGGGCGGACCTCCCGGGACTCTGTGTGCCCTCTCTACCGAGAAGAAGTGGGACAGGCCTTTGGGCTGTAGTTTGCTTTTGATGAGATCTTCTACGTAGAGGTCCATGGCTCCCTTCCCCTCCGTCTCTGGAATTCCAAGGATGCGCACGTTGTTGCGTCGCGACCGCCCTTCCTGGTCATCCAGTTTGTCATGTAGGAGCTTGGTTACTTTCTGCATCTTTTTCATGGCTACCTGCAGGTCCGAGGTGTCTTCCATAAGTGATTTTGTGACCACCTCTACCTGCGACACCCTCTCCGCCATTTTATGAAAGTCCGCGCGCAGCAGGGAGACCTCAGAGGAAATGGCGCCCACTGTAGTTTTAACCTCCGAGAGTGTCTTCATAATGTCCTCCAGCGTTATTTTCTTCGCACCATCCGAGTCGTGAGCATTCCCCGTGGAGGTGCGTCCTACGGAGTGTTGCTGACCTTGTTGTCCGTATGCAAATTTGTCCAACTTGGCCTGCGTGGAAGCACTCCGAGTGCCTTTGCCCGCCATGGTGCTGGGGCTCGTGAACTCCGGAGTCTCGTCCTATGTAGTCGCGGTCAGCGCCACGTTCTGTCTCACAGTTTATAGGCTCTAGCCAGGGAGCAATAGGCTGACGTATGCTGGACAGAGTTTCCTCCTCTGCCCTCTGTGTATGCCTTACCGGCCGTCGTGGTGGAGCAGGATAGACTCGGTGGGTTCTGTGTGGGTTACAGGCTGAGCCGCCGCAGGCCGCGCTTCGAGCCCCGCGTTCTTACCCCTCACTATCCCTAATGGTCACAGCTGCCTCCGATTGTGGTCCTCCGCGCTGGTCCGTTACTCTCAGGCACTCCGGTTCGCGCTGGGTCTGGTCTCGGGTAGTTGCCCCTCCAGAGGCCAGGCAGGCCTCAGTATTCCGGATTTGTGTTCCTGTCAAGCCAGGGTTGCTGATGGCGACACCGGGCCGTATGCGGGCCCTGAGGTTCCCCTGCGAGCTCCTGCGCTGATCTGCAGTAGGGCTCCGTCCCCCGGGGGCACTGAAGTCTCTCACCTCTCGCCGGAGCTGGTCTGCGCTCCCACGGCGATCCGTCGGCCAGGCGAGTCGCGGAGATCGCCTCTACCGTTCCTCGCAGTCTCCCGGGGGGGGGGGGGGGGAGGGTCGAGATCGCAGCGGCGCCCAGCACGTCCAAGTTCGGATCCGCACTTCCCTTCGCGTTATGTCTGCCCTGCACAGGTGGAGTGCTTGCACGAGTGTTGTGGGGCGATGTCGCCAAGTCTTTCAGGCAGGTTGAGCGTGGACCGGCGGACACCGGGATGCGTCTACCCCTCTCTGCCGGCTTGGTCGCACTTCCGCCGGGGCCCGGGCGTCATGCGAGGCTGGCGCTGCTTTCCTGCCAGTAGGCCCAGAATTGACGCTTGGAATCCGCTTGGTTCCGGACCTCCAATTTAGTCCAAAAGCGGACCGGTAGCACCGCTTCGGTCCCGGACCTGAACGCCGCCGCTTCAGGTGGGCTGGGTAGCGGATAAATTAGACGGATTTGCTGTAAGGTCACAGTGCCCTCAGGAGCTCACTCGCTATGCGGCCGCCATGCTTGGCTGCTAGCCACGCCCCGTCTTCTGGATTCTTGAAGGTGGAGAGGGTTCACCCTCCGTCTTTTTATGTTTGTGCTGATGATCCCTGTATGTACCCTTCATCTCAGGGGTGAGTATTCCCCCGGGACAATTTGATTCTTATGCAGGTCAATTTATGCGAGAGACATAAGTGTTGTCACTGGTTTAGGAATGGATCAGGCCAGAGGGTATAAAGAGGTGCTTTGCGCAGGGTCTTTCACAATGGTGATGATATGATTGCTGTCAAAATCTTGCAAGCCTTATATACCTAGGATGAAGTAAATTGGAAATCTGCCAACTTAAAAAAAAATTGTGTGGGCAGCGGTCGTGCCTTGTGCCAAGTACCACCTAAGAGGCACCTCCACTCCCTCCTACACCTCCCAAAAAAACCTATGCTTGCTAAGGCTGGTGCTGATAACCGGGGGCGTCGCCACACACATTCATGGATATTGGCTGATCAAAGCATTAAAAGACGAGCCAGATATCCACTCTTTTCAGAGGTTTCCAGCTTATTTTCCCTGCCACCATATGATTAATATCAGTTCCTCATGGGAGGACTATAAGAAATGAACGGATATTGTGTGACACCTGGTGGTACTGTCTGAGTTTGCAGGTCTGAAATCGTCATAGTCCAATTTTTGCTTATGCCAATATAGGGCTATGTACTTCCCCAAGTATTCAGGAGAGGATGTCAGAATAGTCCAACGCCCTGGTGGTAGCTCAAGACCAGTTTGTTGACTAGTGTGTTTACTTTTGAAAATACAAAGAGACCCTCTTCCCCTGTCTATGTATTTAGCACTGAATGTATGAGCATTTTGTGAAACACAGTGGCTTCTCTGTAGCACTTGTTTTCAGAATGTTTATCTGGTATAGAAGCCACTCAACACTTTACCCAACCAGCCTCTCCTTTCAACTTCATTCATGTTCAAGTCTGTCTCTTCAATCATGGGTACAATATCAAGACCAGATAGGCAAATGGTTTTCTTCTACTTAATATAATTAGTCATACAATTTAGGTTTAGTGAGAGGAGACAGAGGTCAGATAATGTGCTGGCAGTCAGGTAGATAAATGGTCTGGGATGCATAGTCCTGGTCATCTGAGTAGAACGGACAGAGGTATTTAGTTTTTATGTTGTTGATAACGAAAAGTCAACACCAGGGGCATAGATGTATTGCGGGTGCTAGACCGATGAGCATGAGAGGATGCAGTGAACAGGTATGTGTCAGAGAAGCCTTTGATCAGAGAACCTCCGTGAAGTTCCTCAAGTGGATGTACACTCCTGATACCTGTCAGTGTTCCCTTAAAGTTAATCTGGGGGAGTTAACAAACAAGTTACTAACCTTCGGTAACGATATATCCGTAAGAAACATTAGTTAGGGATATGTTCCTTACCTTAGAATTATCCCCAGGCGTCAGACTGGATACAGCAAGTTTTTTGTCAGCAGTACCCCTGCGCGTCAGAATGTGGCGTTGTGCGGCTCTGCATCCGTCGTTGGCAGCGTGGTCACCGAGATGATGACGCAGCAGCTACTTAGACGCAGCCCTCAAGCGCAGACGTCAGTTCTGTACAAGACTTTCCACGCCAGGAACGCAGAGCCATCCAAGATACTGACCACTGGTGCATTGAAACTAGGGCCCTAAATGGGATGAACTTAACCCTAGATATCAGTTCGCAGAATGGGGAGGGTGGGTGGGGCGGTAAGGAATCTATCACTAACTAATGTTTCTTACAGATATATCATTACCGAAGGTAAGTTACGTGTTCATCTGAAGGAAACACGCAATTATAGATTCATTACCTTAGAAAAGATACCCCAGCAATACCAACCCTGGTGGTGGGTCACACCAGAAAGTCCCGGAGAACAGAACGGCCAAAGAAGCTGTCTCTCTGGACTTGGCTGTCCAGGCAATAGTGCTTAGTCAAAGTGTGCAGCGAGGCCCACGTAGCTGCCTGACAAATGTCTTGCAAGGGGACACCACGTCCCAATGCCCTAGTGGCGGCCGTTGCCCTGGTGGAATGGGCGCGCAGCCCTACTGGAGGCTTCATTTTAGCCAGAGAGTAACAGGCTTTAATACACAAGACGACCCATCAGGAGATAGTCCGCTTGTGTGTGGCCCAACCTTTCTTGGCGCCAACGTAGCCAACAAAGAGTTGGTCATCCACCTGGAACTGTGTTGTGCGATCCAGATAGAAAGATAGCGCACGTTTTGGGTCCAGACGATGGAGCCTCTCTTCCTCTATGGAAGGAGGCAGAGGCGGGAAGAAGGTGGACGAAGTGATGGTCTGCCCGATGTGGAAGGCAGTGACAACCTTTGGCAGAAAGGATGGACGTGTTCTGAGCACAACCTTGTCCAGATGGACAGATAGAAAAGGAGGTTTACAAGTAAGAGCCTGGAGCTCACTCACTCTCCTGGCAGAGGTGATGGCAACCAGGAAAGCAGTCTTCAAAGTCAGCAGACGAAGAGTACAGTTGTGATGAGGCTCAAAGGGAGCACACATTAAGTATGTAAGAACCAGGTTCAAGTCCCACTGTGACATTACGAAAGGAATAGGAGGGAAAAGATCAGTAATGCCTTTGAGGAATCTATTTACAACAGGGGACTTAAAAAGAGAGGGCTGATCAGGGAGCCTGAGAAAGGCCAAAATAGCAGAAAGGTAGCCCTTGATAATGCCCAGAGGAGAGCCCTGCTGGGCCAAAGACAGAAGGAACAGAAGAACGTCTGAAAGAGGGGCAGAAAGGGTATCCACAGACTTTGCTGTTCACCATGCCACAAATTTATTCCACCTGCAGGCGTATACCAACTTAGTGGAGGGATGCCTGGCTGCCAGAATGACATCACAGATTTCAGGAGGCAAGTTGAAAGGAATAAACTGCCACCACTCAATCTCCACGCAAGGAGGTGGAGGCTGGACAGGTTCTGGTGGAGGACTGTCCCCTGCTGCTGTGACAGAAAATCCTCCCGAAGAGGCCGTCAGATCAGGGGATCGATCATCATACTGAGTAGCTTGGGAAACCAAACCCTTTGAGCACAGTCCGGGGCCACAAGAATGACTTGGGCCCAGTCACGCCTGATCTTCTTCAGCCCTCTGGGCAGAAGTGGTATGGGCGGAAAGGCGTACAACAGACCGCAACTCCACCCACGACGAAAAGCGTTGCCTAGCGAGTACTGCCTTGGCAGTTCCAACAAGCAGAATTGCTGAAATTGCGCGTTCTCTTCGGTGGCAAACTTATCTAGGCTCTCCCCACTGTCGAAAGAGACCTTGCACTACCTCCGAGAGAAGACTCCATTCGTGATCCATCTTGCACCTGCGGCTGAGTTTGTCTGCCCAGTGTTGAACCACCATGGAAATGCAATGCGGTTCCAGCCATGTCCAGAGGCGCAGAGCCTCCTGACATAGGGTCCAAGACCCTACCCTGCCCTGTTTGTTGCAGTACCACTTAGTGGTGGTGTTGTCTGTGAACACCTGCACCACTTTCCCTTTGACAGAGGGAAGGAATGCCTTCAGTGCAAGTCGGATCGCCCAAGGCTCCAGAAGGTTGATATGGAGCCTGGACAACCATCCTAATTGTGCAGTGGGAATTTTCAGTATGTTGGTGGAACGACCGCCACCACCGGCCCGGCGGTGGCCGTCCTTCCGCCATCATAATGAGGTCTTAATTTTGAGCAGGATTGCTTTTGCTGGGCACACACAAATGGTTAATAGAAGTGTGAGAACAGCATTGATACATGTAAGCCATCTATTATTTAATGTGTGACTAGTCTATAAGGCTTCAAATGAAACACCAAGACGACAAAGAAAAAATAAGGAACTAATGCAACAATCTAGCCCTGAAATGTGTTTGGGGAACAGATTAATTAACTAATGACTGTGCTAACAGTAGACATCAATCAATTTCCTTATGGTGCTTTGAATAGTTTCGAAAACATGAAAGAACAGTATCTACTTGGTGGGATAAACATAGCAAGAAACTAGTCATTTAAGAGGTTTTAAAAAAGCTTGATCCTCTTATGCCGTAAATGTGGAGACCCTCAGAGAATTTTCTATTTCCAAAACATACACCATACACCTTTAAATATTATGGTTGTGTGAAAATGTGAAAAAGAAATCAACAAGCAAACAGAAAGAGACTGCATCAAAATGTTACTTTAAAGAACAACCGCATTAATTTGCAAAGCACATCATTAATGCACTAACGTTTCCAGAAGCAACTAGAGCATTACCAAAGATACTCTCAGAGGTAACAATGTCACATCAGTATGTGCATTCTAAGACATAACCCCTCCAGCCAACACACTCCATATGAATGGCTGGAATATTAAATACATGAGTAACTGTCCACTAGCCGTGAATCTAGTGGAGGTCTTTTTCAGCCATTAAGAATGCCGTAGGGCCTCTTCTACCCTGAACTCTACTCTAGTTAGGAACCTACCCCTATTTCCAAACTAATGCTCAACTGTCATACGGCTGCACCTTTCCCCACCAAGCTGGTCTTCGAGCCTCCTATTGTCATATTCCTGGACCAAACTTCAGGTTAAATCTTATCTCCATCACAACTGTAAATCCACCCTAGCTTCGCCAGACTGTCATCTTTCATAACTGGAAACCTTTCTTTGTATAAAACCATTATTTCATGACTAGCTGCCGCTTTGTCATAATAGTAAACAAGCATTTACAATGCAATTGGTCTCGCATTTATGAAAATTAGAGCTCTCCGCGTTGAAACTGTCAATGTTTTTCATTTTTGTAAGTGGTGGATTGATGATATTTGCATAGCGGTATTGCCTTTCATATGACTTCGCAGCACTGGAGACCCAGGACATAGGACATAAGTTATGAGGGAGGGGAGACAACAGTAATATGCTGGCTGGAAAAAAAGTAACATCATCCAGGAAAAAATCAAACACTCATAAGAAATGCAGGATTAAGTAAAACATGTGAAATCTAAGCAGGAACATCATGGTTACCTTAATGCTTTTACATTTGTTATTGAAATATCAATGATTTTTTTTACCTGAAAAGTTCAGGACATTGCCACAGGGCCCTGGAAGGGACCCGTTTCAGTGTCCATTGCTTATATCTTTACAAAACGTAAGCAGTATACTTTAAAAGACCACATCCCTGAACACAGGTACACATTTTATACATTAAAATTAGAAAAATAGGTGATAAGGATCACGTTAAACCTTTTCACTCTATGCATCACCCAGGTTTTGCAGTACCTCCAGGAATGCTGCACTTCCCCATCAGGAGAAAAATGTTGCTCATAGAAAGATAAGATGACTAAAGTATCGCTTCACTGGCAAACGCTGTCAAGTGGCGCTAATGTGTGTGGTTGTGAATAAAACCAATCTGGCCACTTTGCGACTACCCTGTCGTGCTTTATTATTATTAATTTTGTTTCTTCGTATTTTGAACCTTTTTTTCGTTCTATCCCGAGACTGCACTTTGAAATGGAAAAAATTCAGAAAAACACATTGGCAGCAAAAGTTTCTTTCTTCTTTGGTTCCATTTCACACAGGAACAAAGAAAGGAAAGAGAGGGCAAGATCCACTTGTTGAAGTCACGTTTTTCAGCAAGTGAGGGGCAGCAAGACAAAAAGAGGAGGAGGAAGAAAGAGGGCGGGCAGCTGCCAGCAGCAGAGCAGGAGAAGTGAACACTGTAGGGAGGTGGGCGGTGTGAGATGGGTGTCGTGAGTAGTTTTATCATATTTAGAAGGGGGCCCTACACCATGGTGAGGCAGATAAATACATGCGCAAGTAACATTCATTGAATGTCAAAGTCTTGTCTGCGCATCTACAGTAGCTTGAATGAGCTTGAAGGTAAACTTAAACTAGACTAGCTAAACTAGTGTAATGGAGAGTAGTACAAGATATGCAGAGTTTAAAAATTGCTGATTTACAGTCAAGCTTTCGTTAGGCATGTATCATGGTCTGCAAGCAGAGCATGAAGTTTATCTACAGTGATTTCTCGTTTTTAGGGGGCTCTGGCAGCTTTGAAACAACAGTGCTGAAGTATGTGTGGAAAAAAGATATCAGAACCCATAAGGCCATATCAACAGGTCACTGCAGAGCACCACACTTTGAAGAACTGCACAGACTACTGAGGAAGGCCTTAATCAAGCTGGATAGGCAATGTTTAAACTATATATATATATTCACTAAATAAAACATAGGTTTCACACCAGTTATAGTTAGCTGAACGTTTTACCCATACAAAAACATTGAAATTCCCACGTTATAGTTAGTTGGACTCACTATAACTCGCGCACCCGCAATGCACTTTAACTGGTGTGAAACCTATGTTTTTTTTAGTGAATTTCAAAGGTTTTTTAAATGCTAATTCCTAACTATAACGAGTGTTAAACCTATGGTTTTTTCAGTGAATTTCAAAGGTTTTTAAAATGCTAATTCCTAACTATAACGAGTTTGAAACCTACGGTTTTTTAAGTGAATTATTACGTTTTTTTAATAGCAAATTTTTATAGCTATTAATTATAATTTTTTCTAATTATTCCAATATTCTATATTTTTGTAATATTAATGTTTGGATGTATTTTTCCTGTTATTTTTTGTTATATTTAAATCCTGGTGCGCTCAGGGTGCGCGCACCCGTAAACGATCCCGTACACGCGACCTGAGCGTACTCCGCAAAATTTTCAACAAAAAAAAGTTTTTTTGCCCTTCAGAGTCCTCCTAGGTCCCCCTGAGAAAACCTAGGGGGTCAGGGGGTCTCTACCCTGCCCCTTTTTAAAGTTTTCCCCTTTTGTTTCTCACCTCTTGTGTCTCGGTTCTACCGAGACACAAGATGGCGGACTCTCTGACCATTTGGAATGTTCACAGACCCCCGAGAGCAAATCAGCTTTCTGCTCGCGCACTTCTGTGGCGCGCCGGGTGCACTTACCGGTACGCGTACCCAAAGCACTCAAAGCGCGCATACAGATATATACATTTTTGGGAAGTTAATTTTCATAAAAACCACTGGAGCGATTTTCACCAAATATGGAAAATTTCTCGCCCCCGCTTCACAAATCCCCCGACACTTTCAGGGAAGGAGCAGAGCGTAACAGCCCATCTTCTTTGAGAAATTCACAAAGATTCATCAACCAGTGCCAAAGTTATTCCCAATAGAATGTTGTGGATTTCCTATGGAAACTAGGTCCTAACTACTGGCGACCGCCAGTAGGAGATATATATATATATATATATATATATCCAAATGCTGTCTCCCACATCACCGCAGTCGTGAATGCTGAGACCACGCAAATCAAGTCATTTCTTTGGCACAGAGATTTTATTGAAATAGAGCCACTAAATCCGACGCGTTTCGGGCATCCGCCCTTGCTCACAGATCGTCAGTTAATGCTTTTGTCACCATTTAAATACATTTTTTTCAACCAATTTTTTTCATACACCCCATGTGATCATAGAAATGGAGGACATACTACAAGCTACAGACATAGCAGTCTTGTTTCATTCCGTTTTAACCCTCCTGTTTTTTTGTCAAGATTGTAAAAACTTTATACATAATATAATCCTTGCAAAACATACAAAATCCTATTTCACATAAAGTTTAGTTAAAATATCCAAGTAAACTGTATGAATACAGTTTTTTCAAGAGACGGGTTTGTAATTATCATAAAGAATCTCTTGCAACTCCACTAATTTATAAATACCTGCTTAAATGCAATAACCCAAAGAAATATTGAAACTATTATCCGTTTCAAAGACTGAGATCAGTCATATATATATATATATTCACTGAAAAAAACATAGGTTTCACACACGTTATAGTTAGGAATTAGCATTTAATTTAGGAATTAGCATTTATAAATCCTTGGAAATTAACAAAAAAAAACATAGGTTTCACACATGTTATAGTTAGCTGGACATTTCACTCATACAAAACCATCGAAATTCCCTCACGACATGGTCAGTGACATCACTCATGACATCACTGATGACATCTCAAATGGCATCACTGATGGCATCACTGATGACCTCACTGATGACATCATCCAGTGAATGTGTGTCTTTCTGAAAAATAAATATGTTTTATATATGTATATCTAAAGGTCGATGGAAGAATAAATGTGTAAATAAGTGTCTAAATGGATAGTTTTTTTTAAACGATTGTATAACTGACTTATTAAGTGTATCTTAGTGAATACATGTATTAGCGAGTAATGTTTAAATATGTATATATCTGTATCAGTGTCTCACTTTGTGTATAAGTGGCTGCATGGGTTGGTGACTAGCTACATGAGTGTCGATATGGGTTATTAGTTGGTTTTTAGAGTATCAGTATGAGTGTCTGTATGGTTTGGTGGGGGGTATTACTTACAGCATAGATGCATGAATGGGTGACTCACTGTTTGTATGTGTTTTGAAGACAGCATGTGTGCAGGACTGTAAGGGTGGATGAGTGTGTGTATGGTGTGTTAGTGAGTGAATCACTGTCTCAATAGTTTCTTTATGAGTAACTACATATGTTTTAAACTAGTATATGTGAGTATTGATGTAGATAAGTGAGTATATGTGAGAGCGAGAGATTGTAAGAGTTCCGTATAAATAAGTATGTGTTTCTATAAGTGATTGTTTAAGAGTAAGTATGTGTACGATTCTGTAGAAGTAAGTGTAGTAGTGGCTGTATAGCTGTATATGCAAGTAAATGGACGTTTGATAATTTATTTGCACGTGTGAGTATGTGTGTGAGTAACTCTATATATGAGTGTCGTTGTGTAATAAGATCTATAAGTGTATGAGTACATATGATAAGTGAGTACATGTATGAGTGCCTATATAGAACTGTTAGTGAATGACTGGATGTGTATGTAGATTTTGGAATTACTGAATAGGTTGTTCTAACTGGTATTGGTATCTCCGTTTTAAATAAATGTTAGTTTCTATTTTTGAATGTGTGTATCAAGGGTTATATTACGCTGAGAGGAGGTCTGCCATTCTTTCACAAGGGTGATGTCATGAGTGAGGTCATCAGTGATGTCATTTGAGATGTCATCAGTGATGTCATCAGTGATGTTACTGACCATGTCATTAGTGATGTAATATGTGACGTCATCAGCAGTGCACTGCGGGCGCTCGAGTTCTAGTTATCTGAAATAACTATAACGGGGGAATTTCAATGGTTTTGTATGAGTGAAATGTTCAGCTAACTATAACGTGTGAAACCTATGTTTTTTAGTGAATTTCTAAGGTTTTTTAAATGCTAATTCCTAACTATAACGTGGCTGAAAACTATGTTTTTTTCAGTGAATTTCAAAGGTTTTGTAAATGATAATTTTTAAATGTATTGATTCTTATATTTTTTTATACTGATTTACTACATTATTTTAAGTAATTTATTTTTAGATATTTATTTTTTTTAATTACATTACATATTTTTAATATAAATTGAAAAAAATGTTTTTAAAAATATTGAAATTGTAATATTTTTTTGTATTTAATATTTTTTTTAATTAATATATATTTTATATATCAGGCAATAATATCCTATGAAAGGAAATTCAAGTTACTGGTAAGTACAGTTACATTTACTTTTCAGGCATAGTAATGAGCTAGATTGGGGAATTAATTCCTCTTCAATCCTGAGGTCCCCTGTGAGCCAACTAGCTCACTCGGTACCTCCAGTATGCGCCAGGCAGCTGTGTTACAGAGAGGTGTTCAAAGGGCACGCCCCCTTTTTACAACACTCTACAACACAGCTCTGTGGCGCTTACTGGAGATACCTGTTGGACTAGTTGCCCCCTAGGCGACCTCTGGATTGAACAGGAATTAATTCCCCAACTTAAAACGCGCCTCAGGGCATGTTTGCACTCACATCACCTCAAGCCCCGCCCCCTACCTTCACCACTGTGCAAACGCACCCTGTAGAGTGTTCTAAGTTTGGGGATTAAGTCTCCTTACATACTGGGGGACCCTGGAGGCCAACTAGCCCACCAGGAACCTCCAGTATACGCCAGGAGGCTGCGTTGCAGAGAGGTGTAATGAGGGGACGCCCCTTTTTACACCTCTCGGCAACGCAGCCCCCGGGCGTGTTTGCAGAGGGGGAACTAATTCCCCTTGCATACTGGGGGTCCATGGGGGCCAACTAGCCCACCAGGAACCTCAAGTATGCGCCAGGGGGCTGCCTTGCAGAGAGGTGTAAAAAGGGGCGGGCCTCATTACACCTCTCTGCAACGCAGCCCCCTGGCGCGTTTACACAGGGGGAACTAACTTCCCTTGCATATTGCTGGTCCCTGGGGGCCAACTAGCCCACCAGGAATCTCCAGTATGCGCCAGGGGGCTGCGTTGCAGAGAGGTGTTGTGAGGCCACGCCCCTTTTTACACCTCTCTGCAACGCAGCACCCTGGCGCGTTTACAGAGGGGGAACTAATTCCCCTTGCATATTGGGGGTTCCTGGGGGCCAACTAGCCTGCTAGGAACCTCCACTATGCACCAGGGGGCTGCGTTGCAGAGAGGTGTAATGAGACCACGCCCCTTTTTACACCTCTCTGCAATGCAGCCCCCTGGCGCTTTTTCGGAAGGGGAACTAATTCCCCTTGCATACTGGAGGTCCCTGGGGCCAACTAGCCCACCAGGAGCCTCCAGTATGCGCTAGGGGGCTGTGTTGCTTTGCCCCGGGGGGTGGAGGTCCCGGGGCAGTGAGGGGGGGATTGGGGTCCCCCCACACTTCTTTTTCACTATGCCCCCGGGATTTGGTCCCCCCGGGGGTAATTTGAAAAAAAGCTGACCGGGTTTTAAAAAAAAAATTGGGGGGCCTTGGCGGTCCTTGTGGGACCACTTGAGCAGGCCTAGGGGGGCAGGGTGCTTCTGCCCTGCCCCCTTTTTGCATTCTACACGTTTGTTTTTCTGCTTTCTTGTGCCTCAGTCTACCGAGGCACAAGATGGCTGCCAACACTTCCTGGTTTGGAGTGTTCACAGCCAATGAGCATGCAGCAAGTGCTCGGAAAGGTATGCGTACCCCGCGATTTTTGTCAAAAAAAATTAAAAAACATTTTTGGCCTTGGGGGTCCTTGTGGGACCCCCTGAGCAGGCCTAGAGGGTCAGGGTGTTTCTACCCTGCCCCCTTTTTGCGTTCTACACGTTTGTTTTTCTGCTTTCTTGTGCCTCAGTCTACCGAGGCACAAGATGGCTGCCAACACTTCCTGGTTTGGAGTGTTCACTGCCAACGAGCATGGAGCTCGTGCTCGGAAAGGTACGAGTACGGACGCGTTCCGTACGCGAACCTGTACGCATATGGTACGCGTACAGTAAGCGCCTATAGATATACTTATGATTTTCTCAGGAACTACTGAACGGATTTACACCATTTAACAAAAAGTGTGCTCTGTGAACCGAACTCTACCTTTTTGCCAAATTTGATGTAATTCTGTTCAGCCGTTCGGGCAGTAGCCCTGGCTAAAGGTCCTATGGAAAATTGCATGGGGAAAACACGTTTTGGGGCCCCCCTTTTTTCTCGTCCCCTGCTTCACGAATCACCCCCAAACTTTCAGGGAAGGAGCGGAGCGGAGCAGGCCATTTTCTTGGAGAAATTCGCGAAGATTCGTCCTCCGGCGCCTAAATTACTCCAAATAGAATGTTGCGGATTTCCTATGGAAACTAGGTCCTAACTATAACTACCTACTGGCGATCGCCAGTAGGTAATATATATATATATATTTATATTTTCAGGGCTTTGGGGCTGTGAGTTTTAATTTGTTCTGGGTCTTCTAGCATGGTTGTATTTGTTAGTCTTTTTTCACATCAACTTTTTGACAAGACCTCTTGGCCACCAGTTGTGGTCATTGAATATGTTTCTTGCTAATGGAAAGCATGAATACATCTATGTGGCGAAATCAGATAACGTAAAAGGATGAGGTGACTGATTAACAATGCACCCAGTTTTTGCTTAACAGTCCTTTTTACCAACAGCAAACCGTTTTTTGTGTGCCTTACTGTGGTTTTCTCATCGCCTTTGGAATTGATGTGCCGATTGTGCTAGATAATAAATCCTTCAATATGTGTCCATGCACAACTGCTTCATGCAGCACCAGTGGAGAGCGTTGCCGCTTAACCTTCGATTTAGCGATTACCCACATGTAAGATCTGGTGCGCAAGTCAATGTATGCCAGCATCGTTTGCAGTAGTGGTGATGGAAGCATCTGAAAGATGTAGTTAAATCAACGTACAACCATTTGCTAATCTGTTTTCTGTCCCAAATAGATAGGTGTGATATCACCAAGAGGGCCATATCATTGGTATTTATTTCTGTGTTTGAGTGGTAGTGGGTAGTTGCTTCTCAAATTCAGGGGATGTTTTTCTGGTTTGGGGATCAGGCATATAAACACATTGTTCACTTTACTTGTTAATGACTGGGCAGGTTCAGCATCCACAAACAACTTGTACGGGGAGAGCAGCGATCTTCAACCCCCATCTTAGGCAGTTGGCCATGAGACCCTACTTCGATCAGTGTTCACATCAAAAGACTGATACGCTTCCACAGCTAACTGGCAATCTCACAATGGGCAGGAAGGTGTGTTTTTTTCTCTCTCTCCTTCTTTCTCACTCCACTATCAACAGGCTTCGAATTGATGATCTGTTGAAGTAATTAACAACGGCCTACATGATGCCTGAGGGGTGTATTAGCGACTCACTCTCATCCTTTCAGAAAACAAAGGATTATGTAAGTGGCCTCTCTTTTATAGTTAGCCAGCAACATCCTAGCCTTCTCCTCTCTTCATCAAATTGTTTAAGTTGTAGACGTGTCAGAGATGAAGATGGTGTTTACTTCTCACTTCTTATTTTGCAGGAATCAATTCATTTGTCAATGCCTTGGAGATGTGGTTCAGCCATTTCCTCATCTTTATTTTATTTTTTCTTCACATTCAATCTATTTTTGTTTTTCTTTCACACAAGCAGTCTCATAAATAATTTTTCCATACAAGAATGTCTTCAATGTTGCCCAGAAATGTGGGCTCTACTGTATTAACCTCTGGTTGGATTCCAACTATAACTGCACAATCAATCAAATTTTATGTTGGTCTTCTGGATTCTTGAAGGTGGAGAGGGTTCACCCACCGTCTTTTTATGTTTGTGCTGATGATCCCTGTATGTACCCTTCATCTCAGGGGTGAGTATTCCCCCGGGACAATTTGATTCTTATGCAGGTCAATTTATGCGAGAGACATAAGTGTTGTCACTGGTTTAGGAATGGATCAGGCCAGAGGGTATAAAGAGGTGCTTTGCGCAGGGTCTTTCACAATGGTGATGATATGATTGCTGTCAAAATCTTGCAAGCCTGATATACCTAGGATGAAGTAAATTGGAAATCTGCCAACTTAAAAAAAATTGTGTGGGCAGCGGTCGTGCCTTGTGCCAAGTACCACCTAAGAGGCACCTCCACTCCCTCCTACACCTCCCAAAAAAACCTATGCTTGCTAAGGCTGGTGCTGATAACCGGGGGCGTCGCCACACACATTCATGGATATTGGCTGATCAAAGCATTAAAAGACGAGCCAGATATCCACTCTTTTCAGGGGTTTCCAGCTTATTTTCCCTGCCACCATATGATTAATATCAGTTCCTCATGGGAGGACTATAAGAAATGAACGGATATTGTGTGACACCTGGTGGTACTGTCTGAGTTTGCAGGTCTGAAATCGTCATAGTCCAATTTTTGCTTATGCCAATATAGGGCTATGTACTTCCCCAAGTATTCAGGAGAGGATGTCAGAATAGTCCAACGCCCTGGTGGTAGCTCAAGACCAGTTTGTTGACTAGTGTGTTTACTTTTGAAAATACAAAGAGACCCTCTTCCCCTGTCTATGTATTTAGCACTGAATGTATGAGCATTTTGTGAAACACAGTGGCTTCTCTGTAGCACTTGTTTTCAGAATGTTTATCTGGTATAGAAGCCACTCAACACTTTACCCAACCAGCCTCTCCTTTCAACTTCATTCATGTTGTTAGAACTGGCTATTTCTGGTAGGCTAAGGCTGACGCCAAAGCCAGGCAGAAACCACCATTCTAGTCAGGGCAAGGAAGTCACACGCCAAGATAACCTCTGCTCACCCCCTTGGTAGCTTGGCACAAGCAGTAAGGCTAAACTCGGAGGCAATGTGTAAAGCATTTGCGCCAGCGCACAACAGCAACAACATACTAGGCACACCACAGAAGAGACTCCACACAAGGTTATTATAAAAATAACTTTTGTATTGTAAAAACACATCAGATAAAATCACACATATACATGGTGCCAACTGGCACGGGCAATATTCACAGGGATTATGTACACAAGACAGGGCCACAAGGGCCACTGTCATAGTCAGATATAGCACTCCTAGAATAAGAAATAATAAAACATAAAATGGTAATCACAAAGATAACAACCAGTAACCACTGGTAACAGGAACCAGGACCTTACTAGGACCACCTGTACTAAGAAAGAAGAACCACCTAAGTATCACACAGCATTAGGGGCATAAACCAGAACACCTTACCCATGATGCATGAACACATTCAGAGGAGTAATAAGGAGAAACACATGATGACTAAACATTCAGAGGTGTTAAGAATAGAGCACATGATGCAATAAACTACATTCAGGGGTGCAGCGCAAGAAGACACATGATGACTAACCATTCAGAGGTGCAGCGCATGGAAAGGAAGACACATGATGCAGTAACACATTCAGAGGTGTTAAGAATAGGGCACATGATGCAATAAAATACATTCAGGGGTGCAGCGCAAGAAGACACATGATGACTAAACATTCAGGGGTGCAGCGCATGGAAAGGAAGACACATAATGCATAAACATTCAGAGGTGCCTAATAAATCAATAGCGCAAAAACCACATGAGGCCTAAGAACCTTCAGAGGTGCAGGAATAACACATGATGCAAAAGATCACATTCAGAGGTGCAATAACCATACCATTGCGCAGACTCCCATAAGCCACCACCTGTGGCAGTCCCTAGGCCAAGGGCCTTGTTGGGGCTCAGACGCCCTGAGTCTCAGTGTCAGGGTTGCGCTGCCATGCAGCGCCAGTCTTAAAGTTCAAAAAGCCTAAACGTGGCAGGTGCCCACTAAGTGCTGGGCACCTGGAGAACAAAAGAACTGCGCCAGGGCCCTCACTGGCCCTTAGGCGCACTGCGCCAACTGTGGGAGCCACACAGGCTCTTGCCCCACACTGCGGCCAACTGCTGGAGCCACACAGGCTCTGGGCACATCACACAGCCCCATGTTGCAGAATGTTGGAGCCACACAGGCTCTGAAGCAATATGCCACCTTGGAGCCCCCAGGCTCAGAAACCAACTGTGCCCTCAAGAGCCTCTCTGGGCCCCAGCAAAGATGTGCGGCGTCGTTGGAGTCCCTCCTGGACTCGTCAACACAGAAATGCCCCCGGAGCCCTCTAAGGACTCGTGCACACCGATGTGGGCTTTGGAGCCTTAGGCTCCGCCGAAATGTTGGGGCGGCCCACTGCCAGCTGGGGCCGCCCTACCTCTGTTCTCGCCCCATGTGCCGCTCTCCGGCACCAACAGCAGCCGCTCCGAGCCCCCAGCCCCCAGCCCTTCTGACTCACCGGGCTGTCTCTGGGGCGGGACTCCTCCGGGCGGCGACCTCTTTGGGCAGCAGGGGCTCTCCTGCGTTCGCGGTGGGGGCAGGCACCGGCAATGTGCCTCGCGCCCCCTCCGCTCCTGTCCTCTCCGCCTCAGACGCCGCCGGGCTCCCTCAGCTCACGGGAGCCCGGCCGACCCGCCGCCATGCTTCTTCCCTCCTCCTTCCAGGCCGCGGGGCGGGACTTCCGGCCGGCCGCGCTCCCATTGGCCGGCCGGCCAACCACTTCCGGGTCGCTGCGGGCAGCGCAGCGGCCCTTCTCCTTTAGGCAGGCAGGCGGGGGCTGAGTTTCCCGAGGAGTGGGCTCCCTCGAGGAAAATAATATAAAATAGCAAATGAGCGAGGTGGGCACTCGCTAGGGCAATAAAATCAATGGGGTGGCACCCATAAATACCAGTATAGCGATGTCGGTCAAAAAGCAGGGTGGCACCTGCAATTCCCCACGCAAAATGCGGGGCAGAGACACGCTAATAGAAAGCAAAAAGCGCTCCTAAGCGCTCAGAAGGACAAATCCAGCGCTCCCAGCGCTATAACACAGAAGAAGCACTTCAAGGTGCTTAGGGGGGCAGAAAGTCCAGCAAAGTCCCCCCCTCAGCCCAGGCCAGGCAGAGGGGTCCCCCCAGCAGTCCTCCAGGCATCCAGGGGCTGGGCAGCGCCCGCCCCTGGTAGATTCAAGTCAGAAACAAGAACAATTTGGAAGGGGATACAACCCCTTTTTATACAGTGCAAAACCTTTGAAGTCCTTTGAAGCAGGCAGTGTGAGAACCAGCTGGACTGGTTTAGAGGGAAGTCCCCTTCAGTATCAGGGACAGAGGTGTCAGTCGCCCAGCGGGAGGTGGAGCCAGCTTTGTAGTTACACAGGAACAGCCCTTCACTATCAGGTGCCATCTCCTCCCACTTCCCTGGCAGCAGATGCTGCCTTTCATCCATGGGCTGACTCAGACAACCTCCTGGGCTCTCCAGCCCCTGTCATCCTCAAACCAGACAGTCAATCCACAAGCAGGCCCATGCACTCTGGGCCAGGCTCACCAGCCAATCACACGCTAGCAACAACCTACACAAATATGCCAACTTCCAAAAGTAGTACTTCTAGACTAGACACAGTCATGCTGTATACATCATTTTGCAGCATTCACTCTCACGAGTTGATACATACCAAACTCGCCCCTGCACTCCCCACACATCAGGAACTACCATGGGCATACATACTCCCCATTCATTCCTATGGGAGGGCAGGTCACTCACCACACATACAGAGAGCTCATGCACTTTACACTGTACCACAGTGAAAAAGTGCGCAGAGGCCTAAAATCACCAATACCAGGTTCCATAAACAGGCTAGGAAAAAGCAAAAAGTCTAGGGGTGAACCTGCCTAATGGGCCGGGTCCAACACATGTTCAAGTCTGTCTCTTCAATCATGGGTACAATATCAAGACCAGATAGGCAAATGGTTTTCTTCTACTTAATATAATTAGTCATACAATTTAGGTTTAGTGAGAGGAGACAGAGGTCAGATAATGTGCTGGCAGTCAGGTAGATAAATGGTCTGGGATGCATAGTCCTGGTCATCTGAGTAGAACGGACAGAGGTATTTAGTTTTTATGTTGTTGATAACGAAAAGTCAACACCAGGGGCATAGATGTATTGCGGATGCTAGACCGATGAGCATGAGAGGATGCAGTGAACAGGTATGTGTCAGAGAAGCCTTTGATCAGAGAACCTCCGTGAAGTTCCTCAAGTGGATGTACACTCCTGATACCTGTCAGTGTTCCCTTAAAGTTAATCTGGGGGAGTTAACAAACAAGTTACTAACCTTCGGTAACGATATATCCGTAAGAAACATTAGTTAGGGATATGTCCCTTACCTTAGAATTATCCCCAGGCGTCAGACTGGATACAGCAAGTTTTTTGTCAGCAGTACCCCTGCGCGTCAGAATGTGGCGTTGTGCGGCTCTGCATCCGTCGTTGGCAGCGTGGTCACCGAGATGATGACGCAGCAGCTACTTAGACGCAGCCCTCACGCGCAGACGTCAGTTCTGTACAAGACTTTCCATGCCAGGAACGCAGAGCCATGCAAGATACTGACCACTGGTGCATTGAAACTAGGGCCCTAAATGGGATGAACTTAACCCTAGATATCAGTTCGCAGAATGGGGAGGATGGGTGGGGCGGTAAGGAATCTATCACTAACTAATGTTTCTTACAGATATATCATTACCGAAGGTAAGTTACGTGTTCATCTGAAGGAAACACGCAATTATAGATTCATTACCTTAGAAAAGATACCCCAGCAATACCAACCCTGGTGGTGGGTCACACCAGAAAGACCCGGAGAACAGAACGGCCAAAGAAGCTGTCTCTCTGGACTTGGCTGTCCAGGCAATAGTGCTTAGTCAAAGTGTGCAGCGAGGCCCACGTAGCTGCCTGACAAATGTCTTGCAAGGGGACACCACGTCCCAATGCCCTAGTGGCGGCCGTTGCCCTGGTGGAATGGGCGCGCAGCCCTACTGGAGGCTTCATTTTAGCCAGAGAGTAACAGGCTTTAATACACAAGACGACCCATCAAGAGATAGTCCGCTTGTGTGCGGCCCAACCTTTCTTGGCGCCAACGTAGCCAACAAAGAGTTGGTCATCCACCCGGAACTGTTTTGTGCGATCCAGATAGAAAGATAGCGCACGTTTTGGGTCCAGACGATGGAGCCTCTCTTCCTCTATGGAAGGAGGCAGAGGCGGGAAGAAGGTGGGCAAAGTGATGGTCTGCCCGATGTGGAAGGCAGTGACAACCTTTGGCAGAAAGGATGGACGTGTTCTGAGCACAACCTTGTCCAGATGGACAGATAGAAAAGGAGGTTTACAAGTAAGAGCCTGGAGCTCACTCACTCTCCTGGCAGAGGTGATGGCAACCAGGAAAGCAGTCTTCAAAGTCAGCAGACGAAGAGTACAGTTGTGATGAGGCTCAAAGGGAGCACACATTAAGTATGTAAGAACCAGGTTCAAGTCCCACTGTGGCATTACGAAAGGAATAGGAGGGAAAAGATCAGTAATGCCTTTGAGGAATCTATTTACAACAGGGGACTTAAAAAGAGAGGGCTGATCAGGGAGCCTGAGAAAGGCCAAAATAGCAGAAAGGTAGCCCTTGATAATGCCCAGAGGAGAGCCCTGCTGGGCCAAAGAAAGAAGGAACAGAAGAACGTCTGAAAGAGGGGCAGAAAGGGTATCCACAGACTTTGCTGTTCACCATGCCACAAATTTATTCCACCTGCAGGCATATACCAACTTAGTGGAGGGATGCCTGGCTGCCAGAATGACATCACAGATTTCAGGAGGCAAGTTGAAAGGAATAAACTGCCACCACTCAATCTCCACGCAAGGAGGTGGAGGCTGGACAGGTTCTGGTGAAGGACCGTCCCCTGCTGCTGTGACAGAAGATCCTCCCGAAGAGGCCGTCAGATCAGGGGATCGATCATCATACTGAGTAGCTTGGGAAACCAAACCCTTTGAGCACAGTCCGGGGCCACAAGAATGACTTGGGCCCAGTCGCGCCTGATCTTCTTCAGCCCTCTGGGCAGAAGTGGTATGGGCGGAAAGGCGTACAACAGACCGCAACTCCACCCACGACGAAAAGCGTTGCCTAGCGAGTACTGCCTTGGCAGTTCCAACGAGCAGAATTGCTGAAATTGCGCGTTCTCTTCGGTGGCAAACTTATCTAGGCTCTCCCCACTGTCGAAAGAGACCTTGCACTACCTCCGAGAGAAGACTCCATTCGTGATCCATCTTGCACCTGCGGCTGAGTTTGTCTGCCCAGTGTTGAACCACCATGGAAATGCAATGCGGTTCCAGCCATGTCCAGAGGCGCAGAGCCTCCTGACATAGGGTCCAAGACCCTACCCTGCCCTGTTTGTTGCAGTACCACTTAGTGGTGGTGTTGTCTGTGAACACCTGCACCACTTTCCCTTTGACAGAGGGAAGGAATGCCTTCAGTGCAAGTCGGATCGCCCAAGGCTCCAGAAGGTTGATATGGAGCCTGGACTCCGCCGGAGACCAGAGGCCTCTGATCTCCGCCTCTCCCATGTGGCCCCCCATCCCAGGAGGGACGCGTCTGTCACTACTGTGTGCTCCAGCTGGGGAAGGGAGAGGGATCTGCCCTGAACCCAATGCCGGTTCGTGAGCCACCACTGCAGCTGCTGTGCAGTGCCCTCCGAGATCTGGACGTAATCGGACAGGTTCTCCAGATGCTGCGCCCACTGGTACTTCAGGTCCCACTGCAGAGCTCGCATATGCCATCTGGCATGAGTGACCAGGAGGATGCAGGAGGCCATGAGGCCCAGCAGCCTCAGGGTTATCCAGACCGAAACCCAGGATAGAGGCCGAAAGATCGGAATCATAGCCTGAATATCCTGGACTCGACGTTCGGGAGGATAGGCCCAAAACTGCGTCATATTCAGAACCGCTCCGATGAAGAGGAGCTTATGAGAGGGAATCAGGTGCGACTTCGGCACATTGATGGAGAACCCCTGTGTGACTGGGCAGACTGACCCCAGGGGTCACAAGAAGACATGAATGACTGGTGGACTGTCTTACTTCCGTCCCCCTCTCTCTCTCATCCCTAACAGGAGGCCTGGGCCTGGGACATGGATCAAGATACCTACGGAGAAACAGAACAGGGTGCCTTTAATTGGGCTTTCTTCTGTGACGAGGCTCCGCCCCCTGAGAACGTCACCGGACAACCACTGGATATAATCCAGGAAACACACCACCAGGTGTACGACGTCACCAACGCGGAGGAGGAGAGCAGTGGAGCCGCGGCAGAGTCGAGAACGAGCTAGTTAATTCTAGAGAACAGCAAGGAACAACCCACGGGAGGAGAGCCATCGCCGACGGAGGCAGAGCCAGGAGGCCAACGACTCCTCTCATCCCCGAGCCACGCTCACGGGAGAGCGTGGCTATTCCAGGTACGAGACCGTCTCTCGGGCTGGGTGGGGAGGCGGAGACGCCCGTAAAACACCACGCGGAGCACGCCGCTCCTTTTCACTCGCAGAACCCCTCCCGTATTCCTCACTTCCTTTCCCTGTGTTCCGACACCTCACACCCTCACTAAATCGCCACTGTAAAGAAAGTGCACATATTACACAAGTGCAACAGGTGTCTCCTCACTCCCGGCCCTATTAGAAGTGGTAATCAGATAAGCAGCCTCATTGACTGCTTCCTCTATTTATTTCATTCTTTTGGGGGCTGCCGTTTCTTCACCGGACTGAAGAGAAAGTTCGAGGACTGATCCATCAGCTGCCTGGAAGACCTGGGTGCCTGCCGCCATCACGGATCCCGCAACATTTGCAGCTGAAAGACTGACTAGCAGACACAAGAGTTTTCTAAAGAAAATAAAGCCATATCTACCTCGAGCCAGTTTCTGCCATGTTCATTCCACGCCGCCACAACTGGTGTCAGAAGTGGGATCACCATCCATCAGTGATCCCATGATAGATACCCTCATACAGCATCTGATTAAAGGCCAGGAAAAGCTGGAATGGGCCGTCGAAAGGCAAATGGCCTCATCCCAAAAAGATTGTGAAGCGCTCAAAACTACCATCTCCGCTCAACTTGAAGGCCTACAAAAAGTAGTACAAGAACCCTCTACCGTAGCACAGGGAGAACAACGTCCCCGCATTCCTCATCCTTCAGGGGTATCCCTGCAGAAATACATGACAGGGGAGGACCCAGATTCGTTTCTCACGAACTTTGAGAGAGCTGCCAGAGCCTGTGGATGGCCCGAGGACAAGTGGCCATTCTTTCTAGCGCCGTTACTAACAGGGGAAGCGCAGGCAGCATACCAAGTAGCGAACGCTAGTGGTGTCACTCCCTATGCCGAAATCAAGGAAGTGATCTTGGATCATTTGGGACTAGATGCGGAGGCCTACTGCGTTACATTCCGCAAAGAGAGAGGGGTGTCAGGAGAAAACTCTAAGACCCTGTTTTTCAGGTTGAAGATGGCCGCTGATAAGTGGCTAAGGCCTCATAGCAGCACAAAGGAAGAAATGATGAATAGGATTTACTTAGAGCAGTTTATGGAGGCTCTACCTTATGGGACACAGAGGTGGCTCAAACAACATTCCCACCTCACCCCAGAACAAGCCACTGAGATGGCTGCTAATTATGCGAGGGCTCAACCTCGGGCATGTCCCTGGGAGAAGGGACTGCAAAAAGGAGAGAAGAAGCGGAATCCACCAATGGATGTACCAAGAAGCAAACCAATAAGAATTGAACCCACACCGTCTAGAGGCCCACAATGTTTTGAATGTGGGGAATGGGGCCACATTGCCCGCTTATGCCCCCGAAGAAAACCAGCGGAGGAGCCTATGGAGGTGGGGTACATCCCTAAGGCTGTCCTGTTTTCGGCTGAAATGGGCCCCTCATTTCATGTAAGTGTAAGCGTTAACGGTAAGGTGGTGAGTGCCTTGTTAGACTCAGGCTGCAAACAGTTGGTTATACAAAAAGAATGGGTGCTCCCGACTCAAAATGCACCCGACATCACAGTCCATATACGCTGTGTACACGGCGACGTAAAACCTTACCCTGTAGCCATAGTCACCTTAATCACTGACAGTCAATCTCCATGCACAGTAAGGGTGGGGGTGGTGGAGACTCTCCCTGAAGCCCTTCTCATAGGGGTAGATAATCCCAGGTTCCTAGCTATGTTTCAAAAGAACTTAGATAGTCAGGGAGTAGATCCCGTTCAATCATACCCAGCTATGACAATAAAAGAGCCATGGTTGTTAGATCGTAGTTTTAAGTTCTCACAAGCTAATGATCCTATGCTTCTTAATACCTGAGAAAACGCCCACGTGAACAAAGATAGTTCCTCCCTTCCCTTTCCACGCTTTGTTATAAAAAACAATCTCCTGTATAGAGAGGCCGCTCAGGGAGAAGCTTTACAGTTGGTGGTGCCTGTCTCTTTTGTGACCAAATACTCTTTTACTCTCATGCCCATCTTACAGCAGGGCACTCGGGAGCAGAAAAGACCACGCAAAACTTAGTACGACACTTCTATTGGCCAGGGATTTATAAAGACACCCAGAAATACTGCCAATCTTGTGACGTGTGCTAAAAAAGGAATCTACAACATCCACCAGCTGTCCATTTCCAACCCTTACCTCTCATAGGGAAACCCTTTGAGAGGGTAGGAATGGACTTAATAAGTCCACTCCCTAAAATCACTAAAGGAAATGCATACGCATTAGTCATTGTGGATTACACCACGCGCTTTACTGAGGCCTTTCCGCTTAGGGCCCGCACGACCAAGAACATATCAGAAAAGCTGATTGAACTATTCTCCAGGGTTGGCTTTCCTAAAGAGATTTAATGGACCAAGGCACCCCCTTCGTCTCAAGGTTAATGAAGGAAGTATGTAAGACTCTAGACCTCCGGCATATTAGTACCTCTGTATACCATCCGCAGACGGATGGATTAGTCGAGAGGTACAATAGAACCCTCAAGACCACCTTAAAAAAAATCCTTTCAGCAGAGGTAAAAGATTGGGACAGGCTATTACCACTGGCTTTGTACGTTCTACGGGCTCAAGAACAAAGAAGTACCGGCTACTCAGCATTTGAGTTACTATATGGGAGACAACCCAGGTCCCTATTGGAGATTACATGAGATGCATGGGAAAAAGAGGAGGAAGACGAACAAAAATCTTTGCTAGAATACACACAAAAGCTAAGATCCAGGATTGGGAAACTCAGAGAACTAGCCACCACCAACCTAGAAATAAGTCAAGAAAAGCAAAAGAAGCAGTATGATAAGGGGAAGAGGTGGAGAACACTTTCAGTGGGTGACTGGGTGTTGGTACTCTTACCCTCCTCCACAAAAAAATTCCAGAGCGAGTGGTTGGGCCCTTATCCAGTGGTTGAGACCATTGGAAAGACCACGTATAGAGTACAGGTCTCGCCTTCCAGAAGACAATGTTATCACATCAACATACTTAAAAAGTGGTTGGGGCCTAAGCCCAAAAGCGCTCCAGTAATGGTGTGGCAAAACGAGACAACAACACTTGACCTGCTACCAATGAATGAGGATTTGACTCCAGAGCAGAAACATAGTCTGCAAAATACTCTAAAAGCTTTTGCAGACATATTTTCAGACTTACCCGGGAGAACACACCTAGCCGAGCATCATATTGAAACCCCAGAATTAAAACATGTGAAGCAGAAACCATATTGCATCCCAGCAGCTCGACGAGAAACAATAAGAAAGGAAATCAATGACATGCTGAAACTAGCAGTAATTCGTCCCTCCAAAAGCAACTGGGCTTCGCCGATAGTCATGGGTCCACCCGTTTTTGTATGGACTTCAGAGCCTTGAATGCCATCTCATACTTCGATGCGTATCCAATCCCTAGGGTGGACGAATTGATCGATAAGCTTGAAGAGTCCAAATTTATTACCACATTCGATTTAACGAAGGGATATTGGCAGGTCCCTTCAACAGAGGAGGACAAGAAAAAGACAGCCTTTTCCACAGAAGAAGGGTTATACGAGTTTAATGTTTTACCGTTTGGACTACATGGGGCCCGGCAATATTTCAACGTCTGATGAACACCATCCTGCAACCATACTCTTCGTTTTGCTCAGCATACCTCGATGACATTGTGGTATTCAACCCAACAGTCAGAACATCTGCAACACTTGCAAATACTTCTCCAAGCTCTGAAAAGGGCAGGGCTGCACAATAATGCAAAATAATCCCGAGCAGCATGTACCCACGTTAAATATCTGGGGGACATACTGGGAGAAGGAGTGATAGCCCCTCAGGCAGAAAAAGTCAAGGCCATCTCCAATACGCCTTTTCCTTCCAATAAACGGTAACTAACAGCATTTCTCAGCCTCATCGGCTATTACCGACGATTCATACCCCAATTCGCCGAAATAGCCACACCCCTAACCAATCTGCTGAGAAAGAAAGTCAAACAGCACTTACCAGGTCACCCCACAGTTGAAGTGATTCAAACCTTTGAGAAACTTAAAGAGATCATAACAACCGACCCAGTCTTAATCTCACCTAATTTTGACAAAGCCTTCATTTTGTCCACAGATGCCTCCAATTCGGGGTTCGGGCCGACCTTTCACAGGTGGGGGAAGATGGACTAGAACATCCAATCCTATACATTAGTAGGAAACTTTTTCCCCGGGAATGTAAATAGCCTACCATTGAACGGGAGTGCCTAGCAATAAAGTGGGCAGTGGATAAACTAAAGTACTATTTAAAGGGACGCCCTTTCCTTTTACATACTGAGCATGCTCCACTCCAACGGATGTGCAGAAACAAGGCACAAAACCCCAGGGTACTCCGCTGGTTTTTGTTACTTCAACCCTTCTCTTTCGAAGTTAGACATAGGAAGGGAAAGGACAATGGTAACGTTGACTACCTTTATAGGGTCCCTCCTCTCCCCGATCGGGAGAGTCCAGCGGGGGTGGTGTGTGACCGGGCAGACCGATCCCAGGGGTCACACGAAGACATGAAGGACTGGTGGACTGTCTTACCTCCGTCTCCCTCTCTCTCTCATCCCCAACAGGAGAATTGGGCCTCGGACATGGATCAAGATACCTACGGAGAAAGAGAACAGGGTGCCTTTAATTGGGCTTTCTTCTATGACGAGGCTCCGCCCCCTGAGAACGTCACCGGACAACCACTGGATATGATCCAGGAAACACACCACCAGGCGTGCGAAATCACCGACATGGAGGAGGATAGCAGTGGAGCCGCGGTAGAGTAGAGAACGAGCGAGTTAATTCCCGAGAACAGCGAGGAACAACCCACGGGAGGAGAGCCATCACCGACGGACGCAGAGCCAGGAGGCCAACAACTCCTCTCATTCCGAGCCATGCTCAAGGGAGAGCGTGGCTATTCCAGGTACAAGACCGTCTCGGGCTGGGTGGGGAGGCGGGGACGCCCGTAAAACACCACGCGGAGCACGCCACTCCTTGTCACTTGCGGAGCCCCTCCTGTATTCCTCACTTCCTTTCCCTGTGTTCCGAAACCTCACACCCTCACTGAACTGCCACTGTAAAGAAAGTGCACAGATTACACGACTGCAACAGGTGTCTCCTCACTCCCGGCCCTATTAGAAGTGGTAATCAGATAAGCAGCCTCATTGACCGCTTCCTCTCTTTATTTCATTCTTTTGGGGGCTGCCGTTTCTTCACCGGACTGAACAGAAAGTTCAAGGACTGATCCATCAGCTGCCTGGAAGACCTGGGTGCCTGCCGCCATCACAAATCCTGCAACATTTGCAGCTGAAAGACTGACTAGCAGACACAAGCGTGTTCTAAAGAAAATAAAGCCATACCTATCTCGAGCCAGTCTCCGCCCTGTTCATTCCACGCCGCCACACCGAGCAAATGCATGGGGTCGGCCGTAGTCTGGAGGTGGGAGACGACTGTCTGGAGCGAGCCCGCCTTCAACAGCCAGTTGTCGAGATAGGGGAAGACTGGAACCCCTGATTGCGCAGATGAGCTGCGACCAACGGCATCACTTTTGTGAACACCCGAGGGGCGCTGGTATGGCTAAAGGGGAGCACGGTAAACTGAAAATTCTTGTGGCCTACCGTGATCCTGCAGGTAACGCCTGTGGCCCGGCACGACGGGAATATAAAAATACACTACCATCCAGTCTCCAAGATCAAGGGCCGACAAGACCTGAGCCAGAGTTAACATCTTGGACTTCTCCTTCCGGAGGAAGCGATTGACGCCCCTGAGGTCCAAGAGGGACGCAGGCCATTGTCCATCTTAGGCACCAGAATGTAGTGGGAATAACAAGCACTCGATGGCCCCCTTGGACAACAGGGCCACAACTTCCTGGTGAAGAAGTGCCAAATGATCCCCGACATGCGGTGGTACTGGGGTGGCATGGCTGGGGGGTAGTTTCGAAGGGGAGGTAGTAGCCCCTTAGGACTATCTGTAAAACCCACCTGTCCGACGTGATGGTGCACAAGTGGGGGAGGTGATGGCTGATCCTGTGGCCCACTGGCGTTTGATGGGCCTGAAAGACCGGACTAGGAAGGTTTGGAGGCAGTGGTGCCCGGGGTGGAGGTGGACTGACCCGCCCGCTGGCCCCTTGACTAGCCTCGGCAAGTCCCACGTCCGCGATGTTGCTGCGCAGGCCTGTGGCTCTGAAGCAAACGTGTAGGGCGCTCCTTCTGTGGCCACAAAAAGAGCGGAAAGCAGAAGGCGGAGGAGGTTGCGTGGCTGAAAGGCCCAAGGACTTGGCCGTAGCCCGCGAGCCGTTAAAGCACTCCAACGCACTGTTTTATTGCCAAAAAGGCGAATGCCATCAAAGGGCATGTCCATCAAGGTGTTCTGGACATCTCCAGTAAAACAAGTTGTCCTCAGTCAGGCATGGTGACGGAGCGCCACTGTCGTGGAAATCGCTCTGCCCAGAGAGTCGGCAGTGCCAAGGCCACATCGAATTGTGAACTTCGCTGCATATCTCCCTTCAGCAATCACTTGGAAGAGCACTGTCCGGGCCTCCTCCAGACACAGGGGCAGCACCTACACCACCGTATCCCACACAGAGTTGGAATACCGGCCCAAGAGACATGCGGTGTTCACAAACCGCAGCCCTGAACTGGCGGAAGAAAAAATCTTCTTGCCGAACTGTTCCAGTTTCTTGGATTCCCTGTCCGGGGGTGCAGAAGGGAATGCGCCTTGGGACGCAGAGGCTTGGACAATCAAGCAATGGCGTTTCTTCGACTTCTTGTGATGCTTTGCCTTACCTGACCCAGAGTGCGAAGACTTCGAACCCAACGAACAATGGTGATGGCTCCGCGACCGGTCCCTCGAACTCCCACAGGACAGGGACCTGGAACAGGGCAGAGCCGACTGCCAGACTTCAAGCAACTTTTGGGACTGCTCCCGCAAAGTCTTTGTCGCCATGGCCAGGCAGTCGGGGCACCACTTGGGGTCGTGGTCACATCCCAGGAAGTAGAGACACATGCGGTGCGGGTCCGTCACCGACATCATGTGATGACAGTCCTTGCAGGACTTGAAACCGGGCATCCCTACGGCACCAGGAATCAATCGACTCGATAAACAGAGACAAAAAGGCCTAGAAAAACTCAGTCAAAAAGTGACTGGGGGAACCGATCTCTCCGGATCTGCGCTTGCTGGTGTGGAAAAAGAAAGACCTGATGTCAAAACACGAGGGCAGAGTCATAGTAGCTGCTGCGATGTCATCTCAGCGACGATGCGACGGACGCGGAGCCGCACAACGCCACCTTTCGACGCGCAGGGGTACTGCTGCCGAAAACTTTCCGGATCCAGTTTGACACCGGGGGGTAATTCTAAGGTAAGGAATCTATCACTACGTGTTTCTTTAAGAAATTCAATCTAAGCAACCCATCCTTAAATTAATAATTGTATAATTAACTGTTATAATGGTGAGATTAAGAACAGGTATAGAAATCAGGATCTGTAATGTACCAGGCCAAACCTAAAGGGCAGACAGGCCCTTAGTGGTAAAGTTTAGTGTAGTTCCTATATTCCCAATAGGCTCTGCGCTTTGGAATATTATATCCTATAGATTAGACGTAGGACTGAGGTCGACTAGGTCTCTATCGAATATATTAAACTTAATAGTGAATGCCAGCTAGTTCAGAGGTCACTAGAAACTTTCTCGAATTCACAAGAAGGGATTAGTTTCTGACAACCGCATAAACATGACAACTTTGTTTCCCAAGAATAAGAAATCTATCTCTAGAGTGGCGGAAACAATAGATAAGTATTTCACTCAGTCACTTGTGCATGCTTCGTTTCTACACAGGTGCGGAGAAATAGAGAGACTGGCGTTTTCAATAAAAGGTTATACTGAACAGTCTTTTTTCTCATGCAAGTAAAGTGAACTGCTACAATCGTAATGCAGATGGCAAAGTATAATGCGTACAGCGAGAACAATATTATAAAATAATACTGTACGAGCATTATATGGTTTCTAAACCATACATAAATACATACATAAATAACAAGGGCTAAAAGTACTTAACTGGTGCTTCTAAAATACACCTACCCCAATGTACCTAACCTAAGTCTGGTATGCGGGAAGGAGTAAGTGTGGTGTAGCATAGGTTTAGTTTTTCTTTGCCAAGAATCTATCCAAGGTTTCTCTAGGTTCTAATCAGCTCCATACCTTTAATTTAGAATGAAGGAGGTCTGGTATCTCAGTCTCGGGACTCGATTTCCCAACACCCCGCAAGGGGAGCTTGGAAACACTGGAGCTGGATTCTCGCCGAGAGGAATGCAGCCTCTCGATCAGTGCATCAGCTGGAGGGCCGGCTTCCTTCGGCACTTGCTGTAGCGAGCTGGGTCGGGCAAGTAGATAGTCAAACTGCTCCGAACCACCGTTCCTTGCTAGAGCAAGTAAAGGCATATTTATACCTTGAAGGTGTCTAGTTTGACGTAAAGTCAGGCATAATAATGTCAGGAAAGAACCCCAAGGGATTAGTAGTTCTTTGTAAAGTACATGAGTTCTTAGACAAATCAATATTCAAGCAAGGGAAGGTCCCTGACTGCTTAAGCCGATTTTCCAAGAAATCGTTGTGACGTTTTGGTACGGGTGGAAGTAGCCATGCCTGTATTTGGTCTGCATGGGCTATGTCTAAATAATGGAATGATTTCTATGCCTATATTAGGGCAGTGTGAATTGTACCTATATAAGGGCATGAATCGGGAAAATTCACTCGGATCCTAAAACGTCACACAACCCAATAATGATTATGTGGCTGAGCGCAATGACTAATGCGCTTTAAAATTTTAATGGCCTTTTCCACTCATGCCAAGTCCAGCCTCTCACCCACTTCTGTCACTTCTGTGTTTTAGGATGTCTCAGCCCCCAAATAAATCTATGTTCATGTTTAAAGTCGGATAGTGGGAGCCCCAGTCAGGTCTGCAAGTGTCTTCAAGGGTTCACATGGGATGAGCAGCAGGCCGTGGCTTTCTCATCAATGGCCTATGCGCGGTTAGTGAAAACTTCCTAGGGTTCCCAACAAAGGAAATATATTGCACGACCCGGGTTTATGGCGCTGCTGATGTGTATTTTATTAAAGCAAATGCTCGGCAGGTCTGCAAGAGTGTGCAAGCTGAAGGTCAGTGTTTGCAACTAGGTCATGAAGACAGTGAAGAAACAATGCAATTTTCGTGATAACTCTATTTTTTTGTTTGTAGTTTTTTATATCGCGGACTCGACCCGAAGGTATCAGAGCGCTTTACATGAGTACTTGTTGCATTACAGACTGACCCATTTCTAAAAAAAACAATAAAGCACAGGGAGATGGAGTAATTTGCCCGTAATCACAGGATATTCAAGCTGAACGCAGAGACTCAAACCTGGTTCCCCAGCTTCAAGGTCAGCCGCCCTGTCCGTTGAGCCACACTCTCAGGGATACAGAGATAAATCACACTGATGAATACAGATTCTAGGTGCGCACTCGCCTCTCCCCAATGGGAAACAGAATCTTGCAACTGATATTAGTGGAATGATATATTTCTGAAATCTGACGATTGGTGACTTTCACATTCTTATACCACACAATTGGGTTTAAAAGATAAGGAAAGGGACAATGTTACTGCATTCTTGTCAGTTTTTCCTATGCCTGCTCAAGAAACAAATGAGGCTTTGCTTGCATTAGGGACCAGGAAGCATTACCACAATAAACAAGGATTTATAGCTGCCAGGAAAGCAGGGACATTCCAACAAGGAGTTCACCAGCCAGAGATGGCAAACGGAGAGCTCCTTCTGCAAAGAAATATTCCAGCGGATTCCAGGACCACCTGGTTGTGAAAGGGAAAGCTCGTATTTTTAGTCTTGACACGTGTGACCTCGTATTGCACGGTGCATGAAGGAAGAAACGCAAATCGGAGGGGTCAAACAGCACTGCCCGGAGGCACAGGCAAGATCTCGGGAACAGCAAGACTCGCAGCATATGAAAACACACTTTACCTGTAGAAAGTCTAGCATCGGCTACTTTGAATTGACCCGTCATGGAAAGAAGATAGAGTCAGAGAGGCAAATAATGAAAGAAAAGACCAACTAGAGAAATCAGAGGGAGCAGATGGAATGGTCTGTCGACAACAATAACAAGCACTCATCGGCTGCACTCTCAGGTCAGCATTGCATATAGAGACTGCATGAGCGTCGCTGCTCGCTCCTGCGTTGATGCTCCGTGGGAGTGAACATTTCAGAAAAGGTGGGCCCTGCACCCACCAGTAGTCATTTGCAGGCTACCATTTTTAAGTGACACAAGCTCAAGCGAATCCAAAATGTGCGAGGAGTCAGACCCCACAAAGTACAGACAACAGATCGCCTAACAGAGCAAGCGCAGATTAGGGTCGACCTAAAAAGCAGTGATCTTATTAGATCTATCTATTAAATCTGACATCCGATGGGCCCTCTTCGGGAAGTGAAAAGACCGACGACAGTGGGGAGGAAAGTATGGATGAAGAGCCTACGACAGGACATGCTGAAGAGAAGGGGGGTCAAGTCCAGTGGGATGAGGCTCAATGTCCTATTGAGGAGCCTGCTATGTCTGGTGTTTTAATGTCATACGTAAAAATTTACATGGTTTCTGTGCATACCTCTCCCACCATGCATAGTATTATTTACTGCCGTGTTCTTTGTACTGTGTTATAAAATGGAAAAATAAGGGTTTAAAAAAAATCTATTATACACTATACATAGTACTCCCTTGAATAACTGGCTTTCTTATGTAAATCATTAAATCACCTATTACTTTCACCATAGTGGAAGCGTAGCAGCTTCATTACGGTAGAACTACTTAAATCTAATCTTGATTAATAGGCCTCATAATCCCCTACTCAACACGAGAAAACATTTCTATAATTCTTAATCGGGGGCAATTTGTCATTCAAGACCCATTCGATTTGACAATGGGTAAGTCCCAGCACAATTTAACGCTTATAATCTAGACTAAATAAATATATAACCACAATCTTGCAGTACGCAGTGATGTGGTTTTACCTAAAGACTGATACTTCTGATAACCAGTAATATCGCTATTTGCTCACAACCGCCTCCAGTCAATAAATTAATTCTAGTTCCTACCAGATACATGCAACATCTCAATACAATTGATCTATTCAAAAATCATAAAAGGATTGCATGCTATGCCATTAATGCATGACATGTACAGAAACTGGTTATCGCTAGGCAGTAGGAAAAGATGCCGGAAACAATGATTAATCAGTTAAATGCTCCTATCAGGACGCGCCGGGCCAAGATGGCCGCGTGAGTCCTCGGCTCCGCCGTCGTAGCCCCCTAAGCCCTCCATCCTGTAATTACTGCCTTTAATGCTGCTGGACGGAGAGAAGACGGAAAGCGGAGCGGCCGGCCAAAGTTCCGACCTCCTGCCGTGCCCGGACACCGGAGTACAGGGCTCCGTGAGCTGCGGCCTCCCGGCGATCTGAAGCCAGGGATTGGAGTGGAGAGGCAGCCGGTGGGAAGTGCGGCAAAAGTGGGGAATCGGGCCAGAAATCGCTGGCCAAACCAAAACCACTCAGCGCGACTCCGGCGGAACTACTGTGGAGGCACTTTGGCGGTTAGGAGGACGAGTGGTGCCTTTGCGGGTGGGGGTGCTCCCCCTAGAGCCCGCTTCCTACTGAGTTCGGGTGTTTTGAGACCCCGCGGCGCAATGGTGACGCTGCCGGGTGTAGATCTACACTGAGGGCCGGCGCCGAGAGGCCTTCCTTGGAGGGGGGGGGGGGGGGGGGGGGGGAGTGTCTGCCAGCTCTCGTTTCACCCCCCTCGCTCCTTATAACACCAGGAGGGGGAGCATATAGAACAACATCTTAGGAGAACTGCTGCTCCCATGAGGGTGGCGAGAGGCCGGCCGGCTGAAGGTGTGCCTGCCAGCTTTGAACACTCAGCTGGAGTAAATGAGAGGCGGCGCCCGGACCCCCTGGGGTGCGATCCCTGGCCGTAGAGGGCCAAAGCTGCGTTGAGTGCGCCAGGGGTCTGGGGAGCCGAGCGGAAGCGCAGACAACAAGGGAGGTGGGGCCTAGAGGAGGGGAGCTGCTCTGATCAGGCGGTGCTGACCCTTCCCGAGTCTAGTGGCTCTCATGGTAGCACCGAGAGAGGCTGTGTGCTGTACCGAGTAAAGTGGTGGTTCTATTTTGGGCGAAGGAAGACCCGTTGGCGGGGAACTGGGCCCGGGGTGCAACCGTCGCTAGATACATACTGCCGGGGATCGCAGGTCTCTAACTCTCCGGTGGCTGGGTGGTCGAGTGGCTGCCCTGCACTGGGGAAGTGGACCAGGGTGCTCGGGGAGGTGTATCCCGAGATAGTTCTCTTATCTAGGTACTCTGTGGCCGACGCAAAATGGCAACCAAGCTGGATTCCGAGAAGCACCAATCCAGGTCATCCAAGGGAGCACGGCAAATCCAGCTGGACAGGTACATTTTGCCTAGGAGTTCACCAGCAGACCCAAAGACCACCAGTCTGGGGGGAGGATACGCCAGAGCTCCAGCTCCGGACTTGACCTTGCACGATGTTATGACGGCCATTTATGGAATTAGATCTTCCCTAGGCCAAAAAATTGAATCGCCAGACCACAAGCTGGATTCAGTTTCTATTGAGGTGAATCTCATCTACGCGGACCTCACCAAAGTCAACGAGAAGGTAAAGTCCCTTGATTTAAAGACTGCCAGCCTAATGGATGACGTAGCTCAGCTACAGCAGGACGTACAAGATCTTAAATCGTCCCATGAAAGGGCTGAGCGTCAGCTAGACGACTAAGAAGGGAGGGCAAGGCGCAATAATGTCCGCATTTTGGGAATCCCCGAGAAATCAGAGGGACCGTCCCCTGACCTGTTCGTCGAGGATCTGATTCTGACCCACCTGAAACCCAAGGGGCTCAGCAATTACTTCACCATTGAACGGGCGCATAGGATCCCAGGTGGGTGGCCGAAGCCCAGAGCGCCCCCCTGGCCGATGATCGCGAGGGTCCTGAACTTTAGGGACAAAGACGCTATCCTGCAGGCTGCCTGCACGGGATCCCCCTTGCGCTGCGAGAATGCCACTCTCTCTTTCTTTCCTGACTTTACGCAATTGGTACAGAAACAGCGGAGGAACTTCCTGGTGGTAAAGAAAAAGCTCAGAGACAAAGGAATAAGATATGCCATGATGTACCCGGCGCATTTGAGGGTGGAGATGGAGGGAAGAGCATGGTTCTTCGACAATCCTGATGTGGTGGCTGACTGGCTTGACAGCCGTCCTCCCAGTGGATCTGGAGCAAGGAACGGAGACGTTGACCCAGCAATGCAGGGACAGGACTGAGAGCGGACTTTTCTGGCCCCGGATTATAAAATCATGGTCAGGTACAAGGGTATGGGTGGGGTGCTAAGACATCAGACTCTGTCCAAGGGTACATTGCTTCTAGCATTAAGAAACAAACGCTTCTAAGGACAAATTGTTTGTGACAATTTTGGGCTTGGGGGGCGGGCAGCTGGCTTCCTTTCCCGTTTACTACTTTTAGTTATTTAGTAGTGTGTGTGTGTGTGTAGGGCGACAGGCACTCTGCCAGTTGGGGATGAGCGTAAGCCAAAAGCAGGGGTGCAGGGAGGGGGGGGAGGGGACGGTTTGGTTTTTCAATGTTGTAATTTTATTGTTTGCAGTTTCGAACTTATCGACACCATCAAAAAGCAAAGCAGGATTGCCACAGCTTTCACTGAGGCTAGATGTCGGTGATGTGGGCAGATCGGGGATCAAAGTGCTTAGCTGGAATGTTAATGGGCTAGGGGACAATATAAAGCGGGGGATGGTCAATCAATTCACTAGATGGCATGCACCGGATGTGATCCTGCTACAGGAAACCCATCTGATAGGAAACAAATGCATGGCCCTAAACAGGGGGGGGGTATAAACTGGTGGCAAATGCAGGATTTACCTTGGGGTCGTGAGGGTGGGCAAATGTGTTTCCTCTCAATATACGGGCCACGTGGACAGATAAGCGGGGTAGATATGTAGTGATATCGGGCCTGTGGGAAGGGAATAGGGACACTTTTGTCTCGATCTATGTTCCTCCGGGACTGCAGTCCAAAACATTCAAAGATCTAAGTATAATCTTTCTCACCTTCCCACCGGGTGTACTGGTGTTGGGAGGGGACTTTAATGCGGTGATGTCCGGAGACCTTGACAGGCATCCCCCTTGCGTAGTCAAGAACGCTCAGCAGTGGCTCAGTGAATTCGCAGATACGGTGGGGCTCGTAGATGGCTGGAGGGCGCACAACCCAGGGAGGAAGCACTTTACACACTTATCAGGGGCACACCATAGTTTGTCAAAGATAGATTATGTACTTCTCCCGGCATCACAAGTCCATACTATCCGAGAAATCAGTCACCTGAGACGGGGCATTTCAGATCACTCCCCGGTGTGGCTTCGACTGGAGTGAGAGGGTGTAAGTGCGGGTAAAGGGGCTCCCATTAATCCATGGCACCTAAAAGATCCACACACCCGGTGTAGTATTGTTAAAGCAGCGGATCACTACTTTCGGGAAAACGTAGCCTTGATGGAAACAGTAATCTGGGGTGAAACACTCCCGGATAGCTGGGAAAAAGAAGGAGAAGCAGGCGGAACTAGACAGAGCAGAGCGGGATGTGATTAAGTCAGAGGAGGAACTGGCATGGGCGGTCTCCCCATGAGGGCCTTCTTCTCCGGTTGCGACAGGATGAGTTCATTGGCATTGTCAGGAACAGAGCCAAGGCACAAGGTAGAGATGCACAAGGCAGAGTTTATGAGTTCGGTGATAAAGCGGGGAAATTAATAGCGTGACTAGATAGTCGAGAGTGGGCTTCGAGACTAGTGCCTGAAGTTTTGGGGCCGGACTCCAGTCCGATAACAGAGCCGCAGGCTATAGCGGATACCTTTGCGGACCACTACCGAATAATATATAGCACGGCCTGCAGATTTACTGAAGAAAACGCTGAGATGATACGGGACATAATGCTCCCCACGCTCTCAGATGATAATAGAGAATATTTGGACACCCCTCTGACCGATGATGAAGTGGCGCAAACTATCCGGTGGGCGAATTCGGGGAAAGAGACAGGCCCCAACGGTATTCCCATCGAATTATATAAATTGAATTCCAATAAAATTGCCCCTCATTTCCGGGCTATGTTGAGGGAGAGTAGGGAGAAGGTCATGCTTCCATATGATCAACGAGTAGCCAACATAGTGGTCATACACAAGGAAGGCAAGCCCAGATCGAACTGCTCCTCCTACCAACCTATATCACTTTTAAATGTGAAGCCTAAGGTCCTTGCCAAATTACTGGCGACTCGACTGATTAAAGTAATCACCACACTGGTTCACCCAGATCAGTCTGGCTTCATGCCGCATCGGAACACTGCCCTTAACCTACGGCGATTGCATGGTGTATTGAGCTGGGCGTCTACCATTGAGGAGACGGTAGTGATAGTATCGTTGGACGCCACTATGGCGTTCGATATGGTGGAATGGCCTTATCTGTTCGCAGTATTAAGCAAGTTGGGCTTCAGTCGGGAATACATAGGCTGGGTTCGCCTTCTGTACTCCGGCCCTATGGCACGGGTAGTTGTAAATAACCATAAATCCTCAGACTTTCAGCTCGGCAGGGGTACTAGACAGGGTTGCCCACTGTCCCAGCTACTATATGCATTGGCGGTGGAGCCAGTGGCGGCTTGGCTTAGGCAGGACCGATCGATCCGTGGGATAAGGTGGTCCCTGGACTGGGAGGACAAGATATCGCTGTACGCGGACGACATCCTCCTATACCTTACCAACCCCAGAGGTTCATTGAGCTGCCTTCTAGACGTGCTGGAAATATTTGGCAGGTACTCCGGATTCACGGTGAAGTGGCTCAAATCGGTGGTCTATGTCCTTAAGGGGGCACCGCCAATTATACAGCGGGGTTGCCCAATCCAGATTGTTTCTGACGTGTTCCAGTATCTGGACATTTTTGTTACACTAGACCCGAAACTCCGATATGCCCGAAATCTGGACCCACCTATACAGAGACTTAAGAAGGATGTAGCGCACTGGAAAGCCCTTTTTAAAATGATGGCCCTGCCACGCTTTCTATACACGCTTCAAACGCGATGGATCCAGTTCCGGCGACATATTTTAAGGAAATAGAGGTTCTCCAGAGACAGTTACTTTGGGTGGAGAGACCATGCATAGCGTTTTCTAAATTGACCCTTAATTGGTCCGACGTCGGAATTAGTCTGCCAGACTTGAAGAAGTACTATTGGGCGTCTCAGCTGGCGGCCATTAATACCGGGATCTACGGGCATCCAAGTGACCCCGGTTATGCAATGGACAGATGGCAACATCCGGGGGGGGGCGGGGGGGGGGGGGGGGGAGACTATACCAGAGCACTATATGCTCAACCCTGTCGATACCCACTAACGGGCCCTACTGCACATTCCGTCCACATCTGGCACACAGTCAATAAACATCTCAGATGCGGGGTAAACTCACCCTTGCCACACCAGCTCAGAGAAACTGGGTAACCTCTGGAAATCTAAGGGGTTTGATAAGTGGGACCTCATAGGGATCACTCGCATGAAAGACATTTGGGGGAGTGGAACGATACAATTGTTTGAGTCGCTTAAAGATCAATATAACCTGTCAGACGCGGAGCACTTCTGTTACCTACAGATCCGACATGCCATACTCACTCATGTCTCTAGTGGCGTGGTTCTCCCGGAGGCCTCTCCTCTAGGGACAGAGTGATAGACGGGCATCTCCCAGAAAAGACCCTATCCCTAATATATAGGAAGTTGATAAACAACATGGAAGACCCATTGCATGCCCTCAGGGGACAATGGACTGGGGATGGTATAGAACTGGAAGATGAAGACTGGCGAGAGACGGTCTCCTCCCCACGCGTTGTGGCAATCCAAGCCAGGCTTAGATTAGCACAGCTTAAAATACTACATAGGATATATATAACGGGCCCCGGTTTAGTTCGAATTAATAAATGTTTATGTGCATCCAAAACAAAAAAACAAGGCAGCAAAAGAACTGTTACTCGGGCTACAGAGAGTAATGGAAGAAGAATCAACGGACCTCATAGTCCTGGCCGGCGATTTCAACATGCATCTCTTAGGGTCTACCAAGGAAGAAGACTCAACGCAGGACCTCTCGAGAGCATGGGGAATTCCAACACAGCGCCAAATACGGCCTACTAAGCCACCAAGCGTAGTAACAAACTTACTCAGGGGTTTAGAACATCTAAATATGAGAACCCTGAATGGACGGTTTAAAGACGACGTTCCACCAGCAGCCACATACCACTCGACTGCTACGTCATCACATCTAGACTTCACTATTGTGACATTGTCCTTGCTTAATAAAGTAGCCACCTTCAAGATCGGTAACAGTAATTTTAGTGACCATCTTCCACAAGAGCTGAATCTTCTAGCAAGAGCCTGCCAAATCCCAGAAACCAGCAATTCCATCTTGCCGGAGGAAGCAACCAATCTAAGAAGAATAAGATGCAATTCCAGCAACATAGATAATATAGCGGCAGACGCCCAAGCCCTTTATAAACAAGGTCAAGACAACTCAACCGATCCAATAGAAAGTTGGGTATCATTTACTGAATCTATAGGAGATAAATACTCCCAACGTAACAGCCAGAAACAAGTGAATGTGGTAGCTGCCTCAATTAATGCACAAAATAGCCCTGTCCCTAAAAAACTAAAACTAACTATAAATCAAACCTTCAAGCAACTGCGCAAATTCCCAAACAATCGGGAACTGCAAACTACACTCCGGGAGCTTAGGACATCTCTAAAAAGGAGGAGATGGGAGAAGAAAAGAGCAAAAGATAACAAACTCTGGCGAAACTTATGTTTGACGCAAATCAGAAAAATAGTGCTACATTCTGGAAAACGGTCAACAAACTGCAGCGCCCTGATTATCAAGGTGTTAGTTCCAATATCACCAAAGCTACCTGGGTAGACTACTTAACTAAACATTTCAATGACCAAGATACCGAAATAACAGTTTCCCTGGGCCTCCAGTGTCACACCGTCACAAATAACACCATTCGGGTGGGGAGAAGCCAAAAGCATCACAGTGACGTGGGCACCGAGCCATCGATCCTGTCACAGCCAGAGGTAGCCACGGCTGTCAAATTAGTTTAGAAGACCAGCAAAAAGTACCCTTGGTAGAAGAAATACGTAAAAAAATCTCCATGAAGCAGGCGGGCAGGAGCACCGGGCCCGAATGGCATACCACTGTTGCTAAACAAGCAGGACATAGACTTCTGGAGTAACGCTTTAGTCCCAGTAATAGGACACGCCTTAAGAACAACAGAAAATCCTGAGTCATGGCGAGGCTCTATCATCAGTCCCATATTCAAGCAAAGGACGAGATCTGACCCAAACTACCACCGCCTGATAGCCTTGATCGACACAGAGGCCAAATACTATGCAGGCATTGTCCTAGGAGATCTTGTCGCTTGGTCTACAAGAAACAGCATTATACCAATGACCCAAACATGTTTTCGTCAAGGGCAAGGAACTATAACAAACATCATGGCCTTAACCATGCTCATGGATGCAGCGAAGCAAGGTAAATATCCCATGTACTTTTGCTTCATTGACTACTCGGCAGCCTTTGACCACGTAGACCGTTCCAAACTCTGGTTAAAGCTGAAAGAATGGGGGATTCCACCAACCCTTCTAGATCAACTCATACAGCTGCACACAGACACGTGGGTCAGAATTAAATTAGGTGCAGGTAGGCACCTCAAGAAAAATCACCACAAGGAAGGGCTTAAAGCAAGGATGCGTTTTGGCCCCTTTGCTCTTTAGCCTCTTCCTGGCAGACCTGACGGCACAACTGGATGTTTGTTCCTCACACCCCCCGAAGTTAGGAGCCATGGTACTGACAAATTTACTTTATGCTGACGACCTTGTACTGATCAGCAGAACTCCGATAGGACTTCAGCACCTTTTAGATGCCACCCACAAATTCTCACATTGGAACAGATTAAAAATAAATTTAAAAAAAATCAAAAGTTATGAGCGTAAACCATCACAAGAAGTCAAGTCCCAGTTGGTACATGGAAGGCAAATGCCTGGACCAAGTTACTACCTACAAATACTTGGGCGTACTCCTAGATAAAAACAACTCCACCACCACAATTCGAATCTTTACGAAGGAAGGGGGTAATGACCTGCTTGGCATTAAAGCCCCTAAAGAAATTACTGCCGGACTTAACTCTTGACCCTCTTTTGAAGGTCCTACAACCAGTAATTACCTAAGGGAGCGAATCCATGACAGGAAGAGATGCTGCTACCCTTAACTGTATACTTGCAACTTCTTACCAAGCAATATTCCAGCTCCCTAAATATGTTTCCCCAGCCCAAATAAGGCTGGAATTTGGAATCCAGAAACAGGAAATAGAAAGGCAGGGAGCTTTCTTAAAGAGTTGGCACAAAATCAGAGCTGGTGAGAAAGGGACCATGAACAATCAACTCTGGCTAGAGCTGTCCCGCACTGGAAAGTTACCAGCCAACGTCTACCTTCAGAACTCTCTGCAGGCGCTCGGACTGGCAGACGCCTAGGACACTCCAATGGGCCAGCTACGATGTTCTAAAACCTCAGCCCTACCTCAAGGTCAGAACCAAGCTGGAGACAAAAGATACATTCCTAAAGTTACGTCTGGGAGTCGGTCCGATCAACCTGTTCATGACACCGTGGGAAAGAAGAGGGGCTGATCACTTGGCCGTTTGTGTGCGAATGACACTGAGACTTTGATTCATATTATATGCATATGCAGGAAGTTAGACGACAAACAGAAAAGCCTGTTAAAACCCCTTTTCAGGCAGCACGGAGCAAGGACTTGCAGGCAGGCAGTGATGATGTGTTTTAATCCTTCCTTAGTGCAGCTAAGCTGTCATCTTACAAAATTCTTTGACCTGACAGCACGGAGACTGGGAAGCTCTTGCGGCCAACAGTTGAGACCTTTTAGGACAACAGCAGACTCTGAACTTGTCAGCTCCACTGGTTTCAATATTACGCAGTTCATATAAAGCTTTCACTTGGCCTACAATCCTGTGACAGTAGTGCTACTACAAAATGGAACAATTTTATGTCTTTTAATTTCAACACAAAGGCTTGTTTTAATCTTAACCTTTTTAATTGTTTTATTAAATGTAACTCCTTTGATATTAACCAACAATGTACTGAATGCAATGGTTTTAATTAATCATGCATAATACATTTCTTACTCTTACTTTACATTTGATAGAGACATCTAGTTGAAGATTAATTACCGTTGAAAAAAATACCCAAGCAATACCGTCCTCGGAGGAGGGAGTGCAGAGAAATTTTAACTAGAAAATCCTGCAGAACTGAGTGGCCAAAATGGCCATACCTGTGGACCTCACTGTCCAGGCAGTAATGCTAGGTAAATGTGTGTGGTGATGCCCACGTTGCTGTCTGACAGATGCCGAGGACTGGGACTTCACATTACAGCACAGTGGTAGCAGCCTTTGCTCTTGTGGAAGGTCGTTAAGGCTTCAGGAAGCTGCATTTAAACATTTTTTAGACCTATATCTCTTCTGCCTGTCCGAGCCAAGGTTCTTGAAAAGGAGGTACAAAAACGGTTCTTGAACTTCCTGGAAACCAACAAGCTGTTGCATGATACTCAGTCCAGATTTAGAGCTGGTTACAGCACCGAGACTGCACTCCTGGAAGTAATGGTAACCATTTGAGAAACCATGGACAAGGGCTGCTGTGCAATGTTGGTGCTGCTTGACCTGTCAGCAGCTTTTGACACGGTGGCCCACAAGATTCTTCTTAACAGACTAAAACAACTAGGGATTTCAGGGACAGTTTTAGCATGGTTTTCGTCCTTCCTTGAAGGACGAGTCCAAAAAAATCAGACTACAACCGTTTGTTTCATCTCCCCGACCTCTGATCTGAGTCCCCCAAGGATCGGCCCTCAGCCCTACCCTATTTAATGTTTATCTTGCTCCCTAAGCCTCACTCATCGAACAACATGATGTGAGTGTCATCTCATATGCTGATGACACTCAGCTGACGTTTTCTTTCAAAGACCAATAAGAGGTAGCGCTCTCCAAATTTAAGCATTGCCTGATTGACATCTCCACATGGATGACCACCAACTGTCTACGGCTTATTGCCGATAAAACCGAAGTCCTTTTTTTAAATCAACCTACGCCCCTCAGATCCGACCTCTGGTGGCCTTCGGTACTTAATCCTCCCCTTTGTCCTGTTACCTCTGCAAGAAACTTGGGTTTTAAAATTGACAACATGCTATTGTGTAAATCTCAAATTGGACAGGTCTCCTCCATTTGTTTCTTGAAACTAAAAGCGCTGCGTAAATTCCTCCATCTACTACCCATAGAGTGCAGAAAAACTATTGTCCATGCCCTAGTGACATCCCAATTGGACTATTCTAATAGCCTAAATCTGGGTTTACCAGACTACCTGTGCAGAAAGCTGCAAACAATTCAGAATTCAGCTGCGAGGCTTATAAGAAACATCCCACTCAGACACCAAATCTCTCCTCATTTACGCAGCCTTCACTGGTTGCCAGTTAGGAGACGAACAGAATTTAAAGCTCTTACCATTGCCTACAGAGAAATAAAGGGCAATGGCCCCCATTACCTTAGGAAATTAATTCACATATCCCACCAGATAAGAAACCTCAGATCTAACCACCAAGCCAGAATAGGTGGACGCTCCTTTGTTGTCAAAACAACCGCCCTCTGGAACTCCTTACCCCTACAAATCAGGAAGGCCCCTTCGGAACGTAGTTTCCATAAGCTACTAAAAACATGGTTATTTAACCTTCCTTAGCTTCGGATAGGCCACACACTCCCCTCCTCTCTGCACAGCGCCAGGACACTCCCGTCGGGTGTAGCCGTGCGTTCTATTAGACTCTTATTATTATTATTATTATTCTTTGCCAGAGCATAGCAAATCTTGATGCAAATGCCCCATCTTGAGATGGCCCTCTTCTGCACGGCCCAACCCCTCTTTTCTCAAACGTACCCCACGAAGAGTTAGTCATCCACCCGGGACTCTTTTGTGCAGTTTAGGTGGAACAACGCTCTTCTTGGGTCCAGACGGTAAAGTCACTCCTCTTCTGGATGCGGGGAGTGTAAAAAGTGGGCAAGGTGACAGATTATCCCACATGGAAAGAGGCCCTGGTGTAAAGCACCAACTTGTAAGGGAATATCATCAAAAAGGGACGCTTGGACGACAAAGCTTCCAGATTGCTCACCCTCCTGACAGAAGTAATTGCCATGAAGAAGGCTGTTATAATTGTGAGCAGCCAGAATGGGTAATTATGCAGGGGCTCGAAAGAAGCGCACATTAGCAAAGTGAGAACCAATTTAAGGTTTCACCGAGGCATAAGGAAATGGGCAGATGGGAATATATGTACAAGGCCTTTCAGGAATCTATGTACAGTGGGCGATTTAAATAAAGAGGGTTGGTCTGCGGCCTCAGGATGGCAGCAAAGCTGAAAGATTCCCTTTCAAAGTGCCCAGAGCAGAGCTCTGCTGGGCAAGGGTCAAAATAAAAAGCAAATAAGCAGATAAAGAAGCAGAAAGCAGAAAGAGGGTCAATAGACTGCTCTGTACAATATATTACAAATGTCTTCCACCAAAAGGTGTAAAGTGTTTTGGTGGAGGAACACCTGGCTGCCAGAACAACATTACAGGCTTCGGGCAGAAGGTCAAAAGCTATCAACTACTGCGACTCAATCTCCACACAAGACAGCTTGGAGTTGACAGGTTGGGGTGGAAGACCCTTGTCTACTGCTGTGATAGAAAATCCTCCTGAAGGGCCAGCCTGATCGGAGAATCAATACTCATTCACAAAACATCGAGATACCAGATTTTCTTTTCCCAATCCAGAAACACAAGGATGACTTGGGCCCGGTCATTCCTAATCTTCTTGAGAACTCTGGGTAGGAGTGGCATGGGCGGAAAGGCATACAAGAGGCCCAAGCTCCACTCAAGACTAAAAGCATCTCTGAGCAAGAGCCGACTTGGAAACTGCATGGCGGAAAACTGCTGACATTGCACATTCTCGACAGTGCTCGTTCTTGGCGGAGGCAAACAGATCTAACCAAGGCTCTCCCCACTGCTGAAAGAGACATTGAGCCACCTCTGGATGGAGACGCCATTCGTGATCCACTATGCGTCGGTGGCTGTGTTCATCCGCCCTGTCGTTCAGAAACCTGCCAGGTGTTGAACCACCATGGATATGCCCTGCTTTTCCAGCCAAGTCCAGAGAAGCACAGCCTCTTGACAAATGGTCCATGACCCCACCCTACTCTGTTTGTTGCAACACCACAGGGCGGTGGTGTTGTCTGTTAACACCAGCACTAGCCTTACCTTGATGGAGTAGAAAGGCTTTCAATACCAAACGGATCGCTCAGAGCTCCAGCATGTTGATGTAGGGTTCAGATTCCACAGAAGACCAGAGGCCTTTGACCTCCACCTCTCCCAGATGTCCACCCCATCCCAGCAGTGACACATCTGTCCCTACTGCGTGATCCTGGTGGGGAAGGGTGAGTGGTCTGCCTCTGACCCAATTGCGATTCATCAGCCAGCACAGCAGGTTTCGTGCAGTTCCCTCTGAGATCTGGACGATGTCGACAAGATTCTCCTGATGCTGTGCTCATTGGAACTTCCGGTCCCACTTTAGAGCCCACATATACCATCAGACATGTGTCACTAACAGGTTTTAGGAGGCCGTGAGGCCCAGCAGCCGCAGCCATTCTCACCAAAAGCCAGGATAGAGGCTGAAACATTGGTATCATAGCCTGAAAATCCTGGACTCGGCGCTCAGGATAGGCCAGTAACTGCACTGTGTCCAGAACTGCTCCAATGAAAGGTAGTGTCTGAGAGGGAGTCAGCTGTGAATTCGGCATGTTGATAGTGAACCTCAGCGAATGAAGGAGGTTAGCCATAGTCTGACAGTGGGAGATGACAGCCTGGGGCGAATCTTCTTTAGCAGCCAGTGGTCAAGAAAGGGAAGCCTGGCACGCCTGATCTGCGCAGATGAGCAGCAACCACTACCATCATCTTGATGAACACCCAAGGGGCGCTGGTAAGGCCAAAAGGGAACACAGTGAACTGAATGTGCTGTGGCCTACCATAAACTGAAAGTAGCATTGGTGGGCAGGCAGAACAGGGGTATGAAAATAAGCGTCCTGCAAGTCCAATGCTACCATCCAGTCTCCAGGGTCCAGGGCAAACAGGACCTGAGCTAATGTGTGCATCTTAAATTTTTCCTTTTTAAGGAAGTAATTTTAGGGCTCGAAGGTCTAGGACAGGACGAAGGCCCTGGTCCTTTTTGGGGGACAGAAAGTAGCAGGCATACCAACCATGACCTACCTCTGGCGCCAGAACCCTCTCTATGGCTCCCTTAGCCAAGAGAGTCATGACTTCCTCCTGAAGCGAAATTAAATGATCCTCCGTCAGTGGGTTGTAGGATGGAAGCATGGAGGGAGCCATGGTCTTAAGGTGGAGGGAGTAGCCACTTTGGATGATCTGGAGGACCCACCTGTCTGATGTAAAGGTTTGCCAGTTGTGGAGGTGATGGTTGATCCTGCCACCAACTTGACGCCCATGGTCTGGAAGGGTGAGACTAGGAGGGCTTGGAGGCAGAAGCTGCTGGGGGGTGGTGGTTTGACCGGACCTCTGGCTACTTGACCCTCGTGGTCAGAATGAACCGCTCCTTCGTTCCCACATGGGTTGTGGAACTTGCGCAGGAGGGGGTCTAAGATAGGGTTGGCACAGTTGAAAGCCCTTTCTATAGCCGCGAAAGGAGCAAAAGGCAGCGTGGGGACGGGGGCGGCTAAGAGGCCCAAGGACTTGGCTGAAGCCCATGAGTCCCAAAGCGCTCCAGCGCCGTGCCTGCCGGGTCTCTGAAGAGACGGGTCCCAATAAAGGGCATGTCCATGAACGAGGCCTGGACAACCCCTGAAAAGCGAGATGTTCTCAGCCAGGGGGTGGCATCTAACAGACATTGTTGTGGAAATCGCTCAGCTCAGCAAGTCAGTCGTGTCTAAACCTCATCGGATGGAGAACTTCGCTGTATCTCTTCCGTCTGATACTGCTTGGGAGAGGATTGCCTGGGCGTCCTAGGGAGCTCTGGCAGCTCTTGGGCAACCGTTTCCCACAGAATGTGGGAATTACAGCCCAATAAGGATGCAGTATTCACTGACTGCAATGCAGAGCTGGCGGAAGAAAAATGTTTCTTGCCCCAACTGTCCAGCCTCTTAGAACCCCAGTCAGGGGAAGTGGCAGGGACAGCGCCATGGAAAGTAGAGGCTTGGGCCAACAAGCTCTCTGGCGTGGGATGGGTAGTGAGGAAGTTTAGGTTACCCGGGGTAGTGCGGTGGCGGCAGGCGATCGTCCTAGTAATAGGAACCCCTGTGCTGGGCATTGGACCAGGCTCCCAGAAAGATGTCCGTGAGGGCTTCATTGAAGGAAGCAGGGGTTTCGAAGGGAAAGCTCCCGACTGTAGGACCTTCATCAAAATGTTAGTCTTGACCGCCACTGTGGGGAGCTGAAGGTTAAGGACCTCAGCTACCCTGCGCACCACCATAGCTTAAGATTCACCATTCTCCGTAGCCACAGTAGGTGGAGAAAGCATGGCAGAATCTAGGTATGTTTCCAGTCCACTGGCCTCATCCAATTCCTAATACCAGTCCATGTCCTGATCATATTGCTGGTATTCTAAAGGTTTCAGTGACCCCTCCCATTCTTCTCCCAATCCTGGCCTGCCCAAATAAGGCTCCTAGAACAATATAGGGTAAATGGGCCCTGTCGGCACCAAAATCTGCGTCCGTCGACGCAGTACTGGCTCTGTGTCATCAGGGTGCCACTGAAGGGTACCAGTAGCGCCAGGAGCATTGGCGTCGGGACCGGCATCGGGGAAGGTTACAGTGGTGTGAGCGGCATTGGTCCGGATCCATGGGGATAAAAAGGGGGCATCGGCGCTGGGTTCAGAGCCACATGTGCAGAAACCAATGGACCCCCCCCTCCCTCCCCAGACCCTGGGGAGTCTAAGTTGAGCGGGGATTGCTCCAGCTCCCAGAAAACCGGGGAGGCGGGGTGCTGACCCAGGCGCAGAGTACGGTGAACAAGGCCTTGAACCTCAAGGCTCCCTCGTCATTTCAGATGACCTACGGGGAGAAGTCGAAGCAAGCTTCGACTTCTTGTGCCTCCTACCGGAGTGTCCGGAGGATCGCGAGTGGGACAAAGAGGACTTGGAGCGGTTCCGGGACCTTCCTCTCAAGCGGGACCGAGACCTCAAAGCAGGCGGGCGTGGAGTCGCCTGCTGGGACAGAAGCAGCTTTAGGGACTGCTCCCTCAAAGCTTTCAGAGAAATGGCCCGGCAGTCGGAGTAAGACTTCGAGTCGAGGTTGCACTCCAGACACCACAGGCAGACCAGATTAAGGTCAGTCACCGACATGGCGCGATGACAGGCGCCGCACGGCTTGAACCCTGAAGTCTTCCTAGATAACATCCCACACAACAAAAAGGGGGTCGACAAAATGTTGAAAAAATCCTGTCAAAAAGTGACAGAGCGTAGCTCTCTCTATGAAAGAAAAGAACTGGCATCAGCGTGTTGAGGTGGTGCCTATATAGGCGACACGGATGTCACTTCCAGCGCAAATGAAGCTATGCAGAGCAGACCAACACCACCTATCCGCACGCAGGGGTATTGCTCAAAGAAAAACTTAAAGATCCAGTCAGCCACCTGGGAAATTCAAAGGTAAGGAATCTGCGGCTAAATGTCTCTGACAGATTTTGGTCTTAACTTCCTGGGTAGGAAGCGGAAGGACAAGAACCTCTGCTGTCCTCAGCACAGCCATTGCACAGAAGCACTTTCCTCAGTGTGAGGGCCTGGAGCTGAAATCAACCCAGTGTCCGGAGAGACATCCAGACAGTTGGCATCCTGGAGATCTTCCCACCAATTGTCCTCATGGTAAAGGCGGGCAAACTCATCCCCAGCCTCATAGCCACCATTATCCAAATCAGTCCTAAACAACTCATGTAGAACATGAGTTCTTCTGAGGGGCAGTGGTACCCTATTGGAATCAATGGGGTGGCCAACGGGCTAAGGCTTTATGAGAAGCTTGGGTAACTGGTTTAGGTCAGGTGCGGCGCAGTCTCGGCACTGGATAGCACAGTAGGTTGGCCATCATCATCCGGTGTCGATAGAACTTGAGTCAGTCGATTGCGGTCTGGCATGGGATGTGGTGCTAGAAAGTGAACCAGTACTGATATCTGTCCGGCACTGGGAGCAAATCGAGAGGCCTGAATGACACTGAGGGAGGACTAACCAGCAGAAACCATGTTGGGAGGCCTCTTGGCCTCGTTAGAGCACAAAGGCAGGCCAGAGGGAGCCAGTAACGTGACAAAAGGCTGCGGCATGGCATCCCAAAATTGTTCAATTTGCTGCAGCGTCATTGGGTTGCTCTGGTACGAGGGACGGAATCGGCTCAGAGGGGAGACGACTTGTAGAGAGAGTCTGGGAGGCACACTGACACCCTCTGGCTTTCCTCAAAAGATTGAGAGAGGAGGGAAGAGGACGAAGCCTGCTTTAACTTTGTGTTTTTTAATTCAACTTATCCGAAGATATAGATGGTGACGACAATCAGTCACGGGATCGACCCTGGGAAAGGGACCTCGCTTGGACCTTAACCAGTCACGATGTAGAGTTCAGTTTTGTGCTTCGCAATAAACATAGTGGCTTTTAGCTCCCGGGTGCCCTTGGGTTTAATCAAAGCACAGTCACTGCAGGTTTTGGGAATGTGATCCTACCCCAGGCACCACAGGCAAACTACGTGCTGGTCAGTCACAGACATTTGTCTGCGAAATTTCCCAAAAGGTTTAAACCCTGAACATTTAGGTGGCAGCATTTAATTTGCACACAGTAGGAAATATATATTTGGAAAATAGTTGAAATCGTAGTCTCGAAAAGATGAGGGGTAGCTCCAGATTTGCGTCTGTTGGTTCAGATAGAATGGAACTGATTTCAGCGAGCCTGGGGGGGCTACATTGGGGCCGTGCATTGCTTCCAGAGTGGAGTGACATGACATCAAAGACGCAAGATGCCAACTATCGGCACGCAAGGGTACTACTCACGATTTTTACGGATCCAGTCTGATTCCTGGGGGGAATATTAATCAAAAGGTAAGGAATTTGTGTGTAGACATCTCTATCCGAAATAACAGAATGTGGCAGGTTTGCTTACATTCAAATTAACTGGGGGGAGTCTGGAATGTTCCCCATACAAACAGCATGATCAGGCTTGCTCTCGAATAACTCATCTGCTGGTGTGAAGATTCAGTCAAAAATTTGAGCATTTCCAATAACACAGAAAGACAATTGGTTATCTGGGACAATTACAGACTGGCACTGGAAAAATTAACAGGACAGATAGAGAGGGATACAGCTGCTGCTATCTAAGAAGAGCAGATTTGCCCTGCTAAAAATGCTAGTGTTGTCCAAATATTTATATCTCTTCTCTAACTTCGAAGTTACCCACAGTAAGTACTGCTTTGTAAGACTGCGAACGTTAATGGTCACTTCGGTATGTGGTATGCAGAATCCTAGAGTGAAATTTAAATTTGAGGGGCTCAACAGGAACCATATGAAAGAGAGCTTGGCGGGCAAGGCCTAGGTGTGGAACATGGCAGATGTGTGAGCGTCAAGCTCTCTGGCTCAGCAGATATCCTGAACCATCCGGCAGTCTGCAAGCCTCAATTTTGTAAAGGCTAGAAGTGCTGCACCCGGGGGCTGCTCTGGGGCATTGGAACTCGATGGTGCATTTGCACAGGGGCACTGAGTCATGTGCCAACGACAGAGGTGCTCCTCACAGGGACTGACATTTGACACCTGATGCACCCCACCCGAGCCCCTAGCGACGACTGTTGCAGAAGTGGGATATCGGTGAGGCGGCACAGTCACATTTCTTTGTTTTCCCTGCGGCCTGTCGGGCTGAGCCAGGGCCATGGGCAGACCCGGGTGGTGTGCCGCGCAAGCTTCCCTTGCTGCTGGCCTACCAGGACCAATGCACAGGTGGATCCTGGTCTGGAGGAGCCGTGCTGTTGCCTGGGAAGATCCTAAAGGGGAGCATTTTACCACAGAGGCCTGCAGGGAATAGCGCAGCACCCGCTGCAATAAGAAATCCTCTTTCCCCACTATGCTTCATAGGAGGAGATCTGGCTCCTGGTAAGCATTGTTGCAGCACTACAACCCCACTCAATGGTCCTCCCCATAACTTTTCAGGCAGGGGGGGCCCGCTGGACGGTTTGGAACACTAGGACACAATGTTTTGGAGTCCACTCCGATTTATCTGCCACATGTTTGAAGCTGGTTCTCTCACGTCCTTCTGCATTTCTGGTATTCATCAACACATACCCTCCTCTGGTGATACAGTTCTGTCGGCAGGGAAACTGCCTTTAGCCAGGGGACTTAGATCACGTAGTAGGAGGTACTGCTCTTCATGTGGGTGTATGGACATATGGTCAGAGTATCAGAGTGGAGCCTCATTTTGACTGGTACAGGCTACTCCGGCTTTGCCAGAGGGGTGGTACTGTGGATTAGGACCAGGACGCCATTTAAGGAAGAATGGACACACATTGATACAGACAGTCAATTTCTACTTGCAGGTGGTGCCTTAAATGGCCATACACTAAAACTTGGAGTCATTTACACCCCACATATCATTCACTTGCCCTTTTGGTCCCGAATAACATCTGCCATGAATGACTGGCCTAACATCCACTGAATTTCTTGGGGGGGATTTCAACACGATCCTTGATGCCTCCCTTGATAGCTCTACACCTCCGCTCTCTCAATCCCGTGCCTTGCTGGGCTTGGTGTATCAACAACAATGGTTCGGCCAATAGCTCGCTTAATCTTCCCGCCGGCCCTCAGCGCCTTGACACCCTTGTTAACTGTTTGCGCTTTACAAATACAGGACATTTACATTTGTCCATAGATGATACCCGATGGATAAAGCATCCACTGCACCACAAATTTTCATTCCCTTCCTCTGTGCACAAATTACATTCCTGCCTAGACAGGTTTGTTTGTTCCACGCCTATACATACAGTAGTATCTGCCCTGCACTACCAAGCTATGTATACAACTGGTTCTCTTCTTCCATCTTTAAACACTGCACTTATTTCTTTTCTGCTGAAACCTCATAAGGACCCGAAAGATCTAGGATTGTATTGTCCACTCTCTATCTTAAACACAGATTATAAAATTGTCACTAAGATTCTGGTTACTCAGCTGCTCCTGATACTACCCAACATAACACACGACGATCAGACGGGTTTTGTTCTTGGTTGTAACACATTTCTTAATGCCCGCTTCCTTTGTTGTGTCAAAGATGAATCTGCATCTTTGTACCCCAGAGGGTGGTGCATTGCTCTCGACTTGGAGAAGGCATTTGACACCCTACATTGGGATTACATGCACAACGTGTTATGACTGTTTATAATTGGCTTCCCTTGGTGAAAATGGATTAATGTATTGTATTCTGTCTCTACAGCTACAGTGAAAACCAGTAGGTGTATTTTCACTTCATGGCCAGTGTGCAGAGGCACCAGACAGGGCTCTCCTGTATCACCACTGTTGTTCGCCATGGCAATGGAACCTTTGACACTTACACGGGGCTGAGTGAGGGAATCCCAATAAAAGGTGAGATTCTCATAAGTTTACTATAAGCGAGCAATATTCTATGTCAAAGACGCAACATGTGCCTATCTTCTATAGCTCAGATTCTCCAAATATTTCTGGCCTCATGGTGACCTGGGCTGAATCTTGCATCTTTCCTCTGCAGCAAACTTGCAGATTTACTCTTCAGATGAAGCTCGATCCCAGACTGCAGAAGGTAACTAATACATTCAAAAATCTTCGGCTCAACATATATAGTTCCCCTGCAAATTTCTGTGATGGTAAACTAGGCAAGGTGTTGAGACATCTAAGCTCACAGATGACTCTCTGGGCTTCTTTACCTATTTTGTGATTAGGAGGGTGGCCTTAGTGAAGAAGGTGGTCCTGGCCAGTCTTTTTTATTATGTCACTAACATTCCTCTCCCCCTCCACTCCTTTTTAAGTCTTGCCTAGCGTTGCAGCGTGCATGCGCTGCTCGCTCTGTGAGGGCTATTGTGATCGAAGAGATTTGAGAAGGGGACTTGAAGCCCCGGCCCTCATTTTCATGGGCTTGCGTCATTGATTATGTAAAACGGTGGCCTCTGATTTAAACAGAGGATTTTGTGTTTACGCCCCATCTTCTTTTCGTCCGGCCTCTCTGGACTGGATTGTCTGCTTGCCAGCTGTCGTGACTGAATTTCTTATCTATAGGGGGTGTGTATGTTTACGAGTTACAGGTGTCATAGCCTGGCCTCAGCTGCCCCGGGGCACTGCCACGGTTCCCGCTGTGTTTATTTTTTTGTTTTGTGCTGAATTGAAGCTTGCGTCCCTGCAGCCTCCCCAGCTCTCCGTTGAGGGCGCTCCTATCCTCCCTCCACAGCACCCGCACTTACCGCAGAACTGGCCTGTGTCCCTCCCTCCCCCGGGCTTGCTGCCCAGCGCGCCGCATGCAGACTCACCCCGGGAAATGGGTATCCTGTGCATCAAGGAGCAGGTAGGACGCGCTCGGGGCCCGCGGGAGAACTACGCGAGATCGGTGATGCAGCACGGCCTACTGCTCTTTAAGAATACCCGCCGCCCCACACAGCGCTCTCGTCCCGTCTCGAGATTACTGAGTGGGGCGGTCGGTATTTTTAAAGTGAAAGTGCGCATGGCTTTTTTAATTTCTTTGCTCCCGTCTGTAAACCTGGCAATGGCAGCCATGTGTTGGCTCTAGCGAAAGGCGCACTTCGGCTGCTTTGTAGTGCTAAGAAGTGTACGTTTCTTCCGTTGACATCAGGCTCCCCGCGGAGCGTCTGCCTCTTGCTCTGGTGTTGTTTTTGTGCTCAGACTACTCCCCGCCCCTTCTCACCTCTCTGAGAGCCAGTGCCCCCTTTGACACTCTACCTCCTGGTCCGCGTGCAGTGTCCGACGTCTGGGATCCAGCTCCCTGCTACCATGAGCTCAAGAACACCTGTGTGCTTTCAGCAGAACATAAACAGAGAGCACACTACGTGGAGGGGACAGAAGGGAGACAGAGCACCATGCACTCTGTAAGGAGGGCAGAGAACCGAGAGAGAGAGAGCACCATGAAGGAGAGAGAGAGAGAACCATGCAGGACAGAGAAGGGAGAGAGAGCACAATGGAGGGGAGAGAGAGCACCATGCATCCTGGAGGTCAGAGAAGGGAGAGAGAGAATCATGGAGGGACGAGAGAGCACCATGCATCCTGGAGGGCAGGGAAGGGAGAGAGAGCACCATGGAGGGGAGAGAGAGCATCATGCACCCTGCAAGGAGGGCAGAGAAGGGAGAGAGCATCATGCACCTTGGAAGGGCAGAGAAGGGAGAGAGAGAAGCATACACCCTGCAAGGAGGGCAGAGAAGGGAGAGAGAGCACCATGCAGAGAAAGGAGAGAGAGCATCATGGAGGGCAGAGAAGGGCGAGAGAGCACCATGGAGGGCAGAGAAGGGAAAGAGAGCACCATGCACCCTGCAAGTAGGGCAGAGAAGGGAGAGAGAGCACCGCGCACCCTGCATGGAGGGCAGCATTTGCAATGCAATAGGTCTCAAATTTGCAATGCAATAGGTCTCGCATTTGCACGAGTTCGAGTTATTACCATTGTAAATGACGCTGCATTTTATTTAGGTGTTGATTTTAAAAACATAAATAAAAGGCATTGTTATTTACAATGTCAATAGCTTAAACTCTCGCAAATGCGAGACCTATTGCATTGCAATTGCTTGTTTCCCAATGGAAGGTTCATGTCCTTGGAACAGTTCCAAAGAGGCCATGCTGCAACATGTGTTCCTTCCTTAGAGTTAGACAAGCAATATCTCTAAATAGGCCTCCATTCCCGTACAAACCCAAGGAATTTCTTACAAAGACCAACATGATCAGATCATCAGGAGGGAGGGTGCGGGTCTCCAGACTGTATAATTATATACAGAACATTGCAACAGTGGGCCTAGAGCACTTCAAAATGGGAATCGCAGGAAATAGAGGGTAAGATTTGGAAATATTGCTGTGCCCAAACAAATATGGTATCAATTAACTAAAGACACACTACTAAATTCTACGTTTCTGAGTGGACTAAAGTGCCCCCTAGCTTTCTACGCAAAAGTGATCAATCCACATCTTCACAATGTACCGGATGCATGCATGATCCTCCGGATTGTAACCATTACACTTAGTACTGACCCCAAGCAGACGTTATGGGCACAGAAAATGTTTTATAATTGAGGGAATATTAGAAATATGCATTGAATAGAAAGAAGACAGTGAGACAGACCCTGAGATTACTGTTAAGTTATGCTGAAACATTCCTTAAGTCACTCAGAAGATTAACTGCAGTATTGATATAACTGGTGAAGAGCAAAATGTTGCAATGGTGGATGAAAGGATCAGCCCGAAAGTCAAAGTTTGACAAAAAGAAGCTGCGGTAGTTGTTGGTTTGGTTGTTAAACCTTGAAAGTATAATTTTTTTGTCATGCTCATAACCCACTGTTGCGCCTTAAGATACACAGAACATTTGCAGCTAAGTACTGGTGTTACAGCTGATGTTTGCCTATTACATCTAATTGTTGCATCTTACAACAGGAGGCCTTTCTGAATTCCAGGAATTTGTAAAGCTGCATCTGAACAAAATGTGCAAACATGTCATATTACATTTCAAACGTCTTTGTCAATCAGGCCCTAAATTAAAGGTTTTATGTGGAGTACCAAGATGAGTCAGAAGGTCAGTTCATATATTAGAACTACATCATCGCAGAGATCAGCTAAAAACTGTCGGTTCAAGGTCTGCCCTTTGTGGACAACCATACTATTGGACGTGGCTCTGGATGCGGCTGTCTGCTGGATCATTTCCAGGGGTGAACAGTTTACAGGATATTATCATTCAGACAGTACGACGAAGATCAATGATAGCAGAGAGCTTTGAGCATATAAATAAATGAATGCCATATTAATGTCATTGGATTGCCATGTTTAAAACTTCCTATTTAAATCAGGCCTAATTTACAGTAGAAGAGTCAAACACTTATGAGTAACAATTGTAGCACCCACAGCTCCATAGTCTTACAATCTCTTTGCTCGAATGCAGTTTTCAAATTGTAAAATAGGCATGTATATCAAATGTTTTTCAAAAAACTGTCCCATTCAGCACTTCGAACAGTGTCAAGACTGATTTGCCTATGGCTGGGTCTGAACTGGGATGGCAAAGTGAGCTAAAGAACGATGATGGATTCAACCCAGATCAAATAGTGATTGGGGGATGAGTGTCTGAAAAAAATCAGCCCTCCGTCCATCATCTCCTTGTGTTTCCAACAATGTTTGCATTCACAGCTCAATAGTCTTACAATCTCTTTGCTCGAATGCAGTTTTACAATTGTAAAATATAGGTATGTATATCAAATGTTTTTCAAAAAACTGTCCCATTCAGCACTCCCAATTATGCATGGTATATTTTCTTTGAATGCGTTTTTGGACTTCCAACCCCGGTAAGACCCTGACAAAGGTACATGGGAAGGCTTGACACATAATTGTTAGTTTGAAGTTATGTAACAATGCACAAATCTTGGGATTTTTATTTCTGTAAATGAACGAAGAGTGATTTTTTTACTTGAAGCCTTTAAACAAGTGCACATAATAATTATAGCATTGTGAACTACTGGTGATTGGACTGGTGTTGATTGGATATGCATTCCAAATGCATTCAAACAAATAGCATCTTGATAATTATCCTAATTCTATCACTTTCTCTGAAGTTAGTTATAAAATATTAGAAAGCACCTTTGATATAACTACTATGGAAACTTTAGACAGAAATCAGAAACTGAATACCTGAAGCAGAAACTTCTCCTTCAAACTAGTGTGCACCATTAATTAAAGGCAAGCATAATCTGCCGGCAAATAAATTAACTGCCCTAGTGCAGGTAAAATAACACTTGCAAGACCCATGTAATATACAATATGAGAATTGATGATTCAACATGCATTGCAAGAGTATGAGAAAAATGGATGATACAGTGCTTATATGCCTAAGTAGGAACCATACGGGCATAGTGGGCTGCGGCCCGAACCAAACTACTGGGGGTAATAGTTCAAGCAACCCTCAGGGGACTGCCCAGGAAGGAGGGAGAACTAAACCAAGTGGGGTCCCTGACGTTATATCCCCCGCCCTACGGGGTGACATAAGCAGAGCAAGTGAACCGAGGAGGGAACCTGTTAGGTGTTGTGTGGCCCAAGCAGGTACCCAGCCACCACGGAGTGCTAGTGCACACCATGCTGAGAGTGGGGAAATTGGTCACGACAACGGGATGAGGATACTCTCATGGAACCTGGCAGGTCTTAAAAACAAACTGCCCTGCCCCGAAAGTGGTGATTTTGTGGGTACACACTATATCTGTATCTTCCAGGAGACTTGGGCGAGGAGGACTTCCAGCGGGTGGCTTTTGCATCATTCAATAAGCTAGCAACCATGGGGGTTGGGAGGAGACCTTCTGGAGGTTTACACATCCGGGTGGGCACCCACTTTAGCTGTAGAGCAGAGCAGATGACAACCCACAAATGATATTCAGTGAGTCCTGCTCTCCTTTCCCACAAAGGCGAAAATCGCCTTAATAAACATGTATTCTCGTCCTGTTAACAACAGCCAAGATTCTGCCACCATTGCCTTTTTGGGACATTTCATCCCAACCTTGGACCCAGGGATATGGATGATCGTAGGGGGTGATTTTAATTGCCACTTTGAACCCATCACTGATCCTTCTCACTCTGTCCCGACGGAAGAAGACCTGTACTGGTCTATACCCGACCCCCTGACTACACCCATTAAAGTGTGGTCTCCACTGGCCATGCACCTTAACTCACTCACTCACTCTAGCTCTTTCGTTAAGGGCATGTAATGGCCGGACTAAATCCGACCAGCCAGGGCAGCCCACATTTAACAGAGTCAGTCAAGCCTCCCTAATTGATTACATCATGGTGGAAACAAGACCTTGACTTTTTATCACACAGGATAGTGACCATTATGCCCTGATTATGACTTTAAAACCATGGGACCTTCGCATTTCTAAATCTCCTTCTATCCCTCCTAATCTGACCAGTGCAATAACAGTAACAAACAATAGAAGAAATGTCAGATGGGGCCACTTACAACAATCTCCCTTCAAGCTGGGTAAAGTTTATCAGCTAGCAATTCCATTCGTAACCAAAATGGGGGAAGCAGCACAGGTGGAGGGTCCCACCTTGGATCTAGATAAGCCAGGGAAAATACATGCAGAGCTTACCTCAATACTGGCGGATGTATTTTTCCCGGTTGTGGGTACTAGGGAAACTAGCCGAAACAAATGCGCCTGGTTCAACGATAAGTGTTGCAAGGCCAAGCGGGACCTTCTGGATGCAGTGAAGGACAGGACAGGTCACAAAGCAAACTTTCTAAGACCAAGTACAAATGAACCACCCAGCAGAGGAAAATAAAACTGGGAACTAGAGAGGTGGGAATCTCTCAGGATTGCCCTGAATGATAAAGACTCTGAATTGGACATTAGTGAGCTCGGGCGACAGGGAAGGGAGATCGGCCATTGAGCCCAATATAGCGCCTGAAGCCTGGGAGACTCGCTTTGGGTCATTGTACTCCTCCAAGTATGGGGGGCCTGTCAACATCGTTAGTTCCAGTATGGCACCAGAGTTCCACCAGGCGGAGGACATGAGTACTATGATCGAAGTGGGAAATGCTATTAACAAGCTCCATCGTAATAAAGCACCTGGTCTAGACAAATTAAAGGGGGACCTCTTCCGTGAAGACCCCAAAATATGGGTCCCATATTTGTGTGCCCTATTTAACGCCGTCTTGAAGGGTATGGATCCCTCCCGATACCTGGCGTGGGGCTAAGATAGTTCCCATATTCAAAAAAGGTTGACCCCTCTCACCCTCCAACTACAGGCCAATCAGCCTAATTGACATCACCCAAAAACTCTTCGGCCGGGTGCTTCTGGACCGCCATCAGGGCTGGCTGGAAGAAGAACAAATTGTAAGTCCCTACCAGGTTGGCTTCAGAGCAAATATGTCAACAGTAGACCAGCTATTCAGACTACAACTACTCTTCTGGAAAACGGTGACTATAGAGGGTGGCTGTATCAATTTAATATTTGTTGATCTGAAGTTGGCCTTCGACCTTGTACCTCGGGAGAAACTCTGGAAGGTGCTGCGTGACCTTGGGATCCCTCCTTATCTCCTAAATGTTATAGAGGCTCCACATGGAAAATTTTGCACAAGTGCGATACGGAAAATATGGGGAACTCACTTCCCGTTTCCCGTTTTCCTGTCCAAAAGGGGGTATGACAGGGATGTGTTTTAGCCCCTACTTTATTTTGTCTTTTTATCAATGGTCTTATGGACCATCTAAAAAAATTGAGGACAACAATGCCCCCAAGTTAGTCTCCGGGAAGGTCCCCGCGCTGATGTTTGCAGACGATACCCTGTTACTTTAAAAAACGCCAATGGGTATCCAGCGCACTCTTGATGGCTTCGCCATTTTTGTAGCTAAGAAGGTTGGAGATCAACCTAACGAAAACGAAATATATGGTCTTCAACCCTCCCAACACGACCCGTCCAAACCCTTCTTTTCACGGCATTCCTCTGGAAAGAGTAAAGATATTTGATTATCTGGGAGTTACCCTGTCAGATCATTTTGAGTGGGGGCCATAGCTGGACAAATCAAGGCTCAGGCTAATCCAGACAGTGGGCGGTATAATGAAACTGCACAGAACTTCAGCTTTTAAACCAGCCGCCCCTGTGGTGGAAATCTATAAAGTACAAGCAAGGGGTGCCACATTATATGGGGTGGAGTTGTGGGGGCATTGCCCTATTACCAACTTGATGACGGTAGAGAATAACTTAATGCGTCAGCTTATAGGCCTACCACGTAATACCCCCCTTACTCCCCTTCCCATGGTCTTGGGTATCAGGCCCCATGACAAAGAGATTGCCATGAGACCCTTAACCTTCTGGTGGAGATTATGGGTGACCCCAGAGTTATTTGCATTCAGGGCCGAGTTAAATTACCTTTTAGTCAAATGCACCACCAAGAAAATTCCATGCCTTTGCCACATAAGGGACCTTGCCTCTAAGTTAGGCAAGTCGGACCTCTGGAGAATACCGGAGACATCATGCGCCACGATTTCTAGGTTGGAACTAGTCAAACGCTATAGACTAGCCAAATTATTGTCCATTCAATAAAGTACCTCATGTGGTCGTTTGACAGCAGAATTCCTGCTAGTAAAAGATGTATACAGCAAGGAAAACTTCCTGGATTCCATTCAACCCCCACTGGCCAGGAAATTGTATGTGCAATTCAGACTAGGGACTCCACCACTACTAGCGTTCACTAGCAAATGGGTGAAAAACCAAATGTTTGATTGCCCTGCATATAACTTTAAGGAGGAGTCCGAACTACATGTTCTGCTTCTCTGTCCTGCCTATCGACTGCCGTGCAAGCGCTGGTTATTACAGCTATGCAAGAATGTAGGCTTTGTGCGCTGCAGAGAGGCCTACAGAGTTTTAAAGTATGACACCCACCCACAATATTGTCCTTGCTGTATCACGATTCTTAAATTGCATGTGGCACAAACGGCGGGCCTGTCTAAAGTAGATCCCATGGGGAAGAACAAATGCACTGAAATTGCGCAGGTCGAGCAACTGTTTACTCATGCTTGGGGATTTGTATCTTTATCCTATATTTTTAGCCTTTGTAAAAAATGTAATCACAGCTCATCTTTGGATGGTTGCTTTTACTCAGTTTTTAATGGGTTGAAGATAGTTTTATACATAATTTTACATCCCTGCTGTACCTTTTATGCACTTTTTTTTTCTTGCTCTCTTGTGGGATGAACTCTGTACAAGAAGATGTTTTAGGAGTTATCCAAATTTTTCACTACAAGTGTACATTATCGGTTTTATTGTCCTTGCACTTTTATGGCCCTAGTGGCAGAATAAAAGTTGATAAATGGAAATGGAATGGATCCATTTCAAATTTGAAAAAAATATTTAAAGAGGAAACTCACTTTATGTGTGGCTGCAGTCCTGGTTGTTCTTCATAATCTTCAATAAGAAAAGGAAGATTTTTTGCCCAATGGTCCTTAAAGTTCCCAGGAAGATCAGTATCTATATTATATTCAGTAACTGGAGTATCGAGATGCGCATGCATATAACGAGAATATTCTGTTGAATCAAAAAAGAAAGGGTCTCATTAGATATTGGTATTTGCATTGCATTCTCTGAATCCCAACTGGTTCTTGAAAGCCAAGTCAAGTCAACAAAGCTTTATTTCGATATTTGATATCATAAAAGGACATTTACAAATTAAAAACACAATTCATAATAAATACATTTAAAAAAGAATTTCATCTGAGAGACTTTTTTACAGAGGGTAGATAAAAAATGTATTAAACTTTAACAGCTTTGCGAATGTTTAAAAACAGTTAATTATACAGATTCTTTATATAGCCTTTCGTCTGATCAACCATGCCCAGCTTATGAATTTAGCCACCCCACAGGCTAGAGTTGTACTAGGATCAGCCTTAAGTATTCTAAGTGCAACCGAGTGGTCCCTAGTTTCAAGCTGAAGGCATACAGGTTTAAGCCATTTCAGTCTGGGTTTTGTATAGGCTGGGCAGACAAAGAAAATGTGAGGGATATTTTCAGCGACACCTGCACAGTTTGGACAATCCGCATTTGTTTGGTGCGGGGGCTTCCATTTACTGGTACGATCACAAAGAGGGAGGGTACCCAACCTGAACTGGATATAAAGAGTCCTGTCTCTCGGCTTTGTGATAAAGTCCAGATAGGGCTCCAGGAGAGGTGTATGCTTGTGTTGACGAAATAACTCAGTCAGCCTGCCTTGGTTTGGGTCCCTCTGCTCTTGATCGTCAACCCATGCCCAAAAGGCTCTCTTGGTTTCTACCTTTGATAACACTGCCCCAGACTCCCAAGCAGTTAAGAGGCCAGTGGCCGAGAGGAGCTTCCTTATATTAGTGAACCATCCGATCTTGTGGGATCCTTGGAGGTTCATGACATCTCTTATGCCCTCGGCATACTTGGAAAACTCTGGAGTACGCCATAACCGGGCCCAATATAAGAGAGGACGCAGAGTGATTAGGTCCTTAATTGAACGGCGACCCAGATCACTCAAGAGTGGCTTAGTTGGGGTGCCCCTCGGGAGTGAGAGAAGTTCCCTAAAGAACTTGTTTTCTGAGGTGACTAGCACGTCTACACATCTAAAGCCCCAGAGTTCTGCTCCATATAGGGCACAGCCTACGGCTTTGGCAGCATAAATTTCCAGAGCAGGAGCAATGGGCCTAGTGCTAGATGCACGATGTTCCCTCCCTAATACTCCTACTACCCGTTTGTGGTTTAGGGCCATTTTATCAATATGTAACTGCCAGTTGAATTTATCAGAAATTCTAATCCCCAGATAATCAAACTCTTTCACACGCTCCAGTGGCACCCCATCAAGAGCCAAAATAGATCTAGACGATCTGCTTGGGTTGAAATAGAGAAGCTTCGTTTTGGAGGTGTTAATGACAAGACCCCTCAACTTACAAAACAAACAGAAGCGATACAACAGCTTCTGTAACTCTGTAGGAGTTTTTGATACTAACAGCGTATCATCCGCAAAGAGTAATGCGGGAACTTTATTACCTGCCAGGACCGGGGCGTCGGCATTCATTTCAAGCAGGAAGGAGACTACGCCGTTCACAAAAAAGCATAAATAGTGTGGGTGCCAGTACGCATCCCTGGCGGACGCCTCTACTCACAGGAATTATATCCGTTTTTTGCTCCTGTGATCCCCACCTAGTGCGGGCGTAGTTTCCATCGTGCATACGGGCCAGGCGGTTCAAAATGGGCGAAGGGATCCCCATCTCCTGCAGGACCAGCCATAGGCGGTCTCGGGGGACCAGGTCAAAGGCGGTCTTTAAGTCAATGAACGCCAAATAAAGACCGCCTTTACCAATGGTAACCACCTTCCAATGCAAAAGTGTCAACCTAAATGCCTGGTCTATCGTGCTTGTACAAGCCCTAAAGCCCGCCTGGAACTGTGAGATGATATTATTTTCTTCTGCCCAGGAAAGGATCCTCTCCAGGAGAACTCTACCAACCAACTTCTGTCCAGCCTCTATGAGACTTATTGGCCGATAGTTGGCAGGGTCCCCCATGGAACCCTTCTTATAAATGGGGATTACTTCGGCCCCCTTCCAAGAATATGGGACTGGTGAACCTTCCAACAAGGCATTAGTGAGGAGTACAAAAAAGGTGGCCCATTCCTCAAGGTTAGCTCTAAATAGGTCACCCGGTATGCCATCTTGTCCCGGGGCCTTAGCGGTACAATCTTATTAATAGCAGCCACCACCTCCTTCTTCTCTATCCTAGGGAAAGTACCCTGAGCAGGGGCGGCTGCCATAAAGCTGCTTGGGGGCCCTATACTATCTGTTTCGTCATCCCCTAAATAAAGCTTACTGAAGTGCTCAGACCACTCCCTGTCGGGTATATGGTTGGGGATTTGGTCCGATTCGCAGTCGTTAGATCTTCTCACTAAAGCCCAAAAGAGCTCGCCATTCTTGGACTGGCTTGCTATTTTTAGACTGTCCCAATGTGAATCCTCCCAACCCCTCTTTGCATTTAGGATCGCTTGTCTATACTGCATTCTTGCTAGCCGAACCACAGCAGGATTATTGGTTTTAATAGCAAGAATCAGACTGTTTTTTTTTTTAATCTACAGTTTTTGTCAAACCACTTCTGTGCTGGATTGGCACTCATCTGGCGCTTTTTGCTATAGTCTACAAACAAAGTGGCAATCATATCTATTGTGTCAACATAGATAGTTCCTGCTGCAACTGACCCAGCCTCTTTCTTGCATGCTGCAGAAAGCCTAATGGTCTGGTCACTAAGTATTTCACCTAGGGTACTTAATCTTTGCTCATTCAAGATAAACTTTGGCCATTTGAGGAACCTATTACAATTAGAAGGTAGGACTGCCTTTGTTAGCATTCTCGATCCAGTAGTAGAATCGTCCACCTTCCTTTCCCACATTTCCAACATTGTAAGGGACAAGGGGTTATGATCACTATCTACTGATGGTATATTGATCATATCAACCACAAACTTCCATGACCTCCTATCAACCAATATATAATCAATTCTACTTTGACAGGAGACCCTATTGTATGTATTTGCTCCCGTTACGTCTGAGGACGTACGACCATTTACAGCTCTTAGCCCAAATTCTAGCATTAAGGCATTCATTTGAATGAACACCGGCGACCATTTCTTCACTGGCGCAAGCGACAAAGAGGGGATGCCCCATCTGGCATCTTCCTCATAAATTCCTAAAATGTCTTCCATTGCCAAGGGCTCAAATGAGCAATTTAGATTGCCAGCGACCAATACAAAGGAGTCAGAAGGACAAGAAAGGAGCATTTCAGAAAGGACAGTAATGGTGGAAGATTTAGCCCCCCCTTGGGTGCCTCTAGCATATATATTAAAAAGTTCCCAAGTAATATTGCCCTTGTTGCCCTTGAGGGAGAGTCTCATTACATCTGGTGAGGTACACGAACAATGGAAAATCTAGAGATTAAGCTCTGCCCTAATCCAAACCATGAGCCCTCCAGATGGGCGACCTCGGCCAGACGAAGTAGCAAGTGCATAAAAACAAGTGAAACCAGGCTTATACAAAAGTTCAAGGCACCATGTTTACTGAAATAAACACAGATCATACCCATCAATAAAATCATTCCAGTCCGGTAATGAAAGCTTATTACGTAAGCCTGCAACATTCCATGAGATAAGTCTAAGATTACCAGTAAGACCTTTACAAGGGATTAGGACACTTGAAGGTTGATCTGAGACCCGACCATTAATGTTGTTAACCCTCTGAGGAGCTGAGACCAAAGTTAGTATTTCAGAACCCGGGGACAGGGGTACGATGGGAGGGCCAAGAATACAGCTAACTGTGGGGGAAGGAGAACTAGCTGGTACTCCTTCTTGGACCTGGAGTCAATCGACAGCCTCCAGACAACTGAATCGATTTTGGATGGGGGTTTGGTTTGAAAAGAATGGAGGCTTAGACCATCCCCCCTGGGGGATCCCCCTTCCCTTTTGCTGCACTATTGTCCACCCATCCGCTACTGAAGTAAAGTGGCCTGGGGGATAGAAGTAGGTCAGTGAGAGAGGACGGATGGTAACTCCTGGGCTGGGATATCTCCAGTTACAGATATACTCAACCGTTCTCGGGTTCTTAAAATTGACCAAAACACAATCCCCCCTTATATTCTTAGCCAGATGTCCCACCCATCGCACCCTCCGGACCATCAATATTTTACACACTATATGTGGTGGCAATGGTCTGTTTTTAATTCAGCCAATGGATGACCCTGTTCCTCAGCACTGGGGGAGATTCAACTTCGTGCTTACCCAGTTCCGGGACCCCTGCAAGAACTACCACAAATGGACAAACTTCCGGGGGTAAAATGAGAATATTTTTATCCCTTGTTCTTGAAAGCAGTTTGTTTAGCTGGTAGACAAATATTATAGGACAAACTTTAGTTCTTTCCTCTTTGCGCATCGATTCAATCTCATAAATAGAAGAGTTGTTTTCTTTAACAGTAAGACGTTATCTGTAATTTAGTCCTTTCACCTAGACATAAATGTAGTCGTGACATATTAAAGTTAGAACAAACAAACACAGATCCAGAGTAAAAGCAAGCCATTTTCATTTCTTGCTTAGTGATACAGTTGGAGTAAATGGCAAAGAACATGACTTGAAAACTATGATCGACCAACACAAATAGTCACATAGTACCAGGTCCATAGGGTTTACCTGAAGAAGCTCAACAGACCATTAGGTTTGGAAATAGCAAACTATACATGGTACTATGAAGCATCAGAACTGTGGCTTGACAGTACTTTGAAAATTACGATGGGGAGGAAATCCAACCTCCTCAACACTCACTTTATCAAACAATTTATTCAAAAATGCCCTTTGGCACGCCACTAAGAGTTATTCTTGTTATTCTACATAGCTGCACTTTTACAATGGATCAAAGGTTAATAAGTTATTTCCATGCACAAATGGCCTTCAAGAGTGGATAATGGCTACAGATCCAGGTCAGTGAGGATCTCTGAATATTTTGTCATTTAGTTCAAACAAGCAGCATTCCACGTTTGTGTAGAGACAGACTGATTCTCAGTTGTTACTTAGTTAGTACCATACCAGGTGCTGTTTTCTCTTGCCTGCTGGTATTTTTAGTTCAACATTCACAATGAAAAATAAACCATAAGATTCAAAGTTCAATGAAAATCATGACTTGATAGATGGATAGGATACCATGAGGCAACTAGAGAGCATTTATTTGTTCTGGCTGGCACTCTAACTAAACAAGCATTGGCATAGCCAATAGGTCTCGCCTTTGGGACCTTATAAGTGTTCAGCCATGCAACAGTTGATGTTGTTGCGCCAAGGATATTGTGCCGGATAACTAAACACTTATAAGGTCCCATAGGCGAGACCTATTGGCTATGCCAATGCTCGTTTTCAGTACCCCGTGGCCAGTGCTACCGAACACCTACACTGGCTACTCTTGATTCCACTTCAAGCCTCTTTCATCCACCACCAGACACTCCCTGCCCCTTTATCTCACTCTTGTGCATTCTTTTTATTCTCTGCTTTCTACTTTTGCCACAGTTTTTCCCTTACTCTTTTCCTCCATTCTTTCCCCTTTTCTGGCTTTCTCACTCTTGCTCTGGATCAACGTGATGAAAAATAAGAGACAGTGAAACCCTACAACCATTTGTTCAAATTAAGTGCTAACTATAGCATAAGAAAATAACAATTTGACCACTATCAGAGAATACTATTAGGCTGTATTAGAGCAAGGTGGGATGTGGCTCAAGCCTATAGTCTTACAAATGTAAGTGTTTTCCTTGAAGCTCGATGATAGATGGATGCTGCCTTACAGGAGGTCCTAGGGGACTTGGAGGGCTGGGCGGTCCATGAAGGCAGCTTCCATACCCCCTGCTTGGTTGTGCTGTAGCCAAGATTCACCATGATTCACCATCATGGTCAATCATGGGACAAAGGTAGATGTACCAACTTGATGGCTGGGACATGGCTAGCCCACAGCATTTCATGGCAGACATTTTCATCTGTATTTCAGTGTGGATGGATGGTTGATGTTCATTCTACATTATTGGAAGACACAGCAGCCTGGCGAACTGGTGAAAAGAGGTCTGCCAGACCCACGTTCCTCTCAGTTGCAGTGTGGTTTAAACGAGTTGACAATTTAGTTTATACACATAATGCTCTGTAAATACGACATACACTTTAGTTTGCATGACTTTTATTACCTAAATTTGTCTAACGTGTTATTTGTTGGATTTTGCTTCGAAAAACCCGATGAGAGAGTATACTGGTATTCTATATGAAAGCCAATTCATGTTCAGCTTCTAAAAGCATTCTGAAAATGGAAACCATTTTGCAAACTCTCCTCTCTCATCACGCATTGCTAAACACACCTCCTCCATCAACTATACATTATTTGCAGGTCTGTCCAGTGGCTGCTACCTCAAAACCAGGCTTCTTCCAGTAGATCTGCAACCCATGTGAAAATGTGTACTGGCTCCTCCTGCCAACCATTGTGCAGCTTCTTCCCACACCCCCATCTTTGATTGTACCACCATGGAGACAGAAGTTAGCATCGCAGAAATGCCAGATGGAGAAATGTAAATGCTGGACATCGACGCTGGAAATGAGAGACCCTCCAACTTGCGTTCGAGTAGTCACAGCCGCTCATGTTTTCCCCGGCTGAGCAGCACTTCCGACCCTTGAGTGCAGGTTTGTGTCTGTAGCCTCATATTTTAGCGCGCCCCCGTGTTCTAAACCCCATCTTGCGGCCCTCGCCGCACACGTCTCACGTTTGCGGTCATCCTCGCACATGCGCGAGGTGATAGAAATGGTTGCTAACAACACTGTGATGCAGAGGCCTCGGATGTCACTGAGCCGATGAGGAGGCAGCAGGGGGAGGGGAGAGAGAGGGGGGCCTGCGCCTGTTCCTTTGCGAGAGCGAGCAGGAACCATCTGTTAATTACAATCAGATGGTTTCAAAGCTCGCTCCCGCAAGGGAATCGCCAAACATGCACGCGTTGCCATTCAAGGCAATGCAATGTGTGCACGTTTTTGCCTGAAAAACGGAATTGATTTCTAAAGGTCTCCTCCTATGCAGCACATGCGCACTGTGTAGGCGAGACCTAAAAATGACAGGCAGTAGTTTTATATTGTTGGATGGTTCAGCAAAAGGCACACAGGAAGAAGTGCTTGTCCCGACCTTCTTGGCTCAAATCAGTTGACTGTAAAGAAGCAGTATAATTCTCAAAACAACTACATTTGTGTTGGTTTTTCATAACTGGCAACACAGCTGAAGCAGCAGTTCTTTCATGCTAAATGTACATCTGTTTGACCTTTGCACCATTAGAGCAATAAAAAATAAAAACATCTCCATTAATTAACTGCTGCTAAAAAATGAGAGCAATACTAAGCCTGCACAAACACCTGCGCAAAAGAAGCACTGGTCTAGAAACGTTGGGCACAGTGAAGCACCAGCGATAAAACACCTGATCAGTCAGATCATGCACAGTAATTATGGGACCAAGCAAGATTGTGCCCCATCTTTCTGAAAAAATGCTGGATAATAATCTATTGCCAAAAACACAGTTCTCCAGGCTAGAAACATGCCTGAATATCTTTTGTAGTAATCAACTTGGATATAAGTCTCACTGATGGGGCTGATGGAATAAAAAGGACAAGCAAAAAAAGATAACCATAGACTTGAGAGACTTAAGTGAATTTTAAAAACTTTAAGACATTTCTCCTGAGCAACTGTATGGCTGTGACCACAGTTATGCAACAATGTCATAAAGATAGAGAAACTAAGGGAAGGATCCATCAAGTTACATTAACATAGACTAGGTCTATGTAGACGGCTGGCTTAGTATATGGTGCACACTTATTCAAGATACCCCTCTTTCTAGGTTCGCTAATTGCAGAAACCTCCTAAAATGAAGTGAATTAGGTATAATATAGCCTTAATTTACAATTTTCACTTTTTTGTAGAATACAGATTTTTTGTAGTATACGTGAGTAAGGTGGGGATTTGTGCACCCTGTCCTGAAGAAGGAGTTTTACTCCGAAACATGTTGACGCACACATGAGGTGATGTACATTGTAATACATAAGAACCTCACAACACACCATTTTAACAGAAATGTTTATTTCAAGTATACCCCACGAGCCAGGTACTTTTTCACCAACACTTCGAACCCCACCACTCACTGATCAACACAAACCACCTCACACACATCACACATAGTCTGTGTATAAGTGCTTCCACGTAGACGTAGGTAGTAGCACGCCGCACCCCGTAGAGGGGTGAGAAGACCCCGATGATGAAGCATGACACCAAGGGTCCTTTTGGTGTGTGAGGGGTATTTTAAAAACACTTTGTTCTCCCCACCATTGTAGGTACTACATCCACCCACCAGTGGATTCCACTTGTTTTTGAAATTCTGACCAGGGAGAATAAATCCACATCTTCTCTCTCTCCCTTAATGTTATTGTCATGGTTTAGACAGCGCACAGCTGTGGGAGTTACTGACATCTAACACACACATCGCACACGCTCTACCACCACTACAGCTCAGATACCCAATTGACACCCATAATGGAGGACGAGAATGGTTTAACCTTCGGCGAGGAGATCAATAGGATCCTGGCAGCTGTCAATCCTTTTGAAGGCCTAAGTAATAGAGATCCAGGCCCCAGTGTGGCAGACTGGGATGAACTAACAAACCTTAGAAGGACACAAATAAAGGCAGCACTCCATGGATTGCGGATGACAGAGTACCTAAGGGGTAAAATAGCACCCCAAGGACTCATCGTAAAGAATGAGCCCTTCATCTTCCAAAACGACATGCAGTTTAAAAAAGCTTGGTCAATGATATCGTGGCATTGCACAAGAGACTGGCTTGTGTTAATAGTAAAGACCGCCACAAGGATTGCACAAGAACTGAAAGTGGACATTAAAAAAATAGAGGTGCAGCTTAAATCGTACCAATCACCAAGTGTCCTGAAAAAACGGCTTGAAGAGCTGAATCAACAAATGTCAGATTTCGAGCTGACTCTCAAGCAAAAAAAGACAAGGACCGTTTTACATCAGAAAGAGCCTACCCCTATACCAAAACAGGCTACCTTGTCAAGGATAACACCAGCGATGCAGCTCCACAGGGTCCAACTCAAGTGGATATCATAAGTACAGATACCCCAGGGGAGGCCAAAGGCAACAGCGACAACAATACCCAAGACAGAGAGGTTCGAGAGGCTACCAAGCACCTCCCCAGTACCAACCATTTCAAGGCCATCCACCATTCGCACAGTATCAATATGGTCCACCACCCATTGGTCCAAGTTACCAACAATGGGCCAGTGAAGGTGAGGGTGGATTTAATGCCCCCCAGCCTTATTTAGGGACACGCCCTGGACCCCGGCGGGACAGGAACAAGAGAGGGAACACCGTAATGTGGCAAGAAGGGGAGGAAGAGGACCCCAGAATGAGCACCAGGAGCATGACAGGAGCCCTCCAAAACCAACCTTCAACCAGCAGGAGGGGGACCTAGTGGTCAATATAACACCATGGGCACTCACAGATCTGCAGAAGTCAGTGCTCAACAAAGGACTGGGTTTCGTCCCCACTAACAAACTTGATACATTCAAACTACACACAGAAATGCAGGTATTTGTGAGGAAGATCAAACTCAAGACTTTCTTTCGAAATAAGGATACTCCTTTGGCAACCTCAGACACAGGGCTGAAACCAGTTTCTACTTTCACCCCTCCAGACACAGTGTTACCAGTAGAAGTACTGGCGTTTGAAAAAGCAATGATGAATGAACTGAGTATGCTGAACATATCTAACATGAAAGTCTTCCATAATACAAGCCACATGGAGCAAGAAGCAATAAGACAACTGGCGGCAAACAAGGAAATCACCATAAAACCCACCGACAAGGGGGGGGGGGACGATAGTAGTGCAAACAACTACAGCCTATGACCAAGAATGTCTGAGACTACTGTCAGATAGAGGAAACTATACAATCCTACAAGAAGGCCCCACGGAGGCATTACGCACCGCCATAGGAGGTATGGTGGAAGAGGCATTAGCCCACGATTGGCTGTCCAAAAAAGAAGTGGACTGTTGATTCAAAAGACCCCGAGAATTCCCTACTTTTACAGTATCCCAGCGATACATAAGAACATGGATCATCTCCCAGGCAGACTAATCGTCTCAGGCATTGGTTCCATTTTGGAACCTTTGTCAAAATTTGCCAATGCTTTTCTTCGCCCCCTTAGTCCAAACCACGGACACGTATCTTAAAAAGGCTGTTCTGCAGTTACTGAACAATTTGCCCTTTGATCCAGAGACCCAGTTGTTGCTCAGCCTCGATGTGGAGAGCCTGTACACAAGTCTGCCTCACGATGAAACGCTCTTGATCATCGAAGAGGTACTTTTCACGACCCCTTGGAAATACCAGACGCCGAGGGGCGTCGTACTAGAGTGCATCTCTATGGCACTCACAAAGAACTTCTTTGAGTACGGGACAACACTGTACCTTCAAAGCCACGGGACCAGCATGGGCAACACATTTGCTCCTAGCCTGGCCGGTTTGTATGTCCATCACCTGGAAACAACTAAAATCCTACACACAGACAATCCATTTAGAAATAATATCCTAACCTGGAAAAGGTTGTCATCTGGCAGGGTGACTTGGAATCTGTGAGGGGTTTTATGACATGGCTGAACACCCAAAATGCCTACCTGAAATTCACGAGTTCAGTCTCATAAGAGTCCTTGGTATTTCTGGACCTCAATATCTATACCGAAGGCGGCACTTTGAAAACCACTATGCATTTCAAGCCGACTTCTAGAAACTGCCTCTTAAGATTTGACAGTTTTCATCCGCGACATCTGCGTGAAAATCTCCCCTATGGCCAATTCCTCCACCTATGGAGGAATTGCACTGACATAAGCCAGTACAAAGCACAGGCCTCAGACCTCAAAATTAAGTTACAGCAGAGACATTACCCAGATCGGGTGATTGCCACAGCAATGAAACGGGCACGTAACAACAATCGAGAGGCACTGCTAGAAGACAGGGTCCACAAAGAGACGGACCAAAAGAGACCGATCTGTGTAACGACATACAGCACTCACTCTAACGAGGTCTCAAAAATCATTAAAAGACACTGGCGCACATTGACATGTGGGGAACTGGAGTTTGACAAACCCCTCTTTGCACACAGATGAGGGAAGAACCTAAAGGACATACTAGTTCACACCAGGCCACAGATAAAGCAAAAAGAACAGGTTAAATTGCATGGCATACAAGGACACCACCCCTGTGGTAAATGTAGTAGCTGCCACCTGACCAAAAAAAGCCAGCACCTGACCTTTAGAAATGGGACCAAGTGGGACCAAAGTAGATTCACAAACTGCAACAGCAAACATGTGGTCTACCTGATCACCTGTCCCTGCGGCCCGAATACGTCGGGATGACCACAAGAGCAGTTAAAATCAGAATTATTGAGCACAAAAGCAATGTGAGATGCAAGAAGAGCACTACGAAAATGGCCACCCATTTTCTAAATGAGCAACATTGTGTCAATGATTTAAACTGGACAGTTATCGAACAACTGCAATCAGAAAAAGAACTGTTTTAAAAGGAACAACGCTGGTTGTTCCGTCTTGGGACTCATATCACCGGTCTCAACGATGAAATCCCATGGGGACAACTATGCTGACAAAACACCCTTGGGTCTCAAAAGGCGCTAGACCCGAGATGGGCACTGCAGAATAGTAAACGCCTTTCTACACCCAGAAAGGCTCTGGCCACCCGCACCTGATGCATAAAATATTCTTATAAAGATTCGCAACCCCCCCTCTCCTCCCACTGGAACGTTGATAGAGGCAAATGGGCGTTCCATTAATCAGAGTATGGACAGACCTAAGCGCATGTTTAATCTTATTGATTTATTTAATTTGTTTCCCATGCAGGATATTACTGTGTGTGAACTCCTACTGCAGTATTTATTATATATCTATGCTACTTCCAATAATAATACATGATGTGTACCTAGAAGCGTAACTGCACAAGCACTGACCGGGGCACTATGAGCATTGAATCAGATTAAATGCGCATAAAATCTTACTACACCCCACAAAGGGTACAACTGCACGTGAACAGTATAGTATTAGTCTGTGCAAAACCAAGAGGGACCATCACCAAACATAATTAAGCAGGTCAAACTCGGAAACAGAACTCCAAGCGGAACTGGGCATGTGTGAAACTTGGGACAGAACTCCCGGTTTCGGCTCAGGCGCTTCCATAAACATAGGGCACATGCACGTAGACATCGCGCTAACCACACAACTCGAGTAGTGTATCGAGAAAGGCAAACAAAACCCTTGTTTGGGCATAGCTTTACCTTCCGGTTCTAAACAGACAATTAACTCCTAATTGATGCAATATAGCAGTATAAAAACGCGAACATCGCCCGAGTCCTCAGTTCCAGTGGAGCCGCGTCAGGGGCAGCAAGGCAGTAACTCTTCCTCTGAATCATGAGTAACAGTCCAGGTAGCAAAGCCAAAGAAACTCCAAACTTTGTAAGTAAGCATATCTGAGCCACACTTTATTTTACAGGATGCATACTGGCTCGATTGGTCCCCCATGTTAGGAGGCTCATGAGGGACATCGTACAATGAGAATGAGTATGTACTGAATAACAAACTTTAATGACCTACATTATCCTCCCATGAGTACCTGATCACCGGAACCACACTGGCTATAGCTAATAGAAGCGAGTGTTTTATGTTATATGTCATGTTTGTCATGTCTTTGTCCCCCTTTTTTTACAGGGCGCGCCATCACTAATAGCATGACAAGATTTGTCTAGTAGCTGCTGCCCACACTTTTTTTAGGTCACTCAACCTGGAGTAATATAGTTACCCATGACCATTGTGATTGAAATATATTGTTTCTTTCCGTGTTTCTCTCTAGGGGCCCGATGTAGGTAATTCCTATTTACCTACTCTTAAATACCGAATCATACCGATTCAGTATTTAAGAGAAGGTAAATAGGAAGGGGGCAGATGTAGGTAATTATTATTTTAGAATTACTGAATCTGTAAGATTCGGTATTTACTAATTCGGTAAATACCGAATCGGTAGTTCCAATTGATCCTATGGGCCTTGAAGCCCATAGGAATCAATGGGAAATACCGATTCGGTATTTACCAAATCGGTAAATACCGAATCCTGCAAGGGTGAACGGGGTGTCACTTTGACACCCTGTAGCACCCCAATTCCAGGCTTGTGTGCCATGTGGCACACATACATGCCCTAAGGGCATGTCTGTGTGTCACATGGCACAGGTGTTCATGCAAAGATGTGCATGTACACCTGAATTCGGTATTTTACCACCCAATTGTATTGGGTGATAAAATACCGAATTCTGAAGGCCTGTAGCACTGTAAACAGTTCTACCTACATCTGGGATTTACCGAATCAGTAAATTTACTGATTCTGTAAATTTACTGATCCAGTAAAATAATGGCCGACCAGTATTTGGTGACCTACATCGGGCCCTAGGTTCGCTAATTGAAGAAACCTCCTAAAATGAAGTGAATTAGGTACAATATAGCATTAATTTACAATTTTCACTTTTCTGTAGAATACAGATTTTTTGTAGTATATGTGAGTAAGGTGGGGATTTGTGCACCCTGTCCTGAAGAAGGAGTTTTACTCCGAAACATGTTAACGCACACATGAGGTGATGTACATTGTAATACATAAGAACCTCACAACACACCATTTTAACAGTGCCAGCCCGGGGGCCCATTAAAAGTTTTTTGGAGTATACCCCACGAGCCAGGTACTTTTTAATCATCACTAAATAACACTTCCAACCCCACCACTCACTGATCATCACAAACCACCTCACAGAGTAGACGTAGGTAGTAGCACCCAGCACCCCATAGAAGGGTGCGAAGACCCCGATGATGAATCATGACACCAAGGGTCCTTTTGGTGTTTGAGGGGTATTTTAAAAACACTTTGTACTCCCCACCATTGTAGGGACTACACCCACCCACCTGTGGATCCACTTGTTTTTGAAATTCTGACCAGGGAGAAAGAATCCACATCTTCTCTCTCTCCCTTAATTTTTTTTTGTCACGCACACTTATTCAAGTCATGCACCTTGTACTAATCCAGACAACCCTCGGATGAGACAACAATCACCATGTCGCTGCAGCTGTGAGGACCAGGAGACACTGAGGAAGACCAGGAGCCGTGCACGAGCTGTCCCATGTCGGATGTCGGTGTCTAGATGGTTGGTGTCCGGTCGGAGCACCAACAAGCCTTGGTAGTCGATACTGGCAAGGAGAAGGAAAAGGAGCAAACTTTGGGACCATCAAAGTCCAAGGGATTCACCAAAGGCAGCAGAGTCAGAGCAGGCCCTGGGCAAGCAGGGGAGCCCACTGAAGCAAACGAAGACCCTCAAGAGTACCCACAGCCCAGAGGCACAAGAGTCCCATGAGGACCTCAAGCAGCTCACCAAAGTCAGAGGCCCATGATGCAGGAGATGCAGGGAGAACTCTATTCTTTAGGGAGTGAGGTGCTGGAGGCTGGAGATTCTTGTAGCCTGAAGATCTCTGGAGTGCAGTGTCAACAGGTCTTGGCAATGGCAAGTCAATGTGCTGCATAGGTGTTCAGTCCCAGCAACCCCGAAGAGGGATACTGTACTCCCAATTGCATGGAAAACTCGTAATTCTTCTTGGGAGCCATAGAATCACCAGCTGTGTTGCTGAGCCTCAGAATGGGACAGCAATTCTTGCTAAATTCTTTCAACCATTTTATGAAGGATTTACATGTATCTATCAATGACAAAAAAGCTTATGTTTTGGTCATGGAACCTCGATCCACCAAATCACGGTCCGTTAACGTTGGGCCTGTCCCCGTGTCTAAAACATGTGTATTTTCCTATCTGGGAATGTTGTTTGATTCAGCCATGAATTCGCTCCACTTGGTATGTAGAAAAGAATGAGGATTTTATTAGGACAAGTGGTGCCATTTTTCACTTATCCTCACCGCTGGGTAGTAGACCAATTGGGGCTCTTTTACAGAGCTAAATGTATCTCCAAAGTAATATATAGGAGTGAGATTTGGGGACACACTAATCATGATGAGCTTCAAACCATTACAAATATGTTTCTGAGACAGTTCTTGAGTGTTCCACAATGTATCCCATCATTTGTTGTGCATGAAGAATTGGGGGTACCCTACATATCCGATATAACAGCTTTTTGTCCCCTCTTCCTCTGGTTGAAAATCTGGTCCAGTCCCGAGAAACACTTGAGTAAGGAAATCCTGAGGGACTGTCTGGCTCTTGACCATTTTTATCGTATTCCCCAGTTCAAATATATCAAAGACTGTTCTTCGAATCTAGGCAGGGGCAACTTATTTTGGGCACCTGATAAGATCTTTAAAAAGGAGCTCACCTGGGTGAAGGAACATTTTTTTTAACAGTCGCTCGCAGGAAAAGGGAGGGGGCTGTCCTCTTGAAGCCCAGTGTTCTCTGTTATGTCATGTTGAAAACTATGTCTTCTATGGAGCCTATCTCTTATAGGTAATAAGTAGGTATGACAGTTTTCTATTAACCAGGTCTTGGCTGGACCTTTTTGTCTTACTTTTAGCCTATCCTAGTGGAATGAAGAGGGCCATATCTTTTTGCCCTGAGGCTGCGACTGTAAGTCTCTACAGGACATGTTACATTTTATTATGTTCTGTAGTTTTTATGCCACGCCCAGGATGATTATTTTTCATCCCATTTTAAATTTTGAAAAGGTCTATTTCACCCAGGTCCATCCAGCTCTTGTTTACTTACAAATGCTCTCTGGGGACAATGTTCTTAATGTTCTTAGCTTTTTATAAGATGCTGTTAGGCTCAGAAAAAGTTGTGATTAATATTACTAGATAATGGAGTACTGATTCATAGCCAGTTTGTGCACATTTTTTCTTAGGATCCATTTAATTTTAAACCTATATTGATAGCTTTTTTACAGGATCTTTACCTAAGTTTATTGATTTTATGTATTCCTTTGTAAGTGATGTGTATATTGTGATTCATTGTACTTTTTTTTTTTTAAGCTGAATAAAGTTCATATTGATTGACTCCTTCACTCAAAGGGAGTTTCTTCAGATGTCCTTAATGCAAACAGGTCTTCTGGAGAACCTGGATGAACCACAGACACAGACGAAGTAGAAGACTTGAAGAAGAGCCAGACCAGGAGCAGCAGAAGTCTTCCTTGATGCAGTCTCGGTTCCCATCAATGACCATAGAAGTTCAAGTGTCCAGACGTATGAAGAGCGCTGTAGTTTCAGGGTTGAGTCTGGTCCCACAACAAATCTGAGGGCCCACCCACAGGGGAGCCCTTAAGTACCCTAAGGAAAGGGTTGGGACGACTTAGGGATCAATCCCAGAGGAGGGGCTGGACAGCGGGGAGGATACTCTCATGTTCTTTGTCCAGTTTTGTGCCAGAGCGGAAACCAAGAGTTTCAAACTGGAGTATGCAAAGAGAGCACCACATGTGCCCACCAAAGCAGTCTGGTGGCACTGGTAAGCATTCCCACCCCAGCCCAATACACAGAGTACTGTCTGGGAGGTGGTCACACCTCCCTGCAACAGAAAACCTATTGTTCTACCATCCCCTGCCTGAGCTTGGCTCAGCACCAGGAAGTCAGAATCATGTCTGTGGTCGGCAGCAGCACTTACTTGTTCACAGACCCTGAAAGGCTGTCACCGGGAGCAGAGGGAGTCCCCTAAGGGGCCCCAGGACATGGGTTCATACTTCCAACACTGGAATCAGTTTTGGGGTATGATTCCAACATGTTTTATACTAAACATGACCAGGTTCTGTGCAGCCATTATATAGTTATACATCCTGTGATGACTGATGCCCACTAAAAGTCTTAAAATGGCTGACATCATTTACAAAGCCTGGAGAATCAAGTCAAGCAGAGGCACCCTCACAATTATAACCAGGCACCCTGCCCTCAGAACTGAAGAGCCTGCCATAGGGTGACCTATAGTTTTTAAGTACAGGGGCCTCAGATAAAAGGAAACATATCTGTTGTGAGAAGTGCAAGCACCAACTTACACATGCTGAAATTGCAAGCCTGTAGACACAGTTTAAGTGGATTCCCATGGATAGCACAAAACATGCTGCCGCCCATGGGAGACCCCTGGTGTACCAATGGAGGGGGGAAACACAGTTGCTGGGGTCCTGATTAGCAGGACCCAGCAGATTATGTAAAAAACACACTGACATCAGGCAAAAGTGTAGGTAACCATGAAGGCAGATCCTACTTTCCTACACTCTGTGTCTATACAATGCTGTGCTCCAACTCGACCAGTTCTTGGCAGTGGTTCAAATTAACTTTATTCGGGTTCAAAGACCATAAACGTTTATACAAACAAACATACATTACAACCTAAAAATGTCTTCATAACATACTTGATCAGAGCCAAGGATAAAATTAATACAATCATTTCCAAAGATGCAAAGATCTTCTTAGTATCAAGTACTTGATACATCATGCTACGACATCACTTCTAAAATGTCATTAATACTTAGATCAAATTTAAAAGGTTGCCTCATTCACGAGCAACTATTGTGATTCATAGCGTTTTCTAATGATCATTGCAACTTTAATAAAATTGGTCACAGCAGTGCAAATATCAAGTGCCGCCAAAGAGTGCAAAACATTAAAACCTTCAATATAAGTATATAGTCGGTTTTCCCTCAAAAGTGGGGCCAAAAATGTCCCTCTCTGCTCTACATAGAGTGGGCAAAACAACATACAGTGCAGGGTGCTCTGAACTGCCATGTTATCACAAGGGCGAGGTGTGAGTGTTGACCCATCCAGACTGTTTTCGGAATGCCACTAAAAAGTGCGAAGTGCACAAGTGAATTCTAGTTAAAAGAAATCGAATCCGGGCATTGGCAGTAAATGTAAGATAAAATTGCTGTTGAACAACAAACAAACGCAAAGGACCTGACACCTCCCCTTGTGAGCATAGCTCGCATGCCTTAGAATAATATGCCTCTTTTATAATTGTTTTCGCATTCAAGTTAATACTAGCAGGGTTGTCGTAATAGTGCCCCAAACATATCTGATGGAGTCTGTCTCTCACAAAGCAGAACCAGGGAATTGAGAGCACTATCTAGCTGAATACAATCGTTAGATAAATTCACATTTTTTTTTTGTTGTTTAAATCTGTTTTATTATTTTTCCCACAACATTTACAAGTGTTTGCAAGACAATATCCAGCATTTCAGTACCACCACCTTTCAAGTCTGCAAACCGTGATGCACAGTACTCACAAACAATCTTGAAATGGCCACCATGTATTCCGATGACCCTTTAGCCACAGTTCCAGATAGGACTGCAACATATGCGTTGCTTCAGTAGATGTAAAGTCCACGATGCTGTCATAATGTGGGTCCAGTGCCATATTATGCAGAATGTTACAAAGCATACACCGTGTTCGAATGCACAGATGTTCTATATAAACAAACAGTAACTAAAGAAACCAACCACAGCAGCTAAGATCGACTATTAATTACCCATTTTCACTTTGCACTGCGTCCCCTCACCCTCCCCTCGTTGTAACTACACCTGGCGCCCCCTCTCACATCCCTCCGCAAAGCTGTTGCGTCAGCCAGCACACAATTGCATCACTGCTCAGCCGTTAGATAATATAATGTACCTGTGGGATGGAATGAGGGTGCCCCCGCCAAATCGCCCTACTCAAGTTACAGAGGGGTCTCCCCCAACTTGTGGCCGCTGCTCTAAGTTGTCCCCCTCCATGTGCATAAGGCTCTGGAGCAAACCCTCCCATTGTGCTGCTATCGGCATCTTACGCAAGCCCAGCGTTTCCTCCCGTATGATGACAATTCCTTCTGCCTTAGCCCATGCTGTGAGGGAAGACCTCCATGCCCTAATGTGTGGTGAGGATTGCAAATTCCATCTCTTCGTTAAGAGGCGCTTGGCAACGATAAGCTCCAGGTCGAGGAAGCAAGAAGTGACTTTTGCAGTCGGGGTCCTACTGAACTGGTGCAGTACGTAGGTAGGCCACTCAAACGGTAAACTACAACCTGTACATGCACCCAATGTCTCACTAATAGCCCGCCAGTAGGTGTGTAGTGTGTGACAACCCCATAGGATATGAACTAGGCCAGCCCCCACCTTCGCCGGGGACAGGCTGCATCCACACTGTGAAAGTACCTATTAATCTTTTCAGGAGTGAGGTATGCCCTGTGAACTATGAATAATTGGATTTGACGGAACCGCATATTTCTGGGGATTCTCTTAGGGCTCTTCAATATCTTTTCCCATTCCCTATCCTCCAGCTGCCTCCCCAGGTCTCTTTCCCACCCGCGTCTAAGTTGGTCTAATTTTATCGCCGCATGCGTTCGAAGGGATGCCGCGAACCACCGGACTAAGTGTCGGCCCGACCCATTATATGTAGATATTGTATGGTGAGGTGTTGACTCGGCTCCTCCGACATGTCCCCCCATCTAGAGGTCAGTGTGGTGATCAAAGAGCGGTGTCTTAAGAAATGTCCCTGTGGTTGCCCCTGCTCTTCAGTAAGCGTTTCAAATGGCAGAAGCATGCCATCCCGATACAAATCTCACAGAGTCTGTATGTCTGCTTCATGCCACTCCAGAAGCTCCAGGGTCATGAGCACCCCAGGCCCGCTGGGAGAGCTCACCAGTGGTATGGCCGGCGCATAAGGAACTAGATCTATAGTAACGTATAGGCAGCAGCGGAAGCATTTGTAGGCCACCGCTAGGAGGAGGGGAGCAGGTGTGGGTAACTTGGCAGCCAGGTGAAAAAGTCCCCTAATGTAATTCAAAGAGAGGGGAGGGGCTGTGGTCTCCATGTCTTCTCGCCAACTGTCTGCGAGCCATCGGACAATCCACTGCAGTTTAGCAGCTAAACACTAATGCTCAAAGCAAGGTGCAGCTAGGCCCCCTTGATCTGTGGGCAAGTATAGCTTTGCTAGCTAGCGCTATCCTATGGCGCGCATTACCCCAAAGGAAGTCTCTGAGGAGGATAGCGAGCTTGTTAAAAAAGGCCACCGGGACATACAGTGGGAGGTTGACAAAGTAATATAGGAGGCGTGGAAGGATCATCATTTTAGATAACACCACCCTGCCTGTGACTGTGAGCGGGAGAGGGAACGTCTCCCAGACGTTCATCTGTGACTTGACGGCCGTCACTGCACAACCTAGATTACCATCAAAGAGGTCTGCCTGTTGACGTTAGATCTGGATTACCAGATAGCGGAAAGTGTCAGCCTTCCACTGCACTAGCACACCAGCCAGGACAGAGCCCGGGTCCGGAATGTCGCCTCCAAACGCATATAAACAGGATTTACTGGTATTCACCTGGAGTCCAGAGAGAGCGGCAACGTCACGAAATATGTCTTCTAGTCGGGCCGGAATAGCCTACACATCCTTCACAAAGACCAAAAGATCATCCGCATATAGCGAGACCTGATGTGTTGCATCTCCCAGAGGTATTCCCACACCTAATGCTGTTCGCAGTGCAACCGCCAAAGGCTCGAGTGCCAGCGCGAACAGGAGGGGCGATAGTGGGCACCCCTGCCTAGTTCCCCTACATATCGGGATGCTATCAGAGATGTATAGTCCTAACCACACCCAGACAATTAGGTTGTGGTATAACAGGTCCACCATTTGTAGAAACCCCCCAGCCTAAATCATAGCGTGACAACACTGCCACAAGATAGCTCCACTCCAAGCAGTCAAATGCCTTTTCGAGATCTAATACCAGGCACTCCGCCCTGGGCCATTCCCTCCCGCTGTGCGCTGCAACCCGAAAGAACCTCCGCAGGTTCAAGGACGTACTGCACTTGGGCACAAACCCATTTTGGTCAGTGTGGACTAACTCAGAGACCAGCGGTGCCAGGCGTTCCACCAGCAGCTTAGCAAACATTTTGTAATCCGCATTTAGGAGCGCCAAGGGCTTGTAGGACCCCAGGCTTTCGGGATCTCTGCCCTGTTCGAGAAGAGACACCAGATAAGACTCCCGCATGGACAATGGTAACCCGTTGTCCGTCAATGCCGTGGAGTAGATAGTGTGCAGACGCTGCGTCAGAATGTCCCGGTAAGCTTTGTAGTACTCAGCAGGCAGGCCATCCGGACCCGGCGTCTTCCCGGACGCCATGGACCCAATTGACTCCCCGATTTCCTCCAACGTAAGGGGACCATTAAGAACCTCCTGATGCGTCCTGGAGGCAGTCGGCCGCTGAATCGAAGCGAAAAATCTTTCCAGATCAGATTCAGAGCATCGCCCCCTGGATTGGTACAGTCGTTTCTAATGTTCCGTCAACACCCTGTGTATCTTCCTTTGCGTGTAGACCAGAGAGCCCTCTAGCGTGAATAGTGCCCCGATTGGTGCATGTGTACTGTCCAGTTTCAACAGCCAGGCCAGAAGACTGCCTGCCCTGTATACTTTGGCGTGTGTGAGCAGCATAATTATGGCAGTGCAATTTCTTCATAAGGTCCGCATTCTGTGCCCCGAGGTCTACCAATCACCCTGACTGTCCACCTCACCCTCTCCGTCTCTTTCGTATTAGAGCAGCTGCATTTCTAATTTCCCGAGTGCCAAGGGTAGTTTCTTACGCAGATTCCACATGGCCCCAAGACAATGCCCCCTAATGGCTACTTTGTGAGTGTCCCACTCCACTAGTGCTGAGCTCGCTGTCCCTTCGCTGTACTCAAATTCAAATTCAAAAAAGCTTTATTCGAATTGTAAAAACAAATTCATAAAAGCATACAGATAAAATACGCATTAAAAGACTAAGTACTATACATGTTGAGTTACTAGACTTACAGTAGATACTTAAAAGAAATGCACAGGTTGTTAAAAACATAAAAACAAAGATTTCATAATATAAATCCGAGACTCTGTTAGAGAATTCATTTTTATTTTTTATTTTTACAGTTACCATGGGCTAGGCATGATGAAGAACATGTTAAATTTACATCGAATTTCTGTGCTTTACAATTGCCTTTAGGAAGGAAGTTACAGTTCCAATGGTTCTCTCATTTTCTAGAGATTTTAATTTATCATATGACCCTCTACAAGTTCGCAGGCCCCATGGTTTCAACAGGTTTTTCCTGGGATAGGAATAAAAAGTGCAGAAGAGGATACAATGAATGTTGGATTGGTAGGAGACATCGTCACAGGGACACGTTCTTTTTTCCTTGGACCAGTCATTGCACTGTGGGAAGGTTATTAACCTGAAAAATGTATCTAGCCGGAAACGAGTCAGGAGCATACGGTTAAAGGGGGGCTGTTCAATCAGCAGGTACAGCTGTGCCCCTTTAGTAACTGTAATCATGTGGTGATCCATGACTGTCCTCTTATGTTTTTCTGCCCGCCATCTTTTACTCTCTAGATGTTGCGAGAGAAGTTTTTTAAGGGCAGCTCTAGACACGGTCATCATACTATCAGGTTTGAAAAAGAATTCAGGGTGCCCAATTTCTTTCAGGAGGTCCCTGACGTAGCAACACCATTTGATGTTGCCAGCTCCATCTGTTGCCAGGCAGTCCTTTAATATCTCTCTATTAAAGGTGGTTTCTGTATTGGCCCACACATTGTGCCAAAGCAGGACTGGAGAGGATTTAATGATATCTGTAACATATGGCAGTCCCACTTCCGTGTGAGCGACATATGTTGCTGTACTCTTTGGGGTGGCAAGTAGATAGCGAAGAAATCGGTTTTCGACGCATTGAATGGATTCCACCGACTTCATCCCCCAGAGGCCAGCCCCATATGTCCCGGTGGAAATACATTTGGCCTTAAAAATGTGGAGGAGTTCTTTTACTGATCTTCCACCTAACTTTTTAGCAGAGTTTACCAGGGTACCAGTAGCTCTAGTGAACGCAAGGCCCCTGGCTGTTACTGCTGGTTTCCATGAGCCCCTTCTTTCAAAACGTATGCCTAGATAGCAAAATGTATCAGTAAGTTCTATCCTTTTGCCATCCAGGAAGATTGGGCAGGGTGTCCTTCGGTTCTTAATTCCACAAGACATGGTGAACGTTTTAGAAACGTTCACATGAAGGCCTCTAGATCTCATAAATTCTGAGAATTTTGACACCGCTTTTTGTAAACCAACCCTAGTCTGGGACATAATTGCCGCATCATCTGCGTAGAGAAGTATGGGTATTGGTGTCCCATTTACTGAGGGGTAATCATGGTAGTCTTCGGTCAAGATGGATTCAACCTTATTTATAAAAAGAGTAAAGAGCAGGGGCGCTAAAATGCACCCCTTTCTTACTCCTCTACGAATTTGGAACATATTAGAGCACTCGCCCAGCCTGCCAAATCTAACACGTGCACCCGCCCCATGGTAGAGTTCTTTGATGAACATAAGGATTTGGTTATCCAGGTCTATATCAGTTAGTGTTTGCCAAAGTATGCCATGGTCAACGCAATCAAATGCGGAGCTGAGGTCACCATAAGTTACAAAAAGGTTTCGTTTTTTGCCGTGGACATACTTTGCAGTTATGATGGCTAGGTTTAGTCCTTGCTCAATAGTCCCTTTGCCTCTCCTAAACCCGTATTGCAGATTGGAGACCACCTCTTGCTCTTCTAGCCAGTCCTGCATTCTATTTAGAATGATCCTGCCTGCTACCTTCATTATGCCATCAAGAAGTGAGATTGGCCGGTAGCAAGCAGGATCATTCCTATCCCCCTTTTTGTAAATAGGTACCACGATAGCCTCAGACCAAGTGGCTATGAAGCCAATGTTGTTTGTGGAATTGAGTACATTGGTCAACAAGGGTGCCCAGAGGTCAGGAACAGTCTTAAAGATGTCTGTTGGTATGCAGTCCGGCCCTGGAGCCTTCCCCGCAGGGCTTTCTGTGAGTGCCTTAATCACTTCATCAAGATGGAACTGAAAGCCCAGTGGGAAGGAGCTGCACTGATTCTGTGGCAACAGTGCCTCAGCTTCACTAAGAATTGTTTCCTGGGTGTCTGTAGTATTGTAAAGACCCTCTAAATGTGTGACCCAGGCTTGGGCAGGGATAGCTTGATCTATTTGTGGGCCCTGATGTCCTTGCAGAAATGGGGTGTTGACTGCCCTCTAGAATGCAGTATTGTCATTCTGTTCGGAAGCTTCGTGGAGGGCTAGCCACACCTGTTTTTTAATTCTTTTTTTCTATTTGTTAGTGCGGCCCGGTACGCGCGCCTAGCTGTTTGGATATTTTCCCTTGACCTTGGGCAGGAATGGAGTGCTTTTTTTAAGGTGGCAAGCGCCTTGGTACAGGTCCCATTGAACTATCCTTGACTTCCCTTTGGGGGGTTACGGTGTAATCTCGTCAGCAGATCCTTTATTCCGGAACAGATTTTTGCAAATGAGTCAACAACGATACGGGCATCGGCTACATCTGAAAGGCAGGATATAAATTCCTCGTAGGTATTCCCCACCAGTTTTTGTAAAAAGTTGGAGGGAACTACCTTATCCCATTTAATGCAAAACCCATTTCTGGTTGCTAGTGTTGGGGTGAAATTATATATGGGATTATCCTTTCGGTTTGAGGCACCATCATTATCCTTCAGTGTTACGGAGATAGGATAATGATCACTATGGGGAGAGTCAATGGTGTCCCAATTTATTACCAACCCTGCATATCGAGATGATAGGAGCGCAAAATCAATAATTGAGTTGCACCCCCTCCTGTTGTAGGTTGGCTTAAATGATTTGGCGGGGGTGCATAGTTCATTTATAAATGACAGCGAGAATTGGGCTAATATGGAGTTAAACAACTGCCCTACTTTTGTATGAGGGAAATGACTCTGGCCCCTTCATTGTCGTCAACCATCCCACACACACCCGCTGCTCCCCGGGGGCATGAGGGACAATTAAAATCCCCTACCCATAATAAGGACATGTCTCCTCCCATTCGGTCCTCAATTTTAGTAAGCTCCATCTGTAGTTTAATAATGACATTTTCTATTGATAGGGGAGGAATGTTATTGTAAAAGTTCACCAGCACCAGGTATTGTAGGAGTCCCCATGATGTAACTATGATTTGATAGTAATCATCAGTTAGAAATTTGACATTGGGGGATCCAGTGGTGGTTGAGATGTAGGTGCATAGGCCCCCCTTCTGTCTGCCGCTTTGGCTCGGGGTAGCTGGGGTGAAGAAAGTTTTATAGCCCACAATGTGTAGTTCATTGTTTGCCCAGGTTTCTTGGACACATATAATGCCATGATGTAATGTGAAATATTGCCATAATGGGTCATTAATTTTGGAAAGCAAACCTGCCACGTTCCAACTTATAATGCTACTAGACAATGTGGGCTTCATAGTGGAACCTGTTTCTTTGATCTCAGGGGGGCTCTGTTCAACGCTTCCCCCAAGGTGTGCTGGACAGACAGTTTGCCCCACTCATGGTTTGGTATAAGGGAGTTTATTGGTTGTTCAGCTAAAAAAGGCTCAGATCCCACGATAAGACTAGCATTACCATCAGTATTAGCTGGGTCCATGGGTAGAGGACAGAGCTTTATTGGGCTAATATCTTGTTTCTCGTAAGTATTATTTAATGCACTGGGCACCTGGCTATCGTAACAAGGACCATTATTACTCATGTTTGGTTGAAGTTTTAAAATATTTTTATTTCTATCAGGGCTCCCATCGCCAGCAAGTGCGGTAGGGGTTTCCACAGCGGTATTAGTTACATAGGATGCCTCACTCACCCGCTCCTCACGTTCACCTCTAATATTAACTTGTGCAGGGATCTTTATGTTATTGATGCAGTTACTTTGACCCACATTCGACTGAGGGAATATTGTTGGGGGACCCCTATCGGCATTTAAGGAAGCGGTGTATGTTGATACACAAGGGACCCTGTGTTTTATGCTATTGAGTCAATCGACTCCATCCAGTCCTGTGAGCACATCAAATCTTTTTAGGGTAGAAAAGTTAGGTATCAAGCCCCTCTGGGGACCTTGGTAGGGATTCGATCGCCTAGGATGCTGAGATAGTAGGGACCTGGGATAAAATTAACTCAGATCGTGTAGTTGAATCCCGTCCCCTCCAGGCTCGTGGTACCAGTCATTGAGATACCGAGTAGCCCTCCAGTCCCTGAAATTGATTATTATGACATCGCCCTGGATGTCTTTGGGCCTCTGTCCTACCCATCTAAGCCTTCTCACGTTGAGAATTTCCCCGTTAATATTAGGGGGTAGTGGACTATTATTTCTCAGCCAGTAGATGACTATTTTTTAGTTCTCCGTATCCTTCTGTTTTCCCTGCTTTTGGTTCTGGGACCTTTGACAGTACAGCAACATAGGAGGCCGCTTCTGGCAGCAGATCTATTTGTAGAATGGGGCCGTTACTTTTGCTTGAATCTGAGTTACCCCTACCAGCGTTTACCTGCATTGTCTCAGACTTGTTTACATGGGCCACCGGACCATTAGGCCTGGGTGTTTTTGGGGCGCTGCTTAGTGTCGATCTTTTGTCGGTCTGTATGTGTGTAGGGTTGGGAATAATATTTACCTTGTTTGTATTGTGTGTGACAGGTTCCACGGTTGGAGGTTTTGTGCTTATGTTGACAGGCAAATCCCTTAATAAGGCTGCGTTTGAGATGACAGCAGCTTCTATGATCCCCAGATGATCAGCTATCCTTTTCACTCTTTCAATCAGAGGAAGGAATAGTGACTTCACTAGGGTTTGGATGTTCTCAGTTAGCTCATGTATTAGCGGAATAGGCGTTGTAATCTGGGCTACGGTTGTTTTCCCTGTTCCAATAGTATGACTTCCTAAGGGGAGTGAGGAGTTCTTAGAGATTTTGGGCCGACTACCTCCATGGCTATTTCCCCCCCATTTCCTCTTCAATGTGTTTCCTTTTGGTGGTACGTGGACCTGTGGGTCATTTACTGTATTAGGTTTTGGGGGTTTCTGCAGGAGGGGTCCTTCCAAGGTTATTCCTAGTATAGAATCAGTGTTTGAATCACCGCTGGAGTCCTTGTTATTATATGGCCTACCAGGCTCAGGTGATGGTGTAAGATCTTTGAGCAGAGACAGAATGCTAATATCACTGTAAGGTGACCTTTCCTTCTCAGGGATGGGTGTCGGTGTAATAGCCAGTTGGAGGGGACCTAGGGATGAGCGTTTATTTTTAAGTTCTAGTGACAGGCGGCGCTCGGTATTAGCAATCTCCTTCTCCAGCCTCGAGGTCGCCCTGGTAATAAAGTCGTTGAGCGTCCCCCTCGCGGAACCACCCCCAAGAGATTTCTTCCCCTTTGAAACCCTTGGTGACATGGTCCACAGAGCATATGGTCACAAGCTAAAAGACTTTGGGTAGGTTAGAGGGAAACCCCACCCTAAGACAAAAGAACGAGCAATAAGGTGTTACGTTCAGGGACTAAATGTCACAGTACCTTGTAGTCAAATTCCCAGGTGGCCAGTGTGCAATGTAAGGGGGGTAGCCCAGCCCAGCCTCTTCTGGCCTCCGAGGGCCACAGAGGGCCCGCCCTTTGCCCGGGCTTAGCCCGCGCACGTCCCGCGAGGCGTAGGGAGTGTCGGTCTTTTGTGCACCTTCTGGCGCGTAGGTGGGCGTGTGCGGCCGGTGAAGTCCCGCTATGCCTTATGGGAGGTGTAGTGCCCCCGCTCTGCGGCCGCAGGTGTTCCAAGGTGCGGCGGCGGGGGGGGGACTATTGGATTGCAAGTAAGGCTCTCCCTTCGCGGTTCCAGGTGATGGCAAGCACAGCCCAAGTTGCAGCCGAGCAGGTCGGGAAAGTTCCCCTAGGCAGCAGCAGCAATTCACTCTCTTTAAACAGCTGTACTCAAAATATTCCAGGGCAAATGATCCCAGTGACGCATGGAATTCTGGGTCCTCCAGTGCAGCAGGCTGGAGACGCCAGGTGGGTATGGGGTGGCAACCCGGATCCCAATTCAGACGAAGCCGTAAGAGATTATGATCGGGGTGCGTCCTACCCAGGTATTCCGCTACCTCAACCAAGGGGACCAGAGCCTGTGAACCCACCACCCGATCCAACCTCACATGTAAACCATGAGCTGCATAAAAATAGGAGTAAATGTGGTCTGTAGGATGCAATGTGCGCCATATATCCCATACTGCCCAGTATGTCAACCAGTCTGCAAGCCCCTGTGCATTGGAGGTTGCAGGCATTGACCGAAGGGGCGGGAAGGATCTGTCCATGTGTACATCGAGGACCGCGTTTTAGTCCCCTCCCAACAGCCAGGGTAACCCAGCGTAGGGTGCCAGCATCACAGATAGTCGTGCTAAGAACGAGGGCTGGTCTGTGTTTGGGCATATATAGAGCCTAAAAGTACCCGCTGTCCATTTAGTATCCCCTTCACTAAGGTGTATCGGCCATCAGGGTCTGTTACACTGTCCTCGCAAACAAAGGGGGTACCTGCCCTTACCCAAATGAGCGTGCCCCTCGCATGTGCTGAGTATAGTGTGCCGTAAATGTTCCCTCTCCAACGCCTATGCAGCCTATCGAGTTCTGGCTGAGTCATGTGCGTTTCTTGCAGTAGTGCAATCACGGCCGAGTGTCGCTGCAAATATAAGGAAATATGGAGTAACGGCGCCCAGGTTTGTACACATACCACGTATATTCCACGTGATTATATCAGCCCATGCCATTCCTTCTTGTAATGATCAATAGGGATACCAGGGGCGAGGCATTAGGAGGGACATCTCGCGGGGCATGGGGGATCAGGGACTGTATGAGTGTGTCGAACTGCTGCATCGGATATAACAACAGAAAACTAACCATAAACCACTGAACATCTGGGGCAGTCATTTCGTAATAGCCGTCCAAATTGTTGAAACACGGACAAATCCTGAACTAAGGCAATGAGTTACCTGCTAGTGATAGTATATTATAACCTTCCCCTTTACTATGAATGTGTTTACTGTGCCAACTATCTGAGCTACAGAAATTGGTCGGGGCCAGCAGCCAGTTAGTCTGTGAACCCAGACATTTATGTGTGGGAATTTTAGTAGAGCCACGGTTGCTCAGCGACAGGTATCCCAGCAAGGTGTCAACCCAATGTGAGAGACGCGTGACGTGCAACCAACTGAGCCTATCCCCTCCCTTGCACCAGCCACCCAAATTATGCAGTGCAGTGAATAGCGTTCTACTTGCGTGAATAGTCCGCATTAAAGTACAGCAGTCCCTCATTTCACCCAATGATGCCAACAGCCCTTTGTAGGGTGATCACTGGAAGATCGAGCTCTTCAGAGATTACTGTGCCGGTGACGAGGAACTGCTGGACACCAACATAGCTTGCCTGTAGCAGTCAGTCCGATCATAAGGTTGCGGGGATCCAAGGGTCGCAACTGCCTCCAGCACGTTTAGTCGTTCCTTCCTCATGTTATCTAATGTAGGAGCCGAGGCCCCTGGGTTGGACGTCTTCAGTTGCCCCCTCCGTCGCCGTGGTCTCCTGCTCGATAAGTTGTCGCCATCCGAGCCCAATGCCTCCTCAGGGGAGTCAAAGAAGCGGGCCCAATCCTTTGCGACCACTCGTAGCCGGGCCGGGAACAGAAGCGGATAGGGAAGTCCCAGGGCACGGAGCTGACGTTTCACCGCTGTGTAGTTGTCCCTATGCCGCTGCACGAGAGCAGTGTAGTCTGGGAAAAACATAACTGTACTGCCATTCACCTGAAGAGGGTCCATTTTCCGAAGCACCGCATTCCTGTGCATGTAGTTGAGCAGTTTGAATATGAAGGGACGCGGTCTGACTCCAGGTTGCAGTTTCTGTGTAGGGATACGGTGAGCCCGCTCCACCACGAACAGCTCAGACAAGGTTCCCTGGGGCAGCAGGTCTCGCAGCCAGCGTTCCGTAAATTGCTCCGGGCTCCTACCCTCCTCGCCTTCCAGCAGGCCTACCACACAAAAATTGTTGCGGCGGGAGCGTCCTTCCGCATCCTCTGCCCGATCTTCCAGTATGTGGACACGGTCTGTCAAGTCCTGCAGCGCAGCCGCATGATTTTGCTTCACGGGCTGAAGCTCCTTCAGGGTTTGGTCGTGTGTGGCCACTCTATCAGCGAGCTTCCGGTGATCTGCATGAAGCAACGTGAAGTCCGAGGTGATTTTGTCGATTCTGGTCCCCAGGGAGGTCCTAGTGTGGTCCAGCGCTGCACCAAATCGCTCCACCGCTGCGAGGACAGAGTCCATTTTGGCCGCTAGCGCCGCAGACGCTGGGTACGTCCTCTCTTCTGCAGTACCCCGCACTGGGTCAAGGCTGGCAGCCCTCGAGTGTCCTTGCTGTGTCTTGGCCTGCATCCGGCCCATCACCAGTTGTTGCACTGTTGGCATTCGCTGGCTACTCTCCGCGCCTTCGGTGTGTCGTGAAGCACTATACACGATGGTACGCGTATCACTTTTGCCAGTGTAGTTCACCAGCGGACGAAGAGGTCCCGCCTGTCAGTAGTAGTGGCGCACCCAGTGCCAGTGGCATTTGCTCTGCAGATCATGGAGACTTAGCTAATATCAGGCCTCCAGCAAGCAGCAGTGCAACATCAGCAGCGTCCTGGTGAGGGAGGAGCGAGGCGCTACTACAGCTTCCTCCAGGTAATGTCCTGCCACTTGTGTCCCTATAGTCATGTACCACCTACTGGCTCTCAATACCCCCTTCAGTCCGGGGCTGCACCGGCGACCTTCGGGCCCAAGCGAGACCCACCGTTACTTCTCCTGTTGCACTGCCACGCCGCTGTAAGTTCAGTGGCTCCTCAAGTGGTCCCACCGAGTCTAACTGCTCCACTTAACCCTCATCTCCGCTCCTGAGTGCCCCCACAGGCTCCCACAAGGTCGTTTATAACCTGTCAGCAGATGGTCTCCAGAGTAGTCCTCAGATCAATCAGCTCACAATGGCCGTGTAGCGGTACCTGTCAAGTTCCTCACCGCCCTGCGAGGCCCCCAAGCAATTCCAAGCCTCTCCCTCTCGATGGATGCCTCAGTCCTGGACAATCTTCTCGCTGCACCTCCTCCCTCTGCACTCAGCCACCGCACCAGGGTCCACAGCGTTGTCTGTCACCCACAGGAGATGTGCGCAAACAGAGGTGCAGCCCCACAGCCTCTGCGCCCGTATCCCTGGGCGCGTCACACTTCAACACCAGGCTTGCACTCCACTTTCAGCCCCCCAACACTTGGTGTCTCTTCTCAGCCCCCCACCTCCACACACCAGCGGGGAGCACAGGGGACACCACAGTGGGGCACCAGATCTCCAAATGTCAGGGGCGGAAAGCTCCCCCTTGCCTGCAGGCTATTCCAGCAGCCACCCGGGTCTCACAGGCCTTCACTACTCTTGAGGCCTCACCTCATCACTTCGTGCAGGACCCCAGCGGACACCAACACTCTTCCCACAGCTGCACCCATGGTCCACAGGTCGTCTACACCATGTCGCCGCTGGCCCCACACAGCCCTCAGCTCCTGGATGCGCGGGCGGCGCACCTACAGTCTGCATCTGTTATCGCGGCAGGCGGCCGGGGCGGGAGCCTGCTGCCTCCTCTGCAGTGCTCAATCGCCCAGCCACTGCCCCTAATGTTGGCTCTGGTTTGGGGTGCTCCAGTGAAAGGGGTGCTCCCGGCTGCGGGCTCTGGTCACGGGTGCACCGGCTCCAGTGAAAGGGGTGCTTCAGGCTGTGGTAAGGGGCACACCGGCTCCAGTGAATAATGGAGCTCCCTGGTGAGCTCTGGTTAGGGGAGCACCGGCTCCAGTGACAGGGATGCTCCCTCCGTCCTGTGCGGGCGCCCTCCTGTGCACAGTTTTACCCCCTCACTTGTTTTTGGGGGTCGAGGGCTCCGCAGCAGGCACCAGTATGCGAAAAGCTAGGTAGTTCTTCTGCCGCCAGGGCTCACCTACTTTGAAACTCCTCTGCCATTTCAGGACTGAAAGCGCACAGTATGGTGCCAGTCCCGTCACAAAATGTCTGCGCGCGGCCCGTCTGCCAGCAGGGCCGCATGCTTGTCAGCAGCAGCACTCCTCACCCAGCCGGCCACACTGCTCAATGCGGCCTGTCCCCGGACTCAGCGCTCCCACCGGCATCCAGGCTCCGGTGTCAGCATTGTATTCGGCACTTCCAGGAGACATATGCCGGATAAAAGGGGAATCAAGGTACAGAGCACTATCTAGTTGCGTCCGCCATGTTGCCCGGCTGGCCACGCCCCCGTCCCTGAATACAATCCTTGATAACGTCCCTTGTAAATGTTAGATCCTCAGACAGCCAAATTTTGGCCCATTAAAGAAGAAGGGCAATATCTAATCGGTCCTGTAAAAATTACAGCCCCAACTCATGATGACAAAAGAGTGAGGTGGCACTATTAGGGGTCATCAATAGCCTTTTAATAAATGTATTTTCAACAACCTGTAGTTGCCGGCTTTTAGGGTGACCCCAAATTCCTGCCCCAGAAGATGTGACGGATAAACATTTAGCTTTATAAAAAGTGACCAGCTCTGTCACCGGTTTGTGATCCAATTTGCGGGCAAAGCAAAATAGCCCCTCCACAACCCTGCTGGTTTGATGGGCCCTGGCAGTGACTAGGGGACCCCAATTCAAAGTATTATTCAAATGATTCCCCAGGTATGTGAATGGCCTTTCCTCTTACAGTAAACTTTCTTTTTTTTGTAGATTTGGGGCCACACACCATAATATAAGATTTAATAAAGTTGACTTTTAAATCAAGACCCGACATGAAATCAGGAGAAGCATTAAGTGACTTTTGAAGGCTATTTGCTGTCAATGCCATTAGCACAGTACCATCCGCGTATGATAATAGCGGGACTGGATTGCCATCTATTTAGGGGAATCAAGATTATTATATATTAAAAATACCTCAAGACCATTAGTATAAATTAGAAAAAGAAATGGAGGTAAAATGCACCCCTGCCGTACACCTTCTGTAGAAATGATAGACCTCTTCTTTTCCCCCTGGGAACCATACCTTATGGCAACTGTGGTGGAGGCATGAAGCCTACATAACAGGGAGCTAATAGGTTCCTCAGCACCCATTGGCGCCATTATAGCCCACAGCTTCTCCCTGTTAACAGTGTCAAAAGTGCTGGACAAGTCCATGAAGGCTGGGTGGATAGAACCCCCCCCCTGGCCTTCAAGTACTTGACCATGATCAGAGACAGGTTGAGGCACTGCTCTGTAGTGCCCATCCCCCTCATGAAGCCACATTGCATCCTTGACAGGGTTCCTGTATCCGTCGCCCAGGTTTCACGTCGTGCAAGAACAACCCTCCCCAAAACTTAGCCATGGCATCCATGAGGGAGATTGGCCTATGACAGGCTAGATCGCTCCTATTACATTTTTTGATACCGGAACCACAATGGCCTTCTTCCAAGACACTGGAATGGGGCCCATCTCCACTGATTTACAAACATTGGTCAACAGGGGTGTCCAGAGTTTGGGACTGCTTTTAAACAAATCTAGAGGGACCGCTTGGCAGTGGACCAGATATCATAATCAATTATTGTGTACAGACTATTTCTGCAAGGAGGTGTGCACGTTCCACTCCTTAATATTCAGTAGGAGGGATTTGCTTACGTGACTTTTTGCTAACCGGTGCAAAGGCAAGGTTGGAGGCCTGCATGTAGCATGAGACCTCTGTCAGTGCATTTGCTTTATAATATGTGGGAGTTGCGACCTCTGTCACTTAAAGGTATAAAAGTTAAATTGCCCCAAAAGGACCCCTTTGAGAAATGGATGTGAAGAGGAGCAAGCAGTGGTCTAGTGGACGGCTGTCTGAGCCTTCTGCCGGAATCTCCCCCTTGCAATGTGGAAAGTTTCCAAAATGGTCAGTTTTCACTCTGCCAAAGATTACCATCTATACATATAAGTCCATAACAAATCACCAAGCAGGAACCTAGGCCTCACATGCCAGCTGTTTGTAGGATAGATAAGTAGTCTCACCTTAGTGGCAGCAGACATGGAAAATAATGATATATGTTAATATGGCCACATGGAGAAGATCAGAGGACATTCCCGTGATGAGACGACCTGTTCACTGTACAGTCATGTGATGAACCATAGTGCAAAGACTGTAGTTAATTCAGGAATGAAAATTCACCCAGAAGTAAAGTCACTTGCATCCTATTTGCAGGAGAAGTTGGAAGGGTACAGATTTGAATCAAGAATTTAAAAACTAAACTGCTAAGCGCTGGTTACTGATAGGGGGGCGTTAATGTTCAGCCACTTATGGCATTTGCAAGAGCAGTTTTTCACCCAGACCTCATGAGGGCTTTGCGATGATATCAATATAATGGAAAACAACCTTTCCTGGAAAAGGAAGGATACAACCTTAATTGTCAATGTTTCAAAGGTGCACTATGCAATAAGTTAACCTTTAGGGGTGACTAATTCAAGAGGGGATCAAACTGTGTATTTATTAAAAATTGTGTATGTGTATTTGAGGAAGTCAAACAATTCTCAGGTTGGTCGTTATCAAAATATATAGCTTACAAGACTCCCATAAGGTGCAAACCTGAAGACTAGCTCACTGTTGCAGACGAGGAGTTGTCACTTGCACTCGTTATCCCATGTTGTACCATTTAAGGAAATGCTAATATGCTTCAGAATATTGCTTATTGATTCAGATGTGAAGTGAACATTGGACATGCTGTGGAGTCTTGACACTGTTCTCTTACTGTGGTGTACACTTTGCTGATCAAAATGTTATATTGTTTCAGTGGCGCTAAGTAGGAAGAAGCTGAAAAGCGTTTATCATAAGAGACTTCATTGAAGACCAATACTCTGTGCAGCAGAGACCTCGGAACACATTATTTCTCCTTCTGTTATTACCTGAAACTAAGGTGATTGCCATGGGTGGCACTGAACCTCTACTTGTTGGCTATGAAGATTTGTCCCACCCCGGTCTCCATTATCTGTAACATGGGCTTCAAGTTTGACTGTCAATTCCCAATGGGCAATGTTGCTCAGCAGGCTTTTTCAAATCTAAACATTACAAGGAAATCTTGTTCTAAGACTTTTCTCCGTCCACAACTTTGCAGTATATGCCACAAAAGTTTAAAAAGTGAGTTATGGCATTGCTCTTAAGCTTAGATTTTCATAAACACAAAATATTTAGCATGCAGGTTGTTCAAAATTCTGATTTCCACTTGATTCATTCTGTATTCAAGGTCGATCTTGCAAAGCCCATTATGGTACAGCCTAATTAAATTCAAGGTATTATGCATTATTCATCGCAATGTTTAGAATATATAAGAAGCTGCACGGTAGAGGTGTACCTCATGTGTTGCAAACCAAATGAGCCTTCCACGCTCCATCAGCACATCTTACAAAACTTTTTTGGAAAAGAGGGGATGCTCCTTCTCAGTATGTACTTCCACATTGTGGAAATGTCTGCGGATAGCACTTTGGTGCTCATTTTTCTTTTCAATTTATCACATATAGTTAAAAAAACAGGCTTTTTACTTCTCTTAATGTCTCTGCTTAGTGTATTTCAGCAGTTCTTAACTGGGCCTGGGCGGAGTTTGCCGATTTCGGCTACGCAGAACTCTGTAAAGTGCGGAAAAAACTCTGCTGCGCTCCACAGATGTCCGCAAGTGGGGGAGTAAGGTTAGTCGCACTTCTTATGCTGATTTGTAGCACTGGAAGTTTCATTTTTGGACCCAGTCTTTTAATATTTGTGGGTATTTTAATGTGACCTTGTGCCCTAAAAAAGACATGGTCTCCCAGTATGTTCCCTCGGAATTGTCTTCAGAGGCTCCAGGTGATTGACTACCGTACTCGGCTAATTGTTTGCAATGTCCTGCTAAGCCAACCAGTTAGTCCTGTTTTTCTCCTACCAAATATACCTGAGGGACCCTCTGCTCTCAGCATTACATTTTGTGTTCATGCACTCACTAAACCCATTATTGTTTGAGCAAAAAAGCCACGCAGTACATAAAAGTGACTATGAAAATACACTACCTGCATAATTCAAAAACTCACATGAAAAATAATTTAAACATTTGATTACAAAATGAAAAAAAAAATCTGCAGATTGTGTGGAGAGACACCATGAATATGAAACTATCCCCATGTTTGTACTGAAACTACCGATATGTATTAGGCTAACCAACGATAACTTAGTGCTGCATCTAACCTGTACCATAAGGTAAAGCCTTGAAATTGAAATGTATTTCTTTATTGGAAGAAATCAGATTAGCATCTGAAATCTGTAAACCGTCTGTGCTGAGGAACCAATTGATCTTGACTAGTATTTATATGCAACCATACCTAGCTAACGTTTATAATCCTCGTCAAAGGTTTGTGGGTACCCGTTTTCGGTTGGATATTTTCCATCATTTAATTAGCTTCTCTAATGCCAATAATTGGTCACCTGACTTGGGGAACTGTACGTGTGATGATATTTCATTTCAGAACACCATGCATACCTTACTTTTCTATAAACACTTCTCACGGTTGAGACTCATAAAACCCTTGTTATTACAGCTGGGTTTTATACACTGCCCTCCGGCGTATACGTTACCAGAGATTTTTACTTGTTTTGTAATGTCGCATTTCTTGTTGGCTGTCATGAACTATAGGAAGCAGCCGTAAATATTAATCATACCATTGTGTCGTGATGACTGTCCTTTTTTAAATACTTTTTATATGAAATCATTTTGTATTTTGTTTTAAATTGTATTCTTGGTCATTTTTAATCATTGTTACCGATGTATTATGTAGCTTTTATGATTCACTTTGTGACTTCAAATAAAGCTTATTTTGATTGATTGACTGTACCATAATGGCACTAAATCTCTAAAATTCTTGGTATCATAACGCTAAACAAAGCTTCAAAATCCTATTATGCTGCCGACTAGTTTTTGAGCAAGACAGCATAAAATGGCTCATTATTTATATCCCACCATCTTCAAAATCACAATACCCACTGGCACTCCCCTGGGGACATCACTGTGAGGTAAAGGGGTGCATGGCAATATACCAAACCTGAAAATGACATACCAAAAGCATTGCATCTCAGATGAGAACTCATGCAGTTATGATTTGAAGCAATGTTTATCTTGAATGACATATAAGTCTATATCAAAGATCTGCCATTGGTATTTTGAAGTAAAGAGTCTTACTGCAACAATAAACATCTATAACCAGCTTGGCTTTATTTGTATTTACAGGCATCAGGTTTTCTCACAATAACCACATTCAATCACCTTCAAGCTTTCCTCATCAGTGGCTAACCATTTACATTTCCTTTAGTTTTCCCTTTAACAGACAGCGCAGACAACCCTTCTATAAGTTTCTGCTTGGGGATTCACAAGTAACCTTGTCAACAGCAGAAACGGGATGGAAAACAATTATAATTCTCAAGGAGTTCACAACAAGTTCAAGCCTTTGAGATGCTATTGGTGTTGCTGGGCACCATCTAAAAAATACCTAAAAAAACTAGTCTTTAGGCTTTAGATGTTGGTGGTTTTATTGGACCTCAACACGTCTGCCCAATAGGCAAAAATGACAAATGCATTCGCTCTATAAACCTTGAAAATAGAACTAAAGAAGTGATACATTAATTTACTTTTGCATCTTAAGATTTGGTCAACACTCTGGCTGAGAGTGCACACCACATTTTTTTTGTTTGATCCTTTAGCCTATCCTAATACCCACACAATCAAAATAGCTAACTCTGTTAAGGGGACTACCCTTGCCAGAAAAAAAGTATTTCAGCTGGTGTTTTGCATTCAAGAATAATCAGATATATATATATTCACTGAAAAAAATCAAAGGTTACAGGGACATTATAGTTAGGAAATAACATTAAAAAAAACCTTAGAAATTCACTGAAAAAACCCAAGGTTACAAGGACGTTTAGTTAGGGTCAGAATTCACACGCCCAAAACCATAGAAATTCAGCAGTTCTAGTTACCTGAGCTAACTATAATTTACACCTGCAATGTATTGCTTATGATCTCACATATTACATCACTCATGACATGGTCAGTGAAATTATTGAAGACATATCAAATGACATCACTGATGATATCATCCAGTAAAACGTTTTTCACTCTGAATAATATATACTGACGTGCTGCAGTGGATGTACTATTTATCATTGGACTAGTCTGTACAGTGCCATGTGTCCCCTGGTGATCTATGTCTATACTAGTAAGTAGCAACAGTCTAATCTTTTCATTAAGACTTGACTCTATAATGGTGGCTCAGTGTCGTTCTGTTTTATGACATACTGACCAGTTTCCTTAGACCGGTTTCCTTTGTGATAAATGAATGCACAAGTAGATTATTAAAAAATCCTTTCCATAGTAAGATCTTTCTGAAGGGTGGTGGCTCAGTGTCGTAGACTTTTGCAACAGACTTACCTCTCTGCTCACACCTTTCTCTAGGATCAAGAATGATTTTACTAGTGCTTTGTGAAGTAGTGCCTTGGGCACTAAGAACTCTGTACTGGATGTGTGTTGTAGTGCTATGTGTAAAACTGGCATATCTAATTGAACATCTTTCCATGTTGAAGAGTGATGGTGTTTTGGGTTGCGATAGAGTAACCTGTATGGTGTGATTTGTTACTTTGGTGATCAGTTATTAGAGCAATGAATTTCAAGAGGCAGGACATTCCGCAAACAATTCTCTCCTGGGCAACAGCTGAGTGTAGTAGTTGTTAAGTGTACAGCAAGTCCTGTGCTGTATGTCTGGCATCCTTATTCATTCATTATTTAAATGGAATGGTATTTTATAAAGTATATTGAACTTTACGTTGGTGAATGTTGCCATCAGTGATGTCACTGACCATGTCAGGAGTGATGTAATGTGTGAGGGTAAAAGCAGTACATTGCAGCGGCGTAACGTATAGTTCGCTCAGGTAACTAGAACTGCTGAATTTCTATGGTTTTGTGCATGTGAAATCTGTACCTAACTACAATGCTCCCATAACCTGTTTTTTTTCAGTGAATTTATACGTTTTTTAAAAATTAATTCCCAACTAGAACTGTAAACTGTTTTTTCAGTGAACTTGACATTTATTTTAAACACAAGTTGTACTCCAATATTACCTATAAGTTCACGTCCGTAATACACATTTTTAAAACTTCATAAATATACTTTATTCTTACATTTATTATTACTAAATGTGCTCTGGGAGGCCTTTTGATAAGCTGTCCATCAATCTGGGAAAAGGCAGGAAGACTTTTGCCTACTACTAAGGTGGGCAGTGCAGGGCCAAATGGGTGGATCTTGTAAAAGACTTTGCACATTTGCATACTTGTAGCAATTTAAAGGGAGAACCATGGACTGTGCTCTCACTAGGAGACAAGAAAGAGCCTACTCGTCACAGTAACTACATAAGAGGTTGTGCTCTGATGGTTAATTAGTAAGCACAACCTTGTTGGGTAAATTTCTAGTGCATATTCTACGCTACAGCTGTGTAATGGACCACAAGGAAATGTCTGCAATGACCTTGTGTGGGTTTAATTTTGGCAATGCGATTGTTCCTCGAGCTTCTTTTTCCATAAATTTGTGATAATATGAATTGTCATACAGAGCAGACGACGTGACTACAAAGCGGTAAATCTCCACCAAACATGACTACTTCCTCCTAAGTGTTGCTCTGTTTGGTGAAGATATCCTTATATTCATCAAGAAAGTGTCACTACAAGCGGCCGGGAAACCCTCTCAGGGGGGCCTTTTGGTAAGATGTCCATTAACCTGGAAGAGGCTTGAAGACTTTTTGCCTACTACTAAGGTGGACGAAACTTGGTTGAAGTGCTGGCAGCCAATCAGATCTAATTCTAACATCTGTCGGATCTACAGAGGGTCCACGGTCACTAGATATCATTAAATCATTTTTCTTTATTAACTCCAAAACTACTTAACAGAATATGAATATATATATATATATATATATATATATATATATATATATTTTTTTTTTTCTCGCTGAAAAAACCATAGGTTTCACACCAGTTATAGTGAGCTGGAAATTTTACTGACATAAAACCATTGAAATTCCCACTTTATAGTTAGTTGGACTCACTATAACTTGCGCGTGCAATGCACTGCTGATGACGTCACATATGACATCACTCATGACATGGTCAGTGACATCACTCATGACATCACTGATGACACCATCCAGTGAATGTGTGTCTTTCTGAAAAATAAATATTAGTGAGTAATGTTTAAATTTTTATATATATGTATTAGTGTTTCACTTTGTGTATAAGTGGCTCCATGGGTTGGTGAGTAGCTACATGTGTATGTACATGGGTTATTAGATATTTTTCTTAGTATCAGTATGAGTGTCTATATGGTTTGGTGGGGGTATTACTTAGCACATAGACGCATGATTGACTGACTCTCTGTTTGTATGTGTTTTGAAGACAGCATATGTGCAGGACTGTATGGGTGAATAAGTGTGTATATGTGTATGTTAGTGAGTGAATGACTGCCTCACTAGTGTCTTTATCAGTAACTACATATGTTTTAATCTAGCATATGTGAATATTGATGTATATAAGTGAGTATATGTGAGAGTAAGAGATTGTAAGAGTTCCTGTTTAAATAAGTATGTGTTTCTGTAAGGAATTGTTTAAGAGAATAAATATGTTTAAATTTCAATAGAAGTAAGGTGGTAGTGTGTGTATAGCTCTATATGCAAATAAATGGATGTTCAATTGTTTATTTGCATGTGTGAGTATGTGTGTGAGTAACTTTTGGATGACTGTCGGTGTGTAACAGGATGTATAGCTATATCACTACATATGATGAGTGAGTATATGTATGAGTGAGTATATTGAACTGTTTGTGAATGAGTAGATGTGTATATAGATGGTGGAATTACTGAATTGGTTGTTGTAACTGATATGGTTATCTCCATTTTTTTGAAAATGTTAGTTTCTATTTTTGAATTAGTGTTTCAAGGGTTACATTACACTGAAAGGAGGTCTGTCACTCTGTCACAAGGATGGTGTCATCAGTGATGTCATGAGTGATGTCACTGACCATGTCATTTGTGATGTAATATGTGACGTCATCAGCAGTGCATTGCACGCGCAAGTTATAGTGAGTCCAACTAACTATAACGTGGGAATTTCAATGGTTTTATGTTAGTAAAATTTCCAGCTAACTATACCTGGTGTGAAACCTATGGTTTTTTCAGTGAATTTAATAGGTTTTTTAAATGCTAATTCCTAACTATAACTGGTGTGAAACCTATGGTTTTTTCAGTGAATTTCAAAGGTTTTTTAAATGCTAATTCCTAACTATAAGTCTCAGTTTATAAGTAAGACTGTTAGCGCTCTAGTTGTTCTTTAGAACACACTGGGACATTCTGTCATTGGGCTATATTTGGGCTACATCTGGCTGATATTTGGGCTACATTTGTTTTTTTTGTCTCTGGTGGCCATCTTTGGGCTACATTGGGCTACATTGGGCTCTAACATATATATAGCCCAATGTAGCCCAATATATATTTTTTCAAAGATAATTTTCGTAAAAACCACTTGAGCATATATCTTGAGACATAGCAAAGGCACATCGGGCTACCAGTCCCTACAATTTTGCCCAATTTTTTTTTTGTATATTGTTTTTTTTTTTTTGTTTGCCTTGGAGCGCTCCCGGTGCGCGCCCCGGTGATTATGAAGCGCCCCGGGGCGCGTACCGGGGAGCGTCCTGTTTGCGCCAATATCGTGAACGAAAACATGATCGTGACGTATCACGTAGCTGCGTCCGCGTGATACGCACGGCGTAAGCGCACCCGGAAGCACTCGAGCAAAAACGATCGCGCAACGTAGGCATCCGACGCGCTTACGCGACGCGCCCCTGGGCGCGTCGCGTAAGCGTCGGTTCATGTGACCTGAAAATAACACTTTTCATTGGTTCATAACAGTTTTGGTTTCATAATGATGAAGCCCCTGGTCTTGTGACCTGAAAATAACACTTTTCATTGGTTCAATACATTTTTTTTTCAAAAGGATGAAAGACCCCACCTTTTTTCCTTATTCTGACTTTGTCCTTTGACTTAGGAAGACCTGTTTGTACCTCTCTGTACCTTTTTGATCTTTATAATGGCTTCAGTAGCAGCAGCAGCTGGTGCATCTGCACCACCAACACCACAATCACCACCAAGAGGACCACCACAAGATTTCATTGGTGGTCAACAAGAGGAGGAAGAGGAGGAGGAAGAGGGGAGGAGAAGATGGCTTGAAGAACAAAATACCCCATACCAGCCAAGACCACACATTATATGGGAGTTTTTTTCGATCCCAGAGGGGAAGAAAAAAGTAAATGCAGCCAAGGGGACTTGCCTAATCTGTGGCATGGAACTTTCTAGGGGGAACACTAATAAGAAATAATCATGTGGAAACAACACGATGATTCGCCACATGCAGCGCAAGCATCCAATAAACTATTCTGCTGCAGAGATGAGGGAACTGGCCAGTAACCCTCCCCAATCCACAAGCACCACCTCAAAAAGAAAGCAACCCACTCCGTCGGGATCAGAGGCAAGTGAGACGATGCCTTGCATTCAGCCACGATTTGCAGATTTCCGAATTATCTGTAAATATTGTGGGAAGACCATCTCCTACGGAGAACAGAGAGTAAAGCTCATCGTCCTTGCTGGGGACAACCACAAATGCCCCAATAACCCCTAATTATTTCTTTTCTTTTTTTTTTGCTCCAGTTGAGCCATTTTCAATTCCCTGTTTTTTCGTTTCTCCCCATGAAAAATACAAAAAAAATATAAAACTGTTCAGAAAACCCCCAAAAAGTTTGAAATGTTCAAAAAAACATTAAAAAAATATAAAACAACAAAAAGAAGAAAAAAAACAGTTCTTTTTAGAACTACCTCCAATTTATAAAAAAAGGCTTCATTTTAGGAAAAGTCTGTCATTCTTTTTTCCCCATGGTACGCTCCCCGGTACGCTCCCCGGTGCGCGTACCGGGTGCTCCCCCCCCCGCTGGGCCCTTTTATGGCTCCCACATCAAACCTAGGGGGTCAGGGGGGATCTATCCCTGCCCCCTTATGGTCATTTCCCCCTTTGATTTTTCCACCTCTTACGTCTCGATTTTACTGAGACACAAGATGGCGGCCGCTCCGGACTGTTTCGAATGTTTACAGACACCCGAGAGCCAATCAGCTTTCTGTGCGCAAGTTGCGTGGCGCGCCCGGAGTGCTCCCCGGTGCGCGTACCGGGGCGCTGCCATAGATATATTTTTTTTTTGTACCTAAATTACTCAAAAACCACTGGAGCACATATCTTGAGACATAGCAAAGGCACATCGGGCTACCAGTCCCTACAATTTTGCCAAGTTTGGTGGAAATCCATTTAGCTGTTCGGGCTAAAAGTGAGTTTGACCGCCCTATGGAAATTAACATGGGGAAAACACGTTTTGGGACCCCCCTTTTTATCTCGGCCCCCGCTTGACGAATCCCCCCCAAACTTTCAAGGAAGGAGCGGGCCATTTTCTTGGAGAAATTTGCGAAGATTCGTCCACCGGCGCCAAAGTTGTTCCCAATAGAATGTTGAGGATTTCCTATGGAAAGTAGATCCTAACTATAACTACCTACTGGCGACCGCCAGTAGGAGATATATATATATATATATATTCACTGAAAAAACCATAGGTTATAGACCATATATAGTTAGGAATTCGCATTTACAAAACCTTATTTTACTCACACAAAACCATTGAAATTCCATATATAGTTAGTTGCACTAACTATATATCGCGCACCCGCAATCCACTGCTGATGATGTCACATATTACATCATTCATGACATGGTCAGTGACATCACTGATGACATCACTGATGACATCTCAAATGACATCACTGATGACATCTCAAATGACATCACTGATGACATCTCATTTGACATTACTGATCACATCACTGATGTGATCATTCATGTGATAATACGATGAACCTCTTCAAACTCTAATATAACCTTAGATACAATCAGTGTAAACAGACACTCACAGACTGTCACTCATCCATGGAGTTACTCACACACCTAGTCAGTCATGCAAAGAATCAATCACACCTCCATTTCCTCAACTATACAGTTATACAAACTTTACTTATTCAAACATATACTAGCACATATTTACTCTCTTATACAATCCCTGATACAAGTTCACAATGATCCATACAGCCACTCACACATTCACTGGCTCTTATGCACAGTTATTTATATATGTCAACTCTCACATGTACTGTGTTTTACATATGTACTTACTTTGACATGTAGCACTGAGATATCCATTCACTCACCAATACACTCATGCACACAGTCAACCGCCCATACAGCTGTTTCCACATGCACTTTTGAAACCATACATCTAGTGAATCAACTGCTCACACATCTATGCACAGAGTCATACACCTCCCAGCCACCCACACACACACTCAGTCTCCCATACAAATACTTGGGCAACCAATCAATAACCCATATAGTTACTCATATAGCTACTTATCAACACATGCAACAGTTTACAGAACAACAGACATAATGATGCACAAATTAAGACAGTTTAGTCACTAACCCATGCACTCAGTGAGACACATTTAATCACTCACTCATACAGTCAGTCATGCACCTACTAAATCCTTCATCCAGACACTTATACATCCACTCATTCTTCAATATGTAAGACATATTTTAACTTTACAGAAACATACAGTCACTGGATGTTGTCATCAGTGATGTCATCAGTGATGTCATTTGAGATGTCATCAGTGATGTCATCAGTGATGTCACTGACCATGTCATGAATGATGTAATATGTGACATCATCAGCAGTGGATTGCGGGTGCGCGATATATAGTTAGTGCAACTAACTATATATGGAATTTCAATGGTTTTGTGTGAGTAAAATAAGGTTTTGTAAATGCGAATTCCTAACTATATATGGTCTATAACCTATGGTTTTTTCAGTGAATTTTCAAGGTTTTGTAAATGCTAATTCCTAACTATATATGGTCTATAACCTATGGTTTTTTCAGTGAATTTTCAAGGTTTTGTAAATGCTAATTCCTAACTATATATGGTCTATAGCCTATGGTTTTTTCAGTGAATATGTATATATACATACATATATAAGCATATATCATCTGTATATCTATATAAATACAAACATAAATGCATGCATACATATACTTATATGCATACAGATGCATGTTATTTACATGAAAGTTGAAAAAACACTAATAAAAGCAAAGCTAAAAAGCCACCTCATTACAAACAGAATGGCTTTAACTTAAACGAGGGCGAGATCTATTGCATTTTCAATGCTTGTTTACTTTGGTTCCATCAAGAAGGCATTCAAATGTGTCACACATTTGCCATAAATTCTGAATGTTAGCACTCTAGTTGCACATTAGATCTCTGTAGTAAAGCTACTGCTCACCAGGGACGTCTGCTGCTGGTATTCAAAGTGCATGTTTCAGTCTGCATGTCAGAATTTTTTTAATGAAATAGAAGAGGATTTGAGAAGTCACTCAAAATGATCCCTAATTTTTCTTTCTGAAGCACTAATCATACTTTCTATGGCAAAATTAACCCCCTCATGTTGTTCCTTTTTAAATTGAGTGTTTTCAGACTTACCACTTCATTCCAATCAAGATGGCTTCTGGTGTGCCATACTTTTGTCATAAGTAAGACTGTTAGCGCTCTAGTTGTTCTTTAGAACACTCTGGGACATTCTGTCATTGGGCTATACTTGGGGTACATCTGGGTGATATTTGGGCTACATTTAGGCTCTTTTGTCTCTGGTGGCCATCTTGGGAGACTGTATGTCAGAATTTTTTAATGAAATTGAAGAGGGTTTGAGAAGTCACTCAAAATGTGCCCTAATTTTTCTTTCTGCAGCACTAATCATAATTCATATGGCAAAATATACCCCCTCATTTTGTTCCTTTTTAAATTAAATGTTTTAAGAGTTACCACTTTATTCCAATCAAGATGGCTTCAGGTGTGCCATACCTTTGTAATAAGTAGGACTGTTAGCGCTCTAGTTGTTCTTTAGAACACTCTGGGACATTCTGTCATTGGGCTATACTTGGGCTACATCTGGGTGATATTTGGGCTACATTTGGGCTCTTTTGTCTCTGGTGGCCATTTTGGGAGACTGCATGTCAGAATTTTTTAATGAAATAGAAGAGGATTTGAAAAGTCACTCAAAATGTGCCCTCATTTTTCTTTCTGCAGCACTAATAATACCTTCTATTGCATAATATACCCCCTCATTTTGTTCCTTTTTAAATTAAATGTTTTAAGAGTTACCACTTTATTCCCATCACGATGGCTCCAGGTGTGCTATACCTTTGTAATAAGTAGGACTGTTAGCGCTCTAGTTGTTCTTTAGAACACTCTGGGACATTCTGTCATTGGGCTATACTTGGGCTACATCTGGGTGATATTTGGGCTACATTTGGGCTCTTTTGTCTCTGGTGGCCATTTTGGGAGACTGCATGTCAGAATGTTTTAATGAAATAGAAAAGGATTTGAGAAGTCACTCAAAATGTGCCCTAATTTTTCATTCTGCAGCACTAATCATACTTTCTATGGCAAAATATACCCCCTCATGTTGTTTCTTTTTAAATTAAATGTTTTAAGAGTTACCACTTTATTCCAATCAAGATGGCTTCAGGTGTGCCATACCTTTGTAATAAGTAGGACTGTTAGCGCTCTAGTTGTTCTTTAGAACACTCTGGGACATTCTGTCATTGGGCTATACTTGGGCTACATCTGGGTGATATTTGGGCTACATTTGGGCTCTTTTGTCTCTGGTGGCCATTTTGGGAGACTGCATGTCAGAATGTTTTAATGAAATAGAAAAGGATTTGAGAAGTCACTCAAAATGTGCCCTAATTTTTCATTCTGCAGCACTAATCATACTTTCTATGCCAAAATATACCCCCTCATGTTGTTTCTTTTTAAATTAAATGTTTTAAGAGTTACCACTTTATTCCAATCAAGATGGCTTCAGGTGTGCCATACCTTTGTAATAAGTAGGACTGTTAGCGCTCTAGTTGTTCTTTAGAACACTCTAGGAGGCTGCAGTAGAACACAAAGGAATCAACTGACAGTCTCTGTCCTTGTTGGATGTACATGTTTTACTGAGAATGTCAGACTTCATTTTCACATGACTGAGAAAGATAATGTGAATTTACAGAAAATATGCTTTCAGTTTAGCTTATAGATCCCCTTCCAAACCACTGTGGGAAAATCATGAGATATTAGTTTTCTTTCAAACAATATTCATGATATCACAGCAGAAGGTTTTTTCACATGGTAAAATCACCTTAGAACCCACCACAATTCCTACAACGAGTATGGTACCATCAACAAATGATTTATAATGTAACTAAAGTCCTAAAACCCTCTATTAACTACAATGCTTTTTAATGAGGTGCTATCATGTATATTGGTCCCAAGATGGCTGCCAACACTTCTTGGATGAAGTGCTCACAGCCAATCAGATCAGATGTGTGGTTAGGCTCCGCCCAGATATATATCTTTTTTTGAACCTAAATTACTCAAAATCCACTGGAGCACATATATTGAGACCTAGCAAAGGCACATCGGGCTAACAGTCCCTACAATTTTGCCAAGTTTCGTGCAAATCCATTCAGCCGTTCGAGCTAAAAGTGAGGCCAACCGCCCTATGGAAATTAACATGGGAAAAACGCGTTTTGGGACCCCCCTTTTTTCTGGGCCCCCCCTTGATGAAACCCCCCCAAATTGTCAGGGGCTGCTCAGAAACAAAATGTTCCATTTTCCTGAAAAGTTCAGCCAATTCCGTCCACAAACGCCAAAGTTATTAGACATAGAATTTTCAAAAATCCCATAGAGAAAAAATCCTAACTATATATACCTACTGGCGACCGCCAGTAGGTTATATATATATATATATATATATATATATATATATATATATATATATATATATATATCTCCAAACCTTTCTCTGCACCAGAAAAAGACATTGATGCCATGATTCTTGGTATTCAAAGCGCTTTATTCGTGCAATATTCAAACTGCCTGCAGTTATTGTCTGTCCCTCAGGGACTATGTTTGGTGTAAATCCCTCCAGTAGTTTATGAGAAAATTAAATGTGAAATTGAGTCCAATGCAATTTTCCATAGGACCTTTAGACACAGCTACAGCCCGAATGGCTGAATGGAATTACTGCAAACTTGTCAAAATGGTAGAGCCTGGTATGCAGAAGTGCCTTTTATATATTTGGTGAAAATCCCTTCAGTAATTGTTGAGAAAATCGACTTTTTTCAAATTATATATCTATAGGCGGGACACGGTGCGCGCCCGTGCGCGCACTGTCCTTGCACGTGCGCGGACCTTAGGGTGCGCGAGCTGCATGCTGATTGGCTGGCAATATCTGTCAAAACTCCAACACAGAAATTGTTGGCAGTCATCTTGTGCCTCGGTAGACTGAGGCACAAAAGAAGCAGAAAAACAAACGTGTCGAACGCAAAAAGGGGGCAGGGTAGAAACACCCTGACCCCCTAGGGCTGCTCAGGTGGTCCCAGAAGGATATTTACATATTTAAACGCTATCCGCTAATAGAATTAGCATTTAGAAAACCTTTGAAATCTATTGAAAAAAACTATAGGTTTCACGCCTGACATAGTTAGGAATTAGCATTTAAAAAGTGGTCCCAGGAGGATATTAACATATTTAAACGTTATCCGCTAATAGAATTAGCATTTAAAAAACCTTGCAAATTCACTTAAAAAACATAGGTTTCAGGTCATATATAGTTAGGAGTTAGCATTTAAAAAACCTTTGAAATTCACTGAAAAAACCATAGGTTCAGGCCTTATATAGTTAGGAATTAGCATTTAAAAAACCATTGAAATTACTCCTATATAGTTAGTTGTACTAACTATATTTCGCGCACCCGCAATCCACTGCTGATGATGTCACATATTACATCATTCAAGACATGGTCAGTGGCATCACTGATGACATCTCAAATGACATCAATGATGACATCACTGATGACATGATCCACGTGACAATCACATACACCTTTTCATACACTAGTAAAATCTTTCATCACTCTTTGTAAAATACAGAGTATCATATTTGAATCCATTGACACAGCAATACAAGTATCTAAAAACCCACTCATTGATTCCTAGATGTATACACACATCTAATCACTTACCTGTAGATTCACTCATACATGCTGTCAATGATCAATAGAACACTATCAAAAATACTTATACACCTATATCGACATTACACACCAAAACACAACCTATTCACATATGAAGTTATCCTACTCACTTATGCAAACAATGGATCATACTTACATACTTACTTAGCTACACACTTCTACAAACACCACTTCATCTATTTATTTAGATAGTAAGTCAAATTTAGTGTAGAATAAAATCATTATTACAAGTACACAGTTATCCGTACAGTCACACACACAATCATTGAGTCTCATGTATACTTATTTATATACAACAATTGACACATACACTGCCTTTTATTTTTCTAGTTTATCTACTGAATCAACTATTCACACATCTTTGGGCAGTCACACACACTCCACCGAACCACACACACATTCACTCTCCCATACAAATACTCAGTTAACTAATCAATAACTAATATAGACTTTCACATAGCTAGTAACCAACTGGACAACCAGTTTACACAACAACTCACAAAGTGATACAGATATTCACGCAGTTTAGTCACTATCCACTATATTTAGTGAGACACTATAAATTGTTAAAGTCCTCCATCCAAATATTTATTTTTATATATCCACTCATACTTCAATGCAAATTGCTATATATATAATGCATATTTAAATAACGAAGCAAACCACATTCACTGGATGATGTCATCAGTGATGTCATCATCGATGTCATTTGAGATGTCATCAGTGATGTCACTGACCATGTCATGAATGATGTAATATGTGACATCATCAGCAGTGGATTGTGGGTGCGCGGAATATAGTTAGTACAACTAACTATATAGAAGCAATTTCAATGTTTTTTTAAATGCTAATTCCTAACTATATAAGGCCTGAAACCTATGGTTTTTTCAGTGAATATATATATATATATATGAATATATATATAAATATATATATATTTATATATATATATATATTACCTACTGGCGGAATAACTTTGGCGCCGGTTGACGAATCTGCCTGAAAATTTCCTCAAATTTGCCTCGTCGAGCTCCGGTCCTTCCCTGAAAGTTTGGGGGGGATTCGTCAAGCGGGGTCCGAGATAAAAGGGGGGTCCCAAAACGTGTTTTCCCCATGTTAATTTCCATAGGGCGGTCAAACTCACTTTTAGCCCGAACGGCTGAATGGATTTCCACCAAACTTGGCAAAATTGTAGGGACTGGTAGCTCGATGTGCCTTTGCTATGTCTCAAGATATATGTTCCAGTGGATTTTGAGTAATTTAGGTTAAAAAAGGAATATGCTACTTACCAGTATGCATCTGTTCTTGGCATAGAGGGCTGCAGAGTGGTACATTATGAATAGATCGCCATCTGGTGTTGGGCTCGGATGATTGCACTTGTTTTTCTCTTGGAGAGTCTTTTGTATTTTGGTGACTCCTCCTTTGGTTGGTAGTGCGCATGGGCATCGGCTCCATCCTTAGATTGTTTTGCCATAGTAGGGTTAGATGGAGTAGTATGATAGAATACAGATAGAAATGCCCATGTAAGTGTATCTAAATAAGATATTGTTGGAACAGACACAGGTTTCCGGGGAGGCTGGGAGGGCATGTACCACTCTGCAGCCCTCTATGCCAAGAACAGATGCATACTGGTAAGTAGCATATTCCGTTCGAGGCATATGGGCTGCAGATGGCACATTATGAATAGACTATACAGCAGTTCTCTCCCTAGCGGTGGTCGCCTGTGTCTGTTGCAACAGTCTGAAATAAAGTCTTTAGTACAGCTTGTCCCACTCTAGCATGTTGTGTTGTGTGCACATCTACACAATAGTGCTTTGTGAAGGTATGCGGTGTAACCCAGGTAGCTGCTTTGCATATGTCATCTAGTGGAATGTTTCCCAAAAATGCCATAGATGCTCCTAGTTTACGTGTAGAGTGAGCTCTAGGAGGATTAGTTAATGTCCTCTTTGCCTTTAAGTAGCATATTTGTATACATTTTACAATCCATCGGGCAATGCCTGCTTTAGAGGTGGGATTGCCCTTATGTGTAGGAGAAAATGCTACAAATAGCTGTTTTGTCTTTCTGAAAGTTTGTGTTCTTTCTATATAATACAATATTGCCCTTCTGACATCTAATGTGTGCAGGGCCCTTTCCGCTACCGTCTGTGGTTTTGGAAAGAAGACCGGTAGTTCCACTGACTGATTGATGTGGAATGCTGAAATTACTTTAGGCAAGAAGTTTGGATTTGTTCTAAGAACCACCTTGTTTTGGTGTAACTGCATGAATGGTTCTTGAATTGTGAACGCTTGTAACTCACTTACTCTTCTGAGTGAAGTGATAGCTATGAGGAAGGCCACCTTCCATGTGAGGAATTGTATTTCACACCTATGCATAGGTTCAAAGGGTGGTCCCATTAGTCTGGTAAGTACTATGTTGAGATTCCAGACTGGGGAAGGTGGCAGTCTTGGTGGAATGACTCTTCTGAGTCCTTCCATGAAAGCTTTAATTGCTGGTACTTTAAACAGGGAAAGATGTTGCCTGTTTTGTAGGTACGCTGCTATAGCTGCGAGATGCACTCTGATCGAGGTATATGCTAAGTTGCATTGCTGCAAGTGTAGTAAATAGCAAATAATCTGTTTAGTAGATGCGTCCAGAGGGTTGATGTGGTTACTGTTACAGTGTACAGCAAACCTTTTCCATTTTGCTGCATAGCATGCTCTGATGGTAGGACGTCTTGCTTGTTTAATGATTTCCATACATTCTGGAGGTAAATCTAAGTAGCCAAACTCTATGACCTCAGGAGCCAGATCGCTAGGTTCAATTGTTTGGGATCTGGGTGCATTATTTCTCCATGGTTCTGTGTAAGGTGCATGGGTAATAATCTTAGCTTTTGATGTGGCACCTGTGAGAGTTGCAGTAGCGTGGTGAACCACGGCTGTCTTGCCCACGTGGGTGCTACTAGTATCATTGTCATTGAGTGCTGTTGCAGTTTCCGAACCACTAACGGAATTAGTGGGAGAGGGGGAAAAGCGTAAGCAAATTTGTTGGACCAATTTATCCATAGTGCATTGCCCTGGGACCTGTGGTGTGGGTACCTGGATGCGAAGTTTTGGCATTTTGCGTTCTGATGATTGGCAAACAGATCTATCTCTGGTTGTCCCCATCTTTGGAAGAATGGCTGCAGTATTTGGTTGTGCAGCTCCCATTCGTGTACTTGTTCTGACTCTCTGCTTAGGATGTCTGCTATCTGATTTTGAACTCCTGGTAGGTGTTCTGCTAACAGATAGATCTTTTGAGGAATGGCCCATCTCCAAATGTCCTGTGCTAGTGTGGATAGTTGGAGAGAGTGTGTCCCCCCCTGTTTTTGAATATAATACATTGCAGTCATGTTGTCTGTTCTGATCAGGACTGCCTTGTTTGTTATTTGCATCTGGAAAGCTTTTAGTGCAAGAAATACTGCTAGTAGTTCCAAGTAGTTGATGTGCAGTTTCTTTTGCGGCACACTCCATTTCCCCTGCACTGTGTATTTGTCCATGTGCGCTCCCCATCCGGAGAGCGATGCGTCCGCTGTCAGTATCACTTGTGGAATCGGTTCTAGGAACGACCGTCCCTTGGAAATGTTTGTTGTGTTCCACCACTTCAGAGAGCGATGCGTACGGTCATGTACCAACACCAGATCTGTAATCTGACCTTGAGCCTGATTCCACTGTGTCGCTAGACACTCCTGTAGTGGACGCATTTGTAGTCTGGCATGTGGTATTAGTAGTATGCAGGAGGACATCATGCCTAACAGCTGCATAAACACTCGTGCTGGTAGTAAGTGTTGTGGTTGAAATCTTTGTATTAACTTGACCATTGTCTGTATCCTGATTGGATTGGGGTATGCTTTGGCTCTTTCTGTGTCTATTGTAGCCCCCAGGTATTGTTGAATTTTGTTTGGTTGTAGGTGTGATTTTTTGTAGTTCACCGTAAACCCTAGGTGGTGCAGCAATTGAATTGTCTTCTGTGTGTTGTGAAGGCATTCTTCTTGTGACTTGGCCTTTATTAACCAATCGTCCAAGTAAGGGAAGACATGTATTTGTTGTCTTCTTAGGTGTGCTGCCACCACAGCTAGGCATTTTTTGAACACTCTTGGTGCTGTTGTGACACCGAACGGAAGGACTTTGAATTGATAATGTTGTCCTTCCACTACAAACCTTAGGTATTTTCTGTGGGCTTTGTGAATTGGGATGTGAAAGTAAGCGTCTTTTAGATCCAGTGTAGAAAGAAAGTCCCCTTTCTTCAGTAAAGGAAGTACTTGTTGGAGCGTGACCATGTGGAAATGTTCCGAATTTATGTATGCATTGAGAGGTCTGAGGTCCAAGATTGGTCTTAGGGACCCGTCTTTTTTGGGGATTAGGAAGTATAGAGAGTATACTCCTGTCCCTTGTTGATGTTTTGGAACCTTCTCTATGGCATGCTTTTGTAGTAGTGATAGTACTTCTTCCTTTAACAATGTCAGATGGTCTTGACTCATTGGACGCTGTTTGGGGGGGATGTTTGGTGGGGTAGCAGTGAGTTCTAGGCAATAACCATGTTGGATAATTTGTCTCACCCACTTGTCTGATGTGATGTTTTCCCAGACAGGTAGGAACTGTGCTAGACGTCCCCCGACCGGTGTTATATGGTCTGGGGGAAGTTGTATTAAGTCACTGTTTTGGGGTTGGGGAGTTGTGGTTGTTATTATTTCCGCGACCCCTACCCTTGTTGTTGTTACCTCTGTAACTACCTCTTGAATTACCTCTGGGTGACGTTGGCGTAAAAGAGGTGGATTGCTGACTTGTTCCTTTACTTTTTGAGCCCCCTCTATAGGTGGATCTATGAAAGGAACCCCTTTGTGTTGGCTGTTGTAATGCTCCCATTGACTTAGCCGTTTCTGTGTCCTTTTTCATCTTTTCTAAGGTCTCATCTGTGCTTGAGCCGAAAAGTGTCTTTTGATCAAAGGGTTGGTTCAATAAAGATGTTTGTACTTCTTGTTTGAACCCTGAGACTCTAAGCCATGCATGTCTCCTTAACATGACACTGGTGTTGATGGATCTTGCTGCAGTGTCTGCCGCGTCTAGGGCGCACTTAATGGAAGTGTTAGTTATTATCTTTCCTTCCTGTATTAGCTGATCTGCTCTCTTCTGATGTTCTTTGGGGAGATGTGTGATGAGTTTTTCTAACTCATCATAATGTGCCCTGTCATAACGTGCAAGTAGCGCTTGTGTATTGGCTATACGCCAGCTATTTGCCGCTTGTAATGCCACTCTTTTGCCTGAAGCATCTATTAATTTTGACTCTTTATCAGGTGGAGGGGCCTCTCCTGTAGATAATGAGTTCGCTCTCTTGCGAGCGTTTGAAACTACAAGCGAGTCCAGAGGTACCTGCCCTTTGATAAATATTGGATCCTTTGGAGCCGCCTTATATTTTTTATCAATTCTTGGGTTTAACACCCTAGCCCTTACTGGGTCTTTGAATATGTCTGCTGTGTGACTGAGAAGACCCTTCAGCATAAGTAGAGTACCTGATGTTCTTTGTGCAGTAGGTAGTGTCTCTAATAGGAAATCCTCTACCTGAGGTTCTGTATGTAGATCTACCTTATGATATTTTGCTGCCCTATTAATGAGCTGTACAAACTCTGTGTTATCATCAGGTGGTGAAGGCTTTGAGGGATATTACTCTGGGTCGTTATCATCTGACCCTGCGTCATAATTTTCCCATGGATCATCCTCATCTGGGATAGTGTCATCATCCCCTTGAGGTTCTTCCTCCCCTGTATCACTGTATACATCTGACTGAGGTGTAGATGGTCTTGGTGTAGAAGGTGGAGGAATATTTGGCATAGTGTGAGGAATAGGAGAAGAGGGTGTGACTTTAGGTCGAGGAGAAGTAGGAGGAGTTGTATTTGTCCCTAGTGTTCTCTTTTTAGAAGGAAGAGGTTTGTCTTCTAGCTGTTCATTCTTCCTCTTCTTCGTCACTACTTTGCCAGTCTGTGGATCGATAAACAAAATCTTTTGTTTGGGATCCGTTTGCTGCTCCTGTGTCGGTACCGAAGCCTTTGGTTCCGAAAGGTGCCTTTGTTTTCGATCGTCAATGTTTGGTGTTTTCGGCACCGAGTGTTTGCTCGATTCCGATTTTTTCGGTGTCGAGTGTGTCTTCGACGTCGAATCATGTTTCGGTTTCGACATGGAATGTTTTGATGCCGAGCTTTCCCTTGCATGAAGCTTCGGCGTCGAAGTCGATGTCGACCTCTTCTCGGATCCGACATGGTGTGAGATCGAGAGTTTCTGTTTCACTTTCGGTTTCGTTGCCAGGCCCGAAGGCGGGGCGTCGGAAACTTTTTTCTGCGGTTTGACCGGGCTCGAAGGCGGGGTCGTTACCACACGGGGTCGGTTTTTTGGTAAGGGGATGTCGTCACTCACGGTTTGTTGCACGTCGAGTTCCTCGACATCCGACTCGTCCCCTTCCGACCCCGACTGATCTTCATGATCCTGTTCTTCATCGAGGTGCTGGTCTTCGAACAGCTCCGGGATCGCCTCCGACTGCATTCTGGAAACCTCGTGTCTTCGAGCTCGACGGTTTCTAATCGTCGACTTGGAGGAGAATGCTGCACAGGCCTCGCAGTCCCTGGATTCGTGTTCAGGCGATAGGCAGAGGTTGCACACCTTGTGTAGGTCCTTGTGTGGGAACTTAGCACCACACGTTGGACATTTCTTAAATGGAGTCCTTTCCATGGACTCCGGGCTTGACCAAGTCGAGAAAGGCCTCCTGTTCGTCGATGTAGATCAAAGTTTTTCTTCGATGTTGGAGTCGAAACGCGTCGGAATGGCAAGTCGCGTTCGATAACAATACCGTCGAATTGGAAAGGGAATACGCGCCGAAAAGTCACTTCTTTCCGAAGTCGATCTGGAGCGCTTCAATCCTCATCCGAACCCGATGGCGGAAAAAAACAATCTAAGGATGGAGCCGATGCCTATGCGCACTACCAACCAAAGGAGGAGTCACCAGGATACAAAAGACTCTCCAAGAGAAAAACAAGTGCAATCATCTGAGCCCAACACCAGATGGCGATCTATTCATAATGTGCCGTCTGGAGCCCATATGCCTCGAACATATATATATATCTATAAGCGCTCCCCGGTACGCGCACCGGGGCGCTAACCAGCGCGCTACGCGAGTTCGGGCGTAGAAAGCTGATTGGCTCTCGTGTGTCTGCAAACAGTCCAGAGCAGCCGCCATCTTGTGTCTCGGTAGGATCGAGACACAAGAGGTGGCCAAAACAAAGGGGGAAATGACCATAAGGGGGCAGGATAGACCCCCCTGACCCCCTAGGTTTGATGTGGGGGCTATAAAAGGGCCCCGCGGGGCAAAACATTTTTTTTTCTTCGTTTTGCGCGGGGGGAGCGCCCGGTACGCGCACCGGGGAGCGGACTGGGGAGCGTACCATGGGGAAAAAAGGATGACAGACTTTTCAAAAATTGTATGTTTATTAATTGTTCTTTTTGTTGTTTTTTTTTTTTATTAAGTACCAACATGTAGGTACCAATGCAGAGTCTAAAATTTAATATACACCGTCTCCTTTGTAGATATCTTGCATGTTGTTACAGAAGTTATTGTGGTATATGGAATTCATACCATAGTCTGTCAGGAAAGCAGAAACAACATGGAGGCAGGAGATGATAAAGAGATGTTAAAAACACATTGGAGATAATATAGTGGGAGAAAGGAAGTAACTATGAGCAAACTTACTATGCAACACAAAAAAGTTGCACAGTGTGCTATAAGTCTCACTTAATATTATAAACATTTGGAACTACTTGATGAATTACATATAAAAATGAATAATGTCTCGTACAATTTTTGATTATTAAATATACATTTATTTTTCTGATTCTTTTTCAAAATTTAATAAAACTTCTAACAATATATTGTCTGGAATGTCCTCATTCTCATTCTGTGATTCTATTGATTCCACACACTGAACTAATTGATGGTCCAGAGACTCATCCATAAAATCAAAGTTATCATTCTCAGCAATTTTTTCTTCAGGGTTGTTGTCCAAAACAATTTCGAAAGAAATATTCTGTTCTCCTTCCATTTTGTTGCTGTAAATTGCATAAAAAATAAATATATCAGTAGAGATAGGGCACTGTTAGGTTTAAGTTTAGACAGGTACTTTTGAGTTTTTAACAGTGAAGTTATCTTTGGGCAGTGTATGGTTTCAGGCAGGAAGTAGAACTATTAAAAAGTGCCTGTGATGAAGCCTAAGTAAATTCATAATTATACCAGAGAAGCCTAACTCAATCCATAATTATAACAGAGAAGCCTATCTCAATCTCTAACTCTTACAGAGGGACAGTATATAACTATCTGAAAACGTTTTCAAAAATTAATTTAAAGTGCATAACATAGTTCTCCTTTCAAATTAACAACTTACCTATTTGAAAGTAGTTGAAGTTTTCTGTCAAAATTCTTTCCAAATGTACCTTAGGTAGTGTTAGTCAAAATGGCTGTGTTTCCCTCTCATTTTTCATATATATTCATGTACTTAACCAATCAAATGTCAGCACATAAAAGTACAAAATGTAAGTAACATTTTAATTGGTTGAAAATTCAAACAGTTTCATATGTTTTTGTCGTGTAATTTACCTCAGGATATTTAGACAGGGCTACAGCCCAAATCGCTCAATGGAATACCACCAAATTTGGGTAAATGGTAGGGACTGCTATGTAGTTGGGCCTATTCTATATTTGGTGTAAGTGTCTCCAGTGGTTTTTATGTAAATTACTTTCCCACATTTTTTTTGGGAGCGCTTACCGGTGTGCGCCCCGGTACGCGCACCGGCAGCGTTACGGGAGTCCTCCATTTTGTGTTTCGGTAGAATTGAGACACAAGATAGAGGACAAACAACGTTGGGAATGGGTAGAAGGGGGCACGGTAGACACTTCCTGACCCTCTAGGTTTTCTGAGGGGGGTTTAGAAGGCCCATTTATGTCCCCCCCAAAAAAACATTTTTTAATTTTTCACGGGGTGAGCGCCAGGTACGCGCACCGGGAAGCGTTCCGGGGAGCGTACTTTGGTGAAAAATTGTGAAAAAAGTTAGAAAATCATTATGAGTGATCAGAGGTAGGGTAGCCCTGAAAAGAGCTTTTGGGTTCTGTGGCTGATTTAAGTACCTACAAGTAGGTTCCAATGCACAGTTTTAAATTCAGGAGGAATATTCTATTCCCCTCATCTGAGAAGTGCACACCATCTCCTCTGCAGATGTCTTGCATGTTGTAACGCAAGTTATTGTTGTATATTGAACCCATTCCATAGTCTCATGTAAGCAGAAACAGATTTATTCACATGTTTCCGTGCTTTCTCAAATTGTGGACAAAATTGATTGGACCAGTTCCATTTCTGTCTTTGGCATATATTAGAATATACCAAGGCAGTTTGTGGAAAAAGTGTCATCAATTGATCAAAGGTGTCCTTTAAAAGCATTTCCAGACCAACCCCAGTCATAGTGCCCAAGTCATTTCCACCACAGTGCACTATTAAGAGGTCAGGGTTTGGCAGATGCAAAAAGGTTTTCACCAATGGTATCAATTGGTGACATCTCAATCCTCTCTGGCCAATCCACTTGATTTCCACATTTGATAAATCAAGGTTGTGAAAATTTGTGCTAGCTGCATTCCTTTGAGCCCAGTGGATGTAGCTATGTCCAATAATCCACACAGACTACATGATGAGAGAAGGTTCTGGTGCAGTCAGATGAAGTGTGGGAATGAAATGGCAGTTGGAACAGTAGGAGTTTACAAAAAAATAATTGTGGAGTTTCTCTGCTCTTGAATCACAAGCAATGATTGGTGGATTCAGATAGTTGAAAACTGAAAGTTAGGGTCCATGGTTGTGTTGTGTGAAAGAAGCAATTTGAATGGTTAAGAAAAAGTCACTAAAAGCAATAATGCCCTGGATAAGCTGGTGTATTGAGAGGTCAAACATCCTTGCTGACTTAATTTGCAACATTGTAGAATAAACTTTTGAACCTAAGAGTTCAGTTAGGAGGGAGTTGCTATGGTAACAGATAGAAAGGTCTGAGAGGGGGAAGGGTGTTGGTTTGAAAAAAGTGAGGGAAGAGTTTTGATTGGTTGAAATGAAGCATATGTGTGTAGAATTAGAGGTTTTCTCTGCCAGTCTTGGTTTCAGTGTATTGAGTGCACACCTTTTGCTCTGCTAAAGAAAAAATGGTGTGTGTGTCTGACACTGTTCTTAATCTCCCAAAGCATTTGTAAAGGTAAGTAATGATTCATTTAATTTAGATAGAGACGTATTTGCTCTATGGAGAAGATTTGGAAGCAGATAGTGAAGTTTCAGTAGTAAAATTGAATGCTTGTACATGGGACTTGGGCTGTGTTTGTAAAAAGTTATTTACAAAACGATTTTGGGGTAAAAGAATGGCTTTTATTTTTTTGAGAAGCAATGAATAGTGTCTGCCTCTGTAAAGAAATATATTTGAATGTTTTAGAATTATGTCACCTGCGTTACCTCAAATTGGGAAGCAGATTGAGATTTTTTCTTGTTGGTTTGTGGCATGTTTTTTGGAAATGCTTGATATTAAAATATGCAAGATAGAGGAATTGTCTTTTGTGAAACAGTGAGGTTTCAGTAGTGAAATGAAATGCTTGTACATAGGACCTGCGCTGTGTTTGTAAAATGTTATTCAAAAAATGATTTTGGGGGGCGTGTCCAAGATGGCGGCGTGATCGGACGCAGGTCTCCGGAGCTCCCTGTCCGATCCCGCCGAAACGCCGTGCTATTCGCCTGAATCTCCCCCTAGATACCGGGGGCCCTGCACAGAGAGGCATGACACACTTTAGGGGTGTACCGGAGCGAAATCGGCGCCCCGAGTGCCTTCACCGAGGAGCGGTACAGGGGTTTGTCGCCCGGAGGTCCGCTACTGCGCCCATACCCGAGATCGGAGCAGCTGCCCTGGGATCCTCGGGCTCGACTGTGGCGCCAGGGGTGGGGCGGCGTGATCAGTGGCCCCCGCCGCTATTACTGGAGCTGTGAGCCGCAGAAGTGCCGCATTACCGCCCTGATAGTCCAGTTGGCGCACAGAGAGATCCGGCCGGCGGACGCCAAAATTGAGTTCCCGGCTTCGGGCCTGCCGGAGGGTGCGGACGCCGGAAAACGCAGGCTAAATAGAGCTGCGGGGAGCGGGCGGCACGAGCCTTGACGAGGAGGACGACCTGCTCTACGCCTCCAGCTGCCTATGCCCGCAGGAGTGTAAGGGGACATTCTGCTGCTCTCGCGACCCGGCCGGTGACCAGGAGAGACCCGGCCGGCGATCGCGAAAATTGAGGCCCCGGCTTGGGCCTACTCGTCGGACTGCCTGCACTCCTCAGCAGATCGGACCAACCTGGGCACACAAGAGGTATCTGACCCATACCGGCCTACATGGCGTGGAACCCCAGCAACTTCTGGAAGCCCCAGGCAGTCTAGAACGGCCGCAGCATCATAAGTGGAGCCAATGCTGGAGAGACCTGGTGGGCCACGATCCCACAGCACGCTGCAAGCATCCAGGTGAGGAGAGCAGAGGTGGGCACGAGGGGAGGCTCGGGGGGCACAATCGAGCCCCCGGCGGAGGGCTGACTAGGGAAAGCTGAAATTGCCCTGCAGGGGCTGCTACTGCTGATCCGGACACTTTTTGCGGGTGCCGGGGGTCACAGTCAACTGACCCCGTCGCACTGCTCTACGCAATGACCCGGTAGGTACAGCTGACCGCCTGGAACGGACCTACCTCACTGCCTCCCGGGCTGGTTGGTGCATGGCTTGCCACTCCTGTCTTTGCCCCGGGTAACCTGAACCGAGCTAGTTGGCTTCCCACTCAAACCAGCTGCGCCAACATCTCCCTACGTCTACCAAAGAACCCGGGACCCTGCGTTGACCGGCGTTCGGGGCTAACCCACACTATGGCGGCGCAGAGGGGGAAGAGGGGGTCGCAGACGCTCCCTGAACTACTGGCTAAGTGGCAGCCCAAGCTTCACAGGGATCCGCCATCACCAGGGACCGGGAAGCCACAGCCGACAACGACGGACGACCAAGTGCCCATCACCAGATCCTTCCTGGAAACATTGTTTAACTCGCTTAGGGAAGACTTCAAATCCTTAAAACAAGACGTTGCGGGTGAAGTCTGAGAGCTTCGACGTGACGTGGAGGACCTGGGTGACCGAGTGGTCGCTATCGAGGAGGCGGACCAAACTAGGAGTAATGAAATTGAACAGCTCCAACAAGAGATCCTGCGACTCACGGACCAACAAGTGGAACTCCAAGTCCACGCAGAGGACCTTGAAAACCGTTCCCGTCGAAACATACGGGTCCGGGGTGTCCCTCAGAAAGAAGAGGGGTCTGATGTCACCGCATACCTGCAGGCCCTCTTTAGAAGTGTTCTGGGAGAGTCGGCGGACTTCACCATTCGCATTGATAGGGCACACAGGGTGGGGATGCCTCATAAAGCTCCAGGTCCGCCACCGGACATCCTGGCGTTCCTTCAAGATTTTCCGTTAAAAGAGCGGATTCTCAGAGAAGCTCGGCGAGCCCAGCCCCTTCAGTTTCAGGGTCATCCCGTCGCCCTGTACCAAGATCTCTCATCTATCACTCTCCGGAAGAGAAAGGAATTCAAACAAGTGACGGATTTCCTAAGGCAGAAAGAGATCCCCCTACTCATGGGGACACCCATTTCGGATTATATTCAAGTGGAATGGACGATTGCATCAGCTGCGGTCACTCGAAGACACTTGTACACTCCTGGGTCTAGACCACGTCGAAACTGAGCCAGTGCTTAGGAACTCGCAAGGAACATCCAGAGGGGGCTGGCAGACTGTAAATTACAAGCGATCCTCACCTCACCGCCTTATGCCGGATGCCTCCGTCATCTCCCGAGAGCGTGAAACCGCGGTGGCGGAAGTAGCCAAAGAAACCTCTCCCCCAGGGCAATAGACACTTCCACGCTGGAGATTCCACATTGCACTCATACTGCATTTGTGGCGGGTGGGTGGGGCGGGGAGGACGGAGAGACCGCCGTCGGAGATGACCCCTTCAACTTTAACTACCACGATCCTGTGTGACACAACGGGATTGGGACTATGCAGTTCTAGGGTGTTGGGGCTGGGAAGGGGGGGTTGGATTGGGGAGATAGCTGCAGAGCCTCCGCTCACAATAACTTTAGCTCAGATATACAGAGATGCAAACAGCAGTGGTTCTTGGTTGTTTTGGGGGGGCTTGTTGGGCTAGGGGGGTTCAAGGGTGGGGACCAGTGTGCCAGACTAGATTTCTCATTGGGCTGGGGGTTCCGTCATTGCCGTGCCGCTCCCGAGGTTTGTCATCCATCTACGTTCAGGGTCCGGGACTGGGCCTACAAGGCTACCGGGCAAGACACGGCCTAATGCCTGCTATCACACGGTTCTGTACCATGACGGAAGCCCACTCTGCGCTGCGCTGCATGTCCTCTGCACCATGACAGACACTACTCTTAAAATAGTTACACTTAACGTGAAAGGGCTGAATAACCCCGATCAAGAGAAGGGCTGTTATTTCCTACTTAGAGAACTCTGGAGCAGATGTCTGCCTACTACAAGAAACTCACCTCCTGCAGAAAGATTGGCATAGGATGCGCTCCGAGTCTTCCCACAACAATTCTTCTCCTCCCTCCCAACGAAAACCGCGGGGGTTGCAATTTTAATATCTAGAAGTTTCCAGGGGAGGGTGGGAAACAAGGTGGGGGAGATCAGGGGCCGTCTCTTGGTGTATACATTTCAATTAGGTGATGCAACCCTTACGATTGGCTCCGTTTATGCCCCAAACACAGGACAGGAGGCCTTCCTGAAAGGCGCTATTTCGGAAGCACTTCAGACCCCGCATGCACCTCTACTCCTAGGCGGAGATCTCAACATAGTTATGGACACACACGCTGACAGATCGGGGCACCGCTATGGAGGGACGGGTGCTCTTTCACCCAGTGGCCATGAATGGCTTAAAGATAGGGACTTAATAGACCTCTGGAGAGCCCAACACCCGAACGCCTCGCAATTCACATTCTATTCACATGTGCATCACACCTGTGCCAGGCTCGACCACTTCATAGGTTCCTCTGATATCCTCAAGAATCTCAAGGAGGTCACCATAGTACCAGCGGCCATCTCTGACCATGATGCGGTGGAGGTCTCCCTCACACTCCGGGCGGCCCGCCGTCCCCGAGGCCCGTGGCGCCTCCGCGAAACCTTGCTGCAACGGCCTGATGTCACTAAACGAATCAGTGAGTGCATCACTAGCTACTTGGCCACCAACGACACACCCGACATCTCCGTGACAGCCCTCTGGGGTGCCCTGAAATCGGTTACACGAGGGGAACTCGTAGCCAAAGCGGCGGCAGAGGCCAAGGACCGCAAGAGTAAACGGGACGACCTCACGGCGCGCGGCGCGGAACTAGAGCGGGTTCATAGCCGCACCTGCGCCCCTCACGTGTGGAAACAGTTGAAAGCGGCTCGAGCCCAATTAGCCAGTCTAGACACTGATAGGGCAGAATTCGCAGCTCTTCGTCTTCGACATACTTATTATGTCGGGGGTAATAGAACGGGCCGCTTACTGGCCAGCGCTCTAAAGGCCAAAACCCAGCGGGCTAAGATCAATAGCTTCGTGGGCGACGACGGGGCGGCGCTCACTACTGACACCCAGGTAGCCGAGGCATTTCGCTCCTATTATGCTTCACTGTATGGGGAAGAGGAGACCTCCTCGGAAGACATCGAGGCCTACCTGGCCACGACGACTCTTACCGCGATCTCCAAAACCGCTGCGGAGGCTCCAGACGCCCCTATTCGCCAAGATGAGGTCTTGGCGGCCATATCCCGATTGCGCCCACTCAAATCCCCGGGGCCAGATGGATTCTCAGCGGGCTTTTACAAACTCTTTAGTCGGCAACTGGCCCCAGTGCTCGCCCGCCTTTTTAATTCCTTTGAGGGAGTAGGCGCCATACCTCCGGACATGTTGGCCGCGGAGGTGGTGGTGCTGCCAAAACCCGGTAAAAAACCCACACACTGCTCTGCATTCCGTCCTATCTCACTGTTGAATCTTGACTTAAAGCTCTTTACAGGCATCCTTGCCGCGCGTCTTGGCCCGTGTCTTCCTGGAATTTTGGAGCCCGATCAGTCAGGTTTGTACCCAACCGACAATGTAGTGATAATACTAAAAGGGTACTCCACCTTATTGACAAGTCGCATTTTCAAGCCTCGGACTCTGCGCTGCTCGCTATTGACGCAGAAAAAGCGTTTGATCGCGTGAACTGGAATTACTTACAACAAGTTCTACGTCGCTTTGGCCTAAGCGACCACTTCTGCTCTCGCATAGCGAGCTGTTACCATCACCCGCAAGCTAAGGTCCGTCTGGTAAGTTTGCACTCACAACCACTCGAAATCCAACGCAGTACCAGACAGGGGTGCCCTCTCTCCCCCCTTCTTTTTGCCATGTATATAGAGCCGTTAGCACAGAAGGTTCGGGACAATCCAAGGATTAAGGGTATTGACTTCGGGCGCGAACCCCATACTATCAGTCTATATGCGGACAACGTCATTGCCGCCCTGGACCAACCTAATGACTCAATACCCGCCTTCATGGAGGAACTTGCCTCATTCGGAGCCGTCTCAGGGTTTCGAATCAATTTTGCCATTGGGCAAGAATGCATGCTCGCTGGCCCCTGCCGTAGGTCAGGGGAGTGGTCTTCAGCTAGCTACCCAAGTGCCATATTTAGGGATTACTCTAACTCCCTCCACGGACCTCACGGTGTCAACTAATTATAACACTCTCATCGCCCAGATCCGGACGGACCTGACGCGATGGTCCAAACAGCCTCTTTCCCTACTGGGGAGGGTAGCGGCTGTGAAAATGTCGATCCTGCCGCAAATCCTATATCTGTTCCAAACAATCCCAGTTATGCCCCCGGCAGGCATTCTGAAAACCCTACAGGACGCCCTGTTTGCCTTTGTCTGGGAATGAAAGCGGGCAAGAATCCCCAAATTACTGGCATATAAGAGCATGGACGAAGGCGGTCTCGGTGTCCCAAACCTTATGCGATACTTCCAAGCATCTCAACTCCGATACCTAGTAGAATGGTACAGACCCGAGTCGGAGAAGAGATGGCTCTTCCAGGATAGGGCCATGGCACGGACGCCACTTTGGAGGGTTCCATTCCTCGCTAGACAACATAGGCCGAGATACATGTTGAGGTCTCCTATCACGCGCACGACTCTACAGATATGGGATAGGGTGGCACACAAACACGGGTTGACAACCTTTCCCTCCCCGTTCACGCCCATATTAGATAACCCTGATTTCCCTCCAGGTGATGGCGCAGGTACATTCCAACAATGGCGAGACATGGCATGTCATGCCGCAGGCGACCTTTTTGACTTACAGGGATTTCTCCCCTTCGCGGACATTAAACAGGGGTATAGCATAGAGAATCCTCATTTTTTCCAATACCTTCAATTCAGGCACTGGCTCACTGACCCGGATATCGCTGCGTTGGTGAGCCGTCCCATGGTCCCTTCAAAAAATGGCTACTTACTAAAGAAACGGATAAGCACCTCATTTCTGAACTTTACAAAATGCTCACACCACCACATGCCCAGGTTAAAACACCAAGCCAGAAACGTTGGGAGGCTGAACTGGGTAGGGCTTTGACATTCAAAGAATGGGGATACGTCTATTACAGAGCTTCACACACCACACGCAACACCAAGGCGAGAGAGACGGCAGTTAAATTGGCTATGTACTGGCACCTCACCCCGGTCCGACTACACAGGGTGAACCTGGTACGCAGCGAACTTTGTTGGAGGGGATGTGGGGAAAAGGGCACTCTGACTCACCTCCTTTGGGAATGCTCGGAACTCGGAGACTTTTGGAAGGTGGTCCTGGATGATATCGACACCACCTTTGGGACTGAAATCCAGAGATTTCCTGCATATGCTCCGCTAGGTCTACCTAACGCACTAACATTCCCCTTAAGTCCCTGCGGGGCCGGCTGATGGGCATCGCCATACAAGCAGCCACACAGCATATCCTATCACTGTGGGGATCCACAGCTAAGCCTACACACACAGGATGGCTTCATAAGCTTTGGTTTACCCTTGGGAAGGAGCGCATCCACGCCACACTCACTAACTCTACGGATGCCTTTCGGAAAACATGGCTTCCTTTACTGACCCTACTGTCCAAAGAATTCAATGAAATTACGTGCCCCAAATATCTTCGGGTCCTACGTCTTACCGATACCACCGAAGACCCGCAGTGACTTCCCGGACAGCCACATTAAACCTTACCGGCACACTGATGGACCTCTAGACACTTCAGAGCACACTGGTCGGGGTGGGGGGCTCAAGGGGGGGGGGGGGGAGTTCTTGGTTGTTGTTGTTCTTCTTATGTCATATGATTGCAATGCAGATCTTTCGCACTCATGATGTCGTCATGTTTCTTTGGCATATTTATCTTGCTTTGTTACTTCGTGCCAGGGAAGACATGCTTGTCTGTCCCGCCCGCTATCTATGCCTCGTGCTTGTACAACCTGCTGAGATGTCTCGATATATGCCTGTTGAAATACTCAATAAAAAAATACATTTGAAATTAAAAAACGATTTTGGGGGCAAATCAATGGTTTTTACATTTGGGTGTTATTTATGATTGCCTTGTGGCGCCGGTGCGTCACTTTTAACATGGGAAAAAAGTGACGCACCGGTGGTGCAAGGCCTTCATAAATAAGGCCCTGAGTTTCTTTTCTGTTGGTTTGTGTCTTGCTTTTTGATAATGCTTGCTATGAACATTTGTAAGATAGGGGATTTGTATTTTGTGAAACAGTGAGGTTTCAGTAGTGTCAAGCTTGTAAATATGGTTGCCTTGGAAACACCACGGAATTGACGTACTGTCCGCAACTCCCCCTCACAGGTTCACTCTGCACCAAAGATATATTATAACTGGTAACAGAAAGTGATGCCAGTGTGGGGAAAGCAGGGAAACAAAACAAGGAAAGGCGGGGAAACACAGGGTCTTGTACGCAGGTAAGGTGGTCTGTTCAGGGGACAGGGAGGCTTCGATTAACCTGTTCCTAGAAGGCAAGAAATAGAGGTTAATATTAATCCCTATAATTCGGATGATATATGATAGTGAATAGAATAGGCGACTACCTGTTCGTTATGCTGTATGAATACTTGTAGATTCCCCAATGTCCTGTTCACTTCACAGAATAGAGGAAGATAGGGAAAATAGTGCTGGGGACCGCCTATAAGGTAAGTATATAGTATAACCCTTAGTGATAATACTTCAAGTGAATATCTTGTAAAGCTGGAGGGATCTATGGTTACCTGCGTTATGAATGCCTGTGTCTATATGGTGGGGATCTCCTGCGTGTAGAATGCCTTTATATATATTCTTCTGTTATCTTCACACCAGAATATAGAAGACACTGCTCCTGTATAAACCCTATAATATATATATATATATAAAGAAATCACTGTTGTGCACCCACTCAAGTCAAAAGGTCTCTATAAATAGGTATCTAACTCTGATTACCTATGTTAGGTCTTTATGTGTGCTTTCCTGAAATTCGGGACTCCAAAATATCATGAGTCCAAAAACATAATTCAAGAGGATATGTTCTATACAATACACTTTTGTTCTAATAACAATAACCCAAAAACGAAGCAAACTATATCTCTGCAATGATCACTTCCAAAAAACTAAATATAAGGCACAGAACAAATTGCCTCTCTTCAAATCATAAACGGTACTGACTCACCGAGTACGAATACCTGTATTCAACTAGAAAACCAGAACTGCAAGGAACATGGGACGCCGATAGATGATTCCCGACGGGGCCCGATAAACGCCACCACCGTGACCCGGAAGAACTGCAGCCACGACGTAACCCGGAAGGAACGCAAAGCGTTTCCTGGACGTTTGGGGAAGGACTAAATACTGATCACACGCATGCGCTAACCTCCGCGCATGCGTGTTGGTGGCTCTCTGTGTTTGCCAACCATCGCTGATCCTAAAAGTGCCAACCACACAATCGCGATTGGTACAGGCATGACAAGTAGTGAAATTGAATGCTTGTACATAGGTCCTGCGCTGTGTTTTTTAAATGTTATTCCAAAAACGATTTTGGTGGGAAATCTATGGTATTTACATTTGGGCCTTATTTATGATTGCGTTGTGGCGCTGGAGCGTCACTTTTAACATGGGAAAAAAGTGACGCACCCGTGGTGGAAGGCCTTCATAAATAAGGTCCTGAGTTTCTTTGCTGTTGATTTCTGTCTTGCTTTTTGATAATGCTTGCTATGAACATTTGCAAGATAGAGGATTTGCATTTTGTGAAACAGTGAGAGATAAGTAGTGAAATTGAATGCTTGTACATAGGTCCTGCGCTGTGTTTCTAAAATGTTATTCAAAAAACGATTTTGGGGGCAAATCAATGGTATTTACATTTGGGCCTTATTTATGATTGCCTTGTGGCGCCAGTGCGTCACTTTTAACATAGGAAAAAAGTGACGCACCGGTGGCGCAAGGCCTTCATAAATAAGGCTCTGAGTTTCTTTGCAGTTGGTTTCTGTCTTGCTTTTTGATAATGCTTGCTATGTATATTTGCAAGATAGGGGATTTGTATTTTGTGAAACAGTGAGGTTTCAGTAGTGAAATTGAATGCTTGTACATAGGTCCTGCGCTGTGTTTCTAAAATGTTATTCAAAAAAAGATTTTGGGGGCAAATCAATGGTATTTACATTTGGGTGTTATTTATGATTGCCTTGTGGCGCCGGTGCGTCACTTTTAACATGGGACAAAAGTGACGCACCGGTGGCGCAAGGCCTCCATAAATAAGGCCCTGAGTTTCTTTGCTGTTGGTTTGTGTCTTGCTTTTTGATAATGCTTGCTATGAACATTTGTAAAATAGGGGATTTGTATTTTGGGAAACAGTGAAGTTTCAGTAGTGAAATTGAATGCTTGTACATAGGTCCTGCGCTGTGTTTTTTAAATGTTATTCCAAAAACGATTTTGGTGGCAAATTAATGGTATTTACATTTGGGCCTTATTTATGATTGCCTTGTGGCGCCGGTGCGTCACTTTTAACATGGAGAAAAAAGAGTGAAATATAAAAAAAAAATGAATATACTTTAAAAAATATATATTATATTATTATACAATATAGGATTCATTTTAAGAAAAACATACCTTTCTAAGCTATAGACATTTGCGAAAAAATAACCTTAGAAATTCACTAAAAAACACATAGGTATGAGGCCCTATAAAAAGTTAGGAATTAGCAGTTAAAAAACCTATGAAATTCACAGAAAAAACCATAGGTTTCACACCAGTTATAGTTAGGAATTAGCATTTAAAAAACCTATGAAATTCACTGAAAAACCATAGGTTTCACACCAGTTATAGTTAGGAATTAGCATTTAAAAAACCTATGAAATTCACTGAAAAAACCATAGGTTTCACATCAGTTATAGTTAGGAATTAGCATTTAAAAAACCTATGAAATTCACTGAAAAACCATAGGTTTCACACCAGTTATGGTTACCTGGAAATTTTACTGACATAAAACCATTGAAATTCCCACGTTATAGTTAGTTGGACTCACTATAACTTGCGCGTGTAATGCACTGCTGATGACATCACATATTACATCACTCATGACATAGTCAGTGACATCACTCATGACATCACTGATGACACCATCCTTGTGAGAGTGACTGACCTCCTTTCACTGTAAAGTAACCCTTGAAACACATATTGAAAAAGTAGAAACTAACATTTTCAAAAAAGTGGAGATACCTATACCAGTTACAACAACCAATTCAGTAATTCCACCATTTATATACACATCCACTCATTCACCAACAGTTCTATATAATCAGTCATACATATACTCACTCATCATATGTGTTGAGACACCTATACATCCGTTAACACACCGACAGTCTTCCAAAAGTTGCTCACACACATACTCACACATGCAAATAAACTATTGAACATCCATTTTTTTGCATATACAGCTATACACACACTACCACCTTACTTCTAAGGAAACTTGCACATACTTACTCTCTTAAACAATCACTTATAGAAACACATACTTATTAAAACAAGAACTCTTTCAATCTCTCACTCTCACATATACTCACTTATATACATCAATACTCGCATATACTAGAATAAAACATATGTAGTTACTGATGAAGACACTAGTAAGACAGTCATTCACTTACTAACACATACATATACACACTCATTCACCCATACAGTACGGCACATATGCTGTCTTCAAAACACATACAAACAGTGAGTCAGTCATTAATGCATCTATGTGCTAAGTAACACCCCCACCAAATCATGCAGACACTTATACTGATACTAAAAAAAACATCTAATAACCCATATACACACACATGTAGCTACTCACCAACCCATGCAGCCACTTATACACAAAGTGAAACACTGATACAAACATTTAAATATTTAAACAATACTCGCTAATATATGTATTCACTATGATACACTTAATAAGCCAGTTAACCAATCATTTTTTTTTTTTTAAACATCCATTAAGACACTTATTGAAACATTTATTCTTCCATCGACCTTTAAATATACATATATAAAACATGTTTATTTTTCAGAAAGACACACATTCACTGGATGGTGTCATGAGTGATGTCATGAGTGATGTCACTGACCATGTCATGAGTGATGTAATATGTGATGTCATCAGCAGTGCATTACACGCGCAAGTTATAGTGAGTCCAACTAACTATAACGTGGGAATTTCAATGGTTTTATGTCAGTAACATTTCCAGGTAACTATAACTGGTGTGAAACCTAGGTTTTTTCAGTGAATATATATATATATATATATATATATATATATATATATATATATATATATATATATATATATATATATATATATATATATATATATATATATATATGAGACACAAAGGTTTGGCTGACCCAAGCCTTAAATCCGGCGGGCACACAGCTGGGGTAGCCACCCGCTCTATACCGAACACGCTGTCACCCAGAAGAGAACTCACAGGATTCACGTAGAGTTACCGACAAAGGAGCCGTGGCCACAATTATCTCAGTTCAAAGAAGTTTATTCAGGCACGATGTCCAACGCGTTTCGGAGTTGTAGTCACTGGGTGACAGCGATATATATATATATATATATATATATATATATATATATAGATATAGATATATATATATATATATATATATATATATATATATTTTTTTTTTTTTTCACAGAAAAAAAACCTTAGGTTTCAGGGGTGTTATAGTTAGCTGGACATTTCACTCGTACAAAACCTTAGAAATTCCTCCGTTCTAGTTCTACTAACTATAACTCGCGCACCCGCAATGCACTGATGATGATTTATTTTTATTTTTATTTCTTTATTGGTTTTCCTCATGTACCATTATGGAATTCTTGAAGGGAAATTTGGCAGCTCAAAAAATGAGTTGATCAACCTTGTCTGGCCCTGTTGTTGAAGACCATTCTCAGAAAAAAAGCGTGCCTGATCCCTCAAGTTGCCACTGCTTTCCCAATCCACTCCTGTTCACGCCGTAGCTGACACCCTGCGTTACTAGGAAGATAAGGGAACCAACAGGGCCCAGGATAAATCATAGGAAGACCAAATTACCTTTCACCTTTCACCTATCCTGCCAAGCCACTAAGGGCGCCCGGATTTTATCAAAACTTGAAGGATCACATGCCATATCGGATTTGCTGGGAAAAATAACATGTTTGAGGCAGTTTGAAAAGGTGGGGGATATTAGGTCTTTCCATGCTCTACTGATTTCGCGTCTAGCAAGAAGCATGACATAAAAAATAAATCTTGTATGGGAATCGTTAATAATATAGGCAGGGCTCAACCCGAAAAGAATGGTGCAGATGGTAATTTCCAACGGTAGTTGGACAACATCTTCCAAAAAACCCTGGACCATAACCCAATATTTTCTTATCTCTGGGCAGTCAGCAAACATATGTACATCGTCTGCGGCCAACTGTCTACACCTAGGGCAATGGTAAACTGAGTTAGAAAATGTCATACATTTTTTGGGAGTTAAATATGCCCTATACATAGTGTAGAGATGATTCCGCTTCAGTGTTGCAGGCTTTACCACAGCCTGCAAAATGGTAAAGGAATCGATCCACAAGCCCACAGAGTCACTATCGAGATTTGATACATTGTCCCAAAGTTTATTTAACTCCGGTTCTGCAATATTGTCAACTTCTAACATAGCTGCGTACCAATACGAAATTCGGTTTTTCCACCTGCCAGTCCTAAATATGAGATCGAATTTGGGATTAGGTTTAATAAGATTCCAGGGTCTGGATAGCCACCACCTAGACAGCTGGTGATATTTGAATTTGGCGAGAGTTCCCCCAGTTAGACTTGATAAAACCTCCCAGTTTAAAAGCTGTGAGTCTTCCTGGAGGTCTCCCCAATACTCGATCCCCGCTATCCTGAGAGGCCGGGATAGTTGGTCTTCGAGGCAAGGCGGCATGCCAGGGGACTCCCAGATAGGGGCCTGCGCTGCATAGTAGGGGATATCGAGCCTCTGCCTAACAAAAACCCAATTCCTTAGAGCTGTCCCCAAGATATTAAGTCTAATTTTTTTTTTAAACTTCGGGTCTCCATAGTTAAACAAAAAATGTGCCTGACCCTGCGGTACATCCTGCAGCAGCGCTTGAAATAATAGGCCTAGGGACGATGCATCAGTTTTATCCGCTAGTGGCCTAAAGTTTTTAAAATGGAAAGCGTGGCAATAAATCAGTAGGTCTGGAAAGGCCAGTCCTCCTGATTTTAAAGATCTCCTGAGTTTTTTTCAAGATATTCTTGGCGATTTTGAATTCCAGATAAAAGAGCCAAGTTTCCCTTGTAACTTTGATAGATAATGTGTGAAATAATAAAGGGATAGAATTAAATAAAAATGTGAGCTTAGGGAGGATGATCATTTTAATCAGATTTACTCTTCCAAAGATGTTTAAAGGAAGAGATGACCATCTTTGCAAAAGGGCACAGACATCCCTTGAGACTCTGTAGATTAATTTTTGTTATATCTTCAATTTTTTGGGCCAGATGGACCCTCAGGTACCTCATTTTAGACTTGGCTCCCACAGTCCCCGGATCTCGGTTCTACTCAATAATTTCCGTTTTATCCTTATTAATAGAGTAGCCAGAGACCTCTCCAAACTCTTCAGCCAAGTCTAATAATCTAGGCAGGGCGTCCCCCGGGTTTGGAGTGAACATAAGCAGGTCATCTGCATATAACGAAAATTTTAACTCTAGATCAGAAATCATAAAGGGTTTAAACGCCAAATCAGATCTAAGCAAACAGACAAAAGGCTCGATATACAAATTAAACAACAGAGGTGACAATGGACAGCCCTGCCTAGTCCCACGGGCAATAGTTACCCACTTCGTTAAAGAACCATTAATTAAGATATTTGCACGCGGTGAGCAGTATAGAGATGTTATCACCATTATAAAGTTTTTGGGAAAACCAAAACTAGCCAGAGCCTTCCATAGATACAGCCAGTCTACTTGGTTGAACGCCTTGGCGGCATCCACCGCCGCCAGGGTCAGGGGGAGCTTCTTATTGACTGCAACATTTATCGCTGCGATTGCTTGAAATGTCAATTCGTTGAGTTGTCTATCTGGGATGAAGCCCCTCTGGTCTTGATGGATAATTGTTTTAACTATTTTAGATAATCTAGCTGCTAAAACTCCAGCAAAGACTTTATAGTCCGTATTTAACAAAGGAATTGGTCTATAAGATTCGATTTTGGTAGGATCTTTGTTTGGCTTCAGGATCAAGGTTACGGTAGCCCCTGCCCACGAGTCTGGGGCCCTCTCCCCCTCTTTGAAGATTTTATTAAACAGAGTTGTGAGGATAGGTATTATTTGATCAAGAACTATCCTATAAACTTCCACAGGAAGTCCGTCAGGCCCAGCTGCCTTCCCTTTAGCCATTTTCATAAGCTGGGTTCTTATTTCGCCTTCTCTAATGTCTAAAGAAAGATAGATGTTATCGTCTTCTGCCAGACAGGGAAGCTGTATTTTGCTTAACCAGCTTTCTACCGTCAGAGGGGAAAGATTTGCTTTAGAAGTATATAATGTTTGAAAAAAAGATTGGGCCTCCTCCCTGATTTGCTCGTCCTCAGATGAAATTTTACCTGTGCTTTGCAGGAATAGACTATTGATCTGGTTTCTACTTCTGTCCATACGTGATTTTCATGCAAGGAGGCGACCGCATTTCTCCCCGTATGAGAAATTTTGGAGCTTGCTGGCATCCCATCTGCTTTTTAGAACCTTATCCAGTCCTGCTTGATAATCTACCCGTAGGGCATCTAACTCTTTTTGCAATTGAGGTTTGATGTTTGACTGGTTAACAGAGGCTGCCTGAAGTTCCTGTTCTTTTAGTTTGAGTTTAAGGAGGTTTTCTTCCTTCTTTTTACTCAACTTATTCCTTCTGATCGACCCAGTAGTCAGCAAGCCTCTCAGGAAAGCTTTAAAGGTTTCCCATATCACCTGCTGGGTGGTAGAGCCGTTATTATTTTTAAAGAAATCCTCGGTCAGAGTTATCAGTTCCTGCCTCATCCCCTCTTCTAGTATTAAAGCTCTATCTAGAGTCCACCTCCTCTGCAGTTCTTTTTGTTTAAAGCTGATCACTAACTCGACAGTCGAATGGTCTGACAGGATAGCAGGAGTATAAGAGATAGTATCAACAGAGACAAGTAACAACTGATCTAAGAGGAAGAAGTCTATTCTGGAATGGTGACCGTGTCTACGACTGTAAAAGGAAAAGTCCCTTTTTGTGCTGTTTTTGGATCTCCAAACATCTATGAGGTTGTAATCTTTAATTAAGTTCTTAAGCTCCAACTATGAACTCAGTGGGGGTGTAAATTTAACTCTGGATGTACGATCCAACTTTTCATCAAAGATCAAGTTGAAGTCGCCCCCTAAGATTACAGGCCCGGGGTGATCTAAAAGGCTAGTTTTAAGCTTCACAAGTGCTCCAGGCACATCTTGGTTAGGACCATAGTATACAGCGCATACAAATGAGGTACTCTGACATTGTAGGGACGCCACCAACCACCTCCCCGATTGATCTGTATCAAATTTAACAACTCTGATACCTGCATTGGCTCTAATCAATATTGCCACACCTCTCGTGCTACCACACTAGTCTGAACATAGAATATCTTGGATCCACCCTCCTTTTCCCAGCCCTGACTCACACTCTCGTCTCTCTAAATGAGTCTCCTCGAGCAAACATACGTGTGCTCCAGACATCAATAAATATTTGTTAATCCTGGACAGTTTCCTCCTGTCTCTAAGGCCATTGACGTTCCAGCTAATAAACTTAATTTTGTTGATCGTGTTGACCATACCAACCAATTCTAAGGTAAGTGGCCCTACTCCCTTCCATATCCGCTACGCTCCTTAATAAGTACATGAGGAATATTATTTTTTCTCTTTTTTTACCCCCTACCACCCCGATAGCCACCCACCTCCCATGAGGAACCCCTCCCATACCTACGTTGGCGATCTTGTCGCCTATTGGGTGCTCCCGTGATCCGGTCAGGACCCCTCCCGCGGTTTAAAGGAAAAACAGACACCTAAGTATAGAACTAAGTGGGGGAAAAAAAAAACAGTGTCTTCCTTCTATTTCAGAGATCTGTCCCACCTAACTCGTCAAACAATGAAAATAGAGTGATATAGATAGTTTTGTTTTCAACTCAGTGAAAAGTGTTTTTTTTTTCTTTTTTTCCCTTTAAGACATACTATCATTGACCCCCCAGATCTCCCTACTACCTTTCCCCTCTCTTTGTCTTTCATCTATTTTCCGTACAGAGATCCTACTGAGGGCTCTCTTTCATTAACCCCTTCAGTGCTCATGACGAGCCCAGGCTCGTCATGCAGCACGGTGCTTGTGTGCTCATGGCGAGCCTGGGCTCGTCATGAGCCGTGGAACGCTCACACGCGGGGCTAATTCCCCCGCTGTGCTGAGCGTTCCATTGCGCGGGCGGGTTCATGACGAGCCCAGGCTCGTCATGAGCACACGAGCACCGTGCTGCATGACGAGCCTGGGCTCGTCATGAGCACAGCGGCGCCGTGCGCGGCCCCCCTCCCACCCGCACCGCGGGGAAATGAGCCCCGCAGTGAAGGGGTTAAAGTGATAAAAGAGTCAACTTCATGGGGGGATAGGAAATTATGGGTTTTGTTCCTCCAGACTACTTTCAGGAATGCCGGGAATTTCATTTGGACCTGAGCTCCTAACCTTCTCAGGTCGGGGTTTCTATTTCCCAACTCCCACTGTCTTTGTGCGGTGGCCTTCCCTACGTCAGACCGAATTAAATATTTGATGGAATCTACCTGGAGAGTTGTGTCTGAGAGCGCTCTACCAAGAATTAACTCCTTTACTGTGTATGTGAGAAAGTTCACCAAGATCTTCCTAGGTGCTTTTCTTTCTTTGTGTAGCCTGAAAGGGTCCCTATGGGCTCTTTGGATTTCAGCCTCCAGATCTATGTCTGGTCTGTCCTTTAGAATCCCCTCTCTAAGGATTTTACATATGAATAGTTTAACATCTCCATTCTCGACCCCCTCAGGAATCTTAAGAAATTTCAAATTATTCCTTCTGGAATGTATCTCAAGTCTCTCAATATCCATTTGGAGGGTTTTGTTTTGGGTTCTGAGGGCCTCTAGGTCTCTGTCGTGACGTAGGGAAGCACCTGTAAGGAGGGACACCTCTGCTTCCAGAGCGGAGGTCCGCTTAGATAAGTCGTCCAATTTGGCCTCCAAGTTTGTGCATTGTTCATGTATTGGCATCAGATATATCAAACTTGGATAGTAAATCCTCCCTCATAGCATGTAGAAGGGACTCTAATTGGGAAAGCCCAGGCCCAGCCGAGCCGTCTTCTATAGCCTGTGGGACCACCCTTGTCTACAGAGGGCACCTCTCTTGTTTCCATATCGCAGTCCAAGACAGTGTATCTGTTCTTTAGGGACGCGAGACTATAATAGGAGCCGGAATTTGCAAGGCAGGAGAAGGACCCTTCGATGATATAGCCAGTATTTCTGGATCAGGTATAGTGCCCTTAGATAATATAGGGGGTGGGGGGGGGGGGGTGGGGGGGAGGAGGAGTGAGCGATTTGCCTCCCTTAGAATCCATGGCTTGCTCCATGATTTTGAAGTAGGATATCAGTGAGGGGGTCGGTTTACCTTGAAGGGGCAAACTCTTTTGTACTCTGCGCTTAGGCTCCCCAATCCCAGTCTTCGAATTCTTCTTCTTCTCCCTCCTTCGCCCCTTGGGTAAGGACGCAACAATCCCTGATTCCTCTAAGGCGCCAGCCCCAAAAAGACCTGATTTTTGCAGCTCCGAATTGGACCTTAGCTGGTATCTATTTCTGGTGGTCAAGACTGTGGGAGCTATGGAGGCTGGGAGTACTGTTGTCCCTACCTTGCTGCTTATCGCTGACGTTGGAGGGGGAGCACCTGACACTCTGGGTTGCGCTGAGGGTTGTGTGCTAATGGATTGAGGACTGTCAGAGCTCATCACCCTCCTTAATGCCAGCTGCCGGGAGGCAGGATCTGTTACAGCTATTACAGCGTGGGGGGGTTCTAATACCCGCCTCGTTTAAGTAGAGCCCAAAGTCAAAATGCCCTGGGGAGAAAGCATTTTCGTATACACTACCCCTGGGGGTTCAAGCACGCCACTACTGCCCCCCTTGACTGACCTTATTACGTTGTTACCGTTGTTACCTGTAGGGGCACGATGGCTGACTCTGGCGAGCACCAGCCTTACCCTGTACCAAAGTTTTGCGCGACCATAGGCCCAGTTCGCTCGCTCCCGCTCCTGCTTTTGTGCCCTGATTATGATGCTGTCGGTGTCGACCCCGCAACTGCTGCTGCTTTCCGATGCTCTCACTGCCGGTTCCGCAGGCCCTCCGACAGCTGCAACAGACATTAAGTTTCTCCTGCCCGCGGTCCTAACGCCAGTCTCAATCTTGCAGGCAGGCAGGCAAACAAACAGTTAGGCAGACAGGCCGGCAGGCGGGCGGGGCTCACATCACACCGCTCCGTGCCGAAGTAGTAAAGAAAGGAAGCGAAGGGAATGGGGAGAAGCGAAAAAACGGAAAAAGGAAAAAAGTTTTATAAAAAGGAGATCACACACTGTGGGGGGAGATCGTAAGCATCAGCTCACTGTAAAAAAGCATCAATTTTGCTGCATCCCAGCGGGGGAGTCACTCGGCCGGATCGGAGCTCCCACGGACGGCGTCAGCCCTCCGCCATGTTCCTCAGGACACGCTGTTCCTCAGGACACGCACTGATGATGATGTGACGTATTACATAATTCATGGAATGGTCAGTGACATCACTGATGACATCTCAAATGACATCACAGATGACATAATGCACGTGACAATCTGATACACCTCATCATACACTAGTATAACCTTTCATCACTCACTGTAAAATACAGAGTACCATATTTGAAACCACTGACACACCATTACCAGTTACTACATACCCACTCACTGATTCCTAAGTCTACACACACAACTACCCATTCAACAACAGAATCCCTTATACATGCAGTCACTAATTAATAGAACACTATCAAATGCACTTATACACATATATAGACATTGACACATCAGCAGTCATCTTAGTCAGTCATACAGTCATCCTACTAACTCATGAAAAAAATTAATCAGACTTACATTTACTCACTTACACAATTATACACACAACACCTCATTTATTCAAACACATAGTAACTCATAGTTAATATGTTAAAAAAATCACAATTACAATTATACACTCATGCATATAGTTCCTCTCACAATCACTGACTTACAGATACTTATTTATATACACCAACTCTCACATACAATGCTGTTTATTTTTTACTTTGTTGAAGATATACAACTAAAATTTATATTTGCTCACCAACACACAAATAAATACACTCAGTCACCCAAACAACTGTTTCCACATGCACTCTTAAACATATAACCTAGTCTATCAACCATTCACACATCTATGCATAGAGTTACACACACCCCATCCAACCACACACAAACTCAGTGTCCCATACAAATACTCACCGAACTAATCAATAACTAATATACAAACTCATGTAGTTAGTGACCAACTGATGCAGCATGTTATACAACAGCAGAGACAGTGATGCATACATTCACATAGTTTAGTTACTAATCCATGTATTAAGTGAGACACTTTTAATTATACACATACACAGTCAGGCAGCTACTAAACCCTCCATCCAGACCGTTATATATCCACTCAATCTTCACTACAGATTAGTATATATATATATATATATATATATATATATATATATATACACATACATAATACATATTTAAATTTCAAACTAAACCACATTCACTGGATGATGCCATCAGTGATGTCATTTGAGATGTCATTTGAGATGTCATCAGTGACACTCATGTAGCTACTCACTAACCCATGCAGCCACTTATACACAAAGTGAGACACTGATACAGATATTTACGTATTTAAACATTACTCGCTAATACATGTATTCACTAAGATATACTTAAGTCAGTTATACAATCAATTTTACAAAAAAATACATTTAGACACTTATTTACCCATTTATTCTTCCATCAACCTTTAGATATACATATATAAAAAATATTTATTTTTCAGAAAGACACACATTCACTGGATGATGTCATCAGTGATGTCATTTGAGATGTCATCAGTGATGCCATGAGTGATGTCACTGACCATGTCATGAGTGATGTAATATGTGACGTCATCAGCAGTGCATTGCGGGCGCGCAAGTTATAGTTAGCTGAACTAACTATAACGGGGGAATTTCAATGGTTTTGTATTAGTGAAATGTCCAGCTAACTATAACATGTGTGAAACCTATGTTTTTTTCAGTGAAATTGCAAGGTTTTTTAAATGCTAATTTCTAACTATAACGTGGCTGAAACCTTTCTGTGAATTTCAAAGGTTTTGTAAATGATCATTTTTAAATGTATTAATTGTTATATTTTTTTATACTAATTTACTAGATTGTTTTAAAGTATTTATTTTTAGATATTTTATTTTTTAAATTACATTACATATTTTTAATATAAATTGAAAAAAAGTTTCTAAAAATATTAAAATTGTAAAAAAAAAATTAATTTAATATTTTTTTAATTTATATATATGTTATGTAGCAGGCAATTATATCCTATGGAAGGAAATTCAAGTTACTGGTACGTACAGTTAAATTTACTTTTCCGGAATAGTAGTGAGCTGAAAGATGCAGTACTGAGGTATCTCCTGATAACAGGTGAGTACATTGGAATTCGTAGTTCGACTGATTTTTGAGGAATTTGTTTAAGTTCCAAAACTCCACACTCCAAAATTTCCAAGTGAAACCAGTCAATGTTAGCCTATGGAAGGAAATTCAAGTTACTGTAAGTATGGTTAGAATTACTTTTCAGGATCAGTAGTGCACTCAAAGATACAGCACTGACGTTTCTTGTGATAACAGGTGAGTAAATCAGAATTCGTAGTTCGGCTGATTTTACAAGAATATTTTGCTCAATAGTGAAGGAAGGGGGCGGGCCTGAGGTAACGTGTGCAAACACGCCCTGTGGCGCGTTTTTAGTTGGGGAATTAATTCCTCTTCAATCCTGAGGTCCACTGTGAGACAACTAGCCCACCAGGTACCTCCAGTATGCGCCAGGCAGCTGTGTTGCAGAGAGGTGTTCAGAGGGCACGCCCCCTTTTCACAACACTCTGCAACACAGCTCCGTGACGCTTACTGGAGATACCTGGTGGACTAGTTGGCCCCTAGGGGACCTCTGGATTAAAGAGGAATTAATTCCCCAACTAAAAACGCGCCACAGGGCATGTTTGCACTCACATCACCTCAAGCATCACCCCCTACCTTCACCACTGTGCAAACGCGCCCTGTAGCGTGTTCTAATTTGGGGGATTAAGTCCCCTTGCATACTGGGGGTCCCTGGGGGCCAACTAGCCCACCAGGAACCTCCAGTATGCGCCAGGGGGCCACGTTGCAGAGAGGTGTAATGAGGCCATGCCCCTTCACCTCTCTGCAACGCAGCCCCCTGGCGCGTTTGCAGCGGGGGAACTAATTCCCCTTGCATAATGGGGGTCCCTGGGGGCCAACTAGCCCACCAGGAACCTCCAGTATGCGCCAGGGGGCTGCATTGCTCAGAGGTGTAATAAGGCCACTCCCCTTTTTACACCTCTCTGCAACGCAGCCCCCTGGCGCGTTTGCAGAGGGGGGACTAATTCCTCTTGCATACTAGAGGTCCCTGGGGGCCAACTAGCCCACCAGGAACCTCCAGTATGCGCTCCTGAAGGTACAGAGTACAGTACAGAGTACAGTACAGAGCACCCCGTGATTTAAAAAATAATAATATATATATATATATATCTATATATTTTTTGTCCTTGTGGGACCCCCTGAGCAGGCCTAGGGGATCAGGGTGTTTCTAACCTGCCCCCTTTGCGTGTTTTGCATGTTTGTTTCACTGCTTTCTTGTGCCTCGGTTCTACAGAGGCACAAGATGGCTGCCAACACTTCCTGGTTTGGAGTGTTGACAGACAGTTGACAGCCAATGACCATGCAGCTTGTGCTCGGGAAGGTACAGAGTACAGTACAGAGTACGGTACTTCATCTCTAGATATCACTATGATTTTACTACTGAATGGATTTACACCATTTAACAAAAAGCACAATCTGCGAACCGAACTCTACCTTTTTGCCAAATTTGGTGTAATTCCGTTCAGCCGTTTGGGCTGTAGCCCTGGCTAAACGTCCTGTGGAAAATTGCATGGGGAAAAAACGTTTTGGGACCCCATTCTTTCTCGGCCCCCACTTGACGAATCACCCCAAACTTTCAGGGAAGGAGCAGAGCAGGCCATTTTCTTGGAGAATTTCGCGAAGATTCGTCCACCAGCGCCAAAGTTATTCCAAATAGAATGTTGTGGATTTCCTATAGAAACTAGGTCCTAACTATAACTACCTACTGGCGACCGCCAAGGATGATGCTTATTACAAATTGATGAAAAAACGACGTCTTAACATCAATGTAATTGTACGTCAATCCAATAAGGGTGGCAACATCGTCTTGTGGCCTCGAAGTATGTACATGATGGAAGCTACCAGCCAACTGAATGACAAAGAGTGCTACAGGCGGAGTGACATGGTGACAGTAAATCTTGGGAACATTTTTACTCCAGCCTGATAGCGTGGAAAAGTACTGGTCTTCTGTTTATTGATGAGTTCCGCTTTCTGAAAAACGACCACCCGGTGATGCCTGTGGTGTATTTTATACCCAAAATTCATAAGAACATGGAAAACCCGCTGGGTAGGCCCATAATTTCAGCTTGTGGAAGCATAATGGAAAATGAGAGCAAATACGTTGACTATTTCCTTCAGGAACATGTGCGATCTTTGCCTTTCTTTGTTTTGGATACAGGGGATTTGCTGCGTAAACTAGAGAGTGTGGTTTGGCAGGAAGATTTTATGCTCATCTCGCTGGACGTCTCTTCATTATACACCAGTATCCATCATAGAGATGGATTAAAAGCAGTGTAACATGTTTTAAAGAGACGTGCCATGTGTTATATTGAGCATAACAAAATGTTGATGGCCATTATCACTATGTGCCTACAGAATAATAATTTTTTGTTTTTGAAGCAGGTGTACCAACAAATCAGGGGCGTGGCGATGGGGGCCTTTTTCTTCCCTAGCTATGCTTGTTTGCATATGGGGCTGTGGGAGGAACAGGTCCTCACGTCCGTAATGAAGTCATGAATAATCATATAATTCAGTGGTACAGGTACATAGATGATTTGTTAATCATATGGCAAGGAACTGAAGGTGAGGCCCGTGAATACATTGAACATTTGAACGTCAACAACTTAAATTTGAAATTTACTAGCCACATCAGCAAGACCTCTGTCTTTTTTCCCCTATGGGGAGATGCTGCGAATTAGAAGAGTGGGTAGCCTAGACAATGACTGTATTAAGGCCCAATCTGAATGTCGTTCCAGATTTATTGCTAGAGGGTACAGTCCCTGTGTAATTGACAAAGCTATGATTACGGCAAATGAGCAGGGTAGAGCTCAGGCATTGGTTAGCAGGATCACGGACAATAACATCCCCATTATTGAGCAGCCTTTGAGACTCATTTTAACATATAGTAATCAACAACATGCTATCAGAAAGATCATCAATAAAAATTGGGCTCTCATAAGGAATGACCCTGTACTGGGAGAGAGACTTACCTGCTCTCCAAACCTAACTTTTAGAAAGGCCAGCTCTATGAGCAATACACTGGTTTCTAGTAGTCCAGAGGTTAATACAACTACCTCATGGCTTATGGGCAGTAAGGGTTTCATCAAATGTGCATCCTGCAAAGCATGTAAGCATGGTGTGAATAAGACAGAATTTCACACACCATTTAAAAACAGGCCTACTAAGATTGAAAAGAAATTGACCTGTAAGACGGAGTTTGCAGTGTATGTGCTGGAGTGTCCCTGTGGCCTGCGGTATGTGGGAAGTACCAGGTTACAGGTCCACAAGCGGATACTCCAGCACATATGCGCAATTAACAACGGAGATGAGTCTTATCCAGTTGCCCGTCATTTCGATGCAGTACATGCCAAGAGATCCAATGAATTGCGCTATTTTGTAGTTGACTGTATCCCCCCATTGAGACGTGGTATTGATTGTGACATGAAACTGAGAAAACTGGAAACAAAATATATTTTAGGAATGGATACTAAAACTCCAAATGGATTGAATTCCAGCGAAGATTTTTATACATACTTATGAAAAGTATAAGAAGTTTGTTTTTTAGATATTTATCTTCGCCAAGTATCTGTTTATTAGTATCTTTGTCGCTGCAGAAAATGGATATGCATTTTATTTTAGTTAATTATCATTTATGCACAGTTTTGGTTTATGGTAGGAAGACACTTTATAGCACATATGCACTTTAATCATGGATTTTTTTTAACATCAAGTTGCCCACTAGGGCTGTATCTTGGCGTTCAATTATCATTGCTATTGTTTACATACATTTGGAGATTGCGCAATTTATTGCAATTACATGCTGCTATATTGAATGAAATGTAAATAGGAAGTATTTTAATCCTAAACATTTATCATTCTTTTCTGCAATAATTTGAATATGTTGTGATTTTATTAACAATTGTATTTACATTTTAATCTCATTATTTATAATGATGTACAGTTGGTTTTATCCTCGGATGTTTAACACAGATTTTATTGGGTCGTGTTTAAATCTTGGAATTAGACTAAAAACTAATGGTCTAGTTTGTAGGGGATATTTATTAATATTATTCATTGATAACTGTAAATTTGCACTGAATTATTGGCGTTATTTGCACATCCTCAACATGTATTTTACAACATTGAGCAAAGTATTGAATGCAGTCTGTTTTCCATGGTTATGCATTGTAAAGTTGCCCTGTCACTTTAAATGGGTGGCCTGTTCCATGTAGCGTGTCATGTGATCAAGGTCCCACGAGGACCGAAACGCGTAATGGTGGCGGTGCTGGGCAAACAAACTCTAAATAAGCACTATCTTTGGGTTCACTTTGTCTCTTCCAAAAGAATTCGTGGAACGGTGGGACAAGTACAAGGAATATATAGTTTGGGTCTGGACGTTACTGGCCAGCTTCACGGCTTTTGCTTTTGTTTCCAGTTATGGATTCGTCCGGAACCCGTCCCTCTCGCATGGTGATTGGAGTGGTTGAGGTTGCATACCTCTCTTTGGGCACCAAGCCCCTGCTCTATTTTTTGCCCTGCTTGAAGGACTGACAGTTTGAGGGGGCCCAAGGAGTGACTTTGTTTCAACGGAACAACCCGAATCAGCCTACCCAACCCTGCTGCTTTTTCTTCGCCTCCGATCTACTTCACCATTTGGACCCTTCCCCATTTACACCGACCTGGATTGTGTGATCATGTTGCATTCTGGGGGTTGTGGTGTGCAGATGTTTACAGCACCGCAACAGGTGAGCGTAATCGCATGGGGGAGGAGCGGAGTGGCGCCATTATCAACAAGCGGCAGGCAGGCTTTTCGAGACATTCTGTCAGGTGCTGGGCGCTGAGGAAGGCAAATGTGCCGAAATGCATTCGCCGCCACCAGACTGCCATTGTTTTAATAAAGCCCCTCCTTATACGTCCCCTCTGGGCTGCTGTGTCTTTCTTCTTCTGAGGAGGGACTTGCCTGCACATTTTCCTGCGCACAGCCAGAGGCGCATTACAGCAAGTCCCTGTCGCAGTTTGGGTCTGGACGTTACTGGCCAGCTTCACTGCTTTTGCTTTTGTTTCCAGTTATGGATTCGTTCGGAACCCGTCCCTCTCGCATGGTGATTGGAGTGGTTGAGGTTGCATACCTCTCTTTGGGCACCAAGCCCCTGCTCTATTTTTTGCCCTGCTTGAAGGACTGACAGTTTGAGGGGGCCCAAGGAGTGACTTTGTTTCAACAGAACAACCCGAATCAGCCTACCCAACCCTGCTGCTTTTTCCTCGCCTCCGATCTACTACACCATTTGGACCCTTCCCCATTTACACCGACCTAGATTGTGTGATCATGTTGCATTCTGGGGGTTGTGGTGCGCAGATGTTTACAGTACCGCAACAGGTGAGCGTAATCGCATGGGGGAGGTGCGGAGTGGCGCCATTATCAACAAGCGGCAGGCAGGCTTTTCGAGACATTCTGTCAGGTGCTAGGCGCTGAGGAAGGCAAATGTGCTGAAATGCATTCGCCGCCACCAGACTGCCATTGTTTTAATAAAGCCCCTCCTTATACGGCCCCTCTAGGCTGCTGTGTCTTTCTTCTTCTGAGGAGGGACTTTCCTGCACATATATATATATTTTTTCACAGAGAAAACCATAGGTTTCAGGGGTGTTATAGTTAGCTGGACATTTCACAAGTACAAAACCATAGAAATTCCTCCGTTATAGTTAGTTCTGATCACTATAACTCGCGCACCTGCATGCACTGCTGAGGATGTCACATATTATATCATTCATGACATGGTCAGTGACATCCCTGATGACATCTCAAATGACATCCCTGATGACATCATCCAGTGAATGTGGTTTAGTTTGAAATGTAAATATGTATTATATATATACCAATCTGTATTGAAGATTGAGTGGATATATAATGCTTTGGATGGAGGATTTAGTAGCTGTCTGTTTAAGTGAGTAATTAAAAGTGTCTCACTTAATACATGGATTAGTAACTAAACAATGTGAATGTGTATATCACTGTCTCTGTTGTTGTATAACATGCTGCATCAGTTGATCACTAACTACATCAGTGTTTATATTAGTTATTGATTAGTTGGGTGAGTATTTGTATGGGACACTGAGTTTGTGTGTGGTTGGATGGGGCATGTGTAACTCTGCATAGATGTGTGAATGGTTGATTGACTAGGTGTATAGGTTTACGAGTGCATCTGGAAACAGTTGTTTGGGTGACTGAGTGTATTTATGTGTGTGTTGGTGAGCGAATATATGTTTTAGTTGTACATCTTCAACAAAGTATAAAAATAAAAGGCATTGTATGTGAGAGTTAGTGTATATAAATAAGTATATGTAAGAGTCAGTGATTGTGAAAGTAACTATATGAATGAGTGTATAATTGAAATGGTGTGAGTTTTTTACATATTAACTATGAGTTACTATGTGTTCTAATAAATGAGGTGTTCTGTGTATAATTGTGTAAGTGAGTAAATGTAAGTGTGATTAATTTTTTCATGAGTGAGAAGGATGACTGCATAACTGACTAGGATGACTGCTGATGTGTCAATATCTATATATGTGTAGAAGTGCATTTGATAGTGTTCTATTAATTAGTGACTGCATGTATAAGTGATTCTGTTGTTGAATGGGTAGTTGTGTGTGTGTGTGTAGACTTAGGAATCAGTGAGTGGGTATGTAGTAACTGATATTGGTGTGTTAATGGTTTCAAATATGGTACTCTGTATTTTACAGTGAGTGATGAAAGGTTATACTAGTGTATGATGAGGTGTATCAGATTGTCACGTGGATGATGTCATCAGTGATGTCATCAGTGATGTAATTTGAGATGTCATTAGTGATGTCACTGACCATGTCATGAATTATGTAATATGTGACATCATCAGCAGTGCATTGAGGGCGCGAGAGTTATAGTTAGCAGAACTAACTATAACAGAGGAATGTCTATGGTTTTGTATGAGTGAAATGTCCAGATAACTAGAACACCCCTGAAACCTATGTTTTTTTCTGTGAATTTCTAAGGTTTTTTAAATGCTGATTTCTAACTATAACGTCTCGGAAACCTATGGTTTTTTCATTGAATTTCAAAGCTTTTTTAAATGCAAATTTCTAACTATAACCTCTCTGAAACCTATGGTTTTTTCAGTGAATGTCAAAGGTTTTTTAAATGCTAATTTTTAAGTGTAATAGTAATTATACCTTTTTTTGTACTGATTTTCTACAGTTTAACTGTTTATTTATAAATATTTCATTCATTAAATAACATTATGTATTTTTCTAAAAATTGCAAAAAACCCTTTTTTTTAAATCAAACTAAAATATTGTTTAATTTTTTTGTTTTATTCTTTTCTTTTAATATATTTATATTATGACTTTTTAAAAAAAATCCAAATTTTTTTCTGAGTCGCGCATTCTAGCCGCCATTTTTGAAAAGTCGTTAAGGATCCGCGTACGGTGTGCGACGGCTGCATGTTTTTCAGTTACATCATATACATTTAATATTACGTGATGTGCGCGATTGGTATGCCACCAGTCCGCGACTCCGGCTCCCGTGCATTCGCAACACATGCGCATTACGGTACGCAACACTTGACTCCAGTGGCATGGAGAGCACAGGACCCACGTCTGGGAGACTTATTTGTTATGAAGTTTCCTAATTTCCTCATTTACTGCAGTCTCCTCAGTAGGAAATACTTTGTTTTTTACTTTGGTTTTATCAAGAAGGCATTCAGATGTGTAACACATTTGCCATACATTCAGAATGTTAGCACTCTAGTTGCTCATTAGATCACAGTAGTAAAGCTACTGCTCACCAGGGAAGTCTGCTGCTGGTATTCAAAGTGCATGATTCAGTCTGCATGTCAGAATTTTTTTTTCAATGAAATAGAAGAGGATTTGAGAAGTCACTCAAAATGTGCCATAATTTCTCTTTCTGCATCACTAATCATAATTTTTATGGCAAAATGAAGCCCCTCATTTTGTTCCTTTGCAAATTAAATGTTTTAAGAGTTACCACTTTATTCCAATCAAGATGGCTTCAGGTGTGATATACTTTTGTCATATGTAAGGCTGTTAGCATCTAGTTGTTCTTTAGAACACTCTGGGGAAACTAGAACACAAAGGAATCAACTGACAGTCCCTGCCCTTGTTGGATGTACATGTTTTACTGAGAATGTAAGACTTCATTCTCACATAACTGAGAAAGATTATGTGAATTTACAGAAAATATGCTCTCAGTTTAGCTTATAGATCACCTTCCAAACCTCTGTGGTAAAAGCATGAGAAAATAGTTTTCTCTCAAACATGATTCATGATATCCCAGCAGAAGGCTTTTTCACATGGTAAAAACACCTTAGAACACACCACAATTCCTAAAATGAGTATGGTACCATCAAAACATGATTTATAATGTAACTAAAGTCTTAAAACCTTCTATTAACTGCAGTGCTTTTTAATGAGGTGATATCATGTATATTGGTCCCAAGATGGCTGCCAACACTTCTTGGATGAAGTGCTGACAGACAATCGGATCTCAAGATGAGATGTGCCACTAGGCTCCGCCCAGATATATTTTTTTCATTTAATATCGAAAAAACTACTGAACAGATTTACACCATTTAACAAAAAAGCATGAGTCTGATCCAAGGACTACCTCTTTGCCAAATTTGGTGTAATTCCGTTAATCAGTTCGGGCTGTAGCTGCGACTAAAGATTCCTACGGGAAATTGCATAGAGAAAACACGCCTTGGGACCCCCCTTTTTTCTCGGCCCCGCTTGACGAATCACCCCCAAACTTTCAGGATAGGAGCAGACCGGAGAGCCCCACGAATTTTGAAAAATTTGCGAAGATTCTTCAAACGGCCTCAAAGTTATTGCAAATAGAATGTATATATATATCTCTTCAGAAGCAACTCAGTAAGATTTTCACTAAGGTATCCACGGCACAGATAGACTCCACAACGTATTTCCTTCAAGTGATTTATTTCATTAATACCATGTGAAAAAACAAAAAGGACGGTCGACGCGTTTCGGCTATTGCCTTCAACAGGACCATAGAGTCCCACCGTCTAAACAGTCTATTTAAAGTGACTGAGTGCATAAATCCCTCATTTGTGTTAGTTAAAAAATAGACTAGACCATTGACCCACATCAATGTTGCTGGCGGGGAGTAGTCACCATTTTTCCTTTACATTTTTTTCTAGTTTTTTTCCTTTTTTGATTTTTTAAAGTGCATTTTTACAGTTTCAATATTTTTTAGTTTCCATTTCTTAGTATTATCTTGAATGTTCTAAACAATAAAGTACTCAAACATGACATTTTCGGAACTTAATACGATTTTTGGTCAATCCACTATTATAAAATAGACAATGATAGTTAAGGAGAGGGAATGTGGGGAAAAATAAAAAGTAAAAATGAGCAGGTAAGGTGTAAAGGTAAGAGAGTAGTATAGTGAGTCTGAAAACGTTTAAGACAGACTGAATTCACACTTCTGACTGTAAAGTGCATTCTTTTCACAAGCATAGTGCATCCAGGCTTTTCCTGAGATAAGAGGAATCTCCTCCTTAGTCATATCTAAGCAGCAAGACTCTTGATATATTGCCAATATATTTTTTCTCTCTATGAAGCGGTTTTCTTAGAACAGCAGGCCCTAGTAGGTCTTCTCTCTTTTACTAGCCAATGAGATCAAATATATAAGTTTTAAAATAATAAATGTATGCTAAGAAATTTTCATATTCCATATCCCTTCACGTTCTCTGGAGTTTTTAAGGTGACATGTGCATTGTGCAAATAATTGTATTATGTGCAATCTATTGTCAAAGTGCTTGAGGTATGGTGGGGTCTTTTAGCAGCATCTCTATCCCTTCCTTTGAGCCAGAGATATTAAAGTGTCTAGTGCATTGTGCAAGTACATGTGCAATTTTCAGATTTAAAAAAACTGTCTCTGATTAATTATGATTGTCATGGGTGGATTCGCTCTTCCTCTCCTGATATGGTACTGACACGTGCATGATACATGAGCATCTTCCAGATGTAGATCATTGACCCAGTGGTTCTTAGTCCTCGTGAAGGGTAAAGTGACCAGTGCGTTGTGCAGTATTGTTGTGCAAATTGTCGCATATTTCTAAAACAACATGTGTCCTTGGCTAGTTAAAAAAGCGTTTCTTGGCGAAGAATTTGTATGTCATGAGACATCTTCCAGGATGATTGTTCTGCTCTTTCCAATAATCTTTTTATGAGTCCTGCTGTTTTCCTTATTTAACTGCACAGCGGTGAGTGGTTTTGCAATTGTTAACATCTTCTTTTGCTCTGTTAGTCCCCAACTCTCTCCTTAGGTCTTTTGATAGACTTGTATAGTTCGTAAGTTCTCTTGGCTCTTTCATTTGAGATTCAAAAGTATGTTATTGTGAATGTTTATGTTCCTTGGGGCAATTCAACCTGAGCAATCATCACATGGATTTTTACAGATCAACATACAATTCAGCATCCATATTATGGCCAAACGTTTTTTCTGTTCCTAGTGCCAAGATAAGTTTTGACTCTGCTCTTCTTAAGTCGAGGGTTCTATCTCCCCCTCTTTCGTTCTGTTTTATCATTTTGGCACCGAAGTATCTCAGTCCTTGGGTATTACCCTGATGTTCCTCTGAGAAATGTTTGGCCATGGGGTACGCTAAATCCATGTTCTTTATAGCTCGAAGGTGTTCTAGGATCCTTAGTTTGAGTTTGTTGATCGTACTCCCTACGTACATTTTCTTACAAGGACATTCTAATACGTATACTACGTATTTCGATTCACACGTGATGTGAGCCGTGATCACTTCTCTCTTACCATTCAATAGCTGATATGTTTTTGTGTTATGACCAAATTCACAACCTTACACTTGGAACATTTCCAAAATCAAGGGGTTGTTAGCCATGTGCCCTTTTCTTCCTTTTTGTTTGGATCCAAATGGCTGTATGTCAATAGGTCTCCTAATGAGGCAGTTTTTCTATATGTTATCATTGGAGTCGATGGTAGATTTTTCTTTAAGGATTCATCGAGTAGTAAGATCTTCCAGTGCTTCTTAATGATTTTTCATACGTACCTATTTTCCACATTAAAGTCCAAGATGATCCGAGTGCTGTCTTCATTTTCTGACTCTTCTTGCTCGCAAAGTAGTTCAGATCTTGGTTTCTCCATTACTCTATTTTTAGCATCTTCGACCACATCAACGGGATAACCTCTTGCCAAGAACCTAGTACTTGTTTCTTCTAGATTTATTTTGATGTCATCAGGTTCCGAGCAGTTCCTCTTGGTACGGAGCATCTCTCCGTACGGGTTGCTCCATTTAAGATGTTGCGGATGTCCACTATTTGCGTGCAAGATACCGTTTGTAGCAGTCGGTTTCATGTGGATTCTCGTGCAGAGTTTTTGGTTTTGTACAAAGACTTCCACATCCAAGTAGATCACTTTTGTCTTGCTGTAGTTAGAAGTAAATGACAAATTATAGTCATTCTGATTAAGACTTTGGAGGAATTCTTCAAGACTCGCACAATCTCCTTCCCAGATTAAAAACAAGTCATCGATGCATCTCATCCATGATTTGATGTTCAGCTTGAATTTGCTCTGTAAGATACCTTCTTCCCAGACTGCCATAAATACATTTGCATAGGTTGATGCAAATGACGTCCCCATTGCTGTACCTTGCTTTTGGAGGAATAACTCCCCATTGAATAAGAAAACATTGTGGGTTAAGCAATGACTCAACATGTCCAGGATCATCCCTGAATGCTCCAGGAAGCTCAAGGATCTGTTTTTCAAAAACTGACTGACTGATGTGAGGCCATCCTTATGGAGTATTGATGTATACAATGATGTCACATCAATTGTGACCATTGTTTGTTCATTGTTCCAATCACTATTCTGCAATCTGTTCAGGAATGCTGTCGTGTCCCTGAGGTATGAGAGGAGTGACAATACATATTTAACCAGGAACACATCAATAAAGTGTGAGTTTTTTTCCAGTAGTGATCCCATGGAGTTGACTATCGGCCTGCCTGGTGGGTTAAGGAGTGATTTGTGCACTTTCAGTAGAAAGTAGATGGTTGATGTTATTGGCTTATCCACCTTCAGATACATAAATTCCTCAAAGTTAATCAGTCCCTTTTCTTTCCAGGCCAGTAATTGCGAGTGATATTCTGTAGTCCATCGGTCCATGGGATTCTTCTCTAGTTTCTGGTAGTGTTCCTGATTCCTCAGTTGTCTGTATGCCTTGGAAATGAATTGTTCTCGGTCCTGTATGACGATCTTCCCGCCTTTGTCGGCGGCCTTTATGATAATTTTTGGATTATCCCTCAGGTCCTTCAGTCCGTGTTGCTCCTTGCGTGTGAGGTTCCAGGACTGTTTTTTATATCCCTTCTTCATGGAAAGCTGGTTCATCTCTTCTACCACAATTTCGTGAAACAGGTCAACTTTGTTCCCGGGTGGTAGCTGCGGGCAGAATTTGGACCAGGATTTTAATCGACTTTCTCCACCTCGTTGTGTATTTATTCCTCTTGTTGACAGATTGATAGGTCACGCATTTCATTTATGTTGGAAATTGAGCTATCTCTAAGGCTTTTCCCCAGGTCAGATTGGGTTCTCAGGGCTAGTAAGTCGTTTTGATTGAGTGGGGAAACTTCCATGGGTTTAATATATATAATATATTGTATTTCTATCTAGGACCCTAATTCGATATTCCTGATTCATGCCCTTATGTGGTTATAATAAATAGTATCCTTATAAAGGCATAAGAATCATATCCATATTTAGTAATAGCCCATGCAGTCCAAAGCACGGCAAGGCTACTCCCATAGACTCCTAGAAAGCACAATGCGTTCTTTAAACAAACCAAGCCTCCAGGAGCCCGGGAATTCCCCCTGCGTTTGATTTGCACAAGAACTCCTGGAGTCGAGAAAGAACTGTTAGTTCTTAGTGACGTCTTATGTCCAACCTTACGTCAAACCCAGCACCTTTCAGATATAAATGTACCAATGTTGCCTTAAGCAAACACACGGTGGTGGGAAGCAGAGCGACGTTCTACTTGTCCGAGAGCCCAGCTGTTGCCAGAGCCAAAGGAAAACGCCCCTCCCTTCGACGCACTGAGAGAGACGCTGTCTTTTTCTCCAGCCGAGAAAATCCAGCTCTGGTGTTCCCAAGTCACCCTCGCATGTTGCTGGGAGTCCTGAGAAGCGAGATACAAGACCTCCTTCATTCTATAACCAAGGTACAGAGCTGATTAAAACCTTAGAGAGAATTCTTGATTCCGATACTTGGCAAAAACCTAACTTAACTTCAAACTGCAACTTACTTACTCCATCCCACGTATTAGGCTTAGGTCAGGTACACTGGGGTAGGCGTATCTTAGAAGCATCAGTTGAGTTCGTTAGTCAATGTTTTTATGTATGTATATAGTTTATCCATTTTAAAGTATCATATGGCTAAGAAACCATATTAATGCTTTTACAGTATTATTTCATAATACTACTTTTACTGTACGCACTTTACTTCATAATAAGTATTGCAATTGTGGCAATTCATTTCTCTTGCATGAGAAAGAAGACTGCTCAATAAAATAACACCTTTTATTGAAAACGCCTGTGTCTCTATTTCTCTGCATACTGGTGAAATTAAGCATGCACAATTGACTGAGAGAAATAGCGGTCTATTGTTTTCGCACGACTCTAGAGATACACTCTTTATTTTGAGGGAGCAAAGTTGTCATGTTTATGCGGTTGTCAGAAACTAATCCCTTCTTGTCTAAATCAGGACGGTTAACCCTTTCCTGAACATTCGAGAAAGTTTCTAGTGACCTCTGAGCTAGCTGGCAAAACTAATTAAGTCTAACATAGTCAGTAGAGACCTAGATGACCTCAATCCTACGTCTACACTGTTGTTTATGTTATTCCAATGCGCAGAGCCTATTGGGAATATAGGAACTACACTACAATATATATACACATACATACACACACACACACACACACTTAATCACAGGCCACTCAGCCTATCATAAGAAACTTAGAAGCATTCTGCACAGACACTAGAGATTGATCAAAAGTGATCTAATTATTGGACAAAACATACCCCGAACTCTTTTAATATCATTTAGCCTGGAAAAATCTATGTGCCACGAACTAGTGCAGATTTGCCCCCAAAGCAAAACGGAAGCTGATTGATTGAGAGGCTGTTGGGGTTTCCAAAGATGCAAAGCCTGTATATTTGGATGCAATTCTATGACCATCCATACACACCTAGGTAAAACACCTATAATTATACGTGGGGTATTTATCTGTAGAAGTGAGTTTGTGGTCTATGTGTTACAGTGTACATGCCCTAAACTCTATGTAGGGAGCGCCATTCATATGGTCCATGTGGGAATATTACAACATCTCAGTGTCATAGCTAAGGATGATAAGAGCTATCCTGAGGTAAGGCATATTCACGAGCATCACAAGGACAATGCCAATGAATTGGTCTACTTTGTAATACACGCAATCCCTAGATATCCCAGGAGAGGTAATCGGGAGTTATAACTTAGGAGATTCGAATCATGTTAAATACTAATGCTAAACAGTAAACTTCTGCATGGTTTAAATTCAGATGAAGATCTAAATGTGCATTTAAAAGTACTCTTAACGCTTGTCAGCAACTAAGAAAGGTGTACCGTATGTGTAGTTTTAATCAATTTAGTGTCATGGCCAAATCTATTGAATTTGTGTTTGAATCTCCGGTACTATGAATTATTTTGTGTGTGAATCTATATCAGACACTATGTCCATATAATGTAGTAATACGATATGAATTTTAATTTTCAGTAGATTGCAATAACATATATGTGCAGTGGTTTGAACATATGAACAAGATCTGATATCCATTTTAGGGAGAGTGATTTCTTGAGTACAGAATCAGTAACACATAATATTCACCTTAGTGTAAAATCAGGGTACGGGTAGCATTTATGTGTATATAGCCCACTTGGGCTGAACCCTGCCCAACCCCCCCTAAAATACCTCCCTCCCCTACAACCCCCACCCCCTCAACCCCGTGCACCCCGTCCCCCCTCCCCTTTGCTTTCCTTCCTCTCTACATACACTAGCACAATTTGCCCATCTACTGAACTTGCACTTTTTCTGCTAAGAGAAGAGAAAGGTATTTATGTGTGCTTTGTTACTCAAAGATGATGAATTATGATGTATCCTAACTACAAGGTATACTTAGTAAATGCCACTCCTTAGAGTACCTTGCTGATAATATATTCATTGCACAGTTAATAATGCAAGTGTGAATTATGTAATTTATCTCACCTCTATTCTTGTTTGGTTTATTTATTGTTTTGTGCGAGCAACAATCCTAAGTTTTAAAGCATTTTCTTTGTTTCCATGTCTATGACATGGTTGCCGCGACAATATAAACAAATCCCTTAATGGCACCAAACTCCACCGAAACACATCAGGGGCCTTCTGTACAATAAAACTTTAAGCACTCTCACCCAGCGTGTCGGTGCCTGTTTCATGAATGTTGAGAAGCAGGATTGGAGTGGATATATATTGCCTCTTGCTATAGGAGCGTAGTCCAATACATTTTTAAACTGTAATTTTTTAGGTTTCTTTGCTAGCTGTGTTAAAGTATTTGTTTGTGCAGATAGTGGAGAACCTGTTAAGCAAGCTGATAATCTTAAGGGAGAGGCCTGGGTTTATCTGTGATAAGTTGTAAAGAAAACTGGCTTTGGATTAAAATAAAATAAAAAGACAAATGAACATGTAAGACTTACAGTGTAGTACTTCTAGTCAGCACGCTTTCAGCACCTGAAATTGCAATAACAATGTACCCTTTTAACCCCTTCCATGCTCATGACGGAACGGTTCCGTCATGAGCGTCGGTTGAGCTGTGCTCATGACGGAACCGTTCCGTCATGAGCCGATAGGCTCATTAGAACCTTCAGCACAGCGCGAAAATTCGCGCCGCGCTGAAGGGGTTAACAGGCGTGCCAGCTGATCCACATACTGGCACTCGGAACCATAACACCAGCTAGCCCTTTCACTATTTCCAGGTGTGTACAGTAACCCAATTTGTGCTTTATTACAGAAAGTTGAAGTCTAGAACAAAATGTTGCTGCATGGGGATTTGAGCAATGTACATACACACATGTCCCCACACTCTTTGTCTTATGTCTTCGCTCTTCCTGCACATTCACACTCCATTGCTTTCTCCGCCTTCAGGAGTTGCAACTGCCTGTCAAGCATCCCACAAAGCTATCCCTGCTGCTCCTATTCTATGAATCATCTTTTTTTCCTCCAGCTGCAAGGAAAGTAGAGGGGCAGGCAATATTTGAAAACCTTTGCCAAAGTAGAAGGTCTTAGAACTTAGGTCAAGGTCCTAGTACTGACCTGGGATGGTACCGGTTTATTAGAACTGCTTCATGGCACCAATGCACAGTTCAATCACCATCTCAACCAGTCTCTAAAGTCAAATATGAACCTCCTACAGAAACAGAACGTACAGAACACAAACCTCACAAGCAAAACCCAGGACTTTTGCCACAGTAAGCTGCATCAATACGATTGTGCACTCATGTTTCCTGCACACACTTTTGCCTGACTACCACCCAGCTCTTAGACACACTGCCCTGAAATGCCAAACCAATAAGCCTCCTAAATTAAAAGGCTATTCCTTTAATACTGTATATCCTACTCCACGTGCCTCTGTGACTAATTCATCGAAGCCAGTTAACTGCTTCTGTTGATACATGCGTGAGGCAACTGATCATAACTCTAGAGGACATACTTCATAACCCAATTGCCTTTCCACACCATACATCATCTTGCCCAACACCTACCTGAAAGATTTGGAAGGGTACAATATATCTGTAAAAAAGACTATTGATATAGCTGTGAAAATTAATATCCTGGGATGAACACCTCATATTTGGTGTTAGGTCTAACCATTCCTCTCTAACCTCTGATAATTCATCTTTCCACATGCTTTTAATTTTTAACACATGGTTACCTTCTAATCTTTAATGGAATACATAGTTTTGTGTGGTAGTCTGCATGGACATCACTAGAATTTTATGTCTTTCAGTATCCTTCACCAATCTCAATGGCGTTCAGTGTCCTCCACCAATCTCAATGGTGGCTTGACTGAAGAGAAATACTAATTGAATTAATTTTTCATAATAAGTGTGCCATAAGCCTTTGTGGAAAGCATATTGCTCTGTGTAACCTAAATAACACAAGCTAGGTCCTCTACACGTGCAGTAAAACAGGTATAGCTAAAATTACTTAACTTTGTGCCAATGGAGTAATAACAAATTTAGTGACTAAATACTAGGTACATTTAAAACACAACAAGTACATGGTAATAAACACATGGATTTAGAAATCAACGCTTCATTGCTAGGCAGAATCAATTTTTAAACAGTGCATTTTGTGCAACTCTTCCCACTGAAAAAAGGATAGTAATGGGGGAAAAGCCAGAGTTCATACTATGATAGACTCAGGGTAAATAACTAATTTAATGTCTGGCAGCGCACCAAAAAAGAGAACAAACACTATGTAAAAGTTTGAAGCAAACAAATAATGAAAGTTTGATGTTTGCTACAACTTACCTCTTAGATATTTCACTTTTAAAAATTCTGGGCTGGCTTTCTGACCAGGGAGAGGGTCATTTAACATAACTTTAGTCTGCGACCGTATTCCTTCATAATACTGGCCCATAGATGCGTGACTGAGTCCTTTCATATATTGGCATACTTCATTGTACGGTTCTAGCTGCAGGCATCTCTGCAACAAAGTAAGTGAAAATATGTTGTAATACTTTATTTCGATAAAAACAAACTTTATCATAAAAGTACATACAATTCATTGTTAAAAAAAGGAATAACAACTTTAAAAAAGGTAAGATCTTTTCAGAAACAAGTGGAGACACAGGAAGTTAGAGACTAGATTAGAAAAAGTCCTAAAACAGACAACCGGGGGATGGCCTAATGCTTTATTATACACAGTTTCCTACCCCGTTCTCGATGTTATCAGTCTAGAACGTATCTGCCAGGCCTTTCCCAGGAATTTGGCAACTCCTCAAAAAATCATCAAGGATGTTGTGTCTGTTACCAGTATGCGGAGTGGCATCGCATGGTGCCTGACTCCCAGTTCTCTGCATACTGGCTTTAACCACCTTCTCCTGGGTCCACTGTATCCTCTACAGGCAAATAAAAAGTGTGCTAGGGACTCATTAGGGTTTGGACATCCAGGACAGCTAGAATGGTTGGACATAGATGAGTTCCAGCGCCTGGTAAAAGTGTTCAAGGGAAGTGTTCCATATCTAAACTTTAAAAACAAGGTTCTGTCTCTAGGTGCTTTAATAACATCGAGAAAGGGTTCAAACTTCTTCACCGGCTTGTACTCTAGGAATTGATCGGTTAAAATCCCCCAGTTTGATTTTTCAAGCTCCTTGGCTTGGACCCATTCCCAGTATATTTTTTTAATTGTTTCTTTCGGGGGTGGCGATTGGGACAACCATGTATCGCTTAGCCCCAATTTGGCGATCAAGTCCCTTAGGTTGTCCAACCATGCAATCTTAGTCATCTTGTTCAGCGTAATAAGTTCGTCCAGAGATGCAGCATAGTGTACCAATTCCGGTGTCCTTCTTAGTCGCACCCAATATAATAACGGTCGAAGGGTTACAATGTCTTTAATTGCACGGCGGCCCATGTCTTGAAGCAGTGGTTTCAAGGGGGTAGAGACTGGGAGGCCCACCAGGTCTCTCAAGAACTTATTTTCAGTTTTCGTTAGTTCTGTTATGTTGTCGAAGCCCCATAGTTCTGACCCATATATTGTTGCAGCCAATGCTTTCCCCTCATAGATGGCAAGGACAGGGGCAATGGGCCTGCTTGCAGAGGCTCGGTGTTCTCTAGCAATGGCTCCCGTAGCCCTTTTCAAATTCAAGTGCATTTTTGCTAGATGGGAGTCCCACTTCATTCTCCGGTTCACCCTTACTCCCAGATAATCAAATGCATCAACCTCCTCCAGTGAACATCCATTAAGCGCAACATTGATCTTCCTTGGTCTCTTAGTTTGGGACAGAACCATTAGTTTAGTTTTTGTGGTGTTAATTGTTAACCCACGTTCCTCGCAGAAGATGTCAAACTTGGTCAAAAGTTTTTGGAGACCAGAGGGGGTTTTGGACATGAGGAGAGTGTCGTCCGCAAAAAGGAGGGTCGGTATTTTTTCACCTGCCAGGGTTGGAGCATCCGCAGGGTCCTCCCTCAAATGATCTGCCACCCCATTTATAAAGAGGGAGAACAAAGTGGGAGCCATCGCGCAACCCTGACGGACCCCCCTGTCCACTGGTATTTTATCAGTTAGTTGGCCCTCACTCCCCCATCGAATCCTTGCATACGTGCCTTCATGCAGTCTTTTAACTAGCTCAAGGAGGTAGCCTGGGTAACCCATGTCATGAAGTACCTGCCATAGTTTGGTGCGTGGGAATAGGTCGAAGGCGGTTTTCAGGTCTATAAACGCCAGATATAATGACCCTTTACCGACAGAAACAGTCTTCCAATAAATCGCAGTGAATCGGAAGACTTGGTCTATCGTACCGACCTTTTTCCTAAAACCTGCTTGTAGGTGTATTAAAATGTCACCCTCCTCCAGCCAAGTCACAGTTCTAGATATGAGGACCCTGCCAACCACCTTCTGAATTACATCAATCAGACTGATTGGTCTATAATTGGCAGGGTCCTCTCTAAACCCCCTTTTTTATATATCGTAACCACTTCTGCCCCTTTCCACGACTCAGGGACTGGGTAGCCCTGAGTCAGAAGATTCATTAGTGGAAAAATAAGATTGGCCCATAGGGTCAGATCATGTAATAGAAGATCTCCAGGCAAGCCATCCGGGCCAGCAGCCTTCCCTGGGGAAATATTTTTGATAGCTGCTTGGACCTCGAGAAAGGTGAAGGGATCTACTGGTTTGATATTCAAGGTGGTTGGCTCAGAGTCTAGGTGTGGGTCTAGCAGTTGTACGGAGTCAACCTCGCAGGAGTAGAGTTTCAGGAAGTGGGAGTACCATTGCTGTTCGGTTATATGGTGTAAAACAGAATCCCCTCCCCTTCTTGATGATTTATTTATTAGATCCCAAAAAAGAGTTGAGCCTTTATGGAGGCGTCCCTCCTAAGTTCCTGCCAGTGGTCTTCCTCCCATGTTCTTTTTGACAATTCTACAGTTTTTTTATAATCTTTCCTAGCTACCCTTAAAGCTGCTGGGTCCTTTTTTCGAATCGCTAGTGAGATGGCTTTCCTCTTTTTCCTACAGTCTACTGAAAACCAAGGGTTGCCATTTTTAGGAGTAGTGTGTTTCCGCTTGTTTGGTCCTATAATTTTAAAATAAGAGCCCAACCTTTCTATAAAATCACTGTAAATATTGCCCAGGTCTGGACTAAGGACATCACTCTGCAAGATGTTCAGCTTACTAAATTCCAATCCCTTAGATGCCACTAAAAGGCCTATACTATCCAGAGTTTTCTCATGGGATGCCACCTTGTGCCATTTTAACCTTCTATTGCAATTAGATGGAACTACTTCTTTGGTGTATAGGCGGTTATTAAGAGTTTTCTTTTTTAAGTCCCATCTGATTTCAGCGGAGAGTGGATTATGATCGCTGTCCGGCATCTATTTAACATCCATGTCGACAACATTCCCCCATAATCTTGTATCCAGGAGGATGTAGTCAATACGGGATTGGCCATTGGGGCTATTAAAGGTCATGGCCCCGTTAGGGTCTGAAGCTGTTCTACCATTTAAAGCACGCAAATTATATTCCAATGTCAGAGCATTGATCTGCAATGCTCTAACCGACCATCTCTTAATAGGTTTTAGATTCAGTGGGGGGATAGACTGTTTAATGTCCTCCTCAGTGACCCCTAGTAGGTCATCCTTCGTTAGAGGTTCATACGTGCAATTGAGGTCTCCTCCCAATATGATATTAGATCTTGGGGGGGGGTAACCTCTAGAGCCGTTTCCAATAGAGATACTGTTTCTGATTTTTTGCAAGCTGGCGCTCCTCTGGCATAGACGTTAAACAGATCTACTCTGTTGCCCTTCAGCGGACCCTTAAAGATAGATGCAGGATATCTTCTTAAATTTGTATTATGGCAGGTGATATCCAAGTTCATTGTTACTTTGACCCATATTAGAAGGCCCCCTGATGGGCGGCCCCTACCTTGGCTAACAGCAGGAGCGAAGAAAGTAGAGTAACCTGATTTGTACAGGGGTGTCATACTCCAGGTCTCCTGGAACATGCAGACCTCATGTTTCTCAATAAAATCATTCCATTCTGGAATTACCAGGTGTTTTTTGAGGCCTGCAGTATTCCAGGAGAGGATACGAATTGTATCTGAAGTGTCCCCCACTTCTATCTTATTTCCAATTCTATTCTGCTTTGAGAGGATTGTGACATCAGGGCCAAAAGGTTCGTTCACTGGGGTGGTTATATTTCCCATAATGCCCAAAATGGGTCTTTAGATCAAAATGCTGCAAGTTAAACCACACTTTATTCCCGAATACAGAGGGAACTTGGTTCCTCTGATGATGAACAGGTGGTTATATTACTGCAGACAAAAATGACCCGCAAACTTCGGGCATGCCAACTGCAAGTCCAGTGACAACCTACAGTTGTTAAAGTTATGCAAACAAAAATCATCTGTCAAGTCTGAAGTCACTTGCAGGATGCAGATTGCGTAATGTATAGGCAAGTTTTCATATGGATTCAAGAATGAAGGATTTTTTTTATCCTAGTTTTGTAAAGATTATCAGATCGGGTGGGCTGGGCGGCACAGTTGGGTTTAAAGGACCAGCAGCGGAACACAATGCAATTTGGCACCATATATGACCACTGAGCCTTATACATAAACTGAATTCCTAGGGTTAACATAGCAACAGTTCATAATCCTATCAAAAGCACAACCCTCACACTGTGACATATGTCCTACAATAGCCAGAGACCCACAGAGCAGTTACCTAGGCTGGACATCATGTACTCCTGTGGCAGAAGTGGCTGAGGCAGCACAAGCTGACCTTGTGCACATGTCAGTTTGTTCCTGCGACCCACTGCCCTGGGGCCATGCTAGAGCTCTAGTTTTGAGTCCAGTAGTGTATCTATTACGAGCACTGGAGAAGTGCCTACATAGCCCATCATGACATTGTTTACAAAAGAGAGGGCACTCCTGAGTCCTGCTTTAGGAAATGTTATCTGGTGTATAGTGAGAAAGTCACAGAGTGTGTAAGAAGCATATCAGTACACTTGTGGCCCTAAGGGGGTGTCTAGGCACTCCTGTGACTCGGAAGTGGAGGCGGTAACCAGCAACTAGCTTGTCTTCCTTAGCTCAATTTAAATCAGAAAAATGTTTACAATGTTAACAAATTTCATACTATTTCAGTAACTGCTGACCATGTAATTAATGTCCTTTGTTCTTTTTCATTGTTTCTTTTTCTGTACCACAGCTACTGGAGGTTCTGACTAATGTGCATTGGCCACAATGTACTTACAGAGTTTATGAAACACAACACTGGGATGGGGAAGAGAGAAGTAACCCCTAAATGTCTCAACAGTCTCATTAGAAAGAGCAGCATAGTGTTTTTGATAAGGGGATGAGTGTGAAGCAATATTTTAAAAATCAAAAGCCACAGAGGTCAGATATGCAGGGGCTCAAATGGAGAACACACAAGGAAAGTAAGGAACAGATTGAGGTCCCATTTGGGCATCATAGAAGAAATAGGTGGGAACAAATATTGCAAGCCTTTCCAAAACAGAGTCACAACGCATAACTTAAATAGGGAAGGTTGGTCCAGCAGTCAAAAGAAAGCAGAGATGGCTGACATCTATATTAAAGGTGCCCTTTCAGACCTAAGAAAGAACAAACTGCATAATATCAGCAAGAGGTGCAGAAAGGGGTGTCAACATGACTTGAGGAAGCCACGCCACAAACTTATTCCAATGGCAGCCATAGACAATTTTAGTGGAATGCTGCCTGGCTGCCAAGATGACATCGCAAACTTTGAAAGAAAGATCGAAAAACTTCAGCTGCCGCTGCTCAATATCCATGCATGAAGGAGGAGACTGCACACGTTTGGGTGCAAGACACTGCCCTGTTGTTGCAACGAGAGATCCCCTTGAAGGGGCAACCTGTCTGGAAGACAGATGCTCATGAAGTCAGGATACCAAACTCTCCATGCCCTATTTGTTGCCACTAGAGTGACTTTGGCCCAGTCTCCTGATGTTTTTGAAAAATCAGAGCAGGAGTGGTATTAGTTGGAAGGCACACAGGTGCCCCCAATTTCACTCGAGAGTAAATGTGTTTCCAAGCGGGAACGGCTTTGGAAACTACATGTAGAAGTGATGACACTGTACATTTCGGCAGTGGCGAAACAGATCTAACCAAGGTTCCGCCTCTATCTCAAAAAAGACCTTGCATCACATCCGAATGTAGACGCCATTTGTGATCCGCAGGCATCGGCGACTGAGTTCATCCACCGTGGACTTCAAAGACACCACCAGATGCTGTACAACAAGAAAAATGTCCTGACATTCCAACCAAGTCCAGATGAGCAGAGCATTTTGGCACAGGAACCATGACTCTAACCCACCCTGTTTGGTGTAATACCACTTGGCCGTGGTATTGTCAGTAAACACCTGAACAAGCCGACCTTTGATAGATGGAAGAAAGACTTTTAAGGTCAATTGAATCGCCCTCAGCTCCAGGTGATTGTTGAGCAGCTGAGACAACGGCAGAGAATAGAGTTCTCTGATCTCCGCCTTTACCAGATGGCCACTCCAACACATGAGTGACCCGTCTGTCAACACTCTGATATCCAGGTGGTAAATGGAGACGAGTCAGTCGCCAATCCAATCAGGGTCCATCAGCCACCACTGCAGAACGTTTCGAGTTCCCTCCAATAATAAAACTAGGTCGGAGAGATTACCCTGACGCTGCACCCAATGGGACTATGTGTCCCACTGCAGAGCCCCCAAAGGCCAGTGGGCATGCTCTACCACTAGGATGCAGGAGGTCATGAACCCTATCAGCCTCAATAGTCAGTCTCCCCAAAATCCAAGATAGAGGCTGAAACATGGGTATCATAGTGACCCCTGACCCTCCTGGTAGGTTGCTCCCCCTCCACGCAGCTCCGCCTGTGTGCCCCTGCTGCCGCTGCCGAGTACCCGCTGGTAAGTGTGCTCTACTCCTGTTCTGTGCCCCGTTTGTGCCCTCTGTGCCACTGTTTTCCCCCCTCTGTGTGCCCCGTTTTTGCTTCTGTGCCACTCGTTTTCCCCTCTGTTGTGCCCCGTTTTTGCCCTCGGTGCACTGTTTTCCCCCTCTGTGTGCCCCGTTTTTGCTTTTTGTGCCACTGTTTTTCCCCCTCTGTGTGCCCCGTTTTTGCTTCTCTTCCACTCGTTTTTCCCCTCTGTTGGGCCCCGTTTTGCCCTCTGTGCCACCGTTTTCCCTCTCTTTGTGCCCCATTCTGCTTTCTGTCCCACTGGTTCCCCGCCCCCCTGCCGACTCGCTGCTTCCGCCTCCCACCTCCCAGCTGCTCCTCCCTCCCACCTCCCCATATATGCCGGACGTTGCGCGGCCACGCCGCTGGCACGCCAAAGGTGCGCCTAAGGCAAGCCCGTCTGCGCCCGTCCGTGCCTGGACCGCGCCCAGCGCCAGAACCCCTGGACCCCGCGAACGCCACAACACCAGACTCTGCTATGACGCCAGCACCCTCCACGCACTCAACGCCGGCTGAAACCACACCTGCTTCTAGGCAGCCCCGAAACGGACCCAGGGACCCTTCTCCTGCCGCACCTGCAGCTTCACCTGCGACAGAGCCACAAAACCTCCAAGGACTGGACCCAACCACCTCCGCTGCATACTCCTCAACACCCGCTCCGCACGCAAACACTCCTGGTAGAATGACTCATCGGCACCCGACATCGCCATAGCCATCCCGGACGGCTACAAGATCACCCGCAGGGATCACACCAACGGAATCGGAGGAGGAATAGCCATCATCCACAAGTTCACCCTCAAGGTCGCCACCCACGCAGACAACACCCTCAAGACCGACAAACTCCTGCACTTCTGGATCCATACCGACCCAAACACCACCCTCAGAGGAACACTCGTCTACAGACCCCCCCCGGACCCCGGGCTCAGTTCAGCGACTCCATCGCCGACCTCGCCAGCACCCACGCATTCACCTCCATGGACTACATCCTCCTCGGGGACCTGAACTTCCACCTCGAGAACAACAACAACGCCAACTCCGCCACGCTGATCGCCAACCTCGCCAACCCTTATCTCAAACAACTAGTCACCGCACCCACCCTTGCCGCCGGTCACACGCTTGACCCCATCTTCTCCACAAGCACCCAAGTCGCCTTCGACCACACCACCGAACTCCAATGGACAGACCACCGCTGCATCCATTTCACCTTCTAGAAACCAACCACGCACCACCGCACCCAACAGCTGCCTCGCCGCTGCTGGAGCAAAGTCACCGAAGACCAGCTGATCACCACCCTCGCCCAGAACCCACCCACCGACCCCACCAACCCAGACGCCGCAGCCAGCAACCTCAGACAGTGGATCGACGACTGCGCCAACACCCTCGCCCCACTCAAGAAACCCTCCAACAGCCACGCCAGCAAGAGAGCCACCTGGTTCACCGACGAGCTCCAGACCTTTAAACACACATGCCGGAAACTGGAGAAGAAATGGCTCCACGAACGCACACTGGACAACCACGCAGCCCACAAGGACGCCACCCACAGACATCACCACCTCATCAGATTAGCCAAGAGATCCTCCTTCAAAGACCCCCTGGATAACAACGCCCACGACAGCAAAGAGCTCTTCAGCATCGTAAAAGAACTCTCCAACCCCAGCGCCAATGCCAACGACATCCCGCCCTCACAAGAACTGTTCGACTCACTGGCCATCTTCTTCCACCGCAAGATCGCTGACATCCACGACCGCTTTAACACCACGACCGCCCGGACTACGCCAGACTCCACCTCCCCTGCGAACACCACCAGCGCCAACCGCCTGACCTCCAGGGTCAACGACAATGAGACATGCAAGGTCATGAACTCCATCCACTCAGGATCTCCATCAGACCCGTGCCCACACCACGTATTCAACCAAGCAGACGCAGCCATCGCACCCCAACTACGGAAGGTCATAAACATCTCCTTCGAAACAGCAAAATTCCCGGAAAGCCGGAAGCACGCCGAAATCAACGCCCTCCTCAAGAAGCCCAAGGCGGACCCCAAGGACCTCAAGAACTTCTGGCCCATCTCCCAGCTCCCGTTGCCGGCGAAGGTCTTTGAGAAAATCATCAACATGTAATTGGCCCGCCACCTCGAAGACAACATCATCTTGGACCCGTCCAGTCCGGATTCAGACGAAACCACAGCACTGAGACAGCCCTCATCGCCGCCACAGACAACATCAGGCGCCAACTAGACAACAGCGAAACTTCAGCCCTCATCCTCCTGGACCGGTCAGCCGCCTTCGACACGGTCTGCCATCGCACTCTAAAGACACGCCTCCAAGAAGCAGGAATCCAAGAGAAGGCCCTTGACTGGACCACGTCCTTCCTCTCCGGCAGAACCCAGAGTGTCCGCCTCCCACCCTTCTGATCCGAAGCCACCGACATGATCTGCAGCGTCCCCCAGGGCTCATCCCTCAGCCCGACGCTGTTCAACATCTACATGGCCCACCTCGCACAAGTGGCCCACCATCACGACCTCAACATCATCTCCTACGCCGACGACACCCAGCTCATACTCTCCCTCACCAAGGACCCACACACCGCCAAAACAAACCTCCACGAGGGAATGAAGGCCATCACCGACGATGAGGAGCAGCCGTCTGAAACTGAACTCGGACAAGACGGAGGTCCTCATCCTCGGACCCACCCCCTCAGCCTGGGACGACTCCTGGTGGCCGACCACACTGGGAACAGCACCAACACCCACCGACCATGCACGCAACCTAGGATTCATCCTCGACTCTTCCCTCTCCATGTCTAAGCAGGTCAACGCCGTCTCCTCCTCCTGCTACAACACCCTCCGCACGCTCCGCAGGATCTACAAGTGGATCCCGACCGAAACAAGAAGAACGGTGATACAGGCCCTTGTCAGCAGCAGACTGGACTACGACAACGCACTCTACACAGGAATCCCAGCCAAACACCTACGACGACTACAACGCATCCAAAACGCCTCCCCCCGACTGATCGCCAACGTCCCCTGCCGCAGCAACATCACGCCCCACCTGAGAGACCTACACTGGCTCCCTGTCAACAAGAGGATCACCTTCAGGCTCCTCACCCATGCACACAAAGCACTCCACAACGCCGGACCAGCCTACCTGAACAGCAGACTCAGCTTCTACACCTCCACCCGCCAGCTCCGCTCCGCCAGCCTCGCCCTCGCCGCTGTCCCCCAGCATTCAACGAACGACCTCCGGCGGCAGATCCTTTTCCTACCTCGCCACCAAGACCTGGAACACCCTCCCTACCCACCTACGGCAGACCGAAGACCTACTCGCCTTCAGAAGACTCCTCAAGACCTGGTTCATCGAGCAGTAGCGGCACCCCCCTCCCCTCAGCACCTTGAGACCCTCACGGGTAAGTAACGCGCTTTACAAGTACTCTGATTGATTGATTGATAGCATGAATACCTAAGACTCGCCATTCCGGAGGTTAGGTGCAAAACTGCGCTGTGTCCAGAATGGCTGGCACCAATAAAAGGAAGCATTTGAGAAGGAGTCCGGTGCGTCTTAGGCATGTTGATAGTGAGCCCCAGCAAATACAGAAGTTCCGCCATAGTCTGGAGGTGTGGCAAGCCCGCCTTCAACAGTCAGCTGTTGAAGTAGGAGGAAGACTGGCACCTCTAGCCACCACAGATGGGCCATAACCATCGGCATCACATTTGTAAACATCAGTAGGGGTGCTGGTGAGGCTAGAGTAGAACAACAAACTGTAAATGCTCATGGCCCACCGTGAACCACAGGTAACACATGTGGCCCAGCAGGATGGGTTGGGGGAAATATGTGTCCTGCGGGACCAGATCTACCATCCACCTTCCAGGATTCAGGACATACATGACCTGAGCCAATGTAAGCATCTTAAATTTCTTTTTTTTCACAGGAAGTCGATGAGAGGATGCAGGTCTAGTTTTTCAGCACCAAGAAGTAGCTGGAATAACAACCACACCCTAACTCTTGTGCAGGCACTCTTGAGAGTCTGCACTTAATGACAAATAAAAAAATATGGGCCACCTTCAGGAATTCTTGACCTGGTGGGAGGAGTGGACGTGTTTCCAAAAATGGTAGGGCGTACCCTCTCTGCAGAATCTGAAGCATCCACTTATCGGATGTACTTAACAACCCTTGAGAGAGGCGTTGCCTACTTCTGCCACCAAAGGAATGGCTGTGCTGGATGAAGGGCACACTAAAGGTGTTTTGAGGCTGCTGCAGCTGGGGGACAGAGGACTGGACAGCATACTGTAACTAGCTCCTGCGGTTTCTCTGAGATCTGCATCCCTGTCCTCGAAAGGGCTGGGAAGGGTCCTTGATTAGGTATGGAGGGAACTGCAGCCGGGCATGGCAGGAACTGCGGCTACCCAAAGTTTCCTCTTCCAGGTTTGCAGTAGGGGCAAAAGGACTGTTGTTGCTGACGGGTTGAGAGCATGTAGCCTGACGGCTTGAGCGAGGACCTCAAAGATGGGGAACCCGGCTCGAGTCTCGGCAGAGGATGCACAACATCCTATGAATCTGGGCAAATCACTTACTCTCCCTGTGCCTAACAAAATGAATGTGTCCGTCTGTAACACAACTGGTGCTCATGTAAAGCGCTCTGATACCTTTCAGTCAAGTATGCACTATATAAAACTCCCGGGGGAAAAAAAGAAATGCGTAGGGATCTGACAGGGACAATGCTTTTGCAAAAGCATGTGAGCGCCATATAACCCTTATCGCCAAATAGGCAGAATACAGCAAAGCGCATGTCAATCAATTAAGAATGTGTATCCCACGAGAACCTGGTGGACCTCAGTAAGGCGTGGCGATGCAGCACTGTAGAAGTCATGGCTTTACCCAGGGAGTCCGTGGTGTACAATCTGCACCGGATGGCAAACTTCGCTGCTCACCTGCCATCCACCAGAGCTTAGTTGAGGATGGCATGTCTTTCCGCAGGCATCAAGAGAAGCACCTGTGCAACTGGATCCCACAATGCATGGAAATATCCGCCCAAGAGGCATGCAGTTTTCACTGACCGCAAGGCAAGGCTGGTGGAAGAAAAAATGCACTTTCCAAAGGTGGCCAGCCTTTTGGATTCCCTATTCGGTGGTGAAGTAGGGAATGTGCTTGGATGGCCCTTCAGTTTGATGCCTGCATCACCAAGCTCTCAGGGAGAATGCGGGGAAAGGAAGGCTGAGTCGCCGGGCAGGACAATGTTGACAAGCAATCATATGGTGCACGGAACCCCCAGTGGAAGGTTTCATCCAGGTCCCTGGGAGTACAATGGTGAGGACATCATTAAAGGGGAGCATGGGTTCACCAACTGGCAGCTGGAGATCAAGGACCTCTGCCGCCCTGTGCATTACAGGTGCAAAGGATGCACTTTCCTCGAAAACCTGGCCCGGAGAAGAATCCATCCCTGCTTCTGGGGAGGTAACCAGGCTACTGGCATCACACAGCTCCTCATACAGTTGTCATCATCTGGGTCCTCAAGGGGACCATACACATGCTCCTCATCACCTCCTTTAGGGGCCAGCGCGAATGTCCACGAGATACTGAGGCTAGGATGGAGCCAGCATCGATGTTGAGCACAGCTGGGGCAGAAGCAGGTCGGTGATGATAATCTGCTTGGCATCAAGCAGCACCAGGGATGACACCAGGAGGGATGAACCGGGGTCAATGGAAGCACCCGTGCCGGCATCAGTCCTGATCTACCCAAAGGTAACCCAGCTGGGGCAAATCTCAACTCTGTGGGGGTCAAAGGTGCTCCAGAGGAAGTTGGTTTTGCAAAGATGGGGTACATGGCATCATAAAATTATTTAAGTTGGGAAGGTGCTGCTCCAGCGCCAGGAAACTCGGGTTAACTTGGAGTAGGCCCTGATGCCCGCTTAGCAGGTGGAGAGTGGGGGCAGTGCCTGGAAGCACAATGTTGAGTAGGAGAAGTTATATAGCACTTCAATTTCTTCTTCTTTTGCTTTTTTGACTTACACTACTTCGACAAGGAGGTCTTGGAGCAGAAGGCGACCATTTGCAAGAATGACTCCAGGAGCCGCCCATAGATTGTCCACGAGAATGAGAAAAGACAATCATGAGTGGCACAGAGTCTTCTTCTATTGCGCCACCAGGAGCTTCATCACCGCTCATTAATCACATTCAGATACATCGACTTGCACTCAATGCAGGCCTTGGGGTTGGGGTGGAGAAACACTAAGCTTTTGAGGAACATTACTCCAAAAATTGCGAAATCAAATCTATAATTTGGAGTAGGAATTATTATTCAACTCATACTAGTGGTTTCTTTCCCTCTTTTAATTGGAATTATTTTCCTATTGTGTTGTCCCATACTTTGTATTATGAATTCTGTAAATTTTTATAAATGTATTGTTTTTAATTTTTATATTTTTTAATCTTCAAGAATAAAATGTACATCTTCATATGATTGTTTCATGTTGATCATTAGCTGCTCCTAGTTTACATGAGTGTATGTTTTGTTATGTATGTTTAGTGCTAACACTGTGGTTTTCTTATAAGTTCACCCAAAGGGGAAAAACTTTATTGACAGTTGCGGCCCAACCCCAGACACCAGAGATAAACTAGAAGGGAGTCGTACACAGACGTTTGCCTGTGACAATGAGCACAAGGTTGAACCTTGAAGGTTTAGCAAGGGATATAACACCCTATGCACACTGGGAGCAAACCTAAAAAATGTCAACAAAAAGTCGAAAAAGTTGGTCAAAAAGTCAACAAGGTAGTTCTCTGGATTTGCGCAAAACAAAAGGAACAGATGTCAGCACGCCGGGGTATCGACTATATAGGCATCAGATGCAGAAGCGGACGCGGAGCGGAACTATGCAACCTATCAGCACGCAGAGGCTTGCTGAAGTGGCTACTGCTGGTCACGTGACGCCCTGTTAATCTCTAGCTCTTACGCTCGCTCCTTGCAGTCTCTTTGCTGCTCATCAGGGTGGGGAGCGCTTACTTTAGGCTTGTTCCCACGTTCTACCTTTTTGCCTATGCCCCAGTGAGCTCTTGAGGGCTTTCGCACTCTCTCGTCAGTTGCCCTCCTCCTTTGAGCTCAGTCCATTATGAGGGTGGGGGGAAATTCCTTTTTGTTTTCTCTCGGAGGTGGGTGAGGGGGTTAGATGCAGCTCTGCTGCTCTTTGGCGCTTTCCTCAGTTCACTGCAACTCGCCAGGTCTCTCTTGCTCTGCCGCTTCCTTTGCTTCTCTGTGCGGCGGTGTGTGAGCACTTCCTTTTTATTGTCCAGATGCAGCGCTGCTGCCCATAGTGACTCACCAGGCCTCTGGCTCTGCCACTTCCTTCATTGTGTCCCATTGCTCCAATTAGGGCTTTCATACCCAAACTTTGATGCGCTTCTGCACTCTTTCTGGGCGACCCGCCCTTTGTTGCAGTCCACCGGGTGCAGGGGTTTGCAAATGCCCCTCTTAGGTTCAGCTGGCAACTCCAGGGCTGGTGGTGAAAGGGGCTGCAGTGTTGGCTGAGAGCTTGCTGCACAGATGCCTAGCCAGTCAAAAGGTAGAAGCGAGAAAAACAAGAAGCCCAAAGAAGGCTCAATAGAGGGTTGTCTTGGCCTGGTGGGGACAAGGTAGAAGGCGACTGTTCCCTTAGTTGCCTTAGGCACCAGTAGCTTTTGTGCAAGGCTAAGGCTTTTGTGGAAGCGGCAGTCTAGGTACCAGTCGAGGTACCAAAATGGCTTGAGTCCCCCTACAAAGTCTATAAAGCCTATAGGAGTGCATGGGCTATAAGGTCAAGGATCGCAACAAGCCACTATAAGAAATAAAAGGAAGGCACATTAACTAAGATTTACAATTCGTCTAGTGCCCAGGTCCTGGTAAACAATAGTATCTCCTCCCCAGTGAAAGTCTAAGGCTAGTAAGAAAGAAGAGGCACACTGGTATCAGCTTCTCTTTAAAGCAGCTGAGAACATGAAACCCCCATACTACGTATGGTACTGACTCTTGCTGAACACAGAGTTGGAGGAGATATGGCAAGTATCTATGTCTACACTTGCTCTGTCATTAAATCTTCTGTACTATGGAGAAATCACTTCTTCACCCACCACAAAGCCTACGGGACTACGCTGAAGCTGGTAAAGATAGGAGGAAATGAGGATTTGAGGTGTAAACTGTTTGGCAGTTGGGATGCTGATGACTTTCACATGCTTGCCACTTGTCCGAACTTGGAAGAATTATGGTCAGGTGTGGGTAGGACAATTTATGATACCTTAGGAAGAACCATGGAGGTAAGCCCTGTTATGATTATGTTTGGCTTGGTTTTATTTGATCCTCCTGGCAAGGATAGAGATTTGTAAACAGTGATGCCAATCTCTAGCCCCAACGTGACATGTCTGTCAGAGGCTAGTGAGGTATTTTAAAGAGGTGAACAGGAAAAGTTAGAACTGGGCAGAGGATGAAGGATTTTGAAATATGGTGAAGTTAGGATAGGTAAAACTGCCTCCAATGATTAAACCTCTTAAGTCAGCAGTGGCTGGGGAAGCAGTGCTAAGGTTCAGCTGCCCAGAGAATTTGTCTGATGGGGACCCTTATACTGAGCACTATGGGTTGTCAGAGGTTGGATTGTGCTCACTGGAGGTGATATTGGGACAAAACAAATAAAATAAAAGGAAGCCAAAATAGCAAAAGGCTGTGTCCAGGCAACAGTAACAGTAATAAAAATAACAACTGGGGCAAGGAACTTGGAAACTGAGTGGAATTAAGTGACAGAGGGGTCGTAGCTGCCTCTATGATATCAGCCTTGCCCTCAATTATAGATCTCTTCAATAAATCTGGTTGGCTGCAATAGAGCTCGCAACTCAGTTAGGCAATCCAAACATAATAAGGTATAGAGGCACCGTCGCACATATACGACTGTCTGAAGCAGCAAAGTCCGATAAAAGCAGGGGGATGGGTTCAGCCCAAATCCTGATCATGTGATCAGCAAGAGACCAAATATGAATATTTTTATCAGTAATGAGAGTCAAATAGGTAAAGACCTGGCTGATGGGAAAGCAAGTGACTAGGAAAAAGATTTGGAAACTCATCCATCGCTTATACCAGGTGACATCTCACTGATGCCAAATGAAGTACGATCATACTGGGGGGGCGGAGCTTGCTGGCGTCCATGCAAGACGTGTGAGTGCTGAGCTCCTCGCCTGAGCCCCTTTAATATCCATCAAACTGATCCTTTTTGGCACCTCGCGGTCTCCAGCGAGAGCGGAATTTGCTTCTACGACCCCTGGAGCTGCTGGGGGCACCTTTCCTGATCGAAATCGGTGGTGGCATCGATCACCGGACCGGCGGTGTTTGGAGTTGCGGACCAGGCCGCAATCCGCGGACTATCCTTGGGGGCTGCCTGCCCTGCGTAACGCGACGTGCGGCGTGAGGTTCCTGCGTGGCCCCGTCCTGCCGGACGACCCACTACCCTGTGCGGTTTCTGGACCGGTCATCACCAGTGCCAGTTCACTGTGGCCCCTCTGCCTCGTGTGTGTTTGCTGCGACCCCTTGGTGGAGACCTGGGGCTCCCTGAAGTGACCTACTGGCTGGACCGCGGGAAGTAGCGCCCTACTGCTGCCGGTTGACGGGCTCCACCGCAACTCGGATTGCCCCGAGGACTGGAAAGACGCTGGTATTGGGCCGTGTGCTTCTGTGTGTACTGGCGCTTCTCGACACCCCGCGGTGTGCCCTGCACCGTAGTGTGACACTGGAGTTTGGGCTTCTCCCCTTGGACTAGTCTGTGCCACGAGGCTCGCGGCCGCCATCTTTGGCCGTCGTCCCCTGCTTTGCTCCGGACTGCTTCGCGGAGTTTGCTCCCCTGGCTCTTCTCCTACGTCGAGCCACCTCTTGCTCTTTGCTTGCCATATCTTCTGGGACCTCTACCATGGTGAAAGGAGACAGAAATCAACCGAAGCTCACGTTCGACCAGCGGAGGCCGAAGGGCGCGGAGAATGCTCCTCCGGAAACATCAGCGCAGGCGGCGGAGGGCTCGCTCTGTGCGGACATTCGTGAGATGCTAGGCGCCATGGAGAAAGGCCTGCAGGACAGTATGTCGGCGATCGGCTCGAAAATCGACGCCTTATCATTCCGTATGGACCGGATGTCCGAAAGGGTGGACAAACATGCGGAACGTTTGGACATGGCGGAGCGTAGGCTGACGGAGGCAGAGGAGGCCCAAACGGAGTGGGATAGGGACCGTAAGCACTTCGGCCGTCTTCTCCAGGTCATACAAGACAAAACGGAGGATTTGGAAGCGCGCTCGCGGCGCTCCAACATCCGCATCACGGGGGTTGCGGAATCCACCAACACCGGTAAGATGGAACTGTTTGTCGAGAAGCTGCTTCACAAGCTCCTGGGGGAGGACGTCTTCTCCCCCATGTTTATTGTTGAACGGGCACATCGCACTCTCGGACCCCAGCCGCAGCCTGGCCTCCCGCCGAGACCAATCATCGCAAAACTTTTGAATTACAGGGACCGCGACCTGGCCCTCCGTCTGGCGCGAGAGAAGGGGGAATTGCAGTTTGAAGGAATGAACATCTCCCTCTATCCTGACTTCACTGCTAGGGTGCAGGAGGAGCGAAAGCGGTTCGCTCCCTACAAGAAACAGATGCGAGACATGGGGCTCGACTACGCCATGCTATACCCGGCGAGACTTCGGATAAATAAACAAGGACATTCGCATTTTTTCACCGACCCGGCTGATCTGAAAAAGTCGCTTAAGGAATGGGCCAAAGAACAGCGCAACAACCCGAGGGGTCAGCGTACGGAGGATGAGGAGGCTAGATCTTCGGAGGGCCAAGGCTGAACTGTCTCACGCTGCGTGGCTTGGCTTGGCTATTTTACTGTCACTGTATGTATTGGATTCCAGTTTTTGATATGACTCTCCTTTGCCTTCACGACATGTTGGTTTGTGCCCCTTAATCTGCCTGGTTCGGGGTGGTGCCACATAATGGGGCTCGAACTTTTGCTGTTCTTCCTTGGTTGTCGGAAGGGTGCCCCCGATGGTATGTAGGGACTGATTATTCGCCACTCTGCTTGTTCTATTGCTGGGGCGTGGGTGGGGTGCCGAACGCTATGGGGGTAGGGCTGGGAGCACCGACTGTTTCTGGCCTTTGTTGGAGTATATTGTTGTCTGGCCAGTACCTCTGCCCCTGCGCTTTCGGCTTTTCGACCCTCTAGGGGGTCCTGGGTTTGTAGTGGGGTGTTTCGGGTGGGTTCAGGGTGGGTAGTGCTAAGCTCTGTCTGACCGGGTTGGGGTTGGTCGGCTGTGGGTGGGTGGCTGTTGGTTGTGCTTGTGTATTCTTGCTGCCATGCTGTTTGGGGTTCAGGGTTTGCCGGGTGGGGGGTATGTTTTTGCCGACTACTGCACTGTGTCTGCCACGCTGTCTGCTCTGCAACATTTTCCTTCTAATCTACCATGTCGACTGTTGAATCATTGAATGCGGAGTGCTCCCCGAGCTCCCTGCGATTACTGTCCTGGAATGTAAGGGGGCTCAACGATTTCCGCAAGCTCAGGAAGGTCTTAGCCTATTTGCATCGACATCACATTGACCTTGCGTTACTGCAGGAAACACATTTGCCACTATCCAGCCCTATGTTACAGGTGAGGGGCCTTGGCCCCGCTTGTGTCGCTGCGGGGTTCACGACACACGCTAGGGGGGTGCTCATATGGGCTAATCCCAAATCCCGTTTGTCACTGACCCGACTGGCGGTAGACCCTGAAGGGAGGTTTGTGGTTGCGCGCTGTGTTGGAAAGGATCATGATCTTCTGCTGGTGAATGTGTATGGCCCAAATTACGACTCCCCGGAGTTCTATGCTTCGCTTGCTGACAGTTGCAGGCAGTTTGTGGGCGCTAGAATGCTGTGGGGGGGGGACTTTAACTTAGTGCTGAACCCGGACCTTGACAGATCTGCGGGCCCCCCTAGGTCCCCTGCTGCTTCTGCGTCCCTCCTTTTGTCGGAATGTGTGAAACTTGATTTGCTTGATGTGTGGCGACATAGACACTCGGGGCGGGGTGGGTTCACTCACTACTCGGCCTATCACAACATTCACACACGTATAGATTATTGGTTTGTTTCCCGCTCTTTGCTAGATATGGTGAAAGCCTGCACGGTTTTCCCGCGCACGCTGTCTGATCACTCGCCCTTGCTCTTGCAACTGGTGGCTCCTCCCAGGAGGATCCCCCCCTTCACGTGGAGGTTCCCCCCGTACTCCCTCTTAGATGAGGTTTTCAGAGGGGAACTCGCCGAAGACATAGAGACCTATTTCGCGACCAATGTGGGCTCAGTGGACAGCGTCCAAGTTCTCTGGGACGCTTTTAAAGTTTTCATCAGAGGGATGACTATGGCGAAACACTCTGGGGTGCTCAAGGCTATCAGGCGACGCCTGCAAGTGCTCGAGACTCAGCTCTCTAGCCTGGATAATCAGGCGGTAGACACGGGGGACGCAGCCAATATGGTCACGCTTAAGTCCCTGCTAGATGAATTTCAGGAGGAGGCGGACAGGGAAATTAAGCATATGGGCAAATACGCGACGGCGCGTGTGTATGGGGAACGGGAGCGGCCTGGTGCACTCCTAGCCAAACTTATGCGCAACAGTAGGCCCCCATTGGTTATCGAGGAGTTGGAGACGGCTACTGGGGCGGTGGTTACGGAGGAGCAGGACATCTTGGCGGAATTTCATGCCTACTACACTGCCCTCTACTCCTCGAGGGACGCACGCCTTGAGGACGAAATAGACGACTACTTGAGCTACATCCGAATGCCCTTCCTAGCTGACTGGCAGAGGGAGTTTCTAATGGCCCCCATTCAGAAAGAGGAGATAACGGAAGCGCTGGAGGGCATGAAATCTGGTAGCGCTCCTGGTGCGGACGGTCTCACGGTGTCCTTCTATAAGGCCTTCCAGGAGCAACTGGTCCCGTACTTGATGCTCTTGTTCGATGACATCTGCCAGCAGGGCAGCATGTCGAAATCCATGAGAGAGGCGTTGCTTATTACCATCCCGAAACCTGGCAAGCCCCCGAATCAGTGTGGCTCCTACCGGCCGCTATCGCTGATAAATGTGGACGCGAAGCTGTATGCTAAAGTTCTTGCGACTCGTTTGGCGTTGCTGGTTCCGGATCTGGTTGCCCCGGAGCAGGCGGGATTTGTCCCCTCACGCAATCTCACTTATAATATTCGCACGGTCCTGGGCACAATCCAGCATGTCAAACACGAACACAAAGCGGTGGCCATCTTCTTGGATATGGAGAAGGCCTTTGACTCCGTTGAGTGGCCGTTTATGCTGAGAGTCCTCCGTAAATTTGGCCTAGGAGAGCCGTTTTTGCAAATGTTGAGCGCCCTATACTACAAACCTACTGCGAGGCTAAAGATAGGTAGCCTGGTCACTGCTCCCATCGATATTGGGAGGGGCACACGTCAAGGCTGCCCCCTCTCTCCCCTGCTGTATGCCTTGGTAGCGGAGCCGCTCGCCTGCGCTATACGAGAGTACCACCGGTTTGAAGGGATCAACTTCCCGACGTACCAGATCGGTATCTCCACTTATGCGGACGACACTCTGCTATATGTTCGGGACCCGGAGACTAATCTCTCTGCGGTGCTACGGGAGGTGGTTAGGTTCGGGGCTCTTTCTGGTCTTCGCGTCAACTGGAATAAGTCAGTAGCGTTGCCCCTGACGCCGGTGACGCTCCCTTTCGACTCGGAGTACCCCTTGCAATGGACCACGGATGCTATCCGCTATTTGGGGATACGCATACATACGGACCCGGAAGTCCTGATACGCGAGAACTATGGTGTGGCCTACTCCAAACTGGTAGACGACGTCGAAGTGTGGTCTAGGCTCCCGCTTTCGCTCATGGGCAGGATTGCGCTCATGAAAATGGTGGTACTCCCCAGGTTCCTCTTCCTCTTTGTGAATATTCCAGTAGTCCTCTCCAAGGCTTTCTTCCGGCAACTCACCCAAACACTCGTCCGCCTGGCGTGGGGGGGCAAACAGCCGCGGGTGCAGTGGCAAACACTCACCCTTCCGTACGACCAGGGAGGCCTTGGGGCACCGGATCTGGAGCGATACTACAGACTTGCTCAGGGCGCACACCTGCATACTTGGATTCATGGGGACCCGGGTATCCCTCATGTGAAACTGGAGAGACTCTTTGCAGACCCTGTCCCGCTTCCGGCGACAGTGTGTTATCCACCTGATAGAAGGGTCGGCAATCTGGACTCTATAGCCACCACGAATCATGCTTGGCATGCACTGATTGGCTCCCGGGATTGCAAGCTGCTGTATTCACCTTTGCTCCGGGTAGAATGGGCGGCCTGGCTGGCTCCGCTGACTGAGAAGGGCGTCCTGAAGGCACTCCGTGACCTAGGCATTCTTACCATGGGTGATCTCTTCTTAAACGGCACTCTGAAAACGCTGCAGCAGGTCCTTCACTCCTGCCCCGGGTCAACGCTGCTTCATAGTTTTCAATATCACAGGGTTCGTAGAGCGGCCCTTGCCGTTTTAGGCCCGGACCTGGCTGAGCCGCCGGAGGTCCCGGAACTCACCTATGTCATCAAGACCCCCTCCGCTCGCAAACTGATCACGGCCCTTCGCTCACTGGGTGACAGGCAACGGAAATATCCCCCCTCCAAGGCCCGTTTGGCCTGGCAGGCTGACCTCCAATCTCCCATCTCAGACGACATGTGGCGTTATTGTGCGACTAATACCAAGAAAATCTCGCTCAATGGTAGGCACCGTCTGGTGCATTTTAAATTCCTACAGCGTGTCTACTATACGCCCGAGAGGCTGCATAGGTATGGCCTTAGAGAGTCAGCGGAGTGTGAGCGTTGCCACTTTCACACAGCAGACTTTCTCCATATGGCCTGGACCTGTCCTGCCATACATAAGTACTGGGTTGAGGTCTTTGCGGGCCTCAGTGCTATCCTCGGTGACACGATCTTGCCTAACCCGGCGCTCGCCTTACTTAGTTTTTCAAAACCACTTCCTGTGGCTATGCGGCGACTAGCGGACATGGCGTTATTGACGGCAAAGCGACTGGTGGCGTTATGCTGGATGCGGGGACCAGTCCCGACTAGAAAACGGTGGGAAACAGACTTGCTTTACTGCTGCACGCAATCAGAGGTGTATAGCGAACTCCTACCTCCAAAGAGTAGGCCCAAAAACTTTTGGGGTTTGTTTCGAGCGTTTCAAAGTGCGAAAGAGGATGGTGAGTCGGATCCTGAGAGTGTGGAGGCAGATTTGTTGCAGGAGGAGGGGGCTGAGTCAGCGGTGGTTGAGGAGTGTGCCGGCTGAAGATCTTACAGTTGTGACAGTGTGGTGATTCGTGCCTGACTGTTTGAGATGTTTCTGCGTTAAGAGTTGCTTGTGACAGCTGTTCTGGTTTATGGCGACCTCTGTCCCCTTCCCAGGGCGTAATCCCGCCCTAGCGGGCGCTTGCTGATCTCCCTTGGTCTGTCTGAGGGACACATGGTTGAGGTACGGGGCGGGTGGTGGGTAGTGGGCACGGGTTTCGGTAGTCTGGCTTGTTCTTTCTTGGGGTGGGTGGGTTTGCTATTGTTTGGGGGGTCCCCTTCCCTTTATTCACCATTCCCTGAATACTTGTTGCTGTTCCCCTAGATTCTGGCTTTCTACGCAGTTCTTCACAGGTGGCTATTTTGATCCTGCCAATCTGGCGCGTCCTGCTCCCCTGGGGTCTGATATTGTTGGTGCGGTGGGGTGTGCATCCTGCTTATGAGTTGCGGTCATCCAATAGTAGATGCTACGATCGATTGCTTCTGTACACCTGTTCAACACCTGCAGTTTCGCCGCCAGGCCCTTAGGCTGTTGGTCTTTATGGCTGTGTAACTTACCCGCACCCGGGGATTGGAGAATGGTTTTTTTCTTTGTTGCCGCCGGCCCCCGGGTTGTAGGCGATGTCGGCTGTGTATGTAACTTGGAAGTGCAATAAAGTATAAATTTAATAAAAAAAAAAAAAAAGTACGATCATACTGTAATAATCTCTCATCCGCAATTTCAGAGAAGGATAACATACAGATGTCAATACCGCTGGAGGTTAATGGTGTCATAACCCCTCATCAGAACATAAAAGGGGGCAAAAGAGAGGGGCAACAGCAGCATGAGGAACCCTTTGGTGCAGCAAACGATGTCATCATAAAAGATGGAGATGGGGCTCAATGTCATAACCCCACATCAGACCATAAAAGTGGGCACAAGAGAGGGGCAACAGCAGCATGAGGAGCCCTCTGGTGCAGTATACGCCGTCATCATAAAAAAAACACGCACGAGCTGCGTGGAATTACCAGGTCCCTTTCCAAAACGCAGAGAAAAGGACTCATGCTGAGCGACACTGCATGCGCAGTGTGCGCTAGGCCCGAGACCTAAAAAGGGAGATGGGCCTCAATGTCATATCCTCAGTAAGCACCCAGTGGATGGAGCAGAAAATGTGAAGCCATTTGGAGATATGACTGCGGGCACTGAAGTATTAAAATCAAAAACAAACTTAAATAAGGATCTGCCATTTCAAGATGGGCATTGAAAAAGGCACAGTGAGGATACCACTCCGCCAAACGTAAACCTCACCTACCTTGCCTCCGACTAATGCCACGAGCACCAAAGCTAAGGTGACCATACACAAAATCTGACAAATGTAATAGCTGGATCATCAGTTAATGCAGGGTGCTGGGTTACTCTGTAGGACCTATTAAAAGCAACTGTAAGGGCAGTGAAGTTATATTCCTCCAAGCTAGAAATGCAGGTGGACCAGCTAAACACTCACTATTTTCTTATCAGGGGTAGATGAAAAATTAAAGAAGTTAATTCAGTTCATAATGCGAGCTCAAGCTGTAATAGAAGGACCTCTTGCAACCTGCCCTTGCTCACCTACAGTTGATAAGTTGAGTTTTATCAGAAGTTCTACACAGCAGGATAGCTGAACTTAATAGGAAAACAAGACTGATACACTCTTCACGGTAAACAGTTGATAAAAACTACATCAGTAACAGTTCTGCACACCCTTCCCAACAAGGTGGCTTTGGGTAACTAAAAGCTCAATATGTAGCCATTTGATTGATTAGCTTTATTCGATTTCAGTATAAAAATCATAAAAGCAACAACAGTGTTATAACCTAGACTGCAGTGTCAACATTATCGGTGCCATCTTGTCCCCCTTTTGAGTCCATTTGTGCGCGTAAGCGGCAGCCATTTTAAAATACCATGGCCTCTCTGCCCATCGCCCACAGCCAGCGCGTCTCTCTCTCTCTCTCCTGACCTCGCAGGCATCCCCTGCGCGCTGACAGCCCCCCGCTCTCACATGCTTGGGCCATAAACCCCTCTTCAGCGCAACCCTGCCTCAGAACCCCATCCTGTTCCCAGCTCAACACCTCCCTCCATTCCTTTCATGATCCCGGGTCCTTTGATAAAACCCCCTTTTCTCTGTGCCCAATTGTCTTACCCGTTCCCAGGCCGCCACCTGGCCCTGCGGATGATGTTATTGCCCCCCCCCCCCCCATACAGTAGGAAGCTTCCCCCATAAAAGGATCCACGAGTTGATCAAAGCCCCCACCCCATGAGATCCGATCGACCACATACATTCCGTGAAACGGCGGAATGTCCAGCTGCGCAACAATCGTCACCTGTTGTGACCGGGGTGGGGACTTCAACTGTAAATATGTGTGGGAACGGGCCTGAAGCGGGGATTCCGAGGATGTCCTTCCATACTTCAAAGCATTTGCAAGAATGTGCCACATGCAATAAACTGTAATAAAGATCATAAACCTGTGTATAAGAGGCCAGGCCTCAGAGATGCGGGTAGAGCACCTCGAGCAGATACCCGGTTGTCTGATTTGATGTGTTCTGCTCCGTCGGAATAAAACTTCTGTTTCCTGCCTTCCAGTCTCCAGCGCCTGCCTCTTTGTTTGGTAATTCGAGTGGTATTAGAGGCGGTTAGCGCCGGGCAACTCTGAAAAAGGTCATCGGCCCGTACCTTTTTCCACAATTGGCGTCCCAAACGTGGGGCCCATCAGCGACTCGTGGATCCAGTGGGAGAGGTCCTGACAACAGAGTGAACGACTGCAACGATCGGGAGAGCTCCTGTCCGATAGACCCTCGTCTGACAGCCGATCATCCGAACTTCACTGGTTCCGAACAGACCTCTCTCGAGTGATCTACGGTCCTGACTGGGAACCATCAGGAGTGCCGCGACGGTCACGAAGAGTAGAGGACGATCGGGCGCTGGATTCGGAAGACAAGAAACTGTCCATGCGGTCCGGGTAAGGTCGTGTAACACGACAAATTGCAAAATGATTGTTTGATTTGGAAAATACTAGTATTACTCTTTGAATTGTTGGTTCTTTTGGAGATTCGCTGTCTGCAAGCAGGGAAGAACAGGTTCTCTCTTTGCAGGTAGTGAAAGGGTAGGTAACGCAGACTTTTGTCCCCGTTGTAACCCGTCGTGCCTACTTATTCTCCCCATTGATTGTTTGTTTGACCGAACATTGACTGTTCGATATTGGTTCTTTTGAGGTATTCACCGCCTGCAAATAACGAAGAATAGAAATATTCTGTCTAGTCTTTGCACACAGTGATAAGATAGGTAGTGCAGACTTTTGTCCCCATTGTAATCCGTCATGCCTATCTTCTCCCCACTGATTGGTAGCCTGTTTAGCCCGGACCGCTTATTAGAGATGAACCATCCAGCTCCACTGGAGGACACCCCTAATAAGGACATGTTCATGAAGCATGGGTTGATCGCTATAGCTTATAGCAAGCTGTGGCATAAATATACGAAGCAGGATCAGAAAAGTCAGTGGCCACTGATAGGATCCTTCGACGAGGATAAAATAAGCACGCTAGGAACAGCCCTTGGGAAACACAAGACAACGCCCACTATGCTTGATAGTCTCGGCATGTGGTGCAAAGAAACCGAACAACGTAAAAAGAGAAATGAAAGTAGGTTGGGAAAAGAGCTGCGAAAGGCAGCCCACCTAGCTGCTAAGAAATTAGAAGAAGAGATTAAGGAGAGAGAAGAAGCCAAACAGAAACAAGAGTTAGCGACATCAAGCCAGTGTCCGGTTAGAACGCCCTCTACGCTCTACCCTGAATTACCCTCGAAACAGCGAGCCAACGATGATCTCTTGTTAGGTCCTCCGATCATCTACATGCCCCCTCCATATGCCCCTTCCCAACCCTTAGCGCAGCACCCACTACCCTCAAGCACAGACGAGAGTAGTACCAGAGCTTCGGTCCCCATGGCCTCCGCGCCGGCTAGACAGCACAAGCGACAGTGTTAGATGACCCAGAGACCCGAAAGACAGATTCCACAAGAACGAACAGGTTAAGCAAAGATGAGCGAGCAGGGATCGACAAGGTAGTGAGGACACTGGTAGAAAGAAAGGAGAGTGGAGAGCACATCACGGATATGTTCAACTCATATGCAGGGAGCCACAGACGGCACTTTGCCGTACGACTGTGTTATCATGCCCTAAATGCGTATGAGGACCGATATCGAGACAAAGGTCCCGAGAGCCTAACGACTCTGTATAGAAAGGTCGATATCGGGGATGAGGGCGAGTGTGAAGTGACGGACCTCCTTACACGTACGCTTGAGGTTTTCCGTCACCTCACTGAACAAGAATCGGAAGCTAAACCTACGACACCCATAGCGACCGAATCACGAACTGAGCGAGCTAGCACCATGATGTCAATAAGAGAGGCTGCCCCCTACTGGGTTCCCCCACGAGGTCTAGGAACACACGATGACGTCAACCACCAAGATGCAAGAGGGAGGGTAGTGTACAACTGGGTCTATCAGCCATGGGATCGGCAAGATATTCTGACGTTCCGGAAGTCTCTGCCCGATTTACGAAAAAACCCCACTGCCTTCTACACTGAATTAGGTACAGCCCTAGGTTCAACGATTATGACCCTGGCTGACATCGACTTGTTTTTCGGGTTATGTCTGCCAGCTGATGTGTGGAAGCAAATCCGGAAAGCCGACCACCTTGAGCTGTTCGGACATACCTGGTCACAACTCGATGGCATAGATAGGCAACGAGAACCTGGACAAAAAACCTTTGAAACCCATTTTAGAACTTCGAGACAAAATTGTACAGAAATTGAAAACCCTGATCCCAGAAAAGAAAGTGGACTGGTCGATAGTAACGGCCTGTCGTCAGAAACCCCAGGAAGACGTATCGGAATACTTCTCCCGGTTCGAAACGGTGTTCTCCGATTACAGCGGCCAGGACATGACCACTGCGACCGGACACCATCTGTTTGTCCAGAATTATGTAAAGGGTTTGTCACAGGAGGTCTCTCAGAAACTGCAGGCCAGTGAGAGTAGTTAGGCGGCCTCCAAACCTGCGGCTATCCTTCAGATGGCCCAATATTACGAGCACCAGAAAAATGAAAACGATAGAGCGACAGAGAAAAAGAAGAAAGACTTAAAAGAAAGGGTAATGATTGCTCAGTTGCAAGGGGTGACTGTAGGACGAGAGCAATACAAAGGGAACTTTCAGACAAATGTCCCTAGGAACGCACCTCCTAAAGACCGCACCCCAACACCCCACATTGGACGTAGAGACATTAGCGAGGACCAGTGTGCCTTCTGCAAAGGATTCGGCCATTGGAAATCCCAGTGTCCGGTTCTGTTGGAGATGAACAGAAATAGGGACCCCAAGAACGTAGCGGGTGGACCGAGAAATAGAGGACAGCAACGGGGGTCCGCAAATGACACGACTAACGATAGATCAAACAGACCGAATACATTTGACCGACCCCGACAGAACCAGTACCAGCAGTCTGACTGCGACGATGCCCACGACTTCGCATAGGACTGCCAAGGGCAAGGGAGGGATCCAGTCGAGCTCTATGTTGACCAGCAAGGTCCTTATGTCACCGCTAAGGTCCTAGGTACAAAGTCTCCATTTCTGGTAGACACTGGCGCGACACGTAGTGCGTTATCTAAACGACTGATTCCAAGGGCACCCTTGTCTGGCTCGCTTGTAACATCAATAGGTTTCGATGGAACGCCCTCCACTAACCCTTTGTCCACACCGATCCCCTTTGACTTAGAGAACAACACAACTGACACGACGTTTTTGCTTTCCGCCAATACTCCTGACGCCATTATGGGACTTGACTTGCTGAAACATTTCCGAGCTACTATTAGATGTTCACAAGACGGAGTTCGAGTTTTCCTGTACGACAACCCCATTCTGCTCAGACATTGCCCTTCCCGACGCATGTTTTCTATCACTGACACTGACTCGTCCCTACTTGACACTCTGCCCTCGTATCTGTGGGCCAAGACAGATTCGGACGTAGGACGCATGATGATTGACCCAGTGCACATCACTGTTCGACAGGACGCAATACTCCCAAAACTTCCACAATATCGGATATCGCCCGAGGGCGAGAAGGCATTGGTAAAGATTATTCAGTCACTGATAGACGCAGGAGTGGTAGAGGAAGTGGTTAGCAATGTTTGCAACAGCCCTATCTTGCCCATCATCAAGAAACAAGGAGAGGGAGATGAGAAAGCATACCGCTTCATCATCGACCTTCGAGAGATCAACAAAGTAGTTGTACCCCAGTACCCCGTGGTCTCAGACATCACCACTATCTTGACTTTGATTCCTTCTACTGCCACCACCTTCACTGTCATTGACCTCAAAAATGCTTTCTTCTCTATCCCCATCCATCCAGACAGCCAATACCTCTTTGGCTTCACCCTAAAAGCCCGCTCATATAGATTCTGTTGAGCACCCCAAGGCTACACGGAAAGCCCCAGCATCTACTGTCAGGCCCTCAAGAGACAACTGGATGAGGTCCAGTTACCCGATGGAGTGGTGTTGATACAATACGTCGATGACATCCTTTTGGCGGCCGATACCACTCCACTAGCAGTCACAGCCACCATTCAACTCCTGCACTTCCTTGCGGAAAATGGCCACAAGGTCTCCAAGAAGAAGTTGCAATTCTGCCAACCCCAGGTCACTTACTTAGGCCACCTTTTGTCCAAAGACGGAAGGAAGCTTACTCCCGACCGGATCCAAACCATTCTTGAAACCCCCGACCCTAAGACTCAGAAACAAGTCCGCTCCCTACTAGGCCTCACCTCCTTCTGTCGGCAGTGGTTGCCAAACTTCAGCCTCATTGTGAAACCGCTGCTTTCTCTGCTAGCTAAAGATGTCCCCTTCCCCCTCCCTTGGACCCCTGAATGCCAATCCTCCTTCACAGAGCTACGAGATGCCCTTTGTTCGGCCCCTGTCCTAGGAACCCCCGATTACACGAAGCCCTTCTCCCTCTATACTCACGAAAGGGAGGGGTGTGCTTTATCTGTCTTGACCCAATCCATTGGCCCAAAGCAACGACCATGCGCTTACTTCTCTGCCACTCTTGACCCCGTAGCCAGAGCCTTGCCTGCCTGCCTTCGAGCTGTAGCTGCCGCTGCTATCTCTATCCGACAAAGTGAGGGGATCGTGCTCTCGAATTCCCTCACGGTATTAGTACCCCATGCAGTTGACACCCTCCTGAACCAAACTAAGACGCAACACCTGACGAGTGCACGACTGACTGGATACGAACTGACTCTGCTTGCACCTCACATCACCCTGAAAAGATGCACCACACTGAACCCGGCAACTTTGTTGCCCCTACCGGAGAACGATCCAAATGTGTCCCCTGTACATGACTGTGTGACCCTCACAGACGAACAGACTAGAAGTAGGGTTGACCTCAGAGACACGGCTTTTCCTGACCCTGACGGAGAGCTGTGGGTGGACGGCTCTTGCATCAAACTCCCCGATGGCACCACTTCAGCTGCCTATGCAGTCACCACGGCCCGAACTGTAGTAGAGACAGCCCGCATCACACAACGATCTGCACAGGCAGCAGAACTGATTGCCCTGACACGAGCATGCATCCTAGCAGCAGGAACCACAGCAAACATTTACACCAACAGCCAGTATGCCTTCGGGGTGGTTCACCATTTTGGGCTCCTTTGGAAGGAAAGGGGATTCTTGACCTCACAAGGCACCCCCATCTTACATGGAGATCTAGTCTCCGCCCTGATCGAAGCCGTCCTTCTCCCCAAACGACTTGCGGTCATCAAATGCCAGGCACACAAGAAGGTGACAGACATTATTGGACAGGGAAATGCACTAGTCGACATCACTGCTCGGACCACAGCTGAAAATAGGACGACGACACGCATGTACGTGACCAGGTCCCAAGCAGAGAAATGGACCAACACTAGGGACACTATCAGGGACATTCAAATGGCTAGCTCACAACACGAATTGACTGAATGGGCACGGGTGGGACTGAAAGACGATGAAGGCTGCTGGCGGACAAAAGACACGAACAAATGGTTGCTACCTGACTCATACCTGATTCCCATATTGACTATGGCACACTCCCCTGCACACATAGGATCAGCCCCCATGATCGAACTTGTCACCAGAGTTTGGCACAACGACAAAATCACAGATTCCGCCAAACGTCTGGTCCAACAATGCTTGATATGTTTGCAACATAACCCTGGGAAAGGAACTGTAGTACCCCGGGGAGGGTTTGGGGTCCCCAATCACCCATTTGAAGTCCTACAGATGGACTACATCCAACTAGACAGATGCCAAGGCCTGAAATACGTACTTGTTGTGGTGTGTGCATTCAGCAAATGGGTGGAAGCATACCCAACCCGTGACAACACTGCTATGGCCACTGCAAAAGTACTATTAAAAGAATTTTTCCCTCGCTATGGCCTTTGCCGAATTTTATGGAGCGACAATGGCCCCCACTTCGTAGCCGAAGTTATCCAGCTCATCTTGAAAGGGTAGGGTGTAAAACAGAAGTTCCACGCAGTCTTCCACCCACAGTCTGCTGGACTTGTTGAACGACACAATGCCACACTAAAACTAAAACTAGCCAAGATAGTGGCTACCACAGGACTGAAATGGCCAGACGCTCTCCCACTGGCATTGCTATCGTTCCACCCCCACCAAACACCACTTGACACCTTACGAGGTCGTTTTCAGCCGACCCATGACCGTCTGGTCTGCACCAAAACCGACTTCCATTCATGACGTCCCGGACGTCCTAATGTCTGATTACTTGTATAAATTGACAAACTCTGTCTGTCATTCACCAACAGGTGCTGCATGCCATCCCTGACGCTTCCAGGGGTCCCGGACACAACCTGCAACCCGGGGATTACGTGCTAATAAAGAATTTCCAGCGCACCAAGAGTCTGGAACCCCGGTGGACAGGCCCCTGGCAAGTCCTCCTCACCACCCGAACAGCTCTTCGAGTGGAAGGAAAACGGACCTGGGTGCATGCGCACCACTGCAAATGGATCCCCCCGACTCTGACGACGACTGAAGACGTGACCACCCAGGAAGAGCTCCTGAACAAAGACCGACCATCGTTGAACTGCTATCCAGACACAGAGACACTTGAACTAGCAAAGATCCCTGACCCCACGGTGCCATCCAGAGAAGGGTATAACCTGCGACGAAAGGGGGGAGTTCCGGCTAAGTAGACCATTGACTAAGTCATAATTCTCAGATCGGTGGCCTAACACTACAAAGGCTGTCAGGAGAGAAAGCCAGACGAGGTCTTTGGGTCTGCCCGCTACCGAGCTCCCTCGAAGATGATGGAAGCGCCCGATAAGAAGATGATGGAAGCGCCCGATAAGAAGAAGATGGAAGCAACCGGACATCCGAAAATTCGCTACAGAAAACCAAAGACTGACAAAATCCACAGTTCAAAGACAATTGCACTTTTTATCACGATCCTCTTCTGTCTCCTCCTCATGACCACACTCTGGATTGTGGAAGAAAGCGCACCCGCTCATGAGACATTCCTGACCACTGCACAGCCTACCACCATGAAGGAACATTATCTGATTTCTCTTTCACCCCAACTCAGAGAAAGGCGTAAGGAGTTTTGGAACAACTCCTTCGTGCAACTGCTGCACCAACACAATCTTGCCACCAATGCCACCAACTGCTGGATCTGTGGGTTGCTACCCCACGCCACTGGACATTCGATACCCTTCATCCCTTCGCCCTTCTCAATTCACGGCTCCTGCCTTGCTTGGCTGATCCTCTTGCAAGAGAGCTATAGGGACAATGCCACCTCCAGCAAAACTATGACACATTTCTTTCATGAGGTCTGGCGAAACAAAACGAAGACACATTTCTGCCCACAGACCTCCAACGACTCTATCCACATGGACATCTCTGCCAAAGAACAAATTGAAATGCAGGTGTTCAACAATCCGACCAGACCCACCTTCTCCTACCTTCGGAAGCGAACAGCCGCCACCCTGACTGTGGCCCTATCCGTCATCAACGTCACAGGCCTTATGTGCATAGAAGGGCTTGGGACACAGCTGGTGGGCCGCAGTGCCTGCCGCATCACCAGAACTTTGGACTCCACCGATCCACCTTCCTTTGTACCCTCTCCAAACAAGTACTTTGTTTGCGGCACAAAAGCTTACACCTGGCTCCCCAAAGGCTGGGGGGGCACCTGTTTTATCTCCTTCATCCTTCCTCCGACCTATGTGGCTCCGGCGAATCACCATAGACAAAAACGAGCCAAGGACATTGAACAAGCCGACTCTACAGGAGCACAGTTCCTCGATGCAATGAAGGGATTTGTTCCACTCTGGGGCCCGATGGCAAACAGCCGTGCCATCCGACATTTGACTCAGGCAGTCGAGACAACAATGGACATCACAGCTGGTATCCTTGCAAACAATACAGCCGAGCTTCAAGCGGTCCGCCTGGTGGCTCTCCAGAACCGCCTTGTTCTAGATGTGGTTCTAGCGGATCGTGGTGGAGCATGCCGCATTATTGGGTCCAGCTGCTGTAAATATATACCGGACAATTCACCCTCAGTGTACAAAGCCATCGAACATCTCCACAGACTCTCCTCAGAAGTTCACCAGGAGCAGGAAGAATGGTCGCTTGGTGGATGGTTCTGGAATACTGTTAAGAACTGGGGCTGGAGACTGTTTACTATTATCCTAATTCCTGTAGTTGTAATATGTGGGTTCTGCTTAGGAATTCAATGCCTGCCGCCTCTGTGTTCGCTATGTGCGAATTGTATCTGCCCTAAGACTGTGGACTTCGAAAAAGAACGCATGAGAGCACTGTATGACGTCGAGGTTAGGAATATGATGCAGATAGACATTGATTAGACAAGCTGGCTAGATATGTTGAAAAGGGAGGACTGTTAAAACCTAGACTGCAGTGTCAACATTATCGGCGCCATCTTGTCCCCCTTTTGAGTCCATTTGTGCGCGTAAGCGGCAGCCATTTTAAAATACCATGGCCTCTCTGCCCATCGCCCACAGCCAGCGCGTCTCTCTCTCTCTCTCTCTCCTGACCTCACAGGCATCCCCCGCGCGCTGACAGCCCCCCGCTCTCACATGCTTGGGCCATAAACCCCTCTTCAGCGCAACCCTGCCTCGGAACCCCATCCTGTTCCCAGCTCAACACCTCCCTCCATTCCTTTCATGATCCCGGGTCCTTAGATAAAACCCCCTTTTCTCTGTGCCCAATTGTCTTACCCGTTCCCAGGCCGCCACCTGGCCCTGCGGATGCTGTTTATTGCCCCCCCCCATACAGTAGGAAGCTTCCCCCATCAAAGGATCCACGAGTTGATCAAAGCCCCCACCCCATGAGATCCGATCGACCACATACATTCCGTGAATCGGCGGAATGTCCAGCTGCGCAACAATCGTCACCTGTTGTGACCGGGGTGGGGACTTCAACTGTAAATATGTGTGGGAACGGGCCTGAAGCGGGGATTCCGAGTATGTCCTTCCATACTTCAAAGCATTTGCAAGAATGTGCCACATGCAATAAACTGTAATAAAGATCATAAACCTGTGTATAAGAGGCCAGGCCTCAGAGATGCGGGTAGAGCACCTCGAGAAGATACCCTGTTGTCTGATTTGATGTGTTCTGCTCCGTCGGAATAAAACTTCTGTTTCCTGCCTTCCAGTCTCCAGCGCCTGCCTCTTTGTTTGGTAATTCGAGTGGTATTAGAGGCGGTTAGCGCCGGGCAACTCTGAAAAAGGTCATCGGCCCGTACCTTTTTCCACAACAGTACATAAATATACACCAATACATCAATACATTTCATTTCATAAAAGTTAACGTCTGTTAAGAAAAGATTAAATCAATAGAATAAATCAGCTAATCAATGAACAGCAGGAAGAGTGAACAGATTAATTGAACGCGGGGTGAAGTGGCCACTCAGTACAAGACCACTTCTAGCCGTCCGGAGGTTGCTCTGTGTTGCTTGGCGTTGCGACGGGACATATAATGTTCTAGGGTAGAATTCACTTAGACTCCAGATAGATATGGGCCCATCACCTATTTGTGGCTGCCAAGATTGGAGGTATGGGACGACATATTTATTGCTAAATTTTACAAGTACCAAATCGCCCACAATATTTTTTGGGAGAGGTCCTAGCCAGCCCACCCTTCTAACACTTAATATAGTGCCATCTATATTGGGGGGGGGAGAGGTCTATTTTTGGTTAGCCAGAACACTACCTTGTTCCTTAGGTCCTGCTGTCTTTCGTGTTTCCCCTTTGGGAGTTCTGGTATTCCTGAGAGGACGCACACGATAGGAGCTGCCTCTGGTGGCAAATGTAGATGGTTGGTTTTGTGTGGTATAGTTTCATAACTAGCCGCTATTCTTTTTTGAGATGACATTTCTTTATTCTGCCCAGCCCTAGTGTAAGAACTCTGTGATGTTGTGGCGGCTTTCGAGATATTTAAGGTTTTCATATGGGGGGCAGCTAATTGATTACGGGTGGTCTTGCTTTGTATGATGGGATTAGGCGTTTCTGTGGGGGCTGAACGCTGTAATTGTACGGAACCTCCCATAGTTTTAGTAAGTAGCGAGTTAGCCTTTATTGCTTTCTCGACACCCGTGAGCCTATCCCCTAAGCTAGTCATTTTGTTGATCAACGGGGATATAATTGACTTCATCATATTTTCGAGCGCGGACAGTAGAGAAGCCTGTGTAGATGCTTTCGGTGTAGCAATGCTAGGAGTATTGGGTAATGGTGGATTTGGGTTTAGTTTTTGCTGCTTGGCCTGACTGCCCGTTTGTTTGACCTCATCTCTCTTCCTTTTGACAGAGAGCACCTGGGTGGGGACTGCGGATAAATAATTTGCTATTGGTCGTGTTATGAGGGGCGTAACCTGTAGAATTTGAGTTAGTTGAGAAGAACAACCGGACCCTGGACTAGTCGTAGCTATAGGGGAGATTGGAGCGGTAGTTTGCACATTTTCTAATTCCACAGGGGCGTACGAGGATTTACACATTTTATTTAATTCTTCCAGTAATGATATAGCTCGGGCTGTATCAGCAAACTGTGGAGGAGAACCCATACTGAGAGAACTGTCCATAGCTGGGGATCGTTCTAATCTCTCTAATTCGCTTGCAATGGGCAGTATTGCACTCTTGATATAATAGTCCATTGTTCCCCTAAGCAAGTCACCCTGGGAGGAAAGTTTTCTAGTGCCCCCCTTGCAAGACATAGCGTGATAGCTTATAACAGTAAAAACTGAGTCAGTATCGGCTACCGAACTATAGTGACCCTTAGGAAGGACCTGTAAAATGAACCGGGAATAGTCAGTGGGTATCAGTACCGTTAGTCAGTATTCTTCAATTCTTGGTTCAGAACCAAGGGGGGTGCCCCGACCCGGCCTCCTCTGGCCTATGATGGCCTTAAATGGTCCCGCCCTTGTCCCGGCCTTCTCCCGGCGCCGACCCGCGTGCGATCCCGCGACGCGGGGGCTGTCCTTCTTTTGTAGCGCCTCCTGGCGCAGGACTCAGGTGTGGCGGCGTGCTCCGGCGCTAGGGCTCCTGGGAAATGGAGTCCCGTAGCGAGCGCGCCCCTCCCGCTGCGACCGCTGGTGTAGCTTTTGCGGCGGCGGAGGGGAGCGATTCGGCGTCGGTGGTCCCTGCAGTGGGACTTGCAAGGTATGCCCCTCTGGTTATCCAATAATAACTTTTGCTTCTTTATCACAGGTAAGTTATCGTAGGCGGAGGTCGATGCATTACATCCAATACCAGACCAGCATGGAACAACAATAAACACCCTAACTCCCCTTAAAATGGCATTGAGCACATAAAACACGAAGGCAGAATATGTTGTAGTGCAGACCTTAATTGTGCACCAAGATGGAAGCAAAGTGATGGACTTTAAGAGCTCAATGATGGCAAGGGAAACCAACTTGTAGCAATTGAAAGGAGAGCTAACAACAGGAACATCCAGTAATAATACCCCATTAGTGGCCCGCAGGGAAGTGGACGTACATCAATTGCTGCAAGGACCTCAGGAAAGAAGTACAGTAGGGACCTCTTCAACACACCCAGTTCACAATACTCAAAAAGCACAAAACATTTAGAGAAGCAGATCACAAAGTGTTTGAACAGCAAAGAGGGATGCAAAAGTGGTTCCCGAAATTTAACAAAGCAACAAAAGAGGCTGAAATCAAAGCCACCTCCCAATAGAGTTTAGATCAAGGTGTCAAACAAATTGATATGTTCAATAGACGAAAGGCGGGGAGAGAAGAATGCTCAATGAGATGGTAGAGTAACTACCCAAACAGTGACAGACTATCACAGTTACAAATGAATGAAGCCTCCTCTGAGGTTAATCTAAATAAATTGCACAAAACACAGAGCGGAAACAATGGGCAAAATTCCTAAAGGCACCATCATCACTATATCCAACAAAACCAGTTATAAGAACCACTAGTTAGAAGGATTGACAGTTCGCCTACTAAAACAACAGCAATGCCCAGTTTAGCTCAAAAAGAGAGTATCAGGAGACACAAAAGACAACCAGCTCATAAACCAAAACAGAGACCGAAGCACGTGGGATAACTTAACTCCGAATCAGAATTCTACATTCACACTGGCAGCAGGGATCAAAAGTGAATTGACAAATAATCTTAAATCAATTGCCACCATAGTGTAGGCTAATTTCCTTTTTGAGCCCAACCCCCTAAAAAAATGTTTTGATTATCAGTCAGAAGGAAGACATGACCTTTTAAACTGGGGCAATTCAGTCAAGATTTTAAAATTGTTTTGCAATTTGGAAACCCTTGAGTCAGCTGATCTCACCACAATAGAATTCTTAAAACGTAGAGGTGATCAGCACACTGAACCAACCCTAGTTACCTTCTCTTCACATGAAATGGCAAAATCAATCTTGGACTTAAAACACAAATTTAGGCTAGGCAGCATAACGTTCTCTGGTTTCCACACAGATGCCTATTCAACAATGTTAACATCACCATCACTGCTGTCTGGGCGACAGGCATTCAAGGAAAACCCCCAGACAAGAAGCCAAGCCTGTCATTAGACGAAAGAGTGAGTCACCCTCACTGAGCAAGAGATCCATTCTATCGAGCACTAACACACAGCATGAGCATGAACCACTGACTCAAAGTAGAACAGTGACCATTAAAACAGAAAATAATGTGTAGCGCCATATTCAGTATTTGAAAACCTAATAGGGAAGACTGCATTTAATGCGAACACACATAACCAGCAAGTTGCAAACAAAGGTAAATCAGTCAAAAGACTCGTGGAAAAGCTCAACCAGAAAATTAGTGACTGTCGACACAGACTGCGCATGGCTCCCCGCAGCACTTCAGATAGAAGCAAATGCATGATCTGTACCAGTCTCAACTACAGCTGACCGTCTAGAATCGGAAACTGCTTTTGGCACTTTAACCATCATGAACAGCTGTGCATGGAGCAAGAGGTGGATTAAGGTCCGAGATTAGGGGCACAAATTTACTAACCTGACGGAACGTCCCTAAAATGAACAATGTGTACACCCCAATCCTCCTGTATGCTGACGATGTAGTGCTAATTGCCCGTACGGGCCTCGCCCTACAAAAGTTACTAAACATCTACGTAACATACATGCAAAAATTAGGGCTGAAAACTAATGAGGCGAAGTCCTTCATCCTAACCCCTAGTCGGAGGGATATCAAGGTGCTGAGCTTTTATATTTTCAGAGAAAAACATAGCCCATATTGATTCTTTTTCCTACCTGGACGTAACATTCGACAGGCAGCTTTCATGGTCCCATATGTGTGTCACTAGTGGGCTATGACTGGAGAGAAGTATCATTGCTCTCCACTCCTTTATTAAAAAACTCGGGGCGAAACCTATGGATATGGTGAGAAAGGTTTATGCAGACAAATCAGTATTGGTATAAAGCCTATTGGGCAAGCATATGGGGCCATATTAATTTGTCTGCCCTCCAAGTGATAGAGGATACCTTTTAGAAAAAATTAATAGGCCTCCCTGTGAGCTTTTCTAACGTGGTCATCCATACAGAATTGAAGGGTCCATATCTGTCTGATACAAACTCTGTGGCCCCAATTATCTTGTGGCATTCAATCTGGAGAAGAGAGTCCATCCAGATTACCCAAAATCTAATTGAACGTTGTCTTTCCATGGATAATGCCCATAAGATTCCATTGATCTTGTACATTAAATCTACTCTCTCCTCCCTAGGCTTGGAGCATCTATTTGTTACCCTCAGGGATTGTATGAGCTTCTCAAGACGGGAGCTAAAAGTCTGCTTCCTTAAACAAAGAGCAGATGCTAGACTGCAAGAAAACTGCACAGAGGTGTTGGTAAAATTATAACTTGAAGGTCCAAAGCATCTGGATGGGACAATGTCGTATCTTTTTACGGTGAAAAACCCACGACACAGATTCCTTCTAATTAGATTCCGGTTAAATCTTATCCCATGTATGCTGGCACACCCTGCAGGAATCTATTCTATAAATGATTTACCCCCTAGTCCCTGCGATGGTTCCTCTGCGCAGTCAAATTTACGTATTGTCTTTTTCTGTAAATTTTACAGGGAATCACGCAAAAGATTTCTCTTCCCTATGATGCGCAATCTCCATTTTAAACAATGGCGGGTAGCAATGTTCTTTTTACAATCTCTGCCTAATCCTATGGTTTTGCCTTTCAGTGGCGTCTTTTTTAAGTCCATCATGGAAGATCAGGCGGCAGCACAACACTAGCGAATTAATTTTAAACAGTGTTTAGTGACTGGTTTTCTATCTGTAATTGTTATAACTCTGTTTTTATTATTTGTATATTGACATGTATATAATCACTGATTTTGCACTGATTGATTGATGGTCTTAAACTGTTTTTTATCTGAACTTTTATGATCTTACACTATCAACATTGAATAAAGTAATTGACTGACTGACTACTAACCTACTTCCAACACTTTGAAGTGTTAGCCTTTCAGGAAACCTGGTCAGCATGCTAACTGCCAGTCCCAGGCTTCTTAGAATTCAGTATCCCAGCAGACAGAGTGAGCCGATAGGGAAGGCTTATAGAGGTTTGGCAAATTAAATAAGTGTGAAACTTGATGTTAAATCTGAACCAATGGATAGCAGAGAAAGGTGAATACATACATTGAGACTAGAAGGATGGTCATCTACACTCAAGGATCCTCCAATAACACTAAATGTTTATATACATCCGAGCAACAGGGCAGAGAGAAAACATATTGTTGTACTGAAAGATCCAAAAACCACATTACTGGCAGGGGAACATAGCGTTCATCTGCTACTCACTGGAGATTTACATCTTTTTCACCAGGATCCTCTGATGAAAACTCTTTGGGCCGAGAAGAAGTCAGTAAAATTCCGTGACAGGTTATCCCAGGAAAAAAGTGCAAGGGCCTGATGGGTGAAAAAATTGGCTGAGAGAAGGACTTCTCTTTGGTTAAGAAAATTAAAGGGTCAATTCAAGGATTACCTGCCTCCAACATGGTCCCACATCAGAACAATGTCAAACTCAGTCCTCGACTATACATTAGCAAGCCTGTCTTGGTTTAAATATATTGTTAGTTACAGCTGTTCACATCGTACAGAGTGACCATCTACCCCAAACAAACACAAAGGTTTTTAAAACCGAAAATCTCCTTATGGAAGATCCTCAATCAGATGGCCTTAAGAGCCAAATTTATGCTCATATCTCTTATGAGGAATTGGAAAAATGTAGCAATATAAAAGAGATTAAGTGGAAATAGTGAAATAGGATTTTAGTCTTGCGGCAGTTTGCTGCCACATTGCTAACAATGTACCAAAGCAAAGTCAAATGGTTTAGGATTGCTAGTTAAACATTCCCATGGATTAATAAATGCATAATTGGATGGAGAATTGCAACAAACAGCAGAGAATTTTTTATACTGAAGAAAGATACTTTCAATCTGGCACAGCAGTCTAAGATCCTGTCCATGAGAAACATATATAAAAAAGCTGTATGGCTGACTAAGAAGTTGCACCAAGACCAGTATTTGGTGTAAACTAAAGCACGCCAGTAAATAGAAAGTTTTTTTTTAGAATGATAGAGGATATTGATAAAGGTCCAGTAAATGAATTGTACTCAAACATAACTGAAGTAAGCCTGGTCAGACATTTACAGGACCACTAATCAACAAGCTCTGGAAGTACCTAGGCCCTAGACCCAGAAGGTAGACCCTAGACTAAATCATGGATCTATGGCCTTGGATCGTTATACAATAGCATTGCTGAAGAAAAATTAGTGAAGGTAATCAAGAGCGGATGGGCAGGAGGAGTATACGGCCCAAACGGATTGCCACAGGCTATTTATAAAAAACAAAATCCAGAATTCTAGGCGAAAGAACTCATTAATTTATATATTACAGCATTGCTCCGCTTGCATTTTCAGTTTCTGTGTTTGTACTATGTAGCCAACATAGTCTAGCAGTTTGCACCCTTGGTTTACTTTGCTAAATTGTTATAAATTTGAGTGCTCCTCTTTACTTTGTAATTGTATATTACAGCATTGTCAGCATGTGAGATGCCTTAACCCTGGAGAGTCTTTATAAAACAACCAGTCTTTAAAGGAGGTTCAAACAGTAAGCTACCAAACTATAGACTTGGCTGGGTTCCGAACTGGCTGTGAAGCTATGTAAAATCGTTTGGCCTTGGCTATTTGCATGGAAAAACACCTTGGCAAAATTAACTACTTTTGCCTGTTTTGTCGGCTTCAATGCTGCGCTTGACAGTGTACCAAGAAATGTATTATATAAATTAGGTTAACTTGGTATCCCCTCTGCACTGCTTAGAACCATTCAACTCTTGTACACAAATACATGAGGCCTGATTACGAGTTTAGCGGTGAGGGAACGGCCATCAAAACGGCATCGAAAACCCTGCCGCCTAGTTGGCGGTCCGCCCTCAGTACAATGATGTTGGCGGTTTGCAGAAAAAAAAGACTGCAGGAGCACTGCCGCCACCGCCAGTCATTCACAGACCGCCTCAACAACAGTGGGGAAAGCAGCTGTCAAAGGGCAGTACAGACAAGTTCATCGCTGGGAGAATTACAAGTTGACTTTCCGGCGAGCCGACTGAGGCGGGAAGACCACCTACTTGGAGTAGTTGAAATCAAAGGTATTGGGTGCATACTCACCCATTTCCTTTTCTTCCCTTCAGTCTCCCACATGAATCCCTTCTTCCAAGACCCCCCTTCACAGCAGCATCTTGACCCCAAAGAAAAGGACCCTGTTGGCGCCGAAATGCAGGTCAGTCCTTTTTGCAGTATTTGCCCATTGACTGGATTGGGCACATATGGTTCGGACTCCAGCAATGAGAAAGTACTGGCAGTAGGTACTTTTTCACGTGTCATGCATGTGTGTACATTTAACACTTGTACAGTCAAAGTTCACACACCTGCACTGACACAAATGAAAAAATATTCCCCGCCATCAGAAAGACTGCAGATTGCCCAGCTGGAACATTTGATATGGCAGGCAGGAGACCGCTGTGTAAAACTTGGTGAACAGTACTAGACTGTCCCAAGAAGTCTACTTTGACTCTGATCTCAAGAAGGGGTGCATACTCGTCTCTCTATTGTTTAAACTTTACATTACAGACATGTCAAGTGACAGTGCTAAGATAATAGCTGACTGGCAGCAATCAAACTTAATCTATGGTTACAATCTGTTACATTTAAGCAATTCAAGGATAGACATTCAAAGGTTATTGTTCACACTGCATGTCTTTGCAACCAACTATAAACTGGTAGAAAAGCTTGAAAAAACTAGCGAAGAGATGAATAAAACAGCATACCAGCCTTTCTATAGAACAGACCGTAGAAATGGCCACTACTTATTCTAGGGCCCAACCAAGGACCTCCATATGGGAAGAGAGAATAAACCAAGCCCGCGACTGGTACAAGAGACAAGAGAATCAGTAGACCCCCGGTAGAGGTCACTAAAGTACATCCATCAAAACCCGCAGAGCCTGCTACAAAAGGACCTCAGTGTTTTGAGTGCGGTGCATGGGGACATATAGCCCGCTTCTGTCCCCAGAAACGGAAAACTGACGAACCCATGGACATCAGCTACCTTCCATGACATGTCATGTACACCAAAGAAATGGGCACAGGTTTTTATGTAAGTTTGGTCATTGACGGGGTACGCATTAGAGATCTCCTGGACTCTGGGTGCAGACAGTCCGTCATACAGAGTTCCTTGGCCAAACCCGAGAATGTCATAGCCCAATGCCGCCCGCCTAGTGCTAAGACTACCCAGGAAATCATCTGCCTCAACAGCACTTAAAACCCTGCATTGGTTACCCATCCACAAGAGAGTGCTTTTCAAAATCCTGCTCATCACTTTCAGAGCTTTCCACCAGTCGGGCCCCACATACCTAGCTCAAAGGTTTGGAAGATATATTCCCTCCCGGTCACTCAGATCATCCAACCTAAACCTATTGACAGTCCCCAAATTCAGACTAACCACAAAAGGTGGAAAATCCATCGGAGTGCTAGGAGCCAGAGCCTGGAACAAGCTCCCACCCCAGATGCGTCTGATCCATTCAGAGAACCTATTTCGAAAAGCCCTCAAAACATGGATTTTCAAGGCCACTGACACACTCTGCCTAGCGTTAATTTAATTTCACTCTTTACACCCGATTCTCACCCCTCTCCCCCCTTCCCTGGTCTGTTTAGGTAGCTCTCTCTCTTTCTCATCTGTGACACGTGATGACTAGCGCCAAGATGCTCCATGGAGTGTAAGCTGCGCTCTATAAAAGCCAATTCATATCATATCCATTAGGTGCGTACATGGGGACATTAAAACCTACCCAGCCGCTTCAATAACAGTCAGAATGCCCGATGGGAGGGATCTCCAGTCTATTGTAGGGGTCTTAGCAAATTTACCCGAGAAGCTAATATTAGGAATCAACCATCCCGAGTTTATGAAGTTCCTTAGCATGAAGGTTAAAAGCTACATCAAAAAAAACTTCTGTTTTCCTCACCCAAGCTCCATGGCAAGAGGATAAAAACTTCTGTTATGCCCAAAGAACCATGGGATACGCTTGGCCAGGATTGTAGCGGTCCCTTTAATCTAGTACCTTCCCACTTCCTGGAGGAGCAGATGTCTCACATGACAGGGTCATGTTCACCTATAGACTTACAGGATAATGAGGAGGCGGCCTTTTTAACCAATGCAGAGACTGAGGAAGTCGTCACGCATTGGGACCGCGGATTGTACGAATCCAGAAGGAGCCGGAGTGGAAGCGAGGAACAGAGGAAAGACCCTGATTAAGCCCCGCTGCACTACGAAGAGCAGGGAACACCGAAGCCTCAGCGCAGCCAATGACGAGGAACTGCGAACGGGAGCTGGACCCGATCCGGTATCACGAGAATGCCAGCCACGCTCACGGGGGAGCGTGGCTCCCAGAGGTACATGCTCGGGTGCGTGGTTGGTTGCGCAATGGGTCTCCCGTAGCTGTCCATATCCCAGGGGAGGGAGGAGCATCCTGAGATCTTAACTCCCAGGACGAACATTTTGTTTTCTTCATTCCTTTTTATTTGTATCACAAAAACGTTTCGTACGGTATTGGTGACGGTTTTGGGTGTTCTTCCCTCACTCCTTCCCCCTGATCACACAAGTGTTACAGGATTCCAGAGTGAAGGTTGTTTCTCTCTTCTTTGTTTTTCCTTTGGTAACCTGACCTCAACCTGCCGGAAGCGGAGGACAAACCATTAGGAGTTTATCCAAATCCTGACAATAAGGAGCCACAAAAACTAGATGGACTGTCCCTGACTTTTCCTTTTTTTTTTTTTTTACTTCAAAGAAGATTGAATAAAAGTCTTCCTAGCCCACTTATTGTGTCTGTCTCTGGCTGAATACACACGTGGTGGTATTGGGATGGGTGGTGGTAGTGGTGGTATTGGTGGTGGTGGAAATAGTGGTATTGGTGGTTGTGGTAGTAGTGGTATTGGTGGTGGTACTGGTGGTGGTATGGTGGTGGTATTGGTGGAGGTGGTATTGGTGGGGGTGGTGTAATTGATGGGGGTGGTATTGGTGGTGATGTTATTGGTGGTGTTGTTGTTGTTAATAAAACAGGCTTTTGAAAAACAACCCGCAAGGTGGATTTAGTACAGATGATGTAACACAGATGTGCGGTTGTCAACTTCATCCCATTAGCATAGGATTATGTGCTACCTGGAATTCACTTGACTTAATCCGCTAATCATTTCTAAATCTATTTTGCTTGAGGGGTTGAAACAGACCGAAGATAATGCCGGGAAAGTAATAGAAAGCAGGCGCCCATGTTATGGGGGCGCCGTGCTGCTTAAAAAAACACAGGTAGTTTCAGTTTCAGCTGAAGCAGCGCATGTACGGCCTGCAGTAAGAGAAACTCAATAAAGTAAATAGCGCTTACAGACTAAATAACAGGTCCCGAGTAACAACTGAAGTAAAAGGGCCAGTCGCCATGGGAGGGTACAAATGAAGACAAGCCCGTACTAAAGAGAGACTAACAAGCTTATTAACAAATCCGAAGGCAGCATTTACGAAAGACAAGGACACAAGCCAATTAAAAGTATCGGAGGAGAGTGGGTGCAGCTTCTCTCCCACTCTACTACAGCAGTCTCGGAGAGTGAGCAGCACATGTGCGCTGCCACTAGGCTCGACCTAAAAACCCCTCCTATATGGCCCCACTGAAGAACAAGGAAAGTAAAAAGGCACTTACATCATGATCGGTTGAAAGTTAGATTGATTTAGCTTGCTGATGACTGCTGACCCCGCGTGTTGTAAGGTCAACTGGCTTTTTGCTATTTGCGTCACCCATGATAGGGAGCTGGCAATTCTCCTTCCGAAAATAATCAAAATCCTCTAAATGACCTATGAGGCTGGAAGGTCATAAATTTGGTTTTGGAGGCATTACTTTCTAGACCATAATCTACGCATTAGATTGAGAACCAATTCATAAGGTTCTTCAGACCCATTATAATTAAATATTAATAGTGTATCATTAGCAAAGAGTAGGGCAGGAATACTTTAATTTGCCAATTTCGGGGGATCACCACTGCAGTCATATGGTGTGCCAATATGCCCATCTATATAAAGAGTGTAAATCGGGTTGGAGCCAAGATGCATCCCCGTTAGATGACTCTTCTGATGTGTATTTGCTCAGTTAAATCTCCCCTTCTGCCTCAACTTACTTTGGCGTAGTTATTGTTGAACAGGTTTATTATTAAGTGCAATAAATTTGCTGCCATTCAAATTCCTTTTAATACTGCCCACAGCTTCTCTCCTGAAATCAGGTCAAATGCTGCTCGTAAGTCAATGAACGCTACATTCAAGTGATCCTTACTCAATACAACAACTTTCCAAAGAAATTAAATAAAACAAAATGTTTTTCTATGGTACTTGTAAGTGACCTAAAGCCAGCCTGTAAGTACGACAGAACTTCATTCTCTTACACACAAATTTGGATCCTTTCCAAGATCGGCCTACTAAATATTTTTTGTGAGTTATCAATTAGACAGACAGGACTGTAGTTATCCTGATTAGCTTTGTCACCCTTTTTGTAAATTTTAATGATTTCTGCGGCCCTCCAGGTTTCCAGAATCTCAGTCCTGCTAGCTGTAGAGCTGGTTATCAAATTAAGCATACAGCTCGAGACAGTTATCCTTACTGTTCTGGGAGATTCTCTTACTAGTTAGCAGATAGAAACTGGACATCAAAAAGAAATACTTTTTAATGGTCCTGCCCTGCCTCTTTCTGGATCAGACAGGCTAAGACAGGCCCTCTCTTGACCCAGTCTTCGCCCAGGCCATGCCGCATGCGTTCCGTGTGCAGTGAACTCCTGCACACTATGTAGCATTTGCTCCTGCAGCCCTGCCTTCTCCCAGAGGCAGGAGATTATGATGTCTGGAGTCCTGGGGTGGGGAATGTCCAAAAGCATCTTAGCATGAGTTACAGTAAACTTGAACTGGAATAAACATTTAGCTGGGTTGTGGAAAGGCAGCACAGAGGGTTAAGAATACTTCGGGCTGAAGGTGTCTTATCACAGCTAAGATCACCTCAGTCAACAGCTCTGTCCTGGAGACTCATTAAATTTAAGTATACATTGTTTCTATTCATACAACAAGTCATATGCACACGCAAACGAGTAAACAACCAAAGTATAGTACATAATATTGGTAACAAAAGAAAACAATGATGTCCTGTTAGGAATGTTCGCTTTAATTGTCGAGTTTCATAGCAAGCCTGCCAACACGTGTTTCGTCAAAACGGGCTGTAACACTTGACTTCTTCAGGGCTGGAAACAGCAGAGAGAAATCAGTGTATTAAAACATGTTTCCTGAGGTGGGAAACAGTACACCACACACCCTCAAGTGTGTATACCATGATAGCTGTAGGGTGGTGTAGGGGAGTACCTAAATCCAAATTTTAGTTAGTCAAAGAAAGCCAAATATGAACCTCAACGTTCAAATGGTGACATTGGTAATAGTTACACAGTGCAAGTCAGGAGAGACCTAAGGCGAAGTTTTTGGAATCCGATCTACCTGTAGTGCATGATTCTAAGTGGTTGCATGCTTACGAAAATATCACGCTCGCCCGAGTGCAAACACAACCAGAGTAAGGCTCGCACTAAACTCTGAATACGTGTATAAAGCCTACCTGAAAAGGCAAGCTGTTGTCTAGACCTGAAATGAAAGGAAGGCACACTTAGTCCATACCAATTACTGGCTACAAAAAACACTAAGATTAAAAACGCCAAACTAAACCAAATGGTAGGCACTGTAATGTGGGCTCACCTTGAAACCGGGGATAATTCAGATCCGGTAGGTCATAAGTTTTCAAAGGACTGGTCTCAGTATGACACCATATCTTCCTGTAGTGTGAGTCGGTTGAATAACAGCTCACATGAGTGAGATAGTCAATCTCTATACAGTAGACATAACCTTGTTACTTAAAACTACTAACACAATAGTGTTACCATTACCGTGGTTGCCGAAAGAAAACAAATTACCACACTTCTTTTACAATAAAACACACAAAACGATGTTGCTATCCAAAGTACATAGGGTATCTGAATACCGATTCCCCTAATGTTGAGATCAACTCCGGGATCGCGTTTCAAACACGCGATCCCGGAGACAGGGATACTACGAACCCACACGCTACAGGTAAGAGGGTTGCATTATCGATACAATGGTGATTGTATCTGTCTTTGACCAGATAGTCCCAAGTTACAAATGGCAATAACGCTACTCACTATCTCTCTCTCACCCTGTTGTAAATTTGTCATCGGCCATTTATGCCGTAATCACTCTATCAGAAGTGCCATACATCGGCTGAAACCTCCTGGAATCGTGACTTCAAGACCCGCACTCTGGTCCATTTCCGCATTATTGTGTGTGACTGATACCTTGGATTTAGGTAAGGGATCATATCCTGTGCCTCTTGAGTATAGAGAGTTGGTTGATCCTGGGCCGTAATTTTTTTATCTTTCTGATGCTTGCCTCCACAACATCTATTTTTTAAGAAAGATCCTGGCAAAGGGGCAAGTCAATCTTGTTCATCTACTGATTTAAAAATACCATAACGATTACTCACTGGGATTGAATATCTAGGCCAAGGCTCGAGGGGGTTGATAGAAATACCCTAGGGGCAGTATGTTTATGCTCTGAGGAAAGATAAACTGATTCTCTGCTATGTCAAGAATAGACTGCACTAGTCTGGGCGATCTAAAGGTTAAAACCACAGTCACCTTCCAAAGATTTGGTCGATTTACCTACCCAAGGTATTCGACGAGCCATTTTAAACTCTGAAAAGAAAAGAGTATCGGTCAGCCCAGTTCTGACAGTCAGTAAATGTAGCGACTTATTCCTTAGGGTTGACCAATGCTCAACGATGTTAGGAGAAAGAGGCGTAACATTTGCCAACACGATCGTATATACAGTGGCTTCAGGTGGAATATGTAGATTTACATTTTTAATACTATTACTTCCCTGATTGTAGCCAGAGGTGTGCTGGAATGTGGATGGTCTGAGCCCATCTAACGGTACATTACCACCCGTTACTACAGGTGCCGTATTAGTGGGTTTATGGCCTTGGTTATTCCCAGGATTTAGGCCATCAGGTTGTAACAGTGGCCTCAGCTGATCATGTAGAGGAAGCAAAGATCTTTAGCTAGGGGGATGAATAGGAGGATGACCTTGAACTTGAACTCCTGTCCTACTAATGGGCAAAGTAGAGCATTGTATTTGTCGCTGATCTCTAGATGGTACAGCTGCATGATTACTTGTTACTAAGCTGTTTATCATATTAGCCCTAATAGGTATGGCTTCTCCCCCTTTATCTATATTATAATCGTCAGAAATAATATTTGCATCTGAGCTCTTCAGGTTCATAAGCCTATCCTCAATTAAGGTCAATTTTTGGGCCAATGGGTCTAACAGAACAGATATCATTGTCTCCAGTCTCTTCCAGAAAGAATCCTCCTGTACCGGAGGTAATAAACTGTTTATTGCTGCTGGTAACTGTGGAAGGAAAGAACTCTGACTGGCATCTTTATATTTATTTCTAACTTTCCGTCTGATGGCCTTTGGGCTGTTCACTTTATAATTTTGTCTCTGAGCACCCCTACCCTTCCTCTTCTTAGTTGGTGGTTCTGGACCATTGTTACGACTTATAGCCGCCTTTTGTCCCCTAGTTGTTATGGGAGAGTTGTTGGGTATGCCTACTGGTTCTGTGGAGGAAATGGATCCTGTCTCGATGTCCGAGGTGATATTTACATGAGAGGGAGTTTCGTTATTGGACTGCAGGGAGAGAGGGGCGAGGAATAGTTTTGTTTTAAAGTGGCTGGGGTTCTAGTGATAGCCTGCGCCCTGTTAGCTCAATCTTGTGTATCAGAGCTGATTCTGCCCTCAATAAGAACGCATTTAAAGTGCCCACCACTCTCTGCCCTGTGGTGCATTTACGTTTACTCATGGTACAGAACTGACTTAAACTAATTATGAATACTAAGCATAAAGTTCAAATAGCACAGTCTTTAGGTAAATGTCATATACCTCAAGTCCCAGATGTTAATAGGGTGTCCCAGCCCAGCCTCTGTCTGTCTCTGATGGGCTCGGACAGGCCTTCCCTTGGCACGGGCTTTGCCTGGGTATGACCCGGACACGCCCGCGAGCGTCCTGCGGGAGCCCGCAACAGCTTTTGAGGCGCCTCCTGGCGCTTCCTCGTGACGCACGTAGCAGTGCACCTCACAGGGGAATGCTGGGAAATGTAGTCCCTTTGTGCCACAAGGACAAGTGGAACAGTCAGGCAGGCACAACAACGGGCGGTCGTTGCAATCCCCATGGACTGATCAGGTAACTGGCAGCAGGTCAAACACACAGCACCTGGCAAAAGGAAGAATAAAGGAACCCGAGGAGCGGGAGCCCGCAACGGCTTTTGAGGCGCCTCCTGATGCTTCCTCGTGACGCACGTAGCAGTGCACCTCACAGGGGAATGCTGGGAAATGTAGTCCCTTTGCGCCACAAGGACAAGTGGAACAGTCAGGTAGGCACAACAACGGGCGGTCATTGCAGTCCCCATGGACTGATCAGGTAACTGGCAGCAGTTCAGGCACACAGTAACTGGCAAAAGGAAGAATAACGGGACCCTGTTGAGGCTCATATTTTGCTTCACTTTGACTAACTAAATTTGGGTTTTGGGTGCTCCCTTACACCACCGTACAGCTATCATGGTATACACACTTGAGGGTGTATGGTGTACTGATTCCCACCTCAGGAAACATATTTTAATACACTGATTTCTCTATATTGTGCCCAACCATGAAGTCAAGGGTTACAACCCGTTTTGACGAAACACGTGTTGGCTGGCTTGCTATGAAACTCGACAATTAAAGCGAACATTCCTAACAGGGCATCATTGTTTTCTTTTGTTACCAACATTATGTACTACACTTTGTTTGTTTACTCATTTGCATGTGGATATGACTTGTTGTATATTCTATTGGACCTTCTGGTCCTCATTAGAGGGTTTAGGGCTTTTTCCTTCACCTATAGCACCGCATATAACTGTTTGCTCTCTCTCAGAAATATACACAATATTTGGTATAGCGCCATTTGCCTGTGAGAATTAATACCCCCCCCCTCTGTTTGATATTGTTTGTATTCATGCTTAAGGCACTTGGTTGTGCTGCCTTGTTAGACTACGCGGTACCTAAGCAGGGTGATCTTTACCATGGTTGTCATTGTACGACTAGTATAAAATACGAGATGTGATGATGCAGGTTCTTAACTCTTCGATGAATTGAAACTCTCCAATGAATTAGACATGAATTGGACGTGACAAGGACCATACTCATACAAGCAGGACTTGATGGTCATTACAAGCCCAGATTTTTGCCATAAAGAGTTGAAGTGTTTTTGGGCTTAGGGTCCGCAAAGTTATTGAATCTTGTAATTTATATGGGGATATATTTGAGCGTTACAGGATTCTGGAAGATGTTATAAAGGAAGAGTTTAAGAAAAAAAAAGTTACTTGCATTTGCCACTATGTTTCAAAGTATTTAAAGTTTGTGTTTAAAAGCAGCTTTAAGACTGCTTTCCAGAAACACTTAGGGAAGAAAATGAATTTGGGGTCTTCCAGGGACTGTTAGACTTTCGGAAAACTCAGAACATATATAAACCGTTGCAAGAAACATGAAACTAGATTAGGCAGGAATAAAAGGAGGAAGGCATTGAGAGTACAATTTCACAAACAGAACATAGAGTGTCATCCACAACAAAACATCAAGGAACAAAGCCACTGTGCTCCTTTCGAAGGGAAACAAACAGAAAGGAAAGCAGCAAAAACAGATGATGCAGAAAACTGGATACGTTTGAAGAAAGTGTTTTCATATTAGCAATAGGTCCGCCCAATGACAACTAGGCTACATATAGTTACAAGCCACAAGAGGTACCCCTCTTGGTTTCCATTTTCCAACGGAATCCGAAAGGACAGGGATAGCTGACTGATTCTTTGCCTATCTCACGAAGCAAAAAGAGCTGAATGAATCAGAGTATATAGGCACAACACTCAGCAGTACGTTTTAGAAGCCTTTTCAATACCAGAAGAACTGGGAATAATCATTCACAGAATAGTAAAACGTTACCTTTTAAATGAAATGCCACATCACATTTTATATAGCAGGAGAGAAGTCCTGCAGCAGAGAACAGCCAGGGGAAACTCCAATCCAGAGTCAACTGTAATGTTAAAGTGTTAAAAGAGCACGTGGCACAAGCTTCCTGCTTCTCAAGTGTGTACTGTGCGCATCTGTGCAGAGTGTCTACACAAAGTCAACTGCCTTATCTGAATAGCAGTGATGGAAATTTAGAACTAAAAAGAGTGACAATCCTTTAAACAGAACATGAGGATAGACCCGCTCAAACAGATGAACCTCTGCAGCAAACAAAGATTCTATATTTCCAAAGCAAGGAAACAGGGGTAACTGAATAAAAAGATAGACTTCTTTACACTAAGTCATAATAGAAAAATTGAAGGACATAGTGCAACAATTCTTTGAAACTTACAAGACAGAATAGAGTCTAATATCCAAGAAAAGGCAACCAGGTAGAGAGGAATGCACAGCCAAGACTAGTCACAAATGTATCCAAATATTGCCCACCTCAGACGGTCAGCTGCCACATGACCACAAAGTTCAACATAAATTCAAAAGGGTTTGAGAGGCAACATATATAGAGTAAAAAGTTGGTATGTACAAAGAGACAGAAGGAATTCCTTGTTGTAGTATCAAGATCTTAAGGTGTCTTTTATTAAAGATGCACTTGGTTTTCATATGAAGACAGCCAACGCGTTTCGCCAAAACATGGGCTTCTTCAGGGCGATGGTGTGGAGTATTCAGTTCGCCAGGTAAATGAGTTCAGGTTCAAAATCCACTCAAGTCCTCGTCAGGACAGAATATGTAAAAGGGAATACCGTTTAAAGTAAAGGGCAAGGATAGTCCAAAGGTTAAGAGTTGTTAGGTATTCGTCTAAGTTTAGACTGAATCCGCAGTCCGATGTAAACGAAATTTGTCTGAAGAGCTACGTGTACGAGCTGTGTCCAAATCCATCACGTTCCGGCGTGGGAATGTGGAATAGTCTGATGAACACAAGCAGTGCCAATGCTGGGTCAAAAGGAAAGACTGCAAACCGGTTGAGAGTGGATCCTATCACAAATCGCAGATACTTCCTGTGTGATTGTGGGATTGGGATGTGAAATGGTCATCCTACAAGTCCAAAGACTCCATTCAGTCTTCTGCATCCATCTCCAGAAGGATATGAGCCACAGACAGCATCTTAAACTTCTCCTTTTGCAAGACGAAATTCAAGAGCCTGAGGTCTATGATCAGACGAAGACCGCTGAACTTCTTGAAAATCAAGTAGTACAGACAGGAGCCCCCCTGTCCATTTTCCTGGTCTGGCATCAACTGCATTGGTCTCTTCTACAGCAGAGTTACCTGCTGTTGGTAGGGGACACCCCATTTCTAGTATTTGCAAGACCCATTGTTCTAAAGCAGTGGCCTTCCATTGCCAACCATATTTCAGCATTAGGGAATCAGGCTGTTGCTGCTGGGAGGCAGATGAAAACTGGAGCTGCTTGTAGGTCTTGGTTTAGGAAAAGATCCTAAAGTTGGATGCATGGAGACCTAAGGGACATATCTGCAGCTCCATAGATTATGTCTAAAGCGGAGCCAGTTTTTTTGTCAAAAATTCTCTCTCCATTAAAAGGAAGGTCTATTGGTGGGCACTTGTAGAACATCTTTCAAGATGTTGGGAAAACGTTCTACTGAGGTAAGTGGAAGCAACTTTTTGAGAACCGACTGAAAAGAAGCCTTTTCTGACCGGGCTGGAAGTTTATTGATTTCTGGAGACGCATCCATCCCAATGGATTTCTGAAGAGATGTGAGGTATGTGTAGAAGTAAAAGAAAAAAACATAAAAGGGTCTTTAATATGTGCCGATGTAGTGCTAGAGGCACTCTTATGATCTGACACCGTGTGATGACCTTTGACTACCATCATTTTAATTTACTTTGGTGTGATATTTTATCCTAGCCTAAATGTTTGACGTCCTGCATATGTTCTCTTTAAGGTTCCTTTCTTGTAATCTTGCAGTCTTACAGTGGGAGCTGTCACAGTAGAACAGCCTTGCCAAGAACAGAACATGCAGGATGTGCATTTGAAAGCTTGAGAGAGAGGTGTGGAATGTACTTTTTGGTCTCGAGGTGCAGTGTTATGAGCAGTGATGCACAAATGTGCACTGTGTTGTACATTGGGAGATGAAGTATGTGATGCTATAGGCAATGGTGCACAAATGTGCATTACGTTGTACACTGAGAAGAATTATTAATTTCTTACTATTGGCATTGACATGGGCTCTTGTCATCCTGAATTCTGACTCTGCCTTGCTTCAGCTTTTCTGCGCGCACAGACAGGCTTGCAAGTTGTTTGGGTTAATCATTTTCAAGGATTGTTTTGTGAGAGATTGTTTAATGTGCCCTGGAAGGCTTTCGTAAGCTTTCTTAAGATAAAGGCTGGAACATATGAGAATGTAAGGGAACGTTGGAACTCCTTCCTGCGTGGAATGCTTGCCTGGAAGCTGGCCAGTTCCAGTAAGTTACCTTGGTGTAGAGGGGAAAACTCAAAACTTCAAATGTGTTTTTGAGACTATAAAGCTGAGGGTTGTTGACAGCCAAGTTTGGGAGCTCACTTACGGAGTAGACAAACTGCCCTAAGACAAACAAAACCTAAGTCCCAGTCGAGAGTCCAAGCCCAGCTGTGAAATGGGCCCGGCAGCATGAGTTGCAAGGATGTTGAGTGTACGTTCGGGTGAGGTGATTTGTTTCTGACTAGTGCCATTGTGATGCGTAGTTCCAGTGGCTGTGGTCATTTGAGGTGCTTTTTTGTGATGTGTAAATGAGTGAGGTGCACATCTAAAGTAATCATTTGATGTATTTAGTGTATATAACTTTCTAATCTCTTGCAGGACGTCCATTATATTTGCTTTAGTTTTATTTCATATTTTTAGTGTGTTATAATTGCTTACATAGAAATATATATCTCTATATACATTTGAATGTGGTTCATTTGGCACCTGGAAAAGCCATTCTGTTAGAGAGCATTGCATAAATATAACCCCAAGCCTTATTCTAAAAAGTGAGTCTTTGCATTTTGTAAAGTTAAACCCTTTTCTAGGTGTTGTTGTGTTTTACGTTTTGCATCCCCGTGTTTGAACCACCATGTGGGAGATTCGGTATTATCTGAGCAGCGGAGCAATACAGCCCAGGCCTCACCTTGATTTGAGTTTGACCCAAATAGGTTGTGAATATGCTCTAAAGTGCATTGTGATTGTCATCTTCTCTATACTGTTCCTCTTTATATCTCCCTTCCCGACCATGCTTTTTTGACTGGGGTGGAGGTCGATTGAGTAATGCTATTATCACTTGTGGCATCAACTATGCAGGTGCTGAGGTCAGTGTCGGCACTGGCACCAGGATAGGCGACAGGAGGGGAACCAACACTGGAATAATGCCAGCCTGTGCCAGTAGAGCACATGGTGACAATGGAATATTTTGCGATGGAAGGGGGGCAAATCAATTTTAATGCATTCCTCCCAACAAAAGAAGGGACTGAAATTAAGGAAATGTAGATTAATTGTACATAATGCCTAAAAGACAAACCTGGTGGGCACCCTTCAATCAAAAACTGAGGTCTTCTCAAAAGGCACTAGAGGGCAATAGAGCTCCTAGATTAATGTAACGGTCTTGTAGGTGGTGTGTAATTTTAGACAGGGTAGATGCTGAACAATCTGAAGACAACCTTTGAGTGGTGCCTGACTGGAATCTTCGTGGATTTTAAAGAATAGCTTGCAAAGTATTGTAGATGCTGATTGGAACTCATTGAGCCCTATCAACTGAAAAGAAGAGGCCAAAGGGAAGCACAAAAAGTCAGAATCTCACAAAAGAAAATTGCAGAAGTCAGAAAGCAATGGTAAGGCAAAAAGAAGAGCAAAGGCAGCTGAAGCATTGGACAAAAACACAAATAAGAGCAGGAGCAGGGCATCATAATCACTGGTGAAAATGCAGTTGTGAATGTTTTTCCTCTGGAGCCAAGTTACATTTTATACGCTTTGTGCTTCCCAGCCATGTGAAGCTGCTCTTTTGCATGTTTTAAGCAGAAACACCCAAAGGCATGAGTCCTATAAAAGATCCACTCTCTTGTTCATGTTCAGGGTTCACTCTGCACATGGAAATATTGCATTCTTCCTCCAGCACCAGTCATCCATGCAATTCCAACAAAGAACCATCTCCAGTGTGATGCATGAGAAATTTCCCATCAATGCAGTCCCTTGTAGCAACCAAAACTGATCCATAAAACAGGTGAAAAACAAAGATGCAGATCTGAATAGACCACGCAGGCAGGTAGACACACAAAGGCAATGACTGCAATTTTTACATTTTGGGCACAGAGAACATTCAAAAAAATATCATATGGCAACTGTTTAGGTGGAAGTTAACAAGACTTCTAACTTGGATGGATTGAGTTTAACACAACTTGTGCTCAACCATGATCAGCAGGAAGAGAAGCAGATCTTTTATCGCCTTTGCTCTTAAGAGTAAAATGAAACACCTATATACGTTTATTTAGAGAGTAAATAAAAATAGATCACAGGACTCAACATTTTTTTGACAGAGGATGATAAGAATATGCAACCAGGCTAGAGAGGTAATACAGTAAATTGGTTTCAGATGTACAAAAACATGACAAATGGCACCACAGTACAAAAACACAAAGTCTCTCCAATATATTATTGAGAGAAAATTTCCTTTTTAAGTGTTGCCCTGATTTTTTAGGCCTTGCCTAGGCAGCACTTGCTGTATTCAGAATATTGGCATGAAGCTCCGCCCACTTTCCGCCCCTCTTTTTAATTGGCTCCTGTCACTGTCCTTTGTAAACAGTGGCTTTCCATTGGTCAATAACCTTAGTAGTCCCTCCGTAGTATTGCCTTTTCTCTTCCTGTAATCTCCCATGAGGACACTCCCTGTTACATGTATTGTTACTCAGTATGTTTTAACTACTGCCTTTAAGCACTATTTTCTTACTTGGCTTTCTCCTGCCTGCTGATGCAAGGAGGACACGCTCTTCTGCAACGCTTTTTTAAAATTTTATTTTTTTTAAAGAATTTTAACCAGCGCAGCACACCTCCGCTGGAATAACGATGGCCGCACTTTTCTTTTGTTTGTTGAGATTGGTGAACGGAGCTGTATGTCTTTTTTCCAGTTTCCTTACTTTTCTTGCAATGGCGGCATGCCCTGCTTTAGCTTTAAACATCTTAAGCGAAAACACGGGTGCCGCGATTGCTTCAAAAGTAAATAAACGCTGTTCAATGTGCAATATCATTCTAGAACGTTTTGGTTTCTACATGCAATGTTGAGCGTGGGTCTTTCTTATATTAGTATGTTATGTCGCTTATTAGAGAAATGCACTGATTCATTGCTTTCATGCATGCTACTGTGAATTATACCATACCAGATGATAGGATTTATATATCTCTTCTTCCACATCTATTTGTCTAGTTACGTCTTCTTATCAATGCTAGATGTCACGACCATCTTCAAATCTCGATCGACCCACATGTTGAATTGAACGCAGTTTTGTGTTTAAACATTTACTTACAATATGGTGAGTTTCTGCTGCTGACTACCATATTTTAAATAATCTGTTGCTCATACATCTTGGGGTTTAGAGTGACTAATCTGTATTGTCCATATATAGGACTACTAGCCTTTTTTAATATTTTCATCCAGTCTGTGATTAGATCTTGCAATTCTCTTTATTATGAGAGTGGTTTCAATATTTGTACTCATTAGTTTTGAACGGCTTTATATTGATGGATATCTCCTCGCAATTAATTGTTGTCCTTGGTTCTATTCGTATTGTGAGACGTATTTCAAACAATTTCCCTTGTCATTAGATCTTAATTGCAAATATTTACTCTTACTTGTATTCTTCTAGGTGCTCCACTGATAATACACTACGTTGTGTCCTTATTGATTGGGAGGACCACTAGAAATCTTCTCACAACTTTTCATGGTGGGTGTTTATTTATAACTTTACATATACTCTATTGACGTTGTCATAGTGAGTCCTTTTGGCCACATATAGGACCCTACACCTGGTTTTGGACTTATTTAGTCCCAATGTATCTCTTATAAGTATGTATTTTTCCTAAAAGATACATCTTTTTATTAGGATTGTGTATATATATATATATATATATATATATATATATATATATATATATATATATATTCTGTTTATTAGATTTAACACAGGGTTGTGTTATCACGCGTGTGCTGTAATTTATGAAATATATTTTTTGCCTACCTATGTGCTTTGTATATAATGTTTTGTACTGTTAATATGTTATATATGTTAGTACTTTGGATTGTAATATACATGTATTGTTTAATATTTCCAGCCTTGATGAAGTCTCTGTGGGAGACGAAACGCATGTTGGCGATGTTCATGCTGGGAGAACCTTTTTTATGAAATTTGAATAAAGGAGAAAACAAAACTAACGAAATTTGAAGAGGACTCTTTTTGACTCTACATTGGATTATTTGGACCCTTATGTTGTTCTAATGTTGTGCTATCAAATCTACTCTACTGGTTACAATAGTTAGAGTTTCTATTGGTGTAATACACAAACAAAGACTGAAGAAATCTTGACTATTTGGTGTGCTGTAATTAGAATCTCATTCCTCAATGGACATCATAAATCATCAGCCATAAACCATCGCTGGCCATAAATCATTGGTTTGTCTTTTGCTCATTTGCATATCCTAGGGTCACAAATCACCCTGACAGCTTGTTCTTTGTTGTTTTCCACACCACTTTGCGTGTGGGGGGTAGCCTTTTCCCGGAGCCAGGCCACAACTTGCTACCTTGCTAGTCTCTCCTGCGCGCGGCCGTCTGGCGGGGGCTGGGCTGCGAGTGCCGTCTCCGTTTGCTACCCCGATTTTCCATCAGGCATACTCACCCAGCCGTGAGGCATCCCAGGGTGAGTGTCCCTCCTTCTACACACCGCCCTGTAGGCGTGTTTCCATAACCAAACCAATACACCTTTTGTTTCCGCCCCTTTTGGTTGGATTTGCGCTCTCATTGCATGGGGGTAGCCTCTTCCTTGAGTTAGGCCTCAGCTCGCTACCATGTTGGACTCTGTTGTGCCCTGCCGTCCGGCGGGGGTTGGGCTGCGAGTGCCGTCTCCATTTGCTACCCCTTCTTATTAGACCACTTCACTTAGCTGTGAGGCATCCAAAAGTGAGTGGCCTTCCTCCCACACACTGCCCGGTGTGTCTCCATCGCCGATCGTTGCACGCTTAGTTCTTTTCGTCCCTGTCAGCACTGCGACGCGGCTGTTGTAGGTGTGGGTAGGTGAGACTCAAAAATCATTGGTGCCGCTACCCCAGCTCCCTGATGAAAAAGGTGAGCTGCCCAGAGGGAGCATCGCCTTATATTCCCCTCCCCCTTCCTTCTTCCCTTTGTTCTTAGGGAGGGGATAGGGGGAGGGCATCGGGCGCTTTTCGCCAGGCAGCAATTCCTTGTGGCGCTAACCAGCGCAAACCGGATTAGTTCCTTGTGGGCTCGGGCGGCCGTTAAGGCGCAGGCCCTTGAGGCCCCCTTCAGGGGCGGCCTCTGCTAGAACGGCCACACTGCGCCCATTGTCGGAACCGTACCATACCTGTACCTGTATTACTACACACAGCCAACAGTCATTGTTTTTGTGGTGGTTGTTGGCCGCAGTTTTATTACTCATTACATATGTCATATTTGAACAACTCCCCAGGACACCTTCTCAGGTCGGGGTCATAAATCATTATCACAATTGGTTATCGCTCAGTGTCATTTGGACATCATAAATCGTGGGTCATAAATCATCGGGCATCATAAATCATTCTGTCACAAATCTGTCATCATCTTGTCATAAATTGCTCAGCCTGATTGCCATAAATCGGCCGCCATAAATCATGGTCATAAATCATCGGGATGTCATAAATCATTCGGTCACAAATCTGTCATCATTTTGTTGTCATAAATCATTCTGCATGGGCATCATAAATCTTCAGCCATAAATAATCAGCTGGCCATAAATCACTGGTTTGTCTTTTGCTCATTTGCATATCCTAGGGTCGTAAATCACCCTGACAGCTTGTACTTTGTTGTTTTCCACACCCCTTTGCGTGTGGGGGGTAGCCTTTTCCCGGAGCCAGGCCACAACTGGCTACCTTGCTAGTCTCTCCTGCGCTCTGCCGTCTGGCGGGGGCTGGGATGCGAGTGCCGTCTCCGTTTGCTACCCCGATTTTTCGTCAGGCGTACTCAACCAGCTGTGAGGCATCCCAGAGTGAGTGGCCTGCCTTCTACACACCGCCCTGTCTGTGTGTTTCCATAACCAAACCAATACACCTTTTGTTTCCGCCACGCCGCCAGGGAGGCTTCCGTCTTCCTGCGGCTCCCCCTACCCTGTGTCGTCTCTTTGCGCCTCCGTTGCTCTTTCTGTTGGCCTGCCCATGCTGTAGTGCCACTCGAGCACTAGGATACCCACCTCTAGCTGTGTCTCCGGGAGGCTGACGTCAGGTAAGGTCTGACGGCAATCTTCCCCACAAACACCATGGTGTGCTCTGCTCCGCCCTTGCCCTCATGTGGTGGCACGCTTGTGTCCTGTTCGGAGCCTTATGGCACTCTATTCTCTCACCGTGGGTCACACATGAAATCAAACTAAATTGTGAGATAGTCGGATACCACTTGTGGATATGCGATACACATAATTTTCATGAATACCATCCTCACCCTCACTCGTTCTCCTGGCAGGCTCCCCCTGGTAAGCACCTCTGCTAAACCAGTATCCCAGATGTCCCCACTAGACCGTGTTATTACTGGAAAGTTTCCTTTGTTATGCTCAACTGGTTTACCGCTAACCCTTCCTTCTTCCAAAATTTTTGTATTGGACCTTTTTATCTTAAGCTTCATATGCGCGCCCAAAGAATTGCCATGTTTTCACAACCTTTGTATATTCTTAATAGCGCCTACTAATATGCGATATTTAAAAAATATTTTCCTTGTAACACTCTTGGGAGTGCATTTGTGCAACTTTTAATTTCCGGTGCACCACTTAATTGCGCCTTTTTATTGTAGCCCTCTCTGCCCCATTGGACCTTTTTCTTGACATACTACCCCCTCAATTCTACTTGCTTCTTATTCTGGGAGGATGGAATCCTGAGTTGGCACTGTTGCGTTTGTGGCTGCGCTCCCCGGCACCCTCCTGGTTCCGCTGGTGGACCTCCATATTTCAGCCTTGCGGATCACACTCCAAGTCCGGTGATCACCTTTTTGTGGCCTAGAAACGGCTAGCCAGAGTCGCGTTGCCCCCAAAACTGTGGCCGTCCTCTGCTGGTGGGCACCCATAGGGGGAATCCCGGCGAGACATGATCGTGGAGCCTGGTTATCAGTAAAAAAGGCACAGTGAACTGGGCAAACATCGGTCGGCACTGGACCGGCACGAGAGTAGCGGAGCGGCTTTCTGAAATTCTTCCCGCGCTGCGCTGTTCGCCCGCACTCAAAAATCATTGGTGCCACTCCCCCAGCTCCCTGATGAAAAAGGTGAGCTGCCCAGGGGGAGCGTTGCCTTATATCCCCCTCCCTTCTTCCCTTTGTTCTTGGGGAGGACCTCTGGCATTTTTCTCAGCGTGGCAATTCCTGGTGGCGCTAACCTGCACAAACCGGATTAGTTCCTTGTGGGCTCGGGCAGCTGTTAAGGCGCCGGCTTTGAGGCCCCCTTCGGGGCGGCCTCTGCTAAATCCTGAATTACTAGCAGGAGAGACAGGACCTGCTTAACACATTTCAATCAAAAAGGAGGCGAGGGTGAGGTTCCCAAACAAATCTATAAATAAAGGACAGATAAAATGTTTTAAGGCAATTGGGGAGAAAATTGGATTACCTAATTCTTAACTGTTTATCTACAAGCTAGGCAGTATATACAGAAGTTCCTTAGCAGCAAAGCAGCTCTAGACACACCAAATGCACAACAAAATATACCCTTGAACCACAGCAGGAACAGGTCACCATGAGTTTGGTGTCTGCTTCTAACGCACCACTATTAGCAAACTCAATGTCTCCATCGTACAAATAATTTCAGAGGAAAGTGATGAGCAGTTTCCTAGCAGCAAAGCAGCTCTAGAAACATCATATGCACAACAAAATATTCCATTGAACCAGAGCAGGAAGAGGTCACCATGAGTTTGGTGTCTGCTACTAATGCACCACTTATAGCAAACTCAAGGTCTCCATCGTACAAAGAATTTCAGAGGAAAGTGACAAGCAGTTTCTTAATGGTGGAAGTTCACAGCACAAAGGAACAACGGGCAGGTACTCTGGTCATGTCCTTGACTAGCGAAACATAGTTGGGATTCACATATGGAGGTTGACAATCTTCTTTGCATATCACTCCTAGAAATTATACCTCCATCCATTCATATATGTGATACAATTCACACTCAAACATGGGAAAGAAAGCAATAATTACTGATAATTCTGGTTGAGACTATAAATCAGTACAAGTGTTCATGGCTAAAAATATAACTACGTTTCCTGCATATTTAGAGGGAAAGTAATGAGCTTGGAAAAAAATGATGAAACAAAGGGGCCCCAAAAAATAGACTATTGCACAGCTCTAAAAGGGGCGACCCATGAAGAAATAGGGCTTTAATTGTGATTTTTGAGGCAACACCATCGGGGCAGCAGGAGAGAAAGTGTGGGCTGGGGAAATGAGTGAATACACACCTTTCAATCTGGCAATCCAGAATTCTTTGTCGTCCGTTTGAAGTTTAAGTCACGGGATGAATTTACACTACGATACTGAAAAAACATATACACCAAAATGGCTTGCAACGAAAAATGCATCCACAGGGGGATTAACACTTGCAAAATACAGGAAACAAAATAAAAGGAACAATGCAGCTCACCTGTGGAGAAATGATAAACTCACATTGCAATCAAGAAAACAGTATAAGCAGCCATTCCCTATCTTGACACAGGAATAAAATGCACTTCCATAACCCGATATCTAAACGGTCTAATAAAATAATGTAAATGCGAGTATTTCCCTTTCCTTTATTCTTAATAACACAACTTGCATTTAAGGATAAAGCATAAAAAGAAAGTTGATGGTGTCTTGGAGCGCATGTTATCACCTGCGCATTCATGAAACTTCCGGTGAAATCTTCATATTGAAGGATTGACCTACCTTAAAATTCTGCAGTGCTTCCTGCAAGCTTCCATGATGATAAAGCATCATTCCCCTGAGTTGAAGCGTCTGGACATGATTCTGGTCCAGCATTAAAGCCTTCTGGAAGTTCTCTGTTGCTGCATCAAAATGTCCAAGCTCTCTGAAGGCGACAAAAACGAGTTTGAATTTAGAATCCTACATGCAATTACAATTATAATACAAATATAAAAATAGAATGCTCGGTAACTTCAACAAGCATTGGAAATGCAATAGGTCTCGCATTATGAAAGTTTGGCTATTGGTATTGTAAATGACACTTTTTTTATTTATGTGTTGGTTTTGAAAGTAGCAAAATTAATAGCTTTGTCAGTTACAATGTCAATAGTTTTGACTTTTGCAAATGTGACACCTATAGCATTTGTAATGCAATGTGTGTTGTATTTACGTGACTTAGATGTATTGATATTACAAATAACAATGGCTTTTAATTTTGTAAATAATACTTAAATAAAAGTTTTTGTAATTTATAATGGCAATAGCTTAAACGTTTGTAAATAACTTTTGTGAAGATTATGTTCAGTGTATTTTATTGTGACGAAAATCCAAGAACATTGCATTTGCACCTACACACACACAGAGCCACACACATATAGATGTGGTGGTGGTGGATCTGGGGGATATGGTGGTGGTGGATGTGGTGGTGGTGGTGATGGTGGATGTGGTGGTGATGGTGGTGGATGTGGTGGTGGTGGTGGATGTGGTGGTAATGTGGTGGATGTGGTGGTGGTGGATGTGGTGGTGGTGGATGTGGTGGATGTGGTGAAAGTGGCGGTGGATGTGGTGGTGGATGTGGTGGTGGAAGTGATGGTGGTGGATGTGGTGGTGGTGGATGCGGTGGTGGATGAGGTGGTGGATGTGGTGGTGGATGTGGTGGTGGTGGATGTGGTGGTGGATGTGGTGGTGGTGGATGCGGTGGAAGTGGTGGTGGTGGTGGATGTGGTGGTGGTGGTGGATGTGGTGGTGGTGGTGGATGTGGTGGTGGATGTGGTGGTGGTGGTGGATGTGGCGGTGGATTTCATGGTGTATGTGGAGGTGATGGTGGATGTGGTGGTGGATGTGGTGGTGGATGTGATGGTGGATGTGATGGTGGATGTGGTGGTGATGGTGGATGTGGTGGTGGATGCGGTGGAGGTGGTGGATGCGGTGGTGGTGGTAGTGGTGGATGGGGTGGTGGTTGTAGTGGATGTGGTGGTGGATGTAGTGGTGGTGGGTGTGGTGGTGGTGCATGCGGTGGTGGTGGATGCGGTGGTGGTGGATGTGGTGGTGGTGGATGTGGTGGTGGTGGATGTGGTGGATGTGGAGGTGGATGTCATGGTGGATGTGGAGGTGATGGTGGAGATGATGGTGGTGGTGGTGGATGTGATGGTGAATGTGGTGGTGATGGTGGATGTGGTGGTGATGTGGTGGATGTGGTGGTGGTGGATGTGGTGGTGGATGCGGTGGTGGTGGTGGATGCGGTGGTGGTGGATGCAGTGGTGGTGGATGCGGTGGTGGTGGATGTGGTGGTGGATGTGGCGGTGGTGGTGGATGTGGTGGTGGTGGAGGTGATGGTGGATGTGGTGGTGGATGTGGTGGTGGATGTGGTGGTGGATGTGATGGTGGATGTGGTGGTGGATGTGGTGGTGGATGCGGTAGTGGAGGTGGTAGTGATAGTGGTGGATGGGGTGGTGGTTGTAGTGGATGTGGTGGTGGATGTAGTGGTGGTGGATGCGGTGGAAGTGGTGGTGGATGTGGTGGTGGTGGTGGATGTGGTGGTGGATGTGGTGGTGGTGGTGGATGTGGTGGTGGATGTGGCGGTGGTGGATGTGGTGGTGGTGGATGTGGCGGTGGATTTCATGGTGGATGTGGAGGTGGTGGTGGATGTGGTGGTGGATGTGGTGGCGGATGTGATGGTGGATGTGATGGTGGATGTGATGGTGGTGTATGTGGTGGTGATGGTGGTGTATGTGGTGGTGATGGTGGATGTGGTGGTGGATGCGGTGGTGGTGGTAGTGGTGGATGGGGTGGTGGTTGTAGTGGATGTGGTGGTGGATGTAGTGGTGGTGGGTGTGGTGGTGGTGCATGCGGTGGTGGTGGATGCGGAGGTGGTGGATGTGGTGGATGTGGTGGTGGTGAATGTGGTGGATGTGGTGGTGGTGGATGTGGTGGATGTGGCGGTGGATGTCATGGTGGATGTGGAGGTGATGGTGGAGATGATGGTGGATGTGGTGGTGGTGGTGGTGGTGGATGTGATGCTGGATGTGGTGATGATGGTGGATGTGGTGGTGATGTGGTGGATGTGGTGGATGTGGTGGTTGTGGATGTGGTGGTGGATGTGGCGGTGGTGGTGGATGTGGCGGTGGTGGATGTGGTGGATGTGGTGGATGTGGCGGTGGATGTGGTGGATGTGGTGGATGTGGCGGTGGATGTGGCGGTGGATGTGGATGTGATGGTGGATGTGGTGGTGGATGTGGTGGTGGATGTGATGGTGGATGTGATGGTGGATGTGGTGGTGATGGTTCCCTTCAGGAAAATGTTGAAGACCTTCCTGTTTAAACAGTAGATGAGAACATCTGCAATAGCCCTTCTTCTTAATTCTTTGTAGAAGCCAAAGGCGCGGAGATACTCCTCCGGGAGTGAAGCCAGCGCGGTACAAACTTGCAAATAAATGGTGGATGTGGTGGTGGATGTGGTGGTGGTGGATGTGGTGGATGCGGTGGTGGTGGTGGATGCGGTGGTGGTGGTAGTGGTGGATGGGGTGGTGGGTGGTGGTTGTAGTGGATGTGGTGGTGGATGTAGTGGTGGTGGGTGTGGTGGTGGTGGTGGATGCGGTGGTGGTGGATGTGGTGGTGGTGGATGTGGCGGTGGATGTCATGGTGGATGTCATGGTGGATGTGGAGGTGATGGTGGATGTGGTGGTGGTGGATGTGATGGTGGATGTGGTGTTGATGGTGGATGTGGTGGTGGATGCGGTGGTGGTGGATGCGGTGGATGTGGTGATGGTGGATGCGGTGGTGGTGGATGGGGTGGTGGTTGTGGTGGATGTGGATGTAGTGGTGGTGGATGCGGTGGTGGTGGATGTGGTGGATGTGGTGGTGGTGGATGTGGTGGTGGATGTGGTGGTGGATGTGGCGGTGGATGTCATGGTGGATGTCATGGTGGATGTGGAGGTGATGGTGGATGTGGTGGTGGATGCGGTGTTGGTGGATGCGGCGGATGTGGTGATGGTGGATGCGGTGGTGGTGGTGGTGGTGGATGGGGTGGTGGTTGTGGTGGATGTTGTGGTGGATGTGGTGGTGGAAGTAGTGGTGGATGCGGTGGATGCGGTGGTGGTGGATGCGGTGGATGTGGTGATGGTGGATGCGGTGGTGGTGGTGGTGGTGGATGTAGTGGTGGTGGGTGTGGTGGTCCTGTGGGTTCCATAAGGGTTTGTGACAGAGAAAAGATGATCTTATTTCAATAACATTTAAATTCGTGTCTGTATTTGTGTCTAAGACAGATCCAATTCTTCCGGAATTTCGAACAAAGAGTACATTACACAACCAACGGTCGAAGCCATCCCGAAAAAACCAAGCATCCTGCTGTGAGTTAGAGGCCATTGAGGACCGTGCTGCAGGGGTGGCCTGGACGTCGTGCTCCATGGAAGGCTGAGAAGGCAGGCCAAGCGCCCAACGGGGCATTGGTGCTGTAGCCTGCAGAGCGTTGAGAGGGGCCATAAAAAGAAAGGGTACAGAGAGAGAGAGGGGGTAGGGAGAAGGTCTGAGGGGTGAGAGAGAGGCATGGGAGAAGGTAAGAGATGGCAGTGACGACGCGATGGAAAAGAGAGATGTCGCCATAGCACCCATCAGCCTGTGCCACCTATAGAGACCCACACACCCATATGTAAAACTGCGCCGCATTACTTAGGAACCTGCAGTAATAAACATGTATGCCTATAATGCTTGCACATATAGAGAGAGCGTTTCATACGAGACCTGGTGTTTGAAAGCACCCTAATAATTTATCAATAAAATAAGCATTGTAAAATAACAGATGTTGCTTTTACCACTCACTTTACCAACCTCAGAAGGATGACAGGCTCGGTTACTGGCTTTGCGAATGCTCGCTTTCTTTCTCTCTCTCATTCATGCCATGTTCATGGAGTGAAGCTAGGTAAGTGTCATGTTTGAACAGTAATTCAGGTTTATCCATTGCAAAAAAGGTCGCTGAAGTTTGGCAAAAAATATGCGGAAGAAAACAATCGGGTATTGGACATCATGTCCGTGATACATAGGATAGACTTCGAGGGAAAGAGAGAAGGTTTAGTGAATCAGGGAATCACGGCAACTCATGCTTAAGCGTTGGTCGGCTCATCGGGGGGTGACAGGTGGGATAAAGGCTGCTAGGTGAAGGGAATTTATAGAAGAGGGAACATATTGTGTAAAAAACACAAAAACTGAGACATTACACAAACAGAAGTAGGAATACAATTGTGGATCCACAGAAGGGCACAGAATAACAATTGACAGAGCCTGCCACCACAGAAAGCACATTCAATGAGCAAATAAAGGGTATACAATAAAACTCTAACACACCGAGTCATCTGTGTTAACTAAATTGCTTTCTGCGTGGGCTGCTAGTTAATTCTGCGATGGAACAGAGGGAGGGGAGGGGGCCGAGCGACGGAGGGAAGGCAGAGAAGGGGGGGAGGAGAAATGCGACACGGCGGGCAGGGGAGGGGGCGGAGTGGGGAGAGGGTGTGAAAGCAGCAGGGGCCTTTGAAGTGAAGCTAAGCTTCACTTCAAAGGTGTGGGAGGAGTGCGGCGAGGGAACAGACGGCGATTTGGTGATGTGCACGCGCATTTTAGGTCAATGCGCTTGCGCATTGACCTAACATCCACGGGCACAGCACCAAATCGCCCAGTTAGGTAAAGTCTGTTTAAGACGTTATATATCGAGCTCCCGCTCAATGCGCATGCGCATTGAGATAGGTTGCTCGACCTAAAAACCATGAACTCTTAATTCTTTAGCGGCACAGCGCCCTCTAGAGCACGTACTCAAGGCTCAAGCCCGCTTCCCAAAAGGGAAACTATGAGTGGTCCCTGTTCCCTGTCATTATTACTACGAATTTACTTATTTCCTAGCACGAATGAAAATGGCATGTTGAGGACAGAAGAGCAGCTGATCTTACTCTTATGTCCACTTACCTCAGCTATGCTTGGGTCATTGCAATTTTTCTAGTTTTTCTATTTTTCAGGTGATTGGCTGCGTCTGATCAAAGGAGCAACGAGCGAGACTCAATCAGAATATAGGCATCATGGGTAGCTAACAGGTTATTCACCTTGCAACAAGGATAACATTGGCAGATACTGTAGGTACAGGGCTATAATGGGCAGATATTATCAAGTACTGAGTACCTGCATTTTTTTTATTTGAAAGAGCACCAGTACTTCTCACATTGGTGCAATAATGTGTGATAGGGAATACTGGCAATTCTATATTTCTATTTCAAGTACTGTCCTGTTTGACATAACCATAGGTTTCAATACCCTCTGTGCTCAAAGGTGAGTGTACAGCAATATAGTGGGCACTGCACGAAATGACACCAAAATGAAAAAGAAAGGAACAGAACCGGCCATTTCAGGCCTACTTTTCCTATAAATCGGTGCTTAATTTGAGCCGGTGGTTTCCAGTGCTGAACACTGGCCCTTAATTCTCAACACGTGTCAGACTGCCCAAATTTAGAGATCTACCTAACATTTGTTTATTAAGTTAATTTACATTTAAAAAAATTACTAATACCTGTGGTACAAGCCATTCGTATAGCTTTGTGGGCCTAAAATAGTCTGAATTGTCACACTGCTAAGTGTGTGGTGGTTAGTAGGTGTGTTGGTACTCTTATTGTCAGTGCTGGTAGGAGGAATGGGTGGTGAAAGCTGCAATGGCCGTCTGACTAGAGCCCTGGCCCCTATTTTACAAATTAAGCACTGCTATAAGTGCTCTGTCTAACCCATCCCTAAGTCCCCTTGCAAGCAAAGAACAGGAACCAGGGATTTCTCTGAGTGAAGGTGACTTACAAAAAACAGTAGGTAAGCTGCTGTAGAACATTAGCAATTTATGCAGCTTACTCATACTTTCAGCTCCTCCGTTTTCAGGATGTGAGAATTGGAAAGAAAATGATGACGCGGCAGAAAATGTGCCCGTGCTTCTGAGACTGTAGCGCGTGTATGTTGTTTCCTCAGGCTGATTGATTCCTAGGGGGTGCAGCCTGGAGTGCACATGGAACAGTATGCTGTGGGGCAAGACAAGGATTTGGAGATTCTTGTAGTTCTGGTTAGTGCGTGCACCTACGGGGGTATATCGGTTCCTCTCTCCAACGTGACAAGTTTCAGACCAAAAAGTTAAACAAGAGTACAAACTAGAGTCAAACCAGCAAACACAGTGAATCTTTTTACAGCACCACAGGAAGTTGCAGCATAAAAATCAGTGTGATATAGAACGGAGTTAACTCGCAACATTGGGGGTTGTGTGATCTGTCTTCCATGACACTGCTGGCAGCACATTTTCTTTGGCTTACACCTTAAATTCGGATATTTCTTATTCTTTTGCTTTGCCGGAATATGTGTGACTCGATTACGTGACTCTTATTTTAATGTCTTGGCCTGCGATGGCTGCACAGACATGCGTAGTCGCAGGGGCGTAGGAGACACTAAAATTCTGGGGGGGACAGGGACAACCTTGTGGACTTTCAAGTGACCCTATACAAATCACCGCATGTTAAACAAATAGAATCGCATATATCTGAAGTGAAATATTGAGATAAGCAGGCATGTAGTCACAGTTTGCATGTATGCTTTATTGTTATTTACATTCACATAGTAATGAAGTAGTGTGGCTCACTGGTTAGAGGCGGCAGACCCGAGAGCAGAGGACGGCCCGGGACCAGGGTTCGATTCCCGGCGCGGCAGGTTTCTGGACCAGGGTCAGCGGACTCGATAATTCTCTCGCCTCGGTGCCCACTCTGATCAGCGATCACACTCGGCAACTCTGGGCATTAGCTTGCCTCATCTTCACTAACGGCCCCACCAGACCGCCGGGGATGCCTGGTCTCACCCTGGAGATACCCATTAAGGGACCATCTCTCAGGGAAGCCAGGAAGGGTTTCGCAGCGGTCGAAGCGCCTTGGGACCCTACGGGTAAGTAGTGCGCTATATAAATGCCTATACATACATACGTAATCAGACCAAATGTTAAGAAAACATGTATATGAATCTTCCATCTTCATGCACCAAGCAAACAAAGGTTGCCGGATCGGGTGAGGGCGTCATGTTTGCAAGTGCATTATGGTTTGAAAAGTTCCTGCTGCTGCATTTCTGGTCACCAGCAATTTTCAGGCAACAATAAAAATGTGAAGATAACTTCGGTGATTAATGTTCCTTATTGAGAGAGATAAGAGGTTTGGCTAGTGGAAGTTTTTACTCATGGTAAGGTAGCCACCGTGTGTTAATAAGCCTGCTGCAAAGAATGTGTACCATGCAGGTCACAAATGCTTATAATGTAAATAGGTCAGTGAGTTACTGCTTTTGTCTGAGAGGTTCTTTTGCTATTTGCAGTTTATCAGTTAAAATCCTAACAGTGAGCTATTACGTCACCAAAGAGCAGCATGAAAAATGCAAGGTATAGATTAGAAATTATGCTTTTTCCCCAGTATTTCATTATCCTAATGTTGGAAAATGGGTTCATTAGGCTGGAAATCAATTCTGATTATTAAAGAGAACCCCCAACCATGGTGTTATGTTTTAAATTATGAGTTTTTGTTTCTCTAGTGTTGCAAAGCCAGCCTGTGTCCTGGGCACTCCCCAACCTTTTGTGTACTGGTGGCACCTGACTGACTGACTAGGGCTCTGCCTAACCAGGCCCAGGGCCAGGGCCAGGGCCAGTGCTATGCTGACAGAGACACTTACAAATACAGTGAAAACACCTACATACACTAGGGTGCACCAGTGTTAGGTTACCCCTATGATTGGCATGACCTCTCCTACAAGGCCCTAGTACATAATAGGGCATGGGGATTGAAACTACCTTTAAGTCCCTAGTATATATTAGGGCATGGCAGTGTAGAGGCCAGCAGCCCTTCCTGCACTTGCATGTGTGCACTGCTGAAGCCTTCAGGAAGAAGTTCCAGAGGTTTGGAGAAGTTTGGAGCAACTTTGGAAAAAAGCTCCATAAGTGGACCGGCTCGCCCTGGCCAGCCAAGCCGGCAACCATCAGCCATGAGATGGCCTGCCGTTCAGGTTCCTTCTGCTGAAAAGCTATCAGGGGTCAGACTTCCAGAGTTTGATCAAGCGTAGGCGGAAACTCAAGCTGGCGAACCCTCACTGAATCTAGCCTAGTGAAAAGCATTGAGGGACCCGCAAGAAAAAGCTCTGTAAAAGTTTCTAATTCCGAACGTAGGAAAGGTGACCGGGACCAACCACAAGAGCAAGCCACCCACCATCAACTGTGTGCCAGCCTGGATCCCTGGCTCATACCGCTGGAAAGCTTCAGAGGTTGGACTTCCATAAGTTTGACTGGGAGCTCGTCACAAGGCAAGCCTGCGAACACTCACCGAATCAGGGCTGGGTGAGAGCTACATGAGACCCCGGGAAGAAAAGCTCCAGAAAAGTTTCTAATTCAGAAGGTAAAAACTTTGACCGAGACCTACCGCAAGGTGTAGCCCCGCAGGGCGTCATCGCGTTGAGCCAAAAACTTCGACTTTGAGCAGGTCTAGCGTGACCAGATGTACCAAAAGGGGCTATAAGTTTCTGTGTGTTATATAGTGCTAAATCTTTAAAAAGTCACATCCCAGGTTCCCAACATTGGATTTTTTTCCTTTTAAAGAGAAAAATATTTCCTATTTTTATAAATTGGTGTTGGATTTTTATTGTGTGTTGTGTCTTAATTATTTACTGAATGTGTGCTTTTAAATGCTTTATTTACCTTTCTTTGAATTTAAGCCCGCCTACTCACAGCCAAGCTGCCACGAATTGAGCATGGGAATAATTTTCGAAGACCGGTACTGAGCCGAGGTAGTGGCCTTATTGCCGGGGACAGATATACATTTGCCCCTACTATTAACCCACTTTCCAACATCCAGACCAAACACTCAAACAATACTGTCTACAAGTATGGATGACATGTGACTCCAACACCCTGTAGATTTAAGTAACATTTCCTATGCACAGATTTACACACCTATGATTGACTGCCTCTGTGTAGTGTGAGTGATGTAAAGTGCTGACACCCTGCACTGGTATGAGTGGCGCTATATAACAAATTAAATGCATCTGAGAGAGTGGTTATGGAGACTTGAGCAGCACTATAAAAGGGTGGGTAGTGAGGGAATCTGTGGCGGAGCTGGGTTGTTGAGTACCAAGGCTGTCTATTTGATTTCAGCTCCTGCCTTCTTCATCCACCAACATACTCCCCCCCTCCACATTATCTCACTCTTCCAGGTTCTTTCTCAGCTTTGCTTTCTCCCTTTTCTCTTTTTTACATATTTCCCTTCCTCCTTCTGCCCACAACTCTTGATGCCTTTCTCTCTCTTGTTTGGTTTTACAGTCTGATGGTTTAAATAATGTACCGGTCTCTAACACAGCATGCAGTTGGGCCTCACCTGCAGACACCAACTTAAATTACCCTTCATTAGCTTGCAGCCCACTAAGGAAATGCCAGAGTGGCTAGTCTGGTCCTTTCTGCATTGTATATCCTTCCTGAAGAGCAGATACAACATTTTCTCTCCTTTCTGCAAGACACACGTGTGAGAAGTTGGCCTGGTATATGATGTTCACTATTCTAGTGAGCACCTTGCACCAGTCCAAACAACCCTCATGGTGATGGTTGTAAAGTCAACCTTATAGGCCCGCTATCCTAGTGGTAGCATGGACAAAGCAGTCTTAGGCTAAACTTAGGAGGGCATGTGAAGCCAGCTGTTTTACCATATGTAACCCCTTTAAATACCAATTGAAAGGACACCACACAGGATATATATAAAATATATATATGTATTTATTTCTAGACAATCCCTCTGAACTCTTTATGAGGTCAGAGGCACAAGCACATAACAAGATACTTACTTAAAATACAATAAGTTGCACAAAATACAGTAGGGCCCTAGGGGCACGCTAAACCATATACTAAAATAGTGGTATAAGGACCACTACACGGAAAGTGAATAGGCCTACAGTCTAGGGAATCGCTGGGGCTACGCTGTACTATCAAGAGTTAGGAAGCAGGAGGCCCACGTTGGGCGTGTGCAGAGTCTTTACTCACACGCAAGTTACCATAGAGAATGAATGGGAACGTAAAAGAGGGAAACAAGTTCTTTTAGGGCACTTCTGACTGAACTCAATGAAAGTTACTTGAAACCTAGACAGTTGGATAGTCAATAGGAGCACCGGAGTACTCACGTTACCTCACCCACAGGAAGCAGGTGCATAGGTGTCAAAGTGTGTCGGGTTTCGTCGCTGAATCCTATGGAGCCTTGAAGAAAGATGCTGCAGGCGACCAGGAGAGAAGTGTCCGGTTGGATCCAAGGGCGAATCGAGGATGAAGAGTACCTGAAAGAGGGGACAGAGTCTGGGTCACTAGCCAGTGACCAGGAAGGAACCAGGCGATGTCGTGAAGCAATCAAGTGATGTCATGAATCTGGTCTCTGCAGCCACGTGGACCAGGAGGCGTCAACGACAACCAGGAGTCAGGCACGGACTGTCCCACAAAGGCTCTCGCTGTCGGTGGTGTCGGCTTCCGGATTGGAGTCAACAAGCCTTGACAAAGGCAACCCACGCAGGAATCGAAGTTGGCTTCTTAATCAGACCAGCAAGGTCTGATGGGCTGCTTCTTTTCAGGGAAGCAGGGGCCAGTCTGGAGCAACCAGACCAGTGGTGTAAATTCAAAGATTTGTCGCCAAGATAGCCACTAGCCAACGGGCAAGTGACCGGGCAGACTCATTGAGCAGGAAAATGTAGAAGGGCCCCACGCAGAACTCGTGGAGTGTGCAGGGCTGATCTTCGCTGCAGATGATGCTCGGGGCTGGGGCTTCTCAATCCCCAATGCACAGCTTCGAGGGTGCCTCAGAAGCTGTACGGTACGCAAGTCGCTGACTTTTCAAGATGGCCAGTCCCATGTCTCGCGTCGCCTCCACGGGTCTCAGCTTTGCTGGGGCTGTGGATCGGGCTGAAAGAAGTCTGAAAGTCCAGTTCTTGTCAGGCTCTGTGCTCGGGCTCCGGCGGGAACGTCGCAAAAAAGCAAGCCGTTGATCGCTGGATGGTGCCTGCTTGTGCAGGGTGGTCACTCCTTGACTACAAGGGAGATTCTTCAGTCGTCTTCTTGCAAAGTAGATCGTCGAAGGTTCAGAGTTTCGTTTCAGAGTTTCAGTCAGGATAAATCTAAAGTCTTGGGACTCAGCTCCTACCTATATACCAAATTTAGGGGCTGGATTACCTGCTAGGTCCCTCCTATGGGTGGGACCAAGGAAGGGGGTGGTTACACCCCTTTCCCTTTGTCCAGTTTCACGCCAGAGCTGGGGCTGGAGTGCCCCAGCACCGGTTTGAACTGGACTATGCATGGGACACCTTGTGTGCCCCAGGCAGTGTCTCATTTCTTTCAGCCCTCCCTGCCATAATACACAAGAGCCTGTCTGGGGTGGTGCTAGCACCTCCCAAGACAGGAAACCTATTGTCCAAGCCTCCCTCGCTGGAAGGAATCCCAGCAGCAGGAGGTCAGACTTGTGTCTGTGGCAGCAGCATCTATTTTGTGATGCTGAGGCTCTGGTTAACTTTACCCGGGATTAGTAGGAACAACATGTCTTCTCCCTCTAGAAGGGTGGAATGCTACCCCCGTCGCCAGAACTGGCGAGGGGGTAGTATTCCAAAGCGTATGACACCTTACTCGACATGTTTTGATAAAGCCAAACCAGAGTTAGCATTTAACTGTGAGGTTCATAATGCACTTAAGAGTATATGGTATGGCTATATCCTAGAACAGCTATAAGGACATGGTTCCGAAAGCTGCAGATAGGCTCAGGTCATGCTAGAGCACCATCTCACATAAAACCAAGCACTCTGCCTCCAGGATTGTTAAGGCCTGCCATAGGAGTGACTTATAGGTATATATGTGTCTAGATATAAGGTTAGATATAGGAACACTATATCTAAGCAAGGGGTGATTACACGTCCTTGCCCCAGCTGAGTGATCAGCCAGTAGTGTCAATGTGGGTGGCCAGCCAGGGGTGGCATAATACATGCTGCAGACCCTGGTAGGCCTTGGATGCACCTATGTCCTGGGTACCTATAGTACACTGTACAGGGGCTCATAAGGTGACCCAATACCCAATTGGAGATGTATCTAAAGTACATGGAACCCATTTTACAGAGAGAGCAGATCGCCTGGGGCCCTGATTAGCAGGATCCCAGGCCAACTAAGTCGAAAACCAGCTAAACACTAGGCAAAAAATCTGGGGTAACCATAGTCAGGTATCCACCTTCCTACAACAAGGACCCAAGCCTTCTCCCTTCCCCATGACGTAGCACAGAAACATTACATATGACCAAAATAGGGCCACATGGTCAACCTCATTTCAAAGTCCCTGTCCTCTTTCTACCCAAAACTTAAAGACTGATTACGATAGCAGTCGGACCTCAGTCCACCCGCCATCGAATTGGAGAATGGGACCACTCGCCTACAAAGCGGAGGCCTCACGATAGGCATTTCAATGCGACTGCCACAATGGTGTTCGCAATGCCTATCTTTTACATTGGGCAGGCGCTGCTGGCTGCATCACCCGTCGCAGTGTAAAAAATGGGACATCTTACATATATCACTGCACTACGTGGCAGTGCCACATGGTGCAGTGATATATAGGGGGGCACCATAGGTGCCCGTCAGGTCCCATGTCTGGGTGCCGGGGGTAAAGTGGTCTGCTACGGGCCCCCAATGTCCTTTTCCAGCAGCTTTTCTATGGCGGGCGAACCACCATGGATAGGATGGTGGGTAAAGGGCATCATAATCCCTACTGCGGTGCCTGGTAGGCACTACCAGCATTGTAGGAACTACGAGCCCCTCCGCCACAGAGGAAGGCTCAAGGAGCCCGTTCGGTGCGTGGTGATCGGTTGTTCCGACTGCCAGGAAACCACCTGCCATTATAATATGGCGGGCAGTGATACAATCACTGATGGCGGTGGGACCATCACTGACGGGTGATGTAGCAGTTCCACCTCCATTATAATCAACCCCTAAGTCTGGTGTGCATGGGAAACAACCTTTACAACGCAACTTTTACAACGCACTACCATTACAACGAAACCTTTACAACGCAACATCCATTACAAAGCATGCCATTACAACGCAACCATTACAGCGCATGACACTACAACGCATACCACTACAACGCATGTCATTACAACGCAGTCATTACAACGCATACCATTACAACGCATACCATTACAACGCATACCATTACAACGCATAGCATTACAACACATAGTACCCTTACACAATCCAACACTTACCCTACTGTTGCACCCCCTGGAGTTAGAATAGTAATTTTTACCCCTACACTATCCAATACTTACCTTACATGCAATGTAATGTTATGCGTTGTAATGGTATGCATTGTAAAGGTAGTATGCGATGTAATGGAATGCGTTGTAAAGGTAGTTTTTAAAATTTCGTTGTAATGGCATGCGTTGTAATGGATGTTGCGTTGTAAAAAATGCGTTGTAAAGGTATGGGTTGTAAAAGTATGCGTTGTAACGCCATACATCCGGTGTGCATGCAAATCCTACATTGCCAACCCCTGGTAAGTTGCACTACTAGTGCTGAAAAAGGCCAATGGAGGCACCAATGGGTGAGGTGGACTGGCCTAAAAGGACTTGTGACCTCAGTGACAGTCATTGTCGCTCTAGTGTGTGCTTCTTTGTATGCCTGCCCGCAAGACTGGAGGTGAGCTGCATGGATTGTGGTGGACAGGCCTTCAAGGTTAACTCACACTTGCCACCATTAGGGTCCACATGCTGGTGCTAAGACACCAGGGCTTCTAAGGTCTATTGGGCCTTCTAAAGTGTAGCATCGGAATGTACTCTGTCAGGACGGTGGTCTGGTGGACTGGTCATGAAGGCTGAACATGGTTCTCCAGTTCCAAATTTGGCAGCTCTGGCCAGAGTGCCACATCCTCTCCCCCACTGAACACCATACTGCCCCACTGGGAGAAACTCGCACTGCCTTCAGCTACAACCCAATTGTGCTGCGACTCAATTCAATTTATGCATTAGACAATAGTAAAATGCTGCCTGAAAAAAGTAATACCACCCTGAAAAAAGCAAACACGCATAGCGAATAAAAGGATGAGCAAAGCATGTGAAATGTAAGCAGGAACAACATGGTTACCGTAACAGTTTTAAACTCATTATTCAGAAATCAGTAAGTGATTTTGCCTGATAAGTTCTGGACATAACTACAGAACCAGTAACGGACCTGTTTCAATGTCGATTGCTTATATCCTTACAAAATGTAAGCAGTTTGGATTAAAAAAGACCACACCCCTAAACACAGAGCTGCGGTACAGATTTTATATGCTAAAATCATTAAAACAGTTGAAAACGACAATATTAAACGTTTTCCACTCCACCCATCAACAAGGCATTGTAGTCCCTTTAGGAATGGTGCACTTCCCCACCCTGGGAAAACAATGTTAGTCAAAGAAAGAAGATAAAAAGAAAGTAGCTCTTCACTGGCAAACTATTTAACGTGGTGCTAATGTGTGTGGTGCGAATAACACCAATCTGGCCTGTCTGCGAGCACTCTATTGCTTTATTTGGTTATTTAATTATTTTTCATATTTTGATACTATTTTTCTCTCTGTCCCGAGGTTGTACTTTGGAACAGAAAACGGTCAGAAAATGGGGACATTTCCAGGCAAAGTGTTCTTCTCGTTTTTGGATCCATTTAACACGGAACAAATAAAGAACAGGAGAGGCAAGAGAGAGTACGTAACAGCTGTCTCTTGAAATCAGCACTTAAGGAGGAGCTAGACAGAGACAGAAAGATGGAGAGAGGGGACGAGACAGCTGCTAGAGGCAGAGCAGAAGCGGACACTGTTCTTGCCTTCTCTGGGCATGAAGGAAAAGAGACAAGAGTTTGTTTTCCTTCTCTACAACACCCACTCCCCCCCCACAGACCGGCCAAGCCTTATTGCAGCATAACAAAGGACAAAGAGGGCGGGTGGCCTCTTTGACTGCAGGCAGGTCACAAGTCAAGTACAGGGCCATTAGGTAGCGCTTTCGAGCGCTAATGGCCCTATGAATATCAGAAGGGAGAGGGGAAATTCTTTTGTCCCCTCGTCCCCCCCACCCTGGTCCCCCGTGTCCCCCCCCACTCCAAAATCTGGGGGGGGATATATCCCCCCCGTCTCCCACACTTCCTACGCCCATGCGTAGTCGAGCTGGTGAGATTTAATGATCCGGAGTACGTTTCACTAGCGAGGTTAAGCTCTGTCCCTCTTTTTCATTGGCTTGCGTCACTGTTCATGTTAAACGGTGGCCAGCCATTGAAAAAGAGGTCCCAGTGACGTACTTTTCTCTTTAAGCCCCGTCCTTTTCAGACTGGCTTACTTGACTTACTGCTGTGGTAAAAGGTTTCTTATCTTTTTTATGAGGCGAAACAGATGGCCCCATAAAGAAGATGATAAACTTTTTACCACAGCAGTAAGTCCGGCTCTAAAAGAGAAATGTGTACGTCCTGTGTCATGGCGAGCGCTTGTTAACTGTGGGGCGACATTTTTTTCTTCGAGAAGAGACGGGTGTCGTGATTCTCTTTTAATGTCTTCATTTGCCTGATGACTATTTCACTGTGGGATGGTATTTCCCTTTAGGAATTGACTTAAAAAATGAACGTGCTGTTTATCTGTCCGTCGTTACGTCCAGCGCGGCCACTGCGAAAGCTGACACCTGAGGCCATTGGCTATTTAAATGCTCTCATTAGCCAGTCTTTTATCTGAGCGTTTTCATATCACCAGCTGCCGGGTTTATCACCCGGCAACCGTAGGCAACTTATATTTGCACATCGAGGTAATTTAGTTTTCACCTAGAAGTATGACCGCCCTTTTAATCAAATTATAAATCTATTAAAAGTTCCCATAAAACGATGTGGATGGAAACCAGACTTCTCTGCGGGAATGCAGCGATGCGTCTGGAGCCAGGGAAGGATTGAGAGGGGGGGATGCGGACGTCGAGGAGGTGTGAGCAGACTTGTGCTGCGCTTGCAGATGGAGGTGGGAGCTCTTGCTTTCATCCCCGTCGCGAATGCGCCTTTCTTCGTGCCGTTGTGCATTCTATTGTGCACATGTCATTTGCATTCAGGGAGAGGTTCTTGACACACATGCCCTGTTTCCTCAGCTAGGACTTGAGTGAAGAATGAGTATGTCACCACACTCACTACAGACCCACCGGGCTCCAGGGAGTGGGGGATTAAGGGTATGGCTCGGTGCTCGTGAAAGAGAAAGTGATGTCTGTTGAAATGAGTGTGTTAAAAAATGGCATTTTGACAATAAGGTTGACTGACGGCTCATGTAGGATCACAACATCAACGGAATGCGAAAACCAACTAATTTCTGCGTAAGTAGCTGGTTTTCGTAATCGAGAAAACTCTCTGGTACGCCTTTTCATCAACTTTGAAAGGACAAAAGGTGGTGTCAGTGTTGGAGTTGGAGACCGTAAACAGGTTGTCCTGTCTTACAGTGCATGAACTATACTGCCAGGGTCCGAGGTAGAGTGGGGTGTAGTGAAATACGTTGGAGGACGGTAGGTCTGGGGTCGATTCTGTCATGCAGTAGGCAAAAGACTGCCCCTCGCTTGCAGACATGTCTGAGCTATCCGCCTATCTGGAAATCCCCAGGTGCGTCCAAGGACAGTTTAAATTTGTGCCTGACGGAGGCGCAGCGACGCCTTGGAATTAGCACTCACCACGCTATAGGAATAGCCAGGAATGAGAGAATTGGCGCTCTGTTCGCCTTTGGCCCACAGGCACCTTGTCCTGGCACAGGTGCAGAGGACGGAATTCGGGCACTCTCCCTGCCAGGTTCGGCCAGCTGCGTCACGGCTTGGCGCTCGCTGGAGATGTCGCCCCTAGGCCGGGAGGAATGCCTGGACGTGCTTGTGCAGGGATCTGGAATCTCACCTCACCCGCCACCTCACCCATACCCCACAATCTCACCCCCCCATTACCCCACAGCCTCACCCCTGCCTCACCATTGACGCACAGGTTTACGTACTTACCCTTATGCTGCCCCACAGGCCCTTTCAGGTCCAGGAACATTATTTAACATCAATTGGTAGCCACACCTTCGATGCTACCGTTCCTGGAAGAGTTGGACAGGCCTGCAAAAGTTTAGGATGGGCAGAGTCTGAATGATGTGATGTGGGCAGGTTTGGCATCATGGTATTTAAACCCTGTATATGGGTTCTATACTTGTTTGTTCGCTCTTGTCCCCTCAAGGACCAACTGTAAAGGGAGCGGGAAGATAGGGGCTTGAGTGCTGATTGGAGCAAACTGATGACACAGGGCAGTTACCTGCTTTGGTGAGGGTGGGAAGGGCGTTATTGTAGATGTTTGTGTGCGTTGCATGGTTACTCCGTCCTCGGAAGGTATATACAGAATCCTTTTAGATGCTCTTCTCGTTCGTGTGCTTTATCGGAAATACAACTGAACAGGAGGGGTTCAAATGACGTGACTTATTGTGTTGCTTTTGTTTTCCACTTTCGCTTTTTGGAGCGAGACCTATTGGCTATGCTTTCCACTTTCGCTTCACATTGGCACTGTTCAGTGTTATTGATCCCTTCACCCTGACAACGTCGGATGGACTATCACCCGTGCACCCCCGGTTGGCCCGGCAACCGCCAAGTCATTGAGTAGCAAGCCGGGCAGACTTGTGCCATTGAATGAGAAAAGAGGAACTGCCTGCACCGCACCCAATTATAGTTACATACTTCACCATATGCATTTTACACCCCCTCCCCACCCCCCCCATGTTTATCAGGAATAGTACGGGTTTTTGTCGAACGTTTTGGCCATCGTGAGAAATTGTAAACACCTTCATCTCCCCTCCCCCCCCCCCGCCGCCATCCAATGCGATTTTCAGTCCCAACATTTTCAGCTTAGTTACTTGGATTTCTATAGGGGTTCGATACATTAAAATAGTAGTCACAAACAATATAGGTAGTCAGAATGTGCGTGCGGCTCTGTGTGTGTGGCTCTGTGTGTGTCTGTGTGTGTGAGTGTGGCTCTGTGTGTGGCTCTGTGTGTGCGTGAGTGTGTGTGTGTGTGTGTGTGTGTCTCTGTGTGTGTGAGAGAGACAGCCGTGTGAGAGACCTTTTATTTATGTTTTGGTTTTTGAAACATAAATAAAACGCATAGTTATTTGAAATGTCAATAGCTCAAACTCGCGTAAATACGCCGTCTCACATTTGCGAGAGATTAAGCTATTGGCTTTGCAAATGACGATGCCATTTATTTATCTGTTTTCAAAACCAACACATACATAAAAATAATTGTCTTTTACAATGCCAATAGCTCTAACTTTTGCAAAGGCGAGACCGTTGCATTGTAAATGCTTGTTTACAGCTTTATGTTAAGTGGTTCAATGTCACTGCAGTCACTTCAAGTGGCTCGGAATGCACAGTAAATGCTGACGTTGAACCGCATAATTTCTTGAAGCGTGGCGTGGTACAGTCTAGCCAAATTCAAGGCGGTGTAAGTATTCTTCAGACTAGAGAATTTAATGAAGTTCTTAATAAAATACCACTGTAAACAAGCAACTCTAGATAGATACAGTTTGCGGAAACACAGCAGATGACTTTGACCCTCAGGAAGGGAATGCTTGCACCCCCAGTGACCTGGCTGCTTGTTAGTCTTCTGAAATCTCTTCGCTGAATCAGATTGGACTTGGCTGATAAAAGGAATCCGGCTACAGTTAAAGAGATTGCAGTTTTTGTAAGCACTATGGCTGTCACCGAGCAGGACCTGTGCATGGCGCAAAGCACTTTGAATTTGATTCTAGATTCCAGCAGGAGCCAGTGGAGTGTTTTGCCACAGAGGGCTTTATTTTCGGTGTCTGAGACTAAGCCAGGGCATAATCAAGGTGTTTGATTACCAAAGCTTGGGTTACTTAGACCCCATATTGAGTGTGTAATAGCCAACAGTAGGTTGTACCTGATTACTAAGTGTGGAAACGTGGTCTTTCAACAGTAAGAACAATTTGAACTGTTTTCAGCCTCCTGAGATCAGGTGTGTGGGTCACAAATAGAAGGCAGACATGTATATTCAGAGCTCCCAATCTGTAATTTTGCTTATTGGTAACATACCCTGTTTTCAGTGTGCATGTGTGAGTTTTCATGTCTTATGTGTGACCCCCTCCCACCCCCGTGACACTTCCTGGACATCTAAGACTGGTGCACTTTTTTCCCCTACCCCCTTACTCTCTCACTCCATTTTCCTTTTCTTCTATGCTCCTTAAAAGTTTTTACTGGTATTATTGGTGACTTGTAACTGATGTAAGTTTTCAACTATGTGGAACCTTATGTAAAGCGCTCTGATACCTTCGGGTCTAGCCAGCGCTATATAAAACTCATTAAATAAAATAAAATAAATGTCCATACAGTATTGTTTATTTTATAGGCTACCCACGTTTTGTGCTAGAATTACCCAACTGTTCGAACAATTCATGATTACTGCACATAACGCACAGATATTAAGAACGTCTCTAATTATGCATACCCGCTGCCCAAATGCCTATAAAACATGCTCACTCCAGACAGTGCTGGAAATGGAAAAATAGAAGTGCATCTACCATCTATCAGAGTGCCTGCTTGTTTCTGGGAAGTACCAGCACTCTCCAATTAAACGCATTTCCTCACTCTTGAGAAGTGCAGGTATTTTCCCTTTTAAAATACACAAGTGCCAGTACTGCGTACCGGACAGTCCCGGCCCATTTAAAGCACTGGCTCCACACAATTAGCAGCAAAAGTACAGTATTGTGAGTGATCAGTGCACAGAGGCCTATCTCGTACCCAACACTTCATAGCTGTTCTTAAATCATGCTTGAATTAGCAGAAAATAGCCAATAACATTCAAGGTTGTTCTGAATGAGGATCCCAAAATATGGTTATCCTAGGGCCCAAAAAATTCTTAAGACAAGACTGCTTGGTAGTCCTCAGTAATCCCTCTACTTTTTCCCAGAGTAAACCTACTGCATTATTCTCTCAGCTGCCTAGTATCTGTTCTTTTACTAGTTCCCTCATTGTTCACTTTTAAGATTGGGCATTAGCTAAGACCTTTTGATTTTACAAAAAAATATGTATAATATACTTACATATAAGGGTTTTTAGCCACTGGTCTTCAACCATTGGTCTGTCTAGTCATTCACATCATTTTGCTTCGACCCACTACAACATACGATTCAGAAAAGGGGGTGGTGATGGACAGAGTATCTGAATTAAACAGAACACTCATACCCAGTCAACAGATCAGGGCTTGATCCATCACCGTTTTTTAGCTCACTGCACCATCCCAGCTCAGAACCTGGCTATATGCAAATTAGACTGTCCCTGGCCCAGTGCATCATGGGAACAGGGCAGACCAAACTACCAAGCCAATTCTTATACTGGGTCAGGATTCAAGCAAGCCGGGCCGAAGACGGCTGAAATGCCAGAAACCTGTCCCCGGTAGCTTGTCTCCTTTCTGGTGAAGAATTGGCTAGGTAGTTTAGTCTGCCCTGTTCCCATGATGCACTGGGCCAGGGACAGACTGATTTGCATATAGCCAGGTTCTGAGCTGGGATGGTGCAGTGAGATAAATAACGGTGATGGATCAAGCCCTGATCTTTGGACTGGGTAAGAGTGGTCTGCTTAATTCAGACACTCTGTTCATCACCACCCCCTTTTCTGAATCACTACAACATACAGCATGGGGCAGTGGGTAGTCCCCTTTCTCATCAGGAAATCAAATGTGGGTATGGTCCTTATGAGCCATGCCTGTAGTATCACAAGAAATGTACTAGACCATCAAGCATAGAAATATTTAAAACAATTAACCCACTGTATCAGGCTTTAACAGAAGCAGGACACAGGAGCTCTGAAGGGACCCGATATCAATTATCCAATGCAGCATCAATAGAGATTTTAGATACAGGAAGTAGCATGGTTTCCGGAGTACCTCATTATGTGAAGTACCCACTCGAGCCACGCTAATTGCCATTACTATGGCTATAACCTTTACAAAGTTTCTGGATGTAGCACATTTAGACTGAAGTAAAGGACCTTGTACAGATGGCACTGGTGAAATAGAGAAAACATTTACCAAGGCTCCCACACTGGGATGTAATTGAAGATATCTGGCAGAGAAGCAAGTCTGCCTTCTTGATAGATTCATTTGAGCTTGTGCACGTTATTTTTAGATCACTGGAGAAGAATGTACAGCTTCTTGCAGATAGCCTCCACCCGCCTAAAGATGTCTTGTTTTCTACCCATGTCTGAGACCATACCAGAATAATTGCGACAAAGCAGTTTGGAATGATCTGGTTTAGTTTTTATAAAGTTTGATGTAGGGACAGAGCCCTCACGAAAACACTTTCAAATGGATTTTATAGCCCCAGCAGTAGAAGCTGTAAGCAGGGTATCAGTCATCACAAGAACATTTATGGAGTCCTTCAAAAGAACCTAATAGGAACCATCCAAGGATGGCACACACTTTCCAGAAATAAATCAGAATGTATTGGGGCCAATACCTCTTCTGCCCAGATTACCTTGGCTCACCCTAAAAGCACGTAAATCTGAGTTAAAAAAAACATTTTGTGCGCTATGGAAGAGGTAGGAATATGTAATTTAGAAATCCCTAAGCCTCTCAAATAACAATGAGAGTTGGCACTAAATGTAAATGTAGAGACTTAGCAGTGCAAAAGGTGTGCAAACGGGCCCGATTGCTAGCTGGCATTCTATATATTTTTTTGTAAACAGAGAATGCTTTTGAGTGTCTCATTGCGTATACCTCGAGGTCATGTCCTTTTTCACAGACTTCGATTGTAGAAGCTCACAGTTCACAATGACTTATTTGTAACCCAAATAGCATATACCCAGAACAGGGTTTGCCCTACAGCAGGCTGTTATGGCCTCTAGTCTGGCCTGTAGTCTTTATTTGAAAGTTCTTTGGAGTGTGTGATGCTAAGTGAGTGAGTATTCCCCCAGGGGCTTCTGGAAGCCTGAGAGTAGAAAGAACTCCGCACGGGGAAAACAACTCCTGGTTTGGTTCAACACTGGAACATAACTGAAATGTCTAATAAAGCCATTGAAGAAATCATCTTAAAGCAACGTCTGTTGCCTTCACAATACTTGATTTAACACTTGCATTTGAGAAAATAAAGACAACAAAATTCCCATCTTCTCCTGTTTACCTGTAGGCTTGTCCAAGGCTTTTATATGCATCTATAAAGTCCGATTTCTGCTTTAATGCTTCTTTGAACGTTTCAATAGCTTCCTGTGAAATATTCAAAAGATCCACACTCAGTATTTTGTTTCTTTGAATAAATTAGAAAAACAACACTTTACATAGTTTACTCACCTCAGCTCAAAAAGGAGGATTATGCACAGCATATTCCAATTGCATACTGTGAGTTTGAGGTCCTCATTTCAGATGCCCTGGAGTTTGGTCCAGTATCTCAACCCCCCTGCCATGCCCGCCCAACAATTATCAGCCGACTGAGAGTGGGAGCCTGAGAGTTTCCTTAGAAATGGGGAAATACTACAATTCTCCAGCCATAGATTATAGTTATAAGCCAACGTCACCATAAACAACTATATCACCCACAACTGGTGTTGACTATAATTGTGCAATACAACTGAAGCCTGTTTCAGTTTCTTCCTCTTATTATATTCCTGACCATGCTACATCTTTGGTTTGGCCAGCAGTGAAACACCAGTACAGTCTGTTTTTCTGCCTACACCAGCTGAGATTCACTGTTCAATTTCTTGTGTTTTCTTAAAAAAGAATGAACATTCAGAACTAGGTATGCACATATAAAGTGGTCATCTACGCTAACAAATCTCAACAGGGCAGCGACAATTATCAAACATACCGTTTTAGATACAACTGAACAATACCACTGTAAAATATACACATGCTATGAAAAGACAAAAATAATTTCAAAATCTAAAAAATATGTCTCAACAAAAAACACAATCCTGAACTAAGCTCAAATACCTAAGCATTCTTGGTGAATATAAGTCAACAATAAGAAAGGAAAAACGAAATTAAAAAATGACTCAGACAAATGCTGCAATCAACATTACATTTTTATTGAAACAATGGGATAACTTAATTAAGAAGCCAGAATGGTGAGGTTTTCTCAACACATTGCCAGAAAACATAGAAAGAAAGCCTTAATGAACAAGGGCAAAAATATCCTTATGAAACCAAATCTACTTGAAGAAACCATAAAAGAGGAGAAGGGTCATAAAGTGAAATCAGATTCAATGGATGAATTAAGGGAGTATTTGTACAAATCTAAAGGAAAGAAAACTTGCAGCCCAAGTAACATATTAAATATAATTTCTAAACAAGGCTCACACCATATTCTGGTACAACATCACATTGGGAACTCCTACAGAGGTAATCATCAAGTGGACATCCTCAGCCCATATCACAACAGGGGGCTTAAAACAGTCATGTAAACATATTTTTGCAGCTTTGTGACCACAAACATATGGAGTTCCTGATTGACAGTGACGCTTTGCATATAAGTAACTTATCCAAACGCCGAATTACAGAAACTTTCTGCACCCAATAAACTCGGTTCAGCAGATATTAAAACAACATGAACTGGGTTAAAATATTTGCTTGCTTTATTAAGTCCACAAAGCATGTGACCTAATAGGATACTGAGGACCAAACATGGACCTACTGGAGACAAGAACAGGAGATTCAACGTGCAATAAAATCTGCATATGACTTAAACAGTTATAAGATGTATTCATTTACCAAGTAAACATTCAGTTCGCAGCGCAATAGCAATTGATGCTTAAAACTGAATGCTGATTGGGTTGGAACATAAAACAGAGCAGCAAGAGGTTGCTTTGAAGGTAAGAGTTCCATTTTGTCTGCCATTGGCAAATACTTACATAAACATAAAAGACTTGACAAGCCCTCAATTGATATACACATGCACAAACGTATTTGTATATTGATTGGTATATGTGTGGTGATGTGGAAATGTGTGATAGTGGGTTAGAAATGGGGGTCTCTAGTTGGCAGGTTGTTACCCTGTCCAAATAGGGACTCTTCTTCATAGACAGGGTAAGGGGGATACACTTCTAAAATAACCCTGGCTCACCCCCTTGGTAGCTTGGCCCGCGCAGTCAGGCTTATCTCAAAGGCAGCGTGTAAAGCGTTTTCACATAACCAGTGTTAATACAGTGAAAACACTATAGAAGGCAACCACACCAGTTTTAGAAAAATATCCAATATTTCATCTGTACAAAACAAGACCAAAACGAAGAAAATCCATCATACAGTTGTTAAAATTATCACTAAGCGAAAATAGACATTTAAAAAAAAGTTCCTTGAAGTTGATAGCTCCGTCCGGGCCTATCACGGCATCATGAACAACAAATCCAAACAATTCTGGCTGACTGCGGCCTTGTGGGCTAGCTACGATGTCGGGAAGACCCGCAAACAATACCTTTAGAAATGCAGGGCGCTGGGGACGTCACGATGTGCCTTAAAGAGCTGGTGTCCATTTCGGAGGTCGGTGCAGGAGTCGTCGGGCCCTAGAAGTCACATGTGTTGCAGATCGAACTCCGTGCGGTTGAAGTCAGGAACGCTGCTGTCGGCGGGCATACGAGCTGTGGTGCGAAGTGCAGCTTGCAGTGCCCTCAGGTCGCGGTGCAGGCAGAAGCTCAGTGACAGTTGATGAGATCAGGGCTGTGGTGCAAAGTGGTGCGGTGCTCGTTGTGGGGATAGAAGGTCACAGTGCAGGCAGAGTCATCGTCATTGCTGAACCACTGTCGTGGGCTGACTAACTGGAATCGATTGTGCCAGTAGGCCAAGACCTCGGTGTGGGACGGGGCGGAGCGTCATGTAACTTACAAGCAGTGTCATCCAACCAAGGCACAAGCAGCAGTGTCAATGTCAGTGTGAAGTGCCGTTGTCAGTGATAGCAAGGCGAGAGTGTGAAACGAGGTGCTGCAAAGTGCAGTGCACACAGGTCACCGTGCAAGCAGCGGCTCTGTAGCGGCGTCTGCAAGACCAGGGTTCCAGTACAGTGGTGCCCTTTGCGGTGTCTTCAGGACACGGAGTCGAAAGTGCAGTTGTTGATGGCATCTGGTTGCTTTTTCTTCAGCGGCAGCACAAAACACACAGTTCCCAGTGCTGGTAGAAGATGAACTTGAAGTCTTTGCTGTTCCTGAGACTTCTTGAACAGGGGACAAGCTCTACCACAAGCCCTTGGAGAAACTCAAACAAAAATGTAGCAGAAAGTTCAGTCCAGTCCTTTTTCTACCCAAGACCGAAGCAGCTACTGCAGGCCAACACAGCAAAGCACTCTGCAAAGTGGTAGTCTCTCCTCACAGCTTTTCCAGCTCTTCTTCTTGATAGGTTCCTTGATCCAAAAGAGTTCTAAAGTCCTAGGGTCAGGACCCCAATGTTTATAACACATTTTCTCTTTGTGGCAAGGGTCTCTGAGCCCAGTCCAAACCAGCTCTACCCTCTCTGGCCCAGCTTCACTACAGGAGGTGTAGACAGAAATGTGCAGAGGAGGCACCGCCTATTCAGGTGCTAGTAAAAACTCCCACTACCACTCTTAATGCAGACCAGGCCTATTCAGCCCAAAAATGAGTCACCCAGGAAAGGCAGGACACACCTCAACCCCCCTTGTGACTGACTACAGTGAATGCACATCCCCAGCCCCTGTCACTCAAAAACCAGACAGTCAATACACAAACCAGCAGAGGCACACAGAATGGTTAAACAAGAAAAAGCCTACTTTCTAAAATTTCAAACACACAATTTAAAAACCATCTCCCTAAAAAGATGTGTTATTAAAATCTGAGTTCAGAGAGCTTAAACTCCATTTCTCCATCTTGTCCCAATGGAAATGTATACTTGTAAGATGTTACAAAGCAACTCCCATGTTAGCCTATGGGACACATAGCCTTTCAATAGTGAAAAACAAAACTTGCAGTATTTCACTATCAAAAAATGTCACACATAACCAGGACATGTCCTACCTTTCAAATACACTGCACCCTGCATGGGAGTAGCTTGGGCCAACCTGTGGAGGTACCTTACATGTAAGAAAAGGAAAGGTTAGGGCCTGGCAAGTGGGGGCACTTGCCAGGTCCACATGGCCATACAAAGTGTGCACAGTCAATGCAGGGGGAGGTCTGAGACACCTCTGAAAGGCTACTTGTGTGAGAGGCACAACCAGTGCTGCATGTCCACTAGTAGCATTTGATTCACAGGTCCCAGGCACACACAGTTCACTGTGCTGGGGATTTAATAGTAAACTAAATAAGCCAACCATGGAGACACAAACCATAAACACAATTTACAGTAGGGGCACTTGCACTTTTTACACTGAACAGCAGTGAGAAAGTGTGCAGAGGCAATAAAACCAGCAAAATGAAGTCCAACATACCATTGAAAACAGGAGGACAGAAATCAAAAAGACAGGGGAAACAGATGGCAGGTCTAAGAGTGGTGGTAACAGGTGGGAGCGTATGAGTCAAGCATGGCCTAAGTACCACACAACTATAGTTATCTGGAGCACCCCTGGCATTCCTTCTCTTTCAAATTTATTGAGGACCTGCAAGCAGTACAAGTGCTGATGCAGCGCATCCATTTAGTGAAATCAGATACTTTGTAACAACTAAAGGAGATTTCGTTTTTTGGACCAGGGTTTTTCTGCAGATTGTGATGGGAGTGCGTTGACTGCTGTAAATCAACATCTGAGACCGAGGACTACAGTCTGTATCCATATATGGGTTGGCATTCACTGCTGCAGTAGACATGCATGTACATTTATCCTCTTGGTATGATCAGGAAACAGATTTTCAAAGTGAGAAGCAACCAGAAGGAGGGATTTCTGCTCCGATTCCAGCAAAGAACTGAGGGAATCAGTCAAGTATCAGTGGACAGCTGAAAATCATCTGATGCACATACGGAAATTTGGCGATCATAACCTGCTTCTCACTCCTACTCTTACTGATGATAAGATGATACTTCCCATTATGATATTTGCCCCCAAGGCTGCCACAGTCATTCCCTCAGTTTATTGAATAGTACATAATTGAGACACTTTTGAATATAACATATTATGCACAGAAACTTTTTAATATAGCAATATAGTGCAGCTCTATGTGCAAGGCGCACCGTTTGTAGCAAGGGTCTTGGTGATCTACTCAAAACAATAAAAATGTTAGGAAAATTGGTAATTGTTGATTGTTAGAAATGGGATTTCTGGTTGCTAGGGCTTGAGCCTAAGCCAGGCAGAAACCACCACTCTAGTCAGGGCAAGGGAGTTACACACCGAAGACAACCCCTGCTCACCCCCTTGGTAGCTTGGCACAAGCAGTTAGGCTTATCCCAGAGGCAATGTGTAAAGCGTTTGCGCAACACACACACAGCAGCGACACACTAGGAACACCACAAAAGAAACTCCACACAAGGTTATATAAAAAATAGCCTTTGTATTACTCAGGGACCCATTAGATCACAATCACAAATATACACTGTGCCAACTGGCACTAGGTAATACTTTATAGGGGATTATATACATGACAGGGCCAATCAGGCCATTGTCAGAACCATCACAACTCACAGAATTAGTGGAAAAAGACCAGTAACTACTGGCAACATTGCACTTAGCACCTTATTATGCAAAACATAATCTGCCAGGGCACCATAGTGAACACTGATCACTGTATACATCTCATGAGAGATTCTCGGACATTAGGCATCAACACATTATGAATCACATCCGGGATAACCACATTGTGCATAAATCATTGGACGGACCAGAAATTACTGGAAAGGATACACTTACCACTACATGTTAGGAGCAACCAACATTATCAACAGTGCACTGTAGCACACCACATCACATCACAACACATCAACAGCGCACCAGAGTGAATACTTGTAGGGTGCACACATTTGTAATCCTTACTGGCAACATAATATCAAAACAGTATCACCTTAGGCCACAAACTATAGCAATATAACCTATTACATCCCTCCAGCAGGGTGTCAGGGAAATCCCAGGTCACGTGTACGCAGTAGGGAATTCCGGTGCCCCCACCAGGCCACTGCCTTAAGTAAATAGGCACCTGGACTGCAATCCGGTCTCCCCTCTGTCCATTGTGGGGGCATGCGCCCTGTACCCACATGCTAGTATACCAAGGCGGCCAGCCAGCCGGTGCAGGGGAACCACACGCACCTTCCTGGTGGCTGCCAAAGCATGTCCCCGGCACCCAGCGCCACTAGTGAGTACCGCTCACCCTATCTCCCTTGTTGGAGACTGCCCCGGGTGTCGCGAGTAGGTCCAGCTGGGCTGGGACCTCTGTTGAGGCTTTCCCTGCGTCTGGTCACCCACGCACGAAATGGTGCCCCCCTTCTCCAAAAAAACAAGGGAGAGGGCTACCTCTGCCTCCCCATGGGTGGTCCACACCAATCAAAGGATGCTGTCAGGGGCAAGGACTCCACTCGGCATCCTTGGTGTGGTGAACACTGGGCGGAGTCTCCGTCAACGAGGCTTCTTTTCTTGGGAACTCACCTCTCTGCCAGGCTTTCTCTCTCTTGGAGGGCGTGTCCTCTGGTCACCGGGACTTCCCTGTCTTCTGCAGCCGCCAAGGCAAGAGGGGCTCTCCATCCTCATGGGAAGCCCGGCCAACAGTCAGGCAAGCTGCAGACAGAACCACTGTTTTTTTTTTAGCTTCCATACACAGGTTCTGAGGGTTACTGGGTTACCCCATTATAACTAATGGCAGTCACCCATGAAGGCAGGCAGGCAGGCAGTCCGGCTCCTCTGGGGCGCCAATGTGCACCATGCAAATTTCTGCAAGCCCACACTCACGAAGAGGAGTACACTGCAGTGCCTACACAACTTTCTCCTCAGTGCTCACCACATGCTTCATTTAAAGGGGCCACGAGATGATTAGCACAGCGCTCACCACACGCTGGCCAGCTACAGAGTCAGGGGAGATCACAGGGACACACCAACCAAGTGCCCCACAGGTAGGGTAGGCCAAACAAAGCTAAACAAAAGGGGATGATGGACGGAGCTTTTGAGCAAATTAAACACTCACCCCCAGTCAACTGATCTGGGTTTAATCCATCACCATTCTTTAGCTCACTCAGCCACCCCTGTTCAGACATGGCCATATGCAAATCAGTCTAACCCTGTGCCTCATGGAAACAGTCCAGCCCGAACTGCCAAGCCACGTCTTCCCTGGACCGGAAACAAGCATCCTGGGACCGTTTTCGGATTCATAATCCTCATCAGCCAGGCTATCTTGAATCCAGTGGCCAAGTGAGGCCAGCACAGGGGTTCTTTAGACAGAATCTGCAGCACCCCCTAGCCCCAAAAAGGCAGCAGGACAGCTCTCTTCCTGCAGCCAAGGTCCATGGCGGTTCCTCCGGTCCCCACACAGTCTTCTGTTCCAGGCCAGCTCAAGTAGCACAAGGAAGCACATTTCATGGGGTCACAGCCCCAGTACTTATACTCCCAATCCTTTGATCTCCTAAGCAGAGAGTGTCTGTGCCCAGCCAGAACCAGTTCTGCCTTCTCTGTTGTGACTTCCTGGCAGGAGGTTCGGATGGCATGGTCAGAGGCAGACCAGGCCCTTTGAGGTGGAAGGACATTTCCTCCACTTCCCCAATTGCAGCCCCGGCCTATTCAGCCCTTTCCTAACCCACCTAGACTATCTGGAGCCACTCTTGCACCCCAGCATTCTGTCATTCTAAACCCAGACAGGCAATCCACATTCCTGCACACGGGATGACTGAGCAAGAAAATACCTACTTTCTAAAAGTGGTATTTTCAAACACAGAATGTAAAAATCACCTTCACTAAAAGATGCATATTTAGATTCTGAGTTCAGGCATACTAAACTTTACCACACAGCTCCTCTCAGGAATTACCACTGAAACACTTATCAGGGAATCCCCAATGCATCCCTATGAGAGGGTAGCCTCACAGCAGAGAGAAAACAAAATGTCTGTTTGTCACTACCAGGACATGTCACGTACTTAGGGTACACGTCCTACCTTTTATCTACAATGCACCCTGCCATAGGGCTAGCTAGGGCCTACCTTAGGGGTGACTAATATGCATTAAAAGGGGGGGTCACAGACAAGGCACACACTTTAGGTGCCACATCACAGTGGCAGTAACACTGCACGCACAGGCCCTGCAATAGCAGAGGTCTGAGACAGGTTTGAAAGGCGATTTCGGTGGGTGGCGCAATCAGTGCTACAAACCCACCAGTAGCATTTAATTTACTGGCCCTGGGTATCTGAGATACCACTTTACAAGGTGTAGACAATCTGACCATGTTTCCCAGAGGGAGCACACCGACTTTAACCTGGACAGCAGTGCCCAGTCCCAGAACCACCAACACCATTCCGGAACAAAATGCTAGGGGGAAGGCAAAAAGTTCAGGGATGACCCTGCAAAAAGGGCCAAGTCCAACATTGATTTGGTTTGTACTGCACAGCTCAAGTGCCACTAAAAAGTAAAAGTCTCCCTAATTGAGGGCCAAGCCCATAAATGAGGGGAAAAATATTATTAAAAAAAAGAAAATTGATGGGCCAAGCTCAAGAAGGCATTATGCTGGCCTTGAGGATGTGTTCTGAAGCCAGAAGCCAGAGACTACTTTAAAAAAGCCCTCCGTTTGTTGTGGAAGGAGAGATTTACATGGCCGAGCCCCTTCATCTGTATAAACACACCTCTTACATTTGGGGCATGCAGAAAAAAAACATAAATCTGTCAAGAGGAGCAGGGACACCGGCAGAATGCCAGTTGAGGGCGCTCTTTATGTTGCACTACCATTGGTCGTTACGTCACTAGAGAGAAAGTGCCTGTGAATGGCTGCTGTTTTGTAGTGTAGCTATTAGCTGCAAGCGTGCTCGAGCGGAGAGGCGGATCATGAGTTCATCCTGAAGCGGCCACAGCTCGGATTGGTCGAAGGGGGCCGCGCCGGGAAGTTGGCGTGCGTGAGGGAAGGGCTCGGCCGGGCGGAGCAGCATGACTGCAGGATGGCCGCAGTCGAGAATTGTCCTCCTGTGGTCCAACACAGGGACAGTGATTTGCTGTGTTGCTACAGCTGGCAAGCTGCTGCCCGAGTCACATGTCTTTTAATTTTGGTTGGTTTACTTGGGTATGAGCTTGGTGGTTATGTGGTCTGCGGCCCGCCAGCTCTTTGCTGTTTTTTGTGGTGGGGGTTTTGGTTGTTTTAATATCTTGGGATGTAAGGTTATCTTTGAGGCACTTACTGCTGCTTTTGTGCACTTTTTCGTCCGGGTCTTTTTTCTGGCATTTTTTGGCACTGCATTATCACTGATGGGTGAGAATTGGATTTGGCATGTGTAATTTGTGTAGTATAACTTTTGTCTTACCTTTCTAGTACCCATGTCCTGATGAAGCCTTAAAGACATCTGGCTGAAACGTGACCGCCACTGCGTCAACACCTTGTTCTTAAGGAGTCCCCATAAACTTGTAACTTATTTCAAACTTTTTTCTTTTGCGCCCTATACAATAATTGTACAGAGAAGTGATAGCTCTGGCGCACTTTATTGGGACTGCCTTCCTTTGGAATGTATATCATTCGGAGTTAGGAGTGAATACTACGTGAAGTTTGGTATATTTTCTTAGGGTACGTGTATATATAGATAGATTACAGTAATTGTAATGTACAGTTTGTATATGTGTTTGTTTCTATGCGCCACTCTTTTTGATGACTCGTATATATGCTTATATGGATTTTTGAATGTGATTGTACTTGAATAAGTATACCAACAGGATAATTGATTATTTTTCGTTTGAAAATAAATTCTTGATTGATCCCTCAGTACCTTTTTCTCTACTTTTTCATCCTTGGATGTACCTTGCCCAGGTATGGGAGGGTGATTTGGGCAGAACCCCTATCTATTTTTTCAGCCAAAGTCACATGTCTGAGCTGCAACCACTTTTGGAATGTGGGGTGTGCCAGTGCAATGACTCACTGCAGCCCGTGGAGGCAGGCAGAGGTCTGGAAGTCTTCATAGGAGCTTGCCAGGGACGTGATACTTACAGGCATTTATAAAAACAAGCATTGGCCGGACCAAAAAGCAATAATAAAAATTTAAAAGAACGCGGGCCGAAAAGAAATAATTTTAAAAAAACATGAGTTGTGCGCACTAAAAGGTGCTGTGCACGTTGTGCTTGTGCGCGCGATAGTAAGCTGGTCGCCGGGAAAGTAACACTTTCCCAAGCAGCCAACTAAATGTCTCGGCCAGACCAGAGCATGAGCTGGATCAGGCTGAGGCCTAAAAACAAGACAACGGCGCACTGAGAAAGCAGCATCCCCTTAGGGAATCCATCCAGCCCTGTAACTCCACCTGAGATCCATTTTGATCCAGAGTCCAACAGTCAACAAGGCAGGCAAAATGGCAGAGCCTACGGCCTGTGTGACGGTGCTCACAGCTGACTAGCTCACTGAACCAGGGAGATTTACAGGAGCAGTAAGACTGCACAAGAGCCTCTTGATAAGAACTCCCTATTTTTTTTAAAAGGGGGTAGGGACGACCTGACCTGCTATCGCCCTATCTCCCTCTTAGACTCGGCCGCTAAAAAAATGGGGAAAATTTACTTGGCTAGATAACATCAATGTAATATCGGATTTACAATACGGCTTTAAGCAGGGAAGAGGGACTTTTGAGTAGTGTGTCAATTTGCAACTAATAGTGGCCAAATATGCTGTAGCCAAGAAGAGTCGCCTACATATGGAATTCATAGGCCTAACCTCGGCATTTGACTGAGTTAACTAATTCAAACTATGGCACATGCTTGGAGGTCGAGCTTGTGGCATTTTTACATAATTTTCATTCAAACTTTCAGCCTCGGCCAGGTATGACAAAGACAGCAGCTTGACTACCCCCTGGGGGGTTCAGAGAGGGGTAAGGGTGCATTTTGGCCCCCCTGCTTTTCATCCTATATATTAACAATCTCGAGAACAGCCTGTAGGGGTATTCCAAGGGTGGGGTCTAAACTAATCCCCACCTTGTTATATGCAGATGATGCGGTCCTGTTTGAATGGACTGCTGTGGTTCTCCAACATTTGATAAATGCTTGTATTGTTTTTTGGAATCCCTAGATTGGTCTACAAATTTTCCAAAATCACATACCATGACGATTGGTTGTCAGAAGGTTCTGACCTTCCCTTAATTGGGGTTGTTATTTGATAATAAAGGCTTTTGGGTTCCGAAAAAATCTTTAAAAAAGAGCACACTAAATAGGATAGTGGATGCTATCATGGACTTTGCAGGAAGATTGGGGGCCTAACTGGTACCTACCTTACTGAAGGTATATCGAGAAAAGTGCGTCACAGTGGCAACTTATGGGAGCGATGTGTGGGGGTACAAAGACAAGGAAGTGGTCAAAAATAATTTTTGGAGTCTTCTGCTTTCTGTTCCCGCCAATACTCTGTCATTCATGCTATATGAGGAGCTTGGTTTTGGATATATCTCAGGCCTCATTGCACTAGCACCCATTACCTGTTAGTTCAGAATTTGGTCTAGCCCTGCCCTTGTTCTCAATCAGTTAGTGATTGAGGATTGTAAAGCACTTGAGCGGGCTTTATATATCCTGTGGTACAGATATGTTAAAGAAATGTTATTGAGCGTGCACTGTAAGGATCTATTTATCAACCCTAGACCTCTATGACCCAGGGAAAAAGATAATAAAAAAATCTGCTCTTTCGTCGTTCCATATTGACAAGGTTTAGGTTTAATACCATTCATTCGTTTGTAGTTACTCCCAAGGGTTATTTTAAGCAAGGAGACCTTAAACCTTGTCCTGATGACAGGCTTTCTGGTCAGAACATGATGCACTTTTATTCTTTAGTGACTTTTACTGTACCTTGAGGAATACATTTATACATCCTTTTACAAGAAATAATCACGTTGCCCAAGTAAGACCTGCCATGTTGTTTCTACAACTACTTGCTTTGCCACTGGTGTGTTCTGGGGGCGCAAATTTTCCTTGGGGAGCCATTAGACTTGGGAAAAAGTTATTTATTGACTGGGTGTTTACCAGTTTTAGCTACAATATAAAGTGTTTAGCTCGCCCTGATTATTTTCTGGCAGAATAAGAGACGTTTTTAAAGGTTTTTGATGTCAGTCAGGATTTTTATATTGTCTTTCTTATTTCTGTTCTCCACTGAGTATTAGCATAAATCTTTTGCACATAATTTAATGGTATGTTGGTATTTATGTAAGAGTTTTGTGTGAATAGGTTTTTAATATCATGAATATATCCACTCTGTAGTGTCATCTTGGCGCTTTTACGGTCTATGTTGACCGAATAAAGAATTATTGAACTGAACTGATTAGAACTACAACCAGGGCAGTACCCCTGGGGACAGAGCTGGTTCAGCACCAAAGTGTGAGGAGAGCAGCTGCCCAGGAGCAGAGGCTTGTGTTTGGCCAGAATCAGACACACTCACCATCTGTGAAGTGAAGAACATGGACTAGACGTGATTTGTTCTTAGGCTGAATACCAGAAGCACCATACATCCAAAAGCCACTACAGAAAAAAACAGTGGTCAGTGATCAGTAAAGAGTATCTTTTCATCTCAATAGCACAGACCTCTAGAGGCCAATGTGAGGAAGTTCATGGGACAGAGTCCTAACCAAACAAGGGTAAAGCATTTGATTACATCAGATTTGAAAGACCTGCAGGGTGATATGCACTAAAAAAAAAACAAATTAATAACTTTGAAAGAGTCAACGGTCATTCTTCAATCATGGGGCAGGATATTGGAGCACTAAACCACTGGGTGAAATAAAGACTCAATCTAGAGTTTCCAGAGATTTGATTACTGTGCACTTGCATCTATTGCCAATTTGTATTTCAAAGTAAAGTTTCTGGAAAACAAAGCCAAAGTAGGTTAAGTCTGCTATTCTACAATTGCCCTGCAACTAAAAAGCAGCCTCTCTGATATATCAAAGTGTCAAACAGTGGTCCGTAGGAAAGTTCCATTGAAATTATAAAAATAATTAAAGTACAATAGTAAATTAACGGTAGCTGCAGGTGACTCATACATGCCAAAGATATTACAAGGGTGATACTGTGCAATTGTAATCACGAGGCACAAGGCATCCCATCAGGCATGAACTCATCTATGCCCTGAAGATGATCCTAGTATCATGCTGAAAGCATCGAAACGTTGTCGACCCATGTTAGATAGCTTTGCGCATTAACCCACTGTGTAAAACAAGCACAATGTTTCTCTAAACTAAGCTTGATAGCATTTGCAATTTGACAAGCTACACTGTCTTGCCTGAAATGTCTTTTATATGTCTTCTGTATGTATTTGATTTGTGCCAGAGTGGATGAAGGATTGTGTCCCACTAAATTGATGTTCTGAACTCTGGTTGATCATATTGTGTGTATTATTAAAATCAATGTCCGACTGGACATATATAACATAGCTCTCATTTAAGTCTATGTTTATCTTGTCAACTATCTGTTTACCTAAGGACCACTGTTTTTCATTATAAATTGATACCCAAGGTCCTTTCTTAACTTGTGGGTTCCCTTGTTACTTCTAACAACGTTTAGCACAATCGCTGGATTGCAAGGGTTGGATACCCATCCCCTTTTTCTTAAAAGTGGGTGCATCTCGTCTCTGTGTCTCACAAAGCTCGTTTCCTTTTTTCCACCCCCTTTTTTTCACCCCTCATTTTATGGTTAAAACTCTCCTCTCAACCCAGTGCACAAACTGCTATGTCAGACCATGCACCCTTGTATTCTGACGACTATCTAAAAAAGATTTGCGAGGGCCCTTCCCTTTTCTCTGATCCAACTGACACTGTTACAAATACCAATGTATCCAGAGCCGACCAACTAGAGAAATGTAAAAAGAAAGAAGTTTGTCTCCAACTCATGATTCTCATGCTCGCAGAGTATTTAAAAGCTGACACTATCCCTGTAGGCTTACAGGTACTAAATATTCCTGGTATCTTTACAGACAACCCTAAATATATAAACAATTTCAGCTACATAGGGACTACCTGCTCAAGGCATTGGCTTGTACTTGGTATTGACACGGCTGCTGAATCTCTAAAGAAATAGCTGAAGAAATTAGCAAGATTGAAAAACAGATAAATGGTTCTTACCCCGTCCCTGACAGGAAAAAACTTCTAGAGCAAGTACAAAAACAGTTGATGATTTTCACAGAATTGAGCAGAATAAGAAAACATTGAAAGTCAGAAAAGACATCAAAAGCTATAGTGTAGAACGCACATACCCTTATTTATTTATGGTGGAGAAGTGTGGCTCAGGGGTTAGAGGCGGCAGACCTGGAGCTTGAGTTCGGCCCTGGACCAGGGTTCAATTCCCCGCCTCGGCGGGTCTTGGGCTCAAAAATTCCACGGACTCGTTAATTCTCGCTCCGGTGCCTTCTCGACTCACGGGTTCACACTCTGCGACTCTGGGCAATAGCTTGCTTAATCTCCACAACGGCCCCTCGCGGTGGGATGCCTGGCTTTCACCTTGTGGATACCCTGCCAGGGTTATCTCACAGGGGAATACCAGGACGGGTTCCCTAAGCAAGCGCTGAGATGCCCCAGGGTAAGTCGTGCGCTATATAAGTTTCATTCATTTAATTTATAAAAAAGACTTCTACACTAACTGTACCTACACCAACCTACAGAACAGTAGACCCTGGGGCCGATTTAACCGACGGGACACATTGGTAGGATTTTCAGATACTTCTGCAGATTCATCTGATAACTCAGACGCAGGGGAGGGCGCAAGCACATCCAATCACAACCCGGGCCCGAATTTTTTAGGACGGGGTCAGTCGGAACCACCCAAACGAGGTTGCGTCAAAAGAACCCAGAGATGGTACAATCCCCCAGGCGAGCATCAAACACGCCAGACATTCTATCAGTGGTAGCTCCCAATGACAGCACCCAAGAACAAATGCCCATCTTCAATCTATCCCGACATACTCTCACTGGCGCAGAATTATCACTGTTAAGCAAGGGACTCTCTTTCGTACTAACTACTCATCCCAATTTCCTTGAATTGCACACAGAACTATTGAGAGTCTTCAGACGTCTACGTCTCCATGCATATTTTCTACTGACACCATTTCCAACACCCCCTTCAGACCACCGGCATCTTTCTCCCCTTCAACTAACATGATTCCATGTGAAATAGCCACCTTTGAAAAAGTAATACTGAATGACCTCACCACCTCGGAATTTATAAGACAGTTCATTCCTTATAACATCTCACTTAAAAAAAAAAGGCAATTGGCACATTCAAAGACAATGAATCGCTAATAATAAAATCAGCCAATAAAGGTGGTGGCATTATTTTACAACAAAAAGAATCCTATAAGGCTGAGATTTTACGCCAACTGGCCAACGCGGATCATTATTGTAGGTTGCCAACGAATCCTACCAAAGAACTACAGTCAATCATTCTCCAACTCACTACAGATGCAAAATCTGATGGGTTTCTCAGCCAGAAAGAATTTGTATTTTTTAATGTCAAGTCACCCCGGATGCCCGTGATTTACACACTGCCCAAAGTCCATAAAAACCTGACGAATCCCCCGGGCAGACCGATAGTCTCCGGCTGGCCAAGATTGACCACTTTGTTAAGAACTTTGTCTCTACGACACATTGCTATGTCAGGGATAGCATGGCGATGATAAATTTAGTAGAGCAACAGCCTTTTGATCCGGCCAATGACACACTTAGCACGATGGATGTGGAATCCCTTTACACTAATATTCCAAAGGTCTCAGCACTTAATGTAATCCAAGGTTTCCTTGACACACGACCACCCCCTCACCCTGTTCCCACATTGTTCATAATCCATTTTCTGGAGCTATGTCTCACTGGAAATTTTTTCCAATTCGACAAGGATTACTATCAGCAAACAAAGGGTACATCTATGGGGGCTGTTTTGCCCCCAACATAGCGATACTAATCATGGACCACCTTGAGATGTTCTTCATTCTTTCACCCACCAACCCATTCTTCATTGGTATCACTATGTGGCGTCGCTACATAGATTACATTTTTTTGATATGGAACCAGAATGAAGAAATACTCTCACAATTCCTACATTGGCTCAATAACAATTGTTCAGGTTTAAGCTTCACAATGACACACAATAAATCTCAGATCCCATTTCTAGACCTTACCATCTACCACTCTAACGGCCAATTGTTGACCAGACTTTATAGGAAAACAACAGAACGCAACAAGTTACTGAGATATGAGAGTCATCATACCAGGGCACTTAGGGACTCCTTACCCTATTCCAAATTTTTACGCATCAGACGCAATTGTTTCTCGAAGGAGGACTACTTTAGTGAGGCATCGACTCTATCCAACAAGCTTAGGGCATGTTGTTATCCAAAAAGATTGATTCACAATGCACAGAAACGTGTGTGGTATTGCCCTAGGGAAGTTTTGCTGTCTCCGAAACAGAAAACCAACTCTAACCATATTGTGTGTGTCACAACATTCTCCCCTGTTTCCAATTCCATTCGTAAATCCATCTTGAAGCACTGGCCAGTTGTGAATGCAGGTAATCTGACAATAGAGCGGCCCCTCTTTGCATTTCACAAAAGCCTTAACCTTAAGGACCACCTGGTATGGGCGGCACTACCGTCTACCCAACCGGCCTCCACCATTGATGCACTTTGGGGGTTGGAATCATTAATTGGTCATGCTAAATGTGGGAATTGTACTGTATGTGACACAACTATGGAAGGAAAAGAGTTCACATTTAACAATGTATCTATTAAATTGAATTCCTTTTCTAATTGCAACACCTGTAATGTTATTTACTTGATTGAGTGCCCTTGCCCAAAGATATATATTGGACAGATAACGCAAAAAGTGAAATTACGGATCGGACAGCACAGAAGCAGAGTCCGTTGCAAAACTGCCAATGCCCCCTCGTTGGACATTTTGCTGAAGCTGGGCACAATGAGAATGAGATCAAATGGACAGTAGTCAAAGTCATAAAACAACCGTCCCGTGGTGGCGATCTGGCCAAGATCCTCAACAAAGAAGAACACAAGATGATCATCCGCACTGACAGTTTCAGAAATGGCCTTAATCGGAATGAGGATTGGGCCAACTTGTTATAAGAAGCAAGGGCTGCTGCTCCTTGCTAAACCGGTCGTCTACCATATCAGCTGATATGTTGCAATGCTGACATAACTTATTTATTTTTTATTATTTTTTCGTTTCACACTTTTGTAATTGTGTGTTGTTCATTGCATCGCCCCCTTTTTCCCATCTCTCCCTTCCACACCACACAATTAGTAACTTAAAATTGCCTTGTGCCTCGTGATTACAATTGCACAGTATCACCCTTGTAATATCCTTGAAATGTATTAGTCATCTGCAACTACCGTTAATTTACTATTGTGCTTTAATTATTTTTATAATTTCAATGGAACTTTCCTTGTGATATGTAAAATTAATTCTTCGCACCCTCAGCAATCCCAGCCGCCCTTCCACCAAGTATTTCTTTCCTCTCAATTCCCCTCACCCAAGATGGCGTCGTGGGTCCAATTGCTCATGCACACTACTAATTCCCTCCCCTCCCGCTTACACTTCGTCACTCGTCATCTATCCATGAGGACGCGGCAGATTTACTGCAAGGGAGTTCAAGGTTCCCCTCTAGACTTGGTTAGCCTCGGTTGGAGGCATGGTTAGCTTATTTTTCTCATCTGGGAATTTTCCCCTTTTAGGTTTTGCCTGGCGAAAGATGCGCTCTGCGCATCTTTTTCGCGCAGGCGAAAACCTAATGAGAATAATACGGGAGACAGGAACGGCCCCCGTCTTTCATTGGCTAGCTCCATAAATGGAGGCTAGCCATTGGAAGACGGGCCTGTCCGTCAATGCCGGACCAGATTCGGGGGCGTTCCCGAGAATTTTTGGCTTTTGGCTACGTCAGCCGAAAGCCTGTTCTCGGGAACGCCCCCGAATCTGGTCCGGCATTGAGCCGGCACCCGCCTTCCTGCTCGCATGGGCGTGGTCGCCTTTCCCGCCCCCTCTCCCGCCCCTCTTCCATGCCGATCCGATCCGTAGCACGCCCGCTCCTCCAGGGTATGAGATTTAAATGCAATTTCCCCTTTCTGATCTCTTCCCCGCTCTCTTTTTCTATTTGTAGAGAGAGCTCTCCCTCATTATTCTATTATTTAATGTTGTCTCATGTGGGTGTTCTGGTATGGAGTTTTTACACTGAATGACTTGTGCATTATTTGTTATTGTCACGGGGGAAGCATCCGAGCGTCTGCGGAGCCAAGAGAGGGCAGAAGCTGAAGGTACCACCAGGGAGGTGCAGGCAGGGCAGGCGGCTGAACACGAGCTCGAGCCAGGAGATCCATTATCAAGGTGAGGAGGGGTTAGTGGGTGCTCTAGAAAAACATGCGTGTTATCGAAATGCTCAAAGGTCAGTGTTCACCTTCCTCCCTCTTTCACACTTATTTAACACAGCCTGTTATCGCTTGAGAGAACTTCTGGGGGGGGGGAGGAGGAGGGGGTATTCCTCATACAAGTGCGAGTTCCTGTCGAGTGTGTGTGTGTAACTTCTACAGGCCCGGGTGGAAACTCTGGCGGGGGCTGTGCAGTTGCACATGTGTCTTCTGGGCGTGTTTGTGCGGCGAGCGTTGGCAGGGTGCACACAAGCCAGGGATGTTTCACGAGGTAAGAGAGTTGTGTACAGTATCTAGGACTTGTTGATTGTTAAAGTGGATGTTCTGGCGAGGACGCGGCCCGCCCTGGTGCCGGCTGACGGGGGGAGAACCTGCCCAGACAGGGGTTGATACGTGGTCCTCGGCTGTCCTCGTTTGCCCCTGAGTTGTTTGGAAGCTGTTTGCCTGAGAGCAGGACGTTGTGTCCCTAGCCTAGTGTGCGAGTCACGGGGCGTTGCGTATCACACCATTTCTGCGTGGAAAGACCTCTGGTGTTCTCTGTTTGGGGGGAGACCTGCGTGTATGCAGTGTGCTGGTGTCTCTCGTGCACAACGTATGGTGGTTGTTTGTGATTTGCACACCAGGCCTGGTTCTGCATCTTGTGGGGGGCAGGGCACTATAAGGCATTTCAATATCTGTGTTCAGCGTCCTATTTGGAAATCGTTGCACAACCTGGGATGCAATCTATTGAGGTGTCGCGTGTGAGGGGCCTGTGTGCACTCACTTACTGTGTTGCGCGCCATGGGTTGCACTCTCCACGCCCACCTGCTGCCACAGGGCCCTGTCGCCACTTCCTATTTCACACTTGCACACAGCAGCACTTGTGAGGGTGGCTCAGGCCACTAGGGTGTGTGTGTTTGTGCTCTGTGTGTCCCGGCACCTTGTACCGCGTCCCGTTCGGTTGTTTAGCGGTTGTGCTGAAGCTTTCTTAACATTTGAAGAGCTTTTGTATTTTGTTGGCTCACGATTGTCATTTGTGCTTCATTTAATGTAACGTTTGCTTTTATATTTTGTTCACTTGTAATGTTCTCATATATCAGTTCTGTTCCTATTGTAAAGCGCTCTGACACCTTCGGGTAAAGTCCGCGCTATATAAAAACGCACAAATAAAAATAAAACGGATCTTTCCATCCCACGTAGCAGTACTATGTCGATAGGAATCCTTCATGGGGGTGGTGTGTGTGAGGGGGGAGGGCGGGGGCTGGATACTTATAATGTGAGTATTATTTACACATCTGTGTACATAGGCTGGCGTCATACCATCATATATGTGCTGGGGTCTGGCACAAGCGAGCTGCACTGCCTCGCAAAGCGTCAAGATATTGGAATGGGGGAGGGGCAGAAGTTAAGCCCATCAGTGCTGAAGCGGAGTCCACAGCTCGAATGATTGACTGGTCAGGTGTGGTTGTCAGTGAGATGATTGGAGGGGGAGGCAGATGTCTAGATATGCAGAGAGAGGACTTTGAATTCTTATTTCAGAAGATGTGGCTCTGCAACCCAGGGGGAAACGCGTGCTTTCTCACTAAAGTCGCCCCCTTTCAACATTTTTCTTACTATGTGAATCCTGTAGCATGGTGAACATGAGGTGTAGGCTTTTAATTGGCCAACAGGGAGTGCAGATAGACGTGGAAAAAGAAACCAATTTAAAACAGGATGCACTTAGCATAGTGACTGTTACATCAAACGGGGCCTGTGGTTGAAAACGGAAGTATCCTTGTGGTAGCCGTGTTTCATGGTCTTATAATGACATCGAGGTTTCCCGAAGTCTGACTGATTTCACAAGAAAACCGAAATGCCGTTTTCTGTCTTAAATACACAAAACGTGCCATGCAGTTTTTACATTACATGTCAAATATTTTTTTTTACAATTTCTCTCTGTTCAATGAGTTTTTTACTTTTTATAAAAGTCAGGAAATATTTGACGGCTATGACATCATTGCTGTGTATAGGGAATTCTCAAAGCACATGGTTATGAAATAACAATAGGAAAGCGTGAACTAATATGTGCACTGGAAGACTGAAGCTCTGTATAAAAATTATATATTCATATAACTAAATAATGTGTAAATCGATGGGGTTTCTATAATAGATGATACATAAAACAGGCAACTGTGAAGCATGGTCCTGTATTGCCATCGAAGGGTTCTAGTGACGTCTGCAATCAAGAGGGCAAAGTCTGTGTGGTTTGAAAATGTGCCCATAATTCCGGAAGAGACCAGAAATGCCTCAACGTACCATTTATTTATTTAAGGCGTGTGTTTAGAGCTGTTCTAGGAGCACTACAGGATGCTTTTGGTCTATTCTGTCAGTTGGGTGCCCAGTCCATCCATATTTCTGTCACCGCTCTCGACGACCACCAAAGAGTATTAACCATGTTCTGCGGCATAATGAAACTTGAGGGGGTCGCCCTTTAAAGTACATGGACTCAGTGCAGCCCCTAGTACACACAGGCAACAGTCCCCTCTGCTGACACAGACCAAAGGCTGCATGTAATACCGATAACTGAGCACCGTACACTCTGAGGCCAGTCCTAAAAGGCCAAGCCCGCCCTCTCTCCTGCAATAATCAGCAAAGCAACACTAATGACCCCTAGCCCCATCTCAACCTGGCCCGAGTCTTGCTTGGCACAGGTGTGCTGAACACTGCGGATGTGAATGGGGTTAAGATGGACTGCGAAGGAGCAAGTGAGTTCTGGTGGATATGAATGGAGTTAGTTTTATTGGCTGTGTGGTGTTTGAATGCACTGGGTAAGGCAGGTTGGTTCATATTGGGAATGGGATTCTAGTGTACTGGGTAGAGCCAGGCTGATTTTGCTCTGTTCTCTTCCAGCCTGCCCTTACCCAGCCTGTCCCCTCCCTGCCCTTTCCCAGCCTGCCCTCTCCCAGCCTGTCCACTCCCAGCCTGCCCTTTCCCAGCCTGTCCCCTCCATGCCCTTTCCCAGCCTTTCCTCTCCCAGCCTGTCCACTTCCAGCCTGCCCTCTCCCAGCCTGCCCTCTCCCAACCTGCCCTCTCCCAGCCTGTCCCCTCCCTGCCCTCTCCCAGCCTGCCCTCTCCCAGCCTGTCCCCTCCCTGCCCTCTCCCAGCCTGTCCCCTCCCTGCCCTCTCCCAGCCTGTCCTCTCCCTGCCTGTTGTCGTGTCCCGGCGGCAGCAGGCAGCAGGCAAGAGCGTGCACTGCGTCCCCGAAGTAACAGCCCTAAAGCAAGCAAGAAGTACGCCCCCCTCCCACCAATCCCTGTTAGGTAGTGGAAACTGTCCAAACTGGGGTGCAGACAGCCCCTCTCACCTTTCGGCCTGGTACCACTGCACCAGCCGCACTACTTCCCTACTGACCGTTCTCCACTTCAGCCCAGTCTAAAATACAATTCCTGCTTCTGACCCTTTTGCCTGCTTGTGCTTGTTTTCGTGATCCTGTTGCCTGCTTGTGCCGCTGTTGCCTGCTTGTGCCTCCGTGTGCCCCTGTTGCCTGCTTGTGCCTCCGTTTTCGTGCCCCTGTTGCCTGCTTGTGCCTCCGTTTTCGTGCCCCTGTCGCCTGCTTGTGCCTCAGTTTTCGTGCCCCTGTCGCCTGCTTGTGCCTCCGTGTGCCCCTGTCGCCTGCTTGTGCCTCCGTGTGCCCCTGTCGCCTGCTTGTGCCTCTGTGTGCCCCTGTTGCCTGCTTGTGCCTCCGTGTGCCCCTGTTGCCTGCTTGTGCCTCCGTGTGCACCTGTTGCCTGCTTGTGCCTCCGTGTGCCCCTATCGCCTGCTTGTGCCTCAGTTTTCGTGCCCCTGTTGCCTGCTTGTGCCTCAGTTTTCGTGACCCTGTTGCCTGCTTGTGCCTCCGTAAGTGCCCCTGTTGCCTGCTTGTGCCTCCGTGTGCCCCTGTTGCCTGCTTGTGCCTCCGTGTGTCCCTGTTGCCTGCTTGTGCCCCTGTTGCCTGCTTGTGCCTCCGTGTGCCACTGTTGCCTGCTTGTGCCTCCGTGTGCCCCTGTTGCCTGCTTGTGCCTGCGTGTGCCCCTGTTGCCTGCTTGTGCCCCTGTTGCCTGCTTGTGCTGTGTGGGTGTGTGTGGAAGGCTCTGTGTGGGTGTGTGTGGAAGGCTCTGTGTGGGTGTGTGTGGAGGGCTCTGTGTGGCTGTGTGTGTGGGAAGCTTTGTGTGGCTGTGTGTGTGGGAAGCTTTGTGTGGCTGTGTGTGTGGGAAGCTTTGTGTGGCTGTGTGTGTGGGAAGCTTTGTGTGGCTGTGTGTGTGGGGGGCTCTGTGTAGCTGTGTGTGGGGGGGGCTCTGTGTGGCTGTGTGTGAGGGGCTCTGTATGGGTGTGTGCGGGGGGGCTCTGTGTGTGTTTGTGTGTGTCATTTGCGAGAGATAAAGCTAGTGGCATTGTAAATGACAATGCCATTTATTTATGTTAAAAAAACATAAATAAAAATGTCAAGAGCAATGCCAATAGCTCTAACTTTAACAAAGGCAAAACCATTGCATTGTAAATGCTTGTTCTGTATTTTAAGCAGCCTGGCTTCTTTTCTTGTATTAACAGTGTATTGCCAAGAGCCATAAATTGCAGTCTCCGGGCACAATTTACTTATCTGATTCCGGCATTGCTTTTTCTAAAGGTGAGCGCGCATCAGTCTCATATGGTGGTTTATTCTCTTTTACACAAATCGCACGGTTCCCCACAACCGGTTTTCTGTTATTCCCTCCCTAGAACGTATCAAGTCTACACACAATTCACTGGCAGAGGACACTGCACACCGGTTCCCCTCAGTTGTTGAGGTTTGTCAGATCTCCTCTATGGTTTTAAATCTAGTCCTTACTTGATTTGGTTAGCGCTAACACCCGACGGTAACTCCACCAGTGCGGACCTCACTTTGAGTGCAGCATTATTTTCACTCGGCTTATTCTCCAATCTGCAAGTCCTCCTTCCTCTATAAGTGAGATTGGTTGCATCATGTAGTCATTATTGTCTTAGGAAGAGTGGTTGCATTACTAAGTTATTATTGAGGTTTCCATACATTACTGCATGCCATAGATTGCTGCACAAGATGCACCCACGGCCGTCTTTCATTTTTCATCCTTTGTTATTGCCCTTAGTTGACAGGCATGCCTTTGCACTACCACTTTCATGAACCAATGTTCTGGTTCAGCATGCATTGGTCTTAAACCTCAATTTTCACTTTCACGACAGAATTAGTAACTGCATAAGCTATACTGGTTTGTTTTAAATTTCCCTATTAGGTTTCATAACTCTATATTCACTTCCCCACCCCCTTTCCTAACCTACAAACAATCTCTTTATCCCATCAGGCATGAACTTATCTATGTCCTAAAGAAGATCCTAGTATAATGCGGAAAGGATGGAAACGTCGTCAACCCATGTTAGATAGCTTTGTGCATTAACCCACTGTGGAAAACAAGCGCATTGTTTGTCTAAACTAAGCTTGATCGCATTTGCAATTTGACAAGCTACAACTGTCTTGCCTGAAATCTCTTTTTGTATGTCTTTTATATGTATTTGTTTTTGTACCAGAGTGGATACAGGATTGTGTACCACTAAATTGATGTTCTCAACTCCGGTTGATCATATTGTGCGTATTATTAAAATCAATGTCCGGCTAGACATATATAACATAGCTCTGATTCAAGTCTATGTTTATTTTGTCAACTATCTGTTTACCTAAGGAGCACTGTTTTTCATTATAAATTGCTACCCAAGGTCCTTACTTACCTTGTGGGTTCCCTTGTCACTTCTAACAATATCAAAGTGTCAGGCACCTACGTTTTCCACAGAAGCAGATTGGTGCCAAGTTCCAGCTCCCACCCCAATAGTGCATCTGCTTCAGAATCTTCTAAAAATTGAACCAGCAACTTAAATTGGATGTAGGGGGCGGGGGTGCGGGGAGAGACCGCAAATGGGATAAAGAAGAGACTGCTCTCGCCTTCTGACTGTTCTCCTCTATAGTTGAATAAATTTTCAGTATTTGCAGAGCACAAACTGTTGCCCCTAGGAGCTTCTGGGCGATGAGGTGCCCTGTCTTCGTCTAAAAGCTAGGCCTTGAGCTTCTTTCTGAATTTCGCCAGGGAGGAAGCGGTTCGGAGGTGGAGGGGGTTCCAGGTCTTAGCGGTGATGTAGGAGAAGGAACGGCCCCCGTTGCAGCACTCCGTCCATCATCTCCTTGTGTTTGCTTTGCTCGCCCAAAGTTGGCAGGGTATGCTCAGACGTGCATCCCTTGCTTACTTTGCCACTGGATTCAAGCTAACCTGGCTGATGAGGGGTGTTAACTCGAAACCGGTCCCAGGACGCTTGTTTCCGGTTCAGGGAAGACCTGGCTTGACAGTTCGGGCTCTACCGTTCCCATGAGGCACAGGGTCAAGACTGATTTACATATAGCTGGGTTTGAACTGAGGCGGCGAAGTGAGCTAAAGAACTATGATGGATTCAACCCAGATCTGTGACTGGGAGTGAGTGTTTGAAAAGTGTCAGCACTCCGTCCATCAACTCCTTGTGTTAATTTAGTTCGCCGTAAGTTGGCAGGGTATGCCCAGACCAATGTTCCCTCTAATTTTTTTCCTCTGTGTGCGGCAGTGGAGGTTCTCTGTGCGCTGCAACCATGGCTATGTGCGCCAGGAACCAAACCGTACGTGTCTGCGGCGCCAAATGGCACTCAAAACGTTTACTTTAAAAAACAAGCATTAGAAATGCAATAGGTCTCGCAGCATTAGAGTTAGTGCTTTTAGAATTGTTTATGGGTTTTTTTGTAAATCTTTAGCATGAGGTTGAGGGTGAGTGAGGGTGAGGGGTTGAGGGTGAGTGAGGGTGAGTGAGGGGTTGAGGGTGAGGGTGAGTGAGGGTGAGTGAGGGGTTGAGGGTGAGTGAGGGGTTGAGGGTGAGTGAGGGTGAGTGAGGGGTTGAGGGTGAGTGAGGGTGAGGGGTTGAGGGTGAGTGAGGGTGAGGGGTTGAGGGTGGGTGAGGGGTTGAGGGTGGGTGAGGGGTTGAGGGTGAGTGAGGGTGAGTGAGGGGGAGTGAGGGGTTGAGGGTGAGGGTGAGGGTGAGTGAGGGGTTGAGGGTGAGTGAGGGTGAGTGAGGGGTTGAGGGTGAGTGAGGGGTTGAGGGTGAGTGAGGGTGAGGGGTTGAGGGTGGGTGAGGAGTTGAGGGTGAGTGAGGGTGAGTGAGGGGTTGAGGGTGAGTGAGGGTGAGTGAGGGGTTGAGGGTGAGTGAGGGTGAGGGGTTGAGGGTGGGTGAGGGGTTGAGGGTGGGTGAGGGTGAGGGGTTGAGGGTGAGTGAGGGTGAGGGTGAGTGAGGGTGAGTGAGGGGTTGAGGGTGAGTGAGGGTGAGTGAGGGTGAGTGAGGGTGAGTGAGGGGTTGAGGGTGAGTGAGGGGTTGAGGGTGAGTGAGGGGTTGAGGGTGGGTGAGGGGTTGAGGGTGAGTGAGGGTGAGGGGTTGAGGGTGGGTGAGTGAGGGTGAGTGAGTGAGGGTGAGTGAGTGAGGGTGAGTGAGTGAGGGTGAGTGAGGGTGAGTGAGGGTGAGTGAGGGTGAGTGAGGGTGAGTGAGGGTGAGTGAGGGTGAGTGAGGGTGAGTGAGGGTGAGTGAGGGTGAGTGAGGGTGAGTGAGGGTGAGTGTGGGTGAGTGTGGGTGAGTGTGGGTGAGTGTGAGTGAGCCTCACTACTTCCAGGATGTGCAGCCCAGGTCACTTTGTATGTACGTCTTATTTTGACATATATTGCTGCTTCGTTTGGTATACTAATCCATGCAAATTTGAAAATAATATTTCCTAAGAGACTTGCTTAATTTTACTCACTTTCACAATAAAGGACCTGGTCACGTTTTGTTATCACTTTACTGCACTTGCCACATCACATGGACGTTTAATCTTGTAAATGCATCATAAAGACAGACCCCCCCCCCCCCCCTTTAAACCAGGCAGCTGGGTCTTCTTTTCAGGTGAAGTGACGACATTCTCCCCACAGTCCACCAGTCGAGATCAAACGCTCATTCAAGCTTTTAAAAATACATGGTGGCCTAGTTTGGACGTTAATATAGCCCAGACCCCTCTAGGTTAAACATATTACATGACAGTACAGGCACACAAAGGCTTTATTGGCGCTGAGGAAGGGTCTGGCTGCTGCACTCAGCTGGTGTTTGGGGCCGAAGATTTACTGAGAATGACTGAAAAGGGAGATTTTTCTTCTCCTGGAAGGTGATAAATCTGCTTCCTTGGCTACTGCAGAGGACCAAGTGGAAGAGCATTTGCTTCAGTTCTAAGGCCTGGGGAGAGAAAATGTGGCTGTGGCAATTGTTCCCGATGCTTTCCTATTCCTTTTAAATTCTGTTGACAGTTCCTTGAGTGAAAAGAATTTGAAAAATAAACAAAGTCATTTATAAAGACGGAAAATAATGAATCCAATATACAGCTTTGAAGTACCTTATGGTATGAGTTTGCTTTTCCTACAGGGATTTAATTCTTCCCCCCTTTCTTCCCCCCCTTCTTCCCCCCCTTTTAAAAATAAAAAAGCTTTACTAACAAGCATTGGCAAAGTTAATAACGTGGCACTCTCATTATAAAAGCCCGACCTATTTAGTACTTTGTTGTCACCCTCATTCAAAGTGATCTCATTTGCGAAAAGAGATTCGTGACACAGAGATATGCCGAGGATCACACAATTTAGCCAAGTGATCACAGCAGGATTCTAACACACTGGTATAATACACAATTCAGCCACTAGATTAGGATTTATTTATTTATTTATTCATTTATGTATTCCACCAAGCGAGACTATACAAAGAGCCTGAACAGATAAACATCTAATTTTATTTGCGCAGATAAAGTTCCTGTAGACACTACAGGATGTCTATCACCAACTGAATGGCTTGCATTTAAACTCAGAAGACGGAGTTGGCAGTGGAGCATTGTGAGTTTCTGGTCAACTTCCTAGGGAGTACTACCAGGATTACAGTTGACCACCAAGCAAAGGCTTGAATCAAACAAGTTAAAGTTCTGAAGCCAAAACACTCCACTAGAAAGGGGAAAACGCACAGAAAGAGTAAGCTAAAATTATTGGCCGTAGAAGTGCAAGTCAATGGGTGGTACACAATGGTAATTGGTGCATAAAATGGTTGGGTAAAGTGATCGGCTGGTTTCTAAATAAGGGGGCACTGGGGCAGGAGCTACTAGGAAAGTAACCTGTACCGCTATGTAGTACGTAAACTAAAGAGAACACTGCCCTTTTTAAGGTAGTTTTAATAGAAGGCTCCCGAGTCTGGATTGTGTTGGGACATTTGAGTGATTAAGGAAACGGTGGTGACCGAAGGCACTACAAATGACTTTGTCCCTTTTTTAGCAGTTCTATATGTGGGCACTACCCATCATGGAGCAATAAACATTGTGCATACTGCTGTTTCACTCCTATTTGCAGGAGCCAAGGAATGAATGGGAGGTTTTAGATAGAGGGATTAGTGGGCTATAACAATGCAGGACGGTGGTGCAATGTGTTGAGTGAGGAATGTAATAAACTCGGTCTCTTTGATTCTCTATATCTAAGAGCTCCGACCAACATAACTGAGACTATAGTACAAAAATCAAGTTCTCAGCCTGACAATATTTCTGATGCACATTGCAGGCCATGACTCATTTAGCCACAACACCCTGAAGGTATGCTTGACATAACTCAGTCATTCACATCACCAGATTGTACAGCCTGCATACCCCTTTAAATGTCCATGGAGTACTGCAAAGCTAATTAAGCATCTAGCATATGCAGATGCTCTGTCCCTTATGTTGAAATGCTTAACAGGGAGCACAACCTTTGACGACACCTGCGGCTCCCGGACAACAGAAAACCTCAATACATCTCAACCATAAGAATTAGCGTTTTCTTGGTACTTACTGCATTTTCAGGATGGAAGATGTAAGAAGCGGGTGAGTTGTCCACTATTATAACTTTGCTCAGCTCTCGTCCCAGTCGACTAAGATCCTTTATATAATTTCCTCTGTGATTCCCCCACAAAGTTCCTTGCCGAAAACGTGCAGGCGAGGTGCGACACGGCAGGACGGAAGGAAGAGAGGGGAGGGGGAGGAGAAATGCGACACGGCGGGAGGGGGCGGGCAGGGGAGGGGGCGGAGAGGGGAGAGGTGCGACACGACGGAAGGAAGAGAGGGAGGGGGAGGAGCTCAACCATAAGAATTAGCGTTTTCTTGGTACTTACTGCATTTTCAGGATGGAAGATGTAAGAAGCGGGTGAGTTGTCCACTATTATAACTTTGCTCAGCTCTCGTCCCAGTCGACTAAGATCCTTTATATAATTTCCTCTGTGATTCCCCCACAAAGTTCCTTGCCGAAAACGTGCAGGCGAGGTGCGACACGGCAGGACGGAAGGAAGAGAGGGGAGGGGGAGGAGAAATGCGACACGGCGGGAGGGGGCGGGCAGGGGAGGGGGCGGAGAGGGGAGAGGTGCGACACGACGGAAGGAAGAGAGGGGAGGGGGAGGAGAAATGCGACACGGCGGGAGGGGGCGGAGGGGTAAACAAAGACGGACGTGCACGCGCCCGTGAGTTTTAAGGTCAATGCGCATGCGCATAAGCTTAATGCGCATGCGCATTGACCTTAAAACTCACGGGCACTGCAAGGAATCGCCACGATTCCTTGCAGTGCAGATAAAGTGTGGATAACTCGCAATAGTCTCGCTTTGCTCGATGCGCATGCGCATCGGCAACAGGCGAGACCTAATGAAAAGATCGTGCATTTTCACACATACAGAGCCAAAATGAGGGTCTTAAAGGCAGTTTGCAAATTTATTGTATTGCCTGTATTTTCATTGTTGTGTCTCTGACTGCTGTTGTCGGTCTTCCCCGCTGCCTGTACGTGGTCCGTGCCCCTTTTTCTTCCCTCTGTTCCCCTCGCTGTCCCTGTGCTCTCTCTGCCCGGTCTTCCCTTCTGTTCCCCTCGCCTCGCTGCCCCGTGCCTCTCTGCCCGTTCTGCCTTCTGTTCTTAGCTGCCCCTATATTTCTGTATTCTGTATTTTGCCTGTGTCATTAGTTTTTTGTGCCCGTCTGCCCTCTGTGCCACTCTTTTTTGTGACCTTCTGCCCTCTGTCCCACTCGTTTTTGTGCCCTTCTGCCTTATCCACTTCATTTTCCCCTCGTTTTTTGTGCCTTTCTGCCCTCTGTTCCACTCGTTTTTGTGCCCTTCTGCCCTCTGTCCCACTCGTTTTTGTGCCCTTCTGCCCTCTGTCCCACTCGTTTTTGTGCCCACTCGTTTGTGCCCTTCTGCCATCTGTCCCACTCGTGTTTGTGCCCTTCTGCCCTCTGTCCCACTCGTTTTTGTGCCCTTCTGCTTGTGCCCTTCTGCCATCTGTCCCACTCGTTTTTGTGCCCTTCTGCTTGTGCCCTTCTGCCCTCTGTTCCACTCGTTTTTGTGCCCTTCTTCCCTCTGTCCCACTCGTTTTTGTGCCCATCTGCCCTCTGTCCCACTCGTTTTTATGCCTTTCTGCCAACTGTCCCACTCGTTTTTGTGCCCTTCTGCCCTCTGTTCCACTCGTTTTTGTGCACTTCTGCCCTCTGTCCCACTCATTTTTGTGCCCTTCTGCCATCTGTCCCACTCATTTTTGTGCCCTTCTGCCCTCTGTTCCACTCGTTTTCGTGCCCTTCTGCCCTCAGTCCCACTCGTTTTTGTGCCCTTCTGCCATCTGTCCCACTCGTTTTTGTGCCTTTATGCCATCTGTCCCACTCGTTTTTGTGCCCTTCTACCCTCTGTCCCACTCGTTTTTGTGCCCTTCTGCCCTCTGTCCCACTCTTTTTTTCCTTGTTTTATGCCTCTCTTGCCTTCTGTTCCGCTCGTTTACCCAGCCACTGTGCCCCCTGCGGCCCCGCCCTCCTGACTGCCCACTGTGACCTTTTGTTTAAATATTGCTGTTAATCGGAGCCCCTTCACGGGCTCCGATTAACATCAATATTTAAACAAAAAGCCACAGTATGCCCCACGCTTTAATAACAAAAGCGTAGAGACAGTTTCCAAACACAGCGTGTGCTAAAGTACACGCTGTGTTTGGAAAGTGTCTACGCTTTTGTTAGTAAAGCGCGGGGCAGACTGTGGCTTCTTGTTTAAGTAATGATATTTATCGGAGCCCGTGAAGGGGCTCCGATAAACAGCAATATTTAAACAAAAGGCCACAGTCTGTCCCGCGCTCCCACATAGCCACCAGCCCCCCACCTCCTTACCTACACTCGTCATGTTCCCGCTGCTCGCTTCTTCAAAGCGGCCGGCGGCAACTCTCTCGCGCGACGTCCTGTGTGCGCGCTCCTAGTGAGTCGGTGCGCGGGGATGTAAGGAGAGGTGCGCGCGCCCTAGAGAGAACGGTGGCACAGACGTGGGTCCCTTGCTCACTTTGCCACTGGATTCAATCTAATCCAGCTGATGACTGGGGTTACCCTGAAACCGGTTCCAGGATGTTTGTTTACGATTCAGGGAAGACCTGGCTTGGCAGTTCGGGCTAGACTGTTCCCATGAGGCACAGGGTCAAGACTGATTTGCATATAGCTGGGTCTGAACTGAGGTGGCGAAGTGAGCTAAAGAACAATGATGGATTCAACCCAGATTTGTGACTGGGGGTGAGTGTTTGAAAAGTTTCAGCACTCCGTCCATTATCTCCTGGTGTTTGCTTTGTTCACCCTTTGAGACAGCCCTTGACCAGAAGTTTGAACTGTACACTGAACACATGCTGGGAACTCAGGAGATGCTGATTGAGCAAAAAATTAAAACTGGACTCAAAATCCAGAAGAAAGGTGGGAGAGAAGGGAGGGGAAAACAATGAGGAGTGTCACCTCGACAAAATGGGGAATGATCAGCACAACACTGAAGAGATTCACAGTGTACACTCTGTAGAAGTGGTCAGTTCAAGTGTGCATTAGTGAACTTCAGCACTCAAGACATTCAATGCATCAGCTTTGTGAGATGTTGCTCCTGAAGCTTGTGACCTCTTAGAGGATAGCCAGCAGTCATTTTGGAAGATCTCTTTGTATCTTTTTTCCAAAGACATTTCCATTGTTCGGCAGCAGGACTTTTTTTAACCGAGCTTGTGACTTAATCCTGACCCAAAACACACTTAGAGAATAATGCAGCTATACTACTTTCATTCCGGACACAGAGTACTCCTATTTTTGTTAATTAAGTTAATTGCCATAATTGAGTTGCTGACCCACTCCATTTTTGTTCTTTTTTAAGTCTGGGTAGGGCAGTGATTTAGTTTGTTGACTCATGCTGGCCTCAAACATAATTTTTTTAAGACTACCTTTTTATCAATTATCATATGTCAGACAGACAAACTGTACGAATTAAGGTTGTGTAATAATTTAACATAAAGCACTAACCTTTGCCGGTAAAAGGGAGTGAGAATGAGGTATTCATCCAGTGACTGACTAGCACAATGCAGAACTAGGAAATCTGGGTTCAAGTGACGGCTCCCTAACTTGACCAAATTTTTTGATCCGATGCAAATCACAGTGCCTCCTTTGGAACAAGTATCACATTTGAGGCTTGTTTAGGGAATTAGTTTAGGTTGTGGCCTTTATAAAAAACGAAATTCACCAGTCTATGTTTCAATACACCATTGGTTGCTCATCAAACATTAACAATACTGGCCATATGTATGAAGCACCTTACAAACAGTCATCGGTGGTGGCAAAAAGGACATGCTGTAACTTCTTTTAACAGATGTCATTTCATTGGTCCAATCAAATGTATTAAAGTGAAGTCAAAGTGTTCAACAAATCACCTATTTTTAATTTGAAAGAATCTTTATCAAATTTGTATTTCATGTTTACAGTGTCACATTTTCCAGCTAAATCTTCAGATTGATCAGATCACGTTCTGGCTCTTAGAGCCAAGTCAGACCCCTTGCTCGGCTCTACCTCTAAATTAGAAGAGTTGCCATGCTCTACTAATTGAGCAGTGGCCTTTTATTGGCTTAAAGCTATTAGTTGAAAGCAACTTTGGGAACTTCTCACCTTCTCTCCATCCACCCCAATTCTAATAGCCTGTATTAATGGCTTGTGGTGGCAGTTCAAGACTTATCAAGACTGCCATCTAATGGTAAATATAAATATTTCTTTCAGTCGCTGTATTTTTCTGTCAAATGGAGCTCTGTTTTTGTACGCTTAATTCACCAACTTGATTGTTACAGCAAGTATATATGCTTCCCCATTAAAAGGAAATACACTAAAAAGAATATATAACTTGCACCCGAATTTAGATGAAAGCACCAGAACGACTTCAAAACTCCAAATGCATGAAAGTAATGAGAAATAATATGACATTTTTAAAGCCCTTCTCAACAAGAGGCATCTGAAATACGTTCAAATACAGTATTTGGTTAGGCTCCAGTAGCAAGTTAACTAAAGAAAACAAGCATTTCAAAAGGAAACAGCCACCGCAAAATATGACAAAATCTAAGAAGAAAGATTACAAAAAATAGGGGGAGAGATTTACAGATATAAAGCTAGAGAAATATAATAAAATGGATAGAATGCAACTGGAAAGTAAGGTGAATATTGGAGAGAAGAGATGGGGTAACTCATTAAAGATGTATCCTTATCAAAAACACATACTATTGAGGTTTGAATGACACCTCCACATTGGAAAATAAACAATGTTTAGACGCATAGGTCATAGAAAATATTATGGCTGAAAATAAATTTACAGTAATACAATTACCTTAAGCAGACCTCTATGGAAGAAGGTTAACCCTTTGTATAACAAAGCAATTGGTTGATTTCTGTGAAGTTCTAAGGAGCTCTGGAAGTCTTCGTGTGCAGTTGAATAGTCCTGTATTTTAACAGAGGAATTAAAAAAAACAGAGGTGGTGGGTTTTGGGAAATCATATTAAAGTAGAAATTGAGATGCAAATAGATTATATGCAAATATTATTTTATCCCAAAAAAAACAATTAACCTTCAAAATCAGCATTTAAATAAAGCGAACAGATTCATACACCTTTACTAAAAACAATCAAGAAGAACAGTTTGGGGTACTTACATTCTCACCAAGAACACATAATTCTGCATTTAAAAAGCACATCTGGAATTCTGGTTTATTTTAACCTCTCACACTGATGGAAAGGGGCATCATGCTGTCATGTTTGACAAGCACTGGCAAAGCAAATAGGTTGCGCCTTTAGTATGAGAGTGGAGTGTCAAGCTACTAGCTTTGCCAATGTTTCTTTGCAAGACATTTGTTAAATGGGGAAGAAAGCCCGGCTCACTGGCGTAGAGCTGGGCATGGAATAAGAGTGCCTAGTGGGCCACTTTTGGTAAGTAGAACTGGCGCAGAGGGATGAATCGAAAGCCAGGTTAAGGCGCCTGATGCCGACGCTCACCAGACCCCAGAAAAGGTGTTGGTTGATATAGACAGCAGGACGGTGATCATGGTAGTAGCAAATATTCTAAACGAGAACTTTGAAGGCCTAAGAGAAGAAGGGTTCCATGTGAACAGCAGTTGAGTATGGGTCAGTCGGTCCTAAGAGATGGGTGAGCGCCGTTGGTAAGGGACAGGCGATGGACTCTGTTCCCCTCGCCGATTGAAAGGGAGTCGGTTTCAGATCCCGGAGTGGCAGAGTTGGGCGCCCTCGCAGAGTCCAGTGCGGTAATGCAAACGATCCCAGAGAAGAAGGTGGGAGCCCTGGGGAGAGTTATCTTCTCTTTGTGAAGGGCAGGGCACCCTGGAATGGGATCGCCTCGAGAGAGGGGCCTGAGCCTTAGAAAGCGTTGCGATTCCGGCAGCATCCTGTGAGCTCTCGCTGGTCCTTGGAAATCTGGGGTAGATGGTTTAAATCTCACCCCAGGCCATACCCATATCAACAGCAGGTCTCCAAGGTGAACAGCCTCTGGCATGTTGGAACAATGTAGGTAAGCGTAGTCAAGTCAGATCCGTAACTTCTGGATAAGGATTGGCTCTAATGGCTGGGTCAGTCGGGCTGGGGTGAGATGCGGGCTGGTTGAGTGCCGCGGATGAAGGAGGCAGCGCCCTCCGGGGTGGCAGTGACTCTGGATGCCAGCCGGGCCCTTCCTGTGGATCGCCCCAGCTGCGGTGGTCATCTTTCCCTGTGCCCCCTCCCTGGGGGCACGGCCGGAGTTCTGCCCCGGACCGCGCCTAGTAGCCGACTTAAAATTGATGCGGACCAGGGGAATCCGACTATTTATTTAAAACAAAGCATCGTGAAGGCCAGAGGGGGTGTTGAGGCGATGTGATTTCTGCCCAATACTCTGAATGTCAGAGTGAAAAAATTCAATGAAGCATGGGTAAACGGCTGGAGTAACTAGGACTCTCTTAAGGTATCCAAATGACTCGTCATCTTATTAAGGACAAGCATGAATGGATGAACGAGATTCCCACTGTCCCTACCTACTATCTAGCGAAACCACAGCAAAGGGAACAGGGTTGACAGAATCAGCGGGAAAAGAGTCCCATTGAACTTGACTCTAGTCTGGCACTGTGAAGAGACATAAGAGGTGTAGGATAAGTGGGAGGCCCTCAGGCTGCCGGTGAACTGAACTACTCTTATAGTTTTTCACTTATCCAGTGAGGCGGGAGACGGGCCCTGTGGGGCTCTCGCTTCTGGCTCTAAGTGCCCTGCGGCAGTCTGGCGCTCCGGGGACAGTGGCAGGTGGGGAGTATGACTGGGGCAGTACACCTGTCAAATGATAAAGCAGAAGCAGAATGGCAAAAGCTCGCTTGATCTCGATTTTCAGTATGAATACAGACCATGAAAGTGGGGCCTCATGATCCTTCTGACTTTTTGGGTTTCAAGCAGGAGGTGTCAGAAAAGTTACCACAGGAATAACTGGCTTGTGGTGGCCAATCGTTCATAGCGACGTCGCTTTTTGATCCTTCGGTGTCAGCTCTTCCTATCATTGTGAAGTAGAATTCACAAAGCGTTGGATTGTCAACCCACTCATAGGGAACGTGAGCTGGGCTTAGACCGTAGTGAGACAGGTTAGTTTTACCCTACTGATGATATGTTGTTGCAGCAGTAACCCTGCTCAGTACGAGAGTAACCGCAGGTTCAGACATTTGTAGAATGTGCTTGGCTGAGGAGCGAAGGGGGCAAAGCTACCACCTGGGGGATTATGACCGAACGTCTCTAAGTCAGAATCCCCCCTAAACCGTAACAATACACAGTGCAGTGGAGCCTTGGTTGGCCTAGGATAGCCGGCCTCTTGGGGCTGGTGCGTAGAGCCGCTCGCTTGGGGAACGGAGCGCAGAAGGAAGGGAGCCACCTCCATCACCCTAAGCGCACCACATGTTCGTGGGGCAACTGGTGTTAAATTATTCGTAGACTACCTGATTCTGTGTCAGGGTTTCATATGTAGCAGAGCAGCTACCTCGCTGCGATCTATTGAAAGTCATCCTCTGAGCCAAGCTTTTGCCTGCGTCCATGGAAGCTTGCGGGCACCCCTCCACCACACACAAGGTGGGTCCCTCTGCTTCCAGGCCGGCGGGAGGGACACTGGGGGGAGCACGGGCCGGCAGGAGGCTGCCGCCACAAAGTGCCAGCCGGCACTGGGGCCTCCCCCTCCCGCCCTGCGCCACCGGGTGCAGGGATGGGGGCAGGATCTCTTGCGAGTCAGCAGGGTCACCAGATGGCCGGGATCATCCCCCTTATTCACTGCTCCCACACAAGTCGCAGGGAGGCGAGCAGCCCCGGGAAAGGGGCCTCCAGAGCAGCGGCCTTGGAGCACCTAGCTACCCTCACAGTCGTTGGACTGCCATGCGACTGGGTCCGTTGGTCCCAGAACATCGGGTAGCTGGGTCGTACCAGGCCATCTGGTCACCTGGCTGGGCGACCAGATGGCCAGCCGGGCTAACTCCAGCTTTTATCCTCCCCTGGGGTTCTGTAAGCCCCCACTATGTGGGGCCTAATAGTCGAGGAAAAGGGGCTCCCTGGGCAGGGCGATGGGCTGGACTTAACCCTCCTTGGCTCCTCCCCCTGGGCTCCAGGAGGGTGGAAGGCACCCAGTCGAGTCAGCACCCTGAGCCAAGGTATGGTGGTGACAGTCACTAGCCAAGGCAGAACAACTGCAGATTGGGGAGGAATCCCTTGCTCCCGGCCCGCTCGCACCGGTGCAAGGAGTGGAGACCAGCCCTGCGTGAAGGCCCAGGCCCCAAGGGCACCGAGCTGGAGCAGGAGCCTGTGAGAGCTCAGAGAAGGCCTCAGAAGATGACGCCTGGGCCCGGTCTGGAATGGCAGTGACTGTTGATGTCCCAAAACACCCAAGAGGCGCGGTCGCCAGGCCCGGTACATGACTTACCCTTCTCCTAAGGGCGAGCGGGGCCTGGCAAAGAGAAAGCAGCAGGACCAGGAAACAACCCTCTCCCCAGCTTCTCGAGATAGGCTGTGAGAGCGTCCCTCGGCCACAGTCCCAGTGGGGTCCATGTTCAGTGCTGCCAAGCGCTTGGGGGGTGGGGACTGGGCTCTGCGGCCACAGGCAAGGTGGTCCGTGCCCGGGGAAGGCCCAGACCGGACTCTGGTCGAACGGGCAAGGTTGGGCATATGTGGTAACGTTGGTGGCTTGGTTGGAAACAACCGACCATGGCCTCGGTGAGGGTTTCAGAGCCTTAGAGAAGAAAGGACCGGACAGAGCTGGGCAGTGTCAGGGCGCCAGCAGGCCCCGGCCTGCCAGCCCACCAAGGACCCGGGCTCCATACCACGGCCTGCAGTATTTCCGGAGGGGATGCTGCCCCTGCATGGCTGGGATCAGAGGATTTGAAGGGTGCCCTGGGGCCCCCACTGGGCCTTAGGCTGGGTGCCTCTATCCGGGGCACCCTCCCCTAGCTGGGTCCCACTTTGCAAGGGGCCGGAGAAAGCTCCCCCAGCCCGGCTGGGCTCTGGCAGGCCCCGGGGTGATTCCATCCAGCCCATGGAGGTTCACCCTGCTTGTGGATTTATTTGATCAAAAGGCTATCATAGAACAAGTTGCTTACTTTGGTAACGTACATTCAGGTAGAGACTATCTAGCTGTAAATTACTCACCTTTTAAATATTCACCAGGTGTCAGACTGGATCCGGAAGCTGTTCAACAGCACCTCTGTGTTCCGGAATGTGGTGCATTGTGGCTCCACTCTGAAAACATTCCACTCTGAAAAGGATATGCTGTGCCTATATAGGCGCCACTCCAGCGTGCTGATGTCAATTGCTTTCGAGACTGTACCCGCCATCCCAGACACATAGGCTCAAAAGTAAATTGGTAGATAGTATGCAGATTCCTAGAATTGGGAATTCATTAACAGATCGACTCCAAAAACAGAATGGGAAGGATGAGAGGGTTGGTGAGGAATCTGTTGCTAGATAGAGTCTCTACCAGTAAGTTGTTCTAGTGATAGACGCTATTTAACATATACATTCAACAGCTTGCCACTATTGTGCAAGATTTGGCATTTCGGTTGTCTCTTACGCAGATGACACCCAGCTGATTGTCTCTCTGTCTATTGGTCCCAACCAAGGAAACCAACAATTGGTTCAGTGCTTCAACAAAGCGTCCCACTGGATGTCGAACTGCTGCCTTAAGCTAAATGGAGAGAAGAAAAAACGAATTATACTAGGTAACCTGGCTCTACCCAGACCACTGAATAGTTGGCCAACCTGTATGGGTATTCCTCCTGACCCCAAACCCGTTATAAAAACTCTAGGTATCTGGATGGATAGTACCCTTGCAATGGACTACCAAGCAAATAAACTGTCTAGAATCTGCTTTGGGCTAATAAGAATGATCAGAAAGATATTGTCACTCATCCCAGAGCAGTAAGAAAAACGGTCATTCAGTCCCTTATAGTCTCGACTATGGCAACTCTTTTTAACTAGGCTCACTGAAATATGCTACAAAGAAACTTCAGGTTGTGCAGAATGCAGCAGCAAGGATCCTGCTAAAAATCCCTAGCTACATCTCCATAAGAGAATCTCTCAATCAACTTCACTGGCTGACGATTGCGGTAAGAATAAAGTTCAAATCCCTATGCATTACACACAGGGCCATAAATAATAAAGGCCTAGTAAAATTTAGAAATCTGATATCCGCCCACGCCCTCACCAGGCTTTTAAGGTCCTCTCTCCTACACCTTCTCCGTGCAACCGGAGTCAAAAGATCAAGATGGGGGGAGAAGATCTTTTGCACACCTGGTACAGATACTATGGAATGAGCTCCCACTTGACCTGAGATCACTGCAAAATGAACTCTCCTTTAGGAAAAAACTCAAGACCTGGCTGTTTCTCCTAATTCACTAATGAGCTTTGCTCTTACTACAGCACTCGCCAGCGCGGGGAAGCCCTTGGGCAGCCATGCGCTCTTCAAATCATAAATACAAATAGAGATTTCTAGCAGCATATTCCTCACCTTTTCACTAGATACCAAAGAAATACCTATACAGAATTTGGACTGTGGATGGATTCAAACCAGATAGTACTGAAGGACCGAGCGGGCAAAATGCCCCTCTTTGCAAAACCAACTATCCAGGCAATAATGCTTCATGAACCTAAGGAGGGATGTCCACATAGTCAACTGGAAAATGTCTACGACAGGGATTCCTCATGCCAACGCAGTGGTGGCAGCTTTTACCGAAGTAGAATGAGCCAACTGTCCTTACTGAGGTTGCTTTTTGCCAGTGCATAGCAGATCTTAATGCAGACACCGATCCAGCAGGAGATGTTTTTCTGTTGCATTGCCTTTTTTCACTCCACCGAGCCCCATGAAGCTCTGATCATCCACCCAGTGGTCTCTGTTACGACTGATGCAAAAGTTCAATGCTCTCTTGGGTTCCAGGTAGTAAAGCCTTTTCTCCTCCTTAGAAGGGTGATGTGGCCCTAAAGAGGAGACGGCCCCTGCGGGAGAGACGAGCCGGTGAGTAAAATCCGGCTGGGGGGAAGAACAGAGATGCCCTAGAGCGGAGGGCACAGACGTTTGGCCCCAAGTGTTTGCTCGGGCCCAGAAAGGCCCACATTTTGTTGTTTAGGGCGGAGGCGATGTCGGGGCACGTTGGCGGTGCCCGCCCTCCCCCCGTACCCATAACAGGGCAGTGCCCATTTTCAGAGCGGCCCCGATGGCAGCGGGCCGCTCCAGCCTATGGGGGCATAATTGTTTTAGGGCCGTGTGGCTCCCACGAGGTCCCCATTGATTTGCAGTCCCCACGGGGGACTTGGGACACATTATTTTCAGAGCTTTGGTGGCTCCAACGGGGCACAGTTGTTTTCACAGCCTGAGGGCTCCAGTGCTCTGTCTGTGGTGTAGTGCCCGCATTATTGATTTCCAGCTGCTCCATGTTGGCAGGGGTCAGCTGCGATGAGGGGCATGACTGATTAAGGAGCCAGTGTGCCCCTAGCGGCATATGTTGTTTCCAGAGCCTTGGTGGCTCCAGCGACAGGCGCAGTTTTGTTTCTGAGGGCCAATGAGGGGCCCTGTCGCATTTTTGTTGATTCACAGCTACCCAGCAAGTAGTGGGCAGCTGCACAGTTTAGGCGCAATGTGAGTGAAAGTCCCTGGGAGGGACGGAGATGGCACAGAGGTGCCAGGCCTTCTACAGCTGTGCAGCACTTAGTGCCAGCTGCAACATTTAGGCCCTGTTACTGTTCCCAGCTGCCCAGCAAGTAGTGGGCAGCTGCAACCGCACCGGTGCACCCCTGACTTGTGCTGCATTGGCAGCGCGCCCTGACATTCTGGACACAGGGTAGTTGAGCCCCTTCTTAGATGGCCAATTGGCCAGGGTGCTGGTATGTGATTTTTGCGCAATGTGATGTTACTATGTTTATGATGGTAATTGCCTAATGTGATTTATATGCTAAGTGATGTGGTGCTAGGAAATGTAATGCATTTAGTATGTTTTACGCACCCTGTATTGATACCTCTAGAGATGGTTTTTCCTGTGGAGGTTTGTGTTAGTGAGAGTTTACTTCACTGTGAGTTACGCCCCTAAATGTGAGTTATGCTTAGGAGGCAGAGTCTAATGTGTTTAGACTAATGAGAGATTGCCTACTGTAGTTATACTGTTTAGGCCTAAATGTGATTGCTGCGTAATGTGCTTTGCCTTTATGCTTGTGTTATACTTCTAAAGGTGCTCATGCTTAGAAGTTTGCTTTGCCTAGTATGTTATACTAGAGAGGTTATGTGTCCATGCGTGATCTAGGCCTATGGTTATTAGTATTGCGTAGTGTGTACCTACCTGTTACCAGTGGTTACTGGTTGTGATCTATAATTGTTATTTGGTGTAACAGTTATTCTAAGTGCTAGTTCTACTAAGTGCTGATTCTGACAGTGGCCCACGTGGCCCTGTCCTGGTGTAAATAATCCCTTGTGAATATTGCTGTGCCAGTTGGCACAATGTATATTGTGTGATTACTATCTGATGTGTTTTGACAATACAAAAGTTATTTGTATATAACCTTGTGTGGAGTTCCTTTTGTGGTGTGCCTAGGATGTTGTTGCTGTTGTGTGCGTGCGCAAATGCTTTACACATTGCCTCCGGGATAAGCCTGTCTGCTCGTGCCAAGCTACCAAGGGGGTGAGCATGGGTTATCTTGGCGTGTGACTCCCTTGCTCTGACTAGAATGGTGGTTTCTGCCTGGCTTTGGTGTAAGCCTTAGCCAACCAGAAATCCCAGTTCTAACAACTGGAATATGGAATTAGGCATTCAACACCACCATCCAGTCTCAAGTGTTGAGGGCAGACAAGACATGGGCCAGGGTGAGCATTTTGAATCTCCTTCTGGTCATAGGCTTTGAGAAAGCGTGGATATAGAATGGGGAGTAATCCTTTGTCCTTCGTGTGCACAAGAAAGTAGCGGAAGTAACAATTACGCCTTACTTCTGGCAACATCACCGTCTCAGCAGCCCCTTTGGTCAAAAGGGCTTGCATTTCCTGCTGCAAAATGGAGAGATGGTCCTCCATCAGTCGCTGAGGGTACGGTGGAATGTGCAGCAGAGAAGAGAGAAACAGCAATGTGTAACCCTTGGGAACAATCTGTAAGACTCACCAGTCTGATGAGAACATCTGCCAGCCCGGTAAGGATCAGTGAATTCTGCCTACCACCGGGTGTTGTGTGCTCCTGCAAGAGGGCACTAAAGAGGTTTAGAAGATGGAGCTGGTCAGCGATACGCTGGGCCGTAGGGGTGGAGGACACAATGGCCTCTGCTGTACAATTGCTTGGTTCCCTGTGGGGGCTGGATGGGTTGGCTTTAAAAGGTGCCTCAGCCAAAGCTGTGAAAGGAACATTGAAGTTGGAGAAGTAGGGCGGAGAGGCCCTGAGAGCAAGCAGTAGTGCTGCATTCTTTAAAGATTCTAAAGAGCGGAATCAGCTTTTTCCCTGATGAGGCGAGTCCCTTCAATGGGCATGTCTATCTAGGAGAACTGGAGGCCACAGTGTCCTGCAATGCTTTAAGTTGATACATTTCAACTACTTAAATCCCATGTAAATGACCCCCATGTGCCTGAGCTGCATTGACCCTGCACGCTTGGATGCATGCCCACAGTGTGGTGCTAGGGGGCAGATTTTCTGCACCTGGCATGGAGCTGCCCTGAGGTCCACTGTTTTTGGACCCGGGTGGTGGAGTTGGTAAGAATGAGAACAGGTCGTGGGGTACAGACAACCCGGCTGCATTGTCTACACAGACATGTGATGAAGCCCAAGTAATGCAAATTGGAGTACAAATTATTACAACTCCTCCTGGACTTCGCTATGCGCAGGGTGGCGATAACATGGATGGAAAGCTCCCCCCACGCTGGATGACTGGATGAGGGATGTGCGCAAGTGTTATCTGATGGAGGAGGTTCATATGAAAGCTTGTAGGAGGGATGAGACGCTAGAAGAGGATCTCAGGACTTGAAGGGAGTTTTGTCACATGTTTTTAAACACTGGGGTGCACTTAAGTGATCAGCATGACTTGGATGCTAGTGGATGTTCAACTGAATAGGACCCTTGTTGACATTCTGATGTTCTTATGACAAGCTCAGTGCTGTCGGATAACTGGTAAAGCATATAGTCCATGTACTATTTTTTAAATCTTGCACTTTGTCATGGATCTCCACCCAACTGCAAACATTTTCCTGACAATCTCTGCCTAAATTGGTTTTACTGTTTGTAAAAACGAAAAATAAATGTTTTAAGAATAAGAAGAAAAGGAGAACTGGAGGTTGCCCTGCATTGTGGCGAATTGCAACACTGGTGCCTACAGCCTGCCCAATGGAATAAGTGGTGTCCAAGCCACAACAAACACTGAACTTTGCAGCATCACATGACCATTTTGGATCGCCTGAGAAAGGACAGTGCAAAGGTCTTCGTGGACACCAAGGAGGACTTATGCCACCGAATCCCACTGAGTGTGTGAGTATCTTCTCAACAAGTAACTGGTATTAACAGCTCGGTGGGCAAAGCTGGTAGGAGAAAAGACACGTTTACCAAATGTTTTCACTCGCTTAGATTCCCAATCAGGTGGAGTGGTGGGAACTGTGTTGGATTTAGAACGACTAGTGGAAGCCTCCACCATTGGGCTTTCTGGTGAGGGGTGCTGCGAAAGAAAAACTGGGTCACCTGGAGCAGGGTGATGGCGCCTGGTAATTTTTCTAATGACTGAGGGTCAAAGCAAAGTTATGCCCAAGCCCCCCAAAAAGTATCTAACAGTGCCTCATTAAAGGAAAAAAGGGGTTCAGAAGATATTTGCGCCGGATGAAGGACTTTGGTCAAATCATTAGTTTTCACCTCCAAGGTGGGAAGTTGGTGGTCAAGTAATTCTGCCGCTCTACACATTACTATGGTGTAGGAGGGGGATTTTTCTGTGCCTGGACCAGATTGAGAAAACAGACCTGTCTCCAGAGAGCTATTGAGGCCACTGCTCTCCTGTAAGTCCTTGTACCAACTAAAATCTTGGTAGGGCTGAGTGAACTTATCAACTGGGCCATAATCATTATCCAAGTCAGTCAGAAAGAGATAATAGAGTGAATATTGTCTAGGCTGTACGTTAAGTGGAGGAAGCAGCACCTCAAGTGGATTTGGACGAGACATCACCCGAGTTTGGACATACATCGAGTTGGTTTTGGAAAGGACAATCAGGGCAGCGTCTTCAAGCGGCAAAGTCTGCTTCGGTGTTGATGTGCCTGAGCTGGTGTGTCGTGGTGCCAGTAGTGGAGGTGTAATGAGAGCGGAGCAAAGTATGAGCAGAGAGTCCAACTGGCCTCAGAAGCAACTCCGCCAGAAGTATCCTAGGTGGAAGGCCTCTAGACTCCTTGGAAACGAAGGCGAGCAAGAGCTAGTCAGCGAGGGCCCAAAGAACAGGGGCTGCATGCCTACACGTAACTCTTCGATCTTACACAGCATGGCTGAAGGCCCGGAAACTCAGCTATTGCCGGAACCAGTTGCAGAATTGGTTGCAGAGTTGGACGATTTTCGGAGCGAAATCAAGGATAGCATTGCACCTGTGCAAGTTCAGGCAGATAGGAGTAGCGTAAGGGAACGGATTCCCACTCTGACACCAGGCTTCAAACTATATCTGGACATTTTTAAGCAGTACCCCTGCGCGCCGGAAGGTGGCGTTCTTCGGCTCCGCATTGGCATTGCCCGCTTGAGAAGTGATGTTTGAGCTGCCTGTATAGGCGCCACCCCAACATGCAGACATCAGTTAGGTTTTTGTGACTTTCCACGCCAGAAGTGCGGAGCCACGAGCAACAGTGATAGAGACTGGTGTGCATGACTAAAACCCTTAGAAGGGTAACCCTTAGAAGGCTGACCCTACTGTGTAATCAGTTCGCAGAGAGGAGGATGGTAGGGTCATAAGAAATCTGAAGCTAGATAAGTCTCTACCAGATAAGGTGTTACCGAAGGTAAGAAACTTGTTCATCTGATTAAGACTTCTAGCCATAGGTTCCTTACCTTAGTATAGATACCCAAGCAATATCTCCCCGGAGTTAAGTCTGCGGAACAGATTTTAGACCAAAAAGTCCTGCAGGACCAAATGACGGTCACAAGGGACTTGACCATCCATGCAGCAGTGCTTAGTAAACATTTACAAAGATGCCCATGTAGGTGCCTGACAGGTGTCCAGTACACTTCCTGAGTTAATGCAGTCGTCACAGCCTTGGCTCTGGCGGAATGAGCACACAAGCACTCAAGGGTCTGCTTTTTCACCAATGCATAGCAGATCTTTATGTAAAGCATTATCCATCGTACAATGGCCCATTTCGGTAAGGCCTTCCCTTTCTTGACTCCTACCTACCCTACAAAGAGATGATCGTCAACCCAGAACTTTTTGTTTCGTCAAGGTAAAACGACAATGTTCTTTTTGGGTCTAGGCAGTGCAGTCTCTCCTTTGCTGTAGAAGGATGAGGAGGAGCAAGGTGATATTTTGGCCTACATGGAAGAGCGTTGCAGCCTTCAGAATGAAGGAGCCAATTGTTTGTGGTCGATGTTATGACCACTATAAAAGCAGTCTTAATGGTTTGCAAATTGAGTGGACAGTTGTGCATTCAGAAAAGCCAGTACCAGATATAAGTCACATTGGGGCAATGGTGAATGGCTTGATATAAAACATATGTTGAAGACCTTAGAGGAACCAAGTCACAAGTGACATGAAAAAAAGAAGGTTGGTCCGGCAACCACAAAAAACACTAAATTGGCTGATAAATAGGCCTTATCTGTGCCCTGAGCAGAGTCCTGCTGGGCCATGGATAGAGCAAACAGTAAAACCTGACTGAGAAAAGTTTGCAGAGTGAGGGTGGATGCTCTTTGATGCACACCTTGCCACAAATTTGTCCCAGCAGCAGGCATATACCGTTGTGATGAAGAGATGCCTGGCTATCAAAATGAAATCAGGGACTTCGGGGGAAAATGTTAAAGCCGTCAACTCTCGCCAATTAATATCCTTGCAGAGGGTGAGCAATTTCTGGTATGGGACCCTCCTCTGTTGTTGCGACATAAGATCCTCCTGAAGGGGCAGCCCCACCGGAGAAACGATCTTCATGCTCAAAAGCTTGGGATTCCAGACTCTCAGTGCCCAATCTGGAGTTGCAAGAATGACTTGGGCTCGGTCGTTCTGCTCTTCTTTAGAACTTTGGGCATGAGTGGTATTGGCAGAAATATGTACAGCAGTCAGGAACTCCATTCAAGGTGAAAAGTGTCTCCAAGCGAGAGCTGTCTCGGAAACTCCAGCACGCAACGGCCGTGGCAAACAGATCTAAACAAGGATCTCCCTACTCTAGAAAGAGACCATGAAACACCTCCAGGTGGAGCCGCCATTCCTGATCCGCTAGGCCTCAACAGCTGTGTTCATCCACCTGGGCTTTCAGAGAACCTGCCAGGTGTGGAACCGCCAGGGAAATGCCTTGGCATTCCAGCCATATCCAGAGATGCAGTGCCTCTAGGCAAAGGGTCCACAACACCACCCAAGCCTGTTTGTTGCAGAACCATAGGACGGTGGTGTTGTTGGTGAACACCTTCAGCAGACTTCCCCTTAAAGAAAGAAGAAAACCATTAAATGCCAATCGGATCACTCGAAGCTCCAGCAAGTTGATGTGGTCCCAAGATTCCGCTGGAAACCAGGAGACCCGAGTCCTCTGATCTCCACATCTCCCAGTTGGCCACCTCAGCCCAGAAGTGACACATCTGTCCTAACAGTCAACTCTGGCTGGTAAAGGAAGAGGAGTATTCTGCTTAGCCAATTGTGGTTCTTCAGCCACCATTTCGGAGAGATTCCCCTGATACTGTGCCCACTTGAACTTCAAGTCCCACTGCAGAGCCCACTTACGGCAACGAGCATGTGTCACTAGCAGGATGCAGGAGGCTTTGACACCCAACAGCCTTAGAGTTATTCTCACCAAAATACAGGATAGAGGGTAAAGTATCGGAATTATGACTTATAGCCTGAATATCCTGGACTCGCCACTCAGAAGGATTGGCCCAAAACTGCACTGTGTCTGGTATGGTTCAGATTAAAGGGAGCCTCTGATAGGGAGTTAGGTGTGACTTTGGCACATTAATAGTAAACCCAAACGAGTGCAAGAGGTCCACTGTAGTCTGGAGGTGGGAGATGACTCCCGGAGCGAGCCCGCCTTCAAAAGCCAATCGTTAAATTAGGGGAAGACTGAAACCCCTGCTCGCCCCAGATGTACTGCGACCAATGCCATCACCTTTAAGAACACCAGAGGGGCACTGGTATGGCCAAGGGAGTGTAAGGCAAAGGGAAAGTGCTCTTGGCCCACCATGAACCACAGGTAACACTTATGGGCATTCAGGACGAGGATGTGGAAGTATGCGTCTTGCACGTCCAATGCTACCATCCGGGCCCCAGGTCAGACAGGAGCTAATGTGAGCATTTTTTACTTCTCCTTTTTCAGGAAGAAGTTGAGATGGCGCAGGTCTAGCATAGGATGAAGGCCTCTATTTTCCTTGGGCACCAAACAGTAGTGTATATAGCAACCACGACCTCCGTCTGATGCCAGCACTGTCTATATGGCTTCCTAGGCCAACAGAGCTAACACATTCTGACAGAGCAAGGAGAGAGGACCCTCAACCAGTCGGTCATCAGTGGGTGGCGGGTCGTCCAGAAAGGGGATGGCGTAGCCCTTTTGGACTATCTGTAAAACCACTTATCAGATGTGATTGACTGCCAGTGAAGCAGGTGATGGCGTATCTTGCCTCCCACTGGATACCGATGGTGGTATGAGGGCAAACTAAAGGGGTTTAAAGGCGGCAACTGCCGGGTGAGTGGTTGACCTCTAGCTAGTGGCCCCCATGTGGTCTGAGAGAAATCCCGTCCTCAGCCACAAAAAAGCTGGGAAGTCCATTGGCCTTAGTGGCTGGGAGGGAATGGATGCAGTAGGACACCACTTCCGTAGCCACAAAAGGGGTGAAATGTAGACTGGGGTTGGCAAGGGGCAATGGATAGGCCCAAGGACCTGACCGTAGCTCTGCTATCCTTGACGCGCCTGAGCACACAGTCTGACTTCTGACTAAAAAAGATGAGAGCAATGGCATGTCATGTGTGAGGCTTGGACATCCCCATAAAAGTCAGTGGTTCTCAACCAGGCACTTTGCCTAAGGGCCACTGTCAATGAACTTGCTTTGCCCAGCGAGTGAATAATGTCAAGTCCACATCTGATGGGGAACTTTGACGCATCTCTCCTATGAGCAACAGCTTGGGAGACTACGGCTCAGACCTCCTCTGAGACCATGGGCAGCACGTGTGCAACTGAACCCCAGATCGTATGGGTGTATCAGCCCAAGAGGCACGTGGGGTTCACTGACAGCACTGATAGGGTGGCAGAAGAGAACATCCTCTTCTTAAAGGTGTGTAGACTCTTGGATTCCCTATACGGTGGAGAGGTAGGCCATGCCAGGGTTGACTCAGAAAGCAGAGGCTTGGACCACCAAGCTCTCTGAAGTGGGGTGCTAGATGAGGAAACTGGAGTCCACAGGAGCAGGGCAATGATGGCTGGCAATTCTCATGTGCACAGAAGGCACTGTGAAGTGTCAGACCAAGCCGAAAGGGCATGTGTAAGGGCTTCTTTAATGGGACCCGAAGGAGATGCAGTGGGGCCCAAAGGAGATGCAGAGGGGCCCAAAGGAGATCTAGACAGGCCTCCAATGTATAAGGTGCATGGCCTTAGAGAATGCTTTTAGTTGGGCGGGGGTAGCTCCAGGAAAGTCAGGGAGGCCTGGAGCAGACCCTGGCACGGGCGGAGCCAGGCCTAGAGTGCTGACGCTTCTGCACCTCATCCAAGGACTTAAACGGGCATGGTGAATTCGAAGACCTCTTCGACTTATTACGGTGGGACTTATCTGACAGCTTATATTGTGAAAACGATCATCGGGAGCGAATCTTTGTGCGGTCCAGGAACTGTGATCATTAGTGCTGCGGGGTCGTTCGAGATCCGGCTGCGAGGAGCTTGGAGGTACACTCCAGCAGCGCCTTCAGGTGCGTGGTGCAGCAGTCCTCGCATGTCTTGCAGTCTTGGTCCTACTTCAAGCATCAAAGAGTGAGTTTCTCACAGACATCTACCTGTCACAGGTATTACATGACTTGAAACCTGCTGGTTTCTTAGTGGACATCCCTAGCATACCAGGAGAAAAAAATCCTCAAAAAAGTGTTGATAAAAAGTTTGTCAAAACCAGGGGTAGCTCTTCACGGATCTGCACTGACAGGCATGGAAAGAAAAAAACTGACGTCAGTGCACTGGGGTGAAGTCTATACAAGTCCTCGCAAATCACAACTCACGCAGATGATGCCTATGGCTAGAAGCCCATTAGTTCTTTTTTAGCCAGTTTCTTACAGGGTGTAAAACCTGTTGTCTTTGGGGGTGACATCACTTGCGCACAGTAGAATTTTAGAGAAAATGTTAGATAAATGTCCCTGAGCGACAAGAGGGAGCTCTAGATTCACGTTTGGAGGTGCGGAAAGAAAAACAGATTTCAGCACACAGGAGTGGTGCCTATATAATCCCTGCACATAATTTCTGGAGCGAAACCTCGTCAGTGTGGAGCAGCAAGGTGCAAAATTGCAGCATGCAGAGGTTACTGCTGAAAAGTTTCCAGATCCAGTCTGATGCCTGGGGAATAATCAAAAGGTGAGGAATTTGCTTCTAGAAAGTAATAGATAAGCAAAATACTAAGATATAATTAACTCCTTACACCCGGTAGTAACCATCGGCCCACTTATCTGAGTAAGTCTCCCAACCTCTCAACTGAATAGGAATTGCAAAGAGGAGGTATGTAGAATTTGCTGACAAACTTACACATTGGATCAAATCCAAGACTAACTGTTTCATCTTGGTTGGACAGTTCAAAGTCCATTTTAGTTAAATTATTAAGCCCCAGAAGCTCCAATAGAGGCTATACAAATGGTTTTGTCAGACTCTGGACCTGGTGAATGCTTAATACCTGTAGTTATTGAAGTTCACTATAAATTTATATTAAAAATGGCACTTGCACTAGCTTTCTGGAACACTGGACAACGAATTAAAAAACAAATGGCAGAATGCAAATAAGAACCATTAATTCTTAACTTGCCCCTTACATTAAGCCCACTTCATCCAATTCCACAGGCTTCCTTGATTTTAGAAGTACTATCAACGCCTTGGCACCTGTCTTTCAGATGCCTAGGAATATCTCTGATCCAATACAACTTGGGATTCTATACAGGCAAAACTACACTTTAACAGCTGTGAACAAAGTGTCTTCTCGTGGAATGTGTCTGGTCTGGGGTGTAAGATGAGGGAGCACAACTGGCACCCTTCTAATCTCACAGGCGTTGATGTATTGCTTTAAAGAAATCTGGGTGGTAGACCCTCCTCATCTTAATAGATATTCATTCTATTACATGTGGCCGTTAAGGGTCTCCTGCAGCTGCTAACATGGGTCTTACCCAGGATAAAAACAAACATTACCCAGGTAGCCACTAGTAGCCCTTTACGTTATATCTAGTGGAGTTGGAATCTCCAGGTGCATTAGATGCCTTACATGATGGCTTCTGATAGGCCTTGAGAGTCTTCAGGAGGTTCCTCAGCCAATAAAAACATCAAAGAGAACAGCAACTTATTAATTGTTGCCCATGACCATATTGAGAAACTATTAACGGAAGGTTTGACTTCTAGAATTCCCAAAAGGCTGACTGGGGATGCTTGCTAGAGTCAAGCGGACCGTGTTGAAAGGACTCCTGCAGCAAAGCTCAGTTTAGTGTATTAAAAGGCCCTTTAATCCAACAGGCCCCGTTCCTACATTTCATAACTTTAAAGCCACCACTTTCATCAAACATTTTATGGTCAATATTGAGGCATAATACATTGTTGGCAAATGAGAGAAGGCTAAAGAACGAATATGACAACTTGCTTATCAGTAGGAGTATAGGCAAGGACTGGCACCCTGTGTTTGGGATTTGTCTGGGTCTACTAATTAAGGAGTCTCCTAAATTAGGAGCTATTAAATGGGCAGTGTAATACCAAGACCTTGTATTCCCAATTTTGTGTAAAATATTCTGGCTCTTTGGAATGTTGGTCCCAGAAGATGATTCTCACTTACTAATTGTGAGAAGTAGGCTTGGTATATGCTGTCCACTAATTATAGTGGGCACCTTGCATCAGTCCAAACGACCCTTATGATGTATGAGGTCAAAGATAACCTTAAGAAAGCTATCCTAGTGGTAGCTGTGGAGAGCAGCCTTCAAGTTTAATCTTGAAGGAATGTAAAGCAGCTTGTTTTACCAGAATATCACCTCCTATATTGACTAAATGAAAGAACCACACAGTAGTTATATAAAAATATGTGTTTATTAATATAACACTCTTTAGTATCCTCCACACGAGGATAGAACATAAAGCACACAATACGAGATCAATAGAATAGTTGTAAGCAGCACAATACACTGTGAGCTCCAGGGGAAGACCAAACTATTTACTAAAATAGTGGTATAACAATCATGACTTGGGTCAAGACACACTCTAGAGCATGTAGAATCGCTGGGACCCCAAGAAACCACCCAAGGTGAGTAGATAGGGACCCCACAGAGTATGGGTGCAGTGTGCTAATCCGACCTCGGGCTCAGTACAATTCTATGGGAAAGTCGCGGTTACAGTTTTAAAGTTTAAGGATCCTTAAAGGATAACTTCGAGGAAACCATTTGGAACTTAAGAGGTTGGAGAGCCACCCCACCCGTGGATACCGTAGTGCCAGAGTTACCTATTCCAGAGGAGCCAGGTGCATAGGTCTGCAGTAGTGTCGGAAACCACAGTCGTTCTCAATGGAGGGCTGTGAAGAAGTACTGCTGCCGTGAAGGTGAAAAGGGTCTGGAGGAATCCAAGCCTGGATTCTGGAAGGAAGGAACCTGAAAGCAGAGGGGACAGAGTCTGGACCACTTCACGGTGACCAGGGGCTTGGTAGACAAATGCCCACCGATGTCGGATGCTTCAGGTGTGAAGAAGGTATGCTTGACTCTGCAGTCACAAGGACCAGGACACGTCGAGGATTACCAGGAGCCGGAGGAGAGCTATCCCATGAAGGACGTTGAGTGCTGAGGGGTCGGTGTCCGGCGGGAGCACCATCAAGCCTTGGTAAAAGCAACCCATGCAGGAAGGTCAAGCAGGTTACGGTGTGGACCAGCAAGATCCAGGGGACTCACCAAGCAATGGAGAGTCAGGGCACATCTGGAACAACCAAGAAAGCCCAACAGAAATCAAGATGACCCTCAGGGGGACCCACAGGCCAAAGGACCAGGAGTCGCGAGGGGACCTCGAGCAAGATTGCAAATTACCAGCCGACGGAGCACTCGGTACGAGGAGGCCAGAGTTCTTTGGTGTAAATACTGCTCTGGGTCAGGACAACACAGAGTCCAATGTACAAGCTCAGGAATCACCAACAAGCATATGCACTTGCAAATGGACGCTGTGCACAGGGGTTTAGGTTATGCAGTCCCCACGAGGAATACTGACCTCAAACATGCTGAAAGGGCAGATCAATCTAAGGGACCTTCATAAACCCAACTCCTGTGTTGCTGAAATCTTCTGAGTCCGCACGAGCTCAGGAGAAGCAGACCGGTCAGTTGTGTTAAGGTGCCTGCTAGGGCAGGGGAGTGACTCCTTCACTCCACGGGAGATTCTTTGGTTGTCCTTAGTGCACCACAGGTCCTACACGTAGCCTGTATGGAGCAAGGGAAGCTTTGGGCGGAGAGGGAGACGAAGTCGGGCCCAGTCGAAGTCCAGAGTGTCCAGACGGTGGAAGATCAGTGGTTTCTTCTTGTGAATCTTGTCCACGTAAAATCTAAAGTCTTACAGCCAGGTAGCCCTTTTGTACCCACGGGAGAGGGTTGGACAAATTTGGGGGACTCTCCTAGGGGAGGGTCAGGACAGAGGGGTGATTACACCCATGTCCTTGGTCCAGTTTTGCTTCAGAGCAGGAGCCAATAGCTCCCTGAACTGGTTTGAGCTGGACTATACACAGGGACACCAAATGTGCCCCAAGTGCAGACTTTAAGGCACTCTCAGAATGCACCCAACCAGCCCCAATACACTAAATCCTGTCTGGGAGGTGGTCACACTTCCCTGTGACAGGATGCCTATTGTGCTGCCTTCCCCTGCTCGAGCTTGGCTCAGCAGCAGGAAGGCAGAAATGTGTCTCTGGTCGGCAGCATCCATTTTGTGCTGTCCGGGCCGAGAAGGCTGACACCGGATAGACCAGTGACCCCACGAAGCTCTCTTCTGAATGGTAGCCTTATACCTCACACACCAGTTACCAGTAGGATTCCAAGGTGTTTGATACCAAACACAATATGTTTCTATGCAGCCATTTTTGAGATAGCAATTCCAGCGAGGTTATAATGCACCTCTACCTATATGTCCGGCTGAGTCAGAGACAAGCCGGGAGAATGGTCTCCAAAGGCTGCAGAGGGGCTCTGCTCATGCAGGGGCACCCTCTCACTAAAAACCCAGCACCCTGCCTCAGAGACGTTTTAATGCATTGGCAAAGAGGGCTCTGGCCCAGGGCCCCAGCCTTTCAGGGAGCCCCCTGACAGAGTCAGCTCTGTTCTCCAGAAATGTGCCCCAATGACCTTGAATATTTCTTAAAGAGATTGTCTTAAATACTGTTTTCCTTTCATTTATTTTTTACGTACCTGATGTGCGAGTCTAGTACAGCCATTTTGCAGAGAAATGTTGTTTCATGCTATATACATAAAAAAAGTTTCTTTTAGATCAAAATAAGGCCTAACATAGGAAATGGGGGCGGGTCACAAAGATTATTTGCAGTAATATTGGTGAGCTGCTGCTATGTTACAATATTGAAAACACACTTAACTATCCCTGAATATTAGATGTAAACACATTTAGGGCCTTATTTATGAGAAGTGATGCATCGCTGTTTGAAAACAGGGATGCATCACTTCTTAGTAGGCCCTCCTTGCGACATGATGGATGTGTCATATTTACTGTATGACGCATCATGTATCAAGGAGTTACAGATATGTCAGTATTTCTGACATATCTGTAGGCGCAAAAGTGATGCATTGCTGGGGAGTGTCTGAAAATAGACGCAACTACAGCAATGTGTCCTTTCACATGGGGCAAGCCCCATGTGAAAGGGCTTGCATCAGTCTTACGGCTCAACAAACACCACAAGAAGAGAGAGGGTCACAGGGATATTTAAAGACCTGCCCTGGTTACACCCCCTATTATACTCATGTAAAATACAGAAAACCAGGGGGTCTTACAAGAAGCTACTTAGTCAGCTTCACAAGGCCAGACTCCTTAAGTGAGTAAAGGCTCCAAGTCCTATATAGCCTCAAAAAGTAAGGAACAAACAGTAGACAAAAACAAGGATAAGTGATTGTCGGTGAGACTCAAAATAAGTCAGTGGATTCCCATCAATATATCGTGAGGATCAATTTTCTCATTTGGTCCTCCAAACGTTGGGATGGTATGTCTCTTGATCATTGAGATTTTTATCCATACCCAATGTACCAGACTGAAAAATGGGTCAAGCCCACAATCACACTCCGACCATGAGAAATATAATCAGTGGGAATAGTGCAGTGCAAAAACAAAAAAAGGAAGTGGTGAAATAAAATAGGGTGAAGAGTTCAGATAAGGAACTTTTTTATTTAGATACTGGCTCTACCCCTAATTAAAACCAAGAACAGCGCAAAAAAGCAGTTTTAAACTGCCAACGGGCCCGTTGGCAGTTATTTGTTTAAAACTGTTTGGTGCCTTTACTCACTTAACTAAGGAGTCTGGCCTTGTGAAGCTGACTAAGTAGCTTCTTGTAAGACCCCCTGGTTTTCTGTGTTTTACATCAGTCTTACGCCTGCCATGAGGCAGGTGTAAGATATTGACGCAATGACATTCTAAAAGTGGCGCACTAAGTTCTCATAGATTTCAAAGCACCACTTCTACTAGGCTTTTTGCGGGGGAACACCTACCCTGCATACGTTATACTTGGTGCAGGTATAATGTGGTGCAGGGGTTTACAAAGTGACGTATCTGCCTAGATGCATCACTTTGCAAATAGGGTGCAACATGGCACATTTTCTACGCTGCTGGTGCATCACAAAAAGTGACAAGTGAAAAGTGAAGCAAGGCCTCATAAATAAGGTCCTTAGAATTTGGATGAGTGTTCCTTTGCACTGTCAGGGACCTAATGAAATGAAATAGTGTATTTAATAAAGCGCACAGCTACTCAGACTAGAGTGTCCTGGCGCGTGACAGCGGGAGGAAAACGTGCGTAAAAGACCCATCAGTTATTAAAAAGCCAGGTTTTTAAGTTCTTCCAGAGACTCAGGGAGTCCATTCCACAATTTAGCACCTAGATAGCCAAGGGATCTGCCTCCAGTGCGGGCACAGCATATTTTAGGCACGATGGCCAGTTTGACATTGGAAGATCTTGGGGGTCTAGATGTTGTGTAGCGATTAACACGCTTATTTAGGTAGCCGGCTCCGAAGCCGTGGAAAGCTTTAAAGAAGATGGTCATCGCTTTGAAGTGGATCCGTTCTTTTATGCGGAGCCAGTGTAAAGACTTAAGAATAGGGGTCGTACTAGATCTGGGTTTAGGCCTCAGGATGGCTCTGGCCGCCGTGTTTTGTACCACTTGTAAGCGCTCGATAAGGGATTTGGGAAGACCAAGGTACAAGCTGTTGACATAGTCAAGCTTTGATGTCACCAGAGCCTGCACCACGATCTTTCTCCTCTCAAGCAGTAACAGTGGCAGGAATTTTTTTTTAGCATCCGGAGTATACCAAAGCAAGCGCCAGTTCGATTTTTTTATTTGAAAGCACATGGAGTGTCTTGTCATTGACAATTCCTGAGTTTTTTACTTTCTTCTTTTCCGCGGGCAAGGGAGGCAGATCTTTTGGCCTCCAAGAGCTCCAGTCATGTGTTTCTGGATTACCAAAGAAAACAACCTCAGTTTTGTCAAGATGGCACTTCAGCTGATTGATCTTAAGCCAGTTAAAATCCTATGTGAGTCCTAATCATTGCCCAGTCAAAGTCGGTTCCTTTTTCACATGTAAAAATCAGCTGAGTGTCATCAGCATAGGAAACAATTCGGGCACCCTCTTCCTCTACCAGAAATGCAAGGGGGGATATAGATAGATAGATAGATAGATAGATAGATAGATAGATAGATAGATAGATAGATAGATAGATAGATAGATAGATAGATAGATAGATAGATAGATAGATAGATAGATAGATTAATTAAAAAGAGTAGGACTGAGAATGGAGCCCTGAGGGACACCTACATTCATGGCTAGAACCAGGGATGAGAAAGGGGGTGCCAGATGTCCAGAGATCTTTTTGCTAAGAAGGATGACATCCATGTTAAGGCAGTCCCTCCCAACCCGATGTTAGCAAGTCTCTCCAGGAGCCTCTCATGTGGGACCGAATCGAAGGCCGCCGACAGATCGAGTTTTTCAGAACAGCCTTGCCTCCCTAGTCCAGCTTACTCTTGAGAAGTTCAGTTACTTCTAGCAGAACGGACTCCGTACTGTAGTTAGCCTTAAAACTGAATTTGGACTCATTAAGAAGCTTCCCATCTTCAATGTGTTTTTGGAGGGCCTTGTTTACATGCTTCTCTAAACTTTGGAGAGGGCTGGAAGAAGGGAGATTGGTCTTAAGTAGGCAGGGGCCATCAGTTTGGCGTTCGTCTTTTTTATCAGTGGAAGAATCTTAGTATTCTTCCATAATTTCGGCATGTTGCCGGAGGAGAGTGAACATGTCAAGAGTTGGTTTACCATGGGGTTTATGGTGGGAGCTAATAGGTTCAGGATATTCGCTGGACATGGGTCGGTGGGAGAGCCAGACTTAATGCTTTGGAGAAGGGTCAGTGACTCTTCAAGCTAAAATTCAGGGAAAGCTAGTATAGATAGAGGATCCAAGAGGTGAAATTTGCTATTAGAACTAAGGTAGAAGGTCAGTTTTTTCTCTCAGATGTTAGTGAAGGCTTGTTGGATGATGGAGATCTTTTTGTGGAAGAATTGAGCTATTTGCTTAGACCATTCTTCCGTGCATGGCCCTTACTTTGTGCCAGCTTTCGGGGCGGTAAAGGATTAAACTATGCTAAAGATTTCCTTGGGCATTTTCTATCTTGGTTTGAAAGACGTTTTTCTTGGCTGCCTTCACGAGAGTGTAATGAGCTTTTAAGGTGTCTTTATACACCTTCCTGTTCTCAGGTAGATAGGATTTACACTATTTCAATTCCATTTTTCTACAATTTCTTTTGTTATAGCTGAGGGAATCGTTAAACCATGGAGCTGGTGGGGCCAACCTCTTTAAGGAGCGCGAAACAACCAGTACCGCTGCACTAATGTTGATTCGGACCCATGAATCTATTGATAGGGCGTCCGAGTCGGGCAGCTTGACAGCTCTGGTAAGGAACGACCGAGGGTGTCTGCTAACACCATGATGGATATTTTATGGAACGTCCTGTAATTAGGGACCCTCTGCCCTGCGTTAGCCCGAGTGGCTGTGGCAGAGTTGGGAATGACAAATTTTAATAGGAGTTGGTCAGACCAGGTAATGGGAAGAGGTAGGCTTACTGATATGTCAAAGTTGCGAAAGATTTGGTCTAGGGTATGGCCCTTCTCATGGATGGCCCACGAAATAGATGGAAACATGTTGCAGGCCTGCAGCGTCTTCAAGAAGGAAGTTGTTTGAGGGTCTTTTCCATTGTCCAAGAGTCTGACAAGCGGACCCCTCGCTGCATGAAACCGGCGCGTAAAACGCCAGCGCCTCGAGCGACCGACAGGCCACGCCCCCTTTGGAGGCCACGCCCACCGCCCACTGTATAAGTAGGACGCTGACCACCAGCGTCTCTACTTGCATACTCGCTGCTCCTGAGGCGGAAAGCCGGGAGAGAGCCTTTTTAAAACTATATTTCTGTGATTTGTTGTGTTTTTAATGCTGATTGCACTTACCCCAAGCCTTGGAGTCTGACAAGCGGACCCCTCGCTGCATTGAAACCGGCGCGTAAAACGCCAGCGCCTCGAGCGACCGACAGGCCACGCCCCCTTTGGAGGCCACGCCCACCGCCCACTGTATAAGTAGGACGCTGACCACTAGCGTCTCTACTTGCATACTCGCTGCTCCTGAGGCGGAAAGCCGGGAGAGAGCCTTTTTAAAACTATATTTCTGTGATTTGTTGTGTTTTTAATGCTGATTGCACTTACCCCAAGCCTTGGAGTCTGACAAGCGGACCCCTCGCTGAATTGAAACCGGCGCGTAAAACGCCAGCGCCTCGAGCGACCGACAGGCCACGCCCCCTTTGGAGGCCACGCCCACCGCCCACTGTATAAGTAGGACGCTGACCACCAGCGTCTCTACTTGCATACTCGCTGCTCCTGAGGCGGAAAGCCGGGAGAGAGCCTTTTTAAAACTATATTTCTGTGATTTGTTGTGTTTTTAATGCTGATTGCACTTACCCCAAGCCTTGGAGTCTGACAAGCGGACCCCTCGCTGCATTGAAACCGGCGCGTAAAACGCCAGCGCCTCGAGCGACCGACAGGCCACGCCCCCTTTGGAGGCCACGCCCACCGCCCACTGTATAAGTAGGACGCTGACCACTAGCGTCTCTACTTGCATACTCGCTGCTCCTGAGGCGGAAAGCCGGGAGAGAGCCTTTTTAAAACTATATTTCTGTGATTTGTTGTGTTTTTAATGCTGATTGCACTTACCCCAAGCCTTGGAGTCTGACAAGCGGACCCCTCGCTGCATTGAAACCGGCGCGTAAAACGCCAGCGCCTCGAGCGACCGACAGGCCACGCCCCCTTTGGAGGCCACGCCCACCGCCCACTGTATAAGTAGGACGCTGACCACCAGCGTCTCTACTTGCATACTCGCTGCTCCTGAGGCGGAAAGCCGGGAGAGAGCCTTTTTAAAACTATATTTCTGTGATTTGTTGTGTTTTTAATGCTGATTGCACTTACCCCAAGCCTTGGAGTCTGACAAGCGGACCCCTCGCTGCATTGAAACCGGCGCGTAAAACGCCAGCGCCTCGAGCGACCGACAGGCCACGCCCCCTTTGGAGGCCACGCCCACCGCCCACTGTATAAGTAGGACGCTGACCACCAGCGTCTCTACTTGCATACTCGCTGCTCCTGAGGCGGAAAGCCGGGAGAGAGCCTTTTTAAAACTATATTTCTGTGATTTGTTGTGTTTTTAATGCTGATTGCACTTACCCCAAGCCTTGGAGTCTGACAAGCGGACCCCTCGCTGCATTGAAACCGGCGCGTAAAACGCCAGCGCCTCGAGCGACCGACAGGCCACGCCCCCTTTGGAGGCCACGCCCACCGCCCACTGTATAAGTAGGACGCTGACCACTAGCGTCTCTACTTGCATACTCGCTGCTCCTGAGGCGGAAAGCCGGGAGAGAGCCTTTTTAAAACTATATTTCTGTGATTTGTTGTGTTTTTAATGCTGATTGCACTTACCCCAAGCCTTGGAGTCTGACAAGCGGACCCCTCGCTGCATTGAAACCGGCGCGTAAAACGCCAGCGCCTCGAGCGACCGACAGGCCACGCCCCCTTTGGAGGCCACGCCCACCGCCCACTGTATAAGTAGGACGCTGACCACCAGCGTCTCTACTTGCATACTCGCTGCTCCTGAGGCGGAAAGCCGGGAGAGAGCCTTTTTAAAACTATATTTCTGTGATTTGTTGTGTTTTTAATGCTGATTGCACTTACCCCAAGCCTTGGAGTCTGACAAGCGGACCCCTCGCTGCATTGAAACCGGCGCGTAAAACGCCAGCGCCTCGAGCGACCGACAGGCCACGCCCCCTTTGGAGGCCACGCCCACCGCCCATTTACTCACCACTCCATAAGTATGTGCCTCCCCAGGAAGCGCAGCGGACGAGCGCAGCGGGCATGCCGTTTGCGCGCCGAAGGCGCGCCTAAGGAAAGCCCGTCTGCGCCCGTCCGCAACCGACCGAGACCAGAGGCCATACACTCTGCTTCTCTCATCCAATACTCCCGCTCGCAACTCACCACCCTTCAAGGAAACTGGACCCTACCGGCTGCTACCTTAGCTCGCATCTCCAATTTCGAACTATTAACCTCACAGAACTCAGGCCATACCAACACCTTGTCTACGTCTCTAAATACGAGCCCCTCTAAACGGCATCCAGATGCCCTTCCCCCCACTGCTATCTCTGCCATATATCTAAACACAAGATCGGCAGTAAAACACCAGCTCGATCTCTTCACTCTACTTGACTCCCATAAACCTGACCTATTGTTTCTTACCGAGACCTGGTTCTCGGACAGCTCCCTCCCTTCCTTGCTAGCGATACTCCCCCCGGCCTACTATGCCATTCAAGCAGATCGCTCCTCTGACAGGCCCGGTGGAGGGGTCGCCTTGATCGCTCGCAAGGAACTCACCTTCCAGCCTTCGGTTTCCCCCTCCGTGGGAATCTCAGACTGCCTAGTGGTTCGCTCTCTTTCCTTTTCCCCCCCACTAACCTGTGTCCTTGTGTACAGACCCCCGTCCTCCCCCCAAACTTTCCTCCCCGGTTTTCAAGACCTAATGGCGACTCTGGTTGTCAACCACGCTTCCATTATAGTTCTGGGAGATTTTAACTTTTGGCCCTCCGACCCTGCGGAATGTGCCACGTCCAAGGAGTTTTCAGACTCTCTTCTGTCACTCAACTTCACATCAGTTGTCAATACTCCCACACACAGGTTGGGACACATCCTAGACCAAATTTGGCAACGCGATTGCCCGGTCAATTCCGTTTTGATTTCCCCATGTTCATGGTCTGATCATTCACTAATCACCTTTTCCCTATCCCCTGTTCCACCACTTAAGCCCACCTCTGCTAGAAATGTCTGGGCGCGTTCATGGAATCGTGTTGACATCGAAGCCCTCTCGACTCTCCTTTCCTCCTCCAGCCCTGATCTGACCGCACTGCCTTCCTCAGGGCAGGCAGAAGCTATCACCAACTGGCTACGGGTCGGGTGCAATGCCATCGCTCCTCTAAAACGCATCGCAACCAAACGCCCCAAAGACGCAAACCGCTGGTTCTCAGACGACCTAAAGATCAAAAAACTTGCTCTCCGCCAAGCTGAACGACAATGGAGACGGAACTACTGCCCTACTGCTAAAAACCGCTATACTGAACTTCTTAGTCAGTACAAGAAAGCCATTCTAGACACAAAGAAAAACTATTTCTCCTCTAAAATCCAACTCGCGGAGAATCGGCCAAGAGAAATTTTTTCTATCATCCAGGATCTTGCTTTTTCTGACAGAACTTCACTCAAGCCATCTCCCTCCCAAACACTATGTGACTCGCTCAATCACTTCTTCCTGGACAAAATCAATAAAATCAAAAGTAACATTCCTCCTCCATCCCAGACCTTCACCGACCCCACCCGTCCTCTAGTCACGGCACACCTGGACTCACTTCCTTCCCTCTCGACTGACTCATTCCTCTCCATTCTCCCGTTGGTTAAGTCCGGCTCCCCGCTGGACCCCTGCCCCGCCTACATTCTAAAGAAGATTTACACTTACTGCCCTTCACCACCTTTAGCGCTCCTAAACAGCTCGCTGGCTCAGGGCATCGTCACCCCTGCACTCAAATCGGCAGTGATTGTTCCGATTCTAAAAAAACCTGGAGCAGATCCCTCCGATCCAGTCAACTTCCGCCCAATTTCCCTCTTGCCTTACCTGTCCAAGGTATTGGAACGACACGTGGCAAAAACCCTGAGCGAGTTTGTGGAAAGTCATGGTGTGTTGGCTCCAAGACAGGCCGGCTTCCGCCCGGCCCACTCAACTGAGTCCGTTATAACATCAGTTCTGGACAACCTCCGACAAGGAATGGATACCAATCAACATCAGGCTCTGGTCCTTTTAGATCTCTCCGCCGCATTCGACACGGTGGATCATACCATCTTACTTTCACGTGTCGAAGCGGCGGGAATCAGAGGAACAGCCTTACTTTGGTTATCCTCCTTTTTCAGCGGCCGGACTCAAGCGGTTCGTCTGGGAGAGTTCTCTGTGGAATTTCAACCCATACAGTGTGGTGTCCCCCAGGGTTCCTCTTTGTCCCCCTTTTTATTTAACCTCTACATTGCCCCCCTCATCTTTGCTTTACAGCAACTGGAGGTCTCTGTGTACAATTACGCAGACGATCTCCAGCTCATTTTTTCCCTCTCCTCTACCCCGGAGTCCGTGTCCAATGTCCAGTCCATTATGATCTTCATCCAAGACTGGATGAACTTCAACCACCTGAAGCTCAACCCCGATAAAACGGAGTTGGTGCTGACGGGTGGTTGCTCCAGCCCTTGGACCTCCTCCTTCTGGCCCCCCTCACTAGGTTCCCCTCCCACTCCTGTATCCTCTGTCAAAACTCTTGGATTTAAAATTAATAATCAACTCTCCCTACATTCTCAAGTTTCTGCTGTGGTTTCTTCAGCCTTCCTTTCACTTAGGACTATCCGCAGAGTCTCTCGATTCTTCACCCCAGACGCGCTCAAACTAATTCTTCTAGCCATGGTAACATCTCGCCTTGATTATGGCAATATCCTCTACCATGGCATGCCCAACTACCTCATGAGACGTCTCCAGCTCGTTCAAAACCAGGCCGCTCGGCTGGTTTTTAACCTTTCTAAATCACACCATGTTACCCCACTTCTCTCTTCCCTTCACTGGCTCCCTGTCCGGCAACGCGTCTTATTCAAGCTCGGCTGCACCATTTTTAAAGCCCGGACAGGCTCCGCCCCTTCCTTCATTAACTCGGCCATTCAATCCTATACTCCCTCACGTGATCTCCGATCCGCTTCTCACCACCTTCTCCTGGTTCCCCGCTTCAAACGGAAGAAGTGGGGTGGTTCAAAATTTGCTACCACAGGTCCAGCCTTCTGGAATTCCCTCCCATTGCCCCTCAGAACCTGCACCCAGTACCCCCTCTTTCGTAGAGACCTCAAGACTTTCCTCTTCACCCAAGCCTTCCCATCCTAAATGCTCAACTTTTTCCCCTTTCCGACACACTGAGTAGCAGTTGCCAGTGAGCGCCAAGAAACCGCCAGGTGTACGAGCGCTATACAAATCCTTTCAAATTCAAATTCAAATTCAAATTATATTGAAATCTCCCAGAATAAGGCAGTTGTTGTATTTTAAAGCTAAGGAGGTGGTGGCTGTATTAAGCATGGTAATAAAATTTGCAATTGTAAATCAGGAAAACAGCTATGCTATGATGGGGGAATAAGGTACAGTGGAAGCCTAAGGACTCTGCGCCCTTGTTGTTTTCCATCGGGATGGGAGAGCAGTCTAGTTTTTGATTGTAAATTATGGCGACACCTCCCCCCTTCCCATTCGGTCGGTCCCTTCTAAGGATTTTATAACCCGTAGGGATGGCCGAGGTGATAGTAGGGTTGGAGGCTTCGGACAGCGAGGTCTCAGTGAGAGATACAAGATCAGGCTCTTCGTCTAAAAGTAGGTCATAAATGTGTGGTTCATGCTTTTGCATGTGACAAGTCCTCTGTATTCTTATTGTTTTTACACTTATTGTTGTGTGGGATGATCTTGAGTGAGAGTTTCTGGGATGGAGGAGAGACCAGTTGCACTTATTGCATCGAAAGTCTACCTCCAAGCTCGGATCAGCCGCTGTGCACTGACATAATGGTAGTCGCCTAAGGCGAATCAGTTTTTCCCTATTGTAATATCGCAGAAGAAACACACCAGAGAGGAACTGGGCAGCATTGCCGGTGTTGGACGCCTCTGGGACGCTGACTGGCTTGCCTTTGGCGCACCAGCAGCGCGCGTCCGCTACGCATGTGCGTTTGCCTCGAGAATATATAGGCTAATGCCTATGATGCAAACTGGATCGCTAACGCAACTGAGGAAGTGAAAACTGCATGGGCGGAAGTGAGGAGCCCGATAGTATCCCCAGCCCTCCGCACAATCGGTGTATCAGCCACGGCGGACCAGGACTGGAGCAAAAGAGGGAGGCAAATCGGAGCAGCTAAGGGGGTGCAGGCAAGCAGAATCAAGTCAAGTGCAAGTGCGTGTAGGTAGGAGAAATTGTTAAAAACCGCGTAATTCACCTACACATGCACAACTTAAAAAGTATTAAAAACCTAATAGCAGGGCAGGAAATACCAAATGTTACCAAGGTCAGCTGCGCGCATCCATTTGCATCGGGTATATATAGGCTAATGCTTATGATGCTAACTGGATTGCTAACGCAGTTGAGGAAGCGGAAACTGCGTAGGAAACAGGGGCTCAAATTGCACCATAAATTCAAACATGTTCTGAACCGGGACCCCCAAAATATGTTTGGCCCAGGGCCCCCAAAATCTTTAAGATGTCCCTGCCCTGCCTTCAGGATTGAGAAGGCCTTCGATAGGGGTGACTTATATGTTTTAAGTATAGTTACCTATATATATAGTGAACCTATATCTAACGTATGTGGTGCAAGCACCTGCCTCAACAGGTTGCAGTAGCAGACCTCTAATTTCATTTTGCATGGTCTCCCATGGGTGGCATAATACATGCTTCAGCCCATGGGAGACCACTGGGGTACCTATGCCCTGGGTACAGGAGTACCATATACTAGGGACTTATAAGGGTACCCCAGTATCCAATCTGTAGTTTTCCAATTTAAAGGAGAAAACAAATAGACTGGGGTCCTGATTAGCAGGATCCCAGTCAGACTAGTCAAAAACAGTGAAACATCATGCAAAAAGTGGGGGTAACCATAAGAAGCAGATCCTACTTTCCTACACAATTGTCATCTTATAATACAATTAAATATAGCATGTAATTTTATTATTCTAACCTAACAAGAACTATCACCACTCAATCCCTCAGAATCACACGGTCTTGTTTGAAAACTACTCTGTGGCAAAAAAGGTTTTCCATAACCTTGCAAGGTAAGCAACCTGGGCCATAGCTTGCAACGTTAAATTGGGAAGTGTAGGAAAGTAGGATCTGCTTTCATGGTCAATCTCACTTTTTGCTGGTGTCATTATGTTTCTGACTAGTCTGACTGGAATCCTGCTAATCAGGACCCCAGTCTCTGTTCTTCTTCCCTAAATTGGACATGGTAAGTACTTAGGTGCCCTCCAGATTGGCTATTGATGTGCTCTTGCAAGTCCCTAGTATATGGTACTAAGGTACCCAGAGCATACGGACACCAGGGGTCTTGTATGGGCTGCAGCCTGTAGAATTCCAACCATGAGATTACACTCAAATTGTGACTACAGGCCTGCCATTGCAGCCTTTGTAAGCTGATGCTAGCACCACTTATGACAGATATAGGTGTCCCTGTATCTGATGTCACTGCACTTAAAACCTATAAGTCACCCCTAAGGCAGGCCTTTCAATCCTGAAGGCAGGGTGTTGGGTCCTATGTGTGAGTGTGCCCCTGCATGAGCAAGGTACTTCTTCAACCTCCAGAGTCCATTCTCCCGGGTTGTAAGTGCACCAGTGTTGGAAAACAAGGCAGCATCTGTGAGGCCTGCACAAATAACATGACTACATATGTCCTTCACTGGGAACCAAACAACCAATTGTAGCGCCTGGCTCTTAGAGGGTAGCGTTGCAGAGCAGTCTGAGGCTTACTCAAGGGAGGGGGTGTGGGCTAGTAATCGCCATTTGCAAGTGCGCAGTAATAACACTCAATAATTGATTGTCCAGGCTGTACTTTGCTTAATAAAAGTAAGAGTACATTTATTAAATACACACACTAATCAATACTATGCACCAATTTACAAATATAGATAAGCTGTTGGAATTACTTTGTGACATTGCATAACATTTCCACCCCTCCCACCGGGGGGTGGGGTCTAGTACCACCACTCCCATATATGCACATCCCCTTGCCCCCAATGCAGTTAGTTGAAAATAACCTAGAGCGAGGGCCCTGCGCACTGGCACCATCCCAGTGGCGTCCCCCCATTACCTAAACAAGCACTAAAAAGGGTATACCTGTCTTGGTGACACATGACCATGACTGAGCATCTCCTACTCACCATAAAGTAGGCACCTCTATATCTTAAGGACTAGCAGTCTGGGGTCTTCACCTAAGCGCAGCAGCAAGAATACATGTTTACGCACAGAATGACAGTGCTCAGCACATTTGGGTATCATTAGAATGCTTTGCAATTACAGCCCCTAAAGGTATCGCAGATGAAATCACAGGATTACGCATATACAACCAGACACCCTAGCAGGAATGTCTGACAACATAACTCCACTTTGCCTATGACATCACCTTACATATACTTCACATTAAACCAGTGGAATTCAGTCCCTCTAAAAGAAATAACCATTAGTAAATGCATTTTAATGCAATTCCACCACTTCACCTCCAGGGGATGCCCTTCTCAAGACATCCCCAACTCAGCCCTTCCCTCCATGATGCACTTCTTAATGCACCCCCAGCTATAGAGCAAAAGTTCCAGCCTAAGAGGTGATGCAACCTTCACTGAGCCCTTGAGGGGTTGTTCTTTTGAAATCCTCAGGAAACTAAGGGTGACATGTCTCTTCGTGCTGGGGGGGGAGACAACGCTTCTCCAGCTGCTCCCCACAGCACCTTTTCACCATTGAGGGTGACCCCCCTCCTCTGGGTAGGGGGCACCAAGCCCCAAAACGGCAGACTTCCAAATGCCTGGCAAGGCATTATGGGGCGATTGTGCTCCTGTTCTGCGCATAATAGATGAGCGTCTCTCCCGCTGTGCCGGGGAGAGCCGCGCTGGTGATGCTGGCTCTCGACTTTGCTTCCTTCTGGGGCAGCCCCTGGGACCTGACCAACCCCGGGGCATCCCTGAGACCAGCGGCAAAGCCCCATGCGCTCCGTCGTCGGTCTTCTTAGGGGTCAAAGGTTGCCTACCTTCCGGGGGCCATATCTCAGCCCGTTGGGGTCCGATCTGCCCCATTTCTGCATCTTCTTGCTCCTGGTGGCGCCCCCAGCCACTGGGAGTACTCTCCTTTGCCCTCCGGGTCTCCAAGAGGGTGCATTCTGCAGGGAGCAGTCTTCACTGGCTCCCTGCACCTCTTTTCTCCCTGCGCAGAGGCACCTGCTTCTGCGCACCGGTCCTGGGCTCTTCTTCTGGTGTGGATAGGGGCCTGGCGGGCCGTCAGGGGGGGTCCTCCTTCCAACTGCCCATTGCCGGGCTTGAGCACCTTCCGTCTCAGCAGACAACACCCCAGAGAGAGCTTCTCTTCCTGTCCAAGCACTTTTTAAAAGTTGAGTAGGGGCTGGCAGGAAGTCTCTGTTGGTCCTATCAAACAGCGACGCATCACTTCCCTGCCCCTGCTCCCTACTCCTTGTCCAGCCCCTGGGTTTGTTCAAAATGGCCTTGTCCAGTTGTGCATGATCCATTTCAAACCAGCTCTGGGAGCTGAAACTGGACAAAAGACATAGGAGTATCCTCCCCACTGTCGAGCCCCTCCTCTAGGAGGGACCCCTAAATTAATCTCAACCTTTCCTAAGGATACTTAAGGGCTTACCTGACAGTGGGACCTTAGATTCGTCGTGGAATTCAATTCAGATCTGCGTCATCTTCAACCGTCTGGACATTCTGACAGCGTCAAACTGACCGCATCGGAGCTCGCCTTGGTAACCGAAACTGCAACCGGGAAGACTCTGTTTGCTCCAGATCTCATCGTCCTGAAAGTCCTCTGCACCGTCAGTGTCTGTGCTTAACACAGGTCCCCCACAGGGCCTGTGGACATCAAAGACACCCAAAGGAATCTCCCTTGGAGTGAAGGAGTCACTCCCCTGCATTCCCAGGCACAGCAATGTAACTGACCGGTTTGCTGATCTTGGGCTCCTACAGACTCCCGCAGGCTCAGTAATACAGGTGTCAGTTCCTGAACTCATTTGAGACCTGTCTGAGGGCAGTATCCCTCGTCGGCACCAAGCCCCTGTGCACCCCGTCGGCTGGCTGTTGCTAAGGCTGGGTGACTCTGGTCTCCAGAGCTCTTCGGGTCCTTTGAAGGGACTTCTTTGATTTCAGTGGGCTCGCCTGCTTGCTCGGGCCTGCTCTAACCTGCTCTGACTTACCTAGTCGTGGTGAGTCACTTGGATCATGCTGGTCCTGACACTGCACCTTCTTCTCTTTCTATCCCTGTTGCCATTGCCAAGATGTGTTGGTGCCCCTACCAGACACTGACCCCCGGGTTCTCGACATCCGATGTGGGACAGCTCATGAACAGCTCCTGGTCTTCCACAGCATCACCTGGTCCACACAGCTGCAACTACAAGGGCACCGTCAACCGTCCTGCATCTATAGACACCGGTGGGTATTCGTCTTCCATGCCTCCTGGTCACTCCCGAGCGGCATAGACTCTGTCCATTCAGTTTGCAGGCACCTCTCAACTTTAATCCACGTGTGGGTTCCACCCGACTCCTTCGTCTTCTTCTCCAGTTGCATCTTTCCTGAAGTCCTCCATTGTGGTCTACGGCGGTTTCCGACGTCACTTGACACCTATGACCCGGCTTTCCTGGTGTGGGTATCCACGGGTGGGGTGACTCTCCAACCTTCTATCTTCCATGGGGTGTCTTCAGGGTCCGCTGAAAAGGGTCCCTTTCCTGAAAAACTGCCACTGCTACTTACCCATTGACTTGTGTTAATCACGCTGTCGTATTCACACACTGCACACGGCCATGTGGAGTTCCTGGGTACCTTCCCTGGGTGGTTCCCCAACACATCTACGACTTCTGGGTCCAGTCTCGACTTGAGTCGTGGTTCGCATACCACTATCATAGTATATAGATTGGTCTTCCCCTGGTGACCACAGTGTACTTGTGCTACTTACGTGCTCTATTTTCGAAGTATTGTGCCTATTGCGTTTCTATCTCCGGGTAGGGGATAGTATAATAGTGTTAGTGAGTGTTTGTAATAAAATACCTATTTCTATAACTATACAGTGTGATTCTTTTTCACTTAACCTATACCATAAGACTAAGTACTGGTAAAACAAGCTGCTTTACACTCCTTCTGGACTAAGCCTTAAGGCTGCTGTCCGTGGCTACCACTGAGAGAGCTGTCAAAGGTGGTCTAAGACCACTAAAGTCACCATAAGGGTTGTCTGGATTTATGCAAGGTGTTACACTTACATAATTGAGCACCATATACTAAGCCAGTCTCTCACATGAAGTAATAGGCAAAGGGAGAATTTAAAATAAGCAGCATTCACACACACCCACATACACACACACACACACACTTCCGAAGATGTTGGTCTCTTGTAGCCTGGGGTCTAAGAGGTTGGATTCCTGCTGTGAGTAACTGAGGAGACAATTACATTTTATTCAGGACTAGTGTGACCTGTTCATAGATAATGTGAGGCCTGGAAGCTCAACTAAACCATTCTACCCCCACTCTTGCCTACTATGTGCAGAAGACCAAGTCACACTTGTCAAAGTTAAAAGGCTTGAAGAATCAGATTATTTCCTAGAGAACCTGCATAAAACCAAATTGCAAATATTGTTCCATCCTTTATGCATCATATTCAATGTCTTCTTAAGTAATGTAATCCCCTCCTCTTGGGAGGGCTCAGAGATCATGTCTATATCCAAACAAGCACTCACAAAGCAAAGGTCTGACTATGCGGAGCTGGTGTGATGCTGCTGTGGCAATATGCAGGCAATACAAAAAGAACAAAGTAAAGAATATGGGAGAAGACCCCACAGGTTCCAGGGAACAGGGTACTTAAGACACTAGGAAGTCAAAGGGCTATCCCTGGAAAGGTTTGTGGATAGGAATACTAACACCCAATTTACAGTATTCCTATCTCATTCACTCACAACTTGCACTGAATCAATTGCTCAAATCACTGGTCACGAACTAGACTATAACGTTTACAGTCTTTTTATTAAAAAATAATATTTGTTACAATTTCAGTATAAAGTCAAATGAATTCTACTGAAAACATTTTGCATAAAAATATCTCATAATATAAAAAGATTATTTAAAAAAACATAGTAAAATTACACTTATACAGCATATTAGAAAGAGAAGAAAAAATACATTTTATAAATCATCAGAGATAATCATACAATAGATTGCAAGTAAATTGAAAGGAACATAAACAAAAGAACCCCCCTATTATAGATAGAGCACCTAATGTTGCTACAGATTATATGATTCAATAGCCTTTACACAGATTCATTAAGACTTCCAGTATTACAAGATACAATATATCTAGAGTCTCCTGGGCTTTGTTTGAATTTATTTTAGTAAAGTGCGTCAACGCGTTTCGGTGTTTGAGCCCGCAGATATGGTCACACCTTCATCAGGACAATATATATTCGCTTGGGGTCATCAAGTTCAATAGACCGGTATCCTTTCTCTCAGGTAAGTGTTCTAATTCTTCCAGTCTTTGTATGCATTAATTTTCACATTCAACCATACACTATGGTCAGCAGGTCAGGTTATTCTGTAAACTCGATGTTCAATTGTTTTTCATTAAGAAAGGCTATGTCGACAGGTCTTTATTCTTCTTCGACAGGCAACTGGTTAAAATGCTCAGGTTGGTTTCAATCACTCGTTTCAATTAAGGGTTCCTCGTATTATTCGAGGCACCTCCTTCCCCGTGGTTTCACTGTATGTACGGACTGCCAATTGCGTCCTGGTACCGGCTGGTAGAACTCAATATGTTCTCTTGTTTTGTAGGCTCCGTTACCGCCACAGTACGTCTCGTCTCGTTTTTTCTATGAAAAAAAACGAAAAAACGAGACGAGAATATCCTGCAATATCCTCATATGACAGGACAAAGGTTGAGACATTCTCTTTGGTGTACAATATAAGGCGGTTCATAAATGTGCTAGCTTTTCAGTGCAGTAATCAAAGAGAAAATAGCGTGATCTGATAGATGATAAAAGTATATCCATATAAGGATAGGAACAATTCATGGCAAAACCACTATCATCTTTCATAGCTAAAATACCACCAGCTTCTTGAATGGTTTGTAGCTACGAAAATATGGCTGGAGCCGGAAGTCATTTTGACCATGCATAAATATCCCAATTGATGCACTAGGGTACCCAGTGAAATGGTGATCCTGTACAGTAGTTTTTTGGAGATTAAAGTGCATATGATGACTCTTCCTTGGGTGCAGTGGGAGTGGTTTCTGGATGATGAGATTGGAAATTCCTGCCCAATATATTAGGCTCCCCCAGCAAATGATCAAGTAACCAGTGTTAATCTCCTTTTGGAAGGTGACAGGGACGGTACTTAACAAAATGACTGGACTCCGGATACCTAAACTTAGACCCAGCCATATGCAACTCAACCTTAGTCCTTCCCCAATAATAAAAGTCCTGACCAAACTGCCAAGCCAGGAAAACTTACTATGTTGACCGTATTTGGGTTAGCCATTTTCTTACTATTGTGACATGAACATTGCATACTAGAGCGCAACAGTTAAAATAAACATTTTAAACTTTTCTTGTGTCTCTGTCAGATCTTACTGTGGACTAGTACGAGTGTGAGCGAGAAAGGGAGTGTCCTGCAACCACGATTCCTGAGAGGGTCAGGAGTGTTGAGTTCTGGGGTGTCTAATCAATTGTGCCTCTATCAGTGAGTAGGAGGGCAAGCGAGACACTGTAGCTAGTCGGTCCTGGGCTCAAAGGTACTCAGGTGGTAGGATGACTCAGTCCCTGCCTACTAAGGTTCTATGATCCCAAGCATAATTCTGGGACTCCACAGAATCCCTGCAACATTTAAATGTATGGACCTTTGAACTGATGATGCTTGCACCACCACCAGTATTTAGCTTGGCAAGTGCTACTAAAAACTGAAACAATTACAGTTTCCCTGGTTTGTCTCTGTAGAGGCTCAAATAGAATATACCTGAATCTCTAGCCACTCTTGCAAAATAATTAACTAATTTTATAGACTCATTTCACAGACTGACACAAATTGTATAGGCTAGTACTGGCTATAAAAAGGTTCAGCGCTCACTGATTATAAGGTATCTTTATGACAAGGATTGATACAGATACATGATTAAGTAGTTATTAGTGAAGCAGCAGCATCAGAGAAAAAAGTGGGTCAGCACCAGGGTCAATTTGTATAAAAAATAAAAACAAGTGAAGAGGCCCAACGTTTGTCTTAGGAACCTGTTGAAGATGCTGCTGAATGCTGGTGTTGTCAAACACCAAGCCTGCCTAGCCTTGAATCCACCTCTAGCCTCTCTATTCCACCAACCTACACTTCTTGTCTCTTTAACTGAATCCTGCATGTTCTTTTTCCATCTTATTTTTGCCCTTATTTCTCCCCTATCTTTCTCCTTTCTCCTTTTCTGTCTTTGTCTCTCATGCTTTGTGTCAAAGTTTAATGTTAAAAAATAAGATACTATATCAAAAAACAGATTGCTGTTGCTCACTAAAAGCAACTACTAGCACAAATTAAGCAGGCAGCCAGAGGGCTGCATTATTAAATGGCAGGGTTTTATAAATAGAACAACTGACACTTGCATGCATTTCATGTTCACTTTCAACAGTTTTTTCTTGTATCTTATGTCTGTTATAATACAAAATAATAAACTTTAAGATAAAAGAAATTACCATACTGATCCACCCAATAAAGTTTCTGAATAAATTGGAAAATAAATAAATAGAACTACAAAAGGTAACTGTGTCACCACTTAGATCTTAGGTTGGATCTCGGTGATCCTGGTGACAAATATCATGACATAGTATCAACCTCGTCAAACTGTGTGAATTAAAGGACCCACATTTCTATTTAACATGTACCTGACTAAAATATATTGATGAACGTTGAAGTGATACAATTCCTTGGCTTCTTACTGCTATGCAATGGAGAGTAAGGGCATGGGAGTGAAGGTAAGGAAAAGAAGGACCCATGCCCACCTGTTTTTAGCTCTCCCAGCTACCAATTCTACTCCTTATTTTTCTTCCATCTCGTCCTTTCTCACCCCATAACTCTCATAAAAATCTTTCTGTTCTTGTCACTTCCTGTGGGCTTTTTTGGGAGACCCTTCCATACCATATCCCCCTTCTCCTCCTCATGCACCTACAATATGGTACATTATTTGCACTTTCTTTAATGTGACAATATTTCTCAACCCTAGCATCCCCTTTTGTCTGTTCCTACTAAGTCTCTCTCTTCTTGGCCACTTGTTGCACTTTCTGCAACTCTTTGTTTCCAGAAACATTTTTAAACTCTTGATCCAAATATTTTAGTATTTGCTGGATTGCTCATCAATGTGTAGCATTGCTTTTCGTCACCCTGGTTTTCATCAAGTTGGAGATCTGTCAGTCAGGTTTCGCCAGAGTGCATTTCTCTAACTTGACTTTTTACCAAGTTGACATGATAATATGGAAATTATGGATTAGAAACACATTCTAATTTTCAAAACACCTCATCAGCCTTAGTGAGCTCAATGTGCCTTTGATAGAATTTTAAATAATAGTATTTTCATTGCCAACTCAATTTCAATTGAGAGGTAATAACAATATAACACAGTGTTACTTTTAACACATCTTGATAGTAGAATGGCCTAGAAGTAGTTTTAAAGACTGTCTGTCAGAATGATCTTAACTAACCTCTGATATGAAGTGAAGAGTACCTCTGTGCCTGTACAGCCGAGCAGTTGGCTGTAGGTCAATAGCCTTCGAAAGATCATTCAGTGCTTCACTAATTCGTCCTAGAGGAGACAGAATCTGTAAAAACACAAAGACAGTCAGCATGGAAATAGATACCACATTTTAAACATGTGCATGACATGCCAGTACCAGCTACCCTGCCCTCCTTCATCGCCAGTTTCCTTACGTGCTTAGAACTGTATACTTTCATTGGTGCCACAGAAAACGTGAAAAACTAGTTCACAGACTTACTTCAGTACACATTTACCTCTGAAATAAAATTCACAGTTCCCATACTACAAGTGTGCTGGTCTTTACAGAATGGTGTATGTTGTGATATAGCTAGCAAACATCAATGCAGGTACTTTTACAGCCAAGTAGCTCATAGCTGGTATACTGTTCCTTGTACTTCATGACACAAGGTAAGTAACAAGAGGAACTGCAATTCGAATTAGAGGAGTAACAATGGTATGAGTTGGTACAAGTTACTGATTTGGTCTGCAGTGACTCTTGTAGTTCTTAGTCCAATCCCTTCAGACTGGTGAAATGCCATGATGATATTTAAGTAAAGAATCAATTGCACAGCAAAGTTAAAATGTGTTGGCAGTTGTGATGTATGACCAGTTTCTGCTTCATCTATTTTCTTACGTTCCCACCAACTCCATACAACTCACTCCTCTTCACTAAGCTTGAAAGTACAGACCTGATGACTGAGTGGTTAGGAGGGGTTCATCTGGAGGGAGATCTAAGGGCCGACTGCACATCAGTCAATCAGGCAACTCAATTGTACTTGCAAGTATATCCCTCCTCATCTAGCAGACTTTTGGGAAGGCTGTAACCATGAGGACTTTGAAAGGAGCAAGCAACCTCTTCTAACTAAACTTCCTAAACAAGTTACTTAGGCAAACCAGGTCATGTTGTGTAACAGCGCGGGAGAGAACATTCATCCTGTAATTATTTACTTAACATAGGCACCAAGGCCCATGGGACTGTCTTGCCAGATTCCACCTTGGATCTAACAGCATGTACATTGATGCCTTCAGGAGGAGAGAAAAGACAACCTTGAAAAATTAAAAGCCAATGAAATTTGAGCCCATGTATCATGGGGGAAAACATGTATGCCTGCCTTTATGGGAAGGAACCAATCCGAAGATAACACGGTCATTCCAACTTGTCAGACAGAACTCGAGCTACCTCTGACCAACCAACCATGCAGAGTATTTTCTGCATCAGAGGAAAATGCTACGTAACGGAGATGAAATCACAATAATTTGGTTCATATCAAATTCTGAAAGAGCGTCAATGAGAGACAAATATTGAATGCATATGAAGGAGTGCAATGTGTTTGAGAAACCTGGAATAGGTGGTAACTCATGCCCCATCACCCACCCAGTCTGCATGGAGGAGACATCCAGCAAAAAAACATTTGACATTTTCCAGGTCACCCTCTTAATGAAACTGGCTGCCCAAGGATCAGGGGCTTCCAAGTCAACTCTGAAAGGAACAAGTAATATCCCACACAGGGTAATGCCTCCTGAATTGAGAACAAATATTAAACTAGCACTCTAAAGTACTGCAGGGGTTTGCAGATGGAAAGCAGGTTCTCTTAATCTCCATAATATCTTACCACAACTAGACAGGTTCCCCTAACCTGACCATTTTAACCTGCCGGGGGTTACTGAAGAAGTCTCTATCAGACATGGGGGATCCAGTATATCCAAATTCTTTTTGAGTGTGCTGGCGCTTGGAGTGTGTGCGATGTCTGTGCATGGAATGTTTAGACGTGCCTAAATCCATTAATGACTATTAATGCTGAAAGGGTAGAACTAGAGGCTAACCAAGATACATATAGTTCCTGATAAGGGTTCTATCTGCAACATATAGTTTGACTAGGACATTGGAATGAAGAGTTTCATTGAAGAAAATGGAGTGGCAAAGGGACAGTAGTGGCTGGCATACCCTTTTTGCGTCAAGATTTTAATGGATGCCTTTCTGTTTCTCACAGTTTATTTAGAACACATATCTCTGTCACTGTGGGTGGAATGTTTTAATAGTATTATTGCCCTTCTTCCTCGGGTTGTACAGTCAGTTAAACACTTTCACTTATTCTAGGCTACCTGTCTGTTGCCCAGGCCTTTACCTCTACAGCTTTTTTAATGACGGGTTAGCCCTTGACAGAGGGCAATAAGCTATGGTACAGTGACCCTAAAACTATGTGACCTTATGGTCCCTCTCAGTAATGCTCACAGCAACAGTATGGGGGTCATTTAGAAGATGGGTGACAGTCCTTCTGTGAAGGGAGCAGAAACCACTGTTCCACAGAGCACCGCAGGTCCAATGAAAAATTATGTCTGAATGACCAGAACCTCAACTCTTGGACCTTGAAAAGTAGCTCTCCTTATTCGTTTTTTTCTCAGCTGTCTTTGCGTTCAAGAAGTAGCATGCGAGCGAGTCAGTCTTGTCTGTCAGGGGAAACTGAGAATTGATCTAACTTTCCAATCAGTGGAGTGTAGCAAAAACCAGGACCCTATACTGTCATACAAATTTGGTATGCATACATTAAAAGCTCATACATAACGCTTAGTAATGACTGATCTCTAAGTACTACGTGCAGGGCATTTTGGAGTTCATCTCACAACATTTTTCAGGATTTAAAGTCAAAGACACTGGGGTTAAAATTACGAGAAAAAAAATCTGAAAAGTAATAGAAAAGCTGTTTGCCACGATGCAAGAGATCCAGATTGGCATTGTTGCCTTAGCAAAACTGAACTGTGGTAGAGGGCCACGAGTGGCTCTATATATATTATATGTGGTAATTTCAAGTGTTCAAACTGTGATGTATTGGAGACAAACACTGTTGATTGGTCCGCAATACTGTGGCAATTTCATGATGAAAAATCTGTGGGAGGAGTTATCCATTAAACAGACCATTTAGAGATTTCATTTCGGAAAATAAAAATCCAAAACACAAGCCCATGTTTTTTCATCCATTTTTTTACAGCTTTTATTTTCTGTACTGCAGTACCCCAGTGCACTCACAGCTACACAAAGTGATACACAAGCTCTAATAATGCACTTCTGGAAAAAGATGCACCTATACAAATGAATCATCTATGTATAGACTGTTCAGGTTGTGAGCAATGAAGTACATTACTTCTCTTTTGTGATAGGACTAGTGGTTGGATTACTGCTGACTCAATTTCGAGTTCAGTGTTTATCGAATCCTAATCTAGATTCTAAAGTCATTGGATTGTTCACCTTCCACTTCCATAGGAGTCATTGGAACAAATTGTCCAACTCCCAATATCTGCAATAAGATTAGATATGTTACCTTGTTGATTTAGTACTTACCAGCTACTTATAGTGTATGTATCAAAGAAATGTTCATTATTACATTTACAGTTACCTGGACTTTGCAAGACCGTCAAAACCTGGCAAGACTTTGCACTGCACAACACTGTATGGCATACCATCAACAGCACCATCTTCACGTTAAAACACAAGTCACTTCACATCAGAAAGAGCTAAGCCCAATGATTCAGCTGAATTCTCAAACCTTGGATCTCTGCAAGCTGAACTATTATTTCTGCTGTCTATAGAAAGATGTGGCCGAGGCCACCAAACCAAGCAATTATGCAGAAAAAAAAGACAGAGCTATGTTGTAAAGAAATAACGCTCTTGATAAGCTTCTTATATATTAGTAGATAGGCTTTAATCACAAGAGTAGAAGTCAACGCTACATCTCTCCAGATGACCAGACTTCAACTAGCAAATCTTCAATCCCACAACCTTGATGACACATATGAGAACATTAGTGGGTTCTACATAGAACAGCTGGAGAGGAACATAAAGAAAGGGCTAAATGGAATTGAGTAACCAAGAATTATATTTACAACACATCTCCTTCCCTTGGAGTAAATACATTTTACATTGAGATAAAGTATAACACTCAAACAATAAGTGTGACATAGAAATAATATTCATTGCTTAACACAAATAGTCATTCAAATAAACAGGAGGTCGACGTGACCTTAAGCTCCTAGCATTGTTAGAAACTGATGAATCATTTCCATGTAGATCACCACCCAGAACCATACTACTCAGTTGGTGTGAAGCATCTCCATCACCTTCCTCTCTCCTACATCTAATGAAATCCCGATTGGTGGAATCATCTTGGGTGGACAACATATACCCACTATTGAACAGAGCACCTCCACATTTATCAACAGGCTTTGAACTTCCCTTTTGATACATAGCAATCCTTCTATAATTCCATTTCTCACCATTCTTTAACACCACATAATGTGGATGAACTTGTTCCACTAAGAACGGTCCTCTGTATTTAGTGAGTCCTTTAGAAATTCTGCCTGGCTTAACCTTAACCATATCTCCTACTAATATTGGGACATTGCACATATTCTCTTTTTCATCATTCAAAACTTTCCCATCAAGATTCTTTAGCCAAAAAGGAACTAGCTTAGTTCCAGGTCTTCTTCCTCGCATAATTTCAAATGGAGACTTTTCATCTACATTGTGAGTGGTGGCTCTGTACGCCCAAACCATCTCTTGAACAATCTCATCAGAAAAACATCCTGTGAAAATAGACATCTGTAAGATCCCCTTAATGACCCTATTAACTCTCTCACAAAGGCCATTCCCTTGTGGATTGTAAAGTGATGTGCGATGGTGTTTAATACCAGAACCTGACAAAAAGCCCTGCATCCTCTTGGAAATCAGTTGTGTACCATTTCTGTTATGATAACAGACGGAATACCTTCCTCATTAAACATATTTTTAAGAAAACCTATTGTGGATTTAGTAGTGATGTCCTTAACAAATGTTACTGTTAACCACTTTGAATATACATCAATCAAAACCATGGCAAACCGACTATAAAAAGGAAGCTCATCCATTGAACCTATGAAATCCAAACATATACTATGCCACGGTTTGTCTGGAGAAACAATGTGACCCATTTATTGAGTGGAAACTACCTTCAACCTTTTTTCACCTTCCTTACAACTCATACACGTTTCTACCCATAACGCTGTCTCAGAATCAATGGCAGGCCACCAAAAATCAGTTTGAACTCTTCTTTGTGTTAAAGTTTGTCCCAAATGACCCTCATGGGCTAACGTTAAAATCCTTGATCTTAAGTGAAAATGGTGGAATGAATGTATCACCCCTCATCAAAATCTCCTCATTAACTACAGATAATTCTTCAATAATTTTCAAGTAAGGTTGCACCGGTGGTAAGACAACTTTCTCTAGTAGTACCCTTTTTCACTAAATAAATCACTTTAGCAAGAACAGAATCATCTTTCATAGCAGAAAACCACTCTTCCTTTGTAAATGAACCTTCACCCACTGATAAAATGTCTTTAATATATGCAACAGCTACCTCTTCCTCCTTCTCTTCCAGACCCACAATACCTCCTGAAACTGGAAGTCTTGACAGACAATCTGCCTGTATAATCCTCCATCCTGGAATGTAAAACATCTCAAATTGATATTCCTGGAGTCTCGAAGCTAGCCTTGACAACCTTGGTGAACCCTTACCTCCACCGCCTGGCGCCAAAATACTAATTAAAGATTTATGATCAGTGTAGATTCTGAATCTAGTGCCCCATAAATAGGTTCTAAAATATTGCGCACCCCATGCGGCCGCCAACGCTTCCTTCTTTATTACTGAATAATTCCTTTCTGATAATGACAAAGGTCTAGATGCAAAAGCAATGGTCTTATCTCCATCACAGTGTCTCTGTAACAGAACAGCACCTATTCCTATGTTATTCGCATCCACCATCAAACTTGATGTAAGCTGTATATCAAACGGAGTTAAGACTTTGGCATCACACAGCTCTCTTTTAATATTCTTGAAGCAAACCATATGCTCCTCTTTCCAAACAAATGTCACCCCTTTTTTCAATAAACTCCTCAAAACTGCAGTCTTCTCAGAAAAATTCTTCACAAACTTTGCATAAAATTCTATGAGACCCATAAAGGATCTCAATTGATCTTTATCAGATGGGCATGGAGCTAACTCTATTGCTTCCAAAAGGTTCTTTTTAGGTTTGATGCCCTCAGTCGATATGCCATAACCCAGATATTCTATCTCCTCAACTAGAAACAAACATTTTTCCTTCCTAAGTGTCAGACCTGCCTCTTGAAGTCTATTCAAAACACATGTAAGTGTCTCATTGTGTTCAGTAATATTGTTTCCAAAAATAAGTATGTCATCTTGAAAGAAAATAGCTTTTTTGATCCCCTTAAAAATGTCCGTGACCATCCTCTGAAATACACTGGCCGCAGAGATAAGACCAACGGTAACCTCGTGAACTGAAAGGTGCCTCGCTGGTAATGAATGCTGTCAAGTGTTTTGATTCTTGGTGTAAATGTACCTGATGATAAGCACTTTTTAAGTCCAGTTTTGTGAAAAATGTTGCACCTTGTAAAGTCGTAACCAATTCACCTATGTTAGGCAGGGGAAACACATCCGCTACTACACATTTATTCAGGGACCTGAGGTCAACACAGAATCTTATATTTTTATCTGCCTTCTGCGTAATCACAACCGGAGAAATCCAGCTGGAAGCTTCTACCGGTTCGATTATTCCTCACTGAAGCATTTCTTCAATGACTTTCCTGACTTCCTCCTTTACCACTAAGGGTACTCTTCTGACCTTGTGCTGTATAGGTATGGAATTTTCCTTTAAAATAATCTTGTGCAAATACCCCTTCAGCTCCCCCAATTCCTCTTTGAAAACACTTTTAGCATTCTCCAGAATTTCAGTAATGTCTTGATCATCCACCACCATGACTTGAACATCTGCCCTCGGATTCACTCTAATGTTCAAATCATACTGGTGCATCCACCCCAAAATTGCCGGACCATCTTTTGAAATATACAATTTACCAAATGTTGAACAATGTTTGAAGCAAATATTACTATTAAAATAGCTTAGAACTTCTATACTTTCCCCTTGATAACCAGTGGGATTTATGTCACTCTTAGATAATAGTTTGCTGCCCCATATGTCTTTGAACAAACACTCAGGAATGATAGTCCACTTCGAACCTGTGTCTACCATAAGGATAACTATGTGACCATCTATATTGAATTCCGCTTTTGGTCTCTTCTCCCTCTTTTCATCAACAGTGTTGACCTCTTGCTCACAAACCACTAGTATCTTATTTGCCTCTCTTTTGATTTCAAGATTACCATCTTCTACATATGCAACTTTCCCTTTTACTTTGTTTTAGCACATTTTAGCGAAATGCCCCCATTTCCCACATTTCAAACATTCCTTATTATTTGCGAAACAAAATTTAAAATCAGCAGAATGAGCATTGCTACCGCACCTACTACAAATTTTGTTTTGCCCTCTTGCTATAAAAGTCTTCTTTTGAAAACTATTCCCTCTTTACTTCACAAAACCTACTGCACCCTCATCCGAATTTGAAGTTTCGTTTAAAAAAAATTTGTCAGAGACTTCTGATATTTCTTGTATGCTATCGTTCTGTAGCTCCTTTATACACTTCTCGGACTCTGCCACTACTTTTGCCAATTCAATCGCCAAATTTAATGATGGATTTTTGGCAGCCCAGAGTCTCTCCTGAATCTTCCTGTTGTTGCACTGCACAATTAATTGATCAAAAATCAATTCGTCTGCCATCTGTCCAAAATTACATTTTATAGACAACTCACGCAAGCGGGCTACAAAGTCATCTATCGAACATCACTTCTTTTTTTATTCTTATAAAATTTGAATCTGTTCATGACTATGTTTTCTTCTTTTGCAAATCTTGTTTTTAATCTTAAAACTGCTTCTTTGTATTCATCCAAATCTGATCCACTCCCAAATTGTAGGACTTGTGGGAGGTACTTAAATACTCGTTGTCCTTCTTTACCAAGAGAAGATAGTAGTAATGCTTTCTTTCTTTATGCTGAAAACTCTTGACCTTCTAAGGCCACAATGTAATTATCGAACATTACAATCCAGTCTTCCCAAGTAACTGTTGGATTACCAGGTTCGCTCAAAAATTGTGGTGGAAGAGCTACATTAACTTGTTGAGCCATGACACTGAATACTTATTTTGTTTGCAGCACAAATTAAATTTAAATTAATACATAGACACCCAAATCTATATATAAATTTCTGTACACTTCTTGCTAAAATCTAACAAATTGGACTAAGTGTCTTTTGTAATACACTTCCAAATTTTGAGATGGGTGTACTACCGATTTATATTCTGTGCTCGAATTCTTGGAAACAAAACAAGTAATTAAGCAGAGTACATACCAACAGGTGTGCGTGTCACCGAGATAATGCACGCTTTATTTGTATTTTTTTCCGATAATTAGTTCTCTTTCGACTCGCTTTGCTGCCTCCGTTGCTTATCTCCGGTTACTATGGTAACTTGCACGCAAATGAAGTCTCAAAATGGCCGACCACGTTTTCCGTTATAACATGCTGACGATGTACGTCTAAGCGTGATTCGATGCATAAGATCTTGCGCAATGATCGCGTGCTGTCACCTCCTAGCAACGCTTAAAGCGATAACAATGAAGCACTTCTTACCACGATCGTTGGAGATCATACATCAGAGCTTAGATCCAACCTGAATGACGATAGATGAAATCGTGATGTGACGTCACCGCTGCTCACCAAAAACGCCGTAAACAGCACCCATGGTTCTTCACCCAAACAAGAGTCTGCCTCTACTCAACTCCACAACACATGCAGCAAAACGCGGTGGGTTCTTTGTCTTTCCCTCGATGTAGCGTCCGTCTACTTCTTCTTGAAATGTATTTCTTTTGATAATCTTCTTCTTTGCCTGGTCAGAACTTCAAAAATAGTCGCCAAATGTTGTAAAGAAATAACGCTCTTGATAAGCTTCTTATATATTAGTAGATAGGCTTTAATCACAAGAGTAGAAGTCAACGCTACATCTCTCCAGCTGACCAGACTTCAACTGGCAAATCTGGAATCCCACAACCTTGATGACACATATGAGAACATTAGTGGGTTCTACATAGAACAGCTGGAGATGAACATAAAGAAAGGGCTAAATGGAACTGTGAGTAATCAAGAATTAGATTTACAACAAGCTACAAAGCCAAAACTATTAATGTAGAAATGAGGAAAGACTTAGATTCAGCTGTGGATTGGTACCACATCTGTATATTCACTATTTGGGAGTACTGTGAGCTACACTATTATCTCTGCTATTTAAGATGTGCGACATCAAACCAAACCAAGGACTTCTTCAAAACTGAGCCCCAGACAGAAATCCAAAGCCTAACTACGACTGCTTACCCAGAAAGTCTATTTAACAAACGCAGCCAAGCACTGTCAATGCAGGGCCATCACATCCTACTGTTCGGCTATGCTCATCTCCCGTTGTGAAAAAGGTTATCTAGGGTTGGTATGACTTAATGGCAGTTAAGCAATCCTTGGATTAGTCCTGCTATTGTCCTTGGAAACAGCGATGCTTATTCCACTCATGCAATTATCAGCATTGGTTGAAGAAGAAATACACAGCTCTGCTTGATAAAGGCACACAGACATCACACGATCATTAATATTTCTTGAAAAAGTGATGCACAACAATGCAGGTTAAGGCACAGGGACCTCAACAATCCTCAGTGTTTGAAGAGGATTCATGGCAATGCAGGCCCTCACACAATCATCAGTGAGCATGGGGGTTCTCATGAAGTGACAGAAGTGGGATGCACACTGCTTCGGGTGTTGCTTAAGAGACAGGGCATGTCACACTGGGACACAGTTGCTGGATCCAATCTCGGCATGGTCAGTTTCTCCAACTTGTTCCCAGCAACGATGTGAATGCCAAACCCAGGCCTTGGCTGGACAAGGCAGGGCAGGCCCACTATACACAAGGATGTTTAACACCCCAGCCCCTTTCTACCTGTACTTACTCAGTCATAGGGGTATAGTTCGCAAACTTAAAAGCAAACTAGCCAAGAATTCTACCTCTGGTCCAGGAGCACCTCTACACATGCGTGTAGAAATCCTTGAGTAAAAGATTAACCCTGCAGGACATGAGGCTGCTTATATCCAGTACCAGGGCAGCTGCTTCAAATCCAGTTGTTCAAATTTAAAGTGAGCCACCTCCTTTAGTGGGAAACCACTGAGCTCTAGATTCAAGTCTTACTGTCCCTCTTTACTCTGTGTTGCTGCAGATTAACGGTCTCAGAGTAATACACAAATTAAGGGATACGGATAGGTAGATGGCCTGACCTTTCGGCCAAGCCTTTGTTAAGGTTATTCTCTGGTCTGGCGATAGGCATTGTTGATGGAACTGGCGTGTTTTTGTTCCAGTGATCGGCAAAATATCACACTCACCTTCTTCTAAAATTGAGGTTTGACATCTGGGTTAAAAGAATTTCAGAGAAACAGGGGAATCTGAGGAGCAGTACATGGGAGACATGCAGGAAAAATGAGGGACCACAATCTTATCTTCAGCTAAATCCAATTGAGCATCTTGTAACCGTATGGGCCACAAACATCTAGGCGGACCACAACATGGGAGCCCAACGTCACATTTAATCATAAGCAATCAGGAAGACTAAGTGAGACGTACTACTCAGATTTACTAGGGAAGAGCCAGTAGGCAGTCTCTCCACTGGGGTTTAGGTAAATATGTTTGGACTCAGCTCCTACAATCAGCTGTCACAAAACATTTGTTGTGTCAATGATTGGTAATTTGGGTAGAACTAACCCCTGTAAAGAGAAGATTTTCTTGGGTGCACACACATCACCAATGAAATTTAGCACTTGGTTGGCAACTAAAGCTAAACTCATGTTAATACCTGCCAGGAGACTTGTAACACAATTCTATGCACTAGAAAACATATTGGGTCTGCCAAAAAGTTAAAATGTGTAGCAGGTTTCTCCTAACTTCACCTTAGCTATCATAGCTCACTCACTGCACCATGATCACAGCACATCATGGATATCAGGCATAACACCTCAAAGGTACTACAGAGAAATCTACTAAATTTCTATCTTTGTGCAATCAGGCACCAACAGCCTACTACACAAAACTTATACTACTGCCTGTCCTCCTACGGAGCCTGGTCAAGACCTCTTGAAATTCTCTCTTTGTTCTTGAAGCTTTAGTCACTGTTAGATCTCAGCTTTGGCAATAGTGAAACAGGGCAGTACTGGTGCTGCACCAGGCAAAACTTTGAACTTCGGCGTGCAGTCATTGTAGAGTAGGTTTGATGCCAGCGGGTGGATACGCACAAATAAGGGGTAGAGCTTTGTCACGCAAACATGACATCTGTGTGTGTTCGTATGTCATGCCGTTAATTGTGGGCGTGACAATGTTAATTTCACAGAATTGTTTTGGGGTGGATTCATAGGCACAGAAGGCTCAAAGAAACTGGGTTTGCAATTTTTGAGAATAATTAACTGAGAAATTCTTTTTATTTTTTGAACACACATTCCTTTTTGGTATGATCTGCAATATATGAATATTAAAAAAAGACAAAAATGACTACTTTCATACATTTTTATTTTTTTCAATCATATTGGTGAAATTTCTACTGTAATAGCCCCCTTCTCCATTTTTAGATCTGGCCTTTGAAACACTTTTGCCTGTCTTGCCGGACTATTGTTTTTTTTTAATACAATATATTATATGTACATGCAGGGTGCTTTTGTCAGTCCTTTTCATTCATTGGTCTGTTCAGTTGTCATTCACTCTTCGGTTCCCCTCACCATAGCATACTGCAATAGGCAGTCAGTCACCCCACTTCATCCACAGACTCCCTTCCATTTGAGGAACAGCATTTTGCTTGTGCACAGGCACCTAAAAAATAGTTTGCTTTTTACTTTTCTAAAGCTCCCTTTATTGTGTTTCCTTTTCTTCCCTTTTTAACTTCACTTGACCTCTCCACCAACTCCCTGGCTAAAAGCAATCCTGGCAGCTTCTGTGGCACGACGTCCTCCTCTCAGTGGGTCGTTGCTGCACCAACATGTTCTCTGCAATGCTCTCCTCCTCTCCATGGCCTCAGCAGTCCCAGCAGAGTTTCCCCTCTAAGCCTCTTCTCTCCCGTGACTCTCAGAAGACCTGGCAGCTTCCATGTCCTTTTTAGGTCTTGCCTAGCATTGCAACGCACATGCGCAGCATGCTTTGCAAGGCATGCAGTATACAGTATAGTAGGGGAAGCGCCGTCCACTTTCCGGTCATTTTTTTTATTGGCTTAAATTCTAAATGCTGTATCGTGATTGGTTTTCAGCTTGATAGTCGTCATTTTTATCCTTCCATGGCTATCGGCCCCTTTACTTTAAAAACAATTTTGTTCCCCTGCCTCCCCCGTTCCCTTCAGTAGTCTGTGACTTATCGTCCAACCACCCCCCCTCCACTTCTGTTCGTGCCTTCTTCGACGCCCCCACTTCCATTTAAAATGCAATAGGTCTCGTGTAAATAAGAGTCATATTGCATTTGTAAATGCTTGTTTTGTCATGGGATTGGCTGGTCGAATTTGCACTTTATTTTGCCTTACCTGTCCATAACACATGCACAACAGCGACAACTCGCCGCCGTCATTTAGCAGAGCATCACTTCCGGTACTTGTCAGCTGGTGGGTGCACGGAACTCAGGCAAACAAGCACACGCGGGGTCGGCTAGCCTTTAGCCAGCTGAGAGTTGCCTGCAGACCCCATAGGAGCTCCGTCTGGGGATGCTTGTTTTGTAGTTTACGCCGCCGCTCGTCTGTGCATGTTTCCATTCCTGCTTCCTTTTGTGCTTTTTAAAAGCCAACCTGATGTTAACTGTAAACATCCTAAAATGCCATTGTGCATTTACTGACAGGCTAAAGCATGTGCGCGCCACTTCCCCGGGGGCTTTCACGCTTTAATGATGTACTGGAAACTGATCCTCCTCACCTCTGCTTGCAGTGCTGCGCTCTCCAAGACACATCTATTCTACTGGGGTTGTAATAACACTACCACCCTGCTGAATTTACAAACCTCTGACTTTTGGTTGCTGCAGATGAGTGGCATTTTACTGTGTGGTCTCTTCTTTACTGAGGTGTCCTAACTGGGAGGGGAACACATTGCATCAAACTACCCCCCCACATCCCTACCCCCCCACCCTCCACCACCAAAGGAGAAACAATGGCAGTGGCGAGGAGTGTAACTTGCGGCAACCTGTGTACACAAGTAGGTGCTGTCAAAGAGAAAATACAATGAAGAATTCCTTGTTTTAAATAAGTTACCAACTGACGTTTAACGTAGATTCCAGTTTAAATACTTCCCATAATTCAACTATTCATGCCAAGGTGCCTTTTGCATTCATGGCCTCATCCATTCCATGCTCAATTTGTTTTTGTTCCGCTTGCCATGCGAGAACTCTCCATGCATCGCAATTTGTCTAACTGTTCACCCTCCCTAATACACCCCATACACTTAGGCTTAGTGGTCATGTCATGCCACCATGTGACTGCTGTAGCAACACATAACTTGTTGCCGTACCGCTGAAGTGGGTTTGAGGTTCTTTTAGCTTGGCCTGTTACCCTCCACAACCCTGGCATTTTCTCTTGAGCATGTGCTGTTCCCTGGCACCAGCTTCTGGTGGCATAGAGGCATGTCACTCATCACTGTGTGCCGCACAGATGTATATCTGTATTGGTTCCGTGACCAGGGCAGTGAACGAGGCTTTACTCAAAGGAGTGTAACAAGAACTCAGTAAGTACAGCCCTCTGCAAAAGTACAGCGTGAATAGTCTGGGCAGCTGTAGGAGCACAACCTGCTCTGAAATGCACCTGAAAGAGCTGTCTCTCAGATGCACCCTTCTTTGCCTCAGCTGAGCACCATCAGTACAGGGTATTTGAAGTCAAAGTGTGCTACAAGGGGCTTGTTTATGAAGATAGTAAATCTTAGTTGTGAGTAGTACATGTAACACACTCAAATGTATCAACAGGATATCACATTTAGTAATTAGCTGGAATTAATCAATGAAAGGAAAAAAGAGAGCACACGGAGAAAGTATATTATATTCTGAATTTTTTTTGTATTTAGTAATGAAATAACAAAATTGGGGAGACAAATACAGAAAGATTAATCCAAGCAGCAGTCATGAACAGAGATATAAATAATAATAACTCTACAGTTCACAACTGTACAGGGTGGCATGCATGAAAGCAAGTCTGTACATGCTGGCACTGCCTGTCAATTGGCACTGCTACTCACACCAAGTACATTTTAGGTCTCGGCTAGAGTAGGCTGCGCACATGCGCAGTCTCGCTGGCGAGATTTAATGTTTTAGAGTACTTTCACTAGCAAGGGTTAAGCCCCGCCCCTCTTTTCCATTTGCTGGCGTCAAAGTTCATGCTGAACGGTGGCCAGCCACTGGAAAAGAGGTTACAGTGACATACTCTTTTCTCTTTTAGAGCCGTTCCATTCAGACGTACTTCCCCGACTTACTGCTGGCGTAAAAGGTTTGTTATCTTCTTTATGGGTCCAAACAGATGGCCCCATAAAGAAGATAATAAACCTTTTACTCCAGCAGGAAGTCAGGCTGAGCCCGTCCAAGAGGGACGGCTCTAAAAGAGAAATTTCTTTCACTTTAGTATAATCGCAGCACCGCGCTTTACTTTTAAAATGTTACACCTAAAGCGGGGGTGCCGCGATTATACCAAAATGAAAGAAATAGAAAAAACATATATTTCTTTCACTTTGGTATAAACGCGGCACCCGCGCTTTACTTATAACATCTTAAAAGTAAAGCGCGGGTGCCACAATTATACCAAAATGAAGAAAATAGATGTGTTTTCAATTTCTTTCATATTGGTTGAATGGACGTATAGGCATGTCCTTTTAAACACCTGGACGGAGCATGCGCGAAGTTGTTCATGTAATGAATTGTGTCACTGCTGGAAGTGGAGCTTCGTCCGTATGATCTGTAGTGGTGATACTGTCCTGTGGCCATGCTGGTGTAAATACACGTTGTCTACTGGTAAGACGGTGCACTTTGGGGTGGAACTGCGGCAAGATCGGGGTGTGAAACGCGGCGGCTCATTCGAGAGCGAGAGTATTACTTACTCGCAATGTCGCATGTAGGCAACGAACATTTATCTAATATTCCAAATCGAGCGCACAAATGTCTGCATGTGGCAGTTTAGTAGAAAATTTAGGAATGGGATTTGCATCTGAGGTTTCCAGAGATTGTTAGGCTCCTGAAAGATTACCTAATCCGAGCAAGATAATGTTTTGCTTGTAGTGTTATACATTTTAATCGGCTGTTGAGGTGTAGTGAAGAAACTACTATAACATTGATCCTCCGTGCAAAGGGGTCTGGGTCAGTGATCGTGGGGCAGGCTCAAATATGTGATTACAAAGAAAAAAATATTCCGTAACTATTTTGTTAGCCTTCCACAAGCCCCTCACATGAAAAATAAATGCAAGTGAATGTTAGTTAATATGATCACTGCAGTCTATGTCTATGTGGAAGCAGAGAGCCACAAAAATCAATCCTTGTTGGTGCAGTGTTGTTTTCGTGACTATCTTATATTTACACGCTGGTGATAATCCTACGTAGTGTTCCTGGACCAAAGGTGTTTTCGATTCTGGAGGTCTCTCATCGAGGTAAGTGCTTATTCGAGAGTGGCCTGGTGTCACCGTAATATCAAAGAAGAAGAAGAAGGTGGTGGTGGTGGTGGTGGTGGTGGTGGTGGTGGTGGTGGTGGTGGTGTGGCTCTGAGTGTGTGGCTCTGTGTGTGTGTGTGTGTATGTGGCTGTGTGTGTGTGTGTATGTGGCTGTGTGTGTGTGTGTGTGTGTGTGGGTGGGTGTGTGTGTGTGTGTGTGCGCGTGGCTCTGGGTGTGTGGCTCTGTGTATGTGTGGCTCTGTGTGTGTGTGTGTGGCTCTATGTGTGTGTGTGTGTTTACCTCTATGTGTGTGTGTGTGTGGCTATGTGTGTGTGGCTCTGTGTGTGTGTGGCTCTGTGTGTGTGGCTCTGTGTTTGTGTGTGTGTGTGGCTCTTTGTGTGTGTGTGTGTAGCTGTGTGTGTGTGTGTGTGTGTGTGTGTGTGTGTGTGTGTGTGTGTGTGTGCGCGCAAATGCAATAGGTCTCGCATTTGCGAGAGATTAAGCTATTGGAATTGTAAATGACAATGCCATCTATTTATCTGTTTTCAAAACCAACCCATGAATAAAAAGTTTGTCATTTACAATGCCGATAGCTCTAACTTTTTCAAAGGCGAGACCTATTTCATTGTAAATGCTTGTTTTGTGATATAGAATTAGAGCGCTTTACATGTGTACCAGTTCCATTACACAAGGACACACTCGTTTTTGGTAGGTACGTGTCACGTTCGCGACACTTGCCGTTCCCAGCCGAAACACACACAGAACGCCGGATACTCACTTCCGGGCGGAAGTCGGGACACCGTCCAGTCTTTTGATGCCGACCTTCCACACCGATATTTAACAACAAGGGGTGGTGATGGACAGAGTTTTTGAATTAAGCAGAATACTCTCACCCAGTCAAGAGATCAGGGCTAGATCCAACACCGTTTTTTAGCTCACTGCACCATCCCAGTTCAGAACCTGGCTATATGCATATTAGTCTGTTCCTGTCCCAGTGCATGATGGGAACAGGGCAAACCAAACTACCAAGCCAATTCTTACACTGGGAAGGAAACAAGCTTCCGGGGACCGGTTTCTGGCATTTCAGCCGTCGTCGGCCCGGCTTGCTTGAATCCTGATGGTGCAATGAGCAAGGGACTCACATCTGAGTATACCCTTCCACGCTTAGGGTGGACAAAATATTTAACAACAAGGGGTGGTGATGGACAGAGTTTCTGAATTAAGCAGAATACTCTCACCCAGTCAAGAGATCAGGGCTAGATCCAACACCGTTTTTTAGCTCACTGCACCATCCCAGTTCAGAACCTGGCTATATGCATATTAGTCTGTTCCTGTCCCAGTGCATGATGGGAACAGGGCAAACCAAACTACCAAGCCAATTCTTACACTGGGAAGGAAACAAGCTTCCGGGGACCGGTTTCTGGCATTTCAGCCGTCGTCGGCCCGGCTTGCTTGAATCCTGATGGTGCAATGAGCAAGGGACTCACATCTGAGTATACCCTTCCACGCTTAGGGTGGACAAAATATTTAACAACAAGGGGTGGTGATGGACAGAGTTTCTGAATTAAGCAGAATACTCTCACCCAGTCAAGAGATCAGGGCTAGATCCAACACCGTTTTTTAGCTCACTGCACCATCCCAGTTCAGAACCTGGCTATATGCATATTAGTCTGTTCCTGTCCCAGTGCATGATGGGAACAGGGCAAACCAAACTACCAAGCCAATTCTTACACTGGGAAGGAAACAAGCTTCCGGGGACCGGTTTCTGGCATTTCAGCCGTCGTCGGCCCGGCTTGCTTGAATCCTGATGGTGCAATGAGCAAGGGACTCACATCTGAGTATACCCTTCCACGCTTAGGGTGGACAAAATATTTAACAACAAGGGGTGGTGATGGACAGAGTTTCTGAATTAAGCAGAATACTCTCACCCAGTCAAGAGATCAGGGCTAGATCCAACACCGTTTTTTAGCTCACTGCACCATCCCAGTTCAGAACCTGGCTATATGCAAATTAGTCTGTTCCTGTCCCAGTGCATGATGGGAACAGGGCAAACCAAACTACCAAGCCAATTCTTACACTGGGAAGGAAACAAGCTTCCGGGGACCGGTTTCTGGCATTTCAGCCGTCGTCGGCCCGGCTTGCTTGAATCCTGATGGTGCAATGAGCAAGGGACTCACATCTGAGTATACCCTTCCACGCTTAGGGTGGACAAAATATTTAACAACAAGGGGTGGTGATGGACAGAGTTTCTGAATTAAGCAGAATACTCTCACCCAGTCAAGAGATCAGGGCTAGATCCAACACCGTTTTTTAGCTCACTGCACCATCCCAGTTCAGAACCTGGCTATATGCAAATTAGTCTGTTCCTGTCCCAGTGCATGATGGGAACAGGACAAACCAAACTACCAAGCCAATTCTTACACTGGGAAGGAAACAAGCTTCTGGGGACCGGTTTCTGGCATTTCAGCCGTCGTCGGCCCGGCTTGCTTGAATCCTGATGGTGCAATGAGCAAGGGACTCACATCTGAGTATACCCTTCCACGCTTAGGGTGGACAAAATCAAGCCCTGATCTTTGGACTGGGTAAGAGTGGTCTGCTTAATTCAGACACTCTGTTCATCACCACCCCCTTTTCTGAATCGTTTTTGGCCACTATAGGTGTGGCAGGGTATACTCAGACATGAGTCCCTTTCTCACTGCACCATCAGGATTCAAGCAAGCCGGGCCGAAGACGGCTGAAATGCCAGAAACCGGTCCCCGGTAGCTTGTCTCTTTTCTGGTGAAGAATTGGCTTGGTAGTTTAGTCTGCCCTGTTCCCATGATGCACTGGGCCCGGGACAGACTGATTTGCATATAGCCAGGTTCTGAGCTGGGATGGTGCAGTGAGATAAATAACGGTGATGGATCAAGCCCTGATCTTTGGACTGGGTAAGAGTGGTCTGCTTAATTCAGACACTCTGTTCATCACCACCCCCTTTTCTGAATCGTTTTTGGCCACTATAGGTGTGGCAGGGTATACTCAGACATGAGTCCCTTTCTCACTGCACCATCAGGATTCAAGCAAGCCGGGCCGAAGACGGCTGAAATGCCAGAAACCGGTCCCCGGTAGCTTGTCTCTTATCTGGTGAAGAATTGGCTTGGTAGTTTAGTCTGCCCTGTTCCCATGATGCACTGGGCCAGGGACAGACTGATTTGCATATAGCCAGGTTCTGAGCTGGGATGGTGCAGTGAGATAAATAACGGTGATGGATCAAGCCCTGATCTTTGGACTGGGTAAGAGTGGTCTGCTTAATTCAGACACTCTGTTCATCACCACCCCCTTTTCTGAATCGTTTTTGGCCACTATAGGTGTGGCAGGGTATACTCAGACATGAGTCCCTTTCTCACTGCACCATCAGGATTCAAGCAAGCCGGGCCGAAGACGGCTGAAATGCCAGAAACCGGTCCCCGGTAGCTTGTCTCTTTTCTGGTGAAGAATTGGCTTGGTAGTTTAGTCTGCCCTGTTCCCATGATGCACTGGGCCAGGGACAGACTGATTTGCATATAGCCAGGTTCTGAGCTGGGATGGTGCAGTGAGATAAATAACGGTGATGGATCAAGCCCTGATCTTTGGACTGGGTAAGAGTGGTCTGCTTAATTCAGACACTCTGTTCATCACCACCCCCTTTTCTGAATCGTTTTTGGCCACTATAGGTGTGGCAGGGTATACTCAGACATGAGTCCCTTTCTCACTGCACCATCAGGATTCAAGCAAGCCGGGCCGAAGACGGCTGAAATGCCAGAAACCGGTCCCCGGTAGCTTGTCTCTTTTCTGGTGAAGAATTGGCTTGGTAGTTTAGTCTGCCCTGTTCCCATGATGCACTGGGCCAGGGACAGACTGATTTGCATATAGCCAGGTTCTGAGCTGGGATGGTGCAGTGAGATAAATAACGGTGATGGATCAAGCCCTGATCTTCGGACTGGGTAAGAGTGGTCTGCTTAATTCAGACACTCTGTTCATCACCACCCCCTTTTCTGAATCGTTTTTGGCCACTATAGGTGTGGCAGGGTATACTCAGACATGAGTCCCTTTCTCACTGCACCATCAGGATTCAAGCAAGCCGGGCCGAAGACGGCTGAAATGCCAGAAACCGGTCCCCGGTAGCTTGTCTCTTTTCTGGTGAAGAATTGGCTTGGTAGTTTAGTCTGCCCTGTTCCCATGATGCACTGGGCCAGGGACAGACTGATTTGCATATAGCCAGGTTCTGAGCTGGGATGGTGCAGTGAAATAACGGTGATGGATCAAGCCCTGATCTTTGGACTGGGTAAGAGTGGTCTGCTTAATTCAGACACTCTGTTCATCACCACCCCCTTTTCTGAATCGTTTTTGGCCACTATAGGTGTGGCAGGGTATACTCAGACATGAGTCCCTTTCTCACTGCACCATCAGGATTCAAGCAAGCCGGGCCGAAGACGGCTGAAATGCCAGAAACCGGTCCCCGGTAGCTTGTCTCTTTTCTGGTGAAGAATTGGCTTGGTAGTTTAGTCTGCCCTGTTCCCATGATGCACTGGGCCAGGGACAGACTGATTTGCATATAGTCAGGTTCTGAGCTGGGATGGTGCAGTGAGATAAATAACGGTGATGGATCAAGCCCTGATCTTTGGACTGGGTAAGAGTGGTCTGCTTAATTCAGACACTCTGTTCATCACCACCCCCTTTTCTGAATCGACCTTCCACACCGAAGCACTTCCGGGGGAAACGCTTAAACATCGCGTTTCCCGCCGGCTCAGTGCTTCGGATTCCTTCCTGCTTCCGGATACGCCGTTTGTTCTCAGGAGCCCGGAGACGTATCGCGGAAGACCCGCACCGAGCAGGAGCGCACTCTGGTTCCTGCTTCGCCGCGCTGAAGCGCTTGCTCATTCCCTGTACATTTCCTTGCCTTTGCTACGCGCAGGAGCGCTAGTAGGGGACATTTCGAGTACACCGCGCTGGAGCGCTTGGGTGTTCTCTTGCCTTTGCTTTTCTCTACCTTTGTTACGCGCAGGAGCGCTAGTAGGGGATACTTGGAATACACCGCGCTGGAGCGCTTGTGTGTTCTATTTGCCTTTGGTTTTCTTGGTCTTTGCTACGCGCAGGAGCGCTAGTAGGGGTCAGCTTGGATGTGAACCTTGCTTTTAGTTTTCTTTGCCTTTTCCACGCGCAGGAGCGCTGCATATGCTTTGCTTGTGCCTTGGGAGTACCTCACCACGCAGGAGCGACGTCCTGGAGTACTTCATCATTAAGGCGTACCACATCAGGGTGGTACAGTAATAATTGATTTGTGCCTCACAGCGCAGGAGCGCTTTATCCCCGGTTTTTCCTTTGGAGCTTCAAGGAGTTCGGAGGTTAACAAGAGCACTGGTGAGTTCCCTACAGGCTTGTCCATTTCTGTGTGTGTTTAGGGCTGTGCGGGCAGAGGGAGGTGTTGGCTTTTCCTTATCAGGTCTTTTTCTGTCTCCCCAGTTAACGCCACGGTCTACCCCAGCTCCACACCCACACCAAGCCTCTACGATATTTCCTGGCTCCCTTCCCTGCGTCAATCTCATCCCTGCTGGGTACCACAGTCCACAAGGGTCAGGTGGGTACAGGGGCAGTGGCTCTTGTCGTCACTGCGGAATTGCTTCACAAGCAGAGGTAAGCTTGTGGGGCACCTGACAGTACGGGAGCTTAAGGAATTTCCCCAGAATCACAGCATGCTGAGCTCACACCGGGGCTCAAACCTAGTTTCCCAGGTCCAATCAGGCAGCTCTCCTCTTATGCCACATCCACTCTCAATTAGCCGTGTTGCCTACTTGCTCGGACTGTCCTTATCATAGATATAGAAGCATAGCATTAGATTACAGCTAGCAAGTGAATGAATGTTTCTGTGTCAGGGGCGTCCACGTTGATTATGCCAACTCTAAGCCCTTATAGGACATAGTCTATAGGCAAGCAAATTGCTGACTGTATAGAGATACCATCTTTAAGCTGATAACAGAAATGAAAGGAAGGGCGACTCCCAGAAAAAGGTGTAATAAAAAGAAACTTCTGTAATTAAATAACGTTGCAATAATATTCTATATTATGCTGCATGGCCAAATACTTATAAGGTCCCAAAAGGCGAGACCAAATGAATTGCAAATGCTTGTTTTTTTGGCTTGCAGTTTTATATAGCGCAAACTCGACCTGAAAGTATCCGGGTGCTTTACATGAGCACCAGTGCATTACAGACGAATACGTTAATTTTTTTAAGGCGCGGGGAGATAATGTGATTTGCCCAGAATCACAGGATGCTGGAGCCTCCCGCCAGACTCGAACCTGGTTCCCCAGCAAATTCCCTTAATCCTCCACCAAAAGCTGTTTAATGATTCTAAAATGTATGACTTTCGGTTAATTACCGGTTACATATTAGACATAACAAACCAAGAGTAAACAGATCTTAACACATTACCACAGCGATTTCTGGACGGTTAAGGAAATCATGTACATGTAAGTCAGGCGAGAGAAAGAAAGTTCTCTCAAGGGCCCGACCTAAAACCATGTTTGAAACTGTGTGAATAAGTCCAGACTCCTACACGCAACAATAGATCAAAAGTTTACTATTATTACACTTTCAGCAATGAAAAAATCCCGAAATGTTCAATATTAAAGGAGCAACAATTAAAAACTGACACAATAGCACTTAAGCCTTTTCAGAGATCAAATTTCAGAATTTGCCCTACACTTTGACTGTCCAGTAGTGATGAATATTCTCAATCTCAGTTGCAACTCATTCCTTTGTCTCCTCAGTGATGGAATGCTTCATGGTAATAGGCACTATAAAATAACTCTGCATGCCTGTCTTCAGGTGTAAAAGAAGACATTCGAGAAAATCTAATATTCATGTGAGAATATATTTTCAAATATGTGATCATTATCTGGCGTAAAAATCATCCACAATGCTTCAGCTATTTTTGGAAAATGAATTTGACACTTTTGTACATCCTTAAATATTTATTTACATTTTATATTTAAAGGCGACATATTCCTTGGTAGGCATTGCTGAGAAAACTACAAGAAAAAAAGTAGCTTGGATAACCTAATGCTTTTATGTACCTCACTTGAGTACAATTGCCCAATATAAGAGATGTCCAATTGTAATAAAACAGAAGGAAAATAAAGCAGAATATATTCTTCAGTGTATTGGCATTTGTAGAAAACAAACCTAGCTCAGTAGTAGCAATGGTGCTGAACATTGGCATGGACCAGTCGCGTCCGCTGCAGAAGAGCAGTGGGCGGTAGAGCCGGGTAGGGGGGTGGTATTTCGAGAGACAACCACAAGGTAAAATTGAATAAATAACAAATACTTAATTCTCCCTCGTGGTCGTCTCTTGAAATTCTCCACTACCCGGCCCTACTACCCCACCGCTTTTACCTGCAGCGGCCGTTGATGGCATGGCCCTGTGAAGACACAGTTTTGGCGAAAAGTACTGCTGGATCAAGGATAGTGCTCCCAAGTGAACACAGGCTTTCTAAAAAATAAAAAGTAAAACATCTAATCCAATCAAAAAAGTGGCATGTGTCTCAAATACAATATTTTGTTTGGTATGCCTTTCATGTACAGCACTTATAGCACAAACTTCACTTTCAGATTTTGTTTTTATCACACTTTGTCCAAGGTAGAGTAGAACTTTGGTGATGCTGTTTGCTCAGTAAAGGGTTCTGTTCCTAGCATCCTCATGGTTGAAGACCACGACGTTGTTTCATTATTGTGTTTTCTTTTTAGAACAGATGGATACACACACAAAGTCTCCGTGTGCCAAGCACTCCCCCTGATAAAAAGCCAGCCTGTTAGTTCTGCCAGTGCTTTCTCATATTTGTGGAACCCTGCAAATGACCTCCACAATTTAGATAGGTCCCTTCTGAGGCACCGTTAAGATCATTAATGGAATACCTCAAAATATTGCTTAGAAAGTGTAAAACTAAAATAATCTGGGAAAAATGTTGATATTTACAATGGTAGATTCTGAGAAAAGTATCTTCTAAAGGATTAAACAAAGAGACAGACATCTAGAAATAATTTTTTTAGTATTTGTATGAGTAACGCGTTGCAGTAATGTAACATAGGCAGAATGCTGAATTTCATATTAAATGGTGTTTTTTCTAATTTTTATTGAGCAGAGCATAGAGAACATTAAAAATAACACATGAACAAACATTAGCACGAATCGACAATGAATTTAAATATTAAGTAAAAGCAATTCTTTCATCTTTCCAAACTACAACAAATGACAGGATAAAAACAGAAAAGCCACTTAAAACAAAGCTATCATATATATCCATAGCTGAATAATGAAAAGATTATAAAGTGTCACAGTGCCAAACTGCAAGAGTGCAGAACTACAAGGCTATCGTGCTAGAAGAAGATATTCCTTGTTCCTCCAAAACATTTTAGAAATAATAGTACAGCACCTAGACTCCATTTTCAGGGTAATACTAACCCCCTTTCTAATTTTCCAAATTACTTAAAAACCTCCAGTTCTTATTAAACTTTTTGGAGGCTCCCACTCGGTTCACATAGGCTTCTTCAAAAGCACGCATCTGTTTTATTTTAATAAACCATTTGTCATAGTTGGAACTTCCCTAGAGCTCCAGTTCTGGAGAATTAAGGAGCAGGTGACCAAGGAAGCTTTACTTAAATTCGTCCTGTCTTTACCAATTCCGAACAGGGCCACCTCGCCTTCTGGCAATATCCTCTTTTTAAATGTCCTATTAAGAGCCGAGAAGATCTCCCCCCAGAAAGGCTCCAATCTAGGACATGTAAAAAGGATATGGAGCCAGCCCCCTTCCCCTTCCGCCTGGCATCGAAAGCATATATTTTCGACTTCCAGGTACTTTTTAGGTTTTGCCTGGCGAAAGCTGCGCTTTCTGCGCAGCTTTTTCGCGCAGGCGAAAACCTGATGAGAACAGTAGTGTGGCTTTGGTTCGGCCCTCGTCATTGATTGGCTGGCTCCGTAAATGGAGCCTTGCCATTGGACGAGGGGCCTGTCCGTCAATGCCGGACCAGACACGGGGGCGTTCCCGACATTCTTTGGCTTTTGCCGACGTCACGCGACGCCGGGAACGCCCCCGTGTCTGGTCCGGCATTGCCGGCACTTCTGCGTCTCTCCTCCCCCGTTTCCCGCCCCGTGACTGGCCGGCCGGCCAATCCTAGCGCGGCCGGCCGGAAGTGCCCGCCCCCCGCAACAAGAAGGAAGACGGCAAGCAGTATGGCGGCGCCCGCGGGGCTCCTGTGGCCTGGAGGGAACCCCGGGAGATGCGGAGGACGTTGCCGGTCTCCCATGCCGAAGAGGGAGACCGGAGAAGTGCCGCCGTCGCAAGGTGCAGGTGAGTCGATTTGTGCTCCCGTCCCCGTTCCCGCCCCTTCTCCCGCCCAGCCACGCAGAGCACCGGCCGCCCGCTCTCTGTCCCCACCGCAGGCCCGGAAGGCGCCTGCCGCCCGCTCGCAGTCTCCCCCGGCGCGGAAGGCTCCCGCCGCCCGCTCCCAGTCTCCCCCTCAGGCCCGGAAGCCCCCTGCCGCCCGCTCCCCGTCACCCCCGCCGCCGAAGAAGGCCCCTGCCACCCCTCAGCCTGCCAAGAGCGCTTCACTGCTGGACCTGGGCACGCAACGGGAGCGCTGGCACAACTTCCAGAAGCTGCAGAAACTCAGTCCCGAAGCAGCCGCCAAACTCCTGTTGGACTCCTAGTGAGTATGGGATGGGGGCAGAATTGCGCACCTGCGGACAGCCCACGCTTAACAAGTGCACGAGATGACATGTGCCAGATCCACGCCACGCAATAGGGCCGTGCACATCTACCTCAATATGACTTACGCCAATCCCGCGCTCTGCAACGTGACCAGTGGCACCCATTTACCCCTAGGTGACCTATGCTAAACTCACGTTATTTAATGCGATCACTATCCATCTACCTCCACCCCTCCTCCCCCCCCCCCTCTATGGCCACTGCCCACCTACATTTAGGTCCCTAGAGCTAACCTTATGCCATGCGATCATTATCCGTCTACCTCATTATGACTTGTGCTAAACCCACGTTATGCAATGTGACCAGTGCCCCTTTATCTCTAGCCGACTTGTGACTGTTAACCCCACTATGTTCTGCTTTGCTGAACATAGTAATCCGAGTGAACCGGGCCCGGCTACGGGTGCCCTGCTGCACCCTGTAGACCGACCTGTTTGCCCTTACTTTGCCGACAAGGTGCCAAGCCACACGATCTTCCTTGTAGACCCATGCCCATTCTACCCACGCTGACCCTTGACACCTGCTAACATGCTCTGCTAAATTAACGTAAATTACCCTGTGCTCTCACCTTCTGATGAACTCTGCAACTGACACCTGCTGACCTATGGCCCTCATAGCCCCGACAAGAGGTGACGTGTGCTCTCAGGGTCTGGCTTATTGTACTCTTTCTCTTGCTGAGCACACTTACACCTGCCTTGCATTCTCCCGCACCCACACGCCACCCTCTGCTAGGCATGAAGTGACCCACCTCCGAACGGGCAGAATTTGACCTGAATGTCAACATCAATCTTAGCATTTCCACCTGCCCTACTGGTATCACGGTGCGCCCATCACCTAACTGCTTCCATTAAACTCCCAACATCTCACTGGTCTTCTTCCTTTTCCTTCCATCATTCCGTTACAATTCTCATCTTTGAGTCCACTAAATGTGTCGAGGGGGGCGGAAGGGAATGCCAAGTGCTCACATTGATGTACCTCTGTACTGTTTGCTCGCTGCTTTTGTGTGCCATCAAATCTGCCTGCTCGGTGGCATTGTTCGCCTCCTGTGCTTGATTGCGCTGTTTATTTATGAAATGCAATAGTCTTAACAACAGTCCCAGAGGCATCGTGTTGTTTTGATTTAACTTTCCAGGCCTGGTACTATGTGAGGGGGGTGCTGCCTGGGATGGCGTACAGTATCTGCATGATCCACCAGATTTAGGGCTGTCACCTTCCCACCTCTCTCGCCTTCCACCATTCCCGTATTTCCAGTTGACCCATTGCGCCGTTCTCCGATCTGTTTCTTGGCATTAGCATCCCGCCTGATCCGAGTTTCTGTCTCTCCTACCCCTTGCCACAGTTTCTCTGTCAAGTCTATCGATTTTTAGGTTTTGCCTGGCGAAAGCTGCGCTTTCTGCGCAGCTTTTTCGCGCAGGCGAAAACCTGATGAGAACAGTAGTGTGCTTTGGCTCGGCCCTCGTCATTCATTGGCTGGCTCCGTAAATGGAGCCTTGCCATTCGAAGAGGGAGACCGGAGAAGTGCCGCCGTCGCAAGGTGCAGGTGAGTCGATTTGTGCTCCCGTCCCCGTTCCCGCCCCCCTCCCGCTGGTGACCGTGCTTTCCTGTTGTCTCAGCCAGGCCCGCTCCCCGCAGACTCCCCTCCCCCTGGTCTCCGTTGTTCCCACCCCCTCTCCTGCTCGCAGCGTCTCCCGTCCCCGTTCCCGCCCCCCTCCCGCTGGTGACCGTGCTTTCCTGTTGTCACCCACGGATGGCTCCGTCAAACATTCTAAGAGTGGGGTGCCGTAAGTCAGAAAAATGTTTTTGAAATTGTGCCTGCAGAAGTTGTTGAATTTCAGAACTGTATCGGGCTCTTTGCAAGAAAAAACCTTCTGTCATAGAGAGTAAAGGCGCCTCTGTCAGTGTTATGATTGCCATGAGCTTATGTAACTCACCAAAGCGCATATTTTTCATGTTTTATTGTGGCGAGGCAACAGGTTCAAATCACGTCCTTGGGGAAGGATATAATGTAAATACCACTATATATTACTGTTTTCTGAACAGATATAACGAAATGTAGCACAAAGGAGTGAGTGTCTTGGTGCACGCAGATGTGCTTATTAATGGGACATTGTCTTATTATCAGTTGTGAAATTCATTATTATCAGTTGTGAAACTCCTAAGGAATTTCCAGGCATTTTAAAGGAAAGCTTTGTATATTTTTTTCATACATCGTAGAAATGTATGTTTTGGACAATCCTATAAATATAAGACTGTGTCTGAGAAGGAGATTAATCCATGTAAGAGCCACATACCGTGTGGCTCATTTGCTACTAAAAATGGAGCACTCTCTATTTCTTGTATCAATAAGGGAGTGTACACTATTTCTTTTTGGAATCCTTAGCTGTTTTGATGTCAAATAATAAGGACTGGACATGGTAGATTTGTTTATCGGCTATAAGGGCACATTATTCTTTTTTTCTATTTTGTAACAACCAATGTAATGGTGTTATTGCTTGCATCAGAGCCTGTCCTTGTATCAGATTCAAATTTTCTTTTTAAAGATTGAGGGCAGAGTAAATAATGATGCAAACTGTGTGTACTCATTTTGAGAGTGTTTGAAAAAATATTTTGTCACCTTAAATGTAGTATGCATTATTTATCAGTTTTCCTAAATCTGTCTGCACCTTCTCTTTCAGACTGGACTTGCTCTTCTTGAATCATAGCATATATCTAAAGAGATACAAATCATTTATATTTCATGGTATATGGCCCCAGGAGGAGATCATTCCAATCCATGTCTTCATTTAAGTTTTGGTTGATGTTCGTATACAGCACTTAAATTGGAAGGGGCTAACCATCGTTGGCGTAACTTGCCAACACTATGGGGCCGATTAATATGCGGCCCGTAAAGGCTCTGACTGATGGTCGGAGCTTTCCTGGCCCCATTGTAATCGGCCGCTCGGTTTACTTTCCGATCGCCTCATTTTAATGCTGGCGGTCGGAAAGTAAACCGGCGGGTCATTCCTGCTGGCTTACGATGGCCTCCATGGAGCCCGTCGGACAGTCGAAGCCAGCTCATAGTCCCAGAGGACTTTCCAATATGCATAACCTTGAACTGCAAATGAATCACTAAATTGCGTAGAATAAATACATCTGTGATTAGTGATCAGAATTTTTTTAACCTTTCAGGTTTTTGTGAATACCAAAAGGATTACTGGTTAGATCTTTCATCACTATTGAAATAAGGGAGTCCTCTCTGGAATTCTTCTTGGGCTATTTATGCTCCCACTGTGCATAATTATTTATTTCTCCGGGGCTATTGGCTTCATGATTGTAATGGTGTCCATAATGACAAACGCAGAACAATTCCGGATGATGTTTTGCATTTAAATAAGCAGCATTGTTGTGTAAAGAGGCATAAGAAGCTAGTTCAACCTTTTAACAATATTTGCATCCCATCAATTTGAAAAGGGAAATGAAATATAATGTAATCTAAGGATATCTTTACTGTCTTGTATTGGATATAATTGATAAATTATGCGGTATGCAGATACTGATATGTACATATTGTCATATCCCTTACATTAAACAAATAATAATACATTGCCATTTCTGGGGTAGCTCCCATGTTTAAAGGGGATACTGAATGCTTTCTCATGGAGGTTTTGCTTAAGTTTTTAAGTGAAGTTTTATATTTTAAGTTGCATAGGCTGGATTAGAGATTTGCAGGTTTCATTTCCATCCACCATTCTGGTGGAACAATGTTCATTGCCATACTAGCGGTGGACATTTCAGCCAGTTGGGAGTTCTCCTCCTTGATGGTTATCGTTTATCCAACAGATTATATTTCTTCTACCTGGGAGTACCCACCTTGAGTGGAAAGGAGTTCTGCAGGGTATTCCACCAATCATCAGTTTTGTCCCTGGAGATGTTCTTCCCCAAATTGTCCCTACATTTACACCCCCCCGCCCCCCACTATATTTACTTGCTCATGAGTCATAATATTCCTAGATTTTGCCGACGCTTGTGCCCTCGCGGCTGAGCAGGCTCTGAATTGGCTCACACTCTCTCCGTTACTATTGCATACGTGCCAATATACCCGAGTCAGGCGGGTGTCTACCAATTTCTAACCCCCCCAAAAAATACGTTATTTTGACTGTGTGTGTGTGTGTGTGTGTGGGGGGGCTCTGTGTGGGTGTGTGTGGGGGGCTTTGTGTGGCTGTGTGTGGGGGGGCTCTGTGTGGGTGTGTGTGTGGGGGGGTTTGTGTGTGTTGGGGGGGCTCTCTGTGGGTGTTGGTGTGTGTCATTTGCGAGAGATAAAGCTAGTGGCATTGTAAATGACAATGCCATTTATTTATGTTAAAAAAAAACATAAATAAAAATAATGTCAAGAGCAATGCCAATCGCTCTAACTTTAACAAAGGCAAAACCATTGCATTGTAAATGCTTGTTGTTAAGTGCCTTCGGAGTGTAGTATACCAGCCATCGGGATAAGAAAGCCATTCTTTTAAAATTGGCTGCTCTGAGAGCATTACTCCCACACCAACATATAGCTTCCCACTCATTATTAGAAAAGGTACATTGTGTTTCACGAGTCACCCTTTCCAAATGGCGTATCAAAAACAAAATTCAGTTTTTTTTAAAAATAGACAATTTGTAAATATTCGAAAAAAGCTGGCTTCCTCTGATCACTATTCCTCGACAACACCTCCTGCCACGTAATTACCCTATTCTGAATTTAAAAGTATTTTAGTTTTCCCAACCCACACCCTCCCAATTTTTCAAGTGGCTTGATTGAATTTGAAGGTCGAGATTCTTGCATTCTCTCAATTTTAAGAAATGCAACCCAGAGGAGCCGGTCCCCTTAAAAAAGGATTGAAGTCTGGTGGGATAGTCCTTTAACGTCTTGTATCTTGTTTTTTTCTGAAGTTTGGAAGTTTTTAGGAATATTGGAATCTGAGAGTCGGTTTCATGCACCCTTTTATCCACAAAAAAGTTATCTTTTAACCCATTAAAGGCCAATAAACCAGCTAGTAAATCTAATAAAGCAGCCTCATAATAAGTTAGTATATGCGGTAAAGCCAGCACTCCCTGTTCAGTAGTTAATTGTAGTGATGGGAGCTTGACCCTTGGTGCCTTTTTCCCCAGACAAACTGTCTGATCAGAGTTTCCACCTCTTTAAAAAAAGACCATATTAATTTTAATAGGTAAATTAATTTTTTTTTAATTAAGTAACAAAAGTATGGACATCTTAATAAGAGATACACGTCACACCAGGGTCAGAGGGAGTATAAGCCATTGCTCTAACTATTTCTTGATTTTACCTTGCATTCTTAGATAGTTCAAATTATATATCTGTTGGTATTGGTTAGTAACATAGATCCCCAAATATCTAATAGGGTCAGGTTTTTTACGGCTTGCACCTTAAGGTTGGCTGGGAGAAAGTTTATATCTGTATTCAGGACAAGAACTTCTGTTTTATTTTCATTTATTTTATAGCCCCCAATTAATTCAAATGTACTAAATTTCCTCATCGACAATTCCAGATTGCAATTGTTAGGCTTCAGATATATAATAATATCATCCGCAAAAATCTTCAGTTTGGCTATACCCAAGATTGGAGCCTTAATTGCTATATTGTCTCACTTTCTAATGGCTAAGGGTTCTATAAAAAAGGTAAAAAGCAATGGGGAGAGCGGACAAACTTGTCTTATCCCCAGATTCATCTTAACTGTACCAGCCCGTTTTGTATTGATTACCACCTGAGCCTGTGCCCTCTGATAAATGTTTTGCAGCATTAAAATGACCTGGGGAGGGCAACCGAATTCATCGAGGGCAAAAAACAGTGTTCCAGTTCACCAAATCAAAGGCTTTTTCCGCATCGACCATCATAATACAGGCTGGGGAGGAATTAGTATTACAATAGTCCAAAGCCTGTATTAAAAACTCTGTATTTGCTACCATAGCTCTTCCTGCTATAAAACAGGCCTATCTTTGTGAATTATTTCCTGTGCAGCAGATAGAAAGTGCTGCACCCACACCTTCATTAAAATCTTATAACCCGAGTTGAGGAAGCTAATGGGCCTATAGGAATTAACATCCTTCGGATTCTTTTTGATCTTGGAGAAGGAGGCGATCCATCTGCCACCTGGGTCGCTCCCTTCTCATTTCGCCAATCAAGAGTTCAAGCCCAATATAAGAATAATCAGCAAAGGGGTTGATCACAATATCTGCCTTTTGGACAAGAAGGGATCTTCAAATTAGAAAGACGTCGATATGGGATGCTGTCGGATATCGGCTTGAATGACAAGTATAACTATAACTATTTTTGTCAGAATTGGCTTTCCTCCAGGGATCTATCAGTTGGTAATCATGACGGATAACCTAACGATTCTTTTAGGGTTTCAATCGTTTTTTGTTTTTATTTGAGGTATCCTTTTTTAGATCCTGTATATAATTAACATCTCCCCCGATAATATTCTGGCCGGAGGCCCCCCTTAAGAGCTTGTTGATTTTAACCAGCCCTGAGGCGTCATCCGTAATCGAGCAATAGTAATTTACAAAATTTAAAATCCTCTTCAATTTCGCTACTACCCATAGCCATCTCCCCTGTGGATCCCTCAAAAATTTGTTCAAACTCCCATGGTAAATTTTTAGAGCAATAAATAGCAACCCCTCTCATGGCAAGGCCTGCTGACCCAAAGAAAGCGTCGAAAAAAAAAAACCTCGGTAAATACAGCTTAGGTGAATTAGATTTGAAATGTGTCTCTTGGAAAAGTAAACCTTTAACTGACTGGAGTTGCTGTGACGGTTTGCAGACTCGGGGAGACAAGTAGCGTACAGGGGTTTATACTTGGCGGTGACACAATCACTTCGAAGGTAATTTTCTGAAACACATTTGCTAGTTACGTTATGACATATATTGGGAGCATGACTTTAGATTTAGGACTTAGTGTTATTTTCCTTTACTTGTAGGAGGAGGAGTTTTGGAGACTTCCGTTGCTAAATAACATGTAGGAGAAAATAAAGTTTTTCCAATGGGTAAGATGGAGACCTTGGTCTCCGTGTTTTTATATGGCGACTAATGTGCGAGCTAGAACACATCTAGATTGGGAACTTATACCTAGTATTTACATTTCTTACACAGACCATGGGTGCTTATGACGGATGTAACTTTAATTGAAAACAGCTTGGATTTTCGTTGTGTACTTGTGGTTCTGACGGGTAGGTTCATTTACCTTCGATTTTAGTGAACGCTTGGTGCAAATTACGGCAGAGGTGAATGTTTAATGAGTGATATTACTTTACAGAATTGGAGGAATTCGAGGTTTTTGAACGTACATGACCTGATAGACTTCCTGAAAGTTAGAGGTACTTTCTACTTATCATGATTATGGCTAGTTAGGAGTTAATTCACGAGGAGGTTTCTGTTCACCTATTTTTCAATTAAGTTCACACGCAGGAATCGTTCTTTTGTTATTCACTGGAGGAGTTTTATGTTCCCTTGAGCACTCATTACTAGTTCTCTTCTTAAGATTCCCACCACTTACCTAACCCCACCTATTTATAATCTTTTATAGGAATCTTTGGTTATATTAGAAGGAATGCAAACCCTGAGACTATTGGTGAAGGTGATAACATGCAAGTAATGTAGGTTTTTTACAATGGACACTGTAAAAAAATTATTTTTTTGTTGTAGACACGAAAACTGAACTATCCTGAGGAACTTCAACCGTATCAAGTATTATTATAACCCCTGATGAAGGGTTCAGTGTGAACCCGAAATGTATTGGGTTTCTAATGTTCAACTTTCATATAATTGAATTTTTTGAAATATGAAATGTCATGTTATACTTTGAAATTTATGCTTTATGAACTTGAAACGGTTTTACTTTGATGTTTTGAGACTTATGATGTTTTAGTATGGGTATGAACACATACGAAAGACTTGAATAAATGTTTGTTTAAAACAGAAGTAAAGAACCAATAAGCTTTTTGGCCTGGGAGTTGTGCGCTGCGCAGCCCTTGGTCTCCATGGGCTCATTTCATATATTTAAACTTAGGTGGGAGTGGTACCCCTTCCCGTTGCTTCGCACGCATACATACAGAGAACATTGTTTTCATCATCGGACAAATTTACTGTACCACAGGTGTGCAGACCCACCCATATTCACGTTTTCTTGGAAAAATAAGACATTGGGCTTAAAAGAGGCGAGCCACCTAATAAGCCCATATTTTTGTTTGTTCAGCATACCATTGGCATTGACTGACAAAATCCTACATTTACTAGCGATATATTTTTCTTAAATAAACTTGTTGTTTGCTCAAATCCTGTCTGCATCTGCTCGTTTTGCTCTTTTTGCTACAATAGTCCTACTCCCACACACTCCCACCCCGGACCCCAGACCCCGTGAACCCCCCCAAGAAACGTGGTCATCCCCTCGGACCCCTAAGTCCACATGTCTTCCCCACTGTCTACACTATGGGGTGCCCTGGACCTGCACCCTAAGTAATTACCCCTCCCCCAACAGCAAAAGAAACCTTACAATCGAGTATCAAAAAAAAGTAAACAAAAAAAGAATATCTCTTTTTCTTTTCCAGAGGTACCCACAGACTCATTTTGCAATAGAAATCTCTTTCAATAAGTCCTGGGCTTCCTCTATACGCGAAAACAAATGAAATTTCCCTCTGACCAAGACCCTAAGCTTAGACTGCTGCGCAATGGATGCCTGCGCCCCCTGGGCTTTAAATAGGTATAAGAGTTTCACAAAATCCTTATGTCTACGAGCCGCCACCACAGACATAGCTTCAAAAATCCGACATTTAGTCCCCTTGTTAATAGAAAACTGCATCTGCAGAATCGCTTTAGCCAGAATGCTCTCTTTTACTCGATAATCAGCTAAATTGTTCAGGATTGTGCGAGGGAATTAGGAATGGGATGAGCAGGAACCCGATGTGCCCTGGTTAATGTTAAGTTTCCAGTAAAATCAGGAAGCACTTCTTGCTTCATGAATGATTCAACCCATGAGAGAGCATTAGCTTCCTCGCTCCCCTCGGGTACACCAACAACCCGAAGATTGGAGTGGCGTGAATGATTTTCTAATTCTCCAAGCTTGTAGGCAATCCTGGTTTCAGCTTCTTAAAATCTTGCAGGGGCGCCTGCCACTGCTTCTTCGATTTTTCCAAGCCGAAGATGAAGAGCGGCTACCTCGTTCTTCTGAGATTTTTTCATATGCCTAATCTCATCCAGTATGAGATTGAGTAACATTTTAATTTACAGTTGCTGCGTATTGGGTCAGCTAGTTGGCAATTCAGAGTCATCTTGTGAACTTCTACTCTTGAGACTGGCTGTTTGACCTAACGGTTCCGGGCCACTCTCTATTAGAGCTCGAAATGGTTCCGGAGACTTAGGCCAGCTCTCCAACTAATGTTTTAAAATATTTTCAATAGATGGAGATTGATCAAGGAGCGGAAGCTGAGTTAATAGAACAAGTGGACTTACCTGGCAGCATGCTGGTCGTCCTTCTTCTACCACAGTCTCTGTTATTATAGAAGGCGCTGCGGGTGCTGAGGGTGCAGGAACAGAGACCCGGCATGGGTGGACAAATATGTAGCATCTGCAAAGAATTAATTTCTACTTCTGGCGTTGCTGGAGAAGCTGCGTTTGAATGTGGCGAGGCTTGAACGACAGTGGGATTAATGTTTTTTTTCGTGAAAAGTGGAAAATCTTTAGAGTTCTTCAGCTCTACTTTTGTCATCCCAGGCAGGGACTCACTAGTCTCCTTGGTCTGCCCCTTCTCGCCGACATTTGGACCCTTCATTAAGATCAAACCAGTGGGGTCCTCTCCCCCATTGCTGTAGCTCCGACTGTGATTCGGACAGATCTTCCGCAGAGCTTTCAGAGCTTGAATTACGGCCTGGCTGATTAACTGTGCTCGTGACTTTAGCTGAAGATAATGTCCCTTTTGCTTGCATTACACATTTTTTTGCTTTCAGCCCCGCTGCTGAATCAATTTAGCTATTGTGTTCACTTGTTTAGAATGTCTCCACATCTTTCTTTAATTTTTTTTTCCTCTTTAACCCCGTCGCCACGGGGCTGATTCCTCCGCGGGGGGATCGGGGCGGCGCGCGGTACTGATGACTAGCTGGGCTCGTCATGCAGCACAGTGGCGCTGTGCTCTCGTCATGGCCACGCCCGCTCAATGCAACGCCCAGCACAGCAGGGTAATTATCCCCGCGTGGGCGTTCCGCGGAGGTCATGACGAGCTCAGCTCGTCATCAGCACATCGCCACCGTGCTGCATGACGAGCTGAGCTCGTCATCAGCACGCAAGAGGTTAAATACTGGGGGGTGAGTGTCAGGTGTCCAAAGTCTTAATTACCAGCAATAGAAAAGATAGGGTATTTGAACAAGCTAGGCACAAGCTTCCTCTGCTGACTGCCTTAGCGTTGATTTATAGAGTGGTTATATAACACTGACCCTTGAATTACCAGTTTTTCAAAAAAAAAATCCTTTTCAACCAGCCTCGCTTTTCAGCTGCCACAGTTCCTTGCAAGTTCCATAATTTAGACCAACCTCCAAACACATTACCGCCTCGCCTCACCTCGCAGCTCTGATTAATCTCCTGCCGGCTACCATGGGCACCCTCAGCAGCTCCCTTCGCCGATTCCTCTTTGCTGATTCCTCGCGCTCAGCCTGCCGTCAGCCAGTTCTGAGCTCTGAACCCATTCAGAGCCGTCTTGGAGTTCTACAAGATTTTTCCACCCAAAGATCACAGCGGCAGCAGAAGTTCAGCCGGGATTGTGTTTGCGGCTATATCTCAAAGCGCGACACCACTCTGTAGTTTTCTCCTTGATGTGGGTCTGCACGTCGAAAGACGGTGAGGGACAGTGATTTATGGCGCGAGGAACGATGAAATTCCAGCACTACAGACCGCCAGAACAGAGTTTTCCCGTTCGGCGTTCAGCGGGTGCTCATTGTTCAGCTGTCTCCATTGTCTCCACTGCCGGTGGGGAGGAGCACCAATCACCTGTGGCTAAGCGTAGGCGGGAGTCTCCGCAGCAATTCCACACCTGCCATATTAAATGGTGTTGAATAGAAAAAAATAATGGATTGGTGGACCCGCAAAGTGAGCCAAGCTGATGCACAGCATTTAAAATTGGTGAGCTGCTAGGTGTTTACTGTTCTTCCAATCCTTAATGAGTAAGAAATTACATGAGGTTGCTTGCTCCGTGTAGTAAATCCTTCATCATACCTGTGTAATATATATTATTGTTGATTGGATTTGGATGGGGTAGACTAGTGAGTACCTAAAAAGTGCAAAAAAAACCCTCTGATGTCTCTATGTGCTATTATGAACTCTGCTGTCCTTTGACCTTTTCTAGATCTGGTAACAATATCTTTTACAAGAGGCAAATAATTAGACATGTTGATATAGGTTGTAACTTGCAGAACGATGAAGGTATTGCTGGTAGTTACTGAGGTGGTGAGTACTGGGTGAGCCCAGTTACACCAGAGCTAGGTGCAGGTAAACAGGAGGGGGTGGAAACTATGGGCCAGGGGTACAAAACATTTTTATTGTTGCAAACAGTCTTTACTCTTACCGATTCCTAAAATAGGATTGTGAACCTGTACCGCTTTATTTGGAAAGTGTGTGTTATAGGCGTCCTTTCCAAATATCAAATCTGTATGACATGTTTTTTGCGACTGAAATCCTGTTGCAAAACATTGGAAAATTACTGACTCGCGAATTGGGGTGGTAAGACATTTGTAAATGGGAAAAGTATTGGTCCATTTGTAAAATTCACTACTGGTTGTAAACATACTTGTTGCAAAGTACATCATACATTATAGCCCTTAGTTGTCTAACCCTGCTGTTCCCCTGGATAACCAGCATAAGCCACACTGTGTTAACAGCCTCCATCAAGCTTTATTTACTAAAGAAAATACTCCGTTCTGGTTCCTGAGGTGCTGCACAATCTTCTTCAAGCTGACTGAACAGAGCTAGAACGCTGATAGTTAGTGGGGGCAGAAATACACATTAACAGTCATTAGGTGTTACTGTTGTCTTATGTGCCAAACAAAGCTAAAATCAAAACAAGGAACTTGTGAATCAAAACATAACATCCATCTAAAATGTTGTCCTTGGAATATGAACTATATTTGGGTGGTTTAGAAAATTATCTGCCCTTGCACCCTTCTAAAATGGTTTCTAATTTACACAGATTTTTGATCCATTACCTCACCGCTTTAGAAAGAATTGGGGGCATTTTTCTGTTCTGTGAAGTTGCTTTAATTGAACCTTACAGAGTTAACTGGTGTGGTGACCACAACTTAAGACTGAAAGTATTTTCTTCTGATATACTTTAGTTTGTATAACTCCACTCTGTTTTTGAGCAATGTGTTGAACACAGCCTTCAGTGCCATCAGGAGAACGGTGGACTGATTATTTGAGCAGTACGGAAATCATAGCTGAGGTTTGTTCGAGTTTTCCTTTGAATTTAATCAGTCAGTGTTATCTTTCTGCTCCCCGTTTTTAAATAGCCTTTGTTCTTTTCAGGATAAATCAACAAGGAATCTCATTTTTTTCAACATGATCTGCGTTCCCTGCTTCAATAGTGGTGATATCAAGTACTGAGTCTCAATTTGGACAACTCTTGTATTTTGTTAATTTCTCCTAAACCAGATGGGTTGCTGGAACCTTTCTCAATCTTACATCCTTTTAACCATTCACCCCACCATCCAAGGAACTGTGAAAGATGAATTATGCTTGTTTCTCTATCCACTTTGAAGAATTATTCTAGGATCACCCTATATTACATTTGAAGATGACAGTGTGTCAGTTGCACCTGAAATGCAGCCTTTGCGGGCTGTTATAGGTCTTTTCATGTGTATCCTCCGTGTACATGGTTTCAAGATTCCCTCATATACAGCAGCCATTCATCAAGTACTGAAAAAGATGCAGACATCGGAATGGTAGCCAAAGCTGTGGGACATGTGGAATTACATTTAAGTAGTTGTTGGAACATTTTCTAGTCACTATGAAGAAGCTATTTAGTAGTCTTCTTTCAGCCATCATTAGTTTAATCAAGGCATCTCTCACTGTTCTGAGAAGGTCCCCTTGTAAAAAAGAAGAGTGACTATTTGTAGCAAGTATGACTGCCTCTAGGAATATGGTCAACGGGTTGACCTGGTGACATTTAATTTCTGCCCTGTCCTAGCCCATACAGTAGTGCAGGCAAAAATAATTTGTTGCAGAAAATAAATTAAACGTTTAAGACAAAAATCATGTAAGTTCGGTTGTATAATTTCAAGTGAGAAGCCAGCCAGAGTATCTGGCCTTAAGATTAATGAGTAGCCTACATCTAGTGGACTGACTACTTGATCTTCCACCAGAGCATGCTTCTGACGCTGAGGAGGAAAGAAGATAGGTTCAGCAAGAGAATACCCAGCCTTGAGAATCCACCAGTGGCCCTATGAAAGTAGGGCAGGTAATTCCTCAAAAAAGGAAAGCTTTTGTTTCCTCTTACGGCTGCAGTTAACCTGTTTTATCCTAGTGTGGAATGGGCCCTGAACAGAAACAGCGTGAACAGCTTGAATGATGGGTAAAAAGTGTAGAGAATCCCCCATTCTGTGATTGATCAAAAGCAGTCATGCGTTCTCTACGTTCGAATAGAGGTAGAGTTATTATATTGTTGTAAAGTCACACGTTGGCTATTACAATGTATCATTCTGCAGTTGTGTCCAACGTGTATTGTTAATTAGTAATCTTTTCTTAGGCACATAACATGTGATAATTATACCAGTTTCTAGCTGTGTCGTTTTAGTGCTATCGCTTTACTTTTAGCCAAGCACAAATTTCATTACATTGGGTCGCATGTACCCCCCCACCCCTACAGTGGCAGCCAGGCCAAAAGACTTGTGACACTACTTCAGAGTTGTACGCTTCCCTGCAACCAACCTCATCCAGGCCCAAAGATATTTGGAAACCACAGCGGAGCTATTTGTTGTCCATGTTAACTCAGCTGATGATACATCAGCGAATTCATTACAGTCTTCTGTCATTTGTTGTATTTGATCTCGTTCGACATCGTGTTACGAATGCTACTGGGTCTTTCTGCCTCTACTGTGGGACAGGTTTTGGTCCTGTGTACGTATCTCTTTACCTGTGTCTCTTCACATCATATGTTTTAATTATCCTCCCTTTGGGCGACTTGTTGTACCACATGTAAATCTCCTTTTTCCTTTATTGCGATTGTAACTTATTGGCTTCTTTGTTTGTAGAAAAAAAAGAAAAATACATTTACAAAAAAGAATACCAGTTTCTTGTCCTAGTTCATCGTGTTGAGCATGAGAAAATAACAGGTATAACCAAACCCTTCACCTCCGTGTTGCAAATGTACTTAATTTTACATAATTATAAATGTTTTACCAGTTGAAATATTTTAGGTCCTAGTGTGGTACATATTAAAAACATTAGCTGTGTTCCATCTATTTCCCCAAGTGTGCATAACTGGTGTTATTAAAGTCTTTTATCACTTCCTTGTGTAATAGTGTATGCACTTTGTCCATGGTGGGGACACTCAGTGCAACGTTTATCATCAGGTTTTATAGTATCTTTTGTATCCATTTTGCAGTAATAGTGTGTTTTGTTTCTGACAGTACACCATCCTCTTCGTTATTGTGAGCGTGTTTCAGACCCTCTCAAAACATCTTTTCAACGCAATTCAGCAATTCACATGGCTTTTACTGAGAGTTACAGTCGGTTGAACTGCTCAGTGATTTCACATTCTTAGCCTGTAGCTGATTGGCTCTGCAATTGAAACCTGGTATTTTAATCTCTCCTTCGTGTCGGCGGTGTGAAATGTTTTTTGCCATACCATGATTCTGTATTTTGTTTTCTCCTTTCTCCAACCCCTATTACGATCTCTCAGTGGTGAATCCATCCATATTTATTCTGGTCTCTTTATTCTTGATGCTAGTGAATTCCTCTTTTACCATTTTCGGTTCTGGTGTATTGCACTTGGCGGACTGATTGAGGATTGATTTGGCCAATTATAAGCATATCCCTACGCGCAAATGTATCCTGTTGCTAGGAAACGGCGAAGAAAAGGTGGCTACTGAGAAACCTAGTGAGTGAGCAGATAGGTTTAGATATTTACAAAAAACATAATGAGCGTAAGTAGAAAAAGGCTCAGGAAGATGACTTCCAATAACTGAGTCAGGCTACAATCAAAGAGTTAACAGACATTTTGTGATAAGTTATGGTGAAGTAAATTGAAACGGGTTGCTGTTTAGCACTGGGACCCACTGCAAGGGTAAACAAGCATTAGAAATGAAATATGTCTCATATTTAGGAGAGTTTGAGCTATTGACATTGTAGATGACAATGCCTTTTATGTATGTGTTTTAAAAACTTTCAAGCAGTGCGTAAACATGCCTTTTATACTTATATTCCTTGCTTACTAGAAGCAAGGCTGGCAGTAACAGAGGCGCAATTAATGCCAGCCTTGCTTCTCGTAAGCAACAACTTTAAGTACAAAGTGCGTGTCTACGCACCGTGTGCAGGTTTTCGAAACACATAAATAAAAGGCATTGTCATTTACAATGCTAATAGCTTAAACTCTTGCAAAAACGCAAGACCTATTGCATTGCAAATGCTTGTTTAGTTTTCTCTGCTCTGCCCTCTTTTGTTGGTTAAACAAACTTTGTATTTGAAAACAATATTCAAACTACAGCTGAAAAGTAAAAGTATTCTTGCTTTTGCCCTTTCTGGTACTCTAACCCATAAGCATCAGAAAGGAGTGCATTTTCCTTTGGGCCACTGAAGAGCTATGAAAATAAGCACACTCTTCTGTCGATAGCTTTCAACATCAACATCAGTAAGTTCTTAAGAAATGCCAGTGTTTTCCTCCGAGGAAACCTGGGAGCAAATCATTTGTTTGAATGTAAATAGTCTACCAAAGCTGCTTCTTGAATGTTCATTGTAACCTTCTCTCTGTGGGCCATGGCTCTTATCCACGGCGCAGGGCAGTTTCAGCAGCTTCTCTGCCATTTACTGCAATGGATACAATTACAAAGATATCCACGTCTCACAGCCTCCAGAGTCGAAAAAAGCAGATACGTATCATAACAGTATATTATTTGGAAGGGGAGGCGACTATTGTAAGAAATTGGGGCATTAGTTGAGGGGATAAGAACCCATTCAGGCAGTAACCATAATTTTTGTCAGGGTGAACTCTTAAGGCCACTTAACCTGAGCTCAATCCCCTGGTGGCTATGGCACAGAACACATCAAACAGGCTTAACTTGAAGGCAATGTATAAAGTATTTATTTATTACTAAAACAGTAATAAAGTTGAAATGTAAGAACCATAAAAATGACGTAACAAATTAGAAAATATAGTAAAATTTAACAAACAAAATTACATCATTAAATTGGATTTCAAATAACTATTAAAATAGCTCTTGCATTATTTTTACCGGTTTCCAAACCAAAATTAGCATTACTAGATGTAATAACGTAACCCAGTTCCTTATGAAGTAGCAAGCCTTCTTGCAGGGAAAATAGCTTATGTGCCTTTTTGATTGTAAGGACATGTGGAACCAACAACTTTTACATACCTTACTTTCAAATTCCATGAACACTGACTTATTGGCAATAAGACATACTTAACAGGTTTTATTTTGACAGATTAGTTTGGCAGTTTAACACTGCACAACCAGGCTACAATGGTAGGCCTGGAGAAAGGTTTGCTGGGTGACTGCAGTGGGTGACAAAATGGGCGCTGCAGGCCACAAATGACATTTGAATTACAGGACCTAAGTACACTCTGTACCTTATACTAGGGACTCATAGGTAAATTAAATATGCCAATTAGGTGTATACCAATTACAGCACACTCAAAGAGGGAAACACATTTCTGGTTAGCAGGAGTAAAGTGTGCAGAGTTCTATGGTCAACAAAAATAAGATTCTGGAAAAACGCAATAAAATACTGTGGTTGCAGAATGCATGATGCAGGAATGGTGAAAAATAATGTGGTGTGAGTGTTTGAATCAATGATTCAGTTGGTGACTCACTGTAGTTCTAATAGGAATCGGTTGTGATGCTATTATATGGTTTTGAACTTTTAAATAAAATAAAGTGTTCTTCAATATCTTTGTTTTTGTTTATTTGCCAAAGAGTCTACAATAACAGCATTTTTTTCATTGTGGTTTGCTCTCCAACTATCCAAGTGTGGAAGGCTATGTGGGTGTTGCCATGCATGCACAGGCCAAAGGCAAGACACCAGAGTAATTAGATAGAATGTTTAATGTACTTGGTAGCAGGTCCTGGATTTTGTACACACCTAACCGTTTCAGGGTCAGCATTATACATTTAGAATGTTTTCTGCTTGAAATCAGCACTCTGCCGAGCTAGAAATCTGCAATGGCTAGAGAGAAGGGAGTTCTTAGAGAAACTAAAAGGATATCGTACCCTGTTTCAGGGGTCATTGTGTTGTTGTTAGTCAAACTGTATGACACTAGATCACTGGCACTTTGAAGCAGGGATGTGTTAAATGTCACAACTGCAAATTAAAACCCTGCATCACCACAATGCCCTTGGTAAGTAGTCGAGCACTAAAACCCTGCTGACAATCCTATTCTTCTCAAATGTATTAGTGTACGTCTCAGGGATATTAGCTATACAGTACTAGTGACTGGTGGGATTTGGGGTGGCATATCATTAGATCCATTTTTGGGACTCGCATGAGCCAGCGCATGCGCTGCTCTGGCAAGACTTTTTGTAAGTGGGCTTTAAAAAGCTCACCACACGCTTTTGCTTGTGGCCTAAAGCTTGCGGTTATCGCACCGCTATGCGCGGAGGCGCCAGCTGGCATTCCTCTCTTGTCATGGCTCATTTAGCGCATCGCTCGCCACTCGACAAACGTGCCTTTTATTTATTTTTTTACTTTTAGTGCGATGCGCGCGTGCGCACGCACCACTCGCGTGCTTGTTTTCTTTTTGTCCACTCTCCCGCTTTTCTTTAATTCCTTTTTTTCTCTTTTTTTTACTTGCAGCGCGAGGCGCGCGCAGTTGTTAAACATAGCTGTTACTTGCCTTTCTTTTCTATGTTTAACAAGCGCGAGGCGTGCTTGTTAAACATGGCTGTTGCCTGCCTTTCTTTTCTAGCATGCAGCGGTTTAGATATGACATACAAGTTGCAAATATTGCCAGCTTTGCAGCTTGTACCACAGCTTTAGTTTTAAACATGGCAGCTGCCTGCTTTTCAGGATGATTTTAGGGCCGCACACAGGTTAGTCCTCTTTGTTGGAGGCTGTCCGAGGCCTGCGCTATACATAGCGCTGTATACTTGTTCCCACTACCGCACCTGTCGTCTCGCATCCTCCTCAAGGATGCAGCTCTGCATGGGTGCCGCATCCTTATCTTGCTGAGCGTTTACGAGAGGGGCCATCCTTTGATGAGCGATTCTCAGATTGAGAGTTCACTTCGGTTCTAATTGGCAACACCAGCCTGCTCACATTCGGAACCGCCGGCTGCATTTTCTATCCATGCATAAACAAGGACTGCTCTGTCTACTAAGATTAACACATTGTTGCACTTTGGGCCCCCTTGTTGCCTTCGTTCTGGCAAGTGTGGCTGCTTCATCTTTAAGTCTAGGAAGGTTCACGCAATTGGTGATCTGGGCATACAGTCAACAGGTGCAGGGTTCTATCCCCTACAGTTCCTGTAATTTTCTTTTTACTTAATTGTCCCTGTTTCATTTATTGTGCATTGCCAAATTCTGACCCTTTTTGATGATTTTAGGGCACACACATTAGCCCTCTTTGCAAGAGGCCGTCTTCTGCTGCATTTTCTTTGCACGCATGAGTAAGGACAACTGGTTGCGAGTAAGTCTCCAGTCCTTTCGGAAAGGGTGGGCTGCAGTCCTCTGCCAGCAGCAGCTTGTGTTTTCATTACACACCCCTGGAGTCAAGCTAGCCAGGCTGATGAGAGGTGTTACCTCGAAACCGGTCCGGTCCTCGGATGCTTGATTCCGGTCTGGGAAAGATATGGCTGTGTAGTTCGGACTGGACTGTTCCCATGGGGCACAGGGTCAGAGCTGATTTGCATAAAGCCATTATCTAACCCAGGGTGGTGTGGAGTGCAAAAAACGATGGATTTAGGCCCAGATCCTTGTACTGGGGTGAATGTAAGACATTGATCTACATTCTGTCCATCAAATTGTTTTTTGTAATTTTCTCCCTGAGTGTACTGGGGTAGCTCAGACGTGGGTCCCAGAGCCTTCACACCACTGGAGTCAAGCTAGCCGGGCTGATGAGAGGTGTTACCTCGAAACCGGTCCGGTCCTCGGATGCTTGATTCCGGTCTGGGAAAAAAATGGCTGTGTAGTTCGGACTGGACTGTTCCCATGGGGCACAGGGTCAGAGCTGATTTGCATAAAGCCATTATCTAACCCAGGGTGGTGTGGAGTGCAAAAAACGATGGATTTAGGCCCAGATCCTTGTACTGGGGTGAATGTAAGACATTGATCTACATTCTGTCCATCAAATTGTTTTTTGTAATTTTCTCCCTGAGTGTACTGGGGTACCTCAGACGTGGGTCCCAGAGCCTTCACACCACTGGAGTCAAGCTAGCCGGGCTGATGAGAGGTGTTACCTCGAAACCGGTCCGGTCCTCGGATGCTTGATTCCGGTCTGGGAAAGATATGGCTGTGTAGTTCGGACTGGACTGTTCCCATGGGGCACAGGGTCAGAGCTGATTTGCATAAAGCCATTATCTAACCCAGGGTGGTGTGGAGTGCAAAAAACGATGGATTTAGGCCCAGATCCTTGTACTGGGGTGAATGTAAGACATTGATCTACATTCTGTCCATCAAATTGTTTTTTGTAATTTTCTCCCTGAGTGTACTGGGGTAGCTCAGACGTGGGTCCCAGAGCCTTCACACCACTGGAGTCAAGCTAGCCGGGCTGATGAGAGGTGTTACCTCGAAACCGGTCCGGTCCTCGGATGCTTGATTCCGGTCTGGGAAAGATATGGCTGTGTAGTTCGGACTGGACTGTTCCCATGGGGCACAGGGTCAGAGCTGATATGCATAAAGCCATTATCTAACCCAGGGTGGTGTGGAGTGCAAAAAACGATGGATTTAGGCCCAGATCCTTGTACTGGGGTGAATGTAAGACATTGATCTACATTCTGTCCATCAAATTGTTTTTTGTAATTTTCATTACACACCCAGCATGGCACGACAAGATCACAGGGGAGACAAAACACACGTTCTTCGGCTTTTATAGCACAGACTCATGCTTCTTCCCACATGATTTGAATTGTATAAAAAGGCCTTCTGCTTCGTCGAACACTGGTCGGAACTCTACAAAAACACAGAGCTTGCACGAAGGCACTTGAGTGTTTGTTTAAAATTATGCTCCAATGTTGTCTGTTACAGCAAGAAGAAAAACCACAGAGACTGTGGTTTCGGCTTTTCATTCCAGAGACTAATGCGACTAAAACATTTGAAATGCTGCCCTCTCTTGATATAGTGCCTTTAGAAAGCCCTGGGACTGCCAGCCACTTGGGGCGAAACACATGTCGCTGTCTCAGTCACAGGCTCTCACCCTGATGTTTCTAGATAAAATCAATCAAAAATACTACGGACTTCTTCGGACATTTATACCTGGAACACCGCAAATGTTCCTTGGGCACAGCCTGTTTTTCCTAATCTACAAATACATTAACCCGGTGGGCATTGGGGGTGTTCCACTTGACGGGCATTCCTACCTTTTACAGAATACGGAACCCTACTCCTCCAGCCTCACCCTTGCTTCCGAAATCAGCATTAATTGATAATGTCATTAAGTTATAATCCTGGGTTCATAGTCGCCAGTCCTCATTGCCTTTAGTGTTACATAGGAACCATAAATGTGTATGTTTTATGTTGGTGCCTAATTTAGTGATGCATTATCTCTATTGCATAAAAGCTTTGTTCACGCTTGTCTGGTATAGCATACACCTATGTTCTAAATTATCACTCCACTGCAAAAAAAAAACAAGCATTGGCATAGCCAATATGTCTCGCCTTTGGGACCTTATATGTGTTTAGCCATGCAAAAGTTAATGTTGTTGCACCAAGGATATTGTGCTGGATAACTAAACACTTGTAAGGTCCCAAAGGCGAGACCTATTGGCTATGCCAATGCTTTTTGTTAAGGTAGATCAGTTATTAAAGGTCCTGCTGCAGAGAGCTGTCAAATAATATGATGTCACAGGTTCAAATCATGGGAGAACCTAACCTGGTTTCATCCCTATGGGTTAATCAAATGGGTAATATTGATAACAGGTTATTGGATAACCTAGTAATCAATGACCAAGCCAAAGCATTTGTGTAACAGCATAAAGCATTCCAGGAGTTTTGGCTCACTTGGTACAACACTATCATGAAAAATAAATTTGAGAGAAGTACTATAGAGACAACCCTGCAAAGCTGTAAAATACATTTTAAATTGCTTTCAAATGCTTCTAAATGTACTTATTTCCTATTGATAGAACCTAAACAATTTGAAATATTTAAAATTCCTTTAGCATGTTGAACAACAATCTGTGTTTATAGTCAGTCAAAAGCTTTTATTTCGGTTTAAGAAACCATAAAAAGACATATTTACATACAGCAATGCATTTTTTGGTGCAGTTACACATGATAAAAATATTAAGAACCTCTGGGAGTCAAAATTACATAAATAGGGATTAAAAGTATGAATTACATAGATAAATAACTCACTCACACTCAGAGGATTCCCATCTGGCTGCTCTAAATACCTTTGTGAAAGGAAACCCTCCACATTCCTTCGCAACAGGCAACCCTATGAGGAATGATTGGTTTGAATGGGTTTTTTCAATATTGCACGCCTTGTAAGCCACATGGACAAGAGGAACTTGGATGTTACATAAACTGTCAAAAAGGCAGTATCCGTTTTGAGGATTCTATAGGTCTCCCTATAGTCCCTAATGCTCCTGGACTTACAGAGTTGGATTATCCGTGTTTATAATGAAAGGTGGATATCAGCCTAATCGTTGAGTGTGCATGTTTTAGAGATGGTGGGCAGGAAACCCACAAACATAACTACTAGTGCTCTTTACATTCTGACCTAGTAAGATTATGTTTCCAGACCCCCACACAGCATATAAAGGTGCACATTTCTTTAAATGGAGATAAACGCTTTGTTCTACCCGTGACAAATGCACACTTTTGCATATGAGTAACTTGAAAACATGAAAATGTCACATAAAGAAACTGAAAACATGGCAGCTATGTATATAAATGCAGTGATATGGGCAATCAAAAGGCTTTTCAATTACATCTGGTATACTGCAATACTAGTACCAGTCAAACATCAACTTAAAATGGAGACAACAAGAAATGGAACAATAGCTTACCTCTGCTCGTTGCTCATATACTTCTGGATGATCTGGTTCCATGCTTATAACTCGACTAAGTTCAGATAAGGCAAGATCGGCATTCTTAATGTCCTACGAAAAGTGTGAAAATGTAGGTATTCTTACTAGTCTGAATTAAACAGTTAAGATCACAGATCAAAACAGAAATTTGAAAGCAGCACATCGACTGGCACTCACGGAATACAGGACAAAAGATCCACAATGGAAATTGCTAAAGCAGGTGGTCCAATTTTAGATTAAATTATCGTTCTCAAGCGTTTTTTTAAATAAACTGAATGAGAATAAACGACCTAAAGTTGGCGACACTTTAATTTTGGCTTTTTTCTTCTGTAGGAAACTACAAAGAAATGAAATGAATGTCAGTACTCAGTCTGCTTGACTCCCTTTATTTGTTACCTCATCTTGGCCGGATGTGATCTTGGCTTTTCCTACAAACACCCACTGCAATTTTTAGATTCGTATGCTCATGCATTAAGCGTACATTTTTCATTTATATACATGTGCTGTATTGAGTGTACATGTACAACATATGTTTGCTTTATTATAGTTTGATAGTGTATCAATTATGCACACATATTCATTAATGTGATTTATAATGTGTGATAGAATTTAATGAAGTTGCAAGAGAACTCATAGCTAATTCTCGCAATTTACCTCATTTATCACGGTGTGTACTCTTTTCAGAATAATCAGAACGGTGTATTTCACCTGAGACATACATGTATTAGGCAGAGAAGACTCTTCAACTCCTGGGATAATGATTTATGAGCTACAAGCATCCCCAGCGAAGGCAACCGGCTCCACGGATACCTGAGACAGAGAGCTAACTTCTTGAGGAACAGAAACTAACTAAACCACAAGCCTGAGGTTCGTCTAAAGTGTGAGGGCTAGAGGCCACCTAACGACACTCAAAAGGGTAATTCTGGAGCTAAGAAAGCATGGCTAGAAGGGAGGGGTTGGTTACCAAAGACTGATTCTTCATTTCATGCAAGGGATAACTGAAATACAATCTTAATGTTGGAATTCATTTTTTAATATTGTGTATATTAATTACATTCACTGCCGTGTTTATTTTTATAGGTACACCTATAAACATATGTAATATATTAGGACATACATGTCAATACAATCTGTAAGACATATAGTTGGGATTCTTGTGTGTGTCCATCCATGGTGAAAGGAGTTTCGTAACTCACTAATACAACAAATAATCAGATAGTCTCACAGATCTGATCGGTGTCTAGAATGCACCATCCTCTTATAATGCATAGCTGATGTAAGAATTACTGTCTACTAGATTGCCTGGTTCCAGTTAGTAAATTGACTCAGTCTGTGCTTTGCCAGAGGGTTTCTAGAAACTGGGCTGTATTTAGCAAAGGTGCACAAAAAAGTATCAAGTCATTTACCTCTTAGGTAAAATGTCAATTCCGGAAAATGGAAATATTATTAATAAAAAGGATGCTTGTAGCGCAATGCTTTTCACTGGTATGTCTGATCCTTTGTGCAGCAAAAGACTCACTGGCTATGTAAAGGGGTAGTAGGATTGAAGTATAAACAGCACGCCAAATTATTAGGGGGTGAACTGGTTTTACAACACTATGCTGGAGCTTTAAAATAAAAAAAAACACTCTCACAATATTACGATAGGTTGATTAAATACATAACCTGGGTGGGACCAACCGGAGCAAGCAATGGTGGTGACACTTGGAGCTCGTTATTACAGCCCAGCACATTACCAGTCTGTCTGTAGGGCTTGTTTTTGAGGAATGCCTGGGAAAGCATCTTTTGTTACGACCATCTGGTATGTGTACCCAAATGCAGGTGTGAAATGCAGTTACAGTTAAAAAGCCCGAAGAGGGAAGGCAACGATATGTCATATTTTCTAGTTTTAACAAGACCTAGACTGGAGGCTAAAACAAAGAGGTCTCTAACAGTTAGAGAGAAAAAGATACATTCACAGGCATGTGCAACTGGTGTGTCCTTAATCTGATTTGCTAAGATCTGAAGATGAGATCACTCGAATTACATTCAAGTCAATAGAACGCCTGTAGGTGTTCACTCTTCCTGACTGAAATGGTTTGGATTCTGGCACAAGCTTTTGCTTCTTAAGCCAGAAAGGAGAGATCTTGGAGCAAGATGAGATGCAGGACTAATGCTGAAGAAGGGAAAGAATCTGTCTGGCGCTTGCATCTTTTAGCTCACTTGAATGCTACACCCGGAGTCAGGGACTTCAAGGTATTGATCATGCCTCTCGCAAAATGTAAAGGACCTAGAAAGACAGAACTCAGATGGCCATGCATGCACGCAGGCAATTTCGAAGCTAGGTGTGGGTGTGCATATATCAATTAGTACTTTTCTGTTTAGCCTTGAGTTTAATACATCACCAATGTCTATCTAAAGCAGGGTCTAGTAACAGTAGGGTATTAGTAGTGCTTTTTATCAATATAATTATTTACACATTTAATATCTTCATTTTTGTTCTTTATTTTGTTTTGTTCAATAATTGCTACGATTTGTATCATGTTGAATGTTATATGTGATGTGTTATAGAAATTGCCTAGCATTTCCAAAAACGGTGGTAATGACAATGTAACTAATATTGTTTTGTGATCCTATGCCTAGATTTTCAGTGTCTAAAGCTCTTTCTACAATATTCTGAGAGTATCGGACAGTTGAAATGTCTTGGTCAAATTACAATGCATAATGAATGAACGTACGCCAAAAGATACCTATGAAGTTGCATTCCTTATTTTCTGGAATCGCTGTCAATGGTGACTATTCTCTTGGGCTAAGAAATTTAGCCCTTTTCCCACCGTGGGATTATTTGGGGTAAGAGAAGTCACAACAAACTGTTTATGATGCACAATTAATATGATGACAGATGTCAAATCAAAACTATATAGAAAGTATAAAAAATGTATATCATCTAATTTTCCAAAACATGGTGATTCCTTGCAGTCTTCCTCAGCCAAGAACAAATCCCAGTCAAGGCCGGACGTCCATCTTTGTTCCTCTGTGGCTGCTGCACACAGGAAAAGAGACACGTATGAGTTTTCTACGGTTTCAAACGGCCTAGAGCGACAAGACGGGTGCAGTACATTTAGGAAACTTGACAAAACAAATACCAGCTTAGGATATCTGCCCTTTGATCAGAGGTATCACTCATTGACTACTGCAATGGCCTCTATCTTAGTCTTCAAGTGAATCTTATGCAGAAATTGCAAACGGTCCAAAATTCCGCAGCCAGAATGCTTAAAAATGTGCCTAAATGTCAATCTTCTACCCCAGCGCTGATTGAACTCCACTGGCTTCCAGTGAGAAAGCGAGCTGCTTTTAAATCTCTTTAAATAAGGCATTGGCCGGATCAGGTCCTGAGTATTTGAGAAATAAATGTTGCTGGTATATTCCTAACAGACCCCTCCACTCCAGCCTTGGGAAAACAATTGGTGTGCCTCGACACAGACTGACCACTTGGGTTGGCAGAGGCTTTGTGAAAAACACACTGCTCCTTTGGAATGAACTTCCTCTTGATCTAAAAACGGCCCCTACTCTTCTTACTTTAAGGAAAAAAATTAAAACCTGGCTGTACTGCAAATAAAATATCTCACAGTAAGACACTGCTGGCACTCTTGCATCCTCTCCTGCTCAGATCAATGCCAAAATGCCTCAGGGCATAAGACCCCTTTATAAAACCCAAAATCAAATCACGTGAGGAGTCTCAACCAGAGTTTTGCACTGGAGGGAGCCATGAGGAGGTCATTGTCGGAGAGAAGAGCAGGTCGCAGCTGGAGCCTGGCATTGAGGGAGACGCAGGCAGCCACAGCCAATATGAAACGCAGGTTGCCGTCAGAGTTTCCCCCAGGCAGAGGAAACAAGCAGTTGATGTTGTTGCAAAGAGTCCGCCACTGTCAAAAAGAGCCCAAAACGTCTGGTGTTTCACCTGCAGTTCCGTCTTTGCCATCATGAAGTAGGAGGAATACAGCCAAGAATCTAGGACCTGGTGAGGCCCCCCCGGGGATCAGAGCTCACTCCAGCAGAGGCCAGCTGCAGGGCTCAGACAGGCTGACTTGGTGCTGGTCAGCTGGGCAGTTGCAGGGAAGGCCTCTGGAAGCTTGTGTTGTATCTGTAGCTCGGAAAGGAGGTCAGACAAATGAACCTCAGAGTCACTTCTTGGAATCCTAGGTTCAAGGCAAGCAGGTCCAGTCTTCCTTCTTCAAACAGCAGGGCAGTCCTTCTGAATCTTCCACAGATCCAAGAGTGTAAAGATAAGAGATTCTAAGGGAGCCATTGTTATACCCAGTGCCAGCCTGTGGATGTGGGGATGCCACCTTTGTCTAACCTTCCTCCTTTCCTGGGTTTGGCTCCAAACTGTTTCAGGCGGGGGGGGGGGGATAGATTGGCATTATGGTAATCCGGAATTTGAGATGGTACAAATGTCCCGTAGCCTTAAACACAGATCATTCTTATCTCCAATTCGTATTTATTACATTTTTTGTTATGAAGTGATGCACATTTCATAACAGTGAAAAAGCAATGTAAACCACAGCTCTGCCAGATCTGGATATCATGCTTTTGAACAAACTACAAAGAGTATACATGTCTGCTGTAAGAATATCCAGTAGCACAGAGTGATTATTTTTGAAGAGCTGACTTCTGTGTAAAAATGTGAAGTTAAAAACCTTGTGAAGCATTGCTCTTTTCCACCCTCTCATTCTGAGCACTAGCAAGAGGCTGCTTAGATTTTTTTCTTAGTCTATGAAAAAATCCAACCAGCACCTGGCTGGGGCACAGAACCTGTGTCTGTGCCCCAGAAAAGCCGGATTAGGTTTGGACTTTTTCCATACACTGCCATTATGGTAGGTCCAGAGGAAAGTGCAATTTATATTGCACCAAATAAAATCCTACACTGCAGGGATCAAATGTTACAGGTAAAATAAACAGCAACAATTAAGATTATTGCTCAAAAAATAGAAATAACGTGTAGATTTCTGGGCTTTCCATACCAAAATCCAGATACTTCTGGGCATTTTAGACAGTATATATTTTTAAGTCTGACCTTTCGGAATATAACTGAAAATTGCAGAGGTTGGGAGGTTGTGATGTTTACTAATGTAATGTAATTCTGATATGTGCCGTAACAAGACAATAAATTCAGTTCTGCAGAGTTTGCAGAGTTTTGCCCACTCCGCAATTCACTTGGAACACAGAGTTCTGGCAAAATTCTGTCAACATCCGCGTGGTGTTCAAGTTCAAGTTCAGGGATTTGTATAGCTAACTACTCATCCAGAAGGTCTCAAGGCGCTTGGGGAAGGGGGTTCAATTTTTGTCGAATAGCCACGTTTTGAGTTCTTTTCTGAAGGAGATGTGGTTTTGAGTAAGGCGGAGGTGAGTGGGGAGTGAGTTCCAGGTCTTGGCCGCCAGGAAGGAGAAGGATCTGCCACCCATGGTGGATTTTCGAATGCGCGGGACTGCGGCGAGGGCTTGATTGGACGATCTAAGTTGGCGGGTGGGTGTGTAGAAGGACAGTCGAGTGTTGAGGCATTCGGGTCCTAGTTTGTAGAGGGCCTTGTGTGCGTGGGTGAGAAGACGGAATGTAATTCTCTTGTTGACGGGAAGCCAGTGGAGGTCTTTTAGGCGTCTGGTGATGTGATCTTGGCGAGGGATGTCCAATATGAGTCTCGCTGATGCGTTTTGGATGCGTTGGAGTTTTTTCTGTAATTTTGCTGTGATTCCGGCGCATAGTGTGTTACCATAATCCAGTCGACTCGTGACCAGTGCGTGGGTGACAGTCTTTCTTGTTTCGAGGGGGATCCAGCGGAAGATCTTTTTGAGAATACGAAGTACGTTGAAGCAGGAGGATGAGACTGCGTTGACTTGTCTGAACATCGAGAGAGAGGAGTCTAGGATGAAGCCCAGGTTGCGTGCGTGGTCTGTGGGTGTGGGTGCTGTGCCCAGAGCAGAAGGCCACCAATAGTCGTCCGAGGCAGAGGGGGAGGATCCTTGAATGAGCACCTCAGTTTTGTCTGAGTTGAGTTTTAGGCGGCTTTGTTTCATCCATTCGGCTACTTCTTTCATGCCTTCGTGAAGATTGGTTTTGGTGGTGTTAGGGTCTTTGGTGAGGGAAAGGATTAATTGGGTGTCGTCGGCGTAAGAGATGATGTTGAGGTTGTGTTGACGCGCTATGGAGGCGAGTGGACTCATGTAAACGTTGAAGAGGGTGGGACTGAGTGATGATCCTTGTGGTACTCCACAGATGACTTCAGTGGCCTCTGAGATGAATGGGGGAAGTCGGACTTTTTGAGTTCTCCCGGCGAGGAATGAGATGATCCAGTCCAAGGCTTTTCCTTGTATGCCGACGTTCCTGAGGCGTTGTATAAGGGTGCTGTGGCAGACTGTGTTGAAAGCGGCCGAGAGGTCGAGAAGAATGAGGGCCGCTGTTTCTCCGTTATCCAGAAGTGTTCGGATGTCGTCTGTTGCTGCAATGAGGGCGGTTTCGGTGCTGTGTTTGGCTCGAAATCCGGACTGAGAGGGATCAAGGGAGTTGTTGGATTCAAGGAAGGCGGCGAGCTGGCTGTTGACGGCTTTCACGATGACTTTGGCGGGGAAGGGGAGGAGGGATATGGGTCGGTAGTTTTTAAGTTCGGAGGGGTCTGCTGTGGGTTTCTTCATGAGGGCGCTGAGTTCGGCGTGTTTCCAGCTTTCTGGGAAGGTGGCAGAGTTGAACGAGCAGTTGATGACATCACGGAGGTGGGGTGCGATAATGGAGTCTGCTTTGTTGAAGATGTGGTGGGGACAGGGGTCGGTTGGCGAGCCAGAGTGGATTGAGTTCATTAGGCGGATGGTGTCTTCGGTGGTGATTGGGTTCCAGGCGCTGAGTATGTTAGTTGGCGGTGTAGGATCTGAGGGGGGTGGGGAGGGTTGTTCGCCGGGAGTGTTCGCGAAGCTGTTGTGAATGTCTGCAATTTTGTTGTAGAAGAAGGAGGATAACGCATCGCAGAGGTCTTGGGAGGGAGTGATGTCGTTAGATGCTGCGGCGTGGTTGGTGAATTCTTTGACGATGTTGAAAAGTTCCTTGCTGTTGTGGGCGCTGTTGTCGAGACGATCCTTGAAGGCTGATTTGGAGTTTTTTCTCATGTGTGGCTTGCCACTGTTAAGTTGGTGAGCAAGAACTGGTGTTCCCTAGCAAGATTATCGGGTGCTAGGACGGCACCCAGCAACCTTTTCCTAATGCGGGCTGTTGTGACGATTTGCGATGAAAAAGATGGCACTCAAGCAGAAAATGTACTTGAGCGGCAGCAAAGAAGCACCGCCCTCTGACGCGGCACGTAGTGCCATTTGCACTGATTTTGCAACGCAGAACAAGCTCCTGGAGCTAAAAAACAGTGCAATGTGCTGATTACGCACGCTAGAATCTTGTTAAGTTTTTGTATAACACTGAGAAATTCTGCATGTTCTGCCCACCCATAGCCCTAAAAATAATTACAGCACATATCGGAATTCAGCAGGCCAGTCTATATTAAGCACTCACCTGAAGTCCTTTCTTTCCATACGCTATGCCTCGTCCATAAATGGCACTAATCAGCTCTGGATCCTCCTGCCAAAAAAAGACCAAAAGCAAATATTAAGATAAATAAATATGGACATTTTCCTTTTCTACACATTTCACATTACTGAAATAAAAAATACATACAGTCTCCTTACTCAATGGACCATGTGAGGAACAGTTCTGCTGTTACAAGGAGTAACAGGTTGTGAGGAAAGCTGTTTATTAGATGGTATGGTTGTGTGACCTTACCATGCAATAAACTCACAAATACATCTTGCATCCAGTCAGGTTATTTTGCAAGACATTATCTCAACCCGGGGTAGCTGTGACTATGAGCTGTCAAGCTTTGTCAAAGGAACACGTGCCAAACATTCAGAACTACAAAAAACAGCAGAATAAGAAAGAATCCCAACACAAAGAAAACCTTACACCAATTTATAAAAATTGCTCTTATTTTTATTAATTTTAAACACCAAAATGAACAAAATCCACCTGAGGATTCTGGCGTTATTAATTTGTACACAAATAATAAATCACTGGTTCACTTCAAATTGCAAACAAGCATTGGCAACTACCACAGTTAACAGTTACTTTGAAAATTTGATAAAGTTGTGCTTGGTTACTACGGCCCGCTTTGGACAACTAACTCTGGCAGGGACCAAGTCAAAGGGGCAATAAGGGTTGGCAGGACAGTTGCCTTGCAGTCAAAGTAGTCTCCAGGCTCTATAAGCACTGCCATAGACATCAATAGACAGGTCCTGGGGGGCGTGGCTTGGACGCCGGTGGGAATGGAAGCGTGAGCCTGGAGCTCCTTGCCTGATCCCCAATTCATCCTGAAAATAATAGCGGTAACCCGCGCGGACACGGTCATCCACGCGTTGGCGACAAAGAGGAGCGGCGGCGGCACCCTGGTGGCTGTGAGAGTCACCCTATCAGAGTCGCATCGACCCGAATGTGTAGACAACTGAGATCGGGGACGGAGGCGGCCCAAAATGGCGGACGCAGCCGCGGCTGGCGCTCGTAAGCACTGAAGCCCGGCGATGCATGGTGCAATCAGAGGGAGCCCACACGGGAGAGTTGCGGAGATGAATGCGGCACACTGAGAGCAGAGGGGACCAGCGCTTAGTGACGCGCGCTTTCGGGCCCGACCCCACAGCAGTCTGACAACGCCGGAGATTCTAAAAATGGCGGCCGAGATCTGCACCGTGGACAAAGGGGACTGAGAGGAGGCCGATGCACCGGGGAGAGGCTGTGAGCCCTTCAAACAGCGGAACACCCAGACTTCCAACTGCTCACAAATCGATGGAGGTGAAGTTGGCGGGTGCACTGGACCGAATACAATCGTTGGAGAGAAGGGCAGAGGACGCCGAAAACAGAAGTAGGCGCAACAACGTCCGCCTAGTAGGCCTGCCTGAGAAATCAGAAGGAGAAGACATGGTAGGCTATCTGGACAATTGGTTTAAGTCGGAAGTAGCACCGGAAGGCCTATCACCCTTTTTTATGCTTGAGCGGGCACACCGTGTCCCGGCTGGGCCTCCCAAACCAGGCCAGCCGCCCGACCTGTAATAGTCGAGTTGCTACATTACAAGGACAGGGACTTGGTGCTCCAGAGGGCCCGCGACGCGGGGCCATTTCAAGTAGCCAATAGCAAAGTGACGCTGTTCCCTGATTACACTTATGAGGCACAGAGGCTGCGTGCCTCCTTCCTGTCCATTAAACGTGAACTTAGAACTGAAGGCATAAAATAGTCCCTGCTCTTCCCAGCCAAACTAAGGGTGATGCTAGATGGCAAGACGCACTTTTTCCTCACGTCAGCGGATGCCTGGGCGTGGTGGGATTTGTACAAGGCGGGCATGGATGGAGCAAAACTCAGGGTGGAAGAGGCACGACACCTGCCGCAAATCCGGAAATCACAGAGAATCCGCAGGCAACGACAAGGATCTCGAAAGCCTTCGGTGTCTCGAACGGACGAGGAGAGGAGAGCGGCGCTGCAAGCGGTAGTGGAAATGTCGAGAACTGTCGCAACCCCGTCACAACGGGCCACAGAATCGGAAGGTCACATCACGGGCTCAGAAACGGACCAGTCGGAAGTTAACAGCACCAAGGGCCCGATAGTGATGCCACAGACATCGGAGGAAATCTTGGAGGCCTGACATGGGAACTAACTGAGGAGGACACTTCTGGTAACCGGGGAGGGCCGATGCGAAGTAATACAAATATATACTGCTCGACAGGTCGGTTCACCGCAGCTATTTCTGGGGGGATCGTGGAGGCGGGGAGTAGGGCTGGTGGAGCCACGTTCCGGACTAGAGCCGCGGCCTATTGGCCCTTAAGGCTATCACAGTGACGACTGTGGTGTAGGTGGGAAGTTGAGTTGTTTTCACTGAGTTTGAATGGGAGCCAGTAGTGTAATATTGGGTCCTGTTCTGGGGGGGAGGGGGGAGAGGATAGTTGGGAACGTTCTCCACTGGAGACCACTTGTTTTTGTTCTTGTTTTGGGTGGAGTACGAGTAAACCCGGAGACATGTTGTGGGCCACTTACACAGGGGCATGGACCTATTATACACTGTATCAGTTGCTGTGGGACAATGGCTAATAAGGGTACATTGAGATGTATAACCTGGAATGTGAGGGGGCTACACACAATGGCAAGGAGACACAAAGTTCACACTTATCTGAACCGTAGGGGGATCCATATTGCATAACTCCAAGAAACGCATCTGACGAAACAGCTACAGCGCAGATGGAGGGGGCAATTATATTACACCACATACTCCGCATTCGCTAGGGGAGTATTGATTTGGATCAGGGCGGGTACTCCATTCCAGCTGACTAGGCAAACAATTGACCCGGAGGGCAAGTATGTAGCGGTAGAGGGTAAACTAAAAGGCAGTGATATAGCCCTATGTAGCGTGTATGCACCAAACACTGACCAGCTGTCCTTTTTGACGAGACTCTCTGGAGCGCTTGCGCACTGTTTAGCAGGCCCTGTTCTAATAGGAGGGGACTTTAACTCAGTGACGGACGCTACATTAGATAGATCTCACCCACCGCTGAGAGACTCTCCAGTACACCGACTCACAAAGGGTAGACTAGACTGGCAGGGGAGATGGGGACTGATAGATGCTTGGCGAACGCAACACCCAACTGAAAAAGATTATTCATACTTCTCTAGCCTGCATGACTTGCATGTTCGAATTGATGCGGTGTTGTGTTCACAGTCAGTAATGACGGCGGTCGCGCGAACTGAATATCTCGCCAGGACAATCTCGGATCATAACCCCATGCTGCTTACGCTGGACTGGATGACCGAGCTTTCACGTGTTCCAACATGGAAGCTGCGACCTGAGACGTTGGACGACCCATTGTTTCACGCAGCACTAGAGACAGGGATAACGCACTATTTTGCCGAGAATGACGGCACTACGACATCCAGAGCAATAGAATGGAACGCCTTCAAGGTAGTTATCAGGGGCCAATGTATCAGTAAACACGCAGGGGTACGGAAGGTGCTGCTAGAAGATCTAGATAAAGCAGAGAACAAACTGCGAGAGGCAGAGAGGGCGTGACCGGGTCACCCTGAGCTCCAGGAGGAGGTTAGCACAGCTAGAGAAGCAGTAGCGATTGAAGTGGAGCGTCTCCGTAGCTTTGATTAAAAGACTTACACATTGAGGGCACATTCTGAAGGGGATAAAGCTGGGACGTTGCTGGCGTGGTTGGCTAACCCCGCTAAGCGAAGCTCCCCGATCCTGGCTCTGGAAGGGGAAGGAGGACACGCGCTCTATACTCAGACGGAAATTCTCCTCTGTTTTCAAGGCTATTATGAAACGCTTTACAAGAGGGCACTAGAGGGACAGGAGAGTGACATTGACACTTTCCTCGAGGGGTCACACCTGGCACAACTGGACCAAGAACAGGCAGACGACCTGGGCAGAGACATAGAGCTGAGCGAGATTAGGGGGGCCATAAAACGGATGGCTCGCAACAAAACACCGGGCATGGATGGTTTGCCCATAGAATTTTATAGTAAATATTTGGACCTGCTGGCTCCGCGACTCCAAACGGTATATAACGAGGCCAGAACTGCTGGCCGCTTGCCCCAATCCATGCGAGAGGCCCTAGTGATCCCCCTGCTGAAACCGGGAAGGGAGAGCTGCAGCCCGGCTTCCTATAGGCCACTCTCTATGCTTACCACGGACTACAAAATCTTAAGCAGTATATTAGCAGCCAGACTATTGCAACAGGTGCCAGGCTTGGTCCACAAAGACCAGTCCGGATTCATTCCTTCACGCAACACAACTATGAATATCAGAAGGCATATACGACTGCTGGATGAAGCTCATCCAGGGGTGCAGGCACCCATGGTTTTGTCCATTGATATCGAGAAAGCGTTTGATAGCTTAGAATGGAAATATTTATACAGAGCCATGGAACGCTTTGGCCTGGGGGAAGGCTATATCCAATGGACAAGAGTATTGTACACTTCGGCGGTGGCTAGGGTGCGGGTGGGATCCCTCGTTTCGCACCAATACCCGGTGGAGCGAAGGACGCGGCAGGGTTGCTCCTTGTCCCCCCTGTTATTCGCCCTGGCGATCGAACCTCTCGCAGCTGAAGTTCGAACGGGAAAGCATTACAAGGGTATAGTCAGTAGAGGAGAACGACAATGCATCTCCTTATACGCAGACGACCTATTATTGTTCTTTGAGGATGCGGAAGAAGCGTTGGAGGGAGCAGAGAGGCTTCTTTTGCGATTTGGGGAGCTCTCGGGTTTGAAAGTCAACTGGTCCAAGACATGTTTATTCCCTGTGCGACAGGGAGAGATGCGACCCGTCCACCGCCCCTTGCTAACTTGGGAGCCCACATGCCTGAAATACCATGGGGTCTACGTATACCACAAGGCGGCGGATATGCTGGACGGCAATATAGGCCGCTATATGCGAGCGCTAAAAGGAAGCATGGCCTTTTGGGCCACCCTCCCGCATTCAGTGACTGGCCGAATCTCTCTGTTGAAAATGATTGCTCTGCCGCGCCTTCTCTATTATTTCTGCACGCTACCTGTGTGGATACCCAACCCCGTATTTCGACGCTTAAAATCGCAACTGACCTCGTTTCTATGGGGCTCGGGCAGGTGTAGAGTTGCGCTCAAAACGCTCATCTGCCCAAAAGACGAGGGAGGACTAGCGGTCCCAGACTTCCAACTCTACTACCTCGCGGCCCAACTGCAGCTCTTCACGCAAGAGGTGGCGAGGGTATTCCGTGGCCCAGAGCATGAGAGAGATGGAGGCACTCCGAGACATTATAACAAATATGAGTTGCCTCTGACACCATGGATTTCACACATAATTTTGTCCAATGTCCTATTTATTGACATTGTCTGCATTTGTAATTAAGCATTTTTCTTCAAAACTGATCAATGGTACACACTTGGGGTTAGCACATTGTTTATAATCATCTCCTTTGGTGAAAAAACATTCAACATATAAAACATTCAACATATATAAAAAATGACTTCCTTACATAAACATTTGTCTACACAACATTTAACAATACTACTGATTAATTTTACGAAAAGACTCCATCCCGCCAGACCCATCAAAGAAACGTCACAATCCTGGGCCCAGTGATTAAACCCACAAAAAGACACGAATAAGACAAGAGGAACCACTCATATTTGATATAATTTACCCTGATTCCAGCCTCTGACTACCTTAATTGAATCAATCCCCTGTGATTGCTTGTCCGGCACTCCGAGACATGTCCTTGCTTATATTACTTTGCAGCAGAGACTAACCCTGAGCGGTTTAACTATTGAGGAGCAGACGTTTACGCTTTGCTGGAACCGCTCCAAACGTCGTGCTGGAGTACGACATCCATACGCACCTGAGATACCTCTCGGAATGGTGACGGCGCTCCCCCATGGAGGGGATTGGTCGCAGTTACAGATCTGGGAAGATGCGGGGCTGCAGGTCCTTGGCGACTTATACGACGATGGAGTGTTAATACTGTATCAAACGTTGCAAGAGTGGTTTGATCTTCCGCTGGGAGGTTTTTTACTGCATGCTGCGGTGACCAGAGCCATGCAGGCACATTGGAGAGGGGGACTCTCGAAACCCACAACGACCATGGCCTGTCAGTATACCATGATGGTGGTGGAAACTTATAAGGCAGTAACGTGCCTGTATTCTAGAATGCTACGAGAAAACTTGCCGCCCTTAACAGAGTTGAAAACCAAGTGGGAATCTGACTTGAATAAGGAGATCCCTGAGACAGCTTGGGCACAGATAGTGCGTCGAGCGCGGAAGAGCACGAGGAACGCACGCTTCCAACAAATACACTTCTACGTCCTCCATAGGGCCTATCTAACACCCGGTAAAATTAGGAAATATTTTGGAGCGGCCGAGGCAGCGTGCCCCAGATGTACTACAGAGGGAGCGGAAATGGAACATATGTTTTGGTCCTGCCCCGACTTGAGGGATTACTGGCGGGCGATTGGTGACTCGCTGAACGAGGTGACAGAGAGAAGACTACATTTTGATATGGCTGTCAGTATACTGCATTGGTTCCCACACGCTCCCAAAAATAGAGTTACAAGCAAATTTATTGATATGGGCCTTCTCCTAGCCAAAAGAGAAATCACGAGGCTCTGGAGGCGAGAACGGGTCCCACACACAAGAGGTGGGCTAACGAGTTCTTGAAATGGGCGGCTACCGAAAGCACACTACGATACCAAATGGCACGCCGAAGACCGGACGACAGGGCGATGGCCACAGCGGCTGCATGGGAAACGCTAGTGCAGGCCTTGCAAGATAGTACATTGCAAGATGATGGGGGGACACAGGACCCGGACGGGGACACTCCCCAAGACACACCAGGCACATCACATACCTAGACAACTATTAGCTCCTGATGACACCCATAGATGAAGACCGAACGAGCTCTAACGCGTAGGTGGTGGAATCTAAGGGGGGGGGGGGGAGTTGGGGATAGTTTGCGGGATGTAGAGGGGGATAAGGGAGAAAAACCAAAAGCGGACATGGGAACTCCTTACGAAATGGATGCAACTGTATTTTGCACTACTGCTTATGACATTTCCCTGTTCAACGCCGCCCGACCTCTGGGTTGTGGGTTCCAAGGCTGTGTAAGGAGCTGAATAATGATAGATGCAAGAGGAGGTCAAAGATGCAATGTTTACATAAAAGCATTATATGTGTCATAAGTCTGCAATAAAAACTATTTTTTTTAAAAAAATCAATAGACTGGTCCTGGCGCAGGGGTTACAGGATGATGAAGGATACTGTGGATGTTGATCTAGAGGTCTTCCTGGGGCCACTCCCCCTTCCATGAACACAGTGAGGCAACAATTTCCCTCGAGGTTGAAGTGAAACCAAAAACCAGTTGCCACTTGTCTACTGGTCTCGGATTACAGTGAAACCAGAAGTTCCTTTTAACTGAGGCTAGTGTCCATCTTATTTATTTATTTATTTATTTATTTATTTATTTATTTATTGGCATTTGTAAAGCGCAGCATATACCCTGGGGTGTCTTGGCGCTAAATAATTTGCCGGCTGGTTGAAACTGCCTTGCTCTGATGATTATTCTATACCTAGAGTCATGTAGAAGTTTATTTATTGAACAGCCAAGTTTTTAATTTCTTGCGAAATTGGAGTAGCGTAGGACATGCCCTAATGTCCTGGGGTAAGGTATTCCAAAGTTTAGAAGCCGCCACTACAAACCGTCGGTCTCCCCACATCACAGTTTTGGTTCGAGGTACCATAAGTTGGTTACTGTTGGTAGAGCGCAGTTGGCGTGTGGGTTGGTACGGTCGTAGGTGGTCTTTGAGGAACTGTGGACCCTGTTTGTTTAGGACTTTGTATACAATGCATTGGGATTTGAATCTGGCTCTGTTCTGAATCGTCAACCAGTGTAGTTTGGGAATGGCATTGGATAAAGGAGCAAATTTTGGAATTCCCAGAATGAGACGTGCTGCTGCGTTCTGTATAGTCTGCAGTTTTTTTAAGACTCTTGCTTGGGCGTTAATAAAGAGCCCATTGCAATAGTCTAAGGATGTCAGAACTAATGAGCTCACCAGAGTTTTGATGGCAGTAGTAGGAAGATAGGGACTTATCTTTCTGATCATGCGCAGTTTATGGTGGGCAACTGATGCCACTCTGCTGGCATGGTCCATAAAATTCAGATGATTATCAAAAATTATTCCTAAGTTCCTTACTTTGGTCACTGGATTAGGGGGGGCGCCAAAGGTTTGGGGCCACCACGAGGTAGGCCATTCTGGTGAGAGTTGCCCAAAGATCATAACTTCGGTTTTATCCGAGTTTAATTTTAGGCAATTTGCTGCCATCCAGTCTCCCAATTCTGTCAGTCCCCTCTGGAATGTTTTAGCTACTTCCTCGCCATCACCCCTTATAGCCAACACTAATTGTGTGTCGTCCGCGTAGGAGGTAAGGCTCATCCCGTGTGCCTTGATGACATTGGCCAGGTCCGACACATATATGTTAAAGAGTGTCGGACTCAGGGATGAGCCTTGAGGTACCCCACACGGTTGTGACAATTTGGAAGATTGATAGGGGCCCAAAGAGACAGCCTGCGTTCTCTCCGAGAGAAAGGAGGCGAGGAGAGATCTTGCCGTGGAGGAGATGCCTATTTTTCCAACACGGCCGACCAGAGTACCATGGTCGACAGTGTCGAATGCTGCTGAGAGATCCAGCAGTACCAACACCGCTGTTCCGCCTTGGTCTCTTATTGTTCGTATGTCTTCGGTTGCTTTAATAAGGGCAGTTTCAGTCCCATGGTATTTCCTAAATCCATACTGAGTATCATCTAGCTTCTTGTGGGTTTCTATATACTCAGTTAATTGTTGGTTCATGGCCTTTTCCACCACTTTGGCCATGAATGGAAGACTTGCAATGGGTCGGTAATTTTTTAGTTCTGACTTGTCAGCTCCTGTTTTTTTCAGCAGAGGTTTGAGCAGTGTGGTTTTTAGACTAAGGGGATATGTCCCAGAAAGCAGGATGGAGTTACAAACTTGTGTCAGGACTGGTATGATTGACTCCATCACCGGTAAAAGAGCCGATAGTGGGCAAGGATCTAGCTTGGATCCTGCTTTGATTGTCGATACAATTTGTAGTACTTGGTCTTCTGTCAGTGGTTGAAACTCTAAAAGAGATGGAGTCTCTATTGGTGTTAAGTTTTCCTGAGTAATATCGGTTTCGTTCGAGTGTGGGATATTTGCCAAAAATGGTTGATAAATATCATCCACCTTCTTAAAAAAGAAGTCGGCTATGGCGTCACACATGTCTTGGGTTTGGGGTGGGGTCAAGTCTGGAGTATTACCCGGAGCCCAAACTGCACTCTAATGACTTTCCGAGTCCAGCAGACTTGGGTGCAACTTTTGATCATCAAGACTTTCTCCCAGGTTGTAATTCAGCAGTAAGTGGCAAATAAGCAATTGTAGAAACCAGCTCACAAAGGCAGGCTTCTTCAGATTTTGTGGCCATAGATCTGTAACATTAAGTCAGACAACTAACTTTTGGAGGCAGTTCTTCTTTATGGAGCTCGGGACAACTTTTTTCCCAGCAGGGAACTACTGGCATAGTTTTCCCTTTGCTAGCCCACGGATCAGCAGATGAAGTCCAGTCTTTCTTACAGCCTCTCTATGCCGGGAACAGCAGGCCAGTCGTTATTCAGTCCTCAATCCAGTGCATATTTGATCTGATGTATGGGTACTAAGGGTGCCACTGTTATACCCACAGCTTGCCCTCTGGGATGCAGAGACTATTAGCCAATGGGCTATTAGGATCCCTCTTGCCTGATGATGACTTCCTGCAAGGTGTATCATCTAGATACCCCACAAGGCAATATCCTGCCCACACCCAAGATGGCAGAACCCCACTCTCGGTGTGTGGAGCTTGATAGTCAACCTTTGTGGTGTGGCTACCACAGGGCTACACACACACCGGAAAATGGGTTCATCAACTGTTTCCCCCCCTCTGTCCCCGATGCCAACCTGTCTACCACAACAAAAGAGCAGACCTTCTAGTGTGTGTCCACCATTTGCCCTTTAAAGGCAGCTTTTCCCTTTGGGCTCACATTGTTTGGCCTTCTTGCCAGGGAGAAGTCGCATCTCTCCCAAAGGTAGGCCCTTTGTGTTCCTTCCAGAGAGCCATTCACACATGCACCCACAGGAGGGCAGGATGCTTTCTCATGGCCAGCAACCATAAACGGTCACTGGAAAACTTGGACACCAGAGTGGCAACGTGCTACAGTTGGCAGTTACTTAAAAGTTACATTAAAGTTGAGATGGGCATTAAGCAGGGTTTAATGTAATTATTCTTTTGATACCTTGAAGTACCAACTTTAATAGTCCCGTTCAGAAGTTAGCATAGCTGAGTTGCCAGCGTGTAACCTTGTACTCGTCAATGGGGCTACTGGCCATTCTACAGTAAAAATTGTAAATTGGGATTTTACTGTTAGGACATATAAAAACACATGTCCTACTATTTAATATACAGAAAACTGCCATAGGCTCAAATAGGTCTACCTTTGGGGTGAAATGCAAATATTGAAAACGAGGGTCTGGATTTTGTCATTACTTTAAATGGCAAAGTCGAGTTAGCAGTTCAACAGCTTCTCTGCCGGCCAGGAATGGTCGGCTGGGAGACTTGCTTTGCTTTGTCACACCTGTGGTGGCACAATAAGTGCTGCAGGCCATGCCTTGTTTTATGTTTTAACACATTGAAAATGCAATAAAAACTTTTTTTTTTAAAGTGCTGCAGTCCAGAGGCACAAGAATTAGATTTTTGCCCCCAAAACGTAGCAGTAGACCTCATCAAAAATGTGAATTTCCTTGAGCGTCTTTTTATATATGGTATAGCCTCATTACATGTAAAATAATGCTCTCTTCTTATGCAGCAAAGCAATATCCATTGCAAGCCACATCATGTGAATAGTAGATAAAATATTAGACTGCTTGCTTTGCTTCAAGATGGCAGAGTTCAAGTTCTAATTACAAGAGATAGTAGAAGAAGGGATAACAGCTTTCTCTCTATTTGGGGATATGATCACTGCCACAAAATAACCAAAAGGCATGCTCTCCAAGTTTTCATGCGTTGTATTCAAACAGAAAACAGAGCAGCATCATTTTATTTTAATGTTGCATCGTGTGAATACTTTAAGAGGTCTCTAGTAAAGTCTTTGGATGTCACAATGAAACATCGGCTGGTCATGTTCTCCAAATCTTAACTAACTTTTGGAGAGGTAAATCTTTTTTTTTAATACATCTTTGGTTAAATGTTTTGCAGAATTCAAAGTTAAAATGCTCATCCCCACCAAATTTTAAATGGCATTTGATTGTGGAAAGGTGGACCACTTTGCAAGGATCCTGCAAGGCTTTGAACTTCTCCTATAAGGCTCATTTCTTTCAGCTTGCATACAGACATAGCTTCAGGCGAGGGCACAGCCAGGCAGCGACAGCACACAGATCCACCTGTGCCCCCTGCCTCCCCCTTCAGAGGCACTACAGGACGCAGACTGCACACCAGTTAGCTACCTTACAGTTTTAACCCTCTCCTCTCAGCCAACAAATAATTCACCTTTAGCACTTTATGGGATATAAAATAGGTGTTTGTAGGTGGCTGAGAAGGAGGAGCTGCAGGCCAGAATGGGTCAGAACACAGCAGTTTCAAGAGCAGGGTCATCTACTGAGATGCTAACAGCCCTGAATGTGTCACGTTGTATGCACAGAAGAGGGGCCTTGGACATTCCCTTTTTTTTGCACTGAGCCCAGGGACGTCTCTTGCCTTCTCCCCTGCCCCTTTCCGTGAAGCACTTACCCGAACATGCTTCTTTGCCCCACTTCCAAGGTACTCCCTCTTGACCTTGTCCTGTGCATCTTCCCCTGCCGCTCAGTGTTGCTTTCTCCCACCCTCCCTCGCCCTCACTGTTGCTTCCCCCACTCGCTTTTTTTAAAGCCCCTGCATCATTTTGTATGAGCAGACAAAGCTGTCTTTTTTTCATCTCTTTAGCGACACTGTGCAGCATGGCCAATCACCATTGCCAAAAATGGTACCAAAGGCAAGGTCTACTGGCTTCGCCAATGCTGGTTTCATCATTTCCTCTCATGGGTTTCATTCTCTGCGCAAGCACAGCAAAACATGACTAAATTGGTAATGTTACTTCTTTATGTACGCATCTTGAAATGGTGCCACGCACTGCTTTAGGCAGATTTACTAACTTTATGGATCAATTGTCACACATTTTTCTTTAGCTCGCGCTAAGAAGCTACAAAATGAAATTTTCCACTCTCTACAGCATTTCAAATGTCACACTAGCTAGATATCTGTTTTGCAAATGTAAATGACCTTGCAAGTTTCCGTATCAAAGGAACTGGTGAGATAAAACAGACACTACTCCTGTGCTAAAATTTCGTCAAAGCCAAGCATGAGGAACCACCTCTCCACTCTATTGACCACAATGTATGAACAAACATTGGCAAAGCCAATAGCTCTGATATTGGCGTGTGCACAATTTTTTTTAAACATATGCAACAAGCAAAAAACAAATTTGCCAAAAATGAAATAATAAAGAAGCTTTGCAGAAGCTCAGGCATACCATCCTTGGCAATGATGGGACACTTTTCGAGCAGCGGTGCACATGCATTCAATCAAATTGCTGTAGTATTATGTGTTGGCTGAGAAGTTGTCTGGATTTTATTCCTTCTGAACCACTACTACAATTGCTATCACCCATTTTCAATGCACCAAATGTATGAGGTGGGCTCCATCTATGGCTCCATACCCGCTCTAAATATTAACCACAAATCAAACAATACCTACAAAAGAAACAATCCTTTCTGTCAACACTTAAGACAACAGAGGGTTTGAAGCAGCTTTGTCTCCTGGGCTATGCATCACAAATAAATAATGCGAAGCAAGTTGTAGAATTAACGGTTAATTCAGTTAGCAGAAGTAAGCAGATGCAACCGTCACCATGACTTACAAAAAAGTAACTATACCATTTACTGCGGTAGGGTCCCACATAGCAAGTCACATTTGCAAACATAAAAGGCAAAGGAGAGAAAAACGGAACAGAAAGAAACTTACGTGTGGTTGTACCGTACCTGAAGCATTGACGAAAAATGGCTTACTGCTTCATCGGGAAGGCCACTGCCTATTAATACATATCCAATTGCTAAGAAAACATAACGAAAGAGAACGAAGTTATTTTTATTTAAAGTAACCCTCATGATAATTTCATTGAAAAAGGCCATTAGCACAAGATAGCTAAAAAAAAAGCACCCTTAACTTCATCACCTGTTTTAACTTTCTAATTACAATTTTTTTTAAAACTATTTCAAGAGCTAGTTTGCCATCCCTTTCCACTACCTGTTTAGATATTCAATTGGAGATCATACATGAGAGCCAATGTTTAAGACCAGGTACTAAAGCTGCAGTTACTGCGAGATAACGTGTGTGCGGTTAGCACACAAGCTTACAGTGTGACAAAATGGTAACACGCACGGTCTCCACTTTTTTACATTTATTTGATGTTTTATCTTATCATTTAGTATGTACAGTGATCCCAGCTTCAAAGAGAGGTGACCAATTTCCAGAGACCGTTATTGTGATAGTAAAAGGATCTCATACTTAAGGTTCTGCCTGGAGTACGAAGAATAAAAAAGGAAGAGATGGAGGAAAATTATAAGATTAAGGAGGTGAAGGCGGTTTTGGTTTGTGCTTGTGTGAGAGAGAGATGGCTGGGAGAGGAGTAAAGAAAGTGATGGGACAATCATATAATTTGACTGGCCTCCGCAGCAAGATTCTCCGTGCATGGATACCCTCCCCTCAAGGATGACTAGCCGCACTATACAAATCCAGTTTGACTGATTGATTGACTAGTACTGAACAACACACTGTATGATTGTTTTTCCCATATTTACTTTGCATGCATTTACAATTAGCAAATAGAACAGATAATGGATGGAATCCTGAACAAATTAAACAGTCACCCCCAGTCAGAGATCAGGGTTTAATCCATAATTTTTTTACTCACCATGCCACCCAAGTTTGGACCAAGCCATAGCAAATCAGTCTTAATCCTGCACCCCATTGGACCAGTTCAGCCCGAACTACAAGGCTACGTCCACCCTGGATCGGAAACAAGCATCCTGGGAGATACCCTGAAACCGGTCCCAAGATGCTTGTTTCTAGTCCCCTCTAATGTACACGCTCTATTTAAGAGACTGCTCGATTTGGGGGCCCGGGGAGGGGCAGTGAGGGTTATATTAAAATTCCTCCCCCAGCATAATTCTTGTTTTTTGTTTTTAACTACCTCCCCAAGTTCCCATATAGATTTGGAAAACAAACATTTATATAGCCAATATGTCTGTCTTGAGTTTTAAATTACAAATCAGATATTGGCTTTGTCAACGTTGCATTATGGGCAGGTCATGCAGGAGTTGCGGGGAAAGGGACCATACAGAAGGGCTGGTGGTGGGGAGAGGGGCCCAGCACTGGGACTGTGTGTCAGAGCCGCATAGAGGCTGGGTCACACACAGGGGCAGCAAGAGAAAGGGGCAACAAAGGCTGTAGGGTGGGGTAGATGCACATAGAGGAGACAGGGCACCCAAAGGGTTTAGTGTAGGAGGTTGGGTGCACATAGGGCCAGCAGTGATGAGGCAGGTTGGTACATAGGGGCTGTGCCAACCTCTGACAAAAGCAAATACGTCCATACAATTAACATCATACACCAATCAGACTAATAAGGAAAGTCACCACATCAACACCAGTGTTATAGATGTAGTGTAGAGCAACATGTATAGAGTAGGGTACTAACCCTCTAAAACCTCTCAGTCACATCAACAGTTAAGTGCTCATCAAAAGGTAGAAACTAGATCAAATCCCACTCAAAATGGGTCACAGATACAAAGAAAATTGGAAGCCCAACCAAAATATATTCAGTATAAATATTTGAAACAAACTCAAGACAGCAGAGCAATAGATTGTGATATAGCAAACACAGTACAAAGACATAAAATCTGATCAATTATTCAATAGGTAAATTTGTTCATCCAGGATATTTAATTAGCCATCCATCAACACGGACAGAATTGAAATCACCAACTGAATTCAGTGTGGATAAAAATGATTGCTTAAATAGTGTTCTCATGATATCACTCTGCGGAATAGAGGGTTTGGACCCTTCTTTATCGTTAACCTAGTCAGGGCAAATCAACGGGATCAGCGTGTTTTGGTCTCGAAATTAATTCTTTAAGGCTTGATGTTTAATCCAGTGGTAATATGAACTCAGACAATGAGTGGGTCAAGGTGAGTGAATGTAATGAGGGAAATTGACGTCCCAAAAGAAAAACAATTTCGTGAAACACAAAATGAAAAGTTTCCTTTGTAAGTACAGCGGAGGGTAACCAGACTCTGGGAAGTGTTGTAGTCTTAACTATGAAATGCTAACTTAGAAATACATTTATTATGATAGCACAAGGTCAAATTCACATTATTAATGTAGTGAAGCTAAACAGCTGCAACTGAATGTGCGTCACAAATAGCACATACTGTTTTTCAAAATGGTATACCCCATCAAGACAAAGGAATTCAATAATACAGCATAAAACACAGAAGAAATGTCAAATAAAATTTCCATTACCATTAAAATAATCCTACTCCGATATACTCTTAATTTAAAATTATACTAAAGTACAGAGTGCCAAACATTACATCTTTTAAATCATCTAAAATTCATGTGCAGGATTTCTTATAATTCTAGCACTACATTAAAATTACAACTCAATGCGAAGTTTTAGTCTTATTAAGGTATATCAAAATGTTAATACTGACCCAACTTTTCAGAATACCAGACATAAGTGGCTCTATCTTTGCCTTCCATAGGATATTATAATATGGACAGATAAACAGGAAACTTATTTAATCCTCCAATGCGAAGGACGAACAATGGCAGCAATTAAGAGAGCCGTGGCCCCAACTCAGCTAGCTGTGAATATAAAAGGATGGTACCCAGTTGGACATGGATAAACATTGATTTTGAAGTCTTTTCTTCCAGACAGCCTTTAGCTGTCAGTAGGCGAAAGCTCTTATGGACCATACCAAAAATGTACAGTGGGCTTAAAGCTCACACATTGCTTACCATTGATTCGCATTGCCACTTTCATTTGCTCGCTACTTATTCTTGTGTTGGTGCCTCCATTGGATCACAGCCTCATTATCATCGTTTTGGCTTGCTGACTTGTATACATTTATGGAACTACTTTTTTCTCTTATGTTAAGCATTACATTAGAATACATATGCTTTCTTGCTCTTTCTTGTGTTGCTTTCCCTGTAACACCTGGGAAACCTCGTTTGTTTCCCTTCAAACTTCATTGCTCCCCTACCTCTTGTGGTTAAAGCAAATTACTTAATTTTTTCTAATGGTTTGTTTTGGGATGGCCCGGCCACTCTGCATTCTATAGGCCGTTATTGCGTGCCTCCATTGCTCCCACAGCATGTCCAGTCCCTGTAGCTTACCTCCTCTCCCACCCACTTCTTAGTGGTTCTTTCATTTTCGTCACCCCTCTTAGATCAGTAATTAAAGAAAAAATGATGCCGCATAGTTTCTCTGCTGCAGGTATATGTTATCACACATGCGAATCAGCAGGATTAAATGGCGGTCAAATGTCATTGCAGGGGATTTTTTTTGGACTGATGCTGTACAGCATTGACAAACAACATCTGTTTTTGCTGATGCTATGGCAAAGCCAACAGGTCAACCTGGCGCCACATATTGGATTTGCCAATGCTTCTTTTTTGTGTGCTGACAATATAAGTTCCTGATACACTTAACAACCAGGGGGTATGACAAATTTGGCTCTAGTGAGTTTGATAATATGGAATTTACAATATCGCTCTCGACTTTGCCCCAGTAAGGTTTTTTGATTAAGACCACAGTAGGTAGCGAGCAAGGAGAAGGGTCTAACAATACTTTAATCAGCCGTATGGCATGAAACATATTCATTGCGAGAGATACCCATCAAAGTGAGTTGGCATTCAAATATTAAAACATTTAGAGCAATGTGACTTGAAACACCTTATCATCAATGTAAGCACGTGGTCTAGTCCAGTGAGTCTTAACTTTTTGACTTATGTAGACCCTCACTTAATCAATACTGGAACCACGGAATCCCAAATGATTCATTATTGGAATCCGCGGACCCCCAGCGAGTCATTACTGAAAGCAGCGGACAACAGCATAAGCATTTTCGATATTTTGAGACGCAAAACAACACAGAAACAAGCATTCATCAAACAAATACACACATGAATGATGGAATATTTTATTTAATTCACAAATAATATAAAGAAAATCAAAATTTGAATAGGGAAGTCGGAGCTTTTCTAAATTCAATTGAAGCCACTCATCATCCATAATATATTTTGTTTAAGGGACTTGCACAGCACCCACAAATCAGTCTGGGGATACTAACTTCATTTTTTAGTCTCCAATTTCAGATTCATTCACATTTAGAGATTTTTTCAAAATGTCCAATTGTACATCTTGCTTCTTTATTTGTATACACTTTATTAATCTCTTAATATAATATAGTTTAATTTTCTAAGCAGTCGCGGCCACCTGAATAGGCTTCCCAGCCCCCTTTGAGTCCCCGGTACACAGGTTAAGAACCACTGGTCTAGTCCACAAAAGAGTGGTTTTTAATAGCAAACACCTACCTCCATTTTCAATAATTTCATTGGGGTGGATTGAATAAATCTATATAACCTCCTTGGGTAGGCATCCTGATGTGAAACAAGAGTTTGACATTTGGATGCCCACATAACACCTTCATAAAGTGAGCTTTGCTCCTATTTTCATTCTATCTAATCCTAAAATTGGAGAGTGGTCCCCTCCCCAATTTCGTGTTCAGGTCTACCGTAATCTGGCCTTGGTTATTTAACATAATTGCACTTTTGCTTACTTGGGAAGATGAGAAACAGTTCTGACACAAACGAAAAGCAAGGTAAACAAAGGTCTTTACCAAATCCAGTTCATCCTCGTTTACTAAAACGCGATTTTGCTCATACTTTTAAGCCTTTTACTATCACCACACTTTGCAGCATTTGATTGTATTTTTTTGTCAAAGTTGTTTTTATTGTTTTTCTAATTAGCCATGAAGTTCAAGAAAAAAAAATTTGGTTCACTTCATCCTAAAGGTTTATTCGCTATTTCGAGGATACAGTATTCATGAATGTGGACGCAACTAAGTGTCAGGTAAAGAACATGTTGCCTATAATGGAAGAATACAATCTTAGTACCCCAGAACAAAATAAAAAGTGAGGAAAACTATCATAGACCCCACCCTCCTCTCCCCAAACCCATTCCTTCAACTAAACCTACGGTACATGGGGCACATTAAAACAGGTGAGAATTGTGTGTCCTGCGAGAGACATCAATAGGAAATCCGGAAGACTTGTTCATTATTTGTTCATACACATCTGTCCAAAAGTACAATTCCTTTAGAATTGAAATAAGTGTAGAGCTCTTGTTCTAGTGGACACGCACACAAGGGTAGGCGTTTTAAAAGGTAACTCACCAGGGAGCCCCAAACATATTCCAAATTTCTGTAAGAATCCGAGAGAATATCAGTCATACGTTCCTTCCTAACCGCCCTCAAAAATCTTGTGTGCCACTGTGTCATTAAGGGGGCTTCGGATATCCCAATAAGGGAACAAGTCAGAGACAGTGAGACATACTCTCACCCTCCAATGCTCAAAGGATCTCAGATGCAATGCAGGAGTGAATGCTGGGTTGAAATGAACTGCGGTGAAGGGAATTTCATCCATGTCCCTAATCTAGGTACCTTATCCCAGACTCTAAGGGTAGTCTGTGTGGGTGTGCTCAGATAAGCATGAGAGAGGAGGGGGTCGGTCTGTTTTTGGTTCCAACAGTAGGTCCCAAATATATTTGCCCACCATAGCTCTGTCCATGTGAAGCCAGGGTTTGTCTGACTCACGGGCGGACCACTTGGGAATTACTCTCAGCTGTACAACCTTATAGCATAGATTAAAGTCAGGTAATGCTAGGCCCCCAGCGGATTTAGATAAGCGTAATAATTTGTAGGAGCCATACTATTTTGTCAAATAAAACCAATCACCAAGGAGCGCAGGGCAGAAAAATATCCATGATCTATCTCTACTGGTAGTCCTTGAAACATATAGAGCAGTTTGGGCAAAATTTACATTTTGATTGCATGTATGCGCCTTAACCAGGACAAGTACATGAGGCCCCACCTCTTGAGGTCTGTCTTTAGCGGCCTCTGTAATGGGGGATAGTAAACTCGGAAGGGATCTTAGAGTTTGGCTGTTATCTCAATACACAGATATGAGATGTCATTTTGGCCCACTTGAAGGGTACAGACTGATCCAGCTGTTCTGTATCTGAGGGGCGTACCGTTAAATTAAGTAAGTGTGATTCAGTCAGGTTGATGCAGAACCCTGCCACTCTTTCAAATCGGCATAGTTTCTCTAGAGTGACTTTCAGAGTAGTCTGGGCCGAGGTCAAGGACATCAAGCAATCGACTGAGGTAAGCGAAATTCTATGTTCTGTGGAGGCGAATGTAATACCTTGATTCTGGGGGGGCAAGCGTATCCTGGCTGTCAATTGCTCGATACTTAGGACACAAAGCAGGGGTAAAAGTGGACACCCCGGTCATGTCCCCCGTCCAAGAGGAAATACGTTGGAGCTAACCCCGTTGACTAGAACTCCAGCTATGGGTGCAGAGTAGTTGGCTTTAAACAGGTTTAGGAACCTTTCTCTGAAGCTGATATCCTCAGAGGCTGGAACAAAAATGATCACTCCACCCAGTTGAAGGCCTTTTCGGCATCCAACGCTAAGAAGACCGCTGGTATGGACTTTTTAGAGACCTTCTAAATTAAGTATACTACCCTTCGGATATTGTCGTGTGTGCCTGCCCTTGATGAAACCTGGCTGATCCGGGTGGATCAAATCTGGGAGTACGTCATCTAGTCGGGCCGCTAGGATTTTTGAGGAAAGCTTAGCATCAAGATTCAGCAATGCATTTTGGGCGACAAAAGCCACACTCCCTTGGGTCTTTACCTTGTTTCGATATGACAGACACTAGTGCTTCACTCACAGCAACAGTGACTGCTCACAAACGTTTTATAAAACTAGGCCGTTAGAAATTCAGGCCCCGGTGATTTGTGTTGTCTAAGGCCGGAATGCACAGTGAGAACCTCCTCGTTATGTCATGCAGTTAGTCTAGCTGCTCACGTTCATCTGTCTCCCCTGCTTTATACAAGGATTGGTAAAGTTCCCAAATGTGTGTGCTTTCTCCGTGTCTCAGGACGCGAGCACTCCCTGTTTACAGTAGATGTCCCCTATATATCCTTTCTCGTGTTTTACCCTCAGTTGCCTTGCCAAGTGGGAGCCAACGTTTTTCCATTCTCTTATGTTGTGCATTGGAGGCGAAGAAGGGGAAGCTCCGCCCGGTAGTTGTACATCGCATTGAGATGCCCCCTGAATGCAGTAAACTTTTTCTGATTAAGGAGAGTAGAATTATCTTTATGTATCCGCTCTGTGGCTTGTAATTCCTCCTCTAGTGTCAGTTGTTCCTTAGCTCGTAATTTGTTTACAGAGAAATTAAGTGCTATCCATTGACCCCGTATCACTCCTTTAAAATCATCCCACTTGTTAGATGGGGAGATGTCACATGACTTATTATCCTGAAAGTAGTCCCTTATGATTTTCCTTAAGTTGTCTCGCATTAGTCTGTTGCGGATCAAAGACCCGGGGAAGAACCAACACCTGTATTTCTGGGGTGGACCTACCCAACTGAGGCTTAGAAATACCGGTGCGTGATCTGAGAGTGCCAAAGGGTAGAACGTGGCCGATTCTAAGGCTTGGCCTAGGGGATTGCTCACAAAAACATAATCTAGACGGGAGTAGCTTCAATGTGAATGGTAAGAAAAGGTGTAGTCCCGATCATTCAGGTTTAGTGTATGCGAAGTATCTGGTAATTCCAATTCACCGAAATACTTTTTCAACATCTTAGGGAAGCTTCCCTTAACAGAACGGTGGGGATGTGTGCTATCCATCCCGAGTCCCAAGTAAGATTAAAATGACTACAATCTCTCCTTCTGCAAAACATCCTAGGGTTGAGAGAAAGATATGTAAACATGATGCTTGATTGGTGTTGGGGTTATAAAGTGGGGGAAAAGTGCATAGCCGTCCCTGTATGTGACCCTTCACAATAACATACCTACCCTCCTTGTCTGTCTTACATCCCTCTGGTTTAAATTGTAATGATGAATGGAAGAACAGCGCCAGCACATTGTGTTTGTAGGTCGTTGAGAACTTGTACATCACTGGGTAGCTCTTGTGTCTCAGTCAATGTTCTTCGGAGCGTTTGAGGTGGGTTTCTTAGAGCGCCAACACATTGTGTCTTTGGTCAGTGACATATTTCCACAGGTTTTGTCTCTTGGCAGGGGAGTTTAGCCCTTGTATATTCTAGGTTAAGCTTGTGAGGATCATAGTCTAAGGTAAGTTGCGCAGTTTTTCAGTAACATTCACACCTTTAGGAACTAAGCCATTAGTGGGTTGTGCTGTGTTCTCCCCCATTGACATCACAAGAAACATCCCCTCCTGTCTTCTGCATTTCATCCCCATTTGTAAGCCAAACTCCCCATGTATCAATACATAAAATAAAGCAAACCCCCTATTGAAACCATAAACCTGAAAGTTCTCTTTTAGTTATAATATTATCAACAACACAATACCTTAACTCCGGAGTCTCGGTCAGAACCTGCTAAGGCATGCAATAAATAGTATCAATGAAAGTGGAAAATACAAATTATTGAAGAGAAATAAGAACAAATAATAGGTTGAGTGAGGTATAGAGTATAGGGGGTCAGTAGGTCATATAGATATCTTGGCCCTTTCCCCTGCAGAATACAGTGACTAATACACAGGGTTTTAAAAAGTATTCTCTTCCTCACTAGGAGCCAGTAAAGGGTGACAAGGGTATTCTTGGAGGAAGTTCTCCTGGGTAGCATTAGAACAAGACGGGCTGTCATATTCAGAATACCTTGAAATCTCCTCAAACACTTGCTATTTGCTCCCAGGTATAGAGCATTCCAGTAGTCCTGGTGGGAATTTACCACCGCATGGACTAGGGTTTTCCTCGCTGCCATGGGCAGCATGTCTGAAGTTTTCCAGAGTCCTTTCATTACTCCAAAACACTTCCCAGCCACAATTCTGGTGTGATTCTCAAAGGAGAGCTTAGAGTCCAGCCACATCCCCTAGTTCTTGAACTGACTACTGGGGGAGGGGGTTGGGCCCAGTCTGCCGCCGCCAGGATGAGGACCAGATCGAGGGGCCGTTTCCCACCACTAGAACCTCAGTTTTACTTCCCTTTAATTTTAAACAGTTATTCGTCACCCAGGTAGCCAGCTCCTGTAGGCAGGAAGAAACATTGCTGGCTGCCTCTTCATGGGATTGTGACAATGAGACCACCAGTTGTGTGTCATCCGCATACGACACGACACTGATTCCATGTTTAGTAATAATCTCCGGAAGTGGGGCGATATAGAGGTTAAAAAGGGTGGGGCTAAGTATAGAGCCCTGAGGGACCACTTGAGCAAGCGTCATGCTTTTAGACTAGTGAGGTGGCTGAGCCACCTGAAAACTATGAGCCTGTAAAAAAAACCTCAGCCATTCAAGGGCTAGTTGATCCAGCCCGCCTATCCTGAGGCGCTATAAGAGTAGTGGATGGGCTACAGTGTCGAATGCGCCACTGAGGTCCGAGAGAACCAGCGCAACCCTGGCCCTCATCTACCTGTCTACGCATCGTTTCAGTTGATAGTAGCAATGCTGACTCAGTCTAGTAAGTTGCTGGAAAACCCAATTGTGTAGGGTGCAATAGGCTGTGCACATTAATGTGGTCCATCAGTTGTATATTGACCACTTTTCCGGTTATTTTAGAAAAGTATGGCAGGAGTGAGATGGTCGCAGATTCTCCCGCTGACTCTCACTTACATTGGGCTTTTTTTTATGGGGAGTACAATCGCTTCTTTCCATTTTTTTGGGACCACTGTCGACTCAAAGGAGAGTTCAAGGAGGTGCCTAATATAAGGTACTAAGATATCCAGGCTGTCTCTTAGAACTTTCGGAGTACTTGGGTCCCTAGGTGAACCGGATTTAATACTTAAAGCTATGCCCTTGAGGTCGTCACAGGAGGGAAGCCAAATCTGGAGAGGTAATCTGCCTCATCGACGATGGCCCTCCCCTCGCTATCGGAACATCCATTGCGAGCCTCAGCCGGGAAGGCAGTGTAAATCCTTGCTACCTTCTCTGCAAAGAAGTCTGACTCTTGCAATTTGGTGGCAATCGATCAGCTTTTGGAAGCCGTAGTTCTAGCTAGTGATGATATTTCTTTGAAAATTGTCAAAAGTTCTCCAGAAGAGTTCTCAGCTTGCTCTATCCTATCACTGTAGTAGACGGCCCAAGTTTTTGTTCTGAGGGAGGAATAGTGCTTAAGGCTGGTTTTGTATACAGCCATCCTATAATCTGAAAAGTCTCTCCTCCATACTCGTTCTAACCGCTTGCAGGAAGCCTTCGCTGCTCTGAGTTCTTCACTAAACCATGGGGCCGATTTTAACTGTTTCCCAGGTGCTCTAGAGGACCAAGGGGCTACTTTATCTAGTGCCTCCGTAATTAATTCATCTAATAGGCTACAGGCAGACTCCATGTCTTTACCACCCAGTGGACCGCCCTGTGGGAGTGCGCGTTTGAAGTTTGCAGTTGAGAACCTAGTCCACTTCCTATGCTTCATCACAGCACCCAACGACTTTTGCATAGGGGTATTAGGTATCAAGGGCACCAAATAATGATCAGTCCAAGGCATTGCAACAGGGCATTCAATTACTAGATCCCCCCCAAGTTGGCAAAAACCAGGTCTAGTAGGTGGCCTAGTTGGTGGGTCAGGAGAGGAGATTGCAACACCAGCTGCAAGTTGGCCAGTTCCTGACAAAGTACTTGTGCTCCGGTATTAGTCATCTCATCACAGTGTAGGTTCATGTCACCCAGCACCAGCACTTTATTGTACCCAAGTGTGGGTTGTATCACCTGTTTCATTAGGCTCGATACAAACTGGGTAGAGGGACCTGGTGGCCTGTAGATTAAAAAGCCTCTAATAATATAGTTACTGGCAATGGTAATAGTAAAAAAAACAGCTTCGCTCGCAGCAATGTTAGCTTACTCTAAAGTGCATTGAACTGATAGCTTATGAATAAAGGCTATCCCTCTGTTTTTTTGATGATCCAGTATAGCAATCCCATAGTTATGTCCGAGGGCATCAAGGATTTCAGGTGCAGAGTCTTCATTCAGCCAGGTTTCTGTGAGAAACATAACATCTGGCTGAGTGTCTGCTAAAAGGTCATGAATTTCAAATTTGTGCTGCTTTAGGAATTTTATGTTGACCAGAACTAGAGTAGATTTCTGAACTATCCCGGTTTGTTTCATGTTTGCCTCTGTGCTGTAGAGGCAGCAACTACACTTCCGAGGTGTAGTAGAGCCCATTAATATGCTATACCTGCATTGCTCAAGGATGGGGGGGCATAATTTTGGTAATACCTTTGAGAAATACTTCTGGGTTACTGGTAACTGCCAGGGGTTCTGGCCCCAAGCCCTGTACGGCCGCGGATGGGCCCAAACGGGCTTGCCTTTGGCGTGCCTTCGGCGTATCCACTGCACGCATCCACTGAGGCATAAGCATTAAGTAGGGGTCTAGCATGTGCAAGCTAGACCGCTAACAGGCACAGACTGGGAAACCGGAAGTGCGTACCAGACCCTTCCCTGCCCTCCGCTCAATCGGCACTAACTGCCGCGTCTGACCGGGGCGGGAAGAGTACACAACAGCCGGAAATTGTAAGGTGAGCTCAAGTTGTTAAAAAACTGTGCAACACATTTAAATGTAAAAACAATTGAAAGATTAGAAACAGTGCAAGAATCTGATTCTGTTTAAAAACGCATTAAGGAGCTCTCACTTTACCGCTACAAAACGGGTCAAACAGATCCTGCCACTATCTGCCCTCACCGCTGCACGTGCGCTGAGGCATGCTCATTAAGTAGGGGTCTAGCGTGTGCAAGCTAGACCGCTAACAGGGACCCAGACTAGGAAATCGGAATTGCATCCCAGACCCTTCCCTGCTCTTCGCTCATTCGGCACTAACTGCTGCGTCGATCCGGGGCAGGAAGAGTACACAACAGTCAGAAATTGCAAGGTGAGCTCAAGTAGTTAAAAAACTGTGCAACACATTCAAATTTAACAATAATTGAAACTTAACATGTTTGCAAACAAGGGAATGTCTTACTGTGGAATTGCAGTCCTCCCCTGTTAGAAAAACATCCATACTCTCCCTCTGACATCTGTAAGTGAAAGGCGGGGAGCACAATTCATGTAGAAATGCACTACCCAGTGGTTCAAAACGACCAAATCAGAAAATATTGCATGCATGATTCAAATTGAAACAGCAAAAAAGGGAGAGAGAGAACCCCATGAATTAACCAAACGGCAGAGTCAGTTTCTGCTACAGAGAATGGCAAGGGCTCTAATTGTTAAATATGCATTAGTGTGTATGCAGCATCTTTCATGGACATAAATCTTTGTTTATCAAGGAGATCAAATGTTAAAAACAAAGCAGTGGCATTCAAATAATCCCAAGGTACCTTTCCCATTTTAAGAGTCTGTAGTGTCCAAGCAAATTGCATAACATATCTTAACTGATTTTGGCCATGGTATAACACAGAAATATTGCTTTTAACAATATCAATAACAGATAAAACAATATTATCCAATGTATAAATGCGTGAGGAAAGTGTGTTGATGCTATTGTCTACCACAGCTAGGACTTTTTCTAAATTGGCTTGATCAATTTGGTGCAGACGAAAAGCAGCCTCAAACCGCAAAAGCCTCCAAATTTCATTGTATGCGGCATAAAGAAATCGCTAAGATCTAGGATTACTAGGTCCTAAGATGAAATCAGACAAATTAATGTCATTCGACAAGAGTGAAAGATGTTGTTTCACTGATGCCAACGTGGAATGTTCCAACCATTGCTGGCATAACTATATGTGGTGACCAAATGTGTAAGGGTATAAAAAGGATCAGGTCTAGTCTGAATGAAACCAGGCGTTACATTATAAAAACGCAATTGGCATGCATTTGTTTGCCACACCAACCACCTGGAAGAATGAATTTCAGAGACATTGAAAGTGTCATTTCAAAGCAAAATTTGCAAAGCCTCTATAGTATAATTTGTGTGAGAGCGCCAATCGTCATATTCCGCTAAGGACGGGATGGATAAGATATTTACATTTTTGCCAGTTGCAAGGCCAAAACAAGTGGTCTGGTACACTGTATTATTCAAAGATAAAATTTGAGCTAGGATCAGGCAGGCATGAAATAAAGCCAAGGCTTCGTGCCCCAGATTGATTTTAAATCAACGGTCTCTTTCCAGTGATCATAACCCTGTGCTGCCAATTTAGTTCTAAAGAAGTTGGCGTAGATCAATTTAATGTGAGTAAACATACATTTGGATTGTGGAAACGATCGGAGTTGAAAAAAATAGAATTCCAGATTAGATATGTCAAACTGTGACATACGTGAATTTATCTCTACGAGTTTTAGAACTCCTCTCTACGGGAGTAGAACAATGTTCCCATTGTGTATAATTTAAAACAGGTCTAAAAGTGTTTGTTTTGTGTAAAAAATTATGCCCCTAATGTTGATAGCAAAATAGATCACCATAATTGGCCGAATTTAAATACAAATCTTCAGCATTAAAAGCAGCATATTTCAAATCAGAAAACAATGCATGGACTGCTTGCACATCCCAATCATCAGAATGTATGTCCTGTGTAACCACATCTCCTAAAGAGACGCGAAACATGTATGGTAACCTAAGTACCTCGGTCTGGCCATGAATTTCGAAGGCAACTTTGTCACAAACGATGCCATCTGCAATCGGGAATGCTGAAATGTTAACAAGTGTCTGATCATGTTTCATGATATGGGACGGTGTGTGAAGGGCCAGAATTCCATCAACCAAGTTTACAGCAGAGCGATCTGGCAAGTAATGACCATCGATGAGCAAAAAGAACACTGTCACAAATCCAATTGACATGAAGAGGAAAAATAGTATAAGCACCAACCAAATGTAGGTCCATGGAGGGACCAGGTAAGTTTTTTTGAACCAATAGAAGAAAATACTTAATTTAGTTGTTGGATCTGACAAACTGTATGTCGAGGAGGACGAGCCGGAAGAGAGGCTGGCATGATCTCTATAGTAGCAGGGATGTGGAATTCCTATAACCTGACACCCAGGGCATATTGTTTGAAGTCAAGGGCAACAAATGTTCATGTGTATTTTGTCCTTCGGACAAGTAGGCCCAACCCCCAACAGCATAAACCCTTTGGCTGCCAGTTTGCAGTAACACGTTATGGATCAGGGAAGGTCAGTGTCTGCAGTTAAGGTAATATTTCTATTCATATGTTAACGCTGTTCAAACTTGTCTTTATGGTTCATTAATTGAAAGCCTTTATTATTAGTGTGCAAGCCTTGAGTAAATGTTGAAAGATCTGACTGCACTACTGACAGTGGTTCCAGTATAAAAAAGTGTACACGTGTTTTCAAAGTTTAGCAATGTGAGGCTATGAATAATGCTCCCAGAATGCTCTCCGATTTGATGCAAATATTTGTAGAAGCGTCCAAGCAATAGTGATGATTCTTCGCTTTCAAAATACAATGTTCATAAAAAAATGAAAGCAGGTAAAAAAATGTTTCGCTAAACTGCTATAAAATTTCAGGTACTATTTCTTTGCAGCATCATTTAGTAACATGTGTTGATGCATACTAGTTTTCCCCAAAAATATTCATAATGGAAAATCAGTTTAATCAGTTTCAATATGATTATGGGAAACACAAATAAACAAGCATTGGCAAAGCCAGTAGGTCTGAAATTGGTGGTCAGCTTTTCAGTTTTGTCAATGTGTGACTTGTTTTTTCATGGTTTTTGTAAACCCTTATTGGTATGGAAGCTGCCAGGCCCTCATCATTATAACAAACATTGGCAAAAGCAAAAATAGTTTTGGTCTCAAAAAGCACACACTGCCATAGTAGTTACTGGCACTGAACAAAACTACTTTGTGTGCCGATCTGCTCCTAGTGAAAGAGCAGAATGCTGTCGCCCATATTGAAGCCAGCCGATACAGAGAGAGAGAGAGAGACAGAATTTTAATAAACACAAAAGGTCATGGTCAACACTAGACCTAATTAGGGGCCCAATTATTAAAGAAAGTCTCAAAAGAGCACCCATGGTATATGTCCTTGCATTAAGTGCAGCTATACGGCTTTCGTGAATTCCCAAGAATTTACAGAAGCGGGACAAGATATAGTACTCGTGGAAAATATTTGTGAACTGCATTTTAGCATGAGCAAATATGCTTGTGTAAATTTGCTCATGCGGAAATCTGAGTGTTTGCAAGTTCACTTTCCCTCCAAACACTTTTTTTCCCACATCTGGAAGAAGGGTTACATCTGCCATTGTCAGGAATACATTTACAACATTTTTCAGTATGGGAAAAGATTAGAGAAGAATTATTGACACACCTTAAATCTTGCAAGTTAGTAGGTTTGTACAGACTCATAGGGGCATTCTAACCCTGGAACTATTGTTTACCACTACCATCAGCCTCAGTTTGTAGATCTGCAGAAACGTGGCAACATCAGGGTATTGCAAGTATTCAAACACTACTATGGTATGAGCCGTGGCATAATCAGAGAGGCTATATCAGAGCTCCTATATAATTAGATTGCTGCCATATTACATGACACAAAAGGGACAAGTAGATTTTGTTACAGGACAAGTAGATTTATGAAGCAAACTGCCCCATGAACAAGTAGATATTTTCTTAAATTCCACACCAAATGAAAGTAGCCACTCGTAGGTCGATTAGTCAGAGGTGGAAGGGCAGGGTCTGCCTGATGTTCTTGAGGACTGTTCAGCACCTCAGTCACGGACTCAGCAGGATGACATATTTACTCAACATCCATAGTGGAAGATAGAGGCCTGATGGGTGAAAGATCAATTATAGTGCCCATCACTTTCTTAGTCACACGAGGACCAACGGAAGATGATGAAGTCAGTGGATCCAATGAAATGGCGTTGCACGAAACTCCTGGCGTGACACTAATCAGAATCGGCCACACATTGCAACTTGACATTGTCCACTGAGATGTATCTGTTGTCTTTGCGACCAGGTAAAGGTGGTAAAATTACTGTACATGTACCCTTCAGTCCAAGCACTGGAACCGGTGCAAGATAAGAGGGACCAAATTCTTTTTTGTTCTCCAGCTTTTCTCATACCAGATCTCAGACTTTAGGGAGACAACCAGCAACTGGAATCAGCAGTGATGCACCAGTGGAAGAGGGGAAATGTTCAGTTGCATAGCTGTCACTTGTCTTTTGAAGATCCTGTAACACAATAGAATGGTTATCTACGTCAAAGGTTGCGGCAGCTGCCACAACGTCTAGACCATCAAGGTCTGGCACAAACATTTTAATGCCAAAGAGCATTTCGTATATGGGGTCCGCCCACCCAGAGATCTTCTAGGGAGATTATTGAGTGCACCTTGAACCCCATACAAGTGGGCCAGCCAGCTCCTAAGACCCTAGCTGTCAAGGATTGCTTTAAGTCATGGTTCATTCGCTCCACAATTAAATTGCCCTCAGGCCTGTATGGAGACGTAAAATGCACCAACACTCCCATCAACTTCATCGCATCCTTGAACGCCTTAGAGGCGAATGCTGGACCTTGGTCAGAATGGAAGGTACCACAGAAAAACATCCAGACAAAGACACGCAAATCCCTGATGAAATTTTGAGCGTCAGCCAAACCCAAAGGAATCTACTGCACAAATCAACTGCAAGTATATATTTATATGCAGTATCAGAAGAGAGAGGACCGCAGTGATAAAGATAGACACAGCCAAAAGGTTGATTAGAAATACACAGCTGTTTGAGGTGGGTGTGCAACCGTAGATGGCTTGATTCGCTGACATGTCACAAGAAACAACATAATTATGGGTCTGTTTATATAAACCACGCCACCAATAATAATTGCTGTAAACCGACCTGTGTATGTACATGAGGGTTTTTTATGACAGAACCGACACAAATAAGACCCTGGTTACGCAGGACAAGTGGTCCATTCTCCCGCACCCCTTTAATTTTTTTGTGCTAACCATTGAAAGCCGAATGGATCACAGCTTCTCTTTCCCTCTTCATTGATAATTATGTTTTTACAGTATGAACATGTTCCTCCTCCTCCCTTGTCTCTGCTTCATCTACAGGAGTACGACTGCGGTATTCCGAGGATGCATTAGCAAGGTACAGATACTACAGATCTGAATTCCTTAATTTAGAGTGGTAAGTCAACCACGAGATTAGGAGCCACAACGCGTTCCTAAAACAAAACCTGGTCCTGATGAAAGCCTCTAGACTACACAGTAGGCTGAAACATGTTGACCAATGATAGTGCAGTGGACTAGTAATTGGGTCTACGTACGCACTCCTCAAATTTTAGTTTCCCACATCACGACTTCTTAATAAATATTAGTGAAAAAGTGATGTTGAGAATTTTAACTTCACCACACTTGAGCACATCCACACCCTCTTTTTATTTTGTATTTCTGGACGTTACTGATAAACCAGTTGGTCTTCCTCCAGGTGGAGGTCAGCATATATACTAATAAGAACCCAATGATGATGCTTTAACAGTACACTCAGGCAGAGAATCAAGATATACCGCCAGTTGGACCTGTGTACGTATATGAGGTTTTTTTTTTATGACAGAACGTACACAAATAAGACCCTGGTTACGCAGGATAAGTGGTCCATTCTCCCCCCCCTTTTGATTTTTCATACTGTAAAAACTCCTGTATCTGAAGAGCAGGATCAATGATCAATGATAAACGTTACATCAGCCACGGTCTAAGAAGTTGCCCATTGTATTTCAAAGCAGGGAAGGGCGTGACCATAACAATGTGTTTGCCTTGCGCCAGTGAGCGTTCTTTCAGAATTGCCATCTGTAGTGCAGTCAAGATTTTTTCAACAGATCAAAAATGCATTTAAGCAGCAGTGTATAAATGTGATTTGTATGCAATAGGGACCGTGTCTCCCTCATTGAATGTCAAGTACGTGCAACCCACTGCCCCTGAAACGATACGTATTACCAGGTTTGTGGTGTTATCATGCGTCAACAAGTAGTTAGTTGCAAGCAAGTCAGTTTGCAAAGAATTTAGAATAGAGGTATGTTCCAGAAGCCAGCGGGCAGAAGAAAATGTGGGTTGTATCAACCAGACCCTCCAGCATTTCGCGATTCACGAAAAAAATGGCAAAATCAGCTGATTACCACGATGGCCGTGATATTTGCTATGTTGGCCGCTATAAAAGGTCTCCCAGGAGAGAGGAAAAACATATGGCTTCTTATTGGTTGCACGTGCACACGTCACCACGTGCCACCGTGCAGCCGGTAACATAGCTTGGTGACTTAGGCTTCTCTGTATTTAAACTGTATTCTCTGCCTCAAGACACTCCGTTGCCTTTTCGGTCCAATTTCTCATAAAGCTGTAAAACTACTGACTTGTTGTCTCCAGCCGGCTCTACATGTTTTGTTTGGTGTGCATTCCCCAGTGTTGCATGTTGGAAATTATTTCTTAAATCTGCACATGTCTTCCCGCAGTGGTGTCAGTGTTTCTGTCAGAACCTGTCTTCAGTGTGATGTCCGTGTCAGTGCCTTGCCTCGAACTGGGGCCGTTATCATGAGTTGTTTTGACCTTTCATTTCAAAGCGGAGCGTCCATTTGTTATGCTTTTGCATTGTCCAAAGCGTATAACTTTAACATTTCTCCGAATTGGATTGAGAATTTCAGAAAGATGAAAGCCAGAAAGTGACAGACCCTTACCCCGGCCACTGATTCCTGTCAGTAGAGTGCTGTATGGTCCCACGTGACTGTGTCCGTGCACTCTGTCTTGCTGTCGAGGTATCTGTCAGTGGGTCTGTCTCCCTGCTCCTTTGTCTGTGATTGCCGTCCAGTTGAAAAACGGAGATAGACAAAATGTCTTTTAATCTTGATGCTCTAACTGATGTGGAATAAGTGGGCAAAAAAAAAGTGTGACCTGTCCTGCACTGCAACCACGCCTGAAGGTATGACTAACCTCGTAAGAAGCATAGGGATAATCATTACCAGCAAGCTTGATTGATTTGCTTCGATCCAGAAACTGAACTGAGTATGAATTGCAATTAGAGAAACTGGAATGTGATTGCCACGTCCTCTTTTGTCATTGAGAAACTGTAGTTTTGCGGCCCAATCATTTTGTATTTTGTACAATATAGAGACTGCCCATGTATGTTTTAAACTTGGTTATTTTTTTATTATTTTTATGTTAGCTAAGTGAGTTTTAATTGATTGTGATGGTATTTCAGCTTCGGTCAAGCTGTCTGTTTCTATATGCCAAAAATAAAATAAATAACTTCTGAACAGGGCCTGCACACTCTGTACAGGGCCTGCTGTGTCTTAGTCAGCCGGGGCAAATTAGTACCAGATTCCTCCAAACCAGATTTGGCTCATTTGCCCCAGGGCGTGTGTGCCCTCATGCAAGCAGCAACCCAAAAAGGTCCAATCGTGCAGAAGAATTAGACAATCTGGCTACTTCACTGCTACCAAATTTAATGTGAATTCGGCTGATTTCCTTGGCTTAATACCGGCTCTTCTTTTTTTGCGTCCTCTCTTGGACCCCAACAGTACCTACTGAGTCACCTCATCTCACGATCTCACTAATAGCGTTACCTGGTCTCTTCACTAGACTTCACTGCCTGCTATTCTCTCTTGCATGGCCCTGACTTGATTAGTGCATGGTCTTCGCTGAACAACCATTGCTGTCTTTACTAGCTGCACTTTCTCTTCAGCTCCACACTTATGTCTGCCTTCTCTATTCCCTTTTTCCTAACAGGTAGTAATACAATTCAGGCATGTGAATTGCAACAAGTCCTGATGATGATGCCACTATACGCTGCATGGGATCGAAACGCCGTCGACCACCTTTATAGTTTCACACAGTCGACCATTGTGTCCTATCAGTGTGCTAACTATCGCGGATAGCTTGTCTATATATTTCCATTTGACCTTGAGCTCCCGCCAAACTGTTGCCTGAAAATACTTGTCGTTTGTATTTAACCCTTTTTCTTTTGTGTGATTTCTGTGTAAACCGGATACAGGATTGTGTCCCACTGCATTGTCTGTTTTTTCGTGTAAATTGGATGCAGGATTGTGTCCCACTGTATTGTTTGTCCGCTACATTACGATTACTCTGTGAATTTTCTGATTGATTAAATGTGCCCGGCTGGACATTAATGAATATATTGCTTATTAAAGACTATACTTTATCTGTATGTTCCTATATTTCAGTTTAAGAACCACTGTTGCTTTAGAAATTCCGCTAACAAAATGTCATACAAGGAGGTTAGATTCTCCCAGAAAGCTGCCTTGTTTGGGCGAAGTATATCACCTTAAATTTGGAAAATAATCTCATAGAGTCTATCCGGGGGGGCAACCCGGGTATCGCAGTCTCTACTGTAATGAATGATTCAGTTGCTGTCGCCTCCAGACAGGGACTAAGAGTCTCCCGCAGTATGGTAACCTCCGCAGCGCTGTCAAGCAGAGTCACTGCCCATGTCCAAACCAGGATGCGTTCTCTCCCACTGAGGCATACCTCGCTGTTAAAGCAGCACCTTTTTTCTTTTGAAACAGGGGTCGAAAAAGAGGTAGGTCCTCTTGTTTTTCTTTGACTTCAAACTGTCGAAGCTGATCTTGTCCCTGTGGCGCAGGTTGACTTTTGCCACTATCTTGGCATTCCCCTCCACAGACTTGAGAGCCAGACGTGTCCTGTGAAGAACGAGGAGAACGCAGATCAGGGACTTGAAATTTATCAGGCGACTTAATTTTCACGCGATTGCGCAAGTCATAAGTAGGCTCAGAAGACTCAGGTGTCGGTGAACCAGCACGCGAACCTTGCTTCTGTTGTTGCTGCCCCTGTTTTTTCTTATGCCAGTTCTTTTTAGGAAAGAACGGAGGCCCATCTTTATCAGTCTGGGCTTTTTGTTGCGTTTGAGATTGAGTTTGCGTTTGAGTAAAAGGCTTAACTCCCAGACTATTGCGGCCAATGGTTTTATAAGCGTTTGCAATAATCTTTGGTAAATCTCGTAGTTTGTCCACATCAGGGACAGCCTCCATGCGGTTGGCCAGTTGAAAGTTTCCTGCATCGCCCTTGACACTGGCAAGGATCGTATCAGCAACCACGTTGAACACCCCCACCAGTCTCATCCCCAGCTCCACAGCCGCTTTGGCTCTGTGTTCATCTTGAACAGGCTTAATCACAGATGGGAGTACAGTCATGGAGGGAGTGCCGAAACACTTCGAAAATAGTGCTGAAAACACCTTGCCCCAGGTGTTACAATCAGCTAACGCAGGAAGTAAGTCTTTAGGTAAACCAACAGTCAATATCCTGTGTTTCTCCACAGCAGAGGTATTTGGAAAAACAGCCTCTAGTTGTCCAAACTTTTGATCAAGCCAATAAGGCAACTAATCCTTATTCTGTGGACGCTTGCCCATTACTGAATTGACCATAACGGGACTGATGGTCACACCACCAGGTCCAGCAGGTTGCGCAGCACCGCCAGGTGGTCCCGCCTGGAAGTTGCGCGTTACGTACTCAATAACACCTCTATGTACACGTATCAAAGACGTATGCAATATGCAAAGGTCTGCTACTACAACAGTTATACAACAGATAAATAACGTGGGTGTGGGGTATACCCAGCCAAAATGAGCCACGTAGCCCAATCTATCGATAAAAGACCTAAACGGACCAGCGATACTGGGTGAGGAAGGGCGCCATTAAACCAAATTTGGTGTTGCCAAGCTGTGAGTAGAACCTCAAGAGCCCAATAAAGCGGATAAGCGTGAGGAAGGGCCGTGGCAGTGTATTCATGAAACAAATCATCTGTTCCATTCACCGCCGGAAAGATGACCCAAGAATAAAACCCCTCGAAGTGGTAAGCCGGATTAACTTCCACTACAAAGATAAGCTCAACACCCGCATCAGGTACTCCATATGGAGTCAAATACACCTTGAGCACGGCGCAGCTATGAGGCGGAATATCAGCCGCCATCACAAGAAACAAAGAAGAATAACCTAGAGCGCGGCACCGCAATAACGGGTCAACAATAAAGAGAAAAAAACTTTAAAAACTTCAAGCTTGAAAGAACCTATAAAACAACCTATAAAACATTATTATAGGAGGTTACACCATCACAGCTTTATCCGGAAACAGAAGTGAGGGTATTGTGGACAAGCACAAGCACTACTCAAGTGTCTTGCAGATAAGTACCAGACCAAATGTTGGCGGCGCCATGTTGCAGGGATTCTGCACATAGACAGAACTATGCGCAGGAAAACAGGACCTCAGTGTATAGGGGTGTACCAACCTACCACATTAGTGCCCAAAATCCCATACCAACTAGGTATAGTGTCTCATTTGTTCTCCTCCAAATATCACAACTATAGTGCTCTACAATACAGTATACGAGCCACTACCAGCAGCAATATGCATAAACTTAGCACAGTTAGCATTGTCACAATTCCATAGAATACAAAGGGAGAAGTCTTTCTGTAAAGACTGTGGAAAAAGGGCATTTAGGCTTAACCACCCTCCCCTTGACTAGAAGAATTTTATTTTACATAAAGGAAGATCTCTGGACTTTGACAGTAGACCCCATACCTTAAAGCCTGGATGTAAGGTTTACATCATAGGAACAGCGGAGCTCTTCTACATGGAACGGATTTCTCCAAGTGTGTTAAAACAACATGCAACAACATAATACCAAAGCATAAGTCTTCAGTACTGCAGCGGAGTGTAGCATGTTATGTCTAGGTGCTAGGGACAGGACAGAACAACAAGGGGCATTGTTTATCAACCTTGCATATAGTGTTAAGACTAAACTCCAGGAAAGGCAGAGAACGTGAAAGTCCTGGAAGTATATGCAGAAGAACTGGAAAGGTGAGTTCTCCCTCCTCCACTCCGGGAAGTAGTCATAGTATTGCTACTGAAACCTGGAAAGGACCCAATGCGCTGTAGTTCATATAGGCTGCTATCATTGTTAATCTTTGACACTAAAATACTTGCTAAGATGGTGGCAGCCCATCTCACAATACTAATGGGGCAGATTATATTGCCGGCACAGTCTGGGTTTTTCCCACATACATCTACCAGGCTGAATCCCTGGATGATTTTTGCAGTTCTCCATAGGATAGCAACCATCAGTCCTGACCGTGGCGGCGTTATAAGACACTGAAAAGGCCTTTGACTCATTGGAAGGCCCTTTTTACAAGCTGTGTTGTGAAAATTGGGTTTCCCGATGGGCTTCATATCACTCATCACATTATACACAACCAACTGCACACATCGGAGTCAACGGCACGATAACATAACAGTTTTCTTTTTCTTGAGGTACTCGGCAGGACTACCTACTGTTGCCGCTCCTTTTTAGGTCTCGTCTATTATATTCCGCAACGAATAAATAGACGAGAGTATTGGGGGCAAACCAAGGTCTAAACCATCGCGGATTTCGTCGAGTGCATGTGCTCATGCACGCGCTAGCCATTTGCTCCCACCTGCCTCCGAGAGCTTCACTTCAAAGGCATCCAGTCCCCCGCCCCCTGCTTCACACTTCACGGCCGCCAGGGCATGTCTTGCATTTCTCCTCCCCCCCCTCCCCACAGCAATGCTTCACACTTTTCAAGGCCGCCAGGCCGTATCTCGCATTTTTTTTTCTAGAGTTTACAGCTATCTCTATCTCGGAGCCACAGGAGCAGCTAAGGACATTCAGTAGCTTGCTTGCTGTGCACTAGCCTCAAAGGCAAACAACAGTAGGGGAGTGAAGTCTTCTCAGGCAATTAGACGGTGGGGATCGGCTCGCGGGCACGTCTATCACGTTATCTATTTCGTCAACCGTCCTTCTCCGCCTCACTGAGCAAAGTCTGTGCAACGGACCCTGCTTGCTGAGTGTGGAGAACGTGATGTTTTTGAAGCTTGAGATACTCGCGTGAGCACAGTGAGCTTTCGTCGCTACCTGACTATCTTAAAATAAAAATAATGTCGCTTCTGAGTCAGTGTAAAATACACAGGCCCAACCAACAAGTGTATCTCTGGTGCTCAGCGCCCAAGTAATGACATACGAGACGGCCCTGTTATCGCTCACTTTCTCCAGATCACTTTCTTGCATTCAGCAAAGAGCGCCCCAGAGCTTTCAGCAACAAGTCAGTATGTTGTGGCCCAGCGTGTGCTTTGCTGTGGCCCTGAGTGAGAAGCAGTAATGTTGGTACCTTATTTGAACGAGGGAACGATTGAATATATAGTGCCTTCTGCAGATTTCAATCTCTCTCGCAACTTTTGTTTAACACTTTGTGTGCAGTTGTTAACTTTTAATTATGTGTTGCTACTTTTAGAAATGAGTACATTTTGATGTGTTAAGTGGAATTATTTTGAGTATTATATATGTATTTGGCCAGGAACTCTGCCCGTAAAGTTTGCGACATAATATTGCTTCTTTCTTATCTTTGTAGCTGCACTCTTTGCCCCGGGGGAAGCCAGTGAAACCTCCCCACACAAACTGCACCGTGCATGGCTGATATTTAGAGAGCCACAGCGCATGTCTACTTACTGTTGCGTGTGTTTCCTTCCTAGAGAGAGAGCGCGCACATTGACATATTTTCGTTATGATCAAACACTAAGTGCACAGGTGATATAATGATTAGCTTGCTCTTAAAATACCGTTGTGAAAATATGTATATTGGTTCTAGGATGTTTATATGCGATATAGTGGACATGCACCAACTTCAGACCCTGTAGGGGCAAGAATACAAATATTTGCACAACTGTCGTAGGAAGTTTGCACCGATTTTTACACCAACTGAACAGTGCAAGAACGACACTCGTCGACCAGCCGGTGCGTAAAAGCGTTTTGTTCCGACAATGGATGCAGGCGTTTTTTTGAAGTGGCGAACCCGTGCCAATTCGTTAGTGCTCCCACTGGTCAGTGCAAATTGCGGTACATCATTTACTCGATACTGGAGCATTTATTCAACACGCATAACCATTTACTCTTTTTTGCCACTTGTTAATGTATCCGAAATGTATTTAGCGCTCTAACGCGTCGCTTTGCAGCTACATCTTAAGAACTCTTTGGATCTTTGTCAAAACACTTCAATGAGCCAATGAGCATATCTGACTCGGGAGCAGTGCTTGAAATAGAGAAATAGAAGTGCAGGTACTCTGAACCAGAGTACCTGCTTGTTTCTGAGAAGCGCCGGTACTCTCCAAATAAACTCTGTACCGGGCAGTACCCGCCCATTTAAAGCACTGCTCATGAGAATTATCCAACTGCTCGTATGACATGCTGAATAAGAAACATTTGTGATGTAATCTGGTAGATAGTTTGTATTTTATTAATTGAGGTGATAATAACATTCACTGAGTTGGTACTAGCTGTTCTTACAGACCTAGACTCGCTGATTAAAGTTATTGTCGAGAAGTGGCCAACACACACTACACACAATACCACTCAGTGCCACATAATCATATGCTACATAATTAGTCTGCACTCCATGCAACATACACTCTAAACAATACCACTCAGTGCCACATAATTACACGCCACAAATTACACTCTACTGAATACAACATACACTCCAGACAATACCACTCAGTGCCCCATAATTATATGCTACATAATTACAATGCGCTCAACGCAACATACACTCCAAATAGCACTCAGTGCCACATAATTACACGCCACATAATTACACTGAACTCAATGCAACATACTCGCCAAATACCACTCAGTGCCACATTATTACACGCCACATAATTACACTGCACTCAATGCAACATACACTCCAAATACCACACAGTGACACATAGTTACATGCCACATAATTACACTCTACTGAATGCAACACACACTCCGCACAATGCCACCCAGTGCCACATCAGTATATGTTACATAATTACACTGCACTCAATGCAACATACACTCCAAATACCAGTCAGTGCCACATATTTATACACCACACAATTACACTGTATTGAATACAACATACACTCCACACAGTACCACTCAGTGCCACATAATTGTATACTACATAATTACACTGCGCTCAATGCAACATACACTCCAAATGCCACTCTGTGCCACATAATTGCACACCACATAATTACACCCTACTGAATGCAACACACACTCCACACAATACCACTCAGTGCCTCTTAATTATATGCTACATAATTACAATGCAACATACACTCCAAATACCACTCTGTGCCACATAATTACATGCCACACAATTACACTCTACTGAATACAACATACACTCCTAATAATACCCCTCAGTGCCGCATAATTATAAGCTACATAATTACACTGCGCTCAACGCAACATACACTGCAAATACCACTCAGTGCCACATAATTATAATTACACGCCACACAATTACACTCTACTGAATACAACATACACTCCTCATAATACCCCTCAGTGCCACATAATTATATGCTACATAATTACACTGCGCTCAAAGCAAAATACACTGCAAATACCACTAAGTGCCACATAATTACACGCCAAATAATAACTCTATCGCCCTCACTCTATCGCCCTCACTCTATCAATCTATCTATCATCCCTCACTCTATTAATCTATCTATCACCCTCACTCTATCGCCCTCTATCTATCTATCTATCTATCGCCCCCTCACTCTATCGCCCTCACTCTATCGGTCTATCTATCGCACTCACTTTATCTATCGCCATCACTCTATCTATCTATCTATCGCCCTCACTTTATCTATCTTTCTATCGCCCGCCCTCTATCTATCGCCCGCCCTCTATCAATCGCCCTCACTCACTCTATCTATCGCATCACCACAGCATCACTCAGGGGCACCACAGCATCACTCAGGGGCACCACAGCATCACTATGTGCTACCATAACATCAATCTATGCAACCATTAAACAACAACTGGTTCAAATATGTTCTATCAATGTTTCAAGCTTTATTACAAATGTCACAAAAAGATGTTAATATTTCACTTCTGTTCTTGGATTTTCATCACAATAAAAAAATTTGGAGTCGCAGAAAAAAACTGAATCAATCGCTTACTTTCGTGACAGTATTGTGTTTATTCCAACAATCCATTGGGGGATCAAAAACAAAAATTCACAACAATTGATATAATTTACTACCCTCAAATGGTTTCCTTCTGAACTGCTTGAAAAATGTAAACTTAGTACTTTTAAAAGCATAGCATTGCTAGGAACTACCAGTCCCAGAATCCCAACCATTTGCGGGATAGACCATGTGATCATATGGGTGTAACCCTTAACGTTGTGTTGTCCTTAAAACTTGTTAGCACTGAGCACTAAACTGACCGTGATCAAGACAGCGGACGCTGTCGAAACGCGTTGGTTGTTTTTGTTTTTGATCCCCCAATGGATTGATGGAATAAACACAATACTGTCACGAAAGTAAGCGATTGATCCGTTTTTTTCTGCGACTCCAAAACCTCCCCAGGACTGGGGAAATCTGTTGTAATTGTCAGCGGTTGGCTCAACCGCAGGAGTAACGCGACCAAGGAAAAGCAGCGCCTAACGGGAGAGGAAGGGAGCCAAGTGGTAGATATAAATATATATATATATATATATATATATTCACTTAAAAAACCATAGGTTTCAGGCCTTATATAGTTAGGAATTAGCATTTAAAAAACCATTGAAATTGCTCCTATATAGTTAGTTGTACTAACGATATTTCGCGCACCCGCAATCCACTGCTGATGATGTCACATATTACATCATTCATGACCTGGTCAGTGACATCACTGATGACATCACTGATGACATCATCCAGTGACTGTGTGTTCCTGTAAAGTTTAAATATGTTTTTCATATTGAAGAATGAGTGGATGTATAAGTGTCTGGATAAAGGATTTAGTAGGTGCGTGACTGACTGTATGAGTGAGTGATTAAATGTGTCTTACTAAATGCATGGGTTAGTGACTAAACTGTCTGAATGTGTGCATCAGTATGTCTGTTATGTGTATGCTTGGTTGCCCAAGTATTTGAATGGGAGTCTGAGTGTGTGTGTGGGTGGCTGGGAGGTGTGTGACTCTGTGCATAGATGTGTGAGCAGTTGATTCACTAGGTGTATGAGTTCAAGAGTGCATGTTGAAACAGCTATATGGGCGGTTGACTGTGTGCATGGGTGTGTTGGTGAGTGAATGGATATCTCAGTGCTACATGTCCAAGTAAGTACATATGTAAAACACAGTGCATGTGAGAGTTGGCATATATAAATGACTATACATGAGAGCCAGTGAATGTGCAAGTGGCTGTATGGATCATTGTGTACTTGTATCAATGATTGTATGTGTTAGTATATGTTTGAATAAGTAAGGTGTTGTGTGTATAACTGTATAGTTGAGGAAATGGAAGGTTGATTGATTCTTTGCATGACTGACTAGGTGTGTGAGTAACTCCATGGATGAGTGGCAGTGTGTGAGTGTCTGTATAGGTGTATGAGTGCATATGATAGTGTTGTATTGATGAGTGACTGTATGTATGAGTGATTCTATGGCTGAATGAGTGAATGTGTGTGTAGACCTAGGAATCAGCGAGTGCGTATGTAGTAACTGGTATTGGTGTGTCAATGGTTTCAAGAATGGTAGTCTGTATTTAACAGTGGGTGTATCAAAGGTTATATTAGAGTGTGTGGAGGTGCATCATATTATCACATGAATGATATCATCAGTGATGTGATCAGTGATGTCAAAAGTGATGTCATCAGTGATGTCATTTGAGATGTCATCAGTGATGTCATCAGTGATGTCACTGACCATGTCATGAATGATGTAATATGTGACATCATCAGCAGTGGATTGCGGGTGCGCGAAATATAGTTAGTACAACTAACTATATAGGAGCAATTTCAATCGTTTTTTAAATGCTAATGCCTGAAACCTATGGTTTTTTAAGTGAATTTGCAAGGTTTTTAAAATGCTAATTCCTAACTATATAAGGCCTGAAACCTATGGTTTTTTAAGTGAATTTGCAAGGTTTTTTAAATGCTAATTCCTAACTATATAAGGCTTGAAGCCTATGGTTTTTTCAGTAAATTTGCATGTTTTTTAAATGCTAATTCCTAACTATATCAGGCGTGAAACCTATATTTTTTTTCAATAAATTTCAAAGGTTTTGTAAATGCTAATTCTATTAGCGGATACCGTTTATATATGTTATTATCCTTCTGGGACCACCTGAGCAGCCATCTTGTTTCTCAGGAGGCACAAGAGAGCACAAAACAAGAGTGGAAAACGCGAAAGGGGGCAGGGTTGAGACCCCCTGACCCCCTAGCCCTTCACAGGGGGTCCCAGAAGGACCATCAAGTGCAAAAAAATTTTATTTATTTTTTTAAATCGTGGAGTACGCGTACGGTGCACGTACCCCGCGATTTTTTCGAATTTGTTTTTTTTTCCTTTAGCCCTTGGGGGTCCTTTTGGGACCCCCGGAGAAGGGATAGAGGGTTGGGGGGTCTCTACCCTGCCCCCTTTTCGTGTTTTCCACTCTTGTTTTGGGCTCTCTTGTGCCTCAGTTCTCCTGAAAAACAAGATGGTGGCCAACACTTCCTGGTTTGGACAGTTTGGAATGTTGACAGTCGACTGCCAGCCAGAACGTAAGGGTACGCGTACGGTGCGCGTACGGTGAGCGCATATAAATATATAATTTGTTCAAATTCAATTTTCTCAACAACTACTGTAGGGATTTTCACCAAATATAGAAAAGGCACTACTGCATACCTGTCCCTACCATTTTGCCAAGTTTGGTGTAATTCCGTTCAGCCGTTCGGGCTGTAGCCGTGTCTAAAGGTCCCTATGGAAATTAACATGGGGAAAACACATTTTGGGACCCCCCTTTCGGCCCCCGCTTGACGAATCCCCCCGAAACTTTCAGGGAAGGAGCGGAGCGGAGCTGGCCGAAATTCTGAAAAATTACAATCAGATTCCTCAATCGGCGCCAAAGTTATTCCTAATAGAATGTTGAGCGCATGTAGATATATAATTTGCTCAAATTCAATTTCTCATCAACTACTGCAGGGATTTTCACCAAATATAGAAAAGGCACTACTGCATACCTGTCCCTACCATTTTGCCAAGTTTGGTGTAATTCCGTTCAGCCGTTCGGGCTGTAGCCGTGTCTAAAGGTCCCATAAAAAATGCCATTTGAAAAATGTCAAATTCAATTTTCTCAAGAACTACTGGAGGGATTTTCACCAAACATACAAAAGGCACTGCTGCATACCAGTCCCTACCATTTTGCCAAATCTGGTGTAATTCCGTTCAGCCGTTCGAGCTGTAGCCTTGTCAGAATGTCCCTATGGAAATTAACATGGGGAAAACACGCTTTGGGACCCCCCTTTTTTCTCGGCCCCCGCTTGACGAATCCCCCCGACTTTCAGGGAAGGAGCGCAGCGAGGCAAATTTAAGGAAAATTACAGGCAGATCCCTCAATCGGTGCCAAAGTTATTCCCAATAGAATGTTCAGAATTTCCTATAGTAACTAGGTCCTAACTATATATACCTACTGGCTATCGCCAGTAGGTTATTTATATATATATTCACTGAAAAAAACCATAGGTTTCACACCAGTTATAGTTAGCTGGAAATTTTACTGACATAAAACCATTGAAATTCACACGTTATAGTTAGTTGGACTCACTATAACTTGCGCGCCTGCAATGCACTGCTGATGACGTCACATATTACATCACTCATGACATGGTCAGTGACAACACTCATGACATCACTGATGACACCATCCAGTGAATGTGTGTCTTTCTGAAAAATTTCCAGGTAACTATAACTGGTGTGAAACCTATGGTTTTTTCAGTGAATTTAATAGGTTTTTTAAATGCTAATTCCTAACTATAACTGGTGTGAAACCTATGTTTTTTTCAGTGAATTTCAAAGTTTTTTTTAATGCTAATTCCTAACTAAAAGTCTCACTTTATAAGTAAGACTGTTAGTGCTCTAGTTGTTCTTTAGAACACTCTGGTACATACTATCATTGGGCTATAGTTGCGCTACATCTGGCTGATATTTGGGCTACATTTGTATTTTTTTGTCTCTGGTGGCCATCTTTGGGCTACATTGGGCTACATTGGGCTACATTTGGGCTCTAACATATATATAGCCCAATGTAGCCCAATATATATTTTTTAAAAGTTAATTTTCTTAAAAACAACTGGAGCATATATCTTGAGACATAGCAAACGCAAATCGGGCTACCAGTCCTTACAATTTTTCAAATTTTTATTTTTTGTATTTTTTTTTATTTTTTTGCCCTGGAGCGCTCCCGGTGCGCGCCCCGGTGAGCGCCCCGGAAAGCGTAGTATTTTGAAGCGTCCCATTAGCGCCAATGTCGCGATCGAAAACAACATCGTGACGTGTCGCGTAAGCGTGACGTATCGCGTAGCCGCGCAATGTGTCTTATGCGCGCTGCGTAAACGCACCCGGAAGCGCTCCGCGGCACGGCCCGGAGCGCGTAACGTAAGCGCGCCGGAGCGCGTAACGTAAGCGCATCGGGTCATGTGACTTGAAAATAACACTTTTCATTGGTTCCTAATATTTTTTTTTCCAAATGAGGAAAGCCCCCACCTTCTTTCCTCATTCTTACTTTCTTCTTTGAGAGAGCAAGAGCTATTTCTTTATGAGAGACCAATAATGGCTACTCTACTTGCTGCTGCTCCAACACCACCACCACCACCACCACCACCACCACCACCACCAAAAGGACCACCACCACCTCTGCTTTTTAGTGGTGAGCAGGACGAAGAGGAGGAAGAGGAGCAGGAGGAGCAGGAGAGACAGTTCCTACCAGAGGAACCCCACCCATCTCGTGTAAAGGAGCACTACATTTGGCAATTCTTAAAGTTTCCTGCAGGACTGAAGAAAGTTAATGCCCCTAAAGTAACATGTCTAATTTGCAAGAACATCCTTTCACGTGGCAATCCTGCTAAAAAATATAGTTTTGGCAACCACACCATGATTCGCCACATGGAGAGGTGGCACCCAAATAATTTGGCCCAAGCACAGGTGAGAGCTATGGCTGAAAACCCACAGACCCCTCAGCCTAGCACCTCAAGTGCGGAATCATCTTTTGCAGCACCTGAAGGGTGTCAAATGGTGCCCAACATCCAAAGCAAATTCTCAAACTTCAAAATAGTTTGTATTTATTGTGGGGCTACTATTACTTATGGTGAAAAAAGTATCACCTTAATTAACAGAGCAGAAGAAAACCACAAGTGCTCTCACAAACGAAAGCAATGATTCTTTATTGTTTTTTTTTTGCTCCTGTTGAGCCATTTTCAAATCCTTCTGTTTTTTTCGAAGTACTAAAAAAAAATATATATATATAAAATTGTTTTGAAAAACCAAAAATAGTAAAAAAATGTTCACAAAAACAATTAAAAAAAAAGTTCTTTTCAGAACTACCTCCCATTTATATAAAATGACTTAAAATTTTAAACTCTGCCATTCTCTTTTCTCCCCGGTGCGCTCCCCGGTGGGCGTACCGGGCGCCCCCCCCCCCGTGAAAATCCCCCCAAAAAATTATTATTATTGACCAGCGGGACCCTTTTATAGCCCCCACATCAAACCTAGGGGGTCAGGGGGGGTCTACCCTGCCCCCTTATGGTCATTTCCCCCTTTGTTTTGGCCACCTCTTGTGTCTCGATCCTACCGAGACACAAGATTACAGCCGCTCCGGACTGTTTCGAATGTTTACAGACACCCAAGAACCAATCCGCTTTCTGCGCGCAAGTCGCGTGGCGCGCCCGGAGCGCTCCCCGGAGCGCGTACCGGGGCGCTGCCATAGATATATATATTTTTTTTAACCTAAATTACTCAAAATCCACTGAAGCACATATCTTGAGACATAGCAAAGGCACATCGGGCTACCAGTCCCTACAATTTTGCCAAGTTTGGTGGAAATCCATTCAGCCGTTCGGGCTAAAAGTGAGGTTGACCGCCCTATGGAAATTAACATAGGGAAAACACGTTTTGGGACCCCCCTTTTATCTCGGCCCCTGCTTGACAAATCCCCCCCAAACTTTCAGGGAAGGACCAGGGCGCCGCGAGGCCATTTTGAGGACATTTTCAGGCAGATTCGTCAACCGGCGCCAAAGTTATTCCAAATAGAATTTTGAGATTTAACATTGAAAAAAATCCTAACTATAACTACCTACTGGCGACCGCCAGTAGGTAATATATATATATATATATATACTTTCCACGAGTTGCCTCCAACAGAGATTGCCACACCCGGTAAGTTTGAAGTCCTTTTATTCAGAGAGGCAACACAGCATCATAACCAGCTTCTCGAAGCACCAAGTTCATAGCCAGACGCGTTTCGGGCATTCCATCGCCCTTGTTCACTGGCAGGAGAAGAGAGCAGTTTGAGGAAAATCACGCGCAACTCGTGGAAAGTGTATATACGGCTGGCCTGGCCGTGAGAAAGCCCCCCTGCTGCAAAGAGCGGGTCTGCAACGTCAAGAAGCAAGGACGCTGTAAGAGCGGTAAGCCGATCAGAGCTGGTAGATTGACACAGCTCGCAACTCAGACTGCTCCAAGCATGCCCACTGGGGTGTGAAATTGCTATTTTGGGAGGGAGAGCGGAGCCCACTGGGGCATGTATAGACTTTGGGGAAACCACAACTACCAGGACACACCTGCGCATACGCCCATTATGGGCGGGACATTTTAAATGCGCGTGATTTTCCTCAAACTGCTCTCTTCTCCTGCCAGTGAACAAGGGCGATGGAATGCCCGAAACGCGTCTGGCTATGAACTTGGTGCTTCGAGAAGCTGGTTATGATGCTGTGTTGCCTCTCTGAATAAAAGGACTTCAAACTTACCGGGTGTGGCAATCTCTGTTGGAGGCAACTCGTGGAAAGTGTATATACGGCTGGCCTGGCCGTGAGAAAGCCCCCCTGCTGCAAAGAGCGGGTCTGCAACGTCAAGAAGCAAGGACGCTGTAAGAGCGGTAAGCCGATCAGAGCTGGTAGATTGACACAGCTCGCAACTCAGACTGCTCCAAGCATGCCCACTGGGGTGTGAAATTGCTATTTTGGGAGGGAGAGCGGAGCCCACTGGGGCATGTATAGACTTTGGGGAAACCACAACTACCAGGACACACCTGCGCACACGCCCATTATGGGCGGGACATTTTAAATGCGCGTGATTTTCCTCAAACTGCTCTCTTCTCCTGCCAGTGAACAAGGGCGATGGAATGCCCGAAACGCGTCTGGCTATGAACTTGGTGCTTCGAGAAGCTGGTTATGATGCTGTGTTGCCTCTCTGAATAAAAGGACTTCAAACTTACCGGGTGTGGCAATCTCTGTTGGAGGCAACTCGTGGAAAGTATATATATATATATATATATATATATATATATATATATATATATATATATATATATATATATATATATATATATATATATATATATATATATATATATATATATATATATATATATATATATATATATATATATATATATATATATATATATATATATCCAAGCTCACTGCTCCAAATTACGGAGGCACTCTCGCAGCGGGTGCAGGTCAAGGCGCGTCAGAGCTTCGCGCTGGAAACATACAAGCTCACTCCCTCCCGGTCCCGGGTGAAAAATAACGACAGCACTCGTGGGGATTTCGTTATTGGCAGCTTTACTCGCACAACAGACGCGTTTCGGAAGCAACGCTCCCTTCCTCAATGTTTACATCGAAATTTCACGGGGTTGATCGTGCTGCCTATGTATCTAAGCCCACAAGGGCAGAGGAGGCAATAAACTGCAAATGGGGAAGAACAGGTAAGAAATTGATTGATCTTCCTCTTCTTTTTACAGCCCACCAGTTCGTAAGAAAAAACCCTTTTACTATTGGCACAGGCCTTACAACGGCCACAAGGGAAAAACCACTGCATTTAGGAGAGGGTCATTTGCCGATCCACGGCACAATTGTGTTGCTAAACTACACGTTAAGAAATATGAGTAGTTTGTATATTTTGTTTGATACTCACTAAACTAATGTGTTTTATTTTCATTTATGCTAATACAGTGATTTTATGTACTAGCAAAATGGCGCTTCTGCGTCAGTCCTCTCTCTATACCAACCAACATGTGTTGTTTGTAATGTTGAAATAAAAATGGCGCCAGTACGCGCATTTCGATGTAAACATTGAGGAAGGGAGCGTTGCTTCCGAAACGCGTCTGTTGTGCGAGTAAAGCTGCCAATAACGAAATCCCCACGAGTGCTGTCGTTATTTTTCACCCGGGACCGGGAGGGAGTGAGCTTGTATATATATATATATATATATATATATATATATATATAAAATAAAAATAAAACACCTCCTTGATCAATTCATCGAGTTCCGTTTCATTCTTCCCAACAATAAGAACGTCATCTTTAAAGATTAAGACATTCACAAGCCCCTCAAAAAATATGTGATCACTCTCTGAAACACCGCAAGGCTAATACCAGCCCAAAAGGCATCCTTCGATATAGAACGTGTCACTAACAACGTAAGGTGTTTTCAGTCTTCATGTAAATCAAGCTGATGCTACGTGGCAGACATGTCAATTACACTAAATACAGATCCTCCTCCCATGGCAGTTAGCATTCCTGATATTTGGGAGGGGTATGCCGGGCCGCCCATATATTTAAGTCTAGAAGATCTATGCATAGTCAAATCTTTCCATCCTCCTTTGGTGCCACCACCATTGGTGCTAGCCATTCTGAAGATTCAATGGCTCAATTATTTTTTGTTTGAGCAACATGTCTAACTCCTTCTGCAAAGGTTCGCTCATCAGATGTGGAATGTTTCTAACTTTATTGACTACTGGAGCAGCTTTGCTCTTCAATATTATTCCCAGAGAAAAACCTCTTAGTTTACCTAACTCTTCTGCGAATACCTACAGATGTCTTTTTATTATTCATTCACCATATGATTCTGTTTCTTTGGCAGGTGGCTTGACATCTACTACGAAGTCATAGGTTTTTTCGGTATTTGGATTTAAGACTATTCTCAAGTCCTTCCGATTCCGCCAACCTAATAAGTTAGAACCATAGTACACAATCATATACTGCTAAATCTTCGAATCTGATAGTCATCCACATTTTTCCTAGAATCTCAATCCTCTTCCCCCATTCCCCACAATTCTTATATCCAGCTCTTTCCATTTAGTGTCTGCTTTCCCCCTTTCTGATAATAAATATCTTTAGACAACAAAGTGTAGAGGCTAGCTGAATTTACTAACATTCTTATCAATTGATTATCAAGATAAAGGTCACAGTGGGGTTTCTCCTGTATGTCTGTGCTTTCCTCTGTGAGATAGGAGTTGCTACCCCTGTTCATCTTAGTCACTACTATTTCCTATATATAAGTTCACAAACATTGTCAAATTCTATCATTTCTGCTGTCTGGTTCTTTGCTCTACAAATCTTAGCAAAATGTCCTCTTTTCCATCTGTTGCAGCATTAGGCATTTCTTGTTGCACACTTTGTTTTACACCCAATGTGGCAGGTGCCCCACAGCAATAACATTTTATCTCAATAGATACTGCTCATTTGATTTGCATTTCCTCATAAAAAATTGTACTTACGTCTTCCAAAGGTGAGTTAATTTCTGACTCCTTAGACATCTTATATACTTTCACCAATTCATTTACATCATCTTTACAAGATGCATCCATCTCTTTCAGTCACTTAGATGTATGCTCTAACTCTTTGGCAATTTGAATAGCCTCCTATAGTGTGTGATTCTCAGTCAACAGTTTTTCCTTCACTCTCTTGTCATTGGTACACCTGACAATCTGATCCCTTATAAGAGAATCACAAATTCATGGCAGAATTGACACTTTTCTTGGCTGCACAGTGTGAGCTCAATCCCTCTATTAGTAGTTCTTGTTTATGTTGAATTACTGTGAAATGTGTGTCAAGGACATATTAAGGCGATCGTGCTCACACGACCAGTGTAAATGCAGACAGCAGAGAGTGAAAGACAATACACCACGTCATCCAAAGATTTATTCACAAAGCGCTACAACATGCACGGTAATCCAGGCAGCTTCTGTTTAACAGAGAGGCAACGCGCGAAAGGAATCGTGCTGCTCGTACTGCAGAGCATGCCACCCACTTTAATCCAGTAGATGGTGTTCACTCGTGCAGCAGTGATCACGTTACTCGCCAGCAGTGCCGGCCAAGTGCTTCAATCTAGGCAGCTGTTTTTCACTCGCATGCAGCGCTTTAAAGATTAACACAACTTTATTATCTTTTAAAAATCTTACTGAGGCAACACACACTGTTAACTTCCCTTGTTAATAATAATAGCACCAATGTCTACTACAGTTAACTCAAGAGCACTTAGGAAACCAATAAATCATTAGTCCGTTCTTGTACAGCAAGTAAAGCAGTATTGCTATTTGGAATGAAGCAATACTGTGGTGTTTCCTTTTATGCTATTTTGGCACAGAAAGTGATGAGAGACACTGTTTGAGTTTCAATGTAATGATGAGGCACAGCGCACTTTATCAAGGGCAGAAATAATGAAGATGCTGGTCTTCTTTAAAATCTTTTATTTCCGATTGTGGAGGAACTTCACTGTCTGTCCCTGTACAAACTGTCAGTTTGTAGCCAGTTTAGGTAAGGATGCACCATAAACATGAAAATTGAGAACAATCAATTTTTCTATCAAGTTGAGTTCAGCTTCTTTCAGCTCTCCCTGGGTATTGACGCTTTTCATTTCATAACACATTAACCAATTACATTCTACATTCCATTTCAATATTACATAGTTAACATTCTATACACTCTACAATAAGTTAATGAGACAACTTACCCAACTCCTCATTTATGTGGTAATTCGTAGTGGCAAAAGGGAATTTCTTCTGTTCTGCAAGTGACCTTGCCTGGCTCTGAGAAAATGAAAAGTGAGTAAAGTGAAATTGCCTCAAAATAATGTAAGAAAACCACTGGCGAATTCAGTTCCAGGCAAATAGACAATGAGGGCAGACATAGGGCTTTGCGTCAAAGCAAACAGTCCATTTAAATACAATAATCTTATTCACAGAAATTCAGATTAGCTGCCACACAGAAATGTACCTAAATGTTCAAGCCAGAGTGGAAGAGTGACAGGTTCATCATCAAGCATGCTGATGCAGGGAGATTTTGAAAATTATAATGCACCACACATTTTTAGGAGGAGAACACAAAGGTTGAAATTTTACATTATACAAAACACGATACACAGGGATACATGAAACAGAGGCTAGTGTAGTCGAAGCATCGTAGAAGTGAGATGAATAAAATGCATGTAGAATAATATTATGTACTAATGAAACTTGTTTAAAATGGAAATGTGTGCTTAAATAGAGCGGTTTAGTAAAATGGTGCCTATTGCTAATATGATTCAATTAGAAAAATCAATGCTCAATGTGTTGGAAATAAAATACAAATCTGATATTTCACAGGCTATTAGAGATGCTACAGAATATGAAAACATTCAAACAAGATAAAAAATTTGTATTTTGAAAACTGCATGAGATTAATGTGAAAAATGTGTGTAAGTATGCAATTTTCATCTGATTGCTGTGTTGCAGAGGATGGGCTTTCCTAAACGGTTCATCCAATGGGTGACGTTAATCTACACCAATCCATATGCTAGGGTGCGTATAAATGGGTATGTTTCTAGCATTTTTGCAATTGAGCGAGGCACCAGACAAGGGTGCCCACTATCACCCTTGCTGTTCGCTCTTGCACTCTAGCCCTTAGCTTGCATAATTAGACAAAACTTCAAAGCATCGGCCCTCCGTTTTACTTCAAGACCTCTTCACATATCTCTATATGCGGACGATATGCTCTTATATGTCCGCGACCCAGATACACATTTAAATGAACTACTGAGAGAATATATCAAATTTGGAGGACATTCGGGGCTAGCAATAAACTGGACTAAGTCTTCAATTATCCCACGCACGGACACGACGACCCCGTTTGCGACGGAATACCTGTTAGAATGGCAAAGCGAACCCATACGCTACTTAGGGGTGATGTATCACAGAGACCCGGTGGAGGTAATTAGATCAAACTATGGTGCAGTAATTCCCAAACTGGAGGATAAGGTACAAAGATGGATTCAATTACCATTGTCCCTTGCAGATCGCATTGCGATTGTCAAAATGAACATACTGCCTAAGCTGCTGTAACTTTTTAACAATATCCCCATTACGCCCCCTGCAGAAGTATTTCGCCGTATAAAAACGTTGGTGTTGAAACTCATATGGGCAGGCAAACAAGCCTGTATCGACCTCCAGACGCTTAGTCTTCCCTATGCGCGCGGGGGTTTTGGAGTACCAGATTTTCTGCTGTATTTCTTATGCGCACAGGCGCAATATGCTGTCTATTGGTACCACGAAATACCATATCTCACCCATACCGCCATCGAAAGGGATGACGCTGCACCAGTCCCACTGACAGCAGTTATATCTCACACTAGACAACCACTGCATGCACGAGACATCAACTCAGTAGATGTGACGGTTAGAGCCTGGCAAAAACTAGCTCAATTAGCACATAAGACACCGCTATATGCACCCGCAATGCCACTGCATCACCATCAGGCACTATCAGTAACTGGGGAGAAAGTGGGCATGACGTTGCTGCAGAGGGCAGGAATCGACAAAATGGGATATCTATTTAACAAGGGCGAATTTCTGGAAGCTGCAGACCTTACATATATTCAGAACAAATCACCTATGTTTCACTTCACATATCACAGATTGAAAAGTGCTTTAATAGAATTATACCCTTCATTCCCTACTGAGCCTGACAGCCTGAACACACTGCAAATGGTTATTACAACAGCAGACACAGCCCACTTGGTATCCAGACTATACTCCAAGGCGCAGGAGGAAATACCACAAGACACGGGGAAAGCCAAAACACGATGGGACAGGGTATTACTAGAACAACATACAGACCAAGAATGGGCACAAGCATGCGCACTAACGCAGATCCTTACCCCGAATGGTAACCTTAGTTATTCATTATAAATTCCTCCACCAAGCATATTATACACCCGCACGGATGAGCAAATTTGGTGGTCAAATGGAAGATAGATGCAGGAGATGCGGTATAGATGGCGCAGATTTTTCTCACTTAGCACGGAGCTGCATAAAAGTACAGGACTATTGGGTAGAAGTAAGCAGAACCCTCTCCGTTATGCTGGGTACTGAAGTGGACTGCACGATACAGGTTTGCCTATTGGGGCTAATACCACACCTTAAATCCACTAGACGAAAGTTCTGTGCGGTTTCGCTACTATTGGCCAAAAGGCATGTTGCACAATGCTGGCACAGTAGAAAAGTGCCTAGGTTGACCAGATGGTTGCAAGATATGTCCAGCTGCAGAGATAAGCTTATAACGTATGAGGAAGATTTGCCAGCGAAATCCAGACCTAAAGACTTTTGGTGCTATCTAACAGATTATTTGCTCACATTGAATGATGAAGATGTGGGGGGATCGTAAGGCCTGATTATCTGATTGATATCTATTCTTGTGTGGATACGATGCCTGATGGGTTCCGCTGTAACACGAAACTGTTAGTATTTCTCAATCCACACGGATTGTAGACAAAGATGTAGGGATTGCAACGCGTATTATGGTTAGGTCTCTAAGTTTCAGGCTATGGTTAGTTTATTTAATTTAAGATAAAAAAAGTGTAAAACGCAAGACTACTATTGTAATATTGTCATATAAGCGGTGACGTCATCGACGACGCAAACGACCAACGTCAACATTCATATAGAAAAGTATATTAATCCTGAGTCAAGACTGTGTTGATTTGTGGCCGGCCCCAGGGTTGTAGGCAATGATGCTGTACTTTTGTTAAAGATCAATAAAGGTTTTGCAAAAAAAAAAAAAAGTATGCCATTTTCATATTAGAAATTTCATATAATACTCATGATAGTCTATACATTTTGTATGTGAATTAATTTAAATGCATTTCAAGTAAGGTAGAGTTGAAGCTTTTTCATTTTACCATGCAATGCTAACTTTAAGGACTTTCTATCTTATTCTGAGATGCTTTTTCACTGGTATTGAACTTTCCCCTGTTTTAATACAATGGAGCATTCTTTACAAGTGTTCTGTACACTACTATTTCATGACATATTTTCATTACTATTGGAATGGTCATAGTGAAATGTGTCTATGGGAATAGAATTTTAACTCTGACTGTAAACTGCAACTTTGTATTTCTTTTAGCAACGTTAGGCCTATGTGGACTTTCAGAGTTTTGTTTCGCATGACAGGCATGGGAAACCAGCTCGATGTTTCAATAATGGTAAGTGACATGATGTGATCATAGCTTTTTGATTGTCTTTCGATGGTAGTGTGATGCTATGCCACTAGGACTTTAACAAAGAACTTATAAAAGAGGAACCCCAAAGGAGTGGCAACGCAGACATCGCAGAGCCAGCAGATGCTGATTTCATTTGCTTTACGCAGGCTTCTTTCATTTTTACAGACTTTCCTTTTGAGATGCCTTTTGCAGCATGCTAGGTTGCATTACGGACTTAAACAGATTTGGATGTTATTTGGTTTTTTGAACTTTGAACTAACTTTGGACTCCTAGTTTATGCTACTGTCAGTGGCATATAGACTGAATTTATCCCACATTTTCCTTAAGCTTTATGCTAATGGACTCCACCTTAATGGACTTTAATTGAATCCTTCCATCCCTTAGAAATGATAGAGGGGGAGAAAGGAATAAGGGGGAAAAAAAAGGAAAAAAAATGATACGCATAGTCACAATTAATGTATGTGGACTAAACGATGCAAGAAAAAGAAGGGAATTGAAAGAATATTTTAAAACACTGCAAGCTGATTTAATTTGTGTTCAGGAGACACATATAGAGATTTCTCAGAAAACTTTACTGGAACAATTGGGATATAAAGTACTGACAAGCACGACTCAGGGAACGAGAACACGGGGGGTTGCAATATTAGCTCGGGAAAATAGGACTGCATTAAAAAAACAACAGGTAGATAGACACGGGCGGTGGGTCTTAACGGAGTGCCAAATTCAAAGTGTTTATTTTACTTTATGTTCTATTTATGCACCAACAGATGATGACCCAGAAACCCTAATCCATATAAATTCTCAATTATCCAACTGGCCTCTCCCCCATCATACTATGTGGCGATTTAAATATAAATGGCCTTAATGAGCTGTGGAAAGATGATCCTGCAAGGTTTATTAGTAAAAAGAAAAAAACACACAGAGCTCTGATACAACTCATACAGGATAATGGGTTGATCGATACTTGGGAACATACTAATGGAGGGGGAGGCAGCACATACTATTCTGCCCCCCATAAAACTCTAGCTCGGTTAGATTATTTTTTGATCCCTCCCTCGTTGATACCGATGGTGAAAGTTGAAAAAAATGCCCAGATTGATGTCGGATCACAACCCGCTCTCCATGGAGATCTCTATACCATACTTTCAGAAAAATATAACTAGCTGGACTTTTGAGAGAGAACTGTTACAGGACACAAATTATATTACCCACATGGAAATTTGGTTAAAAGAATTCCTGGAAAACAATAGAGGTACAGCGTCGTCCCAAATAGTATGGGATGCTATAAAGGCAGGTATTAGGGGGAAACGCTAAGCTACTCTCTTAGATGAAGCAAGCAGGAAAAAGAAGATCTTGAGAAAAAGATAAGCTTAGTAGCAAAGCTAGAGGAAGAATTGATAAGAAATATAAGAGAGAAAGAGGAGGTGACAAAAGTAACGCAAAAATTGGCAATGGCTAAAGCAACAGTGGGGGAAGCATATGCCGCAAAATCAGCTGGCAAATATCTAGCAAGGATGGAAGAGCAACATGAATACAGCGAACAGGTAGGACGAATCCTAGCGATCAGAACCCGGCAGGCGGCTACTCAGGGACAGATAACAGAAATGACTACCGAGGCAGGGGTAATAGTAAAAACACAAAAGGAAATTTGCTCTGTCTTCCAGAAGTTTTATAAGAAATTATATAGTCAGGATAATGGGGAAGCAGATACAGCAGAAATTGAGAAATATTTAGAGTCTGTCTCATCAGATAAGTTAACAAAAGAGGACAACGATTCCCTTGAGAATAACTTTACCTCAGAGGAAGTACAAAGAGCTTTTAATGATCTTCCGTCAGGGAAAGCAGTTGGACCTGATTTAATACCGCTAGAGTTTTACAAGAAGTTCTTTCTGATCTTAGAAGCAGACATTAATAGACTTATGGTTCTTATACAAAACGGTGCTGCCCCTCCGGGGTCTTGGGGAGAAGCTTCAATGGTGGTGTTTATAAAAAAGAATAAAAGCTCTACGGATCCTGGGTCATACAGACCAATCAATTTAATGAATAGTGATTGTAAAGTCTATTCTAAAATTTTGTCAAATAGGCTGAGCTTGATAATTGGGAAGATAGTTTCACCCTGGCAGCACGGGTTCATACCGGGGAGGAGTACTGCCGATCATATTAGAAGGGTGTTTGCGCTGCTGGATGGCACGACTGCCTCACAAGACCCTATGTCTTTAATATTGCTGGACGCCGAAAAGGCTTTTGATAGGGTCTCGTGGGGTTTCTTGTGGGCAACAATGATTAAATGCAATTTTGGGAAAAATGTATAGGAGCACTAAAGTCCCTTTATAAAAATCCGAGTATCACACTGAAAGTAGGGGGAGAACTGAGCAAGGTAATAAAAATCGAACGTGGGACTAGACAAGGATGCCCTTGCTCCCCTCTACTTTTCGCCTGTTATATTGATCCATTTATTAGATATATAGAAAAAAATATAAACATCAGCCCAATTATACTGAACGGATATGAGACCAAAATGTTGGGATACGCGGACGATTTAGCAGTCACATCATCAACACCAATAATAGCAATTAGAGAGATTGAGAATGAAGCTAAAAAATATGGTCTTCTATCAGGGTATAAATTGAGCCAAGGGAAAACGCAAATAGTTGTAAATCAATTTGTTAATATTCAGGATGAGAGAGTTATAGAGTCCGCGGTTTATTTGGGCGTTAATATAACATCCGATTTATCTAAGGCTGTGGAGGAAAATCTGACCCCAGTAATCAAAAAGGCAAAACTAGACCTAGATAGGATGGACAATTTACATTTAACAGTTATAGGTCGCTGCAATGTTATAAAAATGCTGTTTCTGCCCAAAATTTTACATTTATTCCGCACGATTCCTTTATTATTTACTAATAAGTGGTTTAAAGAAATAGAGGGGATTTGTAATCTCTTTATATGGGCAAAGGGCAGAACCCGAAGATCCATAAAGATGCTGGCACTATCTAAAGAACGGGGGGCCTTGCAGTACCTGACTTTAAGACATATTATTTTGCTTCCGTCCTTCAGTATTGTAAAGGATTTCTCGGTGGGAATATGAAAGATATTTGGAGGGGTAATGCTGGCATTCCGGATATATATGAACTGCTGGTTTTGGACTCTAATAAGGGACTTCTTACTTTCAAGGAGCTAAACTACTATAAAAGAACGAAGTTCAAGGTGTTGGGTGCGGCTATCTCAGCTTGGTCAATTATCCGGAAGAAAATTAAATTAGGGAGAATTAACTTTTATACCCCTTTATATATGAATGAACTTCTACCAGATGTATTCCATGATCAAGTGATGAGGCGGTGGGATAATCTTGGGGTCAGCATAATTGGAGACATCATAGATCAATCAGGGTTAATAACATTTGAAAGAGCGCAACAGCTACACAATTTGGATCGGAGAGATTTTTTTAAATATTTACAGATAAGATCAGTCCTGCAGAGAAAACAAGCAGGTAATTGCAAATTTACTAGGGTAGACTTGATGGGATTTGTTCGCGATGAGGAGGGATGTTCAATCTCTCAACTCTATGGTGCATTATGCCAGTATAATGAGGATGACAGAGGAAAGGTATTTGACAAATGGAGAAATAAATTAAATTTAGCGGGGAATGAGTTTGAAAAATCGCTTGGGTTAGGAAACATTACCTTAAAGGTTGCAAATCTGCAGGCACAATATTATAAGACCTTATACGAATTATATTATACACCACATAGAATAGCCCGTTGGGGGGGTACGAGTGGGATCCTCTGCCCAAGATGTCAGAGTACGGAGGCTGACACAATACATATGTTTGCAGCTTGTCCTAAACTAGATGCCTTTAAACAAGCTATGGAGGAATTCTTTAAAGAGGAATTGGAAATCTCAATTAAATTAACTAATGAGATTATTGTTCTTTGGGTGGCAAAGGAGGGGCAGTAGGCACCCCATCAAGCATTTTTGTTTATTGCAATGACGCTGAGCCGGCTTTGTATTGCAATGGTATGGAAAGACTCTAATCCTCCTTCGTTTCAACAATGGCTCTCAAAATTATTAGCTATCTATACTCTAGAGAAAGCTTTATACGAAAAAAAAGGCTTGAATGCAAAGCAGCTTGGGAAACGGATATGGGCCCCAGTTGAAAAATGGAAAATTAATTTAGACGGTTAATTAAAATAGGGATAGACTCATGCTCACTCTTACAGGATCATAGTCGGTGGGGTTAAAAACTGTTTAGCCCTCTCCGCAATTTTTTTTTCTTTGCTTGTTAAAAATATGTTTTACATTTCGTTTGGTACTTTAAGTGACTAAGCATTAACTGAATGATTTCTGTTGTAATTGATATATATGTCAAAACAATCAATTGTTTACACTTTGTTTTTCTGATGATGAAATAATAAAAAAAAAAAAAAAAAAAATGAGTTGTTAGTCTATGAACTATCCTGCTGCCAATTTGGTAATCGAATTCTGTAAATCTGTGGCTAATTTTGATTTAGGCACCAGCCTAAATGCATGGCACTGTTATTAAAACCGTTATATTTCTAACTAAGCTGCTGAAGCAATTGTTGATTATGCCTAACTCTGCATCTCTAATACAATAATCAATTTTATTCTAAATTGCCTGAGTCTATTAATGAGTCTTGTTGATTCATAATTTGATTGTATTGATGATCTAAATGCATTGTAAAAAGAATCAGCAAGTCCTGAAAGAACATTAGGTGTTGTTTCTCTTATTTTATGTAGCGACTGCATTTATTGGTTTGTATAATCCTTACTAGTCCTACATTTTTTTGGCGGTTGATACTTCCAGTTAATATTCTTTATGCCTACAGTGTGGTTTTGAGAATGGTGTATCTAAATTTGATTTCTAACCTTTGAGTTAGTTGTCAATTAACGGTCCTCACTGGACAGCAAACAATGAGTTAAGTCAGCCTAATTTCCACCCCTCCTATCAGTGGAGACAGATTTATCAGATGGTCATTGCCTCGGTGGTAAATGGAATTGAACTGATCATCAAATCATAAAAGGCACAGTACAGTTGGAGGATTAAATGAGTGTAGAGCAGACAAAATACAAATATTAATAGGTACTTTTCAGCTGGATAAAATCTGGTAGCAGAGAAATGGTTCCGCCTAGAAAAGTAAGATTTAGGTGATTAAATAGCTCTTAGATATGGTGGTGTTCGAGCGGTATACCTTGATTCTCCGCTGTATATGTCACGTGTGTGCATAATCATAAGGTCATTGAGTTATGCAGCCTCCACCTGGAGGATCTTACCCAAGGTTGTGCCAGTAGTGAGCCAGTGATAGGGAGTCTTCAAAAGGCCCGGAAAACCAGATGAAGGATATTTATTAGGTCTGGGTTCGGGTCTGAAAAACTCTATAGGTGTGCACCTTTAGATATGTTATGCGTCGTTGATGCACTCAGAGTTATAAGTTAAAAATATTGTGAGGGGGGAGTAAGGGATGGTCAACATGTTTCTGCCCTCTCTGCCTTGATTAGGGCTTACAGGCATTCGTCAGGACCGTTACGTGGAAGAAGTGAGGGAAAAAGATTAATAAAGTGCTCTCAAAAAAAGTGATCAGAAAATAGGATTAGTTAACCTGTTTTCTTTGAGTAAAGGTCTCAATGTACCTGGAATAGAAATAACACAGATGCTTTTAAACATACATGGGGAAGGGGAAACATTTACAAAGGGACACAAATTAAGCAGGTGCCTGCTTAGTGAGTCTAACATTTTCTTAGACTACATTCACAACTAAAAAATGGCAATACTTCGTGTTCGTGTCAGTGATGCCCACCTGGTAATGGATCGTATTCATATCCCACAAATATAGATCTCACGTTGCTAAGTGGGAGTGTCAGGCTTTAGGGTTTGTTTCAGTGCCAGTAGTCGCGTGGTTAACTATTCGTGATACCAAACGTGATAGAAATAATTTGTTACCTTGCGCGTCTATTGTGCTCGCTCCTATCGGGTGCAGGGCTCGGGATAGACTAGTATGGAAAAACGGGGTATCGGATTATTGCAAAGTTTGCACAGGGATACTTGCGGTTATGTTGTATCGCGCCGATTGTCCTCGATACCTATTGTGTCCACTCCTCGCGTCTACGCTGAAGACGCTGCTCGCTGTCACCCGGAAACAGTGATTCTGTTTCCGGGTAGATCTTATGGGCGTTTTCTGTGGGGCGTGGTTTAGGCGCAATGGTTATGCTCGGTTGTTATGGTAACCTTAGTGATCTTAAATCGCCGAGCAGAGGCCGTAATAGATTCCATTTATTTATGTTCACGCTCTGGTTTAAAAATATAGAGGCTATTGTGGTATTCTTAATACCTTTATGTGTTAACCATTGGTTGTGTGGGTATAAGAGATGGACTATTTGATGGCACAAACGTCTTAGCTTATAAAAGGATCCTGATACGTTGATGTATCTCCCATAGGTAGTGTGCTTGTGTAGGAGATGAAGCACTTTAGGGTACAAACACCTGAAATTATAGTATAGTTTATTTTGTTATCCTGCTCGTGCATGGGTGATTATCAATAGTATCTTATATGCCTCCATTGTTTCCTATATTGTTTACAGGAAACATTAGAGATGTTGTCTAAATGTTTGCTTCTAACAAAAGTGAATGGGTTCTCTCATCTTTTAGATAGACTGAGCCACGGAATGCTGTCGTTCAGTCCCTCGTGGTCAGTTCCCAGTCTGTGCACCCATCTCTGCTCCTTTTCGAAAAGAATTCTCTCAGCATTTTTGTCCTTCCTCGATAGGGTTTCTAGTATAACCCAATTCAGGTCTAGTGTTGTATGGCCCTTTTCTAAAAAATGGGTGGCCATTTTGGTGGTGCTCTTTTTGCACTTTACGTTGCTTCTGTGTTCGCAAAGTCTTTGCTTAGCTTTTCTGCAGGTCATGCCCACGTACCTAAGATGACATGGGCACGTAATCATGTAAATTACATGACTAGTATTGCAATTAGTATGGCTCCGTAGAGTCCATTAGAAATTTGGCAATAGTTGGAGTTCTTTCGTGGGTTTTGTTAGACTGCACACGGAGCAAGAGCCACATGGGTAATGTCCTGTCACTTGGGGGGTTCCCCACGGATTTGTAGGTTCTCTGGTTATTTTTGGAACGGGTCTTGTGTGGACCAGAATGTCTTTAAGATTTCGGCTCCTTTTGTTTGCGAAGCGAGGTTTAGGCCACATAAGGTTTCCTGATGTTACAATGGACCAGTTCTTATTTATTATTTTCTTTACCTTATTCGTCACAGCATTGTATGTAGTGACACATGTAAGGATGTCTTCTGGTGGAGGTTTTGGTACTGTTTCAAGGAGAGATTCTCTATTCTGATTTCTTGCCCGTTTTTGGCATTTGTTGATGACTCTCCTCGGGTAATCGCGAGCCACCAATTTTTTGTGTAGGTCATTGGCTTGTGTTTTGTATTCTTTGATATCACTGCAATTCCGCCTTAATCTAAGGAATTGACTGTATGGTAAGTTTTCCCTCAGTGGGCGGGGGTGGTAACTGTTGTATGAGAGAAAGCTGTTTTTTGCAGTGGTTTTAAAGAAAGTTCGAGTTTTCAAGGTGTTGTTTTCAGCGTAAATGGTTATATCCAGGAAGTCAATGCTTCTCTGATCCGAGCAGTAGGTGAACGTCAGGCATTCATCTCTTTGATTAAGCCATATGTGGAATTGTGATAGGCTGTTTTTATCTCCTTTCCAGATAACCAAAATGTCATCTATATACCGTTTCCAGAACAGTATATGATGACGATAAGGATTATGGGCCTCATCAAGGATGTGTTTGTCCTCAAAAGGGCTTACATATAGTCCAGGCACACTAGGGGCAAAAGTACTGCCCATGGAAGTACCATGGCGTTGTAAGTACAGGGTATCCTTATATTGAAAAAAGTTTTCCATGAGTGCCAGCCGGCAACATTCTAGTACAAAGTGTCTTGGAGTTTTGTACGTCCAGGTAGAGTTGAAGAGAATGTTCTCAAGGGTATCCATGGTTTTCTCTTGAGGGAGGCTCGTATAAAGGCTCTCTACATCGAAACCAGCTAGGAGCATTGTGTCAGGGCAGTATTCAATGTTTTGTAGTAAATTGAGGAGGTCTCTGGTGTCCTTTAAATATGTAGGGGTCTTTTGAACCAATGGTCTCAGGTATTGATCTGCGAACTCCGAAAGGGGTTCTAAAACAGACCCTATACCCGACAAAATGTCAATGGACTCTACGGAGCCATACTAATTGCAATACTAGTCATGTAATTTACATGATTACGTGCCCATGTCATCTTAGGTACGTGGGCATGACCTGCAGAAAAGCTAAGCAAAGACTTTGCGAACACAGAAGCAACGTAAAGTGCAAAAAGAGCACCACCAAAATGGCCACCCATTTTTTAGAAAAGGGCCATACAACACTAGACCTGAATTGGGTTATACTAGAAACCCTATCGAGGAAGGACAAAAATGCTGAGAGAATTCTTTTCGAAAAGGAGCAGAGATGGGTGCACAGACTGGGAACTGACCACGAGGGACTGAACAACAGCATTCCGTGGCTCAGTCTATCTAAAAGATGAGAGAACACATTCACTTTTGTTAGAAGCAAACATTTAGACAACATCTCTAATGTTTCCTGTAAACAATATAGGAAACAATGGAGGCATATAAGATACTATTGATAATCACCCATGCACGAGCAGGATAACAAAATAAACTATACTATAATTTCAGGTGTTTGTACCCTAAAGTGCTTCATCCCCTACACAAGCACACTACCTATGGGAGATACATCAACGTATCAGGATCCTTTTATAAGCTAAGACGTTTGTGCCATCAAATAGTCCATCTCTTATACCCACACAACCAATGGTTAACACATAAAGGTATTAAGAATACCACAATAGCCTCTATATTTTTAAACCAGAGCGTGAACATAAATAAATGGAATCTATTACGGCCTCTGCTCGGCGATTTAAGATCACGAAGGTTACCATAACAACCGAGCATAACCATTGCGCCTAAACCACGCCCCACAGAAAACGCCCATAAGATCTACCCGGAAACAGAATCACTGTTTCCGGGTAACAGCGAGCAGCGTCTTCAGCGTAGACGCGAGGAGTGGACACAATAGGTATCGAGGAGAATCGGCGCGATACAACATAACCGCAAGTATCCCTGTGCAAACTTTGCAATAATCCGATACCCCGTTTTTCCATACTAGTCTATCCCGAGCCCTGCACCCGATAGGAGCGAGCACAATAGACGCGCAAGGTAACGAATTATTTCTATCACGTTTGGTATCACGAATAGTTAACCACGCGACTACTGGCACTGAAACAAACCCTAAAGCCTGACACTCCCACTTAGCAACGTGAGATCTATATTTGTGGGATATGAATACGATCCATTACCAGGTGGGCATCACTGACACTAACACCCCCTAGGTAAATCCTTGCCCAAATTTTGAAGATGAGTGTATTTGAGAAAACATGCATGATCCACCATCTCTGAGCATGCTACAACCCACTGCACTAGCGTGGAGTGTGAGATGAGAGAGTTGACATTGCCATGATGTACTGTTGGTTTATGAAGTATTGCCATTTTTTAGTTAGTTGTGAATGTAGTCTAAGAAAATGTTAGACTCACTAAGCAGACACCTGCTTAATTTGTGTCCCTTTGTAAATGTTTCCCCTTCCCCATGTATGTTTAAAAGCATCTGTGTTATTTCTATTCCAGGTACATTGAGACCTTTACTCAAAGAAAACAGGTTAACTAATCCTATTTTCTGATCACTTTTTTTGAGAGCACTTTATTAATCTTTTTCCCTCACTTCTTCCACGTAACGGTCCTGACGAATGCCTGTAAGCCCTAATCAAGGCAGAGAGGGCAGAAACATGTTGACCATCCCTTACTCCCCCCTCACAATATTTTTAACTTATAACTCTGAGTGCATCAACGACGCATAACATATCTAAAGGTGCACACCTATAGAGTTTTTCAGACCCGAACCCAGACCTAATAAATATCCTTCATCTGGTTTTCCAGGCCTTTTTAAGACTCCCTATCACTGGCTCACTACTGGCACAACCTTGGGTAAGATCCTCCAGGTGGAGGCTGCATAACTCAATGACCTTATGATTATGCACACACGTGACGTATACAGCGGAGAATCAAGATATACCGCTCGAACACCACCATACCCATCACGTGCATGAGGGTCTTTTACTTTGGGACACCAAACCAACAAACTCCTGCAGACCTAAAGGTTGTACAGGACAAGTGATCCTTTCTCTCTTGATTAATGTATACTATTTTTGGAAACTGAAAGGATCCTCCTTTCCACCTCCCCCCCTTCTGATTAGAAGATAAATAGCACTTAGCCCATTCCCAAATAGCCCACAATGTTGCCCTAGCCAGGAGAAGGATTGATGGAGCATGGATGGAATATCACTCTGGATATAGTCATCATGTAGCAGCAAAGGAGTGTTTCAACAGAGATTCACATTGAGATTTACTTTGCTTAAAGATTGTGTTTTTTTTAACTAGCTGTGTGTTGTTATGCAGAGTGAAGTGGTTAAAGGCCACATGGTTAAAGTCTGTGCATGAGTGTGGCACTTATTTGCAAAGCTAAAGTTGTATATGGTCCACTGTGGCCTATGATCTCAAGATATTTACCTAAGGGTTGTCTTAGTGTAGAAGACTCTAAGAAGTTGTCTTCTGGTTTATAGTGTTTATCGTGAGACGTCGTCGACAACACATGGGTGAGGGTTTTCTGGTGCGTTACTGGTAAACGATTGGTGTGATTGGTCCTAAGTGCAAAGAGTCTAATTATATCAATTAAGAGTGGAATCCTGCTGGTCGAGGTTTCACTGGTGCAAAAGGATTTAGGAAATCTAGTTACCTTGTGAGTACAGACATCCTTTAGTGGAGCAGACAGTTTATTTGTTACCTGTATTGTATTGTCATTTTTGAGAAAACGAGCAGGTGAAATTGTGAAGGAAGGTGAGCTGCTGCAAAGAGTGAGTTCGGTGTTACAGAGTTTCAGGCTGTGAGTGGTTGGTTGGTGTAAAGTTGCACTGAGATTGGTTGACTACGTCATAAGAGTTGCGTGGTTATTGGTTGAGATTATAGAACAAATGGAGTGTGGCAAAATTCTTGAATTTATGGAAATCAATTGTGAACACAAAATTGAATAAAGAAGAAATTCTTCCAAGCTTAACAAAAATTTGTAAAGAAAGATGAGTCTGCATTTGCCCAAAAAAAAGGAAGAAGTACCGCCCAAGGGTAGCCAGGAAATGCTGTCATGTTGGACAATGGATTACATCCTTGTCTGTGGCTTGAGTTGTGGCACACACTTACCAAGAAGGACAATTCCATTGCCATGTGACATTTAATTTGAGAATTTTGGAAAATTTAACAAGGAGACAATATGAAATGAAAGATTCTGTTAAAGCCACTGTGATTGAGGCTTTAAATACCTGGGAGCATTTTACTCATCAGAAAGTAAAGGAGAAATACCAAGAGCTGGTATAGGAGAACCATGGATCATTATGCAGAAGATAGATGGGATGCACAACAGAAAATGTGGAGAGCAGAGGTAATACACAGAACAAGATTGTATCCGGGTATTAGAGTTGAGGAAGATGCTAAGGGTAAGAAAAAGGAGAAAAAGAAGCATTTGGAGACAGATACGAGAGAAGAGGGAAATTAGGAAGAAGAGAGTGATAGAGATGACAAACCTTTGAATGACATTGTTAAATCGTTCACCACATTATAATGAATTGCTAAGTAGAGACCTGATACAAGTAAATACACATGAGGGACCAAATGCTCCCTTAATGCTCGAAGTACCAAAGGAACTGATAACTATTACTCTTGTAGGTGGTAGAATAGAATTGTCGGCTGCTATAAATCAGACTGAATCAAACACCCCAGATGCCTTAACTGTTCCCGTTACTATTGGGCCAGCTGTACCCTTTTTCAAGTCTGGGTATGAGTTAAATGCAATTCATAAATTGACTAAACCTACTGGATTAAAAACAGTACATGAAAGTTCTGCAGGTTTGATAGTAAACCATCGATTCAAACGTATATAGATTCGAATTTGATGAATAATGGTGCGGAAGCAAATTTTGCCCCTAATCAGAGACAAGCTGATTTAATACAGAGATTGAAGCAGAGGTTTCCAACTTTTTACTGTCCTAAACCAAGTGGAATTCCTCAAGTGAATTGTTATGCCTCTGATGTGACTGTGCCAATGGGTATTCAAGTTACTGATTATTCTGGGCTAAATTTACAGTCAGGAATGAGTAAAGATTTTACAAATGGGAGTCTAATGTTTAATTAATACAGGAGACCAATCAGGGTTCACTCCTGAGGAATTTCTATTCCAGTTACCGATAATTCTCTCCTAAACGTACAGTCAGGAATGAGTACAGATTATACAAATGGAGTCCAAGTTTACATAATACAGGAGAACAATCAGGGTTCACTCCTCAGAAATTTGAAGAACTTATTAAAGGATACAGTACCCCGAAAGATCAGAATTCTGCAGTGATTCCAGTTTTCAGTTCCAGTTTTCCCATTTACAGTGCCATTTCAGACTATGGTCTTTAGTCCTGTGAATGGCCTAGATTCAGTTGCAGGTCCAAGTTCAGTTGAAAATTCAGTTCAGACGATTAAACTGCTCATGGATGTGAGCAGATTAAAAGTTGAATTACAAGAAATGATTGAAGGGTCACTATGTTCTTCAAGGTTAGAGACTTATCCAGAAGGTGAGGTAATGTTCCTCTATTAAAGCATTACGAGACTAGCAAATGTGGCTTTAGAAAAGTTATTTGAATTGGCACAAAAATATGGTGTAGACCTTAGAGTATCAAAGATAGTACAGAAAACTTACAAGGTGGATTTGTCTGATAAGGACAGTGAAAACATGAGGGCTTCAGAAAAGAAATTATAAATAAAAGAGTTGATGACTAATTAGAAAATGGAAAGAAAGAGAAAAATGGGATGGTAGATGGTCAAATAAGAAGCAGATAAAACTAGTTTGAGCGCAGTCACCACATGATCTCTCTGCTGGTAAATTAGGGGGTATATAATTACTCCCTATGAGAGAAGCTCCTGGAGGAGGGTATGTTCATGTACCATGGAATAGAACAGACATTTTTTCATTCATGAATGATTTCCCTAGATTTCAAGAAAAGCCAGTAGAATGGTATAGACAAATTGAACGCTTTGTGAAAATCTTGAAGGTTTTGTGGATTGATTTGAATACACTATTTAAAATTGTGGTTCCAGGGGGCGTGGCCAAGATGGTTGGGAGATAGGATTTGTTTCCCTATCCCTCCGGCGCCGCCAACCTTTAGCCTTGCTGTATCGCCCTCTCTGATGCCCATCTGAGCTCACCGTTATTTATTTATTTTTCTGTTTATATAGCACCAGAATCGACCCCAAAGGGGTATCTCTGCGCTTAAACAGACCTAAGAGAAAGGCAGTGGTTCTTTAGCAAAATTAAACATCACAGAACAAGAAAGTTTTAAACAATTTTCTGAATGTAAGGTGTTCAGAACACTGTCCGAGGGACAGCGGGAGATCATTCCATAGGCGAGGGCCCAAGTGAGAAAAACCTTTCCCTCCTAGCCTGGATTTTTTTTACAGAGGGTACTTCCAGAAAGTGTTTACCGCTAAAGCGGAGAGATCTAGATGGAGCATAAGGTACAAATTTCTCTGCAAGATATAAAGGGCCTGAATTATGTAGTGCTTTATGTATAGTACAACAGGTTTTGAACTTGATCCGCTGGCGAATAGGAAGCCAATGGAGCTTTACAAGAAGGGGATGAGAAGAGGTCCTTGAAGGAGCGTTCAAGACCAACCGTGCTGCTGTATTTTGAACTTCCTGCAGTCTGTTCAGTGAGCTTTCATTGGCCAATATCAACAGACCATTACAATAGTCCAGGCTACTTAGTACTAATCCCTGGACCAGAGTTCTGTGGGTAGAGTCAGGAAGCAGTAAACCTATTACATGGAAACATGAGCCAACTGTCTGGGCAACATGTTCCTTTAAGTTAAGCGACCGGTCCAGACGGATACCAAGATTTTTTATTATGAGTTTGGGAACAGGATAAAGACCCAACTCCGATGGCCACCAATCAGGGGTCCATATTAGAAGGGCCTCTTCAAAGAGCATTACCTCCGTCTTTTCCACATTCCACTGAAGAAAATTATCTACCATCCAATGGGATATAGCTCTCATCCCATTTGAGAAGGCCGACTGAACTGCAACTGAGAAGTTACCTGAAACGAAGCTCGCTGCTGTCCTGAAGCTGCTGCCGAGTCCCTTTTGAGCGAACTCTGCGCTTTTGTGGCGAGCTGTGGTCCGCCCAGTCCCGGCCTTGTTACGGCCTGGCGGTGATCTCCCTGTGACTGTCAGTGGACCTAGAGGGAGTCTTCTGCTGCTGTTCTTGCTTGCAGCTGTACTCGGCCGGACCCTCCCTGGTGATCTGCCCTGTGGTTTGGTGCCGGCGAGCAAGGGCTGCTGACGGGTGCCCCGCGAGGAGGAGCGGTGAGGCGCCCGCCATTTTGTGCTCCGTGGCGGAGGCTTCCCGGCACGGCCAAGGGCGCTTGTGTCAGCGTTGGCGCTGCTACCTGCAGGCGAACAACGGCGCCTGTGGGAGTTGTGGCCCTGGGAGCGACCGCCGAGCTACCTCATCGGACTTGGCGGCCCAATCAGTCCACCAGCGTGCCTGAAGTGAGGAGCGGTGGTCTGGCCCCCCGGGGTGCTCAGTCCGTGGGGCGGCGGGGGCTGTCGGGGGCTGCGGGTCCCCCCTCCCCTCCGCCCCCCCTGGTCGAGTGGGTGAGCAGGTGCCCTGGTGTGGCGGAGTTGGGAGTCGGCACCGGAGCGGCTGATAGGCGGTGGGGGTCCTCGGCTCCTCTGGGTCCCCCCGTCCGGCTGGGGAAGTGAGCTGTGCCTTGTGCTGGAGGCAGTGAAGGGCAAGGAGAGTACCTGGCGGGACGGACTTGCCTGGAGGCCTGGAGCTGCACGAGGGTGACCGGGCCTGCAATGGGAGTGGGGGCCGCTCCTTAAAGCATCTGGCCTGTGTGACTCTGATGCCTCTAATGCATTTGTAAGGTCTGTTATCGGCCCGTAGTTCGGCGGGCGGTGATTTACTAGATAGAGTGAGACTCCAGCCTCTCTGCAAAGTGTTGGCACTGCCCCCCTCCTGACACAGTAGCTTGAGTGGGCTATGGGCGCGGTGCGCTGGTAGCGGATAGCAGTGGTGTGCCCTCTGCTCCCTGGTTGGCTCTTCTTGATGGCTTCTTGATGGCCTCTTGATTGCCTCCCGCCTGTCCTTGTCCAGGCTTGCTCTGGGGGACTACATCCTTGGTTGTCGCTGGTGCCTGCAGCATCGGCCTGGTGGCGCTAGGCCTGTACCCTATAGGGGCCTGAAACTCTTCCTCTGCTACCTAGCGGCGACTGCCTTTACTACAGCTTCCACAGGGTGGGGGCCTGCGGCTTGCTTGTCTGTGCCATTCTGGCACCTTCTGTCTGGTGCTGTGGTGCGAGAAAGCACAGGCGATACCACAGCTTCCTCGCCTGTTAGTCCTGTGGTTCACTGCCTGTTTGGGTTCTAAAACCGCCACGACTGGATCCCAGTGGCTTACTGGGCGTCATTATCAGGTGGTGCCTCACATCATATCTCTGCCTCCTATCTTTTCGAGGCAACATTTAAGCCCGCTTGCGCTGTGCTCATCCTAATAATATTATTGTGACTCAGGATTGGGCCATTATTACAAGTTTGAAAATTTACCCGTGCACCCCTCACAGAGTTCGAAATGGGATTCTAATTTGTCATACCTTACAAATACCACATTGTTGATGACTTTATTGGCCGCCTTGGACCATCGCTTTTCACCTTGAGCTTGAGATGGGTTTCTAACTTGACATACCCTACAAATACCACATTGTTGATGAGTCTATTGGCCACCTTGGACCATCGTTTTCCACCTCGAGTCCTGGGTCTCATTGCCACTGCCACATAACCAAGATTAAAGGTTTCATGTGCCGAGATATTCTGTCTTCATAGCCTTGAAAAAGTCTGAGTACTTATTGTTAGTACTGACGAAACACGTGTCGCCTGTTTTTTATCAACTTCAACTCTGATGGACTTTGCAATAAAGAAAATGACAATATGAATATGAACTTTATTTTGCTTCTTTGTCCTGTCCCATAAATTGGAAATTACAAATCAATTACAGTCTAAACACTGTTGATACCACATGACTCATTAGTCTTATATATACATGTATCATAGGATTGTGCTCTCCTTGACCACTTCTTTTTGGATATGTACATGTCAATCCTCTGATTGACATCTGATCCCTCTTGGTAGTGGGGGATAGGGGTCTATGTAGCACTCCGTCTTTATGCACTAAAGATTGTTTCTACTCATCCAGCATTGTTCTCTATTAGACAATTATTTGTGTATGTGCGGTCTTATTCAAGTTTGGATACACCACTACCGTTTTCTTTATGCATGGATCCCAGTGGTGTCCTTCTGTATTAAGCCGGCTGGCCAAGCGGGGGAGAGGCTCCTGAGTGGCTTCAGTATCTCTTCACATGGCTCTACCCTGGTGGCGCGCGACTGCGCTTAGGACCCTGCCTGGGGGGCCATGTCTTCCTCGAGGAATAGAAAGGACAAGCCCCTAAAGGACCTTCTGCAGAAGGCGACGGGTCAGTCTGCCTCTCAGTCGGAGTCTAAATCGCCGCAGCTCGAGGACACTGATGGGCCGGCGACCAAAGCCTTCATGATTGAGTTGTTCTCGGCCATTAAGGAGGACATCCTGGAGCTTCGCTCCCAGCTCTCTTCTGACCTAAGACGTTCGGCGGGACGTGGATGCCATCGGGGAGCGAGTGACGACCTTGGAAGAGCATGACTTAGGACGGAAGGACGATATCCACCAACTTCATCAAGATGTGATATGCCTCACATCAGAATCGGTACAGGCGGAATAACATTAGAATCAGGGCGAATCCTTGGAAAGGAGAAGGGGATGACCTTCGGGGGTACGTCTGCGAACTCTTTCGCCAGATCCTCGGAGACGACGGGGATCAGGAAATACAGATGATCGTGTGCACTGAGTGGCCTGCCGCGTGGTCCTAAGGCTCCCCCTCCGGACATACTTGTCTGTGTCCATGATTTCCAACTTAAGGAGCGAATCCTTCGTAAGGCTAGAGGTCTCAACCCTGTGCAGTTCCGTGGGCATCAGCCTACACTCTTTGAGGATTTGGCGGTCTCCACCTTGATTAAACATCGGGACTTTAAGCCCATCACTAACCATCTGAGGGAGCAGGGCATCCCCTACTGGTGGGGCCACCCGTTCTGACTTATCTTCAAGCACCAGTGTAAACTCCTGCAGATCCGCTCTTTGGAGGTCGCTTACGATGTATTGGGACTGAAGCAGCCTTCTCCGCAGCCTGGGAACGCGGACCTCCCTCACGACGATGTCGGCGCTCCACCGAATGGCAGCGCATTGGAAGGTCGCCCCCCCCGTCGAAACCGGACACGTCCACTAGATTGTTAGAGAAGGAGGCGGCCCTTACTACGGTGGGGTAGATGACAGAATGCAGCCGGCCCTTGACCTACCACGATTGGCATCAACTGGGCTTCTATCGTGGCGCTGGAGGAGGGGAGCACTCTAGAGAGGAATTGTGTCATCACTCGCTCCTTGTTCGGTGGACGTACTCAGTACCGGGGCGTGATTTGTCCTAGGATGGCACCATGTTCCCCTGCACGTTTGACACACAGGACTGACTATTGTCGCTTTCTGCGACTTTTTGGTTCTTCTTTTCTTTGTTTACCATTTATTGCATTATGTGTTAGGGAATTGGGTTTTGTGGGTATTTTGGGGTGGTTTTGGGGGCTCCGCATCAGATCTCCAGCAGGTAGGGCAGGTTTCTGGCCCAAGGTTCTTGACTCCTATTGGTCATCGTACATTTGGGATTGGGCAGCTAGTTATCCTTTTATCCTTCCTTGGCTGTAATGGGTAGGGATCTAAAGATTGTAAGTCTAAATGTCAGAGGGTTAAATAGCCCTGTTAAGCGTTCTGCCATTCTTTCGCTCTTAGAAAGCGCTGAGGGCGATATGCCTGCTTCAGGAAACCCACCTGCTCTTCAAAGATACTAAGCGGATGAAGGATAAGCTTTTTCAGCTGCAACTGTGGTCTTCAGGTCCAGCTAAGAAGCATGGGGTGGCAATTCTTTTTAGTGCACGTGCACACTGCAAAGTACTTTGTCAGGTTTTTTTTTTGGTTTTTTTTTTTTTGTCCTCATTATCGCCCTTGGTATATCACATCAGGCTATCGGAGAGAGGAATATACTGCCACAGATATACTGGTAGTGCTTTCACCGATAATTCAATGTTTACACTCAGCATTATCACATCTCTCCATAAAGCACCCCGATATAACCGTAGCAGGGAGATGTTGCTGCAATTCGATACCCACTGACGTTTGGGGAAACCATTGGGTATACCGAAAAGGAAAATATAGACCAAGCAGCTTAATCATAGGACAGTGGGGAAAAAGAAAAAAAAAACCCACAGTCAAAAGCCAACTAATTCAAATTTAGGAGAAGCCAAAATTTACGTTTTTCGGGATTGCCAGATCTTGCGAGGTCAACTTTGGATGTTTGCAGGACTGAGATACGCCAGTCTAACAACGTGGGAGGTGCTGGGTCTTTCCATTTCCTGCAGATTTCCCTTCTGGCCAATAACATGCAGTAAAAAAGAAGGTTCTTAGCAGGGCCTCGAACTCCCAAAAATAATCCGAAGATTACGGTCATTGCATTGATTGAGATTGCTACCCCTAAAGATGTAGTCAATAGTTTACTAATTGAATCCCAGTAGGAGAACAAGAGTGGGCATTCAAAAAACATATGTATGTCAGAGGCTGCTAGAAGCCCACACCTAGGGCAGGCTACAGGGGAGTTTATTGAAAATTTCGACAGCCGCTGTGGTGAATATTATGCCCTGTGTAGGGTAAAAAGATGATTCCTACGCAACCAGGCTGGTTTCACTATGTCCCACAAGATTTTAAAAGAGGCGTGCCAGATGTTATCAGTGTCCTGATCAATAAAGGAAGCGCTCCACAGTGTCTCCGGTAAGGTGAAATCCCCGTCAACCTCTTCCAATAATAAGTTATACCAGACTGAGATCTCCTTACTCACAGAAGGTTTGTCCAGCATCAGGGCCACTAAGCTACTGTCTCCTCCCAGTTGGTATCTACCCCTAGCTGAACGCTGTGAGTGAGCCCAACTCGCGATCTGTATATATTTGAATCTGGAAAGACCCGGCCCTACTCTAGCTAGTAAAGCTTCCCAAGGGAGGAGAGAACCATTTATAAACAAGTCCCCCCAAACCTCCAAACCGGCCTCCCTCAGTGGTGTTGCCAGGCTATCGAGAAGCCAACCTGGACATCCCGGGGAATCCCACATTGGAGACCTGCCTGCAAAATATCCCAGTTTTATGGAGCCTCTTAGTTTAACCCACGTTTTTGTCAATCCCAATAATACCTTCAGCTTCACCTTTTTAAAAAAACTTAGGGTCCCCAAATTTAAACAAAAAACCCTGTTGGCCAACTCCCTCTCCTCTAAGTAATGCGGAGAACATAGTGCCTATTCCCACATTCGTGGGCATTTTAAGCAGCATCCTGGCGTGGGAGAGTTGAAAAGCCCACGCGTATAGTTGTAAATCTGGAGCTGCAAGACCCCCCTTTTCTCTCCTACGCCTGATTTTTTTCCATGAAATCCGAGCTGTGTGATCATTCCAAATAAAAGAGCTAATATCACTTTGCAATTTTGCTATGATAGAAGGCTCAAAATACAGCGGAACAGTGTTAAACAAAAAAGAAATTTTGGGCAAAATAGACATTTTAACAAGGTTAACCCTACCCAGAATAGAAAGCGGGAGTGTAGACCAAGACCTCATAAGTTTTCTACATTCTCTTGCTATCAATGAAAAATTCAACGTTGCAATTTGGTCTATGTTTTTAGTAATAGTGAGGCCAAGATAACGCATAGAAAGACTCAATTGAACCCCTGCCACTGGCTCGGGGTCGTTCCACTGCATCATCTCAGGTTGTTGACATTAAGGGCAGGTTTCTGGCTGTCTGCTTCCAAATGGGGAGACACACAGATGACAATAGGGTCGTTATATGCCCTGAACGAACGGCATGAGCCCTTTCTGCGATCAGCCCTTTCTGAAGTTCCTGCTTCTCTCGATGCATTGATATTGGTGGGTGGAGACCTAAATGTAGTAATGGATCCAAGGATTCATAGGTCGGAGCGGCGATCACATCAGGGGGGTGCCCTGTCACCGTGGGAGACCGTGGTTGGCTGATGGTGGGTTGAGCAATGTGTGGCACTCCAGCATCCTAATGAGCGTGACTATACCTACTATTCCGCAGCACACAAAAACTACGCACGCTTAGACCACTTCTTAGCCACATCCTCTCTTCTTCCTCACTTGCGCGCAGCAGATATTACTCCTCGGTCCTTGTCGGATCATGCCCTCATCTCGGTGCTGCTTACCCTCCCATGCAGGCGCCCAACGCCGCTTGGCTGGTGGCTTTGCGACTCTCTGCTCCACTAGGACTCATTCATTACTCGAATTAGAGACACTATAGTTCACTACCTTGAAGATAATGATAGGGAAGACACATCTCTTGCAGCGATATGGGAAGCCCTGAAATTACTAGTGAGGGGTGAATTCATCGGGATTGCGGCATCTTTTGTGTGGCTGCGCAAGGAAAAGCGTGCAGAGCTAGAGAGGGAGGTGGGAGCCTTAAAAGCAGCACACAAGTGGACGGGGCCCCAAGAGTATCGACGGAGTTGGAGACGAAGTGGGGCATGCTGAAATATTTAGACTTAGATGGAGCTGAACATGCCCTACTGCGCTTAGCGGGGATAAGGGATAAGGTGGAAGGATGTTGGCGCATAGGCTAAGGGCGCAAACTCAGTTGTCCGCTATCCAATCCATCCGGGACTCACCGGTGGTGGAACACACCACAGATGCCCTTATTGTCGACACTTTTCATCAGTTTCATCAGTTCTATCAGCGCCTATACACAGGGGGGGGGACACTAGCCCATGGGGTACGGAGGCCTATCTCAATTCTGGTGGCTTTACTCCGCTGCTTAAATCTACAGCAAAAACTCTGGATACCGCCATTCGCATAGAAGAGTTCATATCGGCGATAGCGCGCTTGAAAGTGGCCAAGTCCTTGGGTCCGGATGGCTTTTCCGCTTTGTTTTATAAGACCTTCTGCGTGGAGCTGGCTCCTCTTTTAACACAACTCTTTAATTCCTTTCTTAAAGCTGGGAAGGTGACTCCCTCAATGTCAGAGGCAGCAATTACGGTTATCCTTAAGCCTGGGAAGGACCCTAAAGACTGCAGATCTTACCGGCCAACGTCCCTCCTGAACATCGATGCGAAACTTTTCGCGAGTATCTTGGCGGCACGACTCAGTCCTTTAATGGAGGGCCTTATTGAGCCGGACCAGTCCGGCTTCATCCTGACGAGGCAAGGAGGGGATAACACCAAAAGGCTCCTTCACCTTATGGACTTAATACAACGGTTGCACGCTTCAGCCTTTTGGCTCTCAATCGATGCAGAAAGGGCCTTTGACTGCTTTGATTGGGAGTATCTGTTTGCAGTCTTGCGGGCCTTTGGGTTTCGCGATGGTTTCATTCGATGGGTCCAGTGTCTGTATGCAGCCCCCAAGGCAGCGGTGCGAGTGAATGGGTGTAAATCAGTCCTTTTCCCCATCTCTAGAGGGACGCTGCAGGGGATCCCCTGTCCCCGCTGCTTTTGGTGCTCTAAATGTATCCTTTTGCCCAACGTGTGCGGTCGAATCCAGATATCAAGGGCCTCAAGTTTGGTGCTGACACGCACAAAATTAGTATGTATGCAGATGACGTCATCCTCCCGCTCACACAACCCCATTCTACGTTGCGATCCCTGGCAGGAGAGCTCCTCGAGATTGGAAAGATTGCACATTTAAAGTAAACTTTTTGAAGTCGCAGATTCGAAATATCTCAATTCCGGATGATGAAGTCCGGGTCCTGCAGCAGGATTTTGCCTTCCAGTGGCTGCACACCGACATTACGTATTTGGGCATTCGGTTGGCGTCCTCTATTGATAAAACGGTTGCCCTCAACTATAAACGGTTACTGGAACACACTATCAAGGCATTGTCCGATTGGTCCCGCCTTAACCTGGCATGGTATGGAAGGTTGGTGGCAGTGAAAATGACTGTGCTGCTGCATATCCTCTATTTGTTTGTATGCAAGCTCTGGAACTTTATGTACCAAACGGTTGCTGTTTGTAATATTTGGCGTGAACGTTGGCTGCAGCGCAAGCACAGGGCGTGGGGCCTTTACTCCTCTCCGGTGACCTCGCCAACTCTTAAGGTATGGGATCAGTTAGTGCGACACAGAGGCTGAACTACGTTTCCCTCCTCCATGACACCTATCGTGTACAACCCTGACTTCCCTCCAGGGGTCGCGTCTCCCATTTTTCATCGGTGGAGGGAGGAGGGTTGTAAAAGGGTGGGTTCCTTTTTTTATCTCGATGGTTTGATTCCTTTCCCTCAACTACGTACGGATTATTATGACCTGCCAGAGTCGGACGCTTTTCATTACACACAACTTGTGCACTGGGTGACCAAACCCTCCAATTTCGCTCTAATGTCCCGCCCCTGACCACTTTTGAAAAACGGCTAGTCTGCAAAAAGGATGACCGTAAGCTCATATCTGAATTGTACACGATGATCGTGGCTCGCCTCAAGAAACTTATAACCCAAAGGAGTTAGGTCCTTTTTGGACGTGGACAAGGCTGGACCATATATAAATGCAAACAACACACAAATGCCTAGACCACTCTTTTTTAAAAACAAGAACAATTAATGAAGGTCAAGAATACTCTTTATTGAATTCTGACCACGTACTTATATTTTATACCTTTGACTTCTTTTTTTACTTTCAAAGTTTTTTTTACATATATATCCATTAGCAAAGATAGGACAAACTGTACATATATTTACAATACTATACAAACCAATTTATAAACTAAACATGTCACAATGTATCTACAGAAACTCAAAAAAACATCATCACAACAAAAAACACATTAAATTGAGTGTACTTATTCTCAATAAATGAGAGACAAAATTAAAAGGAGGAAAAGACAGGAAGGAAGGAGAGCGTAAGGAATGGAGTCACATTAATGATACTCTTTCATGGTGTTAAAGCTAACAAATAGTTCTTGTGAGTAAATTATTCCTTCAAATGTGCCTCCAAGTGTGCCTGTGCCTCTTGTGGCATACTTACCTCTGCTGGTGGGGGTGTGTTCTTCCTGGCACCTTGGTACATTTACTGTGGCACTGCCCGAAACGGGTACATTACTGGTCAGCAGTCATTGACTACCTGGATGCTGCATTTCAGATTACATTCCCACGGGCACATGAGCATGCATTATTGGGACTCCCCCATTCTAAGTTCTTCCCTTTGCGTTCGCTGAGGGGTAAGCAGATAGCCCTAGCATTGATGGCAGAGCAACAAGTTCTTCTAGTACACTGGGGTTCCTCGGCTACCTCGATCCACGAGACTGGGTCCAGAGGCTTTGGCCCTTTTGGCAATAAAGCGGCTTTCGCTCAGCAGCGAGGGGAAGTGGTCCGAATATGCGATGCTGTGGGCCCCATTCCTACAACTCCTTACCAAGGAACGGAGGGAGGTCGCGTGCCCAAAATACCTGCAAATTCTGTAACTCATTCCTCTCGAGTCGCCAGGGGCCACAAAACCTTAGCCGGAATGTCCCTGGCCTGTACTAGATGTTGAGGGGAGATCGGAGTTATGGTTCGAGGCTGATGCGGAGTGGGGCGGGGGGTGGGGAGGGCGGGGTGGAGGGTGTGGGTGTTTGTCTCTTTTCATGTTTTTTTTTTGTTTCACAAAAGTGGTATCTTAGCCAATAGCCCTGTACACGCCTTGTGGTATGAATATCCTTGCGGGTCGCCCTCCGGGTTTTAGACCTACACGCTGTGTATTGACTTATCATAAAGCTCTGACGGCATCTGGAAGTAGGCAGCTAAGCTGTGTATACCGAGCATGCAACACAAAATAAAATACGATTGATTTTAAAATTGTGGTTCCAGCACATTTGTGGGTTGATTTTAGAATTGCTGTTGATTGGCCAGAAGAACCACAAAGAGATACTAGAACAGGTGAAACATCTCCAGAGGTAATGAGCAAATATCATCAGGTGATAACTCCTCTGAAGACTAAGGTATCTCCTAAAGAGATTGATTGGATGCAAATTGACAGAACAACCCAAGAGCTAAAAGAGTCAGTACAGGCTTTTTAATGAGAGATTAGTACAGAATAGTGGATCAGACACTATTGCTGAAAGAGATGTGGGACAATTTGTTTATAAATTTGTCATGGATTTGAGACCTGAAATTTCTAAAAGGATCAGACAACAAATACTCTGTTCGCAGAGTAAATCTGTAGATGAAATATTGCATTTTGCAAAATATTGTGCAGATGATACTGATTAGAGGCATAAGAAACTCAAAGTGAAAGTAATGCTTACACACATAAAAGTGATGCAGAAAGGACAGAAACCAATTGGTTTAGAAAATACAGGACAGGCACAGAGAAATGTAATTAGTTACCAAAGTAGAGAGGGAGGCAGAGGTAGAGGCTAGGTTTATCCTCCTGACAGTTACTTAGTTAGACAAAAATTGAGTATATCAATGGAAACCTGTCCTTAGGGAATTAGATCGGATGCATTAAGAATTTGTGTAACCCCTGGTCTAGAAAAATACTTTTTTTTTCAGAGAGACCCATCACCCACCAGGCTTGGCCCAGAAGGCATGCTTCATCATTGGGGTACCTCTCAATCCTCCACGGATTGAGGCATGCTGCGACTTGCGAATTACGTAGGAGCACTTTTTTTTGTAGACTATGTGTAGTGCAGTGAGGTGGAGTGGAAAGGGGGCAAAAAGGTAAAAATACCTAACTAGATGGCCACTGTTATATTCATGCCCCTAGTTGGTATGGTTAAAAATCAGGGGTCGTTTACTGAGAAGAAACCTGAACTTAATGTGTCTGGTTGTCTCAGTAATTGTTTTTTGTCATCATGTTTGAGCTGTTGCCCTAGTAGCTCTTCATTAGAACTCCATCGGGTCCAGCCCTGTGTGTACCACTCCTAGAGAATCCTGTAATAAGGACACATACCATGCTTACCTAATGTGCACTGCATACATATGGGTTTAGTGATTAATCCATGTTTCTGTAGATGCTATATTATTGCATCATGGTCAAAGTCATACTGTAGTATACGGTCTCCAGGGAGAGAAGTAAGTTACTGTACCAGAGGCGGTTTTGACGAAAGTGTGACTACAATTCCCTCTACCCCTGCAGAATGTGGATTATGTACACAGTATTTGGGTAATACCATGGGACAGACTCAACAGACGCAAGAACAGAGAATGCAAAGTTCTAGTGTAACAAAGCAAATGCAAATGCCACAAGCTCCTTTGCTACAACTGAATATACAGGTACCAAGGTAAAATGCAAATCAAAATTCCGAATGTAGCTCAGCAATATTTGACCTATCTGGATGACAATGATCCAGACCTGTTTGTATGACGGTTCTTGGGGGGGCAGGAGGGGGAGGACTGTGTGCTTGGCACAGCCTTAGAGGTATTGTAATTGTAATTGCATTTATATAGCGCTTACTACCCCTGACGAGGCATCAAAGCGCTTTTTCGGCAAGTAGCATGCTACTCCGGGACCCATAGAGGATTAGTGTTGAATTAGTATAGTGAAACATGCAAGTACATTTTAAGTGGTGGATAGGTTAGTCAGTTATTTGGATTTGGAATGATAGAAGAAGGATAGCGGAGGACAAAGGTTTGTATTTATATAGAGCTTGTTGACGCACGCTATTCAGGAAGCCTATAAAGGATTAGTGGTGAATTAATAGGGTGAAATATGAAGTAATTTCAGTGGTGGATATTAATCAGTTAATTGGAGTGAGAAGGATAGCAAAGGGATAAAATGGAAAGAAAGATTTGCATTCATACAGCACTTGTTACCCCTGATGGGTGTTAAAGCGCTTTTCTAGCGAGTAGCACACCACTCCGGAACCCATAAAGGATTAGTGTTGAAAATTAGTATAGTATAAATATGAAGTCATTTGAGTAGTGGATATGTTATTCAGTTATTTGGGTAGTATATTAGTATAGGTGAATATGGAATTTGAGAAGTGAACATATTAGTCTGTTAATTTTGATTGAAAAGGATAGTGGAGGGATAAAAGAGTGAAGGTTTGTTTTTTATTTTTTAGGTCTTAGCAGTAGGAGGAGACTTTTGGATGAGTAAAAAGGAGTTTTGGAGGGGAGGAGTCAGAGGGATGAGTTTAGAAAGGTTTGTTTTAGGGGATCGGCATAGTAAAAAGAGGTGTCAGATGATGCAAGGAGGGGTAGAGTGGGAGAGTCTCTAGAAAGGGTTATTATGGCGGGCAAAAAGGAGTGGAATGGGGTTTGGGACAAATGAGAGAGTGGATGTAGAGGATGTATTAATAGATGTATAGGATGAGAGATAGGGTAGTGCATTGGAAGTAGTAGTAGAAAGAAGTTTGAGATGAGTCAGAAGGTTGGGCTAAAAGATATATTGAGCGAAGTATAGGCTGAGAAATAGGGTAGTGCATTGGAAATGCTAAATTAGAAGAAAGTGATAAATATATAGATCCATAAGTACATTGAAAGTATATAGATACATAAAGGAGGTAAGTATATGTAGATTAAAGATATTGATAGAGGCACAGGATTAGAAATAGGGTAGTGCATTGGATATGCTTTTTCAGGAGAAAAGTAACAGACACACAGATCCACGTACATGGAAGGTACATAGATGCACAATGAAAGTATGTACATGGAGACCAAAGATGATTTTTTTTTTTTCTCTTAACAATATAATATGTTTTTAATACAAAGTAATACACAAAGATAGGTACATATCTTTAGTGAAAAACAAATGCTTATATACAGAGGGATATGCTGTAAATTTCTGTTTGCGTATGGTGCTTATTTGGGGAAGAGCAAAATCTTGAGTCGTTTTCTGAAGATAAGGTGGTTGTCGGTGGACCTTATGTTGGGGGGTTAAGAGTTTCATAGTTTGGCTGTTTGAACAGAGAAGGATGTGCCAACCATGTTTTTTTCTTGTATGGGGGGATTTTGAGGCGAGATACTCCTTTAGAGCTTTGTTGAATGTGTTTGGTGATTTTATTCCTGATGAAGAGTGGTCCTATTCCATGTATTGCTTTGTGGGTGATGCAAAGCAGCTTGAACTTGGATCTTCTGGCAACCGGTAACCAATGCAGAGCTTTCAAGGCAGGGGAGATGTGGTCTCGCGGTTTGATATGCAAGAGTAGTCTGGCAGCCGAGTTCTGAATCTGTTGTAGTCTTTTCATGGTCGTTAGAGGTGATCCATGGTAGAGGCTATTGGCGTAATCGAGTTTGGACAGAACAAGGGAGATGGTAGCTTGAACCTTGTGTGGAAATCTCAAATGAGGGAAAATTTGTCGCAGCGTTTTTATAGTAGCAAAGCTTGATCTTGCTAGTTTATCCACTTGGGCATTCATTGACAGCTTGGTGTCCATGGTCCTTCCGAGGGTTCTTACTTCCTTCGATACTTTAGGCAGTGATCCCAGTTCATAAGGCCATGGGGCAAGCGGGTTGTAATGTTTCCAATCGCCACACGGGAGTATTTCAGTTTTTGAAGCATTCAATTTGAGAAGGCTCCGAGTCATCCACTGATCCACGGTTCTGAGACAGCTGAAAATTGGTGATTTTCAAATGTCTTAGGGGCATTCCAGTTGAAGGAGTATTTGCCTGTCATCTGCATAGTTATAGCACGTGAGGTGAAATTTATTGATCAGTACTGGTAATGACGTCATGTAGATGTTGAAAAGCATGGGCGAGTTAATAGAACCTTGAGGGACCCCTGCTTTTGTGGAGTACGGTTTGGACGAGAGAGTTGGGGTATGGATGACAATAGTTCTGTTTTGAAGGTAGGACGCGATCCAGTCTAGAGCAGGTCCCTCTATGCCGGCTTCATAAAGTCTTTGTTTCAGAGTGTCATGGTCAACCGTGTGAAAAGCAGCTGAGAGGTCCAAGAGAAGTAGCACAGCAACCCCGTTGCGGTCAACTGTATTCTTTAGGTCATCCCAGATGGCAAGGAGGGCAGATTCAGTGCCTCTTCCTGGACGGAATCCCGTTTAGAAGTCTGAAAGTATGTAATTCTCTTCAATGAATTGTGACATCTGGGTGAACACGTTCCCTGTCGACACGGGCCCTAACTGCTCTACTGTAAGGACAGCAGAGGTTTTGAATATACCCCTCTCAGGAGAAAGCATCCAAGTAGTGGAAGCTACTGTTAGAAAGATGTAAACCCCAATATCAGAGCCAGTGACTGTTAAGATTGGTTCCTTTGAGGATTATCATCAGCTTGTGGTGTGTGATACAAGTCTAGTAAACTTGCTTAGACATGATTTCTTTGAAAGCGTACTCGCGTCCCGACTTCACTTCATAACGCACATACCGGATCATCAAAACACGTGGAGTATTTCCCGTACTCAGGTTTTAGGACTTCAGTGTACCACCTAAGGACGCCCGATTCTGTTTTTGACACAATTTTTGATTAATAGGACAACCAATCCGGTAGACATGTGGAATATTCCCCATATTTGGGGTTTCCTCTTCTGCACTTTATCATATCCCAGGAATCTCTTAAAGACAGAATATATAATAGCTCTGGATTATCACTACCTTCGGGACGGAATTACAACCGACTGGACGGTACTACACAATGAAAGACATAGCCCTAAAGAAGTTGAGGGTTATTCTGCTCCTATTGCGACAAAACACGTGTTGGTTACGGAACCTAAACAACTGAACAAAAGACAAAATAAAAGAAGATATATAAGGAAACAAAGATTGCCACACTGAAATTACATATTTTATATTTACTGTATTTGTGTTTGCTGGGGGACTTTGTTGAGGTTGTTTTGTTGGTTTCACCACATAGCAGAGAGGAGGGTGGTTCTCTCTACCTCTGCAGCACCGCTTTCTAACTCAGTCTGACATACTATACTGTGAATTTCCCTGAGAGGGGCCATTTCCCTACAAACCTTCCTGCCCTTTTCCCTCCTACTCATTAGACATGATTCACTTTGTAAACTAAATTGTTCGATTTATTGCACACACAGAGGAATTGAATTCCGCACGAATGATGAAGATGTTTTTAATCTTGGCCAACAAAAAACAGGTGTCGGGTGTATTCTCTCATGATGTGTCAGGATTTGCCTGAAGATTTTAGACAGAGACTGTTCTACCTGAAGTCTGGGGATATAAAGGTAAAGATATTGGACAGTTTAAAGGTGTTGATCCTGTTCAAATTACGATCAAAATGAATACAGAGTTTCCAAGAACACATCCATATAGTTTGTTTACAGATACAGTTGCTGGAATAACTCCTGTGATTGACACCATGGTTGACAGTGAATTTTGATAGAAATCAGAAGTAGTCCATGTAAATTACCAATCATGAGCTCAGAGAAGCTGAATGGCAAGTATCGCATTGCGCAGGAATTGCGCTAGGGGAACGCCATTGTTGTACGTTGTCCTGTGGTACCAAATCAAGTTTCAATTCTATTCCAAATTCCATGTGACGCCGAATGGTTTTCAGTCATTGACTTGTGGCAGGCCTTTTTCTTGATCACACTGCATGAAGATAGCCAGTTTTTATTTGCCTTCCATTTCGGCAGTCATGTTTTGGCATGGGGCCGAGTTCCACAAGGGTATAGGGAAAGTACCTCAATCTTTAATCAGATACTTAAAAAGAATCGTGAAACTCTCACAATGCCGACCTATTCCGTGTTAGTCCCGTACATTGACAACCTACAATAGCATCAACTACAGGAGAAGCTTGCAAGGCTGATACTATTGTTTTTTTTTTAAGAACCTTGGCAGAAAACAGATATAAAGTATCTCCGACTAAGATACACTTGTGCAAAACTGAAGTCCTGTACTTAGGACGTCACAGTGAGAAAGGAGTAAGGAAAGTTTTGCAAGAGAGAATATCAGTGATTCTTAATATGAATCCACCAACTACACAAAAGAAGTCTACATGTTCTCAGGAATAGTAGGCTATAGCAGACAGTGGATTACAAGTTTTTCATTGACAGCAAAACCTCTTCAGAGGTTCACACACAAAGATGTGTCAGATCTGGTACCCTGGGATGACAAGTGTATGGCTGCCTTCACAGAAATGCGAAGGAGCCTTTGTAGAGTACCAGCTTTGGGAATGGCTGATTACACTAAGTGCTTTGTGTTGTTTTGCAATGAACGAGAAGGTTGAACTCTTTCAGTGTTGACACAAATGAACAGAAGCAATCTTAGTCCTTTTGTCTACTTTTTGGCATCTCTTGATTCTGTTGTGGGTAATTTGCCTGGATGTCTGAAAGAGGTTGTATCTACGTGTGAGTCTTGGGCAGTGTGAAAGCATTGTGATCGGTCACCACTGACAGTGTTTGTACCCCTTTCAGTGGAGATACTGTTGACGCGTACACGCACACAGTATTTAACAAATATCCGTCTGGCCAAATATGACCAGATCTTGCTGGGTGCAGAGACTATGACTTCATAGAGATATAGTGTTGAATTCAGCTACTCTAATGCCATTGCCCGGAAATGAGAGCGTAACGGATACAGCTGAACAAGATTTTTTGGATGTGACTAGTTGTGAACAATCCCCAATCGTATATTTGACGAGCCATTGACGGAGTCTGAACATGTATTGTGTGGTGATGGTTCCTGCTTGAGAGACAATGAAGGAAATCTGAAAGCTGCCTATGCTGTGTGTACAGTGGGAGGTGTGGTAAAAGCATCATGGTTTCAGGGAGTGTTTTCTGCACAAGTTGCAGAGCTTATAGATCTGAGCCAAGCATGCATAATTTCAGAACAGGTCCGAGTTACAATTTACACTGATAGACAGAATGGCTTTGCAGTTGTACATGCCTTAGGGCAATTGTGGTCACAGTGTGGTTTCGCAACATCTTCTGGATCACCCATTAGCAATGGAGAGTGTGTGAGGAACATTTTGCAGTCTCTACAATTGCCTTCCCAAAATGCTGTTGCGAAATGGGTTGCTCATCGTCAAGGTACTGAATATATTACAGTGGGCATCTGGTACGCAGATGAAATGGTGAGCTACTGTGCGTTGAATGCACACACATTCAAGGAAGAGATTTTGAAAAATACATCAGATGTCACAGATTGTACCTTGATGTTATCAGCTTTAGAGACATGGGAATAAGTTAGAAAGTTGTACGATGAGGTGACAGCAACAGAACGACAAGGTTCGGAGCGAGCACATTGTACTAAAAGAGAGGATTATGTTTGGATTTTCATTGATGGCAGATCAGTACCGCCTAAAAGCTTATTATCTCCAATGGCAAGATATTACCATGGTTCTGGACATGTTGGGGGAGATGCTATGATGCGCCATTTACAATAGGTGGGGTATAATTCCAAATTTAGAGCAACTTTAGAGTCCCTATGTCCACGATCTGTGATATGTCAGCAACAAAACCCAGGTGGAAAAACACAGGTTGTTATGAGTCATATATGTAAATCAGCAGGTCCTCTTAATTGAATGCAGTTTGACTTTGTGGAAATGCCACCTTTTAAGGGTTTGAGAAACGTTTTGGTAATAGTCTGTATATTCTCTAATTGGGTTGAAGCCTATCCGACCCGTAGGAATGACAGCTTGACACTGGCTATGCTATTATTAAGAGAACTGATTCCGCAATCCAGATTTTCGGCTTCTCTTGAGTCAGACTGCAGAATTCATTTTAACAGTGGGGTCCTAAAAAGGTTATGTGCAGCACTACAGGTTGAGCAGAAGCTCCATTGTAGCTAACGACCAGAAGCTTCAGGTTAGGTGAAGCAGATTAATGGCACAATGAAGTCCAGACTGCAAAAGTTTTTGCTTCAACGTCTTTGAAAGGGAGAGATGCGTTGCCGCTTGTGTTGATGAGTTTGAGAAGTACTCCAGATAGGAGGACAGGACTATCACCTCATGAAGTGGTCATGGGCAGAGTGATGAGGCAGCCATCAGTTCCTGCTAATGCACTAGTCAATATCAAAGATCATTATTTCGGACTACTGCAAAGGCCTCACTGATGTGGTGCGCTCAGACTCACCAGGTTGCAGAAGCTGCCCTTGTGGTACGACAGGAGCTGTGTCATGACCCGAGTCCCGGTGACTGGGTAACGGTGAAGAAGCACGTATGAAAAACATGCCTGGAACCTAGCTAGAAGGGGAATTTCCAAGAAATCCTTGTCTTCAACACCACAGTGGAGTGTGGGGGTCTCCAGAATTGGGTGCACACAAGAGTCCCAAACCCCCTGAAGGATACAACAGTGCCCCTTCATAATGTAACAGTGGTACCAGAGAGACAGAGGGATCAGGTTGGACAAGCGGTTATGTGGGAATCTAGGATCCTAGTGAAATTATCCAAATTCATGCCCATATATAGGTATAATTCACCCAATCCTTATATAGGCATAAGGAATCATTACCTTATTTAGTCTTAGCCTGTGCAGCCCAAATACGGCATGGTTACTTCCACTAAACTCTGAGAATCCACAACTATTTCTTGGAAAAACCAGCCTTCAGCAGTCAGGTACCTCCCCCTGCTTGAATACTAATTTATCCAAGAACTCCTGGAGTTTTCAAGGAACTGAGACACTAGTGACGATATTATGTCCAATCTTACATCAAACTCGGCACCTTCAAAGTATAAATATGCCTACATTTGCCCAGTCAAACACACAGTGGTTTAGGAGCAGATCGAATAACTACTTGCCCGACGCCCTGCTGCTGCAAGTGCCGAAGGAAGCCGACCCTCCAAATGACGCACTGAAAAGACGCTGTCTTTTCTCTTGCAGAGAAATCCAGCTGCGGTGTTTCCAGGCTACCCTTGCGGGTTGCTGGAAGATAGAGTCCTGAGAGAGAGATACAAGACCTCTATCATTCTAAAACCAAGGTACGGAGCTGATTAGACCCTTAGAGAATTCTTGGAACAGATTCTTGGCAAAAATTACTAGACTTAAGCTACACCACACTTATTCCTCCCTCGTACTAGACGTAGGTTAGGTACACCGGGGTAGGCGTATTATAGAAGCACCAGTTGAGCACTTTTAGCCATTATTTTATCACTGCATGTATTTTATGCATTTTATGTATTCTATGTTTATGGCTTAGAAACCATATCATACTTTTACAGTACTATTTTATAATACTATTCATATTGTATGCCTCATATTTCTTAACTAGCATTTCAATTGTAGCAGTGCATTTCTTATGCTTAAGAAATAAGACTGTTCAATAAATACTTTTATTGAAAACGCCTGTCTCTCTATTTCTAAGCAACTCTGGTGAAACCAAGCATGCACGAATGACTGAGTGAAATAGCCGTCTATTGTTTCCGCGACTATAGAGATACGTTTCATTCTGGGGAAGCAAAGTTTTCATGTTATATGGTTGTCAGAGACTAATCCCTTCTTGTTTATTCGAGAAAGTTTCTAGTGACCTCTGAGCTAGCTGGCACACACAATTAGGTCTAATATATACGATAGAGACCTAGTCAACTTCAGTCCTACATCTAAACTATAGTATATGTTATTCCAATGCGCAGAGCCTATTGGGAATATAGGAACTACACTACATGGCGCCCAAAGTTTGGTAAGGTGATAATTTAAAGCTAGATACCTAGAGTAACTCAGTAGTGCTTTTCACACAGACCCCTTTTTCCCGTAAAAACTCCAAAAGACGTCTGGAGTCGGTGAAAGGATAATATCCGCCCCAACTGAGTAGGATGAAAAATCCTATGTATTAGTTTTTGGTTTATTCAACGTTGAAGGATACAGGGTTCCAAAATATTGTGCACCTAATCTTTGTTTCCTTGAAACTTGTTCTGCAAACTCTCAGCCGACTAAAATGTCGGATAGTGATACCGAAATAGAGAGAGCTACAGCAGCAGCTCAAGCGGTTTTAGATGAAAAACCAAAGGGGATGATGGACGGAGCAGTTGACAATACAAACACTCACCCCCAGTCAACTGATCTGGGTTTAATCCATCACCGTTGTTTAGCTCACTCCGCCACCCCAGTTCAGACATGGCCATATGCAAATCAGTCTGACCCTGTGCCTCATGGGAACAGTCCAGCCCGAACTGTGAAGCCATGTCTTCCATGGACCGGAACCAAGCTTCCCAGGACCGGTTTCTGGCATTACAGCCGTCTTCAGCCGGGCTTGCTTGAATCCAGTGGCAAAGTGAGCAAGGGACTCACGTCTGAGCATACCCTGCCAACTTAGGGCGAACAAAGAAAAACCAAAGGGGATGATGGATGACCCCAGTCAACTGATCTGGGTTTAATCCATCACCGTTCTTTAGCTCACTCCGCCACCCCAGTTCAGACATGGCCACTACACTCCCACACTCCACAGAATTCCTTTTGTAATGGAACACTGACCCCATAAAATACTTAGGCATCTGGTACCACGAGATCCCGAGATCGTTATTAGAACCAATTCCGGTAGAGTAATCTCTTCATTAGATGAGAAAATAAGTCGCTGAATACAATTGCCCTTATCTCTAACAGACCGTATAGCAATTGTGAAAATGGTCATTCTACTGCAATTTCTCTACCTCTTTAATAATATCCCGAAACCCCCCCCCCCTAATGGATGTGTTCCGACGATTGTCCTCATTGGTGCTTACATTGATCTGGGCAGGTAAACAAGCACGTATAGAGTTACGAGCTTTAACACTACCGTATTCCAGGGGCGGATTCTGTGTACCTGATTTCCTACTGTATTATCTGTGTGCCCAGGTGCAGTCACCACCTATTGGTACCATCCAATTCCGTATTTAACACATACTGCCATAGAAGAAGGGGATGCGTTGCCAATAGCTTTAACTGCAATTGTAACGCACATTAGGCCACCGCTACACGCTAAAAACATTAACACCATTGATGCCACAAATGCAGCGTGGCATAAACTAGGTAGTTTAGCACGTAAGTTGCCCCTTTATGCACCAGCATTACCACTACATCACCATCCTGAACTGTCTGTTACGAGAGAGGAAGTTGGTATGCGCTTGTTAAATCAGGTAGGGATTGACACCATGGGAGATCTCTATCATATTAGGGTATTCAAAACGCCGCAGAATTTATCATACATTAAAAATCAGACTTTATTGTTTTGCTTCACTTATCATAGGCTACAAGGGGCGATTAAGAAATTATATCCCAATTACCCGGCTGAACCGCCACAGTTTCAAACCTTGCAGCTAATTTTATCCTCCTCTAATACCACACATTTATCTCACGACTCTATACAATAGCGCAAGATGAGATAGCCAACACCACAAGCAAGGCACTGGCAAGATGGAATGAAGCAATAGATCCTCCCCTGACTGAGGCGGAATGGCAGAATACCTGTTCCCTCACTCAAATGTTATCACCAAATGGCAATTTAAGGATATTGCACTTTAAGTACCTACATCAAACTTACTATACTCCTGCGAGACTTTATAGGTATGGCCTCCGTCAGGAAGCGGGTTGTAAACGTTGTGGTACTGCCATGGCAGATTTTATACACCTCGCATGGCATTGCCCAAAAGTGCATCAATATTGGGTAAGGGTTACCTTGTTATTGGGGGAGATGGTAGAGGTTGAAATTGAATGTACTGTCCGCACCCGCTTGTTGGGGCTTTTAAGTGATGTACATGCTCTTAAGCGCAAGTTCTGCATGATGGCTCTATTACTTGCCCAAAGAAGGGTTTCGTTATGCTGAGAAAGTAAAAATGCACCTCAAATCAAACAATGGATACAGGACATGTCCTATAGTCAAGATATGTTAAAAACCTACGAAGAAGAGCCAACTGCTCGATCCCGCCCTAGAGACTACTGGAAATACTTGTCAGCATATTTACTTACGAATCCAACTCTTTAAATGTATTATCTGAGTGTGTCTTAACCTAATTCATGTAACGGGTGGTACTTCAAGGAATCTGTTATTGTGTACTATTATATCTGGATGATGAATGCAGTAGGGCAATGGTGCGGTTTGTTGCTTGGTGATTGCTGTATTTGATTTTAGAAAATGTCAATAAAAAGTTTGTTTTTTTTTTAAACAAAAAAATCTGCATCCTGAAGTGTCAACCATTGAGACTATGAGTTACATATTTAGACCAACACAATCCATTGTTTTGACACAAGCAATTAGAAATAACATGACATGTAAATTAATAAGATCTGAAAATATTTTTATAGATTTTGTAAGTAGTAGACAAAATCAGGAGAAAAATAATATTAGTGGTCTGCCTGAAGGAACTACTTGAAGTTTATCATAGGAAGAAAATAACATTTTAGAGGGAACGGTTTCATTAGCTTTGGATTGGCAACGTAAATGCAGACTTTGTATATATTGAAATAAATCAAACGCCAATGGTATTTTTGTAGGACTTTGTTATGTAAATATACATTTGATTTGCATGAAAACGGGAAAATATTTAGAAGGAGGAGATCCTATTTTCCTTGGCATATATTATGTTTGCTGGAAGAATGCTTATTATAGGTTACCTAACAATTGGTATGGAGAATGTAATATGGGAATAGTTTTCCTAAATGTATCATTTTTTTTTTCATAATCTTTATTCATTTTATATTGAACACAACAGACAGCCGTAAATATATTATGATAACACACATGTTGTAGTACTGCACCATTTGCATTATTGCGCCCATTAGGTAGGGGGGCGAATCACCATAATCAATATTACAAATGATTAAGGACGATGGTAATTCTCTACAAAATTGGTCTGCTAATGATATTGCACATAGCTGTATCAAAACAATGTTAAATAAGAAAAGAAAATTAAACATAATGCCACCTAACTAACATGATTGACTTAACCTTTTTCATGTTACCGCTAGATGTGTCCCTTATGCGGGGTCTGATCTATCAGGGTCCTGCTGTGGAAGGTAATCACTATGAGAGAGAAGTGGGGAAAGAGTTGTACAGTGCCAGTGCCACCTTATTTGCAGGTAAGGTCAGGCCGGCACAACAGTATGAGACAGCTGTAATTGTCTGCCGCGCCCGCATGTGTGTAGCTTATTACTCCGCCGGGGGATGAGCCGTAGTGTATATGCTCGAAATATCCTGGGTGTGCCCACCGGATGTTGTATCAGAACTTCTGGGCCGTCACCCATGATCTTGTACGTCGCTGAGGCTAGCTTCTAGAATAGTTACGTAATGTTGCCAGCCTACGGGTGGTGCCCTGGACATCGGGCGTAGAGGCTGAGAAGTCTGTGTCTCGTATTCAGCCACCAGGGCACGCCGGAAGGCGGTCAGCCAGTGCCTGGTGGTTGGGCCTGCCGGAGATTTCCAGGCCATAGGCAAGGACGTTTGACCAAAACTAGCACCAGGTCAAGGAATTTGTTGAGATTCTTACAGCGTGAGCTCCGCTGTGTAATGCCTAGCAAGTAGTGAGAGCCCTAAACTGAGATGGTAGTTCCACGTTGCTGCTGTCAGTATATACGTTACCTTCACCCAGTATGTTGTGATGTGAGGGTACGTCCAGACCATATGTATAAAGTCAGCGCCAGAGTCATGACATCTAGGACAGATATCTACAGAGGTCAAGTACATCTTCGCAAGCCTGTGTGGGGTTAGGTATGTGTGGTGTAAATAATTGAATTAAGTGAATTTCGGTCTGGCATTCATAGAGATAATTTTGGGGTTTCCTACACACTGTTTCCACTGCTTGGCCGTGATTTCGATGGAGAGCGCCATTGTCCAGTATTCACGAAATGGAGTCAATGAGGGGGCTGAGTCTGCTCTAAGGGAGTTGTAGATGGGTATGACAGCTTTCCTGTCTGTTCCAGGTGTCAGTAGTGTCTGCAAGGCTTCAGATGTTGGTGGTACCGAGCTGATGTCCCCCCAAATTTGTGTTGCCTGTTGAGTTAGTGTTGCGTAAAGAAGGAATGTTATAGGTGACACACCGTAATCATCAAACAGAGAATCAAAACTGCATAAAGTGGAATCAGTAAATAAGTCTCCCCATGACCAGCTGCCTGCCATTCCACTAATTCCGGGCATTGTAGACAAGTAAAGGACCCTGGTGACGTCTCGACGGGGAGATCTGGGGCAAACGGTGGAGGGCGGCGTTTGACTATTACATAATTCAACCAGGCTGTACGAGCTGCCCATAGTAAGGTGCAGCCCTCAATCCTCTGGATCTGAGTTTCTGGACCAGATAGCCCCTCAAGCAGGTCTGGTTGCGATAACGCCATTGCCCAGGTGTCCAGTTCAGCTAGGTTCCTATTTGCGAGCTAGCGCATGGGCCACTGGAGTCGAGCGGCTGCATAGTATAGCTCGTAATCTGGGATTCCTAAACCCCTAAAATGTATCATGTTAAGAAGTTAAATGGCGAGTTAACAAATTACCATGAGAGTACAAAGAAAAGTGCAAGTGCAAAAGAAATAGTAGGTCATATATTTGGAGATCTAATACCTTCAGAAAGTGTAGCCTTAAATTCTCAGAAGATTATAAAGCGGTCTACTGTTGTTGACAAACTTGCCACCAGTACAACTAGAGGTTTTCCTGTCGTGAATTAAGAAATTATATTAATACGGTTGATGGTGATTCAAAACCGACTTGCCCTTGATAGCCTTCTAGAAAAGGAGGTCAAAGTTTGTCTATTATTGAAAATTCAACACTGCTGTGCTTATATACCCGACAGGACGGCAAGCTAACATCAAAAATATTTCGGATTTGAACAAAGACCTGAAAGACTTAAAAGCAGATGATGCCTGGGAAATCTTTATTAAGGGATTATCAAGTGCTACCAATGATTGGGAAACATAGTAAATGGATTCAAGATTTCTAGTTTAAGACCGGTAGTGGTGATCTCTTTGTGTATATTGCTGATGATATTATCAACCAAATTTTGCAGATACCAAAAGAATAAGACTAGTGAAAAGAACAAGAACTGATCTTGAATTGGAAGATGCAAAATGCAATTTTTATGATGAAATAAAAACTTCGAAAGAAACCAGAAGAAAAAGGTTCACGACCACCCACCCGTAATTAATGCTAATATCAGATGAGAGAGATAGTGTGATGGCTGTATTCGCTATCAAAGGGAGGATTGATGTAGCCAGATTTAGAAAATGATAATACATGACACGGTTATATGTGGAGAACACGCAAAGGTTGAAATTTTACGTTACACTCAATATATAGGAACACATGAAACAGGGACTAGTGTAATAGAAGCATCACGCTTTTCAAAAATTAGATGAAGAAAACCCATGTAGAAAAATATTAATACTTATAAACAAAGTTGCAAATGAAACTTATGCTTATTAATAAAAAATGTGTGCTAAAATGGAGTGACTTTGTAATATAGTGCCATTTGCTAATATGGATCATATAGAAAAATCAATGCTAAAATGTGTTAGAAATGAAATATAAACTTGATATTTTACAGACTATTATTATAGATGCCACAGAATATGCAAACATTCAAACGAGATTCGAATGTTGTATTTTGAAAAAAATGTGCATTTACGAGACTATGTAAAAAAATTCATGTAAGTAGGACATTTTAACATTAGACATTTCATATAATAATACTCATGAAAGTCTATACATTTTTATGTGAATTGATTTAAATTAATTTCACGTATGGTAGAGTTTAAGCTTCTTTCATTTAACCATGCCATGCTAGTTTAAAGGCCTTTCTTTCTTCTTTTAAGATGCTTTTTCAGTAGAATTGACCTTTCCCCTGATTCAATACAATGGCTCATTCTTTAGAAGTGTAATGTAACTTATTTGTTCTGTACAATACTGTTCCTTGACATATTTCGATTATTCTTCCAATGTTCACTGTGAAATGTTCCTATGGGAATATAATTTTAACTCTGGCCATAAACTGCAACTTTGTATTTCTTTTAGCAGTGTTAGGCCTAAGTGTTTCCTGACAGGCATGGGAGACCAGCTGATGTTTCAATCATTTTTGGTACTATGATGTGACCATTGCCATGTGATGGTGTTGTGTCGTAGGTAAGGAGTTCCAGTAGTCTTAGTTAGGTTACAGATGATGAGTTTATTGTTCTTAGATGGTTAGATAGGTTTTCCAGTAAAGATATAATCAAAACCCCACCAGGAACAGCCTCTCTGCTGCTCAGTTCAGGATCCAACTGACAGTCCCAGTCACATCTTACCAAACATTCCAATGACATCACATTCACACTAACATTCTACTCTCACTGGCTGAACGGCAGAGAAACAGGGAAGATGTAAAGGTAGAAACCTTAGATATAACAGATGGTCTTTCGATGGTGGTGTGATGCTACACCACGAGGAGTTTAGAACCTATAAAAGAAGAAACCCCAAAGGAGAGGGCAACACAGAGCCCGCAGCTGCTGATTTTATTTGCTTTATGCAGACTTTTTTATTTTTACAGACTTTCCTTTTGAGGTGCTTTTTGGAGCATGCTATAGTGCATTACAGACTTGGACGGATTTAGATGCCGTTTGATATTTGAACTTTTTACCAACTTTGGACTGCCTAGTAGTCTATGCTACAGTCGATGGCATATAGACTGAACTTCTCCAGAACTTTCCTCATTTATTTATAGGTTTTATATAGTGCTAGTAGACCTGAAGGTCTGAGAGAGCTTTACATATAACACAAGGCCGTTTGATTCAAGTAAATACCAATATACAGACAAAGAAAATCGTTAGGTAGTCAAGGTAGTTATAATATGCGGCCATAAGAACAGCATAATATAAGGAAGTAAATGACATAGTATACAGCTGAAACAATAAATCGACTACTGCAACGGGTCTAGTCAGATTGGGTGTGAGGTTTGGGAACATAGCTCAGTTTGTGTGCTTGTTAAAGTATTTGTTGAGCAGCAGGTATTTAAGGTCACATTTGAAGCAGGAAAAGGAGGGATTGCAGTTGAGATCTCTAGGGAATGAGTTCCAGATCTTATGCATTTCCACAGAATGAGCGTATCTGGGAGGATTTCTTTTTGCAATTTGGGAGGTATGAGAAGAAGTGAGTTGGAGCTTCTCAGATTCCTGGCCCTTTCTGCTTTTGAAAGTTTGGTATCTAGATCGTTGGGGTTATGTGTGTGAAGGGCTTTGTGGGTGATGCAAGCAGTCTTGTAGATACATCTTCCTTTGATGGGAAGTCAACTGAGGTTTTTGAGGGCTTGGGAGATGTGCTCAAACTGTTTAAAACCTGTTAGGAGCCGCACAGCCATGTTGAAAACTGTTCTTAGGGGGGCAAGGTGAATTGGCGTTGCCATAATTCAGTTTTGAGAGGACTACAGTTTGCACTGCTGTCTTAACATCATCGGGGAATGAATGGTTTGCTTAATCTTGAGGTATTTTAGTGAGTAAAGCGCTCCTTTTGCCGAGTCATCCTTCATTGACATGTTTTTGTCCACGGTGATGCCCAAGGACTTTACAGAGTTGGATAATGTGAGAGAACAACTTGAGGCACTTACATTCTTGAGCCAATCTTGGATTGGCAGAGGGTTCTTTTTAGGGGAGAAAAGTAGTATTTAGTTTTGTAGGGGTTTAACTTTAAGTGGTTGGTGTTAAGCCAAGTTTTTATTTTGATTAGTGTGGCGCTCACATGTAGGATATCACTGGGTGATTTAATTCTGTAGTAGAGCTCGGCTTCTTCAGCATATAGGTGACATTTGACCCCTGCTTGGTTCAGGATAACAGTAAAAGGTCCCATGAAGACCTGGTTCTTCAACTGAACGTCCGTGCCCAGATGGATCTGCAGCCCACCCCTCCCATCAGCGCGTTGAGACCCTCACGGGTGAGTAGCTGCAACATACAAAATCCTGATTAATGAAGAGATTAAAAAGGGATGGGGAGAGAATTTACCCTTGGGGGTACACCAGGAGGAACTAGTTTAGGTTTCGAGAGACAGTTATTGATTTTTATTAGTTGCGAGCTCTGTGGTAGGTAAGATGTGAACCATTTTAGGAATACATCATTGATACCAGTGCGTTTTGTAATTGGCTTGAGAAATGCTGGGTGATTTATGGTATCAAACGCTGCAGATAAGTCAAGTAGGATTAGGAAGCATGCATCACCTTCATATATGTCATCTGAGGTATTGAGCAAAGCAGTTTCAGTGCTATAGCCTTTCCTGGGTCCTGATTGGAAGGGGTCATGGAGGTTGAATTTGTCTATATGTTGGTTGAGTTGTAGTAAGACGCACTTCATTGTTTTGGCTATGAATGAGAGGTTGGTGATAGGTCTGAGGTTATTGAGGTCATTAGGGTCAGCCCCTGTTTTTTTGCATATGGGTATGATTTGGCCTAGTTGGAGGCAGCTAGGTACATGGCCTGAGGAGAGAAATGTGTTTATAATTTTTGTCCAGAATGGGGATATGACATGGTTGATGTTTTGTACTATTGTGGATGGGTGGGAGATCAGTAGTGTGGGATGTGGGCTTCAAGTTCATAATTATATTGAAGACTTTACTTTCTGTAATAGGTTTGAAGTCAGACCAATTAGCACAGTTTTTCAGTTGAAGGAGATCATAGTTGACATTCGTTTTTTGGGGGGCCATTCAGTCATCAGTTGAATCAGTAGGGGGGTACCATAGAGGGATGCAAGTCAATGGGGAGGGTTGGTAGGGATGTCAGATTTGTGACATGGATGAATGATTGCTCAAATTCTGCAAATGTATCCGTGAAGTTGGCAATTTCTTCACAGCGTTCATTGGTGGCTGTTTCGTGTGGGGAGGTAAAGGTAGTTTGTCATTTATTGATGTTGAAGCATTTCCTGGGTCGGTTCTTAGTGTGGTCAAGTTGTTTGCGAAGGAAAGTGTCTGTTTCATTAAAGATGTGTTTCTTATAGTAAAGATGTGCAGTTCTTAGGAGCGAGGTGTGCACTGTAGAGGGGTTCTGTCTCCATATCCTTTCTGACTGCCTGAGTTGTCTCCTCTCGTTAATAAGATCTGAGATGAACCACGATTTTGATAGTTTTTAGGTTTTGCCTGGCGAAAAGATGCGCTCTGCGCATCTTTTTCGCGCAGGCGAAAACCTATTGAGATATATACGGGAGACAGGAACGGCCTCCGTCTTTCATTGGCTAGCTCCATAAAGGGAGGCTAGCCATTGGAAGACGGGCCTGTCCGTCAATGCCGGACCAGATTCGGGGGCGTTCCCGAGAATTTTGGGCTTTTGGCTACGTCACGCGACGTCAGCCGAAAGCCGATTCTCGGGAACACCCCCGAGTCTGTTCCGGCATTGCCGGCACCTGCCTTCCTGCTTGTGATGCGCTGCTCACTTATTCAGGTAAGTGCGACACGTTTTAGTTAGTATAGTCACGCATTAATAAAGCGCTCTGCGAGGGGGGAGGGGGCGAGGTACGCGAGGTACAAGCTTGGACTGCAACCGTTAAGCGTGCTGCGCAAGTGCTCCACTTTCTGTGTGCACCTACTGTGATGCTAACGAGAACCGTTTTTCCCGATTTGTCTCACTCACTTGACTTTCACAAGCCTTTTGTTAACTGACGACACCTCTCCATTTGATTGCAGCACATGGAGTGGATCGCCTTTTACTGAGGGCGCATTCACCTTCGCCTGCGCTAGGAACTTAGTAGAGACACGCGGCACGGTGCCTCTGGTACCCGACCCTACTCATAAGTGCTACTCACTTGGCCAGAGTTGACAACGTAGCCTCACTCACCCACACCCCGTTTCCACCTCGCTCCCTCGCTCTGGCTGACTGGTATTTCCCTGCAACAGCCTCACCTGTGACTGATTGCTTTTCAGCTATCAGAGCGCTCGCATTTGCTGAATCTTCATAGCGCTTAGCATTGGTATTGTGCGCTAGCATTTGCCGAATTCTCATAGCGCTTGGCATTGGTATTGTGCGCTAGCATTTGCCTCTTTGTAGTGCAGAGCATTTGTAACGTAGCCTTTTAATGTGCGCTCGCATTTGCTTGCTTGCCTGCTGCGTGCATTGTTGATCGGACTGGCCGCCTGATTGGGGGTTTGTTTACTTTATTCGGCCATTTTGTTTGTTGTGCCTCGTAGCGAGGCTCCCCAGCACGCTCCCGCCTCCCGCTGCCCCTCCCTCGCCCCTTCACCATCCATTTATGACAGATGCATCTGCGCGCAGCGTTCACGCGCAGCGATCGCGCCCAATCCGCGCCGAAGGTGCGCCAAAGGTAAGCCCGTCTACGCCCTTCCGCGCCTAGACCGCACCCAGCGCCAGAGCCCCTGGTCCTCGTAATGTCCACTCCTCCCGCATTACTTATGATGCCACCACCCTCCTAGCCCTTAACCCCGGCCGTTCCCCCTACTGCGTCCAAGCCGCCCCTGGACACACCCATGGACCCTTTTCCTGTAACTCCTGCAAGTTCGACGGCACCAAGAACAACTCCTCATCTACGAACTCACAACAGATATCCGACCCCAACCACCTACAATGCATCTTGCTCAACACCCGCTCGGTCCACAGGCACGCCATTGACCTCTGGAATCTACTAGACACCATTTCTCCGGACGTCGCCTTCCTAACAGAAACATGGATGAACGCCACATCAGCCCCTGACATCACCATTGCCATCCCGGAAGGCTATAAGATCATTCGCAAGGACCGTACCGGACACACAGGAGGAGGCATCGCTATCGTCCATAAGAATTGCATCCGCATCTCAACCAGCTCAGACGTCAATCTCGCCAACTCTGAACACCTTCACTTCCAGATCCACACCGACCCCAAGACCATACTCAGAGGCACCCTCCTTTACAGACCACCAGGACCCCGCTCACAATTTAGTGAAGACATCACGGACTTCATCACTCCACACTCGCTCCCCTCCGAGGATTACATCCTTTTGGGAGACCTCAACTTTCACCTTGAAAAGAACAACGACCGCAAAACAACCACCCTTTTGGACAACCTCGCCAACCTCGGACTTAAACAACTTGTCACTTCCCCCACCCACATCGCAGGTCACACACTCGACCCTATCTTCACCTCCAGCAAACATGTCTCCTTCAGCCACACCACAGCTCTCCTCTGGACTGACCACAGCTGCGTTCACTTTACCTACAACAAGCCCACATCCAACAACCACCCCCAACCCATTCTGCAAAGAAACTGGAACAAAATCACCATTGACCAGATCTCCTCATCGCTTCTTCAAAACCCCCCAGCCCACTCCTCAAACCCAGACCAAGCAGCCACCAACCTCACCCAATGGTTATCCAACAGCGCCGACATCCTAGCACCACTGAAAAAACGACAAGACAAACTAGGCAGCAAGAAGGCCTCCTGGTTCAACGAGGATCTTAAGAAATACAAGAAACTCTGTCGCTCCCTTGAGAAGGCCTGGAAAAAAGACCCAACCACCAGCACCAAGGACGCCTTCAAAAACGCCACCCGCATACACCACCAACTGATCCGGACTGCCAAGAAAGCCGCTTTCAAGGACCGACTTGATAACAACGCGAACAACAGCAAGGAATTATTCAACATCGTCAAGAAATTTACCAACCCCTCAGCCAACTCCAACGACATCACCCCCTCTCAAGACCTCTGCGACTCCCTAGCCTCATTCTTCCACAACAAAATTGCAGACATCCACAACAGCTTCGACAACCGACCCAAAGACCAACCCACCCAACCCCCTGCTGGACCCCCACCCCACCTGAATATCCTCAATGACTGGAAGCCAATCTTCACAGAGGACACCATCCGTATGATGAACTCTATCCACTCAGGATCCCCCACAGACCCTTGCCCTCACCACATCTTCAACAAAGCAGACTCTATCATAGCACCACACCTTCGAGACGTCATCAACTGCTCCCTCAACTCCGCAACCTTCCCGGAAAGCTGGAAACACGCCGAACTAAGCGCCCTTCTGAAAAAACCCACAGCGGACCCCACTGAACTCAAAAACTACCGCCCCATCTCGCTCCTTCCTTTCCCGGCCAAAGTCATCGAGAAAGCGGTCAACAACCAGCTCGCCACATTCCTCGAAACCAACAAATCCCTCGACACCTCACAATCCGGCTTCCGAGCCAAGCACAGCACTGAAACCGCCCTCATCGCAGCAACAGACGACATTCGAACTCTACTGGACAATGGAGACACAGTCGCCCTCATCCTCCTCGGCCTCTCCGCAGCCTTTGACACGGTCTGTCATAGCACCCTTTTACAACGCCTCAGAAACGTCGGAATCCAAGGAAAAGCACTGGAATGGATCACCTCGTTCCTCACCGGAAGAACCCAGAGAGTCCGCCTTCCACCATTCAAGTCCGAGGCCACTGAAGTCATCTGCGGCGTACCACAAGGATCTTCACTCAGCCCCACCCTCTTCAACGTATACATGAGCCCCCTCGCGGTCATCGCACGCCAACACAACCTCAACATCATCTCCTACGCCGACGACACTCAACTCATCATATCACTCACCAGAGACCCTAACACTGCCAAAACCAACCTGCATGAAGGAATGAAAGAAGTAGCCGAATGGATGAAGCACAGCCGTTTGAAACTGAACTCAGACAAAACAGAAGTCCTCATCCTAGGCACCTCCCCCTCCGCCTGGGATGACTCTTGGTGGCCAGAGGCCCTGGGAAAAGCACCCATCCCGACGGACCACGCACGGAACCTGGGCGTCATCCTGGATTCCTCACTCTCGATGAACAGACAAGTCAACGCCGTTTCTTCATCTTGCTTCAACATTCTTCGCATGCTCAAAAAAACTTTTCGCTGGATCCCCACCGAAACTAGAAAAACAGTCACCCACGCTCTGGTCACGAGCCGACTGGACTACGGAAACACCCTCTACGCCGGTACCACCGCAAAACTCCAGAAAAAACTCCAACGCATCCAGAACGCTTCAGCCAGGCTCATACTAGACATCCCGCGCAAAGAACACATCTCCGGTCACCTGAAAAGCCTCCATTGGCTCCCCGTCAATAAGAGGATTACTTTCCGGCTCCTAACCCACGCACACAAAGCACTCTACGAAATCGGACCCGAATGCCTCAACACACGACTGTCCTTCTACACCCCCCCCGCCAGCTACGATCCTCCAACCAGGCCCTTGCCACTGTACCTCGCATCAACAAAACTACCATGGGAGGTAGATCCTTCTCCTACCTGGCAGCTAAAACCTGGAACTCACTTCCCACTCACCTTCGCCTTACACAGAACCACCTAGCATTCAGAAAGCAACTTAAAACGTGGATATTTGACAAGTAAGTCCCCACCCTTCTTCAAGCGCCTTGAGACCCTCTGGGTATGTAGAGCGCTATACAAATTTATTGACTTGACTTGACTTGACAGATCGTGCATAGTTACACTGACATTTTCTCCAACGTTAAACATCACTTACGTTGTGGTTTTTAATACAGTCACCCCAGATACTTCTGCTTTTTCACCCGATCATCTATTCATTCAGGCCACCTTCATTCACGCATTATCACTACTATGTCTCCTATCCCTACTGGGAATCTTGTTTGAATAGGTCATTTTACAGCTGGTTTTATGCTCCTCTTTAGATTGATTCTGTTCCCTTCCCTGGATTCATTCCGGACCTTAAGATTATTCGACTGATTCGTCGAGGGGCCCCACTCCTTTGGGGATGCATAGTCTATTGTTACACCACTGGATTAGGACAGGTATGTATGCTGCTGTTTTTCAGTTAAGGTAAGGCATTTGGTTTATTTTGCTAATCTTATGTTTATTTCCTTGTTTTTCAGGTCCAATATGGCCCGTGGCGTCTCCGTGCAGCTGTGTGCACTGCTGTGCACGAAGTGGTTCAGACAGGTATGTATGCTGCTGTTTTTCAGTTAAGGTAAGGCATTTGGTTTATTTTGCTAATCTTATGTTTATTTCTTCGTTTTTCAGGTCCAATATGGCCCGTGGCGTCTCCATGCAGCTGTGTGCACTGCTGTGCACAAAGTGGTTCAGACAGGTATGTATGCTGCTGTTTTGCTGTTGGAGGTAAGGCATTTGGTTTATTTTGCTAATCTTATGTTTATTTCTTTGTTTTTCAGGTCCAATATGGCCCGTGGCGTCTCCGTGCAGCTGTGTGCTCCACTGTGCACGAAGTTGTTCCGACGGATATGTTTGCTGCTGTTTTGCTGTTAGAGGTAAGCCATTTTGTTTATTTTGCTAATCTTATGTTTATTTCTTTGTTTTTCAGGTCCAATATGGCCCGTGGCGTCTCCGTGCAGCTGTGTGCACTGCTGTGCACGAAGTGGTTCAGACAGGTATGTATGCTGCTGTTTTGCTGTTGGAGGTAAGCCATTTTGTTTATTTTGCTAATCTTATGTTTATTTCTTTGTTTTTCAGGTCCAATATGGCCTGTGGCGTCTCCCTGCAGCTGTGTGCACTGCTGTGCACGAAGTGGTTCAGACAGGTATGTATGCTGCTGTTTTGCTGTTGGAGGTAAGCCATTTTGTTTATTTTGCTAATCTTATGTTTATTTCTATCACTCACTACTGCACTCTCTCCTCAGCCTCTTACTGCACCATCCCTTCACTCTCTCCTCAGCTCCACTATATCGTCTCTTCACTGTTGCACTCTCCTCAGTCTCTCACTGCCCCATCCTTTCACTGCTGCACTCTCTCCTCAGCCTCTCCCTGCACCATCCTTTCACTGATGCACTCTCTCCTCAGCCTCTCCCTGCACCGGCCCTTCACTGCTGCACTCTCTGCTCAGCCTCTCCCTGCACTGTCCCTTCACTGATGCACTCTCTGCTCAGCCTCTCCCTGCACTGTCCCTTCACTGATGCACTCTCTGCTCAGCCTCTCCCTGCACCATCCCTTCACTGATGCACTCTCTCCTCAGCTTCTCACTGCACCATCCTTTCACTGATGCACTCTCTCCTTAGCCTCTCCTTGCACCGTCCCTTCACTGCTGCACTCTCCTCAGCCTCTCACTGCACCGTCACCTCACTGCTGCACTCACTCCTCATCCCCACTGCACCGTCCCTTCACTGCTGCACTCTCCTCAGCCTCTCACTGCATTATCCCTTCACTGCTACACTCTCCTCAGTCCCACTGCAACGTCCCTTCACTGCTGCACTCTCTGCTCAGCCCCCCACTGCACCGTCCTTTTACTGCTGCACTCTGCTCAGCCCCCACTGCACCGTCCTTTTACTGCTGCACTCTCCTCAGCCTCTCACTGCACCGTCCCTTCACTACTGCACTCTGCTCAGCCTCTCCCTGCACCATCCTTTCACTGATGCACTCTCTCCTCAGCCTCTCCCTGCACCGGCCCTTCACTGATGCACTCTCTCCTCAGCCTCTCCCTGCACCGTCCCTTTATTGCTGCACTCTCTCCTTAGCCTCTCCTTGCACCGTCCCTTCACTGCTGCACTCTCCTCAGCCTCTCACTGCACCGTCACCTCACTGCTGCACTCACTCCTCATCCCCACTGCACCGTCCCTTCACTGATGCACTCTCCTCAGCCTCTCACTGCATTATCCCTTCACTGCTACACTCTCTCCTCAGTCCCACTGCACCGTCCCTTCACTGCTGCACTCTCTGCTCAGCCCCCCACTGCACCGTCCTTTTACTGCTGCACTCTGTTCAGCCCCCCTTGCATCGTCCCTTCACTGCTGCACTTTCCTCAGCCTCTCACTGCACCATCCCTTCACTGATGCACTCTGTTCAGCCCCCCATTGCATCGTCCATTCACTGCTGCACTTTCCTAAGCCTCTCACTGCACCATCCCTTCACTGCTGCACTCTCCTCAACCTCTCACTGCACTATCCCTTCACTGCTGCACTCTCTCCACAGCCTCTCCCTGCACCGTCCCTTCACTGCTGCACTCTCTGCTCAGCCTCTCCCTGCACTGTCCCTTCACTGATGCACTCTCTGCTCAGCCTCTCCCTGCACCATCCCTTCACTGATGCACTCTCTTCAGTCTCTCACTGCACCATCCCTTCAGTGCTGCACTCTCTCCTCAACCTCTCCCTGCACCATCCCTTCACTGATGCACTCTCTCCACAGCCTCTTCCTGCACCGTCCCTTCACTGCTGCACTCTCTGCTCAGCCTCTCCCTGCACTGTCCCTTCACTGATGCACTCTCTGCTCAGCCTCTCCCTGCACCATCCCTTCACTGATGCACTCTCTCCTCAGCCTCTCCTTGCACCGTCCCTTCACTGCTGCACTCTCCTCAGCCTCTCAATGCACCGTCACCTCACTGCTGCACTCACTCCACTGCACCGTCCCTTCACTGCTGCACTCTCCTCAGCCTCTCACTGCAGTATCCCTTCACTGCTACACTCTCTCCTCAGTCCCACTGCACCGTCCCTTCACTGCTGCACTCTCTGCTCAGCCCCCCACTGCACCGCCCTTTTACTAATGCACTCTGCTCAGCTCCCACTGCACCGTCCTTTTACTGCTGCACTTTCCTCAGCCTCTCACTGCACCGTCAATTCACTGCTGCACTCTCCTCAGCCTCTCACTGCACCGTCACCTCACTGCTGCACTCACTCCTCATCCCCACTGCACCGTCCCTTCACTGATGCACTCTCAGCCTCTCACTGCATTATCCCTTCACTGCTACACTCTCTCCTCAGTCCCACTGCACCGTCCCTTCACTGCTGCACTCTCTGCTCAGCCCCCCACTGCACCGTCCTTTTACTGCTGCACTCTGTTCAGCCCCCCTTGCATCGTCCCTTCACTGCTGCACTTTCCTCAGCCTCTCACTGCACCATCCCTTCACTGATGCACTCTGTTCAGCCCCCCATTGCATCGTCCATTCACTGCTGCACTTTCCTAAGCCTCTCACTGCACCATCCCTTCACTGCTGCACTCTCCTCAACCTCTCACTGCACTATCCCTTCACTGCTGCACTCTCTCCACAGCCTCTCCCTGCACCGTCCCTTCACTGCTGCACTCTCTGCTCAGCCTCTCCCTGCACTGTCCCTTCACTGATGCACTCTCTGCTCAGCCTCTCCCTGCACCATCCCTTCACTGATGCACTCTCTTCAGTCTCTCACTGCACCATCCCTTCAGTGCTGCACTCTCTCCTCAACCTCTCCCTGCACCATCCCTTCACTGATGCACTCTCTCCACAGCCTCTTCCTGCACCGTCCCTTCACTGCTGCACTCTCTGCTCAGCCTCTCCCTGCACTGTCCCTTCACTGATGCACTCTCTGCTCAGCCTCTCCCTGCACCATCCCTTCACTGATGCACTCTCTCCTCAGCCTCTCCTTGCACTGTCCCTTCACTGCTGCACTCTCCTCAGCCTCTCACTGCACCGTCACCTCACTGCTGCACTCACTCCACTGCACCGTCCCTTCACTGCTGCACTCTCCTCAGCCTCTCACTGCAGTATCCCTTCACTGCTACACTCTCTCCTCAGTCCCACTGCACCGTCCCTTCACTGCTGCACTCTCTGCTCAGCCCCCCACTGCACCGCCCTTTTACTAATGCACTCTGCTCAGCTCCCACTGCACCGTCCTTTTACTGCTGCACTTTCCTCAGCCTCTCACTGCACCGTCAATTCACTGCTGCACTCTGCTCAGCCTCTCCCTGCACCATCCTTTCACTGATGCACTCTCTCCTCAGCCTCTCCCTGCACCGGCCCTTCACTGATGCACTCTCTCCTCAGCCTCTCCCTGCACCTTCCCTTTATTGCTGCACTCTCTCCTTAGCCTCTCTTTGCACCGTCCCTTCACTGCTGCACTCTCCTCAGCCTCTCACTGCACCGTCACCTCACTGCTGCACTCACTCCTCATCCCCACTGCACCGTCCCTTCACTGCTGCACTCTCCTCAGCCTCTCACTGCATTATCCCTTCACTGCTACACTCTCTCCTCAATCCCACTGCACCGTCCCTTCACTGCTGCACTTTCTGCTCAGCCCCCCACTGCACCGTCCTTTTACTGCTGCACTCTGTTCAGCCCCCCATTGCATCGTCCCTTCACTGCTGCACTTTCCTCAGCCTCTCACTGCACCATCCCTTCACTGATGCACTCTGTTTAGCCCCCCATTGCATCGTCCCTTCACTGCTGCACTTTCCTCAGCCTCTCACTGCACCATCCCTTCACTGCTGCACTCTCCTCAACCTCTCACTGCACTATCCCTTCACTGCTGCACTCTCTTCAGTCTCTCACTGCACCATCCCTTCACTGCTGCACTCTCTCCACAGCCTCTCCCTGCACCGTCCCTTCACTGCTGCACTCTCTGCTCAGCCTCTCCCTGCACTGTCCCTTCACTGATGCACTCTCTGCTCAGCCTCTCCCTGCACCATCCCTTCACCGATGCACTCTCTTCAGTCTCTCACTGCACCATCCCTTCACTGCTGCACTCTCTCCTCAGCCTCTCCCTGCACCGTCCCTTCACTGATGCACTCTCTCCACAGCCTCTCCCTGCATCGTCCCTTCACTGCTGCACTCTCCTCAGCCTCTCCCTGCACCGTCCCTTCACTGCTGCACTCTGCTCAGCCTCTCCCTGCACTGTCCCTTCACTGATGCACTCTCTCCTCAGCCTCTCCCTGCACTGTCCCTGCACTGTCCCTTCACTGCTGCACTCTCCTCAGCCTCTCCTTGCACCGTCCCTTCACTGATGCACTCTCTGCTCAGCCCCCATTACATCGTCCCTTCACTGCTGCACTCTCCTCAGCCTCTCCCTGCACCATCTCTTCACTGACGCACTCTCTGCTCAGCCCCTCATTACATCGTCCCTTCATTGCTGCACTCTCTGCTCAGCCCCCCCATCCAGGCTGCAGCCCTCACTCCTCCACTGCACCATCACTCACTGCAGCACTCTCTCCTCAGCCTCTTACGGTACCGTCCCTTCACTGATGCACTCTCCTCAGCCTCTCACTGATGCACCATCCCTTCACTCTCTCCTCAGCTCCACTATACCGTCCCTTCACTGTTGCACTCTGCACCCTCCCTTCACTGCTGCACTCTCTGCTCAGCCTCTCCCTGCACCGTCCATTCACTGATGCACTCTCTGCTCAGCCTCCCATTGCATCGTCCCTTCACTGCTGCACTCTCCTCAGCCTCTCCCTTCACCGTCCCTTCACTGGTGCACTCTCCTCAGTCTCTCACTGCACCATCCCTTCACTCTCTCCTCAGCTCCACTATACCGTCCCTTCACTGTTGCACTCTGCACCCTCCCTTCACTGCTGCACTCTCTGCTCAGCCTCTCCCTGCACTGTCCATTCACTGATGCACTCTCTGCTCAGCCTCCCATTGCATCGTCCCTTCACTGCTGCACTCTCCTCAGCCTCTCCCTGCACTGTCCCTTCACTCATGCACTCTGCTCAGCCCCCCCCATTGCATTGTCCCTTCACTGCTGCACTCTACTCAGCCTCTCCCTTCACCGTCCCTTCACTGGTGCACTCTGCTCAGCCCCCCCCATTGCATTGTCCCTTCACTGCTGCACTCTACTCAGTCTCTCACTGCACCATCCCTTCACTCTCTCCTCAGCTCCACTATACCGTCTCTTCACTGTTGCACTCTCCTCAGTCTCTCACTGCACCATCCTTTCACTGCTACACTCTCTCCTCAGCCTCTCCCTGCACCATCCCTTCACTGATGCACTCTCTCCTCAGCCTCTCCATGCACCGGCCCTTCACTGATGCACTCTCTCCTCAGCCTCTCCCTGCACCGTCCCTTTATTGCTGCACTTTCTCCTTAGCCTCTCCTTGCACCGTCCCTTCACTGCTGCACTCTCCACAGCCTCTCCTTGCACCGTCCCTTCACTGATGCACTCTCTGCTCAGCCCCCCATTGCATCGTCCCTTCACTGCTGCACTCTCCTCAGCCTCTCCCTGCACCATCCCTCCACTGACGCACTCTCTGCTCAGCCCCCCATTGCATTGTCCCTTCATTGCTGCACTCTCTGCTCAGCCCGCCCCCCATCCAGGCTGCAGCCCTCACTCCTCCACTGCACCATCACTCACTGCTGCACTCTCTCCTCAGCCTCTTACGGTACCGTCCCTTCACTCTCTCCTCAGCTCCACTATACCGTCCCTTCAAAGTCTCTCTCTTACTACCTCACTCTCACTACCCCACTCTCTCTTTCACTAACTCACTATCTCTCTCACTACCTCACTATCTCTCACACTACTACACTATCTCTCATTCACTCTCTCTCTCTCTACCTCAATCTCTACCTCACTACTCAAGTCTCTCTTTCTCACAGCATCACAATATCACTACCACAGTAACTATCTCTCTAACACACTACTTCACAACTTCACTCTCTCGATCTCACTACCTCACCCTCTCTACATCACTACCTCACTCTATCTATTACTATCTCACTGCCTCACTATATCATGACACTCTCAAAAATTCACTACAACACTCTCTCACTACCTCACAACTTCACTCTCTCTCTCTAACTCACTGCTTCACTCTCTCTCTATCTCACTACCTCACACTCTCTCTATATACTACCTCACTCTATTTCTATCTCACTATCTCTCTCTCACTATATCACGACACTCTCTCTAAAGTTCACTACATCACTCTCTCACTACCACACAACTTCACTCTCTCTCTAACTCACTACTTCACTCTCTCTCTATCTCACTACCTCACACTCTCTCTCTCTCTCTCTCTCTCTCTCAAATACACTAACTCACGTTCACTCTCTCATACACTACCTCACTCTCTCTCTAGCTCACTACTTCACAACATCTCTCTGTTTCTATCTCAATACAGCACAACAACTCTCACCCTCACTACCTCATTCTTTCACTACCTCACTCTCTCTCACTACCTCACTCTATATCTACTTCACTCTCCCACAAAACAAAAATAACTACATCACTACTCAAATTATATCTATAACACTATCTCACTCTCTCTCTCACTAACTCTCTCCATAACATCACTCTATCTATTTCCATATCACTCTCACTACCTAACTATAACACAAGTCACTCACTCAAAAAATAACTACAACACTCTCTCGCTGACTCACTCTCTATCTCACTAGCTCACAAGTTCACTCTCTCTCTCCAACTCACTACGTCACTCTCTATCTCACTAACTCACTCTCTCTCTTTCTATTTCACTAAGTCACTTTCACTCTCTCTTACACTACCTCAGTCCTTCTCTATCTCACTATGTCACAACATCACTCATTGTTTCTATCTCACTACCACCAAAAATCACTCTCCATCACTAACTCACTCTTTCACTACCTCACTCTCTCTGTCTCACTCTATCTACCTCACTCTCTCTCTCACTACCTCACTCTCTCTATTTCTATCTCACTAAGTCACTTTCACTCTCTTTCACTACCTCACTCTCTGTCTTCTTTCAGAGGTAAGCCATTTTTTTTTTGCTAATCTTATGTTTATTCTCTCTTTTATAGGTTCAACATGGCCCGTGGCGATTCCCTTCAGCGATGTGCACCACTGTGCACGGAGTTGTTCAGACAGGTATGTATGTTGAGTTTAGTTTATGTTAGAGGTAAGGCATATTTTTATTTTTACACTGCACTGTCCTTTTACTGCTGCACTCTCTCCTCAGCCTCTCCCTGCGCCATCGCTTCACTGCTGCACTCTCTGCTCAGCCCCCCATCCAGGCTGCAGCCCTCACTCCTCCACTGCACCATCCTTTCACTGCTGCACTCTCTCCTCAGCCTCTCCCTGCACCATCCTTTCACTGATGCACTCTCTCCTCAGCCTCTCCCTGCACTGTCCCTTCACTGATGCACTCTCCTCAGCCTCTCCCTGCACCGTCCCTTCACGTTATGATTTGGGTATCCGCCCCCTCCTCCCATTGGCTAGCTCCATAAATGGAGGCTAGCCATTGGGAGAGGGCTCTGTCCGTCAATCTCGGACCAGATTCGGGGGCGTTCCCGAGAATTTTTGGCTTTTGGCTACATCAGCCGAAAGCCTCTTCTCGTCAACGCCCCCGAATCTGGTCCGGGATTGAGGGAACCCGCCTTCCTGTCTCGCGCGGCGCCCGGGCCGTCACGTCCTGCTTCCAAAGGCGGGGGGGGGGGGGGGGGGGGGGGGGGGGGTTTGTTACGGCCAAATTTGCGATGGCGCTTTAATCATGGCGCATGCAGCGCTGCCTCCTTCTGCTTCCCGCACCGGTCCGGGCTGCTGCGTGCAGTCAAAATCTAATGGACCAGCACTGCGCCTAATTCAGTTACAGCTGAGCTGCACGTCACACAGTGATCGGCGATTGCAGCGGCCGGTGGTCGGAACACATCGCAAAGAAAGAAAGAAAGCGGTAACTGTGTCTTACCCTAATGGATTACTAGTAAACTGTGCCCCTCCTAACTTAAAAATTGTTGCTTCTTATAACACTAACTGCTGCCTTTGTCAGTGCTGCTCCATTGCGGGGTTTAGCGGGTAGAGTCTTCGGGATGTCTCAGGGCGTCAGGATGCCAGAAAGAAGTCTGCACATAAAATGGGTGCTGTTGGTTCAACTAAGGGGTGAGATGGTACAGTGTGCCCTGGTACATGTGCCCTGTTACGGCTGAAGTTACTCTCTGACTTAAGTGACATTAAGCCCACAAACTCCTGTTGAGACGGTCGGGGTCACAGTACTGATGGATTCTGTGACTATGAGTGGTGCCGCTGCCCGTCCAATTATTTTCTGTGCCAGTGGTGTCGCCAAAGTCTGTCAGCAAAGCCTCTGTGATAGCCGGTGGGTCATGTTGATGTGTGCCGATGCCTGAGGGGTTGGGCAGGTAGCGGCGAGCCAACAGGGGCGGCCGCTCGGGGTTAATGATTTCAATAGTGTTAGTGCAGTTCGATTGTGATATTTACAGTTTTGTTAACAAGACGCTGTACTCATTTGCGTAAAGTCTTATTTATTCAGCCTATACCTATTTCCCTCATTTTCATTGCTTGATTTTGCGCGTGAGAAAGTGTCACTCGTACTCATTAAATGTCACTCATAATTAAAGTACAATTCTGAAAATGTCACACAAAGCAATCTGAAACCTTGGCAGCTATGTGGGTGGAAGGATGAGTGGGTGGAAGGATGAGTGGGTGGAAGGATGAGTGGGTGGAAGGATGAGTAGGTGGAAGGATGAGTGGGTGGATGGATGAGTAGGTGGAAGGATGAGCGGATGGATGCGTGGGTGGAAGGATGAGCGGATGGATGAGTGAGAGGATGGATGAGCAGGTGGAAGGATGAGCAGATTGATGAGTGGGCGGATGGATGTGTGAGCGGATGGATGAGTAGGTGGAAGGATGAGTGGATGGATGAGTAGGTGGAAGGATGAGCGGATGGATGAGGTGGTGGAAGGATGAGCGGATGGATGAGTAGGTGGAAGGATGAGTGGATGGATGAGTAGGTGGAAGGATGAGCGGATGGATGAGGTGGTGGAAGGATGAGCGGATGGATGAGTAGGTGGAAGGATGAGCGGATGGATGAGTGGGCGGATGGATGAGTGGGCAGATGGATGAGTGGGCAGATGGATGAGTGGGCGGATGGATGAGTAGGTGGAAGGATGAGCGGATGGATGAGTGGGTGGATGGATGAGTAGGTGGAAGGATGAGTGGATGGATGAGTAGGTGGAAGGATGAGCAGGCGGATGGGTGGGTGGAAGGATGAGCAGATTGATGAGTGGACGAATGGATGTGTGAGCGGATGGATGAATAGGTGGAAGGATGAGTGGATGGATGAGTAGGTGGGCAGCTGGAGGGAGGGACGAGGGAGCGGATGTATGATGAGGTCGGCGGGCGCCTGCTTTGATAGATGAGTGGGTACCGGAATGGACAAGTGGGCAGCTGGGTGGGTGAATGAAGAGATTGGCAAGCGTATGCGTAGATAGATGAGCGGGTGGATCAGTGGCTGGGTGTTCAGATGGGTTAGATGAGTGGTTGAATTTGTTATTGTAAATGACAATGCCATTTATGTTAAAAAAACATAAATAAAAATAATGTCAAGAGCAATGCCAATAGCTCTAACTTTAACAAAGGCAAAACCATTGCATTGTAAATGCTTGTTTATTAGATTGTTTTAGTTTGAGCGGTGCCACTTAGTCAAGAACATTTGTCATTGCTGTACTATAGTGGGCGGAGAGGTCATCAGCGGTGTGAGTGAGAGGTGGATACTGTAGTTGGGCACAGATTCTGGATTCCAGTTCTGTTATTAGGATTTGTTTGATGTTCCAAGACCAGTGAGTAGGTTCGAGGGGTGGGGTGGGATCAGAAGTGGGTCTTGAAATTAAAACTCTGAGATGGTGGTTTGACCAGTCAATGGGTGTGATGGATCGGAGTGAGGCAAGCTCATTTTTGGTGATTATCGCATCTAGAGTAGAGCCTTAAATATGGGTTGATTAGTTGCAGAGTTGTTTGAGGTTGTTCATTTCAAGAACGTTTGCAAGGTTACGGACTGTGGTGTGATCCGAGTTGTTCCATTGAATATTTAAGTTGCCCAAGAACATGACATTTGAGTCAGTTAGAGAAAAAACGCGTTACAAGGTCAGTTAGTTATTCTGAAAAGAGGGTGCAATCACCCGATGGGAGGTATATGGTGTGAAGTTTGATAGGAGAGGTGAAATTGGCTGAAAGTTCTACTCTGAGGTATTCGAAAGTCAAATATTTTGAGGTCTTTAAGGTGGAAAGATGGATTACTTTGTTGTGGAAGAATGCCAGTCAGCCAACTATTCTCCTTGGTCTGTCCTGTCTAATGATGGTGTAGGCAGGTGGTGTGAGCAGGTCTAGTACGGGGGTCAAGTGTTTGTTAAGCCAGGTTTCAGTGTGGAATGGGATATATATTTCTTCAATTCACTACAGAGAGTTGCCGTTCCTAGGGGAGAGGTGTGGGAAATGTTGTTTTTAGAAAATAGAGGAAGTCCAGGAGAGTTGTACTTGATACCCTCACACACCCCAAAGAAGGTCATGCTTCACCTCAGGGCAGTTCTCCTCATTGGGCCGGCGCTGCAATGCCCTACGGGTTCCCCGAAAGGGTCACTTTGGTGGAGATCTTTTGTTTGTCAACCAGTAAGGTGTGTGCGGGTCAGTATTGATCAATTGCGAATTAGGTGGTGAGTGCTGGGTTAAAAATGACTTGGAGGTGTCCAGTGTCATGGTTAAAAAACCAATAGGCAAGGTGCTGCTCAGGGGTAATTATGGCCCTTAGTAGCTGTAATTGTGTAGTGTTGTTTATTAAAGTGTAATACAGTAGGTTGACATGTTTCGCGCTTCATATGGTCTCAGGAGGAGATCCCTAGCGCTTTTTAAGGAACAAAAGGTTGATAAAGGTAATGATAAGTGAGTGAAAGGTGGTCTCGTCAATTGAAGTAGTGCCACTGTGGGGACCTGAGAGTCAGTCCAATCTATCATAAATAGGTAGTATGCACCATGAGTCACCCGAGAGCGTGCTGGTTGTCACAATAGTTTTGTTGCCAGGCACAGTCTTTTGGACCTACCTAACCTCTTGGTTGCTCGAAGATTCAGTTCTGTTTTGTTGCCATGTGGTCGTTGTTAGGCTGGGTGCAACTGAAGTCATTCTAGTGATTACTTGGCGAAGGCATGTGTAAAGGGGTGGCAGTAAAGTTGCTTGTAATGTCAGAGGGTGCAGCAAAGGTGAATAGCGAGTTAGTTGTGTCAAGGAGGTGAGAGCCTAATCCGACATTATGATAGTTTGCCATTCAGGTAAAATAAAGTTATTGTACACTGTGTAATCTATGTTTGTTCAAAGAAGTCTTCAGAGTCATATGGTATAGTGACTACCCCCCTCTAGGTGGTAATGCGCAATAGCACCAACTCATGTTCAAGCGTTTTTTTTCACCATCAGGTTCGGGGTTTCCTAGAAGAGCAGAGACAGTGTAAGTATTTCCAGAAGAAAACCAATCCAAAAAGTACAAGGTTTCAACAAGTACATACGAGAAAAGAATTACTGTACCAACTACATTACCCAGAGAAGACTGGGAATTCTAAAATATGAATTGGTTACTTACTATCATACGGACGGGTTCGCACAAGACCGTGCCCTGGGTGGGATAATCCTCACCTCCGTGTCCTTAATAGAATTGAAACTTACCTTTATGGTGCAAGGCAAATTTCTATTCTATGTCAGGAACAGCGGCTCAGATTATGCTAGTTCAAAGCTTACTTACCACCGACTGAGCAACCTCTATGACAGGCCTGAAATAAAACCTCTTAAACGCAGAGTCCGAGGACCAACCTGCTGCACGCATCAAGTCCTCAAGACGAGCCCCTAAAGAAAAAGCCTTGGAAGCCAGCCTGAGCGGGCTCCAAGTTGCTTTGTGTCAATGCCCGCTTCTTGCATGATCCAACGCACCCACCTGGCTACAGTGGGAGAAGAGACCGCATTATGCAGTTTTTTTAATGCGATAAGCAGCTGTTGCTCGCCTGGAAGGCGGAGCTCCGGAGTAATTTCCTCATATTCTTTAAGGCAGCTTACAACACATAATTTTGGGGAATCAGGAAAAAACGGGTTCGAGACCGTCCGTATATGGGACTTCGTGTGACGTCCCATTGTGAACACTATCCCGTCCGGGGAGAAAACTCTTGGGGAGATATCCAAAGCACGAAAATCAGAAACTCTCCTGCAGGAGATTAAGCATAACAACAATGCCAGCTCGGATGAGATCTCCTTTAAAGAAAGGTACTTATTCGGCTGCCAAGATAGAAAAAGATTCAATACCAAATTGACGTGCCATAAGGAAGAATAGTGAGGTACTGGGGGCAATGAAAGATGGAATACCACGCAGAAGCCTGCAGACGAACGGGTGTACCCTCACTGGGGTCCCGTCCATTGGGTTGAGACCCGCTGAAACAGCCGACCTTATCCCATTAATTGAGCAAGACGCTAAACCCTCTGTCACTAAATCCGCCCAAAAATTGAGGATTGGAACAACACCGGCGACCACGGTATACAAACCCCTTCAAAGACACCAAAGAACCCATCTTGTCCAGGCGGACCGATAACGTTTCATGGTGATATGTGCCAAAGCCTTTGACAAGAGGACTTCAGCCGGTCTCGAAAGGCCCGGGAGCGACCAACATTGCCTGAAAGCCACCACGCCATGGGGCGAAGAAAGCCCTGGAGATCAGGTGTTGTGGCTCTCTGTCCGGGTTCAGAAGCAGATGAGGAAATGGGGGGGGGGGGGTTAGTCAGATTGGAGAATCCCAAGAAAGTTCCAGAAGAACGGGAAACCAAACTTGCGACCTCCAACACAGGGTTAGCATGACCACTCACGCCTTTTGCTGGTGAATCTGAGCCGCCACTCTTGTGATCATTGAAAATGGGAGGAAGGCGTAGCCCCTCTCTTGGCTCCAATCGTGGAGAAATGCGTCCATGACAGATGCCATTGGATATGGTCTCCAACTGAAAAAATTCGGGACTTGGTGATCTAGACGCGATGCAAAGAGGTCCACTGAGAATGGCCCCCACAGGTTTCTCAACCACCGAAAAACCCGAGGTCCAGCTTCCAAAGAATGGAATCGTGGAGGTTTCTCGAGAGCCAATCCGCAACCAGTTGTCCTGGTCTGGAAGATATTCCGCTTTTACCGAGATGTGGTGAGCCAAGCAGAAATCCCAGAAATCCTTTGCCAGGTTTACTAAAGCTTGCGAGTGAGGACCTCCCAAATGGTTGACATAACACACTACGGAGATGTTGTCCATCTTTAGAAGGACACAAGATTGCACTCTGTCCCTGGTCCAGCAACGGACTGTGAAGGACCATGCCAGGAGCTCCAGGCAATTTATATGGAAGTTCTGTTCGTCTAATGACCAAACAGCTCCAGTGGGGAAGTCTCCGCATCGGGCGCCCCAGCCTCACCTGCTGGCATCGGATTTCATGATGAGATCCAGAACCATGCCAAAAATCTGCTGACCGTTGCACGCTTCCATGTGGGTCAGCCACCACGCGATCTCCTCTCTTGCCTCCGATGAGAGAGGAACCAACTGGTCATATGACAGTCCTCTCCACAAGTGGTATGTCTTGAGACACTGAAGGGCCCGGTAATGACGGGGCACGGAACAATAGCCTGGATGGGGGAGGACAGTAAGCCTACCAACCGGGCAATTAGCCGAAGCAACGTGGAAGTCTTCGAGATGGTTTGACGCAATTTGTGCCAAATCTTGGCCATCTTTAGAGATGGCAGGCTCAGGGATGAGTGGATGGAGTCGACCATAAAACCGAAAAAGACCATTTGTCCACGTTCATAACAAACCCCAGGCTTTGCAACAGGGACACCGTTTGTTGGAGCTGCAGGGATAAGTTCCTGGGACACTGCGCCATGAGGAGGATATCGTCCAGGTACACTATCATGTGTATGCCCTGGGCCTTGAGGAATTCCACTGCTAGGTGAAGCACCTTGGTAAAGCACCATGGTGCTGAGGAAAGACCGAATGGAAGGGCGGCGGACTCGTAGACCAGGTCTCTCCAGCAAAATTGCAGGAAACGCAGATGAAGGGTGGATTGGAATTACCAGGTACGCATCCTTCAAGTCCAATCTCACCATTCAATCGGACGGGAGCAGGACATCCCGGAGGGGATAGATTCCCTCCATCTTGAAATAACGGTATACCAACCAACCGTTTAACTCCTTGAGGTTGTTAACTGGGAAACGTCCCCCATCTGACTTCTTCACCAAAAAAAAAAAAAGTTGCTTAGGAACCCATTGGGATGCAAAACAGATCAACAAATGGCTCCCTTCTGAAGCAGTGCGGAGACCTCTTCATCGATCAGATGTGACTCGTGGGCTGTGAAGGAGACGAGACAAGGGTAACTCTCCTGACGAGGATGATCATAAAACTCGATATGAAACCCCTGAACGGTTTGTAGGACCCATGTGTCCGATGTAATAGCTGCCCAAGCGTCTCGGAAGGCCGCTAATCGACCTCCGATGCGGACCGGAGTCGCTGGTAAATCATTTACCGCTGGGATTGCTGCCACAGGCAATGTTTCTGAAACTTCTGCGTCCCTTGAAGCGCTGGCCTCTGGTTGGGTAAAAGTTTTAGTTTGTGCTGGAATTATACTGTCAGTGCCCGGAGCCTTGTCCCCTTTGAGGATTATGTTGGGAGCCTGAGGATGAATAATGTCATCCGGGTCCAACATACCTCTATCCTCCCCCGGGGCTGAAGGGGGGTTGACCGCCAGGCGCCAAGGGCGAAAGGGACCTGCTTCGTCATCCGAATCCCCCTGGGGATCCTCATCAGGTTCCGGGAGGCTGGGTCAGGAGTCAACTGGGGTTCGGATTTCGGGAGTGCCGCAGGGGAAGAAGACACTACATTTGCAAGGAAGGCTGTCTTAAGGTGCGCAAATGCGTGTCTATCCACACCTTCAGGGCACTTTTTCTTAGGGGGGGGGGTCGAGGGCCCTCCCCTGAATGGGTTATGCAGGAGGCGCAAGGCGCTCTGCGTGTGCTTGCGCAAATAATGCGCATTCCTGAACAATCCTGTCTGACAGGCGTTGTTCAATGGGACCAACTACATCGTTAACCACCCTTTAGATGGAAGAGTCAACAGCCTCAAAGAAATCGTCATCATAAGGTAAGTACTCTTGCACCTCTTCCTCCTCATAAGCATCATTCTGTGCCTCCATTATTGTTTATATAGGGAATGAAAGGCAAAAGAAAGAAAAAAAATATTTAAATTCCCCTCTATGAAAAGCGCAATGCGCTACAAGTAACAGGCTGGAGAAACCAGACAAAAAATATGGGCAGACCGGAGGACTGCTATAATTACCCTGCAGCCCCAAGGACCGCAATCAGTCCTGCACTCACCCACAGCGTGCCAAAAAGCCCTCAGGGAAACTGATAGGGATTGCGGTCTCACCACGCGCTGAAAACTGCCAGCAAACGTTGCATTTAAACTCACTCTAAAGCGTCGTCGCGGGAAAGCCCCCGCAATACAGACCCTGCCGGGCGTCTTTAATGATAAAAGCAGGGAAATATATATATATTTTTTTCTTTTTTTGGTGTAAGACGTTTATTGGAGACTGTTATAGTTACACAGCGTCACGCCGACATCCCTGAGGCTGGCCGCTATCAGATCAAATTTCACCATGGGCAAGGTGTCATAACAAACGGTGTACAGTGCATTATCATTATTCATGGTTTAGGTATGTAGACAGCGAGCCTATGCAACAGTAGTAAATCAATGCGTCTTACATTTTTGGGGGTTAATAGACATGTAACGTACCATTGGAGGAAGTGAAGAAACGAAGCAACAGTGCAGGTATATAGGCACTACAGTTCAAAGAGCAAACAGTGCGGATCAACCATTGTCTTCAAACCCTTTCCACCCCCCCCCCAAAAAAACAACAACAAAACCAACTCTGGTGCAGAGGAGAAGCATCAAACGGGCATAATGTCTCTGGTATTGAAGAATCCGGGCCTCCGGGCAAGGTGCCGCACAGCGGATGCGCAGGCAGCAGCAGGAACCACGTCAGAAAGATAGTCCATGACAGTTTGAAAGAAGGGGAGGAGCAACATCATACATGGGGGCCACCAGGCCATGGGAGAGATACAGCAAAGCATTTAGATTCACAGGCACAAAGACACAAGCATGGCTCCACCGCCCCCAACATGCGCCCATGGATTACAGTCATGCTCAGGTCTTGTCACTGCAGGAGAGCACAATTACATGACAAGAGATGTCAACCCATATCGTCAGAGACCTCTCCTGCTATCGACTGCATAGAGTCAGGGGAGATTGCGCGTTCCCGTGACCACTGCGTGAAAGGCTCCCAGATGTCCCTAGGCCGGGAAGCAGTGGGCATCGTTTCCCAATAGTGCTCGAGCTGTGTGTTGCTGTATGTCACATCCTTTACCCATGCATCAAATGTAGGCAATGCGCGGCGACCCCAGTGCACCGCCACCTGTCTCTTGGCATAAAGGAGCAGTAACGCATGTAACTTCCTATGTTTGGGTAAGGTGTCCTGAACACATCCCAGCAGCCCCAGGAGCGGAGACGGCGCATCGGTTCTGTGAAGTATTTGATTAATGGCAGTGAAAGTGCTTGACCAATACTCCTCTAGTTTAGGGCAGTCCCATGCCACATGCAAGAAGGAGGCATTCTCGCAGCCGCACTTCCAGCATGTAGAATCATCTCTGAGACCCATGCGATGTAGTGACAGTGGTGTGCGATAGTACCTATGTAAAAATTTGAAGTGCACCAATCTCAACCTGTAATTGGGCGATAATGTCGTAAGTTGTCTGCAACAGAACTCCCACTGCTCCTCCGACAGAGGCACCTCCAGGTCAGCATTCCACGCATGCATAGAAGAAGGCACAGTAATGGGGAATTGATCTTGCATGCAGTTGTATAACCGAGACACAAGCTTCTTAGGAGAAGGTCTCAAAAGTAAGTTTTGAAGCGCAAGGAGCTGCGGTGGTTCCTCTGGGAACTGAGGCCACAGTGCTTTACAGGATTCCTTAAGTGAATGATACAGGAATAGGTCAGAGAATGACTCAGGTTGTCCCTCCGCGCGCAAACCCGGGTCCCTGAAGGTACCGTTCGGGTAGAGGTCAGCAAAAGTGTGTAGGGTTTGCCCCCGAAGTGTAATGATTCCACCCCCATCTCGCAAGCAGGGCATCATTGGGTTTCCTCGCAGAGGAATGGCTGGTGCGTATAGCAGGGGGAGTTTCGCCCTGTTTCGCAGTTCGCGCCACGTCCAGCGGAGCATGTCCACAGTGTCCACGTCTTTCGATGGACGAGACACTTTGCCATATAGCGCTACACTCAGCGGTGACGGGGCCACTGCGGCCAACTCCACCGCAACGTGTGGCTGGTAGGGAGTGGGAAAAGCCCAAAAGTGCAGAAATTGCGCTTGCGCACACAGTGAGTGCAGTTTCATGTCAGGAGCTCCCAGGCCGCCCTGACGCAGTGGGAGTGTAAGCAACGCCCAAGATGTCCGCGCTTGGCCACCAGCCCATACAAGCGCCAGCAGTAGCGACCGTACACGCGCATGGAAGTGCTCCGTCAAGGGTATTGGAATATTTACAAATAGATACAAAAATATGGGGAGGACCACCATCTTTGCTAGTGCTATTCTCGCGACTAGAGACAGGGGGAGCTTATTCCAGATTTCCACCTTTTCCTCCAGCCAGTCCACTGCTCTGCCAAAATTCAGAGTCCATAAATCCTGTATATCGCGGCTTATCCAAATCCCCAGGTATTTAACTGCGTCCGTTTACCAGCGCAGGGGGTAGTCAGAGGGCGATTCCCGGGTGGTGTCAGTTAATGGAAAAGCGACAGATTTGGACCAGTTGATGGACACACCAGCCAGACCCTCAAAGCGGACGAATTCTCGTAGCAGGGGGTTCAAGTTTACAGCAGGGTTGATAACGTACAGCATGACGTCATCCGCATACAGGGAGATCAGAAGACTACGGGAACTGAAGCCTATCCCTCTTGCGGTATGATGCTGTCGAACTCTAGCCGCAAGGGGCTCCATGGTTATAGCAAAGAGCAACGGGGATAAAGGACACCCCTGCCTGGTCCCGCGAGATATGGCAAATGGCTGGGATATAAGCCCATTCACGCTTACTCGTGCCCTGGGTGCATCGTACAGCAACTTGATCAAATTTATGAAGATTGGGCTGAAGCCCATCCTTCCTAGAATCCTAAACAGGTAGGGCCATTCAAGCGAATCGAACGCTTTAGTGGCGTCCAAGAAAATGACTGCGGCCTGTATAGAGGGATGCAAGTAGTGCAAAATGGAAAATATTGTCCTGAGATTGTGTGACGTGGCTCGGCCAGGTATAAACCCCGACTGATCTGGGAGTGCCACCATCGGCAACAAGGGCTGCAGTCTGTCCGCAATGATTTTTGCATAGATCTTGACATCAACATTTATCAGGGAAAGGGGTCGGTATGAGTCGAGGACCTGGCAGTCTTTGTCTGGTTTCAGCAAAGTTATGATTAAGGCCTCGCGCATCGAGTCCGGTAGGGACTCCAACTCCAGGGCCTCAGCAAAGACAGAGTGAAGTTTGGGGGCCAACTCTTCGGCATATGCCTTGTAAAAGGCTGTCGTCAGACCATCCGGGCCCGGGGCTTTGTTCGCAGGCATGCTCTTAATTACCTGGGCTATATCCTGGACAGTTACAGGGACATCCATATAACGGCGGTGGAAATCATTGAACCAAACAATGGCAATGGAGTCTAGGAAGCTTTCCAGGGAAGCTGGGATTGTGGGCTGTCTAGTGGTGTATAGGGACTTGTAAAACTCGGCAAATGTGTCAAGCACAGCTTCCTGACCTACAACAAGTGTCCCCTCACTGTTCTTGATGGCGTGTATGTAGTGTGATTGCGAGTGAGGAGAAATCAGTCTTGCCAGGGTTCTGCTCGGCCTGTCCCCTTCCCCGTACCTGCGGGCCTCTGCCTGTTTTCCCAGGAATTTAACCTCCCGTTCTGCTTCCTCATTAAAGGCGATCAGTTTGGATTTCATCTGACCTGCTAACTCTGGTGAGGGGTCCCGGCAGAAGGCCAGGTCTAGCTCTTTTAACTCTCGCTCAAGCTGATTCAGAGTATGACGTATAGCCCGCAACACCCCGGCCTGTCTAGAGATACACTGGCCTCGAATTACCGCCTTGAATGCGTCCCATACTATAGCCTCGGTGGATGCCGAGCCCTCGTTTTCTTCAAAATATTTCACAATATCTGTTCTAATTTCTTCAGTGAAGGCAGAGTCAGTGAGTGCATGGGGGGGCAGGCGCCAGGAAAATGCTCTCTTAGGGGCATCGGGTACCCTCAACTCCAACAGGCAGGGGGCATGGTCTGAGAGTGATCTGGCCTGTATGTCCACCTCTACCGCCCACGATGCCACGTCAGGAGACACAAGCCAATAGTCTAGGCGGGACCAGGCCGCATGGTGGCTCGTTATGCATGTTCCCACAGTGTCCTCTGGATGTCTAGATCTCCACACATCCGACAACAGACCCTCATCCATTACATCAAGAATCGCCTGGCGAGCTCTAGCATGTGTGGGTTTACCCGCGCCTCTGCGATCCAATTTGTCATTAAGTACCACATTGAAATCACCCCCCAAGACAATCTGTGAACAATCTAGCAGCATGATCTGAGCCCAAACATTCCGGAAAAATTCCGGGTCATCTACATTCGGGCCGTAGATAGCCTCAAGTACTAGCGGCCTGCCTTGTAGTGAGCCATGTGCAATGACGGATCTCCCCTCCTTATCCAGTATAATGTCATGTTCCCTCCAGTCTAGGCCCCTGCGGATAAGTATCGCCACACCCCTAGCGTAGTTGGAATAGATAGCAGAGTACACTTGTGACCATCTAGAGTGTTTTAATCTAGGCGAAGGAGTGGAGTTGATGTGTGTCTCCTGAATAAAACATATATCCACATTATGTCTAGCAAGCATCCCATGCATCAGCCTGGCCTTTTTGTAGTCCCCAAGACCCCTAATGTTCCATGTCCACAACTTCACGCCTCCCATTTCGTATCTCTTTCAAATCCACAAGTCCCGGTCCCCTGCCTGCCACAGTGCCCCCGGACAAACCAACCCAGTTTGAGCACAGCAATATCACGTACATATTATTTGTTGTACAGCATCCTCTATCGCACCAACCCTCAGTAATTATCAAACATCCCAACTCCCCCCACCGCCCCCCACCCTCACCAACCCCCCAATCAGGTTGTGATAAATCCCTCTCAAAGACACGCATAGCGCGTAGGCAAACTAGGAACAGAAACAGTGGGAGACACCCCATGGGGGCGTGGTGCTCCCGTCATACACCCCTGTTTGCACAGGGTGGCTGCACTCAAATGGGAACCTCCACAACTCAAAAGGTTACCCCGCCGCAGGGTCGACCACCGCCACCCCAGCAGAACATAAGGAATGTGTTGTGAACCAGCAGCCTCATATACGTAAGAGGGCCACCCCTCAGTCCTCATCCCCAACCCAAATCAAGGCCAGCAAAGCAACAGAAAGTGCGGGGGGAACGGACCATTTAAGCAAAGTGTGAAAGATTCAAATAGATGGTACCACAGTGTGCATAACAACATATTCAATCATTATCACTGAGCTGTTCGGATTCATCCCCCAGTCTCGGCGATTTCCGTCTCGCCCCGGGACCGCAAATGTGTTTTGCAAACTTTAGTGCAGATTGTGCATCTGTAAAGAAGTGCGTGGTGCTCTCATGTACTACCTTCAGTTTTGCAGGATACAAGAGAGAATATTGGACACCCGCTTGCAGTAACAGTCTCTTGGCCGGCATGAATTCCTTTCGGGCAGCCTGCACCAGGGGGGTAAAGTCAGGGTAGAAGGAGATATTATTTCCTTTGTGTGTGATCTTACCCTTCTCCCTAGCAAGGCGTAGGATGAGGTCTCTGTCCTGGAAATTCAGAAGTTTAGCAAGAATAGGCCGTGGCGATGCGCCCACCGGCGGCTTCTTTCCAAGTGATCTATGCGCCCTTTCGACCGTAAATACCTGTGAGAGGTCCGGATCGAAGAGTTCGTGCAGGAGGTCCGCCACAAACACCTCCATTCTGCCAGTGTTCGCCGCCTCCGGAATTCCCGAGATGCGAATGTTTGATCTCCGGGAACGTGCCTCCAAATCGTCTGTCTTAGCTCGCAGGGACTCCAATTCCTTTTCAATGTTTGTGATGTGTTGTTTGGCGTGTTGTTGGAACTCACAGCACTCAGTGTGCCTATTTTCCAGGCAGTCCAACCTAGTTTCGTGTGCGTCCACCTTGGTCTTAACCGATTCCAACTGCGAGGACATGGCATCCAATTTGGTGTCTATGCTTTTCAGGCTCGATCTGACTTCCATCATCAGTGCACCAAAGTCAATGTCTGCGACAGCCCCTTGCGAGGAAGACTCATCTTTATCCTGATCAGCCGCGTTTTGCTTAGCCTGGCGCTTTTGTTCAAAATTGAGCTTGGGCTGCCTCGCGTCATTCTTCCCTCTCATCTTGGATCTGGAAGTGTGTCACGTAGCGGGGCGCACAATTCAGAAGGCCGCATGGGTCTATCCGCAATGTCAAACAAGGCAACTCACTAGCACTAGCAGAGCCTGGGGGGCTACGTGCATACAGCACAGACAAGCCGCACGGTCTTCGTTCGTGTGTTCTCGTAGGGCGGCTTGGGTTGTCAGGGAGGACCGAACTGCAGTAAGTGGTCAGCCCAGCGCGCTGCGCTATCCCAAAATGGCGGATCCTCCAAAGGCTTTGCGCGCCAGAGCAGCCCGATAGCGGCATGCACAAGAGCGCTGTGGAGGATCGGAGGAACCCCACCAGACAGCGGGCGGTCGTAGGCGCTAGTGTATTGCCGCAGATGTGGGTACTCACAGTGTCTTGCTATGCAAATCTAAGACTCCAGCAGTAGCCCCAGTGTTCGAGCGTGAGGGGCTCAAGCAGGCAGACGCTCTCCCTTGCAGGGCCGTCCTGCACCGTTCTCTTGACGTGTGTGGGGGTCAATCCCAGGCCCTGGCCCTCAGGTCGAGTCCGTGTGCCGCCTCCTGACGAGCGCCAATCCTCCAGGCAAAATGGCGGACCCGCCTCAGGTGCCCCGCCGATGTCCGCCCTCGGGAGACCAGAGCCAGATCACTCGTGCGTGCTGGGCCAGCCGAGCTGCAAATCGCCTCCCCAGTGAAGCAGAGACTCACCGGTGCAGCCCGGAGAAGCGGCGTGTCTTTATGGGGGCCCGCACGTCGCCACTCAGAGGGCACCAGGAGGCCCCCTGATCCCCAGGCTGTAGTTGGCAGTGACGCCCGGAGCAGGCTCAGCAGCAGTGGGCCTCCGAGGTCGCGCAGCCGGGCCAGATCGTCCAAGGCCACAGCTTCGTCTCTCGGCGTCCGGTGCACCTCAAATTTTGGACGAAGGATCAGCTGGGTGTCCGCCGCCAATCCGCGTGCAGAACAGGGCCCCTCGAGATCATGAAGCAGGATTAATTCAGGAATATTTTGTGCAGCCGGCGGAGCTCACTCACAGAGCGGCCATCTCGCTGCCCGGTTGGCCACGCCCCCTCCCAAAAGCAGGGAAATATTGACCCGTGAATCCAGGCATAAGGTGAGAGGCATCGGGGGACAAGGCTCACAGAATCGCTGACTGCAGCATGGCTTCACCTCCGAGGACCGCAGTAACGGACCCCCCCCCCCCTCCCAGCGCCTTGAAACCCTACTGGGTGAGTAGCGCGCTATACAAATTTTTTTGATTGATTGATTGATTGAATGCGCAACCAACGAGACAAGTGAATCTCCCTAGCGGGCCACCAAAGCACCACAGTGGAATTGTGCCAGCCGTGTAAGCTCCTGCGGCCGATTTGGAATCTGGAAAAAGAATATAACAGCGCAGTTAAGTGAAATCACAGTCCACAAATAACGCAACGAGTATAACAACACAGGGGAGCCACCAATAAGCATATAATAGTGAGAAACTGTCCAGAAAAAAACAGTAAATCACAAGCAAGGGAAAAAATGTGGACTTAACTGGCTGCCAAGCAGCGAAGAATGCGGGGGACAGAGTGGAAGGCCTATGTATTGGCTAAGGTTATGGACACAATGGAAGGACTATGTTCCTAGATACCTCCCTGGGTATTATGGGAGTTGATGTTTTTTTCTTTGATGATATGTCGTCTTTTTTTTACAATCCAAGATTTACAAATGCATCTTTCTGGCTGCTATAAGTTTCTAATGCTAATAAAGTGGAGAAAGACTAAGCATAATCGGAGCCTCCGGTCCGGACATAGAATTATGAACGGTAGTACGTACTTTAAAACAAGGCTGGCTCCCCAGGGTCTCAAATTTTGGGTGCAGTGGTTATTAGAACTCCGGTGTTCCAAAGGAAAAGTTACATTTTCCTTCTAACATTAACAATAAAGATATATGTTTGATTACTTAAGATCAAAACAATATAATACAATAAAAGCAGGAATGGCGTTCAAAAAGTATAGAAGCTAATACACTGTTAGTCCATTGCTGCAGTGACTTAAAGGCGATCAAAAAAAATATTGACAGCCAACACCGCTGGCAATATTTAAAAATCTTTCAGCACAACCAAAATATTTTAAAAGTTCTATCATATGAGCAGTGGGGTGAAACTGAAAAATTTACAGATTTTTGACAACAGAACCCTAGCATCGCTGAACAAGATGTGGGTTTTTTAGCAACAGGATGGATCAGCCTTTAGAAAATGGGCCCAATAAAGTGTGAGATCTCTGTATCAGTCATTAAAATTTCTGAACCTGCAATTAGAGACAGAGAGAGGGCAGGGTAAGGCTTATAAACGTACTCATTTTGAGTCAACCGAAAGTGCATACCATCTACAAAACAGCTGTGCTCAGAAAGAAACTATTTAGCAGCACCATGCTAATCAAGTAAACAGAATTGCTCCTACATATTCCTCAATTAATTGGCTTGTTCTCCATTCTACAGACAGGAATATAAGCAAGAACTATCTCTCTCCCTCTCCCTCCTTCTCTGTCCCTCCCTCTCTGTCCCTCCCTCTCCCCCCCCCCCCTTCCTCCCTCCCTTTCTCTCCATCCTCTCTCCACCGGTCTAGGTCGTAAAGTTGTGTACGATTGTGTCCCAACAAGTTGCAATGGGAAATGTTCACAATATCTGTGCTGTGTGTAGGAAAGTAGGATCTGCTTCTTATGGTTACCCCCAATTTTTGCTTGATGTTTCACTGTTTTTGACTAGTCTGACTGGGATCCTGCTAATCAGGGCCCCAGTCAATCTGCTTTCTCCTTTACATTGTTACACATGTACTTTGGTACACTCCAGATTGGATACTGGGGTACCCTTATAAGTCCCTAGTATAAGGTAACCATGTACCCAGGGCATTGGTACCCAGAGGCCTCCCATGAGCTGAAACATGTATCATGCCACCCATGAGAGGCCATGCTAAATGGAAATACAGGTCTGCTACTGCAACCTGTGTATGATGGTACTTGCACCACTTATGATAGATACAGGTTATATCTATAGGTCACTACACTTAAAACTCAAAAGCCACCCCTATAACAGGCCTTATCAATCCTGAAGGCAGGGTGCTGGGTTTTTAGTGAGAGGGTGCCCCTGCAAGAGCAGTGCCCCTCTACAGCCTTCGGAGACCTTCTTCCAGGTTGTCTGTGACTCAGCCAGACATATAGGTAGAGGAGCATAGAACCTTGCGGTAAATGCTATCTCGAAAACAGCTGCATAGAAACAGATCGTGTTTGGTATCAAACACCTTGGAATCATACTTCCACACCGGTAACCAGTGTGGGAGAGATGATTCCACCCTTCAGAAGCAAGCTTTGTGGGGTCAATGGTCTATCGGGTGCCAGCCTTCTCGACCAGAACAGCACAAAATGGATGCTGCCGACCAGACACATTTCTGCCCTCCTGCTGCTGAGCCAAGCTCGAGTAGAGAAAGGCAGCACAATAGACATCCTGTCACAGGGAGGTGTGACCACCTCCCAGACAGGATTTAGTGTATTGGGGCTGGGAGGGGGCACTCAGAGTACCTGAAAGTCTGCACTAGGGGACTATTTGGTGTCCCTGTGCATTGTTCATCTCAAACCAGTTCTGGGAGTCATTGGCTCCTGCTCTGGCGCAAAACTGGACAAAGGACATGGGTGCAACCACCCCTTTGCCCTGACCCTCCCCTAGGAGGGTCCCCGAATCGGTCCAAGCCTCTCCCATGGGAACAAAAGGGCTTACCTGGCTATAAGACGTTATATTTTACGTGGACAAGGTTCTACAAGAAGAAACCACTGACCTTCAACCGTCTGGACACTCTGTACTTCGCTGGACTTCTACTGGGCCCGACTTCGTCTTCCTCTCTGTTCAAAGCTTTGTATGTACCCTTTCTCCATACAGGCTCCGTGCAGGACGTGTGGTGCACCAAGGACAACTGAAGAATCTCCCTTGGAGTGAAGGAGTCACTCCCCTGCAACTGCAGGCACCTTAACGCAACTGACCGGTCTGCTGCTCCTGAGGACTCAGAAGATTTCAGCAACTTAGCAGGTGGGTTTTCAAAGGTCCCGGAGGTCGATCTGCCCTCTCAGCAAGTTTGAGGCCAGTATCCCTTGTGGGGACTGCATAACCCGAAACCCGTGTGCATTGGACTCCGTGTAGTCCTGACCCAGAGCAGTATTTGCACCAAAGAACTCCAGCCTCCTGACACCGAGTGCTTTGTGGTCTGGTACTTTGCAATCTTGCTCGAGGTCGAGCGACATAATCCACATGTCCTGGACATACCGGCCACAGGCAGGGAGTGGCTCAAGACAGCCTGGCAATGCCTACTGGGCCTGTTCCCCCACCCTAAAACAGGTAAAGCTATGACCTGCTTCATCGACCTTTCACTTCTTCTGGCCAAGCGGGCAATGGCGATTAAGTGAAGTCTGCCTCCCCCCCTATCGATCTGGGGCACAGAGGTCCTTAAATGTGCACAAGTGGAATGCACAGTGTGAGAAGTTGGCCTGGTATATGCTGTCCACTAATTAAATGGGGTACCTTGCACCAGTCCAAACGATCCTTATGATGTGTGGTTTCACCCCTCTTGGGCTAAGGTAATTGTCATACCTATTTTAACAAATGGTTCGAGGGACGACCCTGCGTGTTATAGACCTATTTCTCTTTTACATTCGGCCGCTACAATTATGGGCAAAGTGAATTTGGACTGCCTAACCTTTTCGTTAGAGAATTTTAATGTAATTTCTGACCTGCAGTATGGCTTTAGTCAAGGTAATGGGACGCTAGGCCAATGTATTAACCTGCACTTGGTGGTGGGAAAATACACAATAGCGAAGAAGGGAATCTTGAATATGGCATTTATGGACTTAACATTGTTGTTCGACCGCGTTAACAGATCCAAACTGTGATCGATCCTTTTGGATCTGGGTCTTGCAGATTTGGTGGCTTTTTTTTACATTCCATACATAATAACGCCACCGCGGCGGTGAGATACAATGAGGATGGTGGCGTGTCAGCTTACTGGGAAGTCAAGAGAAGGGTCCGGCAGGGGTGTATTCTGCCCCCTTGCTGTTTAAGCTTTACATTAACACATTAGGGGACTCTCTTACAGCTAGCAGTTAAGAAATCCCGAGAGCTGGCTCTTAACTAATTCCCGTACTTTTGTATGCAGACGATGCAGTGTGGTTTGCCAGGACTGCCATAGATCTTCAAAAACGTTTAAATGCTTTTAAAATTTTTATGGATTCACTTGACCTTGCCACTAATTTTTCTAAATCTCACACCAGGACGATTGGCGGCAGACACCATAGCCTAAACCGGGAGGGTACTGGGTTCCATTAGGAGGTTAGGTAGGCTGGTGGTATAGGACAGCTCTACCGAATTCACAAGAGCAGAGGTAAGGTTGGTGCTGTTGGCTAGATGAAGGCTGATAAGCCCAGATAGAGTGCAGTAGCTCGGCTCTCATTTACTCCCTTCAAAGCAAAATCAGCCTTGTCCTCAACCAGGGGAGTCCTGTTGAAGGCTTGTCCATAAGTGAGGACAGAACATCGCCTGGTAACCCGTTAATCGCAGTCAAGCATGGTGGCAAATGGCAACACTGGAGGCAGTGGCTCGCTTGATGCAACCAGTGGTGTTCAAGCCACAATGTATCGAGAACTTGTCTGGAACCAGGGATTTAAGTGGGATGAAAAAAGTGGGGGGGGGAGGTCTTTTAACCCCTTCCATGCTCATGACGTAACGGTTCCGTCATGAGCGTCGGTTGGCCTGTGCTCATGACGGAACGGTTGCGTCATGGTTCCATAGGCCCAATGGAACGTTCAGCACAGCGCAGGAATTTGCGCCGCGCTGAACGGGTTAAAGGGGCGTGGCCTATGTAATTAAGGGTTTGGCTTCAATATGCGAACCAAATTTCTGTGATTTCCAAGGTGTGCCACACGACTGGTATGGTCGTGCCTCTCTGAGCTTTTATTGCATCCAGATCTATAACACAACTAACACACCCAAATCCAGCCATGACTATTGGTTTTGTCAATGACTTTGCTGTAAATAATTAATACTGAAAACATTTTAATTATGAATTAAAGATTAATGAGGCGTGAGGAGTCTCAATCACTCCTCTTATGTTCACTCAATGTTAAATGTGCACTCTTTTTCTCTCCACATCTCAATTTACGTGTTACATTTCATATCGTTGCTCTTCAGCACTCTCTTTTCACTCTCTCCTAAAGGCACTTCCTTGCACCTCCACTTCACTACCCCCAAACATACAATGTACCCACTCACCTGTAGGCACTAGATTTTCGTTTACTTTCCCCTTGTCATATTTTGACAACTGTGAACCTCCTTCACACACATTTGAACAGAATCAGAATTGCAACTAGAATACATGTTCATTGTACTGTTGGGTCTCCAGAAAGTCCAAGGATTGGATGATTGTCCATTCTGAACACCTTTCTGGCCCACTGGCAGGCCCTGTACAATGCACCCACTCACCTGTAGGCACTAGATTTTCTTTTACTTTCACCTTGTCAATACTTTGACAACTGTGAACCTCCTTCACACACTTTTGAACAGAATCCGAATTGCAACTATAATGCATGTTCATTGTACTGTTGGGTCTCCAGAGAGGCCAAGGATTGGATGACCGTCCATTATGAACAACTTTCTGACCCACTGGCAGGCACGGTGAGAAATTCTTACTGAGTTCAGCCTCAACTCTATAGCTCTCAATTGTGGCCAATTAAAAACATCTGGAGGACACTAAGGTCAAGGAATGACCTATACAAGAGCAATATGCTAAAAGAAATAAATACAGAAACACATCATCCTGGAAGCAGTGAAACCTCATAGGGAACGCAAAAGTAACACATGTGAAACAGATAGTAATAATACTGCTGACATGGATTACCTTACCGTTTTTCACATTCATTATTGAGAAAACACTCAGTGTTATTGCGCGTACGCTTCAGGACTCAATACAGGGGCAGATAGTGAACCGCTTCAATGGCCGTTTTTTATTAATACGGGGTCTACGACCCGGATGGACATGCGATAGCATCTCGCAATTTGTCTGTTAACTGGAAGGCTGGAGCAAGGTTTGGCCCAAGCCCCACTAAGGTATCCATTAGTGCCTCATTAAATGGTAAAAGGAGCACAGAAAATGTCTGCCCAGGCTGGAGAACTTCTGTCAATGTTAGTTTTGACCTCCAAGATTGAGGAGTTGGGATAAGGACTTTGCATTACCATGCCATAGGAAGCATATTCCTCTGTGGATGGTGCAAAGGGCGGGAGAAGGGCTGTTTCAGGGAAGGTATCAAGACCACTAGTCTCCAGCAAGTTATCATACAAACTGTCATCTTGGTAGGGTTGAGTAAACTCATCCCTTGCGTCGTAATCACTGTCCGAGTCCATGTCGAAATTGAGTGTAGAGTGTGCGGTGTCCCATGTGTAGGTGGCAGATCAAGTGGAGGGAGCTGAGCTTCAATTGTAATCGGGTGCAACTTTGGTATAAGTCGGACAGGCGTAGATTCAGAGTCAGGACTAGGGGTACATCCTCATCCAGCGTCAATGGATTTGGTACTGGGATCGAAGTTCTAGCTCCTGGCATGGACCATGGCGTCGTAGGTGGGGATTTGCAGGACTATCTGGAATGCAATGAAGACTGACTTTAGGAGCGGTTTCAGTGGCTCCAGGAGTAGGACCAGGACCCAACCTTGAACTTGGAGTGCACCTTGGAGCGGTCTTGTTGTGGAAGCTTCTTATGCTTGGCGATGTCAAGTTTCTGCTTGTAGTTACAGGAGGCCTTTGTTCATCGAAGCGCAGTCACTGAAGGACTTGGAGTTGTAACCAGACCCAAGACACCACAGGCACACCTGATAGGGATCGATCACAGACTATTGTTTGTGACAGTCCCTACAGAACATTTGGAGAAAATATCAAGGTAAGTGTCTCTGAGAGATAATCTAGAGAGCTCCAGAACCTACGACCGGTGGCGTGGAAATGACAGTGTGCTGTAGTAGTGCCTATATAGGCTCCGCATGTCATTTCCCAAGCGGTACGATGTTGGTGGGCAGCCGACACACCACCACGTGTCGGATCCAGTCCAACGCCTGGGGAAAATTCAAAAGGTGAGGAATCTGCTATTGAAGTCACCATTAGCAAGCCATGGAATAACTGAAGCAATCTTCCACATCCTGCTGGACAGTGGTGGACTTTAATGTACTCCACCACAGTAGATTCTGACAAGCTACACACAATGACTTATTCCTGACACCTTACAATGACAATCAGATATAGAATGATATTATCAAAGTCTATTCCAGCACATCTTTCCCCCATGTCTCCCTCCAACCTATGCCTGCTCAGTACAATGAACTATAAACAAAATATCTCAGAATAGACTTTGTGAAGTAACCATCTAAGTGGACTATGATCTCAAGAATACCACAGAAATACCTGCACAGCTGCTAAAAGCAGTCAGCTTACTGAAAACCATAAATTCCACACTCTCTCATACACCTTCATTCACCACATTTCTAAGCACTGCGCCCTATACCACGATAACCACACCTCGATGGCCATCATGCACAACAGGGAAGCTCTTCCCACATAGCATCATAACTAAGACAGCACATTTCCAAACACATATGTGAATGGTATATAAATGTTGCAATACCGTTCAATACAATACAATACAATACAGGATACCTGTAGTGAATTCACTAAGAGCCCCATTAGATTGTGGTAAGAAGGTCGTCCAAGTGTAGCATGGAGTCGTTTAAGGTGCATCGTTTCTACCAAACAAACAGACGGTAAGCATATTGCGTAGCAACGGTACCATTCTAGCATCTCTACACCCGGAGGCACGAATATAGTTCTCATTCTTTTTTAAATGGGCACTGGGACAAGAGCAGACCTCAGTCACTCTACAAACATGGAGGAAAAGCTCCACATCACAAGGGACAAGTTCTGAGCTCCTGCAGGTACACTTATACAGCAAACCGAAGGTTAGGACTTGCAGCTGGCACAAAAAAACATAGACTAATGCAGTTGGCCAGAGGCCAGGAGGTAGTCTGCCAACACATTGAAAGCTCTCTTCTGCTGAAAGAATGGACGAGTAAAAGTAACCTACAACCGAATGTCACAAGAAATGAAATCTTCATCACACACCTACAGGCACCGCCAACTGCTAAAGCAGGCAGCAAAATTGGCGTATTTGCCTTTTATTAGTACTAACATATATATAAGGAATGTAAATATTAAGATAGACAATTTAAAACTCTGAAATACTATTTAAAAATGTGTATTTTGACTTAAAAGAGTCCCATATCAAATTATAAAGAAGTGGAACTTGATAAAAGTATTAGTACTTGACAAGTCATGGAAACTGATTCCGAGGTTTATTATGAGCATCATAAAATATATGAGAATTATACAACACTTCATTACATTTGCGAGAGCTAGACGAGTACCAAAACAATTGTCTCTTCCATTAGCTTTCTACATCTCCCTGCACACTAAGTTCAGACCACATTCTTACTGGCTTTCATATATTTCAGTATACTATATATACTAGAAGAGCAGGAACTTCATACAGGTATATAAAATGTGCAACAATGAAGGCAGAGGCAAACCACCTCAAATCTTCATCCAAGCTCTTTAACTTCAAATCGTTTCTCACCCAATTATTTAAGACACTAGGACCGAGCGAGCTTTAAACCAGCCATGAATCCCGATATTCTAGAAAGGTCTCATTTCATTATAATTTAAATGTTACACAAATGTTCTTGATTCAGAGATTCGTTCAACTAAGGCTTCCTAGTCAAAAATATTTGAGGCAAAAAATATTTGTCAATAAATAGTAATTAATGTATAAACAAGAAGAAGAAACAGTATAGGTGGAGAGATTTTGGACATTGTGTCATTCTACTCAAAAGCATCAAGCAAAATACTAAAACCTCCCATGATAATCTAAATGGCCGAGATCAATCATGACACACAAATGTGGGAAATCAATTAACGTAGGATCTGAATGTATCTAGAAGGCGGCATAAAATAATTTTAAGGTGATAAGATGCAGTCATGAAAATTGCACGGAAGAGCATTTCTGACTTGATAACCTGGAGAGAGTTAAGAAGAACTGAGGCAGACTTAAGTCCTTCTAATTAACACCTATTACACAAGTACTTCTGGCAGTTATTATTTCTAGGTGCTTTAGGTTAATCCCTGTGCACAAAAAATGTGAAGAGAGGAAGAGGTGCTGTGAGGTGTGAACTAGGTTTCAATCATGAATGTAACATATACAATGCACAAATGAAACCGACTTCTTAAGGCAAGAACTATGAAACAGCCTGTCTATCAAATACCTAATCCTGGAATGTTCCAGTAAAACATTCAAAGAACATGCACTCCCATATACCCTACAGAACAAATCGAGACTGAACTCTGTACATAGAGCAAACGCAGCCAACATATACCATACATCTGTTGGGCAATTGTCAGGCGTACTTATAAAGGCTGTGGGTAAGCAGTTTAGGAAAATGCCACTTGTGTCAATTAGGATCTCGAAGGCACCAGAAAGTGGGAGTGACAAACATGGTTGTGGTACATGAGGCTCAATGTAAAGGGTGGGGGTAGGTAACACTGATATTTTTAGGACACGAGGCAGGCTACGAGCAGCAGTATAATAGCAGACAACAAACACAAACAAAATGCATTTTGGGGGGCACGTGGGGAACACACTGCATGGAGCGAACAGGAGCAGACTTCATTGTCACACATGTCTGCTGGTCATGGATACATACACAAGTTGGAATATGGTAAAACAACACAAAAAAATCTGGCATCTCCATGTACATACATGCAATTAGTTAACTAATATAGCTGACACTGAACTCAAGATTTTACATCGATTTTGTCTATAACTATAAGCAAGAAGTTTGCATTGCTTATATTCATCACAGGTTATGACCTCAAAAAGAAAAGGCGGAAAAAATACCAGAATCTTTTCAGTGTTGAGTGCAAGTAGAGATTCACAGGCTGGAGATCCGCGAGGCTCACAATCCACGTTTGGAAAGTTCAAAAAAGGTGAATCTGCAAAGCAAAATGGTCTTATTTAATACACAGGCATGTGGAATATGGCAATGCACTGAAGCAAAGTAAAATATAAATAAAGCCCTATTCACAATTTAATTGGCATAGGAATCCGCTTTAAAAAGACACATTGTCAAGCACAATAAGCTAGACTAATAAGTGAAACTGCCTGAAGGTGTGGCTGAATAAATGCAAAAATAAGTGAATAAACGGATAAAGGACTGAGTGCAGCGATGAATAAAGAGATGTGTGACTGCATAGACAAATGGCTGCTTCAGTACGAGGACTGGTGAATGCAGAAGTGAATGGATGGAGGGATGGATGAATGAATGGAACTTTTTAAAACATCTACATGTGTCTAAGGGCCTTGCTTGCCTTCAACATCCAAGGGAGCCTGCTCAACAATCCATCAAATATTGTTTCTACCCAACATTCACAGCTTTGCTTACATGCAAATCATAGTGTCTGAGAAGGGATTCCTGTGAGAAGTTGGCCTGATATATAATGTCTCCAATTCTGGGGGCACCTTGTATCAGTCCAAACAATCCCTTATGGTGTTGGTTGTAAGTCAACCTTATAGACAAGCTATCCTAAGGGTAGCATAGACTAAGCAGCATTAAAGGCTTAACTCAAGAGGTCGTGTTAAGCGAGCTGTTTTACCAATCACAATCCTGTAATATCAAATGAAAGGACACCACACAAGTTATATATTATAAACATATAGGTATTTATTACTAGAATAATCCTCTGTACTCTTTATGAGTGCAGAGGCACAAGCGTTTAAACAAAAGCACAGTTAAACATATAAAAGTTGCACAATTATGGATGAGGCCCAGGGGCCACTCAAACCATATCCTAAAATAGTGGTATAAGTATCACTAATCGAACAGTGGTCAGGCCTAGGGCCTGGGGAATCGCTGGGAGCAGTCGGGACTAGCAATGCTGAAGTCGGGAAAAGCCCGCGGGAATCGGGTGCAGCGCTTAAAGCTCACACATGCACCAATGCAAAGTCAATGGTGCGTAAAAGTTATCGAGTTACTGTTTTAAGAGTCTTCCGACTGACCTAGAAGGACCAAACTTTAAACTTAGACACTAGAGGTGTATACCAGTACAGGAGCACCGGCGTTCATGAGTTACCTCACCCACAGGAAGTGGGTGCAGGGGTGCAAAGTAGTGTCGGGTTTCGTCACGCAGGTCGATGGTGCCTGAAGATGAAGATGCTGCAGGCGGCCAGAAGAGAAGTGTCCGGTGTGATCCAAGGGTGGATCGAAGATGTAGAGTACCTGAAAGCAGAGGGGACAGAGTCTGGGTCACTCAGCAGTGACCAGGAAGGAACCAGGCAATGTCGGGCGCAATCAGGTGGTTGTCGAGAAGCTTGTCTCCGCTGCCACGTGGACTCTGGGGCACCGAGGATGTCCAGGAGTGGATCACGAGCTGTCCCGCGAAGGCTCTCGCTGTCGGCGGTGTCTGCTTCCAATTGGAGCAAACAAACCTTGGCAAGCGCAACCCACGCAGGATTCGAAGATCGCTCCTTACTCAGACCAGCAAGGTCAGAGGGGGTGCTCCTTTTCAGGGGAGCGAGGGCCAGTCCAGAGCAACCGGACTGGCAGAGCAAATTCAAAAGGTTCGTCGGTACTGGGGCCGCTAGCCAACGGGCAAGCGACCGGACCAAAGCGTTGAGCCAAAAGATGCAGAAGGGCCCCACGCCGCACTCGGTGAGTGTAGAGGGCTGAGCTTCGGTGCAAGAGTGGCTCAGGGCTGGGGCTTCTCAAACCCCAATGCACAGCTTCGAGGGAGCCTCGGGAGCTGCACGGTCAGCGCCTCGTGGTCTTTCCAAGATGGCCAGCCCCACGCTTCAGGTCGCCTCCACGGGTCTCAGCTCTGCAGGGACTGTGGATCGGGCTGTTAGAAGGCAGGCACGCTGGGTCTTGTTGATCTCTGTCGCTCGAGTTCCGGCGGGAACTGCAACAAAGGAAACGTTGAGGTGCTGGATGGTGCCTGTTTGCACAGGGTGGTCACTCCTAGACCACAAGGGAGATTCTTCAGTCTTCTACGTCGAGTAGGATGTCGAAGGGTCCAGAGTTTCGTTTCATAAGTTTCAGTCAGGATAATCTCTGTGCACTAGCACTGCTCCCACTCTTATACCAATCTAGTGGGCTGGATTACCTGTAAGGTCCCTCCTATGGGTGGGACCCAGGAAGGGGGTGGTTACACCCCTTTCCCTTTGTCCAGGGTCGCGCTGGGACTGGGGCTGGTGTGCCCCAGAACCGGTTTGACCGGATTATGCAAGGGGAAGCCTTGTGTGCCCCAGGCAGTGTCTAGTTTCTTTCAGCCCTCCCTGCCCCATTACACTATCTCCTGTCTGGGTAGGTATAGCACCTCCATGCGACAGGAAACCCTTTGTCCAGGCCTCCTCTGCCAAGTTTCGGTCAGCAGGAGGAGGTCAGACTTGTGTCGGTGGCAGCAGCATTCATTTTGTGATGCTGAGGCTCTGGTTAGGATTAACCGCGTTTTAGCAAAGTAACATGTCTTCTCCCTCTAGAAGGGTGGAATGCTATCCCCGTCGCCAGGACTGGCGAGGGGATAGTATTCCAAATCGTATGACACCTTACACGACATGTTTTGATAAAGCCAAACCAAAGTTATCATATAACCGCTATGGATTATAATGCACTTAAGAGTATATGGTATGGCAATATCCCGGAACAGCTAAGGGAGTTGGTCCCGACAGCTGCAGACAGGCTCAGCTCATGCTAGAGCACCATCTCACATAAAACCAAGCACTCTGCCTCCAGGATTGTTAAGGCCTGCCATAGGAGTGACTTATAGGTATATATGTGTCCAGATATAGGTTTAGATATAGGTATACTATATCTAAGCAAGGGGTGATTACACCACCTTGCCCCAGCTGAGTGATCAGCCAGTTGTGTCAATTTAAGGTCCAGCCAGGGGTGGCAAAAGATATGCTGCAGCCCCTGGTAGGCCTTGGATGCACCTATGCCCTGGGCACCTATAGTGCACTGTACAGGGGCTGATAAGGTGTCCAGTACCAGATTGGTTATGCACCTAGGGTGCATGGAGTCCATTTTAAAGAGAGAGCAGATAGCCTGGGGCCCCGATTAGCAGGGAACCAGGCCAACTAAGTCGAAAACCAGCTAAACACAAGGCAAAAAATCTGGGGTAACCATAGTCAGGTGTCCACCTTCCTACAATTCCCATAATATGTTACGGTCTTGCCACAATGATGCAAGCGCCAGAATTATGACTGATCATGCCATGGACACCAGTGGTATTCTTCATCATGACAATAAAATGACAAGAATTACCACCATTATGTAAGGATCAGCAGCCATCAGAAGTGGATATCATCATCGTATGGGTGCCCACATTAGGAAAAGAATTACCATTAAAGGCAGCAGAAATTCCAGTGCGAGCAGAAATAAAAAATTATCAGAGGAAATCAGGTGCTTCAAATCAGACCCCCTTTGGTAGACCCCATTTAAAGGTGGCCCTTGTCATGGGGCAGAAAAAAAGTAATAGATAGTTGGGATCCCTGAATGCAACATGCATCAACAGTCCAAGCAACAACACCCATCAGTAGATCTCTACAATACATGGAGCAATTATCTCAGGCATCGTTTACATCAGTGGCTCTAACACTAATGCGCCCCAATGGCAACCAAAAGTAAAACCTTCAAAAGGTTCAAGGATATAACAAGCATCCTAGTCCCAAGGCTGTAAAAGCATCAATGGCCCAGTCCTAACTTCCCTATTTAATAAAATACATCTGACTGGTGAACCTATCCCTCAATCCTGGTTAGAAGCCACAGTCACCCTGGTTTTGAAGCCCAATAAAGATCCTCTAATAGTTGAATCATATAGGCCAATCTCGGTACTAAACACCGATTATAAAATCTTTGCGGGGGTATTGGCGGCGAGATTGGCCAAGGTGATTAAAACTGTAATACATGAAGATCAGAGGGGCTTTATGCCTGGGCGGCAGTTAAATGAATTGACCTTCCAGGCTATTGCTGCAATAGATTATGCTACAAACAGAAAATTCCCGCTAACCATTGTAGCAATAGATGCCGCTAAGGCATTTGACCAGGTTAGTTGGCCATATCTATGGGAGGCATTAGCTAGATTTGGTCTCCCGAAAAACTTCATATCATCAATAAAATCACTTTATTGAAATCCAAGGGCTAGAATCCTGGTCAATGGATCCCTTACAGATTGGGTTCAGATATAGCGTGGCACAAGACAGGGGTGTCCCCTCTCCCCTTTATTGTTTAATTTATATATCGAACCTTTGGTTACACAGCTAAGATCGGATCCTTTAATAAAACCTTTTTTTTTACATGAATTAGCTGTAAAATGTGCATTATATACTGACGATCTGTTAATGTTCACGACAAATCCAGAGATTTCAATTCCCCGACTTTTTGAACAGGCAGAAACATTTGGTGAAGTCTCCGGATATAAAATTAATAAGGAAAAAACAGAGGTTATGCAGTGGTATCAGGAAATAATATCTCCCTTAGCTAAACCACAGATGAGATACCTTGGAGTTGTTTTGACGCAAGATATCTTAGATATATCAAAAATTAACCTCAATAGAATCCTTAAAGATGTATGTGGGCTTTTTTTGCCTTGGTCTGGTCTTCCTTTAAATATTTTTGTTAGAGTTAATTTAGTAAAAATGGTTATTTTACCTAAAGTAACTTTTTTGCTCAATGCTATTCCCTTGACTTTTTGTCTTAAAGGCATTGCTAAAATACAGGGTAAAATTGGAACCTTTATCTGGAACTCTAAATCCCCCCGTATATCTTGGAAAAAATTGGAGGAGAAAACTTAAAGTCGGGGGGTTGGTATTACCAGACCTACTTCTCTATTGCCACTCATTTCATTTTAAAATTTTTCGTTTGTTGGCAGATAAGGCTGATATGTCATCTTTGGGTCGATTATTTCAGGCATTATTACAGGACATCCATCAAGGGAGTGAATACTTTTCTCTATAAGTTTGGTGATCCCAGATTTTATAAGAAAGTAAGGTTAAAGATCTTAGAGACTGCCCTGAAGAACTGGGTATTTATTAGGAAAAAACTGGGAATCCCCTATTTTTTGTATCAAGCACCAATATGGGATTCTCCAGGGACACCTGAATGTCTTAAAGATCAATTGTCAAATCCCCTCAAGACGGCGGGCATCACACATTGGGGGGATTTACAACACAATGCACAGTTAATGGACTGGGATTCCATCTCTAGGCTGACGGGAGGAACTCTTACTAGATTTAAATATTATCAATTGTCAGCTTGGTGGGCTACCATATCATGGGCCCCAGAAACTCTTGAATCCAAGTTAGATCTAGTAAATAGAAAGGGAAAATGGAAGAAAGAGGTATCCTTTTGGTATGAGGCCATGCTAGACTCAGATGGAATTACTGAAGAAGAACTTCTAAAGTTGTGGGGAAGGACAATTGACGCTGAAGAAGGCAACTTAAACATCATGTGGGCCGATTCTTTTACGATGTTAAATACCATAGTTAAAGCGGCTCCCCTCAAAAGAAATCACTTATTTACTCTACATCGAGTCTACATTTCTCCCAAAAAATTGGTCAAGATCACCAATCTAGAACATTGTTGTCCAAGATGCAACGCTCCCGACGCGGATGACCTTCACATGTTTGTAGATTGTCCTAGACTTTCAGATTTCTGGTCCAGAATAGAAGATTTTATAATTGATGTATTGGGAATGCAATTTTCTATCACTCGCACAACAATCTTATTTGGTTTATTTTCAGAATATCAACAGAAAGAATTGGCATCCAAATTTATTTTTTATGTAATGGTCCTAGCGAGGCGGGAAATATGTAAGGCTTGGAAGGACCCCTTGCCCCCTAAATTTTCCGATTGTCTGAAATACATCATATATATATGTGAATCGGACATGGCCTGCGATAGCTCTAGCCACGATAAAATCTGGGCGGCCTTAGTGGCCTGGCGGAATCGATGAGATTGCTTTGGTTGTATTCCAATGATTTCACCTGGGCACTGTGGGTGTCGGCTCTCCAGTTCAAGCCAAGGGCCGTACAGGTATCAAGAGTTGGAGTGGAGCCTGCAAACAGTTGCACTGGAGGGGTATCCATACCTTTTCATCTCCTTTGCTTGAAGTATGGAGGTTGGAAAATCACTGCAAGGGAGGGAAGAGGGGGATTTCCTCATCTAGAATGCCCATTTCTGGTATATGAGGAATACAAAAAAAAAAAAAAAGAAAGATATGCTGCAGCCCCTGGTAGGCCTTGGATGCACCTATGCCCTGGGCACCTATAGTGCACTGTACAGGGGCTGATAAGGTGTCCAGTACCAGATTGGTTATGCACCTAGGGTGCATGGAGTCCATTTTAAAGAGAGAGCAGATAGCCTGGGGCCCCGATTAGCAGGGAACCAGGCCAACTAAGTCGAAAACCAGCTAAACCCAAGGCAACAAATCTGGGGTAACCATAGTCAGGTGTCCACCTTCCTACAATTCCCATAATATGTTACGGTCTTGCCACAATGATGCAAGCGCCAGAATTATGACTGATGTCTGTACCATCATGCCATGGACGCCAGTGGTATTCTTCATCATGACAATAAAATGACAAGAATTACCACCATTATGTAAGGATCAGCAGCCATCAGAAGTGGATATCATCATTGTATGGGTGCCCACATTAGGAAAAGAATTACCATTAAAGGCAGCAGAAATTCCAGTGCGAGCAGAAATGAAAAATTATCAGAGGAAATCAGGTGCTTCAAATCAGACCCCCTTTGGTAGACCCCATTTAAAGGTGGCCTTTGTCATGGGGCAGAAAAAAAGTAATAGATAGTTGGGATCCCTGAATGCAACATGCATCAACAGTCCAAGCAACAACAACCATCAGTAGATCTCTACAATACATGGAGCAATTATCTCAGGCATCGTTTACATCAGTGGCTCTAACACTAATGCGCCCCAATGGCAACCAAAAGTAAAACCTTCAAAAGGTTCAAGGATATAACAAGCATCCTAGTCCCAAGGCTGTAAAAGCATCAATGGCTCCAACAGAATGAGCATCAATCCCTTCAGACAGTGTATGTATTGACTGCCCCAGATAGTTTTAGGGCCCGATTTAGATCTTGGCAGACAAGTTACTACGTTAAAATGGAGATGGATATCCAGTTCGCCGAAATATAAACCCCATTATATCCTATGGGATTTATATTTCTGCAGACAGGATATCAGTCACCGGTGTGACGGAGTAACCCGTCTGCAAAGATATAAATCAGGCCCCAAGTCACAGCAGCCTAAGACAGTCTAGGCCACAGTGGCCCTAAACAGCCTAATCCGATCATCCAATCCCGCAATGTGCACCTGTATCACCAGACCACAATCAGCATCTGTGGCCCCAGACGGTACTGCATGAACCCAGAACCCAATCCACATCTATCACTCTAGACCGTAATACACATACATAGCCACAAACCATATCGCACATCTATGGCCCTAGACCGTAATGTGCATCTGACTTTATAAGCATCAATAATCCCAGATGGTAAACGTCATCAATTACCCCCCCACTATGCAACATCAATGACCTCAGATGGTAAAGAGCAATATTCAGAGAAGAGAGTAATGCGGATCAATGGCCCAATGAGTAACACGGATCAATAGCCTCAGGCACAATATGCATCAATGATCCAAACTAGCAATGTCTATAAATGGCCAAAGGCATGATCAGCATTCATGGCCCTAGGATGTAATTTGCACTCATAGTTCCAGGTTGAGGGTCTCATTCAGTGTTTGCCATCCGTGCCATTTAGAATTTGTTCCGAGTTATGTTTCCACTGGCTCTGCCAACGGAATCCTTCAGCCAATGGCCCTTGTAACACTGAGCACTCAGTTGATGTACATCAGCCAATCTACCCCTTTAGAGGAATGTTCTGACACACATTAGTTCACAGCTAGACGGTGGCATGTACTGTCTCGAAAAGACACATATATACTTTGTGGGCTTCAGCCCATCCATAGGCTTTTCATTTACTGTGTCAATCGGCCCTCTAACAGTCTTTCTCCTCATGTTTTCATGACATGCATTTGTCATGCCTCTTCCTGTGTTTATCCCTCCCTGAGAGCATGGGCAAGTACACTATGCCTGCACTGCTTCCACTATAGGATCAATTTCAGGCACTACTTTTTACTTTCTTAAAGAGCACTTAACACAAGCGCCTGTTTTTACTCACTGCTCCAAGCTCCTCTGTAAAGAGGCCTGTAAATCTTGAATTTATCTTGTCACATTTGCTGTGCATTCAAAGACCAAGGTTCAATGCCAGACGATGTTGTCTGAGGGCACATATTTAGCTATTTTACACATAATTGGTATACATTAACAATCAGGTCTGGCATTGGTATGATATACTTGTAATTCTGCGAGCCAGTGACTGACTTTCAAAACACGTGGCTAAATCACACTTATATCACTTCAAAGTAAATACTTTATTTGGGTGAGTTTTACAAATAAAATCACGCGATGCAAAGCATTTGTTTAAGCTCATGTTGTACACGTAATTACCACACATTCATAATTAAATGTAATGTTGCACAGGCAAATCAAAGTTGAGTACGTTCAGCAAACTGAGTTTATTTTTTATTTTGATTTGCCAGTGCAACATTACTTTTAATTCTGAGTGCGCGTGATTTAATTGCTAAACATACTCTTAAAAGAAGGCTTTTAATGTTTTCTTTAAACAGGACTGCAAATCTAGTTCTTATCTAGTCACATTTGCTGGGCATTCAAAGACAGAGGTAAAAGGACACTGTTTTCTGATGGCGCCTTTTTAACTATATTATACATGATTGGGGTTTGTAAACAATCCGGTCCGGCATCAGTATGATTTACTTGCAATTCCGAGGGCCCGTGATTGACTTTCAAAACACGTGGCTAAATCACACTTCTATCACTTCAATCTAAAGTCTTTGAGTATGTGTTTACGAACAGAATCAAGTGATACAAAGCCTTAGTTTAAGCACATGTTTCATAATTAAATGTAATGTTACACTGGCATAGCAAGGTTAAACACCTTCAAAATATTGTGTTTATTTTTGTTTTTGATTTACCAGTGCAACATTGCTTTTAATTCTGAGTGCATCTGATTAAATTGAAAAATATATGCTTAATCGAAGGCTTTTAATTTCATGACCTTTTTTTTTGTAAATACATACCCAAATAAACTCTTCCCATTGCAGTGATAGAAGCACATTCAAGTGTGCGTTTTGGGCGCTATCACAAAAAAAAATTCACCAGCAAGTCAGGGTACAAATAAACAAAATCATTAGCCAGTGTAGCATTACTTTTAATTCGGATTTACTTTCAAAATACTCGCTTAAAAAAATGCTTTACATCGGTTTTTTGTTTCAGACATGCAATCACACAAATCCTCTATGAAATGCACAGAAGTGCGAGTTCATAATTCCATCTCTCTTGATGTATTATTTTATCATGCCGGTGTGCTTGATTTTTAATTGTCACATTCATCAACTTAAAGGCTGGCCTTTGCATGGAAAACAAAGTGACTATGTTATATTTACCAACATACATTTCCAGAATATACCTTTTATTAATCTCTTTCATGTGATGGAACAACAAATATATAATGGAAAAAAAACAACTTAGTAGGAACATATACATTGTTCCACGCATGCAGGGAGACCACAATTACAAATAACAATTGCTTTCATTATGCCAACTAATGCAAATAACATGGTTATTACATGATGCTATTTGTAAGCAGAGAATTGCAGTGAAGATGTTGTTTCTCTATGCCGATGCATTTCTGCTGCCCTGCTTTCAGTGCTCGCCCCTGGAGGTGTGAGGGCACATTACACGCTACACTGGTAATGCTGCACTGATGATGCTTTCACCTGGCACCAAGTGAGTAGGGCGACGCTGATGTGCCATTAGCTGTAGACATATTAGCAGATCAGCATATAGCCATTAACAACACCTATAGCTAAAGGATCGCCGAAACCTATTGGCCTTGCCAATGCTTATTTCTGTTTGGAACCACCAGGAAAAGCCTGGCGGGTCCGAAAAGGAAACCAAAAAAACAATATACATATGTTGCAAGAAGATCCTCAGCGTGGCATGGGCTTTTTTTGTTTGCAATGAATAATTCCCTCTTTGGGAGTTTATTTTTGTAAAAACAATAAACTATACTGAGGTGGTGCAATTAGCTTGGTGCTCGCTCAGTAAAGCGTCTGCGAGGTGGCTCCAACGACAGAGATGTCCACCTGCCTGGAATAGATCTCCAAGTACAGCACAATGTGTTCTGCCTGGTCAGGGAAGGGAATCCTTCTGGAGAGTGGTGAACTATATGCCTATTCTAAATAAAGTCATGTATCCAACATTCTTAGTCCGGGACCTTAACCAGAATTCATGGCACAAGGCTGTATGAATCAAACCTTCATAGCCCCGGACTGAAACAAGCCTTCATGGACCCGGACTGTAACAAGCCTCCATGGCCCCAAGCTGCAACAAGACTCCATAGCCCCAGGGTGCAACAAGCCTCCTCCATGGCCCCAGGCTGCAACAAGCCTCCTCCGTGGCCCCAGGCTGCAACAAGCCACCTCCATGGTCCCAGGCTGCAACAAGCCACCTCCATGGCCCCAGGCTGCAACAAGCATCCTCCATGGCCCCAGGCGGCAACAAGCCTCCATAGCCCCAGGGTGCAACAAGCCTCCTCCCTGGCCCCAGGCTGCAACAAGCCTCCATGGCCCCAGGCTGCAACAAGCCTCCTCCATGGCCCCAGGCGGCAACAAGCCTCCTCCATGGCCCCAGGCGGCAATAAGCCTCCTCCATGGCCCCAAGCTGCAACAAGCCTCCTCCATGGCCCCAGGCTGCAACAAGCCTCCTCCGTGGCCCCAGGCTGCAACAAGCCTCCTCCGTGGCCCCAGGCTGCAACAAGCCTCCTCCATGGTCCCAGGCTGCAACAAGCCTCCTCCATGGCCCCAGGCTGCAACAAGCCTCCTCCATGGCCCCAGGCTGCAACAAGCCTCCTCCCTGGCCCCAGGCTGCAACAAGCCTCCTCCTGGCCCCAGGCTGCAACAAGCCTCCATGGCCACAGGCTGCAACAAGCCTCCATGGCCCCAGGCTGCAAAAAGCCTCCATGGCCCCAGGCTGCAAAAAGCCTCCATGGCCCCAGGCTGCATCAAGCCTCCATGGCACCAGCTGCATCAAGCCTCCATGGCCTCCGCTGCAACAAGCCTTCTTTGGTCACTGAAGCACTGAGCATCAAGGATTACCTGGCATGACAAGAGTGATACTACCCCTACACCAGAGGTGCTGGTGGCAACGCTCAAGCCCACCCAACAGCATCTTCAATGGCATCCTTCCATATGGAATGCCAGCTTTCAGTACTCACACATGCAATCGGAGTGCAAATTGGCACAGGACTGTGATTCTGAAGCTGCTGTGGGGTAGAATCAAGTCTTGAGAACTAAAGTCTTCCGTGAAAAGCTGGACAGTAGGGTAGTGGCAATGCAAGAAAGTAGTAATAACAAGCAATACATTATAGTGTCATATAACTGGACTTTCCATGTAAATTCTCGATTTATCTCTTCACAAACATTTCTCCAACTTGAAGGGATCATCATAGTCCCTTGGAAAAGATGGAGGGAAGCATTTCTAACATACTTGGTCGTAACTGAAGCTGCCAAAAACGATTGTAAATAGGAAAAAAGGGCATTTTGCTGCATTGTCAAGGGTCAGAAGGACAAGAAATATTTAGACCTTTCCCCAGCCAGGAGCCTGCCATGGGGACTGAAGATATTTAAGACTGAGGAGGCAAGAACAGAGATTCATACATGTAGTACGTTCACACTTGTGCGTACTTGTAGCACTGAGGGGTGTAGCTAACTCCTATCTCTTTGGAGTATCAGTCGATGAGATGATAAGAGATCAACTCATGGTTAATACTACTTCAACCTAATTCACAAAATGCTGTGGATTTTAGGTCAAACAAAGTTAGAGAAGACAATTGCCACTTCCAATGCTATTAAATAAACTGTCTTGTGGGTTTAGGAAATCACCCACCTACAGGCAATTAACAACTGGGGATTCCCACATATAGACAACCCGATGTTAAGACTAGAAATGTCTCTGTTGGAAACAAACACACATATAGCAGAAGGCACCTTTTTTATTTTGCTGGACAGCTTCAGTATTTGATTTTAGATGCACCCATTCATGTGTTATTGAATTTGTGTTATTGTTGGTTTACTGAATTTGCTTATATTACACAAATAACCGATCTACTCAAATGTGCTCAAATACTTGCACTTTCAAGTTATCCTGTGGGGAGCTGCAAGAAGAGCGCTTCACACTTTTGGGCATTTTAACAGCCGCATTTGCACTTTTCTTTGAGGAGGGAGGAGGGGGTTTGTCTAAGCCTATTCACAGATCTGGATGCCTATTTTCCAGTTAGCAGTCTAGCGCTGGGCCACTGATAGATGCCGGCACTTTGCATAAAAAGGGCCGGTGTGCAGACACGCCATAGCTACCCATTTCACAACACACGAGCAGGGTACCATTTACTTAGCCACCCAGTTCCACTCTTTCACATGGGACCGTCCTTGCCCAGGTAAACCAAACTCCCCGGGACGAGCCCTTCCCTCTATCTGCATGCAGTGCTCTGCCGCCCTCCCTGGACCGTACAGGCCCTCTAAGTCCCTACAATCACCTCCTGGTAGCTCCCAAAGTGCTTACAAGGGGCTACTGACACATCCTTTATGCTGCAATATTTGCTTTTTGCACAAAAATGCCCTGCACAGCCATGATCTACACCGTATGTGGCACTGGACATTCTGGCCGGTTACTCCATGTTGCATCCCAATAGAGTGGGGAATAAAGAGGCAAGTATCGCTATAATTCATAAACAGGCCTTCAACTGGGTCACCTTCGATACTACCGGACTTTTGGGGGGGCAGAATCGATGGTTTTCTGCCTCACGCTCTTCGCCCACAAAACCTTAGCTAGTGCGCTGATATATCGCCCTCCAGGGCATGAGGGCATTTGAGGTCTTCCCTGGAAGATTTACTCTCTAAATACATGTTGATAATACTCCAATTCCACAGTGCTTTGGCGATCTAAATATCCATGTGGACTCTCTGCCTCATACACATGGTCAACTCCTCCTGGAAAAATCGGTCTTCTTCGAATTTGCCACAGTTTGCTACCCACCCCACTCAAATAGTGGCCCACATTTTAGATACTATCTTTTCTAACTGCCAAGTATCTGTGTTACACATTAAACCCTTGGCCTGGTTCGACCACTCCCTTATTTAATTCGATTGGTTGGCAAGTCATGGCCTCCAAGGACACAGGAAGTGTTCCTCTTGACCTGGTCAAAACTGGGCCACAGTTTCCTCGTCTGAGTTTAGCCTCGTCTTCAGCGAACATTCTCCTCATATGAGTGGGGAGATTGAGGTTGATGTGAGTTCGGTCAATGTCTGGCTTACACGGTCAACTGACTGCATTGCACCCATCAAACCGAGAGATACCACCTCCTTAGCATAAAAACACAGTCTGCACCATGGTTTAACAAGGAGCTAAAGAATCACCAAAAACAAACATTGTTAAAAAAATGTTGAAAGAAGCTGGTAGCGTCAGCACCTCGCAAAGGATACATCAGTTTACAAAAAGGCTTTAGATATTTCTCACTTTGCAATTAAGCAGCATAATCTAACTTTTTCACAGCTCAGATTGATACTAATCACAATTAACCTGATGTTTTTAAAATCGTTAAAAAAATGTACAAATTCTGTACCTTGCACCTAACTCTCAAATTTCTTCAACACTTAAAATAATAATAATATTTATAATCCACATTTGTAAAGCGCGAACATGCACCTGTAAGGGTCTCCAGGCGATGTGGGCCGTCAGGAAGTTCAAGCAAGCTATTGCCCAGAGTCACATGGTGATGAGCTCATCTGCCGTTGGGGAGCGAACCGTGATTCCCAGATTCCAGCGTCAGTCGCCCTGGCCGCGGCGCCACACCTCTCCCATGAAAGCTATCATTGAATCCTTGGATTCCACAAACCTCAACGCCCTAAGCATCAGAAGCCCAAAGACACTTCAGGAGGCTGTACTCTCCCCTTGCTGCCATTCGCTGCAAGAATTTGCCCATATTTCACAGGAGCACTTGGCTGACGCTCTCAAACTTTGTAAATCAGTGTCCCCTGATGAACCTTGCCCCCCCCCCCCTCAGATTCTTGTTTCCAACTGTGAGGCAATAAACTCATCTTTAAATCAGCTAAAGGGGCTCGTGTGTCACCGAACGGTGCAGACCCAGGACCTAGCAGAGGCTTGTCGTTGTCGCCCATCCTGAGTGCCCTGAGCGACGTTTTGACCTTTTGATGAGGGGACCAAGCTGCATGCCCAGGTGAAGGCTTGGAGCGGACGTCCGTCAATTTCTGAAGGCCACCCGTGAGGCGCACCGGATGGTAGAGACACGGACTTTGTCACCTCCAGGGACTGGCCTGCGGAGCAAAGTCCAGCACTGCAGCGGTATCCGGGGCTGGTGTCCTGGTTTCCCAGTGCCCACCGATGGAAGATACGGAGCGGCTGTGGAGCGGTAGGCCTACCTGCGTGGATTGCCTTCTCCTCCCACCTGAGGCTCGTCAGTGGCTGCCTCCGGGCAGCGTCGGGTGACGGGATAACCTGCACCTTTGGGACGACTGAAGCGGCTGGGAGCCGCCCGGCGAGCACAATCAGGCCGGACAACGGTGAGGGGACAGAGCGGTGTAGAGGCCTCCTGGCCACAGCCCGCCCCTGGTAATGAGCAGCAACACGGGCCTCTAGGCGGCGGCAGCTGAGGCCAGGGGGACGGCAGGACTGTGACTCTTGATCCCGCTTGTCTGTTCAGGTGCGCTGGGCCGTGGATTGCCCAGCACAGAGGTGAGAGCGAGTGCATGTGGACCCAGGGCCAGGACGGTGGAGCGCAAACAGCAGGGGCCCTATCATCGGGAACCCTTCCCTTCTCGCCTGCTGCCTGTGCCTACCCGTGCTCCTGCCCGCGGCCCTGCATGGGGCTCCCGGCCTCCCTGGGGGCACGTTTTAACTCTCGCCTGGCCCTCAAGCTAACAGGACATTATTCATCACCTCCGGAGCCTTGGAGGGGCTCTATCGCCAATGCAGTCCACCAGCTGCTCCCTGTGAACCGGCCTTCGCCTCTCCCTGCGGCTAGCAAACACCCCTTGTATCATCCCGCCCTCATACTCTCCGACCACATGGAGGCGGCAGTGGGACCAGAGGCCTGAAGGAGGACCATAATCCAGTTTATCGCGATGTGTCTGGACTGCTTCCAAGCGGCCACCCTGACGACTACCACTCCAGGAGGATGACCCCTCTAGCAAGCCTGGCACATTTTGGGTCGGCCAGCGCAGGATGTGGAGGCCCCCATTAGGCCTGGTTGGCCAGTTGTTCATTTTGATTGTTCTCTCCTTTTTTTCTCTTCTTTTCGATCAGTTCTCACAGGTCAATTTCGCTCAAGGGTGGGAATCACCATCACACACTAAAGTCACAGAAGGGAATCAGGGTAATGGGCACCACGTGCAGTGTATTAGCAACCTTGACGCCCCCCTTGGGCACCCACACAAATGTCAGGAGTCCTTAAATTGATATCCCTGAATGGTCGGGGTCTGAACTCTCCCAAAAAACGCAAATATGTTTGGCGATACATACTACAACACAACTCCAACATACTCCTTCTGCAGAGACCCACCTACTGCAAACAGATTGTCACAGCATGGCGCACCCACGCAATGCAAGGCGTTTCTGGGCCTACACAACATTGAAGACACTAGGAGTGGGCATTTTGTGCAAGGCCGGCTTTTATACATTGGTCACTAGGGTAGTGTGAGACAGGGAAGGACGGTATTTGATGCTCCATCTCCTTTTGGGTCAGAGGAAACTTACTCATTATCTATGCCCCTAACACCTCCCAGGATACCTACCTCAGACAGGTGTTGAGAGCAGTTGGAGGGGGCGGACAGAGACAGCTTGGTGAAAGGAGATTTTAATCTGGTGTGGGATCCCACCCTCAACCACAGCGGAACTACATTTCAAAACATTGGGGCCATGTCATAACAGCTCAAACGCAACATAGGGAATCTGGGCATGGACAATGTTCGGCGCAACAAGCACCCTGGCACGAGAGATTACTCTTTTTTTCTCCTATGTTCACTCGTCTTACTCCTGCATAAACCACATCTTTGCTACACACTCCATCCTTCGCCGCGTTCACACTGGTGACATATTCAACATCTCCATCTCAGACCATGCACACGTAGAACTGATCTGGGAGGGCGCCGGCCACCCGACCAATGCCCTGCCGCCTGCCGCCACACATCCTACGGGACCCCGTTGATGTTGCCGAAATCCAGAAAAGCATTGCAGATTACTTTTCACTCAATGATCTCCCTGACTTCTTGCCACATTCTCTTTGGGATGGCTTTAAAGCCACTATCCGGGGTACAATCACATCTATCGTAATCGCACAGAGGTGGGAAGCCAGGCTAGTCGAGTCCAACCTCACTGCAGAAACCAAACAACTAGAACAGCAGGACAAGGCCAATTCCTCCTGCTGCACCAAACGGCAGCCGGCAGTGCGGGCAGAACGGGGAAGGCAGAAAAGGCGCTTCTGGCACGAAAACAACACTACTAAGAGGGAGGCGACAAGGTGGTTAGGCTCCTGGCTCACAGGATGTGCCAGCTACGTGCTCGGGTGCGCATTGCTAAGCTGAGGTCAGAGGATGGTAGCTGGGTGATAGCATTCATAAAAACTCTGACACTTGTCTCCCTAGGCTATCGAAAGCTCTACTCCCGGGAAGAACCTGACCCTGAGATAATCAAGTCTTATTTGGACTCTTGTGAATGGGAACCCCTGTCCTCCTACAATGCCACCCTTCTCAAAGAGCTGATCACCGCAGAGGTAGTGAAAAAGGAGGTGGGTGCCCTTCCCATGGGTAAGACACCAGGCCCTGATGGCCTCCCCATTGCCTTCTATTGGCTATTCATGCCAAGACTTGCAAGACCACCTGGTTTGCTTGTTTAACTCATTTTCTCAAGCGTGTGGCATCAAAAGAGTATTGGATGTTTATGGTTTGTTGTCTGTGTCTCATTTGCTAAAAATGATAAACAGACTTTTGAGTTTTAAAAAAAACCTGGCTCTTTGGGTCTGCTTTCTAAAATTACTTCTTAGTTGGAGATCTGATTTAATGCCAGTCTGGGCCACTCACTGAGTAACTGTAGCGCTCTACAAATACCCCTAATAATAATAATTAGAATATACATTACATGTATGGCATGTCACACAGGTCAGCGCTACCGGGGCCGACTAAGATCGAGAAGCATAGGACAAAGCCATAAGATATGTGGCATGACACCATAGGTGCTCTGGAGCAACCCAACCCCCCTGGAATGGTGACAGACTGAAGAGAATGAGAATGCTCACAGGTTAAATACTTGGACCATGACAGGCATATCCACACTGAGCAATTAGGCTAGAAGTGTTGAGATGAAGTCCTTTCAAGAATAGCAGGGATAATAGGAGCTGGTTCCCTCAAAGGAGTTCCCTTACCTCCAATTAAAAAACACCCTTCATGCAGAATCAGCAGACTGGGGGGACCTGGAAAACAGTAACCCCATTGGAAGTAGGATACTGACAGAAGAAGTGTCTGGGAAGGTGGTCTCTCACACTTATTGCATGCTGATTAACAATAGACTGGACAACCTGATATAACGTAGGAGCTAGTGGGAGCGGGAAGTAGGCAGATGAATGACGTGGACTGGGAGAGTGCCTTAAGGTGCCCACATGAGATTGCAATTAAAATGAGCTCGAGGCTCAGCCATTTAAACATATTGCAGAGGGTATACTATAATCAACGTCGATTATTCCAGAGGGGTAGGGCACCATCCCTCAATTGTTTTTTATGTGATGGCATAGATGGCTCCTTATTTCTCCAGCTCTGGGAGTGTTCTCACATTGGGCAAAACTGGCAGGAGATTATTAAGAAACCCACAATAATCCTGGGGTGCCGGTCCCAGTCACCCTGCAGTTTGTTATTCTGAGGATACTGAGAGACGTGGATCTACTAAGGAAACTAGTTCTCTTTTGCACACTAAGGTTCATGCTGGCAGAAAAAGGGCATAGGTCAGAGATGGAGAAATCACCCCTAGTGACCACTGAACACATCTGGATTACGGATAGGACACATTGCATGGAAGCTGGACACATGGTGTATGAAACCAGGGGAAGCCCCGAAAAGTTTAGCAAAGTGTGGGGCGGCTGTTTGGCCTACTACGGGTTTGACTGGGAAAGCGAAGCAACCCTGGGATCTCCCCAGTTGGGACCCGACACACACATGGGTGGGAAGGACTATGCAAGTAGAAACATGGAGGCCACTCACTTCGACGAGAAGTGAGATTTCCGCCCCCTCTACACCGGATAGACTGATGAACCATGTGTATGTGTTGTTTGACTATCATGACCCACGGAGGGGAACATATTGTACAGCCAGCTATATAAATGTACGATTGATGGTGGACAGCTGTGAGTTGATAAATGGTAAAAGCAAAAAAAAGCGGTTAAAAACAGACATGAAAAGAAAAAGTTAAAAGTGCGTGTGGCAGATAGCAGCCAGTGCACTTTGTAAGACAAAGAAATGAAAAGTGAGGACAACATTTTTTGCTTTAGGTGTGGGGATACGTTCCAAGATGCCTTGTTTAGAGTTTGTCTGCCTTCAATAAAACATGTAACAAACATGGAAGAAGAAGGCATGTTTCTTAAGTCTGGAGAGAACAGAAAAAAAGCCAATAAGGGGAAGGTAGCTCAGATTAGCCAAGGTGTAGAACCCGATAGGAACTGTCATAAGCTTAAAGAGATGACAGTTGTAGTGGAAAATGTTGTCATTACCATAGAACGTGTGTGTCTGTGTCTTGTATCCTGTGAGTCTGTGTGTCTGTCAGTCATTAGAATTGAAGGCAGGGTTTTAGAAGTCATGGCTGGCTCAGGTTCCCCAGTTATCAACATCAATAAAGACTATTTTGATTGCACGCTTAAGGATCTAGCTGATTCCCAGACGGAAAAGCTGTATTATTTGATGGAAGTAATATAAATTGAATGGGAACATTGCTGGAAAAGTGAGTTTCAAGGACAGAAGTTCCTGAATTAAAATATATACTGCCTTCAAAAGGGGTATAATGTTCTGTGGATGGAGAGCCCAGCGTAGGTTAGGAATGGCCCATAACCCTTGGTCCCCATACAAATCTTGAGGAATAAAGAGAAAGCTATGACGATCCAGGTGCAGCCATCAAAGAGACATTTCAGGATGTGTTTTCAAGTGCGTTATGAAAGCTTAGGGTTACCAGCAAAGGACTATTCTAAAAACGATGCTGTTCTTATAAAACCCACAGATGTCGGGATTGAATTAGCACGACATGTTGGCTGAATAGTCAAAGATGATATTACTGAAGTAGAATTGTCTCACTGGGTTTCTCCTGTTGTACTAAATAAGGGAGTAGAAAGTTATGATTATGCATTGATTTGAGAGCTTTCGATTACGCCATTGTGGTTTATAATCACCTATTACACACTATCAAGAGATAATATTTACCATAGATGGAGCATAAGAATTCCCCAACTTATACTTAAGAGCGGCATACCATCAAGTGGTGTTGGCTTCTGAATCCAAGTAAATTACCACTCTCATAAGAACGTCTGATTTATTTCTGCTTCAAAAAGTTACCTTCTGGCCTAATTTCACTCTGCCTATTTTTCAAAGTGTAATGCTCCACATTTTTTTTGATAATCAACTTTATTGGATTTACAACAACAAGGAAAATTCACTGGTTGCAGTTCAATATTCATAGGGGAGAACATGACAGGACTGATCGCTGACAGAGAGAGGAACGGTCCGTCAAGGTTTAGCACAGTAGTCCATATACTAATTACAGTGATACCTGGAATAAAAGGGACGGCAGATCATCATGGCGGCATCATATTAAACCATTTACCCCACACTTTGCTGAATAAGTCAGGACATGCCCGGGCCTCGAATAGGACCTCTTCCTGGATCCCACACTAGTCCACTCCCTTCCTTCATCTCTGCACAATAGGCGCCTTGGCCTGGGACCAGTGCGCTGCTAGGTCTCTCTTGGCCACCGCCACAGGTGTCTTCAAAAGGCGCTTATCCACCCTAGAGCCATCCAAGCCATCAAACACCCCAACAGCATACGTATTGGATCGTGGGGAACTTCCCATCCCAGGGCCTGCATAAGCTCACGCTCCACCTCCCGCCAAATCGGCGCAAGCGCCGGACAGCACCATACCATGTGATCAAAATCGGTAGGGGCGAAGGCGCATCTTGGGCATGCTGCAGAGGGCTTCAACCGGGCCCGAAAGAGACGTACCTGGGTGAGGTATGCCGCATGAAGGTAGTACAGTTGGACCAGGCCTAACTTGGAGGACGTGGTCAGGGTTTTGGGCACCATGAGGGCGTTTCTCCAATCCGCCTCTTCGAGGGGGCCCAGCCATCCCTCCCATTGAGCCCTAAGCTGATCTAGGGAGGCGGGACCATTGTTTACCAGGGACCGGTATATGCGGGACACACCCCCCCACCCTAGGTTCCCCATCATCACCTGGGCCTCCAGCGGGCTGATCTCTGGAAGGGAGACAGGAGATGAAACATATGTGTAGAGGGCGTGTCTGAGTTGCAGATATCTATAGAGCTGGGAGGGAGGAAGGGCGGGCGCTGCTGCAGGTCTGCAAAAGAGCGGATGTGGTCCCCCACCCAAACGTCACAGAGCACTGAAACCCCAATGAAGTCCCATCGCCGGAACCCCTGCAGGGACGAAACCTCCCGCATCCAGGACCAATGCCAAAGTGGCGTCTGTCGAATGAGTTTCTGGTCCCACCCCACGTGGCGTAGGGCCGTGCGCCAGGCCAGAAACACCGTCCTGGTGACCGAGGGCATAGCATGTGGCACTGGGCTACCATACAAAAGTGCCTGGACCCGCGTGAAGTCCAACATACTAAGTTTCACACAATAGGCAGGGTCGCACCAGCCACCCTCATACCAGTCCTGGATGACAATGAGTTTCGTGGCCAGGTAGTAGAGGTGGAAATTGGTCACCCCATACCCCCGTCAAAGGTGGGGATACGACAGTGTGCCAGGGATAAGCGCGATTTCCCTCCTCCCCAGAGAAACCGGCTGAGGATGCCATCAAGATCGCGAAACCAACTACCCAGGAGATGGATAGTAATGTTCTGCAATATGTAAAGGAAACGGGGGAGGACCATCATTTTAAAGAGTGCGCTTCTGCCATCTCTTGAGATCTGCCTTCATCCTGACGACCAAAGGCGTAACGTTCAAGGTCCACTCAAGCTCCGGTAGAAGAGCTACCGAGCTACCCAGATGCCAAGGAATTTAAATGAATGTCTCCTAAGGGGGATATCCGATTGCCAGTCGTAGCACTCCCTAGAGGGATTCAGTGGGACCAAAGTGGACTTCGCCGCATTGAGGGGCAGCCCGGAGACCCGCTCGAAAGAGGAAAGAACCTCCAGGCACCTGGGGCCAGAACTAACCGGGTCCGCCAGGTATAGCAGAACGTCATCTGCATATAGGGCTATCTTGTCCACCGGGCTCGAGTCCCAGGCCCAACCCCGGATAAGTGGATCCTGCCGGATGAGCGCCGCCAGGGGCTCCATCGCTAACGCGAACAAGAGGGGTGAAAGGGGACACCCCTGGGGCGTGCCCCTCCGGATCGGGAAGGCCTCAGAAAGCTCCCCATTAATGAGTACACGGCTCAGGGAGTAGTGTAGAGAACTTCGATCAGATGGCGGAACGAGGGACCGAAACCCATCCTGTCCAGCACATCCTGCAGATAATCCCAGTTCACCGTGTCAGAGGCCTTCTCGAAGTCTATAAAGAGCCGCGCTAGGTACGGGGTTAGCCGCTCACGGTGTGCCAGAGCCAGCTGGAGACGGCGGATGCAGTGGCGAGTGCCCCTAGCAGGCATGAACCCGCACTGGTCAGGGTGGACCAGGTCCTGCAGGAGGGGTCGGAGTCTCGGAGCCAAGACAGTGGCGAAGAGCCTGATCTCCGTGTTGATCAGTGAGATCGGGCAGTAGCACGCACAGCTCAAGGAGGGCGGCTGCGTCTTTGGAATAACCACTATCGTGGCCACGTCCGACTCAGGTAGGAATGTGCCTGTTTCCGCCACAGGACAGAAGAGGTCCAGCAAGTGGGGGGCCAGGATATCCCGAAAGGCCGCATAGTACTCCTGAGGGTACCCATCGGGACCAGGCGTTTTACCGGGGTGTAAGAGTGAGATGGCGTCCTGGATTTCCTCCAGGGTGAGGGACGGTCCAGAGCTTCGGCAGTCTCCTGAGGGAGACAAGGCAAGCGGGTACCAGCCCCGTCCAGCAAAGTAGCCAGAGAAGTGCCTGGGGAACGAGCAGTATAGAGGTTCGCGTAGAAGGTAGCAAAAGTTTGCGCGATGGCCGCGGACGTCACTCTAAGGGCCCCAGTGTCCGAACGGACCTCAGGAATAATACGGTTGACTTTGGGATAGGACACAAGGTTGTGGAGAAGCTTACAGTTCTTATCCCCCCACCCATAAACGCGAGCCACCGACGAGCGCCAGAGCATCTTGGCTGATTCCAACGAGATCCGGCGGATCTCTTCGCGAACTGCTGCCAGTTGCCGGGAGGAGTCCCCTTGATCGCCAGGGAATTGAGCAGCTTCCAACTGCGCCGCCCGGGATTCCAGCTGCGCAAGCCGGATTGTCTGCTCCGATCGCTTCGCGTGGACCGACCCTCTGGCCACTCCTCGGACAACGGCCTTGCCAGCCTCCCACAGCGTTCCCGGCGAGGGAACAGAGCCCGCGTTTGTGGAAAAATAGTGATGCAGCTCCTGACCAAGTGACTCCACTAACTCAGAGTCCTGCATGAACCAGGCGTTCAGTCACCAAACCGCCCGTGGTCCTGTCGGAGGAAAGCCTAGCCAGAGGGAGCAGGGAGAGTGGTCCGAGATCCCCTTTGGCAGTATCACGGCTCCAGAAACCAGCTGGCAGTCTGTGGCCGGCATCAGGAGAAGGTCAATTCGGGAGTGGGTATGGTGGGCTGCCGACGTGTGGGTGTATTGTTCCCCACGGGGGTTCCAAACCCGCCACACGTTGCAGAGGCCAAGGGCTGAGGACCAGCTTGAAAGGATCCTAGCGGAGGTGACACGGGCCTCGGACGGGGTCCCCCTCGTATCATTCAGGGGCTGCAGAACGGCGTTGAAATCTCCCCCAACCACCATCAGTCCCTGCGGGAAGGAGGATATCACTTGTGTAAGATGGCGAAGTGTCGGAGGCAGAAGTGCCGGGAAATGTAAAGGCTTAGGAGGCTCATGGGGCGCCCTTCTATGGTACCCGAGACTACCACATAGCGGCCCTGTACATCGGTCTCGGTTTTAGCCAGGGTAAAGGGAAGGCCTTTCCTGAGTAAAATAGCCACCCCCGGGATCCCCGCGTGAAGCCAAAGTGCCAGACCCTGTCGAATCCGTAACAAGCTAGGAAGTTGCATTGTGTACCTAGGAGGTGCGTCTCTTGGAGGAAGAGAATATCCGGTATATGGCGGTGAACAGCGCGGAGGACAGCAGTACGTTGGATGCGGTCCAAGAGGCCATTAACATTCCAGGAAAGGATGTGGATAGGTCGAGTGAGAGTGTGGGTCATCGGAGGAAATGGAATGTGGAGGGACGGATAGGTACATGGGACCCCGCCCAGCTGGAGAAGGGTACCCACCCAAATGCAGGCTCAGAAATAGGGCCATGGAAATTGGTGATCAGCTCGTCAACTGTGAAAACCAGGGAAGGAGGAAGCACGACTGCCAACGGCCGCCCCCGATGGCGGCCAAAATATACAAACTGGTGGAAGATGTGATCTGCGTGTCAGCTGTGGACCTATCTGCAGGACATTGGTTACCAAGGAGAACTGCAACCAGCGGCCCGTAGGTGGCTAAACAAAACAAACTGTAGAGGAACAACGGTCCCCCGTCCCCCCCCCCCCCAACACCCCCCACCCTACACTTCAGAAGTGGAAGCATCTGTCGTCCCAAAACCCCAACAACTAACTACCCCACCAAGAGGGGATTCGCTACTCTAAAACGATTAGCAATTAACAACAGTCAACCAGTAGCATGGCTGAGGTGGACCCCCCTCCATGTATACAGATACATGCACACAGTAGCAAAACATGGAGTGGATATCAAAAAGGTACAGAATGGTACAGATTCAAGATGGCTATGAAAATGGTAATCCCTAGCTGGATCATCCAGAGAAGCCAGGGAGAGGCCCCGTCCGTGGGGCCGGGGATGGCCCGACACATCAGGTGTCGAAGGGCGGAGTGGAGGTAGGCAGCCTGCAGAACGGGTCACACCCCCTCCTCCCCACCAGAGACACGGATCACGGGGCTTCCAGACAGGTCTGAGTCCGACATGGCCCTACGTCGAGTGACGTCCGAACGTTGCACGCTACCCATGTCGATAAGTGAAGACACCAGGGAGGGGAGGAAGCCCTCTGGCTCGAGGTCCGAATGGGGGGAGTGTCGGGACCGTGCCCCCGGCGACTGAGAGTCCCACCTCCCCCCCCCCACCCGGCGGTTGCCTCATCTTCTGGATCCAGTTTGGTGCTGCTGTGCCTTGGGCGTCTCTCAGCCGGGTTGGGTCGCTGTTTTCCGGACAGGGGAGGGGGCCGTATGAGGTATAAGGGGCCGCTCCTCCGTCAGCCAGGTCCATGCCGCCTGCGGGGTGTCAAAGAAGAAGGTCTTGTCCTGGAAAAACACTTTAAGGCAAGCCGGGAAAAGGAGTCCATAGCGGAGGCCCATGGCCCGGAGTTTCTGTTTGACCTTGTCGTAAGACCGGCGTTGAGTTTGCACCTCTCTAGAGTAATCCGGGAAGACCATAATTTTGGAGTTTTGGAAGTGCAGTGGACCCAGCGCCCTGGCGGCCTCCAGGATCGCGTCCCTGTCCCGGAAGTTAAAGATACGGAGGATAATGGGGCGAGCGGGAGCTCCAGGAGGGGGTTTGGGAGCAAGGGAGCGGTGAGCTCGTACCACCGCAAACCAGGGGGAAAGTTTCTCTTTAGGGATCTTTGACCGGACCCACGCCTTGATGAAGGTATCCGTGCGTCCCTTCTCCACTCCCTCCGGAAAGCCCAGGAGGCGCAGGTTGTTTCTCCGGGCCCTGTTTTCAGCATCCTCGGCTCTTCGAGGCAGCTCCGCGGTCTGTGTCTGTAGGCGAGCAACTTGGGATTTGAGAGTGCCCACGTCGTCCTCCACCGTGGAAAGACGAGACTCTGCCTCTGTGATGCGGGCCGTTGCGTTGCGAAGGTCTTTCCGAATCAGTGCCACATCGACCCTCACCTCCCTGATCTTGGTTTCTACCGAGTCCTGTGAGGCACTGATTGCCTGCAGGATTGTGGAGAGGTCGCCCCCGCCGCCCCAAGTGCGACTATAGACCCGACCGCTGGATCGCGATCAGGCTTGGTATATTGGTCTATTCTTGTTTGGTGGAGGAGGTGGTGGCCTGAGTAGCGCGGTTTCTGCCCATGGTTTCGAAGAGGCAGGTGAAGGTACGTGATGGGAGGAGGGGGGGGGGGGGGGGACTCACCAGCACCTCCGTCGCAGCCCCCCACCACCCGGTGTGGTGGCCGATCCTCCTTCCTACCCCCTACGACGAAGGGGGGCAGCCGCTCTCCAAGACACCCACCCCCTTCTGGCGATGGCAGTCTTCGGGGTGGTCCCGGTGGGCTCACAGCCCCAGGGCCTCCCACAAGCCCTAACAGCTAGGCCCTGGGCCTCCAAGGGAAAGGAAGGGGGGGCAGGCACACCCCTGCGCCACCAGAAACAGCAGCCAATCTGCTCCACCCACAATCGCAGCGCACCTCACTGCCCAAAACTGCTGGATGAGGAAATACCTCTCAGACCGCGATGTCAAGGCGGACCAGGAAGCCTGCCGGGCCCCCAGAATCTCTCCCAGTTTCCCCGGCCCGAGGCAGGCAAGGAAGTTCGCCCATGTCACCCCAGGCCCCACTGCCACCAGGCGAATGCCTCAGCCACAGTGTGCAGGTCAGTCTTGGGCTCGCCGCCCCCCCTCGTCGCGGGTCTCCAGACACCCCCCCGCACCCCCAAGGCAGGGAGGGGATGCAAGGAATCAGTGCAGGCCAAAAAAAGGGGGGGGGGGGGGGGAGCGCTCCGGCAGGGCATTCACTGAGGCCCGATGGGGGCCCACGCAGGTCCCAGAACAAAGCCAGGCCCCATGGCCGGTCTAGCCAGCCCGCCAGCACCCACAGCACACAGTCCCGCCGGCAGACGCCGGCTCAGTCACACCAGCCTGCGTCACCGTGGCCCGACACGGCCGCCGAAAGGTGCAGGGGAGCGGAGGCCCACTCACCAAGACCCTCACCTCCGCCAGATGCAGCTCTGGACGTCTCAGACTCCGGGCCCCTCCACAGTCGCTCCGTCAGCCGCGCCACCCGGGGCTCACGACCACATCTGTGCCCCAAGGCGGCAAGGCTCTGGCTCGTCTTCCCGGGCCAGCCCAGACCCCAACGCGGCTCGGCGGTCAGGAAACGCCACACCTGGCGCCGCCCAGCCACAACCTCCACCAGGTGTCTCGTCGTCGGAGGGGCCGCGGCGCCGCATCGCCCCCAATCGCCGCCACCGAACTGCAGATCCGGCCCACACTCCTCCACAGGCTCCGGGGCAGCTAGGGCATGCCACACGTTCAGGCTGCCGCCGAAAGGCCTCATGGGGGCAGAGCAGGTGACACCAGTCCAGGCTCCCGGTCCCGAGATCAGGCCGAGGGAGCCGCCATTTTGGGGGGATGAAGGCCGCCCAGAGCAGAGGGCCGGCGATGACGACACAGGCCTCGGGCAAGTTAAAAAAGGGAGCGAGGCAATGCAGGTAGGATGCGGGACGATCCCCCAAAACTCTGTGGCACCCATGGTTAGAGAAAGTGGGCCGAGGCGGATGACGGAGAGGGTCCAGAGCACTCTTAGAGTGCGACCGCCATCTTGACGGCTCAAGCAACGCCCCCAATGCTCCACATTTTTAAAGATTTGGAACCCTCAGTAAAGATCATTCAAGATGCTAAGTTGAATGATGGTATGGTCCCCAAGGAAGACCTTTTTGTAGGGCTTGTAGATTTCTTGAAAGCTTTGCAGAACTTATGGATCCCCCGAACCTATTACTGCATAAGGGCCAAAAGTTCACATGGGCTGAGCAACAAGCTTTGATTAAGTAAAGGTTACCATTACTAATGCTCCTACTACCAAGCCGCTCCGTTGTGGAAAGACATTCCTAATCTCCACTTAAGTACATATAGCTTAGAGACTGTGTTATGCCAGAGTTCCAACAACAGAATGTCGCTTTTGCCTATAGAACACTTACAGCCACGGAGTTTAAACAAGCGGTGGTTGAGAGGGAACTAACAGCCTGTGTTTTGAGCCATGGTCCATTTCCGGTACTATATGTGGGGTCACTTTGGTATTTTCTATCTTCACCTACCTCTCATTTCTGTCGCAAGTTTATTGTGAGCTCAGATTACAAACCATTGATAAATATCTCATCTCGATGGGAGGGGGGAAACAACCATAACAGCAAGATTAATATTCAAAAGTACACAATTACGATATTGAGATTGCTTTTGTTCTGAGTAAAAAGAATGTCAGTGCTGAAAGTTTGTAAAGCACCGCAGTGATACATACTTCTCCCACTGATGATGATGTGACTGATGTAATATCTTCCATATGGGAGCGAGTGGAGCAAGAATGTTACGGTGTCTCTGAGAAAGATTGGCTTGTGGCTGATATCAAGGTCAAGATCTTCAAAATGGTCTGGAAGTATCTTGCAGAGGGTGACCCTCAACCTGGACACTGTATGGGAACTTATATTCATTCAGTCATGTGGCTATGGAACTAGAATTAGAAGGTACTTTGTTATGAACTCTTGAGGAACACCTGAGGAAGTCCAATCTAATTTGCTACTGAATGGACACCAAGGAAACATAGGCTTGTCTGTGTTGAAGAATTTACTTAGATCACACTTCTGGTGGGTCAGTATGGATTATGAAGCAGAAAAGTGGATGAGAGATTGTGAAATTTGTGTAGATTCTGACAAGTGTGCCAATATCTCTACCATGCTTATCGTTCATTTTAAATGATCTACCTCAGCCTTGCAGAGGCTCACATTGCACATTGCTGAGAATTTCAAAGTGCTACCTAACCAACTGAAATATGCCTTAGTTTTAGTAGACTAACATTACAAATGGAGTAAGTGAAATTTGTTGAACATCCTAATATACACAATGTCTTGGAATTCCTCATGGACCCTGAAAGCAACGAGTTTTGGGGTAAAAACTTGTGATTAAACCTCATAGAGACAGAGATGTGAGTTTCTCCCAGGAAGAAGAGTTGCAATTTCTCAGAGTTGGGCATCTGGGAAATTCAACCAAGTTCAATGACAGGTATATAGGAATGTTGGAAATAAGCAGGGGCAGGAAAAGCCTCGGGGGGAGGGGTAGAAAGGGACAAAGACTGATTCTGTGACACAGGGCGAGAATGCCTTTGATGAGCCTGTGAAGATGACCCTGTGTTCTGACAGTGTGGAATGGGTGACATGGAGGAGAGAAAATGAAAGATACTATGTCCAAACTTACTTTGGGTTTGTGTAAGTGCTGGGAAAAAAAACTGGCGATTGTTAATGAGCAGGTGGTATAGAGGTGAAATGTGCTGTTGGGTGAGATTCTACTAGGAACTTGGTGATAAGTGGAATGTGGGATAAGGTGCGCAAGTAGGTCATGATAGGGAGAAAGGCACCAATAGTGGCAAATGGGGTTGGCAATACACAAATTAATGGCAAGAATGAGGATTGGTTAGAAGAGAAGGATAGCCACAGCTAGTGAAGCCTCTGGGGTCTGGTGAGCGAAATGAGAAGCAGGTGAAACATCATAGTTGCCCAGCTAGCAGAAAGATGCCAAAGAGTGTTGCGGCGTTTGAGTGTTAAGAGCATGGCAGGAGTGTTTGGATGAAAACTAGGGTGATATGAGGACAAAAGGGAAAGAAGTGAAAAGGGAGAGGATAGCACCAACAAGTGACAGTGATTGTGCATACAGAAAAGGAATGCTCTGTGGTGTTCATTGGGATCCATCTGAAGATTCTACAGCGCATGCGAATGGTGTGTAAGCAGGAGGAGGTGACTGGGTTGACTTGTTTCATGGTCAGTTGGCTGCCGAGGAGGATTCAAAGGTTGCGTGCATGGTCTGTCGGTGTGGGTGTTGGGTCGAGTTCTGATGGCCACCAGCTGTGGTCCCATATGGAGGTGTTCTTCCCAAAGATCAGTACTTCTGTTTTGTCGGAGTTGAGTTTGAGGCAGTTGTCCATTATCCAATTGGCTGCGTTAGTCATGGTGTTGCAGAAGTTGGTTTTGGTGGGGTCCTCGGTGAGCGAGAGGATAAGTTTAATGTTGTCCGATTAGGAGATTATGTTGAGTCTATGGGATCTGATGATGTTTGCAAGGGGGGTCATGTAGATGTTGAACAGGGTAGGGCTTAGGAATGATCCTTGGGGTACGCCGCATATGATGTCCATGGGTGCAGAGATGAACGTGGGCAGTCAGATGCTGTGTGCATCCTTTTTGTAGACCCCGTCAATGAGGGTGTAGTGGGAGACTGTGTTGAACACAGCAGAACGACCGAGGAGGAGCAGGGCCACCGTTTCTGCATGGTTGAGGAGAGTTCTGATGTCCGTGGAGGAAATTATTGCAGTCTCCGTGCTGTGGTTGGCCCGGAGTCCTGATTGAGATACACTGAGTAGGTGGTTTTGTTAAAGGTATCTGGTGAGCTGTTGGTTCATGGCTTTCTCAAGTTCTTTGGCTGGGTAGGGGAGCAGGGGGAATTTGTCTGTAATTTTTGAGGTCGCTGGGGTCAGCAGAGAATTTCTTTAAGAGGGAATGTTGTTGCAGAGATGGAGGTATTGAGGATGCTGGTGAATTCTGTGCCAATTTGGTGGGTTCTGAGGTTGTAAAGATGGTGAGGGCAGGGGTCAGTGGGCATCCCGGAGTGGATGGATGACATGATGGCGGTGGTGGACTGAGTAGTGAGCAATGACCAGGTGGTGATCATTCGGCTGGTGTTTGCTGGTTAGTTTGACAGGAGCAGCAAACTGGGGGGTTGCTGATGATATGTAAATGGGTCCTATTGTAAGTTCGTAACGCCCGTTATTCAACTATACACGCATCAGGCCCTTGAGGGAGCTCCTTACAAGGCAGGGATTTGGGGTCGTAAAAATCAAAAACCCTTGACAATGGTAGAAATCAGATTTATAAGGCAACTTATGAGTCTACCAGTCAGCAAGACAGAACTTCGTAAACTTATTTATTGGAGACACATCTGGATTATCCCTGAACTTTCGGTATATTGAAATAGGTTGGAAGAAATTCTTAGTCATCCGAAAACAATCAAAAACTCAACTGAATCAAATTTGTCAAAGACTCCTTTAAGGAAATTGGCTTGTCCAATCATTGGAATGATCCAGTGGGTTGCTATCCAATAAATACTGCAAACTACTTCAAAAATCCATGTATAAACTACAAATGTGGCAATTTTTTTAATGCATGCACAAGGCATTTTATTTGCCTAATTCTTACTGTTCGGAGATAACTATTATATGGACATTTTATGTGATGACATTTAGCCAAACTTTGCTAAAAACCTTTATGTGCAATTCCGACATAGAAATCTCCCCCTCAATAGTTTCAAATCAAACTGGCCAGGAATATTGAATAATTTAGACCAGGAGTGCCAAATGCGTGGATATAAGGAGGACTCGCCCAATCTGTTATACTTTTGCCCTGCCTACAAAGGAAAACATGCAAAATGGCTGATACCCATTTGTAGGCAACTGGGCACCACAAGGAATGAGAAAGCTTTTAGGATCCTCCAAACCAACAAGACTCCACATCTGATATTTTTATTGTCCAGGTTTCTGTTTCATGCATTGTTAATAAGAAACAGGAATAATGCAGTTTTGATTTAAAATTGACATATATATGGTACTGCACAACCTATGAACTTATTACTTAACCTACGCACATTTTAACCTTGGATTTATGATTTTACGTTCCTGTAGGGCTCATGCGTGAATTTCATTTGCATTTTTATGACTTGATGGTCTGTTTTACCTTTTTAATGTGGATTTCAAGCTCCTTTTGTATTTTTAATGTGCATATCTTTTATGGTATATTGCTGAAATAAAGAGTATTGGACAGAACTGAACTGGTTAGTGGAGGTTGTTGAGGCGGAGGGTATTGGGTTGAGGGTCGAAGTTGTTGTAGATGGTGGCAGTCTTGCTGTGGAAGTGGTCCGAGAGGGTGTTGCAGAGTGCTTGTGAGGGGTCAATGGTGTTCTCTGTAGCTGTCAGGACGGAGAATTCCTTAACTATTTTGAAGAGTACCTTTATGTGGTTGGCCGCGGTGTCGATGCAAGTAGTGATGGCTGATCTCTTGGCTAAATTTATGCACAGGAGGTAGTTGCTGAGGGCTGCTTTGTGGGCGACTCCGTCAGATAGCTCCTTGGTGACGCGCCATTGCTTCTCGAGTCAGTAGCAGTGAAGGTTGGTGGCTCTGATCTCTGGGGTGTAACAGCTGGCTTGTTTTGAGGTTTGGTTGGCGGTTGCTGGTTTCAGAGGGGCGACTGTCAGCGCACTTGGTGAACCAGGTTGAGCCAAGTTTCTGTAATGAAGGTCACATCAGGGGAGAGGGTGGTGATGCTGTCCCAGATTTTAATGGGATGTTTGCAGAGTGAGCGGGTGTTGTACAGGATGCATTGGAGCGCTTCTCCGTGGTTTGTGGTTTTGTGAGTGGAAGCATAGTGGGATTCATCGCGGGCTGTTGCAGGAGAAGAGGCAGTGGAGGCAGGTGAAGAGTCCTTTGGTTGATCTCGGGGAGGAAGTGAAGCAGCTGTTGCTTTGGTGCCTGGACTCCAGGAGCTCCTTGGCGGTGTTATGGCGGGTGGCAGGAGGTCAAGGGGTCCTGGGGCATTCAGGCGCAGATGGGCTTGCCTTTGGCACACTGGCGGCGCGCCCGCACATCGGCCTCCATAACCATAAGTAGTCCTGGGAGGGGGGAGGGTCTGTCAGGGAGGCAGGAAAGCGGTAGTGGAAACAGCACTAGGGCGGGAAGAAAACGGCAGGAACAAGTGGGAGCAAAGAAATCTACTGACTCAGTGTAACCCATCCCCCAAAAGAAGTGCCTATAATCACAACCCCAATAGGTTAATGGGGAGAAATGCCCCCCAAAATTAACAGGCATGAATTAGGCCCAGACAAAAAAAGAACCTAAGCCAGTAGACCTGCACACAGCGGTCCCCAAAAAGGGCACAGCAGGCACTTGGGTCAGACTCCTGAACTCAAGGAGCTGTCAGCGAGGAGAGTCGCACATGACAAAAAGCGTAAAGGGCTACTCGCTGGGGGTCCTGGGAAGTGGGAGGGACTGTCAGCGAGGCAAGGGGGTGGGGAGCTGCAACAGCGTTGGACAGGAAGGAAAATGGTAGGAACAGGTGGGAGCAACAAAAGCTACTGACCCAGTGCACCCTCCAAAAGAGTTGCCTTTAATCGCAAATAACCCCAATAAAATAATGGGCAGACATACCCCACTAAATTAACAGGCAAGAAATTAAGAATGGCATACCTACAGTCCTGGCAAAATATTCCAATTTTAGAAATTTATACGGATAAAAAATGGAGTTGGACTTTCAACAAGTTGACCAAATTGGGACAGAAAATGTACACACTTAATATATATTCTCCCAATATCAGTGACACAAAATTGTGGAACGCCCTGAATAATTTACTAAACCAAACCCCCCAAAGACGCTATCATTCTGTTCAGAGGGGACTTGACCTCTCTATGGATAGGAACTTGGATAGATTATCCAGCTCTAAAGCATGCCTATCCCATCACATAAAATAATACAGATTCTTTGATAAACATGCTTTGGGAGATGCCTGGGAACTACTGCATCTGGATGAAAAAGACTATACCTTTTACTCCCACCCCCACCAAAAACACTCTAGAATTGATTATCTCCTCGTTTTTAGAAACATGGTTAGGACCATGATCAATTTAATGCTCAAACCTAGAGTCCTTTCTGATAATTTGTTTATCCCTCTCTCGCTAAAGCTGAATGCATCTACAAAAAAGTACATGAGCCTGAAATCTTACTGGTCTCAACACACTGCAGGTCAATAAAGGAAGCTATTAGGAATTACTTTAAAGAAAATCCAAAAGCAAATTTAAGCCCATAGTTATGATGGGATGCCTTTAAAACAACGATCAAAGGATCTTTGATACTATCATAAATAAAGAAGTGAACAAGCAATTGGAATTATTAGAACGGGAGATTAAAAAGCTAGAATCATAGCACAGATAAAGAAAAGGTGAACAACCAAAAATAGGAATATAATGGATGTCTAAGTAAAAGAACATGACAATGAGTGATAAAACACAGTTTTATTAAGCTCTGTGAAGGTAACAGTGGTTAAAATATTAGCATGTTACTTAAAAATCTCTCTATTCTTTTTGCATTTCTAGAAGATCTCTAAGATGATAATATATGTGTTGATAAGGAAGGTGGGCACAATTTTTTGAGCAACCGAAAATGACCCAAATTCTGTAGTTAACAAAAACACTTCCTAAATACATAAATCACTTTTGTGGAGGTATATAAGATTATCAAAAGCTCAAGGAAGGGAAGGCACCAGTTCCAGGCGGTATGATTGTGCAATTTTACAAAACTTACTGAGATTATCTGAAAGACCCATAAATGGATCTATTCGTACAGCATGATAATTCTGGTGATATACAGAGACAGAAGCGGAGGTATAGTAACGCTCACCTCGAAAGATGGAAAAGAGTTAAATCTATCCACAAAATTATAGACAGATATCCCTGTTCAATCTTGATTGCAAGATTTATGCAAAGGTGTTAGCCAAGGGATTGGAAAACATTTTACCATAGTTGAATCATATCAGGTAGGCTTTGAGATAGGTCGTCCTACAAGTGATAATAGAAGATTGCTCTGCCACACCCTTGAAATATCTAAAGTCAAATCATCTGCGATGTTAGTGACAGCACTTGATGAGGTAAAGGAATTTGACAAAGTGGCATGGCATTTTCTGCTAAGTGTACTTAAAACATTTGAACTGGGGGACAACTTTAATGACATGGCCATGGCACTTCATCACTGACCTATGGCAAGCATTAGGGTCAAAAACACCCTTTCTGTTTTTTTTTATTGAAACAGGGAATGAGACAAGGGTGTCCACTCTCACCAGCTTTGTTTATATTAGCCATTGAGCCACATCTGACATCCATTAATCATAATCAGAAGATTACTGGCATTCTAATTACTAATACTTCCTTTAAGACAGCTGCATATTCAGATGATATCATGGTTCTCTCTGAAAAGGGCGATATAGCAATCCCAGATCTCATTGAAACCATTAGCGAATATGCCAGGGTAGCCGGTTACTCCCTAAATAGGGTTACTTTTTCAGTATAAATAGTGGTTCTGTCGGGTATGAACCTAGTTGCCTTTAATCATGTGTGAATCTTAGATATCTTACAACCAGTGCTTCATCATATTTTACATCAAATGAGGTTATTTATAAGAAATGAATCAGTACATGCAAATGCAAACAAGCAAAAAGAGAGGAGGGTCATAAAGGTTTTAATCACTAAGTCTGCTTATTCATTATTTTTTTTTTTTTTATTTTATTGAATTTATATTGCGCTCAGCTACCCGCAATGGGTTTCCCGGCGCCAGGGACAGACTGAAGAAGAAAACAAGCAAGTGCAAAAAGAAGAGATCACAACCAGGGGAAATCAAAACAGAAAAGTCTTCAACTTTTTGCGAAAGGCCAGAAGATTAGTTTCTGTTTTTAACGCTAGCGGGAGAGCATTCCACATCTTTGGTCCAAGATATGCGAATGAGCGACCTCCCATTTTTGCCAGTCGGATTCTTGGAATCAAAAGATTGCCATTGTTAGATGACCTTAAGGAGCGACCAGGTAGATAAGGCTGGGCAAGGTTATGAAGGTAGATGGGGGCAGAACCCTGACGGATCTTGAACAAGAAACACAAAGTTTTAAAGGTCACACGATCTGAAATTCTTAACCAGTGTAGGTCACGCAAAGCTTGCAATGCAGACGTTCTCCGTGGAACATTGCGCAAGAGGCGAGCAGCTGAGTTCTGTACCACTTGGAGTTTATTAATTGTTGCTTTATCCGCTCCAAGATAAAGCACATTGCCATAGTCGATGCGAGACATCACAAGGGCCTGGACGACAGTTCTTCGAGTAGACTCAGGCAGCATCCATATGATCTTCTGCAGCCAGCGTAAGGTGTTAAAACAGACTGCAGCGACCTTGGTTCCCTGCTGCCTCATCGAAAGTTTATCGTCAATCAGGAAACCGAGGTTACAGGCAACAGGCACAGGGGTAGGCAGAGGACCCATATCACAGGGCCAGTGTCTAGAGCCCCACAGATCTTTATGCTTGCCTAATATAATAACCTCGGTCTTATCGCCGTTGAGCTTCAGCAGATGGGCTTGCATCCAAGCTGCAACACGAGATAGGCCAACTTTAAGGGCAGAAACTTCCTGAACCCTGCTGCTAGAGAGAGAAAACACAATCTGCGTATCGTCTGCATATGAATATATAGACAGACCGGCGTCCTCTATGATGGAAGCAAGCGGTCTGATGTAAATATTAAACAACAGAGGGCTTAATATAGACCCTTGAGGGACACCGTAAGCTGAAGAATGAATCGCAGATTCAGCTTTGTTTGAGAAGACCTGAAAGGTGCACTCATTGAGGAATGAGGCCACCCAGGCAAGCGCTGATCCATCAACACCCAGGGAGCGGAGGGACTCCAAAAGAGTGGAATGAGACACGGTATCGAAAGCAGAGCTTAAATCAAGAAGAATAAGCGCAAAGGTCTCACCGCTATCGATACCGTGTCAGAGTCGCTCGGTCACCCAAAGGAGTGCGGATTCGGTGGAATAATTAGAGCGAAAGCCTGATTGGGATGGATGGAGATATCCCACGTTTTCAACAAACTCATTAAGCTGGGTGTTGACGTGGCGTTCCAGTATTTTGGAGCAGGCTGGCAGCAGGGATATAGGCCTAAAGTTGGCAAGATTTATGATGTCAGCACCAGATATTTTGAGCAAAGGAACAACCATGGCATGTTTCCATTCCTGTGCCACTCGAGATTCGGTAAGAGAAATGTTTAGTAGCCTCATTAGGAATCTCCGTGGTTCAAGGTCTAGTTGTTTTAATATCTTCATAGGGACTGGGTCCCGCGGGGAACCTGACCTGATGCTGTTTAGACAAGACAGGAAGGAAGAGTCATCAAATGGTAGCCAGTTGTGGATAAACACAGTGGGTGAGAAAGAAACATTGCAAGAAAAACCAGGTTGGGGGAAATCAGTTGGTGGTGGAAGGGAGGCCAAAGATTGATAGATGCCCTCAAACTTAGATATAAAGAAATCCGCAATGGCATTACATCGTATACCATCCAAAGCCGGCAAGGAGGGAGTGGTATCGGCTCCTGTGAGTTTCTTTACAGTGGCAAAAAGAGTCCGAGGACAATTTTCCACTAGAGTAATGGTAGAGGCAATGTAGGAGGCCTTGGCACGTTTGCAATTTGCATGATAGACTTTCAACTCTTCTTTGTAAGTCACCTTGCAAGGAGCGGAGTATGACATCCTCCACTTCCTCTCCAGGGCTTTACATTTAGCACGTTGGATTTTCAACTCATCAGAGAACCAAGGTGCTGGGGGGCGCAAGGATCTATATTTGCTACTAGAGCGAGGGGTAAGAGCAGTCACTGCATCTGTCAACCAACAAGAAATGGGGGTATTCAGATCCTGCTCTGTGTTGATAGAAGACGGAATTGTCTCAGTCAGACGCTGATTAAAGGCAGCCATATCGAGCCTGTCCCAGCGGTAGGACGATTTAGTTTCCTCCACATAAACACTGGCCGAAAAGAGATCAGGTGGTAGCATAAAGTGTATAGCATAGTGATCAGACCAAACAAGCGGACGCGCCGATTGAGTACAATCGAACGAAAGAGTTGAAATGATTGGGTCCAAGAGGTGGCCAGCAAGATGAGTAGCCCCAGAATTACAAAGTTTGAGATTAAAAACATCAAGATCAGATAAAAAAGATTTATTCAGGGGGTTATTAACATCTTCTAAATGGATGTTTAAATCACCTAGAATAGTGAAATTATTCGACTTCAATAGTGTTGCTGAAAGGCAATCAACAAGTGAGGAGATCCACGAAGCAGCGTTCCCGGGCGGCCGATAAATTAGCAGACCGGAAAGCGTCAGTCGGGGATTAATCATTAGTTTAAATAATGCTGCCTCACTACCTGGAAGATGTAATAATTCCAGTTTGCATTGATTGATTGATGGATTTAAAGATGATTGCGATTCCACCACCTTTGCCGGGGGGTCTATCCTGATGCAGCACAACATAGTTGGAAGGAATAGCTGCAGCAATGTCCGGGCCCGAGCTGGCATGTAGCCAGGTCTCGGTCAGGAACAGGGCGTCAGGAGATTCATCAATTATGAAATCGAAGATGTTTAATTTATTCTTAGGAAGTGATCTACAGTTTAAGCTCCAAAAATGGAGCGGAGAAGGGGATGGGGTACGGCCCTTGGTAGGCTTCCTTTTTCCCCGATAATGCTTTGTATTTAGTTGCGTTTTAGAAAGCTGCATTTTGCCAGTGGAAAAACCGCAACCAGCACATGTGAAATAGTGAAAGGGCAAGATGCATAAAGTGCAAGTAGTGGGGGTGGGGGATCGCAATGAATGTAATGCCATGGATGTATAATATACGCGGGCATCCCGAGTTAACGTACCTGAGGACATGTTGGCGAAAGGCAGCCCGTCCTGCAGCCCGTCCTCAGCGCGGACGGGCGCAGACGGGCTGAACTCAGGCGTAACTCCGGCGGAAATCCGGCGATCCCGCTGCGCGATGACGCTGCGCGTCAGCATGGCTCGCTTAAATGTGCGTCCAGCCTCTGAGACTAGACCGCGCCCAACGCCTGGCGTCGTCAGCCCCACCTAAGATGGCCACTAATCCGAGACGTGGGCAGGGACCCGCAAAGCGCGGTGCTTAGTACCAAATTATGTGCAGTGAGCGGGGGAGAGTGCGGTAAGCTGTAGGCCAGTTAAACTTTTAAAAGCAGGGTAAAATATTGAAACAGAATAGAAAATTATATAGACAAAACGGGAGTTTTAAAAACTGCTAAATGCAGCGTAGTCCAGGCGAGGTCTTCTCCGTGTAGCGCTAGCTTGTTAAAGCGCCCGCCGAAGGTTTGCCTCGCTTAAATGCGCGTCCAGCCTCTGAGACTAGACCGCGCACAACGCCTGCCGTCGTCAGCCCCACCTAAGATGGCCACTAATCCGAGACGTGGGCAGGGACCCGCAAAGCGCGGTGCTTAGTACCAAATTATGTGCAGTGAGCGGGGGGAGAGTGCGGTAAGCTGTAGGCCAGTTAAACTTTTAAAAGCAGGGTAAAATATTGAAACAGAATAGAAAATTATATAGACAAAACAGGAGTTTTAAAAACTGCTAAATGCAGCGTAGTCCAGGCGAGGTCTTCTCCGTGTAGCGCTAGCTTGTTAAAGCGCCCGCCGAAGGTTTGCCTCACTTAAATGCGCGTCCAGCCTCTGAGACTAGACCGCGCACAACGCCTGGCGTCGTCAGCCCCACCTAAGATGGCCACTAATCCGAGACGTGGGCAGGGAACCACAAAGCGCGGTGCTTAGTACCAAATTATGTGCAGTGAGCGGGGGAGAGTGCGGTAAGCTGTAGGCCAGTTAAACTTTTAAAAGCAGGGTAAAATATTGAAACAGAATAGAAAATTATATAGACAAAACGGGAGTTTTAAAAACTGCTAAATGCAGCGTAGTCCAGGCGAGGTCTTCTACGTGTAGCGCTAGCTTGTTAAAGCGCCCGCCGAAGGTTTGCCTCGCTTAAATGCGCGTCCAGCCTCTGAGACTAGACCGCGCACAACGCCTGGCGTCGTCAGCCCCACCTAAGATGGCCACTAATCCGAGACGTGGACAGGGACCCGCAAAGCGCGGTGCTTAGTACCAAATTATGTGCAGTGAGCGGGGGAGAGGGCGGTAAGCTGTAGGCCAGTTAAACTTTTAAAAGCAGGGTAAAATATTGAAACAGAATAGAAAATTATATAGACAAAACGGGACTTTTAAAAACTGCTAAATGCAGCGTAGTCCAGGCGAGGTCTTCTCCGTGTAGCGCTTATCAAGACCCCATGTAAATGCATAGAAAGTAAATCAGTCATCACATGTTATTTTACAATAAACGGCGCAACAAAAGAAATAAGTGAATTGTGACAATTTGTGCACAAGTGATACAAAAAAAGGTGATTTATATTCAAGTGAGTGAAAAGGGGGGAGAGGGAAAGCAATTTAATAGGCCAGCTATTTGGAAATTCAGTAATCATGTAGTCCAGTATGCCAAATTATTTAGCTTTAGTATCCTGGATTCTGTTCACTGGTCCTATAATCTAGTATCGTCGACGTTTTGACCCTATTGACGCCTGATTTGTGGGTCTGAGCGGGTCTTCCTCAGGACAGGAACGTGGGGAAGGGTGTGGGCGCCTATTAATCCGTTTGCAAGTTAATACCAAAGACGTATCTGTCGAGTTGTCATCGCATCAGAAGATTAAACCTGTATAGATATTTCCAAAGGAATAAAGCTTGTGTTACTTGGCGTGATTCATGGTATACATTGGTTCTTGGAGTTATTGAGGATGAGCCGGTCGCTTGTTATTGGCGATCGAATCCTTCTCGGTGTCTATTGCTGTGTAATTCATCGCTAGTCAGAAATCGAACGCATTGTGTTTGGCGATCGATTCTGGCAAAATCCCAGTCCGCTAGTGAGCCCACTCGCGGTCAAGGTCCATCGAGCCGGTTAAATAGGGTTACATCCAAAGTTCGTCCTCTTAATATTTACTGTAATAAATCCATCCTAATAAATTCAGGCCTAAACGGGCAAAAAGACTACCCAAAATACTTAGGATTAGAGTTTAATGATGATCTTCTGGAATCACAGAGCCATATTGACAATATGGTTATTAGAAAGGAACGATGTCTTCTCTAATACAGTACTGGCCAGCTAAATTTCTTACTTGGTGGGGAATCAGTTAAAATTATCATTACTCCAGGTTAAGCATGATGCCTATTGATTGCTTGCAGGAATTCTTTATCACTATAGACAAAATGATCAACAGATTCCTATGAAATGGGAAGAAACCATATATTGCAATAAAGAAATGATGGCTTTCAGAGGATCTGGGTGGCACGAATTTGACAGATTTCAGAAGATTCCAATCCGCTTTCTTATTTAATCAGGGTACACACTGGTTTCAAAATTATGGGGACAATATCCTCCCTGGATTACTCCGGAGAAATTACTGGTGGAAGATCTATCTTTGAGATCGATTCTTACTAGCGATAAAAACAATCCAATACGGGGTGTGGCCACGCAAGATCACAGATCAGATATGATCCGCATCGGCTCCGTCGCCTCAAGGCTGTCGTGGGCATACCTACAGCCCCAATGTAGCATCAAAGTAGCTCAATAAGCATCACTGGTCGCGGTGCGAAAGGTGCTCACTGCGGAATCAGCGGAAAATCAGCCACGGCCGCGGATGAGCACGGATGGCAGAGATGGAAGGTGAGGCCCAAGATGGCGGTGCGCGGCTGCGTAAAGTGACCCGGTGCTGCAGTCCAGGAGTGAGGACAGTGGCACGGGAACCACACTGATGCCCGATCCATGCACTGCCACCAGCACCAGCGGAGGTGAAGCACATAGAGCCAACAGGCTCAGCACTGCGGGTAGCGGCAGAGCGCCTTGCAGGGAACCAGCGCAGATAAGAGGCTCCTGACATCTCTGGAGGTAGGCAGGGGCCCCCGCCTCATCTTACAAGCCCGAGTCCCCGTGGGAAGCAAATGGAGGCCATGGAGGGCTCATGAGGCAGCAGCAATGTAGTGGGGAGCCCTCCTTTAATTTTGCCTGGCTCCAACATGGCGGAATCAGACCCACGAGGAGGTATTACCATACCTAAGACACTGATGCAAGCCTGAACTTCATTTGGCATCCAGCAAAGGCACAAAAGTATAACGAGACTAGAGGACAGTGCGCCTCTACTTGGACACCAGGAACAAGCAAAGAGTGCCTGAGCCTAAGATAGCCGCCACAAATTGGTTCTCCTCATAAGCGCTCTTTCCCCCACTTGTGGGCAAGGGATTCAGCATCTGACTACGGGGCTGCTGTTTTTCTTTTATATAGAGTGATCACAGCGGCACGAGAGAAGCTTTCAGAAGAAGATTGGGAGACTGTGGAAGCGCTGGTTCATATTAGAGACCGCATCTATGCCACCTAAGAAAGGGACTTCTAAGGTATCTAGCTACTTTGCGCCTGTGGAGAAGACTCAAGCCCAGGAGAAAGAGACCCGATCCAGTCATGGCCCTAACCAAAGAAGATCTGCTCAATTCTCTGAGGGACTTTAAAAAAAGAACTCCGCGCTGAATTAAAAGGAGACCTGCTGGCCTCCATGACACAATTGAAAACGGATCACTCCGAAAAAATGACTGCTCTACAACAGGATGTGGATTCTATTTGTACAAGACTATTGGACACGGAGTCCCAAACCCAGGAGCACGACAAGCGAAGAAAGAACACGGAAGACAAGGTGCAATTCTCACACTCGCAGCTCTAATTGGCCATATTGAAGAACGAGGACCTGGAAAACAGGTGAAGGCACAAAAATATACGCATTAGGGACCTGGAAGAGGGGGCAGAAGGCCCTGATTTAGAGGCATTCGTGGAAGGCCTTTTCGCAGAAATACTTGGGCCTAAACGATTAAAATCGACAGGGCGCACAGGGTGAGAGACATCGCACTCGAGATGTCCTTGTCAAACTCCATTCCTATAAGTCAAAGAAGCTATCCTACAAGAATCCAGAAAGTAAGACTCCATCCCCTTTCAAGGATTTCGGTGTGTCCTATTCCAAGATTTGGCACATGCGACCCTTCAGAGAAGACAATCCTTCAGACCTCTCACAGAGAAGTTCCGACAGGACCAAATAAGATATTGCTGGACTTATCCGTTTGGGCTAGCGTTCGAATATAAAGACAGACAGCGTCATGTCACAGAGCTCAAAGAAGGTATGGAGCTCCTTGAGATTATAATGCCAGACGAGGAGGCATCTAGCTCGCAGTCCGGAAAGAGTGCCCCATCTCGGCCCAATCCCGCAAAGTGGGAAACAATCACTAAAGGACGATCATTCAGGTCCTGATTCACAGACAGCAGAGGAAAAGGAAGGTTTAACTGGAAACAGTCACACACGAGGAGGCCAGATACTTATAAATGGGCAGGAAAGGATCCAAACCACAATTGAAGGTCAAAGTACAGGTGATAACGATCCGAGTATTCTTTAACCCGCATCAACGCAACGGAATGATGCGAACAACGGAGGATGACCATGTGCCTCAACCGAACGATGGCTAAGGGGGCACACACGACAACGACGAGTGATGGACATCTTTAGGACACAGAACTCAGGAATGCATGGAACTTTATGGTCGCTTAACAGGAGAGGACGCACAGACTAAAGCGGACGAGAGAGCAAGGGGTCAAGAGATGGATATGATATATCCCACAGTTCCCAGGTGTGGTTGTGAAATGTACAACAAGGTCTCCCGCTCCCACTGATCTATGTTACGTTGGATAGCGCTACAGAGACAGCAAGGTGATGGGTGAGGGCCGGAACCCCGGCTTGCCGCTCTTCACGAGAACTGTCATAACAGCAGGACACGTAAGGGTCCTGCGGACAAACACTATTATTTGTTTTGGTTATGTTTTAAATTCAAGGGGAGGGTTCGAGTGGAGGGGGGATGGTACGACACAGGGCGATCTATTTTGTAGGAGGAGAAAAGACATGGGTGAGAGGTAACGGGCAGAGATGGAAGATCTAGATTATACAGGGGGGGCATATGGCGAAGAGACGGGTGTGCCTCATAGGATGATATCCATCACTACATGGAATGTGAAGGACCTGAACGCTTCGACCAAGCAGCAGAAAATTTGGAAGTACCTGGAGGACCACTACTTCGATGTGGTGGCACTCCAAGAGACGCATCTTAAAAGGTCGGAAGAGTTGAGGCTTAGACATAAAAACAATTCACTTATATACAGGTCATCCGCCAAAACTAAGCATAATGGGGTAGCATTATTGTTTCACAACATCATTAAATTTAAGACTGAAGGCATTCAGATGGACAAAGACAGACCGGTGGTAATGATGAAAGGGAAGCTCAGGGGTAGATCTGTGACATTTGTCTTGGCCTATGTCCCCAATTCAGGACAAGCGACATTTGTGAATTCGCTATTGAACATGGTGAGTGAATTTGCTGAGGGTCACATAATCGGTAATGGGGGAATTTAACCTCACTTGGCATCCAACAGCGATAGTTCTCAGCCTCATAAGTACACAGGAGGCAGATTCCCTAAATCCCTAAAACAAGCATTTCCTACACCTGGGGTTCTTTGTCGAATGGAGATTTCTCAATCCCACCACCAAAGATTACACATACTATTCACATGCTCAACAAACTTACTACAGACTACACTACATCTTTATGTCCCAGGAACTACAGGTCACCCTCCAGGGAGCTAAGATCCTTTCCATCTCTCCATCTGACCATAGTACTGTGATGTTGGGCCTGAACTGGGGTGGAAAGACGCAGGGATTCATGAAATGGTATTTCCCCGCCTCACTGACGCTGGATAAGTTGCGCCGAGACTAATTACAATTAGCGATTAAAGAATTCTTTCAAACAAATGACCCGGGTGACACATCCCCCCAGAACAATTGGGACTCTTTTAAGGCAGTCATTCGGGGGAAGTGCATAATAATGGTATCGGCTTTAAATAAGGAAAGGGCAAGGAAGCGGGAGGACCTGGAGGCGGCACTATCCCAAGTGGAAAAAGAATACAAACAGAACTCCACACGTAGCCTTAAGCGCCAGCTGGGTACTGTCAAGGGGAAACTGGTGGCAATCTATACAAACAGAGCTGAATTCACCCTGCTCCATCTTCGTCTGAGTGCTTACGCACAGGGGAATAAGGTGGGCAGACATCTCGCGAGAGAGCTTAGGGAAAAAAGGACGAGGGAGTTAATTTGAGGAATTCACAAAGTGGGGGGGGGGTTTAGAATTAGATGACAGGGGTAAAGCCTCTCTGTTTGGAACTTTTTTACCAGGATCTCTATAAAGCAACACCCCCTGACATTATGGCACAGATGGACCACTTAGACTCGCTCGCTCTTCCTACGATCTCAGAAACTTGGAGAGACCAGCTAGACGCCCCAAACTCTGAAGAGGAGGTGCGACTCTCGATTGGAGCGCTTAAACCTCATAAGACCCCTGGGACGAATGGACAGACTAACAGCCTTCTTTTATAAGACGTATGTATACGAATTATTGCCCCATCTGACAACCCTATTTAATGACATAGCAACGAGACAGGCGGTCACCCCCATCACGGCTGAGGCACTCATCACAGTAATCTCAAAGCTGGGGAAGAACCCACAGCAGTGCGCCTCAGACAGGGATTCAGAACACTCCATGTATAGAAGGACTGTTCCAGGCGAACTTCCCTCCCCTCCTCAGACAGGTAAAACAGGAACTACAGTGATGGAAACCCCTGTTTATCTCGTGGCTGGGTAGAATTCATGCAGTCAAAAAGACCCTTCTCCCTAAACTACTTGTGAGAAGGAATACGCAGGGCTTACCTTAGGGTCGTCCTGGAAGGAATACTCCGGTGACATCCTGGGTCAGCAGAATGCACCCTGGGACTTGAAGGACAAACCGAAACAGCCAGCAACATTCTCGTATGCTGTCTCTTCACAGAGAGACTACGAGAGAAAAGCGGAAGGGGCGGCGATGAACCCGGAAGGGATTCTCCTGTCCCAATGAAAGGAAGGCGAGACAGGCGAAAAGAAGGAGTTGTCTTGGACCAATGGCGGTGAAGCAGAGCGAGTGAAGGAAGAAGACGGAGACTGCAGGAGACCCGGCAAGGATGACACGGAGGCCCAGGAAAATGTGGAGACCGAGGACGACTGGGAAGGAGACTAGGATTCTGACGAGCAGTGGACCGAGGAGTGGTGGTGCCCACCAGAGGAGGCTGGAGAGCGGCCGCAACTCAGGAGAGTTACGGCGGAGCCAGTGAGTCAGAGCGTCTCAGGGGACATGGGAGAGGGTGCGTGGGAGGCAGGATGGGTATGTAGGGAAGAGCACAGGTAGCGCTTCTGAGAACTAAGTACCACTGCAGTTCGGGGGTTACAGAACATGTGTTTCATTTGCCTTGGTTAAAACAGGGCACTTCTGTTTGACGACAACGTCCGTGAGCACTATAGTTTTTCCCATTACCCTCATGATTTTCCTGGCATATATCCTAACCTAAAGTTCTGAGACACCCTCCCCCTTTCTCCCACCCCCCGTTCCACAACACTATTCATAAGCCGTCCCTGAGCACATCCTCTCAACCGACTCTTAATCACTCCCATGTGTGGGGACTGGTAGAGATTGAAAAACTCTTATTAAACAGAGTGCCTGATGGCTCCCCTTTTATTTCCTCTTTTATGAGCCTCCAGGGCAACACCATCAAAATGGAGGAGTAGCCTGGAACATCTAACCCGGATACCCCGTCCAGCTCATCCCAGAGTGAATCTGGTCAAGATGAAAACCACTTTGCACCAATTGATAAATCTCAGTCTGATAATAAACAACGTACCTTTGGGAAATATATTCAGCCTCCTCGCCTGTTTATCAAATCCGCACTCCCACACTACTCCACCTGTTCCAGGCACTTCCAATAGATCTAGATAAGGACTATCTAAAAGGAATACAGTCTATGATACTCCGCTACATCTGGCAGGATGGTAGAGCGCGGTTACCCTTCAACGTGTTAAGGAGACCGAGAGCAGAGGGTGGGGTGGGACTCCCAGACATTGAGCTCTATTATAAGGCAGCGCAGTTAAGGGTTATCACAGAATGGTCCATGCGGGAATCGGAAAAGCACTGGCTCCACATGGCTCAGGCCATCGTGGGCAGGACAATTTGGGATGTGCTGTGGAAATCCAAAAAGGACAGACCGGCTAATGCATATCTAAGCACCCCTACCAGGACCACGCTTAGACATCTAGTATCACACAAGACAGCTAGACAGATAACGGCGACTGGACAGACCCCCCGTAGTAGACCTCTACTGCACCCACCAATAGTAATACAATAGTCCCGTTGTCCCGTCAGTCCAGCATGCACAAAGTCCACAGATTACCACCCCAGTTACTTCTCCCAGTTCAAGGTTGACAGTTACTGAAACACCTATACTACGTGCAAAATAGAAATCGATCTGGATAGGATTGCAGTGCCTAATGTAGATCACCACTCAAACCAAAACCTAATTCACATGTAATTCGATACCAAGCGACACTCTGATGACGAAATATTTATAACAGCAAATATTTCACCCAAACACTGTACCAAATACTGCATTAGCTAAATACTACTGTGAGATACAACATCATTGCATTGTTTTATAGTACATGAAAATAAAAATGTCAATAAAAGCATTTTTAACAAAAATAAAATACCAGGACCACGCTTAGGACTTGGGACGAGGTAAATAGGAGCAGGGGCTGGACCTCTTTTCCATCTCCCTATTCCCCTATACACTTTAACCCAGACTTCCCCCCAGCGCTCAAAGAAGGGCCTTTCTACACATGGCGAGAGGGGGGATGCAGTGATTTCTATGGCATTCTCTCTTTTGAAAATTGTCAACAGGATTTTGGGGTACCGCGCTCAAAGCACTTTCATTATCTGCAACTTAAACATTGGGCACTACACCCACAGGTTAGAAATGCAGCAACTAGAGACCTGACCCTGTTAGAAAACCTAGTGCAAAAAGCTAGTTCGACCAAGGGCACGATCTCCTTTTTATACAAGCTACTGGTTTCCACTACGATCGCACCACAGCCGCGATACAACTCTACATGGGAACAGACCCTGGGACAGGAGACTACTGAAGGGGAATGGAAACACTTATGGTCAGACATCAATACATTTAACCACTTCCTCGACTTGAGGGAGGCACATTACAAAATGTTAATCGACTGGTATCTAGTACCTGCCAAACTTAAGAAAATCTTCCCCCTCACCTCAGATCTATGCTGGAGAGGGTGCGGGGTCGTCGGAGATTTCCGCCACATTTGGTATGACAGCCCGACAGTCAGACCATTCTGGGAAGAAATCCTGGCCCAAATCAAAGATATGCTAGGATACCCTGTCCTGAACTCCTTAGAGATGATCTTACTGGACCTTAGAGACACCACACTTAAATACCAAACAAAGGCGAACAAAGTAATAAAGTGGGCATGTTTGGGAACAGCTAAAAAGGCGATAGCAGCTAACTGGAAGAAAAAAGATGCACCCATACTGGCCCAATGGCATTCTCACTTATGGAAAATACTCATGATGGAGCGTATGGCGGACATCTTTAGGAATGAGTATAAGAAGTTTGAGTATAAGTGGGGTCCACTGGTGGAGTATCTCACGAAGGGGCTCCGGTTAGCCATCTGTCCATCTACACTGAGAGGGCTACACTTGTTCCAATTTTAGAGTCGATAATTGGGGTTCAGCAGCTGGCTTTTAGCGACTAACGGACTGCACCTAATGAGACTGCACACAGAAACAAGGTACTCCACTGGTCAGATTTACGTAGTAGTATGGGAGGGATGGGTCTGCTTCTCCATCACTGGGAGGGGGGAAGAGGGGCTGGGAGTTGGGGGTCTTTAGTTATTTGTATTTTTTCTTGATAAATGCCACAACATTAAGGACTGTTTATGAGCCGCACTAGTTGATCATTCCAAAATTGTAAGCCACTGTGACAGAATTAGATTTGAATAACTGTTGGAATGTTGAGATGGCTAGTAGCCCAGATTATTTTGAACTGTTTTTATATCTAAATGCCAATAGTCAGAAATTTGACCCAAAAAAAACAATTCTTTAAAATCTGATTATTATTAACACCTGACAAACAGTTTTAAATTTGGACGCCACACTCTCAGATGTTAAAATTAAGAACTCTAACATAGCTTCCTTGTGATATAATAAAAAAATCAGTGTGGAAGGAATTTCAAATATATGTTTAGATGCTTATAAAGCGCTCGATTGTCGAGGCGTCTTGGCACTGTGAAGTATGGGTGGAGAGGGCTATCGTGAATCAGGCCTATGTGGCTATAAACAGCCAGGTGGTTTAAGACTCCTCCTAAAGAGCTGAAGGTTAGGTTGAAGTTTCAGGGGGGGCGGCAGTTCGTTCCAAAGTTTTGCTGCACAGTGCGTGATTGCTCTGCCCCCCCATCTCGCTCGCCTTGCTTTTGTGGTTTTAATGAGGCCTGAACTGGCCAATCTGAGATTGCGGGTAGGGACGTAAGGTGTGAAAAGTTTTTGGAGGTCTTCGGCACCAGTGCCATGGATTGCCTTATGCACCAGGGTTAGGGTTTTAAATTTGATGCGCTGCTTGACTGGCAGCCAATACAGCCGTTTGATGCCAGCCGAGGTTGACTGACCTCTGGGAATGCCCAGTAAAAGTCTCAATGCAGCATTTTGCAGAGACTGCAGTTTTTGCTGCTGATATTTATCGATTCCCAGAAATAGGGCATTGCAATAGTCCAGTTTGGATAAGAAAAGAGCGACCATCACTGCCTTTTGTAGCTCTTGTGGAATATAGGGAAAGATTTTTCTCAGAGTTTTTAAGAGAAAAATACACAATGAAATAAGGCTGTTTCTCTGGGGGCCAAAGTTCAGTTTACCATCGAAAATGATCCCCAGGTTTCTGACCTTCTCTACTGGAGATGGACAGTCTCCAGCTTCCGTGGGCCACCAAGAGGGATTCCATAGGGGCTGGCCCGACCCAAACTCCATCACCTCTGTCTTGTCTGTGTTTATTTTCAGATGGTTCTTACTCATCCAGGTCATAATTTCGGTGAGGCAGGTGTGGAATCTGGCAGCAGTGGTCTCTGGCCGATTAAGAATGGAGATGACGAGTTGAGTGTCGCCGGCGTATGAGACCAGAGCAAAGCCGTGCCTCCTAACGAGATAAGCCAGGGGGGGTGACGTAGAGATTCAACAGAGTCGGGGAGAGTGCGAATCCCTTCAGAACGTCACATGGGAGATAGAAATTGTCTGATTTCAAGCCGTCCCAGAATAACCTATGCTCTCTTGCTTCCAGGAAGGAGGACATGAGAGCCAGAGCGGTCCCCCCTATCCCTATGTCCCCCAGCCGATGCACCAAAATGGTATGGTTCACGGTGTCAAAAGCGGCTGAGAGATCGAGGAGCATGAGGACCGCCCTCTCTACCTCATCCACCACCCTATGGATATTTTCAGTTGCAAGGATTAGGGCAGATTCGGTGGAATGATGTGAACGGAAGCCGTGTTGAGAAATGTCCAGCAGGTTGTTGGCGTCAAGGTATTTGGTCAGCACCATGTTTAGGTGTTTCTCTAAAACTTTAGCCACGATTGGAAGACCGGCAATAGGTCGATAGTTTTTAGGATCAGTTGGGTCCAAACTGGGTTTCTTTAGAAGGGGGGTAATGGACGCTGCCTTCCAAATTGTTGGATAGCAGCCTGATGTTATAACTTGATTCAGAACTGGGGTCAGATTTTCACAGACCTTATGGGCAGCCTGATGAATAATAGAAGGAGCAACAATGGTTCTGTCGGATTTCCGACAGAACCATTATTGTTTGTTTAATTACCCGCCCAGGTTCTGAGGGTTACAGGGTTACCCCATTACACTTAATGGCATAATAGAAGGAGGGCAGGGATCGGTGGGTGCACCTGATTTTATGGAAAGTAAGAGTTTATGGGTTAATTTGTTGGTTATGGGATGAAAGCAGGTCAATCTACATGAATGATCCGCCCCGATGTTTCCATGTCATGAGATACAATGTCCCTTAAGAAATTGTTGCGGATTCCTTGCAACTTCTGTTGGAAATATTAAGCTAGGCTGTTACAGAAGGATTGATCGGGCTTAAAAGTATTTGCTTGCTGAGGTTTAGTTAACAGTTTAACCGATTTGAAAAATTCCTTAGTGGAGTTTACCGCCTCCTTAATTTTTATTGTGAAAAACTGCTTTTTTGCAGCAATGGTTGCCTCCTTATAGTGGGAATTAGAGCGGTTATATAGAGATTTCTTTTGGCGGTCATAGTCCTGCCTCCAGAGGCGCTCAGCGCTTCTACAGCAGATCTTTAGGCGTTTAAGCTCTGGAGTATACCATGGTGACAATGTCTTTGCTCTTTTAATCGTCACCAGTTTTTCTGGTACAACCTGGTCGGCGGCTGTCAACAGCCAATTGTTAAACTGCAGAGCAGCCCCACTGATGTTAGTTTCTGATAAGACGGGGAAAGAGTCAAGTGGCGCCTCAAAGGCGCCATCTTTTAATTTACCCCATCGTCTGATTAACACCTTAGATGGTTTGGCCTGTACACCAAGGTGTGGCTGTTTGGCTTTAAGATTGAAATATATGGCCTTGTGGTCCGTCCAGGGAAGGGCAGTCAGACTGGACAGGGTAACATCGGGGTTGCTTGTGAAAATCCCATCTAACTTGTGCCCTGACAAATGAGTGGATTCAGTTACGATTTGATGGAGGCTGAAGGCTTCGAGATAGCCGGGCGGTGTCAGTGCTGATTTTGGACTCTAGGTGGTAGTTAAAATCCCCCAGAATTGTAAGAGTCAGTATAGGTTTCTAGAAGTGTCAAAAGAGCTTGAGGAAAAGTTGCTTTGGAGCCAGGTGGACGATAGATAAGAATCCCTTGAAAGGTCTGAAAGTTGTTAGGTTTTATGCGAAAATGCAATGCTTCCGCGGACAGGGCGGTAATCTTCTCCATCGGAACTTTAAAGTGGTCCTGGTAGATTATTGCTATGCCCCCCCTTTGCCTGTCCCTCTATCCTGTGAGGAGAAAGCGTATCCTCCTGGTATGGCAATATTCCAGTCGGGTATTGAAGTCGTGTCTGTCCAGGTCTCAGTTATGAAAATTAAGTCAGGGGTTGAGAGTTGGATTAAGTCCTCCAGCTCATGTTTGTGCTTAATTATAGGCCGGGTGTTAAGCAACAAACACTTAATGTGCTCCCTAGCCCTGGTTTTAGCTGCCCTTTTTTCCTCTTGCGAGTCCCTATCCCTATTTTGTCTTCCACCCATTTCAACCATTGTAGACTAACAACACGATGAGGCAGGGAGGCTACTAATAACACAACTGAAAAGAGGGGGCGAAACCATCCACTTAGTGAACATATTTGCCCCAAACACAGATGACACTGCATACTGGGAGGGGGCATCGAGGAGAATGGAAGCAATCCCCCAAAACGACATGAAGGTGGTTGCGGGAGACTATAACTTAGCACTAGACTACACGCTGGACAGACACTCGCAGGCCCAAGCCATCCCACCAAACTCTCACAACATTCTAAAGAACATATGCAACAGATTCAACCTGAAAGACCCAAGGCGACTTCAACACCCGGACACCAGAGACTACACTTTTTACTCCCACCCGCACAACTCGTATAGCAGAATTGACTACATCCTAATCTCAGGCTTACACACCCACTTAATAGAACACCCTGAAATAGCGGCTAGAAGTATCTCAGACCACTCATGCATCAGCCTACAAATGTCAGGCCGACTCAACGAGAACCTCACCCACAGGTGGAGGTTTAACAATGAAGTTCTGACAAACCAGGAAGACAAGAACAGAGTAGAGCAAGCCATTACAGAGTACATTAGCAATAACGACACACAGGACATGGACCCCAAGACCCTGGGGCAGCGCTTAAAGCAACAATCAGAGGGACACTAATAGATATAAAGGCCAAACAGAATAGAAAAGCTAAACTACGACTAGACCAGCTAGAAAAAGATATCAAAAACCTAGAGACAAACCACATCAATGACATAAAGAACTCCTGCAACCTAAAGGAGCTGACGAAAAGAAAATATGAATACAACAAAATCCTGAGTGTAAGGGATGGAATGTGGATAAACAAATACAAAGAGATCAACCTCTGCGAGGTCAACAAGACAGGGAAAATCTTAGCTTCATACCTGAAAAACAAGCAAAGACAACACACCATCTCTGCCATCACCGACCCACTCAGCACAAAGACATCCTGCGCACGTTCAACGAGTTCTACCAAGACCTCTACAAAAGGGATGAAACACTAGGCCAAGAAGGATGTACCAGGTATCTGGACAGACTAAACCTGCCTAAGATCACAAACGAGGAACCACTGTCACTAGGTCGGGAGATAAGCTCAACTGAAATAGAGATGGCAATCAAGTCTCTTAAAGACAATAAGGCACCGGGCCCAGACGGATACTCGGCCTCCTTCTATAAAAGCTTTTAAACACTCCTAACCCCAATGATGAAAAAAGTTTTCAACCACTGCGAAGGGGTGGGTGAGGTGTCTAAATCCATGGTGGAAGCAAACATAATAGTTATCCCGAAAGAAGGCAAAGACACTCAATGGCCCCAAAACTATAGACCCATCTCACTGATCAACATACACTGCAAAATCTATGCCAAGATCCTAGCCGTAAGGCTTAACTCAGTACTCCTCCCAGATTGCTCGCAGTCTGGCCTGGAGCACCGACGGACAGAGCGGGGCTTCCTCCTCCGAGCAATCAGCCGGGTGAGGTGAGGTCTTTCTCCCACACAAAGCTGGGAAAGAAGAGGTAGCTCTTACCTACACCCACGTACACTACGCGTCTGGTAGGGTGGCAACTGCCACAGACTTTCCTTTATTTATTCTTTAATTACACGTTTGTGCACCAACAGTGCTTTTTCCTGCAGTAGCCGCTGTTTACATCAAGGTCCTGAAGAAAGCCGGGTCACTTTACCACTACGGCTGAAACATGTCGACCACATTAGCTCTAGCCAGGAGATAGTCAGTATAGTTCTTGTACTATCAGGCTGTTTTAATTATGACACTTGGGCAATCCTGAATAAACATATTTTTTGCCAAGTAGCCATTTTTAATCTCTTTCTCACACACTTTAGCACTGCACTTTACTTGAGTCCACTTGGTTTGAACATCTACCTTGGTGAGATGGCACAGGAGCAAGGGGACAGGTACCTAGCAGGGCCTAGCAGCTCAGGGCTATGGGCCTAGACCTAGTTCTCCTAGAGCTCCATATGACGATTCTCCGCCAGTAAGGGTGGGCCGATGGACTCTTTCCTCTAGCCAGGTGATGGGCAAACTGTCTTTTCTGTAGTGGGTCTCTACACTGTAGCAGCATTTAGCATTTCGTGTTCCCTCATTTGACTGAACATCTCCAATTAGTTGTTTTTAACTCAGTACTCCCCCATCTGATAAGTAATTCACAAGTAGGTTTCCTAAAGACACGTATGTCATGTGATAACACAAGACTCCTGTGCCATGTTCTTGAACAATCCTCCAAGTCTGCCAGATCAGCTGTGGCAATCACACTAGACGCTGAGAAAGCGTTTGATAAAGTGTCCTGGCACTTCGTAGAACAGTGTATCCGGAAGTACAACCTGGGAGACAAATACACGAGGAAAGTGATGGCACTATACGCAAACCCCAAGGCGCGGATAGCTATCAATGGAGCAGTTTCGGAACAGTTCGCCCTCCAACGAGGGATAAGACAGGGGTGCCCCCTGTCCCCCGTGCTGTTCTTGCTGGCGCTGGAACCCCTCATCAGAGACCTTGTAGCCAACAGGGAAATGAGAGGGGTCACCATCAACGAGACCACGGCAAAACTAGCAGCGTATGCAGACAACATTCTCATAGTCACAGAGAATCCCAAGACCTCTATCACTGCAGTCATGGAAACCATTGGTAAATAATCAGATCATTCCGGCTATAAACTAAACAGAGACAAATCAGAATTCATACCACTCAACATACATACTACCAGAGAGGTACTTGACAACTCAGGACTAACCTGGCAACCAGGGTTCATAAAATATCTAGGGATCCAATTCGGCAAGAAACTCAAAACCACACTCGAACAAAAAGAGAAACTAATCCTAGAAAAGATAAAAAAGCTCCTAGACTCCTGGTCGCCCAAATTCATATCATGGTGGGGTAGAATAGACACAATAAAGATGATGACCCCGGTGATAAACTACCTGGCGGGAATGCTTCCGCTCACACTCACAGACGAATTCCACCGCAAAACGGACAAGTTGATAAATAAGTTTCTATGGCAAGACAAGAAGCCGAGAATTAGCCTGAAAAAATTAAGGCTAGATAAGAAAATAGGTGGTTTAAACTTGGCTGACTTCAGAACCTTTCAAACTGCCTTTATAGAGAGACAGGGTATCTACTGGATTCTGCCCAACCAGAACTACACGCCGGTCTGGTTCAGGCTTGAGAAAGCCATTCTTAACAATCTCGACCCATAACACTCATCTACAAACTACTTCGACCCACCTCCTCCAAGCTTAATAATAAAACAATTAACTACTAGGAATCACACCTAGGCTACACACTTAGAGAGCACGAAAGACACACCCTCTGGCTTTCCCCATCGAAAAATATGATCTCCCCGGTGCTAGCTCAGACAAAATTCTGGCTCCTGCACAAGACCTACTGGACACCGGCTCGGTTAGCGAACCTGGGTCTGAGGGAAGACGACCACTGCTGGAATTGCGACAGAGAGCAGGGTGACCTGGCACACCTCATTTTCCACTGCACAAAGGTCAAACAATTTTGGAACAAAATATTCGCCTTCATAAACAAAGCTCTAGGGTGCACACTTAAGGTAGAAATTGCCACACTCATCACCGCATTTTAACACCCGACCTGGACACACAACACGACAGAGATCTCCTGGATCTTCTGCTAACCGCAGCAGTCAAAATCGTACTCACCAAATGGAAGGACACCTCCAAAGCCACCTTCAAGGGGTGGCTCAACTGGGTGATATATTTGAGAGGGGCCGAAATCACAGCCCTACGTAACACGCCCTGGAGAAAATTCAGCAGACATCCTTGGACAAGTTCCTAAACCCATACGATCCCCATGAATGTGCAGAGCTAATCACTGAAAACACCACCTCTCTATCCACTAAAACAGGTTGCCCCAAATAATAAAAATTAAGAATAGTTTCCAAGTAGTCTCTAAAACCTATAAATTATTGAAACCCTCATCCTCCAACCTACTGAAATCCCAACAAAAAAAATGGGTGGCAGACTGGCAAGTAGACAGTGCATGCTTCCCATAGAAGATGTGATCTAAGATTTGGCTAAGCACTTTCCACAAAGACCAAATATTTTCTCCTCCATAGAGTATTTCTGACGTCTGAAAGGCTTCACAGGATGGGCCTAACAACATATAGCAATTTCTGGGGTAGTAATACAAAGCTTGGTGATCTCTTGCATAAGTTATTTGAATGCCCTCTGCTATGCCATTCCTGGGACACAATATACACACAACCATACACAATATTTTTCTTTTACAGCCCCTCTGAATTGTACTTATACTGTTATAGACCCCTGCCTTGACAATGTGGTAACTGATAAGGACAAATATGAATTCATTCTAATAGATATAATGTTCACGTTAGCACATAAAAATATCTTAAGTAATTGGAAGAACTTCTGAAATGTTTCAAGCTATACATGGTGGGAAGAGGTAAGCTGTATTAGAGGAGCATGTATTATTATGTATTATATGTATTATTCTGGCTCAACAATACCCATGGATCTCAGCGAGCTAAGTAAAAAAAATTGATAAATACCACAGAAAAATCAAACCACCTTGATCGTGCATTATACACAACACCCACTGGATGTCACTATCTGCTCCTCAGATCTGGATATACATAGTTTGCTATTCTCACTACCACAATAAATTGGTGACTCTGCTATGGTGGCCTCACGCCTTCACTTCTTTCTGAATACTCTCTCATTTCTTTTTCCTGTCTCTTATGTTTTGTCTTCTCTCAATGTCTAATGTGAACCAATCGTCCTGTCACGGTCTAATTAAGTTCGCAACCTCACTGACTTTCCAAAATAACCATACTGAAATACGGACAGAGGGATCTCGTGCATCTGTTTAACACATTCTATTAAGTACAATAATGTTCCTCTAAATTAACTTGCTTTTAATTGTGTGTTTATACAGAGGGACCCCATCTGAACACCCCAACTAAATTTGTGCAGAGATGGACATTTTGCTTATCTTTCGTAATACTATTCTATTATTTTGTTGTCAAAAATTCTAAATGAATAACTTTGAAGAAAAAAATAACCCAAACGGTCCACTCAGGTAAAAAAAATCTACCTGAAATGTTAAGAGACCGCACATGTTAAAGGAACTGCCACCCGGTTTCAAAACCAATAAATATACAGAACAGTGATGGATTAAATGCTTGAATTTCTCTCAGCCAATGATAATCACTTGAGCCGCATCATAATCAATCGTTCTTTTGCACGCCATGCCACCTCAGTTTGGACTCAGCTACATGCAAATCAATATTGACCCTGATCCAATGCTTGGACTTAGCTAATATGCTAATCAGTCTTGACCCTGTTCCAATAGGATCAGTCCAACCCGAACTGCCAAGCCAGGTCCTCCTTGAACTGGAACATAAGCAACCCAAGACCTTTTTCACCCTAATTATGGGTTCATCGGCAGGGTACAGCTTGGTTCTTGTGACACAGTGTGTACAGGACCCACATCGGGGGATACCCGTCCCTCTTAGAGTGACAAAATAAATATACACAACAGGTATGGATGGAAAGCTTGAATTAATCTCAGCCACTGGTAATAACTTGGGGACACATCCCAATCCATTATTATTTTGCACACCATGCCACCTCAGTAAGGCATTCACACTGCAGCTTGTGTTTGGATTTATAGTATTGCACTGAATAATTCCACACGTGTAAAAAAAAAATCAATCTGAAGTTTTGCTCACTAAAAATTATCCGAACAGTGCATCTCATTTTAAAGGTTCTTCACAAAATTGTCTCCATGTGGCTTTAAGTTACAAACATAGTTGTCCCTGACAGGGAGAATACATAGGAATAGAGTTAATATAGATTCTGAATCAGTCCAGTATTAAAGCTGTCCAGCCGTACAGAGTTATTTTAATGATGCTTTCAGTTCGAAGCATAGAAGAAAGTGGGACACAGTCCAGCGTCAACGCAAAACATATAACCTAAACAAAAACTCAGGCAGGGGAACAAGCTTGTGAACTATACAGACCATACAACCAGCCAAAATGAACAATGACACTGTTACACTTAAATAACAAAGTTGGAGAGGGTTTGCGGTGTACTATTAGTCGACGACGTTTCGATCCCGTAAAAACTATACTGGGATCATCATCAGGACATTGTATTACATGCCTGAGGATGATTTGCCATGTGCATGGCATATTAATAAGATGACTGATTGGAAGAATGTTTCAGATGAGGCGGGTTCGCCAGGTTGGCGGAATCGGCCAAATTGATGTGAAGGCAATCCGTACGTGGAAACGTGAAGGTAATTGGTAATAAAGTAGAACCGCAGTGGTGGGTCCTGTCTAGAAGCAAGCCGTGCTGGTCGCGGTGGCAAGTTAGACCAGGAAGACTGCTACGCTAGTAAAATGACGGTACACTGTCCGTCTACAAATAAGAAGGGAGGAAATAGTCTGGATGGCAGATGCGGGGCCTGAGTGACGGAGGCTGGTGCAATGACCTGAATAATCGGAGTTGTGCGTGCGGACTTAATGAGTGCGTGAACTGGCCAATGTGGAAAAGGATAACCATGAGCCAGGGTCATGTGACGCGTCCCAAGGTCCCTGACCATTACAATTGGATCCCCGAGTCCTTATTTCCATGTGGCTTTAAGGCGCAACCTAGGTAACTTCCCATAAAATTGGTTACGCAACATTATCAAAATTGGGCCAGTTATGGCGGCGCAATTAAAAATTCTCCAGGTCTAATTAAAATGCATCTTCCCTTTAGTTGCTACACATACCCATTGATTGTGACATGCTCCTGAGGCAGGAGGACATTTTTGAACCTGGGCAATAGAACTACTCTTGGGGTCACATTATAGGCACAGGTTGGTCAATGGGTGGGGTTTTAAATGTTGAGAGTTGGCCTGGTTTGACACACGGTGTTATGCACTGCATAAAGCACCTCACATCAAGATAGTGGAAGCAGAGGTTCTGAAGCAGGGTAGAATGTTCATATTGAAAGAAGGGGGTAAGGATTACAATGTTCATGCAATAGTTTGCCTAATTTTGATCGTTTTGTACAGCTTCTAGACTGGTATAACAATGTTTGTGGGCTGAAATATGTCACATTAAAGCAGCCCTTTACGAAGTACTAGGGCGATTTTGGTCTTTTGCACCGTTTTTTCAAAGCTTAAGCCAGAAGGAAAATGACGCTTGCCAGGACATAAGCTCGGTGAGATGTAGCAGGAGTTAAGGTAAACTTTAAGACGCCTGCGAGAATCCAGGGGGTTGCCCCAAGCAGGAACAACACAGCCATTTCGCTTGCAGAGGTGGTATCTGAATTCTATAAATTTGCAGTACTGAGAAACTCACAGAGAATATGTGAAATAGAAAAGTCATTCTTATTTTAAAAAAATGTGGTTTAAGGGGGGCGTGGCTTGGACGGCAATGTGGATGGTCGTCTGAGTCCACTCGCTCCGCACCCCTGAGGCCAACTACGGCGATAACTACCCGCCAAACTAGTTTGCTCTGACTAAAGAAACAAGAATAAAGCATGGGAAGAGCGAGGCTACATGAAGAGCCGAGAAGCGCACAACGGGAGCAGTGCTAAAACCGAGATATTATATCACGAAGCTCCGAGGACCCAGTAACTGAGCGGAGGACAAAATGGCACCCAGAGGGTAGGAAAGAGAGAACCTACTACGGGCATCGAACCGAGCGAGTCAGCGAAGAGGAGAAGGGGTGAGCTAAGCGCCTGCACTTACCCACCCTCCCTGCCCCTCGGCGGGCTCTCAAGCACGTCGGCCAGCTGAGCGCGATAGCGAGATAGGCAGAGAGGGGCGACGGAGAAACAAAGGCGCATCGAGGGCGGGTGAAGCACAGTGCGTCCCCCTGAAGGCTTGCAGAGGGAGTTTTAAAAGCAGCGTGAAGGCTCCAAGCGGACATTGATCGCCGTTAGGAAGACCATCGAAGACCAACGAGGACCAGCGAAAGTGAAACCAGCCTCACGCATGGGCGCCGCCATTACCGGAAACCACATAGCAGGTCAACAACAATCGACAGGAAACGGAAAGGCAAGCGCTGAGGTAAACATCCAGCGCTGGTTTCACTCTCGGCAGCCAAGCGCTCACTAAAAAAGTGGAAACGCAAACGCAAACAGTGCAGACTTTCCAAGGTGTGAGAGGTGGAAGCGGAACACAGCGGAGGCTGACCGCTAAATGCACACGCCAAGGGGAACACCAGGGCCCAACCGGATAGGTCACACAAGCCCTAAAGAGCCTAACGAAGGGGGCGATCAGGGACCAGAGCGACACCCACCGCCGGGGAACGTGTGGAAGCACGCCTAACGGGCGCCAAGGCGAAAAATGAACACAGACTCCTGAAGGGGGTGACACCAAGGCACGAACACGCTCGTTCTCGCTCTAGCCCGCCCACCAACCAAGCCAAAAGAGCCAAGGGCAGAGCGAGCCAGAGCCTTAACTGATATCACCCTCAACCAGCCAAAAGAGCCAAGAGCCAAGCGAGCCAGAGCCTCAACCGATACCACCCTCAACCAGCCACTCATAAAAAGCAGCCGGGTTAGGCTGCGAACGAGACAAAGCACACGCTGGCAGGACCAAAAGCCAAGACACGAACAAGACACATTAGAGAACCAAGTAGGTACAGAACTCACGCAACTGCCCCAACCTCAAAAGCGATCCCAACCAGCAACCTAGCATCTGCTCAAAAAGAGGGGCGCCTGGGCAGCATTCTGTCGAGAAGAGGCATCGGAACAGTGGCAAACAATGAAGGCAAAACAGCAGGAGACCAAAAAAAGGTTAAAAAAGACATCCCCGACTCCCCGCTGAAGACAAAAAGCGAAATGGCCACCCTAGAGACTATCCTCAGGAAGATCAATGAAGGAAACGCGGTGGCGAAGGAAACAAAACTAAAAATAGACAACATGCAACTAGAATTGGCGGCAATAAGAGCCGACCTGCACAGCACCAACACTCGAATGGAAGCAGCAGAAGGCCGCATAAGCTCTGTGGAGGACGCAACTGTAGAGAACACCAAGGCAATAGCAGAATGCCAGGAAGCCACGAAAGCCATACAAAGACAGCTAGCGGAGCAGGACGACAGGGCCAGAAGAGGCAACGTGAGGATCCTAGGGGTGCCGGAAGGAACAGAGGATAAAGCGGGCTCATGCGCAGCCATGCTTGAAGACATGATTCCAAAGCTCAAAGGCATCAACTTTGACAGGCGGTTCGAAGTACAAAAAGCTTACAGAGTGCCGGCAGGGAAACCGGTGACGGGAAAGGGACCCAGACCAATAATACGCAATCCGCTGCGAACGAGTCATACCGACGCCATTTTCGCATTTGCCAGGAAGAATCAGAACCTCACATGGGCAAGCAGCAAGATCGTGCTGACCCAAGACTACTAAAAAACAACGGCCGAGACCAGAAAAAGCTTCTTAGCCCTCAGAGACACCCTGCGCAAAAGATGTATCAGCTTCAGTTTTGTCGGCCCGGCTCGTTTCAAGATCACAGACAAATGGAGAACAATGGTTTTTGAGAACCCGGAAGACCTGAGACGCTACATGCAAGGGCCGCCGACAGAAGAGATGGAAACAAAAAGCCCCGGAGCAGCCAAAAGATGCGCCTCACCAGACGAGGCCGCACACTCGGAATAAGGAACAACCCGAGCAACAGGACAACACGTCTACCTCAAGCAAGCAACCTCTCCCAAGTGACAAATCGCCTGAACGGCATGATCCATGGTCATCAAGAGAGCTGCTACTAGTTTACATGCTCTGAACAACCCACCTCAGTGCTGACAAAGACCCTACACGGACGAGAAACACCAAGCAAGCGGGACGGCTGTGTTTCTCCCTTTTGTCGCTAAGAGAACTGCGGGCCATCTACAGCTACGTTTACATGTTTGGAAAATCTACCTCAACACTGAGAAAGACTAGACAAGAACGGGAATAACCAAGCAAACAAGAATGACTGTGCTTTTCTCACGTTTTTATTCAACACTCTGCCATCGACAACTCACAAACTCTACCTCAGGGACGATGCGGAGCAAAGGAACTTTGTCGTCGCACACCCACTCAGCAAGTAAGGGGGGGGATCGGGGAGCACATACATGGGGTTACTCTTTTTCTCTATCTCTACTACTCTATCTTCCAATTTTCTGAGGAAACTATACATGTGGCCAACATCTACGGCCCTAATACTGACGACAGGCCCTTCTGGGACAAGGTAGGAGCACAACTACACACTCTACCACTAGGCGAGCTTCTTGTGGTCGCAGGAGATATGAACCAGGTCCTGGACCCAGCCATTGACAAGCACCCGCACAGACCGAGCCAAGCATCACATAAGGGCAACATCCTGAAAAACCTGTGCTCCAAACTTAGCCTCAAGGCTCCATGGCGCCTCCAAAACTCAGACGCCAGAGAATACACTTTTTACTCAAACCCACACAACTCCTACAGCAGAATAGACCACATCCTCATATCAGACACACACACCCATCTCATAGACCACACGGAAATTGGGCCCCGGAGCATCTCAGATCACTCACACATAAGCCTAACTCTATCAGGGAAACACAATGAGAAGCCAACTCGCAGATGGCGCTTTGACGACAATCTGCTTACCGACACCTCAACGAGGGTAGAGATTGAGACAGCAATAAAAGAGTACCTGGCAATTAACGCCACCCCCGAGATAGACAGGGACCTGCTCTGGGATGCCTTAAAAGCCACCATCAGAGGGACAGTTATGACAATCAAAGGAAGGCTGAACAAAGACAAACAAAAAGATTGCCGAACTAGAAAAAGAAATCAAAAACCTAGAGAATGGACACATAGCTAACCTAGAAGATAGGAACACCCTCACCAGCCTAACTAAACGAAAATATGAACTTCACAAAATCCTGAGTGAAAGAGCAGGAACTTGGATAAATAAATACAAAGCTATCAACCTGTGCACCGCAAACAAAGCAGGGAAAAATCTAGCATCCTACCTTAAGGGGAAACAGAAAAAACATTCGATAGAGGCCATCAAAGATAGAAATAATAAATCCCAGACTGCAAACAAGGAGATACTGGAGGTCTTCAGGGACTTCTACGAGAAACTCTACACGAGGGACAAAACCCTACGAGAAGATGGGGGCAAAGAACTCCTAGAACGCATATCCACACCAACGCTATCGGACAAGGAACGAGACATCCTTGACCTAAACATAACAGAGGACGAAATAGGGAGAGCCACAGCGAGTCTCAAAGATAACAAGGCACCAGGGCCAGACGGCTTCACGGCCGGCTTCTACAAGCAGTACCTACACATACTCAGGCCCACAATGAAGGAGATCTTCACGAAGTGCGTCCAGAATGGACGCATGACACCGTCAATGGCGGAAGCCAATATAATAGTAATACCAAAGGAAGGCAAGGACACAAACCAGGCAAAGAACTTCAGACCAATCTCACTTATAAACGTAGACTGTAAAATCTATGCCAAAATACTAGCAACCAGACTCAACGCACACCTACCAAAGCTCATACACTGTTCACAAGTAGGATACCTTAAAAACCGAATGTCCCACGGCAACACAAGGCTGCTATGCCACATAATAAACCACTCCTCCAAGAGCAGCAACGCAGCGGTCATGATAGCCCTAGACGCTGAGAAAGCGTTTGACAGAGTGTCCTGGCCATTCCTTGACCAGTGCATGCTGAAATTCGGGCTCGGACCCAACTATGGGAAGATGGTATTGGCCCTCTACAATGACCCCAAAGCACGAGTGGTAGTAAACGGAGGGACATCAGAACTACTCCATCTCGGACGGGGGACCAGACAAGGGTGCCCGCTCTCACCAGCCTTGTTCCTGCTAGCGACAGAACCACTCCTAAACATGATCAGAACTAATACAGACATAGCAGGGATACCAGTAGAGGGAGAAACCTTTAAGCTAGCGGCATATGCAGACGACGTGCTAATAATCACCGAAGACCCAGAGAAATCAATCAAAGCACTGATGGAAACGATAGACCAATATGCCCAGGTCTCGGGATACAATTTAAACAGGGACAAATCAGAGTGCAAACCTCTGAACGTCCATACCACTAAGACGGTTTTAGGCTCGTCCGGCCTGGCATGGCAACAGAAACCTATCAAATACCTGGGCCTCCTTTTCGAGAGAGACCTGAGATCCACACTAGAACACAATGAACAAGCCACACTACACAAAATAAAGGAAAGAGTGGAGGGATGGTCTCCCAAATTCACCACGTGGTGGGGGAGAGTGGAAGCGATTAAAATTATGCTCACACCAATGGTGAATTACATGCTGAACATGCTGCCATTGATAAATACAGAAGACTTCCATAAGAGACTAGACAAAATACTGAATACCTTTCTGTGGAGGGGGAAAAAGCCCAGAATAAGCCTACATAAGCTCAGACTGACGAAAGACCTAGGCGGCCTAAACATAACAAACTTCAAAACATTCCAAAAAGCGTGCATAGCCTGACAGGGACTATACGGGCTCACCCCGAGACCAGAATATACCCCGGCGTGGCTAACACTTGAGCGAGGACTACTGAAAGGGATGAACCCCATCGCCCCACTTACCGCTACCCGACACCCAGCAATCAAGGACAACCCCATCCTAAGAAACACAAAGACAGCACTCCTAAGTGTTGACAAACTAATGGGGACAAGCATAAAGAAAACCCAGTTTGAGTCCATATGGCACAACCCTACAATAAAATACAGGGATAAGACTCTGAACATGCACTCATGGTACAAGCACGGCATCTCCACTGCAAGCAACCTACAGAAACAAGGCACAAACTTAACCTTCGACACACTCAAGGAAGAACACAACCTAGAGAGCATAGAATTGTACAACTTCCTGAAGATTAAGGTAGCAATAAGGAAGGCAAACCTGAACGGACTAACACCATCACTCATACAATACGCCACTAACCTTAATATACTAGGACACCAAGTCGCACACCCCTACAAGGCCCTATGCCCAAAAACCACCAAACTCAACGATAAAGTCACGACCTATTGGGGCACACTAGTGGGTAGGGTGCTAAGTGAGGAGGAGAGGGCTGAGTTATGGAGATCCACATCCAGGAAAAAGGTTACGGCAACTCTAAACCAGACTAAATTCTGGCTCATACATAAGGCATAGTGGACCCCCGCCCGCCTGGCATCCATGGGAATCCGCGACAGTGATTCCTGCTGGAATTGCAACAAAAAAAAAGGGTGACCTCGCACACCTACTTTTCCACTGCTCCAAGGTTAGAAAATTCTGGAACATAATTGAAACACTAATAAACGATATCACAGGGGATACCATGCAACTAGACTTCCACAGCCTGGCACTGGGTTTCACATCCCCCTCAATAACAACCAAAGAAGACCGCGACCTCATCGACCTACTGCTGACAGCGGCAGTCAAAACAGTTCTGAACAATTGGAAAGACACAGGGAAAGCCACGCCCAAAGCATGGCTCAATTGGGTCACATTCTTACGAGGGGCGGACACCATCACAGCGACACACTCACCCAAAACACACAGGCAGTCAAATATGTGGGAGTCCCTAGACAATTACCCATCGTCGCACAAACCCCCATAGGTAGCACAGCCAGACACCAAAGCCAATAGCTGCCGAGTACCCTGCCCTTTTGATAGTGCACACACCGGAAACCTGTGCTGCTCCTTTCTCTCTCTATCGCTCCTGCATACGGCCGGGGCGTGGGACCAAGAATGACAATCAATGCAAGACAAGGGGACAGTGGACCCAAACGACAAAGTCGAGCTCGAACGACTGGAATTGGACTAACTCCAATAAGACTGGAAGCTGAAAGCGAAGCAGACCCCCCCCCCCCCCCCCCCACCCCCCGGGGCGTTTCTTTTTCTTCGCCTTTCTCTTCCCCTCTTCTTTTTTTTCTTCTTTTTCTTCCTCCACCCATGTATATGTTATGCTCCATGTAAATATATATTTTTCTACAATAAAAAATTACAGAAATAAAAAATAAAAAAAATGTGGTTTAAAGACCACCTTACTGCTGCTCCTGAACAGTCATACTAAACAACAAAAGCACATTAGCATTCAGGATGATTTCTGAATATCTAAAATAACAGAGACTCCGTAATAATCTAAAATGCATTAGGGATCAGCAGTCAAGATGAAAGATGGACGTAGTAACAAATCTCGAACTGGAATCAGAGTGGCGTGTAGATCCTTTATTGTAAAATGTGTTTAAAAGTACATATTTCGGAGTGTTAGACAAATATTCTCTGTTACAGGTCACACCCATCAGAGTCGCAGTCAACACCAGACTGTGTGTGACACTGTCTCAGGGAGATAAAGAGACGTCATCAGAACAAGTGAGACGGGCACTTTCAGTGCAACGCAAGAGATGTCTGGGAGTGCCCACGAGCGCTAAAGTTAGCCAAACAAGCTGTACAGTCATATGTGTTGTAATAAGCTTGCAAGTTGAAACTGTCTACTAATTGATGCAGTGATGAAAGCAGTGCTACATGAAGTGTTCGGTGCAGTTTGTAGCGCCTGGTTGGCATTAGTGATGCAGAGCTGGACAAAACTGTCTTGTGTATCGAGCCATGGTCTTCGAGGGAGCACTTCGTGGACATTCTAAACAATAAATTCCCTATTATTTGACCCAAATTAATTACCCGGTAACTTCTGACACCCTGTGTAAAATTACAGGAGTCCAATTCAAAACACAGAAACTTCAAATTGGATCGGTGGCACTACAATCTCAAACGCTCGTTTGGAACAGTACTGTAAATGCTTAAGAATTAGGAGCGTGTGGGTGAATTGAACTTCCGCAGCAGGGTCATAGGCATGCTGTCACTGTATGCGGAAGTGGTGGCTGTTAGAAGGACGTGGCGCTCGCCTACTGTGCCCCCCTCGCCGGGTTGCACTCACCGCACTCCGGCTGCTCCTCCCAAGGCTCTGCCAGCTGCCCGCAGCCCGGACCTCGATGGTGCTGTGGGGTGAGGAGAGGTAGCCGCACGGATTCCAACTGCCACCCCAGCGCGGTGCCACACACCCACGACAACACCAGACCCCAACATGCGGCTGTCATTCTAGCTAGGAACACTTCACCGCCCCGTGGCCGCAGACTGCCCAGGCACCGAGGCAGGCGAGCGCCGGTACATCAGAGCACTAGCAATACAAGCTCGTGCGTTCACTCTTCTTGTTCCTCTTCCCCATCCGTCGCAGGTAGTTTGGCAGATGCCGCGATGTCACATGGGAATTGTAGTTTTCTTTGTTCTCACCTTAGTGCCTTAGGTTGCAAGGTCGCCTCAGGTTCAGGAGATACCCAGTCAATAGGAAGGTAATATAACACGCTAGGGAATCAGTAGATTACGACTGCTTCGTTGAGTGTGACTCCGATTGCAGCATTCTATTAAAATGCATCTGAGGAGTGTATCCAATGTAATTACACCTATATTGTACAAAGTGTAGACGTTCTGCCAAAGAATGTGTTGCACTTTTTTTCTTAGAGAAAAATATAGTCATTTTGTTTATGTTTCGAATTTCCGGACTTTCCATGATGTGGTGCTTGAATAAGCATTTGTGTAAAATCACCAGTTTTCTTTTTTGTCTTACCTAGGGTTTCCACTTTTGTGAGAGAAAAATAAAGGCCATCTGCCCATATTTTTGTATTATAAAGGGATCAGGAGCTAAGACTTTAATAAGATTTTATGTGACTATATTGTTATTTACCCAGGCAGTTCTATCTCGGTTTGCATTCATAATCGTTTAGAAATAGTTAAACTTGCGCTCGAGTACTTTTAAAGTCATATATTCAAGTATCTGCTATTTTACATGTATATTTGAAATGTCGTAAAATACTTGGGTTTTCTTAGTTTCCATTTTTATTTACTGCACTTGATCTAAAAGTTATGGCTATGCCGTTAAAATATCGGCTAGGTGACTAATCACATTTATTCTTCCCCTTTTCCTTTAATAAGAATCCAGGAATGGATTTGACCACTCTAAAATACTTTTAAAGCGATGATGGTCATGTATTTGCTGTTTTAAGGTTGCATCGCATAGGTAAAAAGACCAGGTTTTGCTGACTTTCCCACTTATTTATTGGCAATGATATGGAAATACTAGTCATGTGATGGAGCGCGCAGGTCACCCGACTCGGTTTTACCATACTCACCTGTGCCCATAAAAACAACATAAAATGAGTTTTTAATCAGGTAACCTGTGCACTTACTCTAATCAGCGATTTATACATTTCATTTAGGACCTATACCATTGACTTACCAATCCTTGTTATAGGTACCTAAAGTCCTAAGGGATTAAAGGTGTTAGAGTAATAGGTAGAAAAATAACATTTGCACTCGTATAATAATCACAAACTCGGGAAAGGTTTAAACTCTTTATCTAAATTTCTGAAATGTCTTAATCCAAATATTAAACATCAGAAATCTTTCAATCAGGAAAATAATGATTAGAATGAAAATATGCAGAGATTTTATAAAGCAGTCTTTACGTATTTGACATTAGGGTGGGAAGAGAGAAGGAAACAGAACAATGACATACCCACATAGAATATTTACCTAGAATGGCATGAAGACCAACCCTGGCCACGGATCAGTCAAAGGATAGAACCCAAAGTGCAAGTGCCATCGAGGCAACAGGTGCCGACCAGAAATCAGTACAGGTGCAGCCAAATTTGGATCAGGACAGGACCACAACAGGCTAAGACTGGCACCCACAGTTAAAGTTGCTATGCCAACGCTACAACCCTCTCTGCAGCTAACAGCCTAACCCCGATTGGGTTATGAAATCTTCCGTCAGTGTGCTCCGCCAGCACCCTTGCTCCCGAACCCCCATTGGGGTATCGAATCTTCTGACAGAGTGCTCCGCCAGCACCTCTGCTCTTGATCACCTATTGAGTGCGTTGGGTCAGTGACAGGTCAGCTATTCGGACAAGTCGGACAAATTTGTTAACTAAGCCTACTCTAGTTATACTATTTTCCAGGACAATGTACCACCCCCTAATGTTGATTGGACAAGAGACGGGGAGAGATCATCACACCATACTAAAAATACAACTTTTACTTCTGAATATTCTATTAACGTTCCCGCCCATCAAATTTAATTTTCCCATGCATCTTTATTCCACCCAACAATGGATGTTCTTATAGAAATACAATGTTAACAATATTTCCTTCCGCTTGGGGTCAGCAGGTTAGATTCCCAGGCGCATCTTCTAGTGTGCTGTAAGCTTTGCATAGTTTCAATGTCAAATGACTTCAGCTTCTTCTGGAGTTTGACATGCACAGTGTTGGTTTTCAAGATGGAGTAACAAGACCTCCCAGGCCCAAGATGATCGTTACATGAAAAAATACAAAATAAACAGTTTTAGAACACAGAATAAATGAACGTACTGTATACCACTTGTCTCTAATCTAACTATTGCGTTAATGATTAGGCAAAACAAACAGCTTAGCAAAAGCAGCAGTGCAAGCTTCATGCATGCTGTAACACAGAGCAGCCATCTTAGTTCTAGTGCGCAGAAGCAAAAGTTTCCCTCCAAGCCGAGAAAGACGTCATGTCACATGAATGTGACAGACGCATGCGCAGTAGGAAATCCCACGTAGCAGCGAACATTTTAGTGCAAGCGGATTATTGTTAGTAGAAACACATAAGCAAGCTTCTTCTAGAAACCTAACGTATCGAGAAGTGCAATATTAATAAGAGAAACATGTTGGTTAGTGCATTAACGTTATGTCGAGAGGACTGAATACAAGCAAGTCGCGTTGCATGCGAATCCTTGCTCCATCACATGTGAGTAAAATGCTAGCTATGTTGCAACCCTATGTATGTATCAAAAGATCTTTTGAAAATCCCTAGTTTATCAACCAATTAGATGAACGTCATGAATGGCTAAAAGGATCTTATCTTACATCGATATTTTTGTATGGTTGTTAGAGCTCCTTTGTTAGGGATAACTCTGAATAGCGAGTCTTGAAGTTGAGCTTTCTCCTGATACATCAGATGGATGTCTCTTGGATCTCTGTTGTTTTGTCACAGTTCAGCTGTTCAACAGGGTCAGTGCTATGTATAATGACTGAGACCTTTTAGGCTATGCCATTTATGCCTTTCGTTTCCAAGGTGCATATGAAGTCTTTTTTTCTCACTTTTATAATTTATTTTCACAATAACTTTCGTAAAGGGTTGCCTTTGTAAACGTATATTTGTATTAACAATGTGTGATTAACATAATGAACTTTAGATATTTTGCTAATAAACTGATAAAATGTTTTTTTGCTTTCTGCAGCCATCTTATTTTTACACATACTCCAATTTTTGTCTTTTCCCCTCCATGCACTCAACACACGACCGTTAATTTGTAAATTTGTTAGAAACACATCATTCTCTCATATGCAACATGATGCTTTGTTCTCGAGCTTCAATCTCATGCTCTCTTAGCAAAGGGAATGCTTTTACTAGGCCTTACCCTTTTGGCCAACAATATGATTCTCATGAGAATGCAAACTTGATTTGTCGCAGAATTTGTACCATTCATAAAGAGTCGCAGCGGCAGTGCGGATGGGAACTGTATTGTATGCATCTTTGGGACAGATATGACAAGTATGATTTGAAACTGTATCATTCTTTGTGCAATATGATTGCTTAAATGTATAAGCCTTATTGTATTTTACCCTATAAAATGAGCATCACCCAGAGGGTGTGGGGGTCACTCTCACCTGCTCTCTAGAAGGCGACACTGTCTGTCTGATCTCTGGTTCATGACTTATTTACTGACCTGAATTATGTTCTCTTCTATGTTGTAATTTGCATTTTAGTCTGAGTTTCATACTTTTATGTAACAAACAACTTACTGTCCTTGACATTTATTTGATTTCTATGATGCCTTTAACTTTTAATAAACCTTCTTAGTTGCCATTATAATACTTGTCGGATTTTATTGTTAAGCCTAATGTGCTTTACTGTTAATTCCAAAATGTTATTTGATATTGATTTTATAACTTGACCAAGACCAGCTATGGAGCAACAAAATCATTAGGGGATTAACACTGCTCCCAGTTCACCAGTGCAACAAGAACAGGTGATGGACAGAATGCTGAACAAATCAAACATTCATCCCAGTCACAGATCTGAGTTAAATCTATCATTTTCTGGGATGTCCCACCTTCCAGTTTAGACCCAGCCATATGCAAATCAGTCTTGACCCTGTTCCCCATTGGAAAATTCCAGCCTGAAGTGCCAGGCCATGTCCTCCCAGGATCAGAAACAAGCATCCTGGGCCCGCTTTTGGGGTATCACCCCTCATCAACCAGGCTAGCTTGAATCTGGTGGCGTAACAAGCACGGGACCCATGTCTGGGCATGCCCTTCCCACTTAGGATGACAAATGCAAAAAAGAACAGATGATGGATGAAATGCTGAACAAATCAAAGATTTATGCCACTGGATTCAAGCTGTTCGGCTGATGAGGGGTGATACCCCAGAACCGGTCCCAGGATGCTTGTTTCTGGTTCAGGGAGGACCTGGCTTGGCAGTTTGGGCTGGGCTGTTCCCATGAGGAGCAGGGTAAAGACTGATTTGAATATGGCTGGGTCTAAACTGGGGTGGTATGATGAGCAAAAGAACAATAGATGTAACCCAGATCTCTTGATTGGGGGGGAATGTTTGATGTGTTCTGCATTCCGTCCATCATTTGTGAGTCTTTTGCCCAGTTCACCAGTAGCGCTTCCGATTGGAGACCAGAGAGAAAGTGCTACATCAGTTTTATGGTAGCATAGGATGGTTACTAATTTAACTTATCCGATGACAATCAGATTTTGATAGGTTTACTGCATTTGGAAGGATCTTTATGGTTCAGTAAATTAGATCTCCAAAGCTAAATTATCCCTACTTCCCTTCATAAATTCCAGTGGTTACAGATTGATTAATGGAAGTGTTCCCGTCTGTATCTAGTGGCGTAGTGAGCACATTACCCATGTTTGGGCATACCCTTCCCACTTAGGGCGACAAATGCAAATAGAACAGATGATGGAGGGAATACTGAGCAAATAAAACATTTGTGCCATTGGATTCAAGCTAACCTGGCTGATGAGGGGTGATACCCCGAAACCAGTCCCAGAATGCTTATTTCTGGTTCAAGGAGGACCTGGCTTAACAGTTTGGGCTGGGCTGTTCCCACGAGGAGCAGGGTCAAGACTGATTAGCATATGGCTGGGTCTAAACTGGGTTGGCACGGTGAGCAAAAGACCAATGGATTTAACCCATATTTCTTGATTGGGGGTCAATGTTGGATTTTTTGTGCAATCCATCCATCATTTGTGTGTCTTTTGCCCAGTTCACCAGCATCGCCTCCTATTGGAGACCAGAGAGAAAGTGCTTTATCAGTTTTATGGTAGCATAGGATGGATACCGATTCGACTTACCTAATGAGAAGCGGATTTGTACAGGTATATTGGAGTTGGAAGAATCTTTATGGTTCAGTAAATTAGATCCCAAGAGGTAAATTATCCCTACTTCTCTACAGATTGATTAATAGAAGCTTTCCAGTGTACTGAAACTCAAAATGTAAACTTGTTATTAGTACTTGTAAGATGAGGTGTGTTTTGTGAGATGCCACATTCACACCATGGTAGGGATTTGCTGAAATTCGAGTTGTGAATGTGTATTAATTGAGGTTGCTGTTATTTATTCCTTGGTGCACGGGAGTAAGTGCATTAACCTAACCTAAAGTGGGTTGCCGCTGGTCGTGAACTTACTTAGTGAGACTCTTAGAGCTGCAAGACTACTGATCCCCTCCATAAAACAATTGTGAGTTTTCCATTTTCTCATTTAAGTAAAGCAGACGAAAGTTATTGTCTTCATTTGTTTGTGTGTTCATGTGTAATATCACAAAGCTGTGGTGTGTGTTATGCTGAGGCCATTGGTTGCGTCACTGGGTGTCACGCTGGAAGTGGATGGTTGCTTTTGGCGCAGCCCTAGGATTGGTTTGTCTTTGAATTGGGTGTGTCACAGCTGGTTGATCATGTAGTGATTCGCACTGTGACTGGTTGGTTGCATCATCAGGTGTCATACTAGGTGTTGGGATGGAAAAAGCCCCTTGCATCATAACGGATATGCACCCCTTCTCTGACTGCCTCAGTTGCAATGATGTCTGGATCCCAGGTGCTGATTTATTTTGTCATGTATGCCACAGATCATGCGTGTGCGCCATGACATAAGGCTGTCTAATGGATTGCGGTCTTGTTCGACAGGGAGGGGCGCCCAAAGCACTTCCCTCATTGTGTTGAAAGGCTACTGCCTTTGCCAGGAGTAAAGTAGCACAAGTGAGATGGTGACAGCATTTGTGTAGTGATCAGTAGGAGTTAACAGGCCTTTTGTACTTGTGTCACTGGAGTGAGGCCTACCGGCTTACTCATATAAAGTTCCGCTGCTGTGTCCTTAACTCACACTTGGCCTACCTCAAGTTAGTATGTAGCACTGTGCAGCGCATATGTGGTTATATGTGTGTTCTGTGTGTGTATGTGTGCGCTGTGTCTCCGTCGAAGAGCCAGGATTTGACAATGTAGGAGAAGTAACAGTCACTGCTGTGGCTGCAAAAGATGTTGGGGGTGCTAGGGTGAGGGAAGTGGAGTGCAGGTGTTTAGCAGGTTGGTAGATTCAGTCTGTGGTTGAGGCAGGCAGGTTCTATTTCCTGCAGGGCTTTGTAGGCATGCTTGAGGATCTTGAACTGGCATCTTTTATGAATGGGGAGCCAGTTGAGGTCTCTCAGGTGGGAGCTATTCGGTTTAATTTGAGGAGGTCCAGGATGAGCCTGGCTGCAGTGTGTAAGGAGCTCGGTGGCGATGCCTGTGTGGAGGGTGTTGCCGTAGTCAAGGAGGTTGGTGACAAGGCCTGAGTGACGGTCTTTCTGGTGTTGGTTGGGATCCATCTCAAGATTATGGGGAGCATATGAAGTATGTGGACTCAGGAGAATGATGCTGAGATTGCCTGCATGGTCGGTCGGTGTGGGCGTGGGTTCCAGTTCTGCCAGCCACCATCTGTGGTCCCATGCAGAGGTGTTCTTCCCAAAGATCAGTACTTCAATTTTGTTGGAGCTGAGCTGGAGGCAGTTGTCTCTCATCCATTTGGCAGAAGGGGGCAGTGTTCAGTCCCTTTCAACTACTGTATCGACACCTGGTGTTGGGTCCTCTCACCGTAGTCAGAGAAGGGTGGGAAGAAACCTCAGAGTCTCCACAGAAGGATGTGGTGTACAAAATGATTGGCATGAAGAAGTTGATGGTGCAATACATGAGGCAGGCAAATGAAAAACCTTCAGACTGACCAAGTGTTGATGAAGGAGTTGTACGACAAGAAAGCTACACTAATTGGGAATCAGGAAGGTCAGTAGGTGTTGGTGGTAAAACCTATTTGTCCCAGGGCTTTAGAGGACACATGTCCATACAAGGTAGTTCAGAAGGTTTCTGAGGTTAACTACTTGGTGGACACAGGTGCCACAAGGGAACACAGGAGGATGTTCCATGTGAACAGACTAAAGCCTTATTTCTGGAGAGATTATACACTGAATGTCATGGCTATGCTGGAGGAATTTAAGGAAGACCGTGAGCTTCTTTCTCACTTGCTTCATAGTGAGATGAGGGATGGCACTGTGGAAGGGGTTCAGTTAGGTCTTGAGTTAACCCCCGAGCAGCAGAGAGAGTATAGAGAGGTGTTGGGATGGTTTGCCAACCTCTTGTTGCTGGCTCCAGGTTTAACAAGCGCCTGTGTGCATGACATAGACACAGGAAACAATCTGTCAGTGAAGGGCAGGATTTCCAGAATGTCTGACCAGGTTCAGGGATGCATTAAGGCTGAAGTTGCCAAAATGTTGGACATGGGGGTCATTGAGCGATCTCATAGTCTGTGGTCTAGGCCTGTGGTGCCAGTGCCAAAGCAAGGGTCTACTGACTTATGTTTCTGTGTGGCATACTAAGCCCTCAATAAGGTAACCAAAACTTATGGCCATCCAATCCAAAGAGCGGATGAGCTTGTGGATCAGTTAGAGGTTGCAAGGTACTTGAGCACCTTGGATTTGACCAGTGGGTACTTACTGGCAAATTGCCTTAGCACGAAATCCTAAAGAGAAAACCTCATGTTCTACTCCAGAGGGCTATATCACTTTAAGATGATACTCTTTGGGTCGAAGAATGCTCCTTCAACTTTTCAGCTCCTGGTGAACCATGTTCTCACAGGTCTGGAGGAGGTCTGTGTGGCCTACCTGGATGACTTTGTGGTGTTAAGCAATTCATGGCAGGAACACTTCAGACACATAGAACATGTGTTGGCTTGGATACAGGAGGTGAAACTAATTATCAAGTGACTAAGTGTCAGGTGGGGCAGTTTTTTGTAGTGTACCTTGGTCATGAGGTGGGCATTTGGAAGATTAACCCCTTGGAGGCCCAGAATCAGACCATTATGGAGGAGGAGGTGCCTACTATGTAGACTGAAATGAGGACCTTTTAAGAACTCACCCAGTATTACAGGAACATTGACCAACTATGAAAGTATAGTTGCATCACTTACTGCTTTGGTATCCAAGAGGCAGTCCAGGAAAGTGATATGTACTGCAAAGTGTCAACAGGCATTTGAGGAACTGAAGAAGGCACTATGCACTGCACCTGTACTAAAAGCACCTGACTACAGTCAGCATTTCATTGTATAGTTGGATGCCGTTGACAAGGGAGTTGGAGCTGTGCTAATGCAACTGTTTGACAAGGGTAGAGAGCCTCCAGTAACCTTTATTTGTTGGAGGTTACTGTGAGAAGTTGGCCTGGTATATAATGCTCACTAATTCTTAGTGATCACTTTGTACCATGCCAAGCAACCCTTATGATGATGGTTGTAATTCAACCTTGTAGACCAGTTATCCTAGTGGTAACGTGGACAAATCAGTCTTAGGCTAAACTCTGAAAGGCATGTGAAGCCAGCTGTTGTACCATACACAACCCCCTTGAATACCAAATGAAAGGGACACCACACAGATATATATTGAAAATATATATTGATTTATTAACTATAAAATCCCCTGGACTCTTTATGAGCACAGAAGCACAAGCGTTAAATCACAAGACAGTTTAAAATACACAAAAGTTGCACAATATGGATGAGCCCTAGGGGCCACCTAAACCATATACTAAGAAAGTGGTATAAGAGATACCAATAGGAAAGGGAACAGGCCTAGGGCCTTGGGAATCGCTGGAGCTATTCGAGACTAGCAATGATTAAGTCGGAAAGGCCCGCGGGACTCCGGTGCAGTGTTCAAAGTGCACGCACTTTCCAATGCAATGTCTATGGTGCGTAAAAAGTACAAAGTTAGAAAGTTAGGAACCTTCCGAGTGACCTACGGAGCTGAAACTTAAGACACAGGCCCTTGAGATGTGTACCAGTGCAGGAGCACCGGCGGAGCTGAGTTACCTCACCCACAGGAAGCGGGTGCACAGGGTCGAAGTAGTGTCGGGTTTCGTCACGCTGGTCGATGGTGCTTGGAGCTGAAGATGCTGCAGGCGGCTCGATGTGAAGAGTTCCGGTGGATCCAAGGGTGGATCTGAAGATGTGAAGACCTGAAAGCAGAGGGGACAGTGTTCAAAGCCACTAGCCAGTGACTACCGTGGAACCAGATTGGAACCAGGCGATGTCGGGTGCAAACAGGCGTTGTCGTGTAGCTTCTCTCTGCAGCCACGTGGACACCGGGGGTCGAGGACGTCCAGGAGTCGGTCACGAGCTGTCCCACGCAGGCTTCTCGCTGTTGGCGGTGTCGGCAACTTGATCGGAGCAAACAGGCCTTGGCAAATGCAAGCCACACAGAAGTTGAAAGATGCTTAACACTCAGACCAGCAAGGTCAGAGCGAGTGCTCCTTTTTACAGGAGCTTGGATAGGTCTGGAGCAACCAGACCTGCTGTGTAAATCGTCGGTTTCGTCGCCAAGATGGCCGCTGACCACGTGGCTAGTGGCCGGGATGGCGCGTTGAGTGGCACAATGCAAAAGGGCCCCACGCAGATCGTGGAGATGCTGGAGGGCTGATCTTCGGTGCAAGGGCTGCTCGGTGGTGGGGGTTCTCAGTCCCCAAAGCACAACGTCGAGGATACCTCAGAAGCTGCGCAGTCAGCTTTTCGAGTGTCTTCCAAGAGGTCCGGTCCCACGTCACTCGGTGCCTCCACGGGTCCCTTCTTTGCAGGGACTGTGGATCGGGCTCTGAGAGGTCTGGGAGTCTGGTTCTTGTCGGGCTCTGGGCTCCGGCTCCGGCGGGAGGCGGCGGCAAAGCAGACGTCGAGTTGCTGGTTGGTGCCTGTGTTCACAGGGTGGCCACTCCTAGGCCACAAGGGAGATTCTTCTTCAGTCTTCTGAGCAGCAGAATGTCGAAGTCCAGTCGTCTTCTTAGTTTTAAGTTGATTCAGGATGATCTGCTGTGCAATGGCACTGCTCCCACTCTTATTCCCAATCTGAGGGGTGGATCACCTACTAGGTCCCTCCTCTGGGAGGAACCAGGAAGGGGGGCGGTTACACCCCCTTTCCTTTGTCCAGTTCCGCGCCAAGCCTGGGTCTGGAAAGTCCCAGGACCGGTTTGGACTGGCCTATGCACGGGGACACCTTGTGTGCCCCGGGCATGTCTGATTCTATTCAGCCCTGTCCTACCCAATACACAAAACCCTGTCTGGGGTGGTGCTCGCACCTCCCAAGGCAGGAAACCCTTTGTCCAGGCCACCATCTGCCGAGTTTCGGTCAGCAGCAGGAGGCCAGACTCGTGTCTGTGGTGGCAGCATCCATTTTGTGATGCTGAGGCTCTGTTTAACTTTAACCGGGGTTAAGGCTACACACATGTCGTGTCCCTCTAGAAGGGTGGAATGCTATCCCCGTCGCCAGAATTGGCGAGGGGATAGTATTCCAATTCGTATGACACCTTACTCGACATGTTTTGATAAAGCCAAACCAAAAATAGCAAATAACCGCGAGGATTATAATGCACTTAAGAGTATATGGTATGGCAATATCCCGGAACAGCTTAGGGAGTGGTTCCCGACAGCTGCAGACAGGCTCAGCTCATGCTAGAGCACCATCTCACATATTTCCAAGCACTCTGCCTCCATGATTGATGAGGCCTTCCATAGGAGTGGCTGATAGGAACATATGTGTCCAGTTTAGGGTTAGGCACAGACATACTGTACCTAAGTAAGAGGTGATTACACCAACTTACCCCAGCTGAGTGATCAGCCAGTTGTGTCAAATATGGAGGCCAGGCCAGGGGTGGCATAATACATACTGCAGCCCCTGGTAGGCCTTGGATACACCTATGCCCGGGGTACCTAGGGTACACTACTACAGGGGCTCATAAGGTGACCCAGTTCCAATTCGTAATGCACCTAAAGTGCATTGGCAGTAATTTAGAGAGAGAACAGCAGGCTGTGGGTCTGATTAGCAGGCCCACAGCCACATTAAGTCAGAAACCAGTGAAGCAAAAAGCAAAAATTTGGGGTGACCATAGGATAGCAGACCCTACTCTCCTACATAACCCCCCCCCCCCCCAAACGCAGGGACATTAGACTAACCTTGACCAGTTGTGTCTTCATGTTCTAAGTGGAAGTACCTGGAGAGACCATCTGCGTTGCCATGGTCAGTCCCTGGGCGGTGCTCCACTGTAAAGTCCATCCCCTGTAGGGAAATGGACCACCTGAGTAGTTTGGGGTTTTCACCCTTCATCTGATTAAGCCATAAGAGGGGCTTATGGTCGGTCTGAATCTTGAAGTGAGTACCAAACAAGTATGGCCTCAACTTCTTCAGGGCCCACACCACAGCAAAGGCCTCCCTCTCTATAGCTGACCAACGTTTCTCTCTGGGGGTCAGCCTTCTGCTAATGAAAGCAATGGGCTGGTCCTGGCCATCTACATTAAGCTGTGAAAGCACTGCTCCCACTCCCAACTCAGAAGCATCTGTTTGGACAATGAACTCTCTTGAGTAGTCAGGACTCTTCAGGATAGGTGCAGAGCACATGGCCTTCTTCAGGTCATCAAATGCCTTTTGACAGATTTCTGTCCACTGAACCTTTTTGGGCATCTTCTTGGATGTCAGATCATTAAGAGGAGTCACAATGGACCCATAGTTCTTAACAAACTTCCTGTAGTACCCAGTCAGGCCCAAGAAAGCTCTGACCTGAGTCTGGGTGGTTGGAGGGGACCAGTCCTTGATGGTCTGGATCTTACTCTCCAGTGGTTGAACTTGGCCTCCACCTACAAGGTGGCCCAAGTACACAACCTTACTCTGCCCTATCTGGCACTTTGTTGCCTTGATATTGAGGCCTGCCTTCTGCAGAGCCTCAAGTACTTCCTTCAGGTGGACCAGGTGATCCTCCCAGGTGGAGCTAAAGACAGCAATATCATCCAGATAAGCCGCACAAAAGTCATCCAACCCAGTGAGGACTTGATTCACCAACCTTTGGAAGGTGGCAGGTGCATTTTTCAAACCAAAGGGCATCACCACAAACTGGTAATGCCCACTAGGGGTAGAAAATGCTGTTTTGGCTTTAGACTCCTCAGCTAACCTGATTTGCCAGTAGCCAGCTGTCAAGTCAAATGTGCTCAAATATTTGGCAGAAGCCAACTTGTCAATGAGCTCATCTGCCCTTGGAATAGGGTGTGCATCTGTCCTGGTGACAGCATTGAGTCCTCTGTAATCCACACAGAACCTCATCTCTCTCTTGCCATCTTTGGTGTGAGGTTTGGGGACCAGAACCACTGGGCTAGCCCAGGGGCTCTCTGAAGGCTCAATGACACCTAATTCCAGCATCTTTTGCACCTCAGTCTTTATACAGTCCCTGACGTGGTCAGGTTGCCTGTAAATCTTGCTCTTTACAGGAAGACTGTCACCAGTGTCCACCACATGTGTGCACCAGTTAGTCTGACTGGGTGTCAATGAGAACATATGCCTGTATGCCTGTCGAACTTGTCTGCAGTCATGTTGCTGATGTTCAGTGAGGCTGCCACCTAAGGCCACACCATCAACTGAGCCATCCTCAGGGTTCTGAGTGAGCAGGTCTGGGAGAGGGTCACTCTCTTCCTCCTGTCCCTCATCTGTAGCCATGAGCAAGCCCATGTCTGCCCTACTGACATATGCCTTCAATCTGTTTACATGGAGCACCCTGTGGGGGCTCCTGGGAGTTCCTAGGTCCACCAAGTAGGTAACCTCTCCCTTCTTCTCCAGAATTGTATGGGGTCCAGACCATTTGTCTTGGAGTGCTGCTGGGGCCACTGGCTCCAACACCCATACCTTCTGTCCAGGCTGGAATTCAACAAGGACAGCCTTTTGGTCATGCCAAGCTTTCTGTAATTCTTGGCTAGCCTCAAGGTTTTTGGATGCCTTTTCCATGTACTCTGCCATCCTGGAGCGGAGACCAAGTACATAGTCCACTATATCTTGCTTAGGCTTTTTGAGAGGTAACTCCCATCCTTCCTTCACTAGACACAGGGGTCCTCTTACAGGGTGCCCAAACAACAATTCAAAGGGGCTGAAGCCAACCCCCTTTTGAGGGACCTCTCTGTAAGCAAACAAAAGGCAGGGCAGTAGGATGTCCCATCTTCGCCTGAGCTTTTCAGGTAATCCTTTAATCATGCCCTTTAGGGTCTTGTTAAATCTCTCAACAAGCCCATTGCATTGTGGGTGATAAGGAGTGGTGAACTTGTAGTTGACACCACATTCCTTCCACATAGCTGTCAAATATCCTGACATGAAGTTGGCACCTCTATCAGATTTACCTCCTTAGGAAACCCCACTCTGGAGAAAACTCCAAGTAAGGCCCTGGCCACAACAGGAGCTGTTGTGGTCCTAAGTGGAATTGCCTCTGGGTACCTGGTGGCATGATCCACTACCACCAGTATGAATCTGTGCCCAGATGCTGTAGGGGGATCCAATGGACCAACAATATCAATCCCCACTCTTTCAAAGGGGACCCCCACCACAGGTAGTGGTATCAGGGGGGCCTTTGTTGTTCCACCTGCTTTACCACTGGCTTGGCAGGTTTCACAGGAGCGACAAAACTCCTTGGTGTCTTCAGACATGTGAGGCCAGTGAAAGTGAGGGACAAGCCTGTCCCAGGTCTTGTTCTGGCCTAAGTGTCCTGCTAGAGGAATATCATGGGCTAAGGTGAGAAGGAAACCCCTAAACTGCAGAGGTATAACCAACCTCCTGGTTGCACCAGGCTTGGGGTCTCTACCCTCTGTGTACAGGAGTCCTTCATCCCAATATACTTTATGGGCACCTTCAGCATTCCCAGCAGCCTCAGCAGCAGCCTGCTGTCTGAGGGGTTCAAGAGAAGGACAGGTTAACTGAGCCTGCCCCAAGTCTGCCCTAGAAGGTCCCCCTGTGCCCAGAAACTCAACCTGGTCAGGTTCAAGTTCTTCAGAGACAGTTCCTTCAGGGGTCTCAAGATCAGTTTCCTGTGAAGCCTGATCCTCACTTGCAGGCAGTTGGGAAGGCACAGCCTTAACCCTCTTGTTCTTTCTCTTGGAAGGTGCTTGATCCATTGTTCCAGGATCAAAGACCTGAGGTTCAGAGAGGCACTTTTTGACATGTGATGATATCCCTAACATCTCTGCATGAGTCCTGTACTCAACTTCTGACCATAGAGAGTTCTCCAGGTCATTGCCCAACAAACATTCTACTGGGAGATCAGCACTAACCACAACTTTCTTTAGGCCAGTTACCCCTCCCCAGGAAAAGTTAACAAGTGCCACACTATGTGTAGTAGTGACATTGCTGGCATTGGTCACCAGGTAATCATCGCCTGGCATGTATTGTCCAGGGTCCACAAAGTTAGGTGTCACCATAGTGACACTGGCACATGTGTCCCTGTAAGCTTGAGCCACTTTATTGTTGATCAAAGGTGTCTGTCTGTATTTGCCCAGGTTACTGGGACTTATGTCAGGGGTCAAATCTATGTCCCCTTCACAAATCAGAACAGCCTGTGTAAGGGTTCTGACTAGGTCAGAATCTCCTTCAGTTCCCAAAGTGATACCCACTAATCCCTTGGTTTGAGGACCAGCACTGCTAACTGTACTAGTGGGTGCAGGTGCCTTAGGGGCTGCAGTGCTGGGGGCTCCACCCTTTTTACACTCACTTGTCCAGTGAGAGGTGTTCTTACACGTTTTACACCAGGGTTTCTTCTGACCTTCTTTCTTCTTCTTCTTGGAAGTTTGGGACCCACCCTCTGTCTCAGTTTGGGGCCCTGTTGAAGACTTCTGGTCTTTAGCTTTCTGCTCCCCACCCTTCTGGTCTGTTTTCTTCTGGTCACCACCCTGGTTCTGGTTCTGGTTCTTTTGCTTAACCCTGGTTCTTACCCATTTATCTGCCCTCTTTCCCAATTCTTGGGGGGAGGTCAAATCTGAGTCAACCAAATGTTGATGCAACTGCTGGTTCTGACAATTATCTAAAATGTGTTCTCTCATCAGCAAATTATACAATCCTTCATAGTCTGTAACCTTGCTTCCCAGCAACCATCCCTCCAGAGCCTTAGTGGCACACTCAACAAATTCAGACCAGTCCTGAGTCTGTGTCTTCTGGGTATCTCTGAACATTAACCTGTACTGTTCAGTGATTAAGCCTAACCCATCAATCAGAGCACTCTTCAGGACCAGGTAGTTTCTAGAATCCCCATCACTAACTGTGAGGAGTCTGTCTCGGCCTCTACCTTCAAAGGAGAGCCACAAGATTGCTGCCCACTGCTCCTGAGGGATCTGCTGTACTCTGCATGCTCTCTCCATTGCAGTGATCCATTTATGGATATCATCCCCAGCTTTGTAGGGGGGCACAATCTTACTCAGGTTTCTATTATCAAAAGACCTGTCTTTATCCTTGTGGATATTGCTGCCACCAGTGGGTTCTATTACCCCACTCTCTCTAGGCTGTCTTGCTCTAGCAAGTCTCTCTTGGACCAGGGCAACCTCTAGTTCTCGCTTCTGGATCCTAAGCTCAGCCTCTCTCATTTTGGCCTCATGTTCCCTTCTCTGAGGGCTAGTCATCTCCCTTCTGGAGTGACCATGAGAGCCTCTAGAAGCATGGGATTTGTCAGAGTCACCTGAGTGAGTCCTTCTCCTCCTAGGCTTCTGGTTAAGTCCACCTGGGGGTCTGAATGGGTTGTTACCTGATTCATTCCCAAGTAGGCTTAAGTTAGCCTGGTTCAGTCTACTGACCAGCACCTGACTACTTCTGTCATCATCTGACTCACTGCTTTCCACCTCTTCCTCTTCTTCCTCTTCCTCTTCCTCCTCATCTACCTGAGGAGCTCCAGTGGTGGAGGCTTCCTCATCTACCAGGATGATAGGGGTAGGGGTGTCTACAGTGTCATCCTCTGAAGGATGGCCTCCTTCAGCATCCCCTGTGGGGTTTGCCTTAGAGGGCTTTAGAGCCTCAGACTGGTCTAAGAGCTCTCCTAGGTGGTCTGTAGTAGGGGATGGCCCTGTCTTCAGACCCCTTAAGACACAAAGCTGTCTTAATTCCTTAAAGGAAAAAATAGCAAATTTGGATGGTGCCCTTGGAGGGTCACTCTCAACAGGGATGTTCCCAGTGGAACCCTCTGCTCCAGACATTGCTCTAGTGTGGGTGGATGTGTTGCAATCTACCTACACTGGTGTTTACCTACTAAACCTATCTAGTAGTTGTAGCTAGGGTGTGCTACTCCCTTTACTCTACAACAACTAAGTTCAGTAGAACTTAAGTATACTAGTCTTGTTTTATATGTACCTAGCAGGTACCTGTGTGATCTTTCAAATGATAATCTCAAAGATTGTAATGGTAAAACAACAGCAAGCTCAGATCCCAATCCGCTGCTCACCAATGTGAGAAGTTGGCCTGGTATATAATGCTCACTAATTCTTAGTGATCACTTTGTACCATGCCAAGCAACCCTTATGATGATGGTTGTAATTCAACCTTGTAGACCAGTTATCCTAGTGGTAACGTGGACAAAGCAGTCTTAGGCTAAACTCTGAAAGGCATGTGAAGCCAGCTGTTATACCATACACAACCCCCTTGAATACCGAATGAAAGGGACACCACACAGATATATATTGAAAATATATATTGAGTTATTAACTATAAAATCCCCTGGACTCTTTATGAGCACAGAAGCACAAGCGTTAAATCACAAGACAGTTTAAAATACACAAAAGTTGCACAATATGGATGAGCCCTAGGGGCCACCTAAACCATATACTAAGAAAGTGGTATAAGAGATACCAATAGGAAAGGGAACAGGCCTAGGGCCTTGGGAATCGCTGGAGCTATTCGAGACTAGCAATGATTAAGTCGGGAAAGGCCCGCGGGACTCGGGTGCAGTGTTCAAAGTGCACGCACTTTCCAATGCAAAGTCTATGGTGCGTAAAAAGTACAAAGTTAGAAAGTTAGGAACCTTCCGAGTGACCTACGGAGCTGAAACTTAAGACACAGGCCCTTGAGATGTGTACCAGTGCAGGAGCACCGGCGGAGCTGAGTTATCTCACCCACAGGAAGCGGGTGCACAGGGTCGAAGTAGTGTCGGGTTTCGTCACGCTGGTCGATGGTGCTTGGAGCTGAAGATGCTGCAGGCGGCTCGATGTGAAGAGTTCCGGTGGATCCAAGGGTGGATCTGAAGATGTGAAGACCTGAAAGCAGAGGGGACAGTGTTCAAAGTCACTAGCCAGTGACTACTGTGGATCCAGATTGGAACCAGGCGATGTCGGGTGCAAACAGGCGTTGTCGTGTAGCTTCTCTCTGCAGCCACGTGGACACCGGGGGTCGAGGACGTCCAGGAGTCAGTCACGAGCTGTCCCACGCAGGCTTCTCGCTGTTGGCGGTGTCGGCAACTTGATCGGAGCAAACAGGCCTTGGCAAATGCAAGCCACGCAGAAGTTGAAAGATGCTTAACACTCAGACCAGCAAGGTCAGAGCGAGTGCTCCTTTTTACAGGAGCTTGGGTAGGTCTGGAGCAACCAGACCTGCTGTGTAAATCGTCGGTTTCGTCGCCAAGATGGCCGCTGACCACGTGGCTAGTGACCGGGATGGCGCGTCGAGTGGCACAATGCAAAAGGGCCCCACGCAGATCGTGGAGATGCTGGAGGGCTGATCTTCGGTGCAAGGGCTGCTCGGTGGTGAGGGTTCTCAGTCCCCAAAGCACAACGTCGAGGATACCTCAGAAGCTGCGCAGTCAGCTTTTCGAGTGTCTTCCAAGAGGTCCGGTCCCACGTCACTCGGTGCCTCCACGGGTCCCTTCTTTGCAGGGACTGTGGATCGGGCTCTGAGAGGTCTGGGAGTCTGGTTCTTGTCGGGCTCTGGGCTCGGGCTCCGGCGGGAGGCGGCGGCAAAGCAGACGTCGAGTTGCTGGTTGGTGCCTGTGTTCACAGGGTGGCCACTCCTAGGCCACAAGGGAGATTCTTCTTCAGTCTTCTGAGCAGCAGAATGTCGAAGTCCAGTCGTCTTCTTAGTTTTAAGTTGATTCAGGATGATCTGCTGTGCAATGGCACTGCTCCCACTCTTATTCCCAATCTGAGGGGTGGACCACCTACTAGGTCCCTCCTCTGGGAGGAACCAGGAAGGGGGGCGGTTACACCCCCTTTCCTTTGTCCAGTTCCACGCCAAGCCTGGGTCTGGAAAGTCCCAGGACCGGTTTGGACTGGCCTATGCACGGGGACACCTTGTGTGTCCCGGGCATGTCTGATTCTATTCAGCCCTGTCCTACCCAATACACAAAACCCTGTCTGGGGTGGTGCTCGCACCTCCCAAGGCAGGAAACCCTTTGTCCAGGCCACCATCTGCCGAGTTTCGGTCAGCAGCAGGAGGCCAGACTCGTGTCTGTGGTGGCAGCATCCATTTTGTGATGCTGAGGCTCTGTTTAACTTTAACCGGGGTTAAGGCTACACACATGTCGTGTCCCTCTAGAAGGGTGGAATGCTATCCCCATCGCCAGAATTGGCGAGGGGATAGTATTCCAATTCGTATGACACCTTACTCGACATGTTTTGATAAAGCCAAACCAAAGATAGCAAATAACCGCGAGGATTATAATGCACTTAAGAGTATATGGTATGGCAATATCCCGGAACAGCTTAGGGAGTGGTTCCCGACAGCTGCAGACAGGCTCAGCTCATGCTAGAGCACCATCTCACATATTTCCAAGCACTCTGCCTCCAGGATTGATGAGGCCTTCCATAGGAGTGGCTGATAGGAACATATGTGTCCAGTTTAGGGTTAGGCACAGACATACTGTACCTAAGTAAGAGGTGATTACACCAACTTACCCCAGCTGAGTGATCAGCCAGTTGTGTCAAATATGGAGGCCAGGCCAGGGGTGGCATAATACATGCTGCAGCCCCTGGTAGGCCTTGGATACACCTATGCCCGGAGTACCTAGGGTACACTACTACAGGGGCTCATAAGGTGACCCAGTTCCAATTCGTAATGCACCTAAAGTGCATTGGCAGTAATTTAGAGAGAGAGCAGCAGGCTGTGGGTCCGATTAGCAGGCCCACAGCCACATTAAGTCAGAAACCAGTGAAGCAAAAAGCAAAAATTTGGGGTGACCATAGGATAGCAGACCCTACTCTCCTACAGTTACTACCCAGGGAACAGACTTAGGCAGAAGTTGAGAAAGAGTGCCTTGCCGTTTTGTGGGCCTTGCATAAGCTCCGCCCTTGCTTGTTTAACGCTAAGCTTGCAGTGCACATGGATCATAAGCCATTAAAATGGCTGATGGCTATTAAGGGAGAGAATCCCAAGTTGATGATGTGGTTTATTTCTATGTAAGGGTTAGATTTTGTAGTGAATCACAGAGCCTGATTGAGCTATGTGAATGCTGATGGACCTTTCCACCGGTTGTACCAATGTGACCATCCAACCTCATCAGCCTAGGAGTTGGTTCCGGGTTGGCTAATGTGGCAGGGGTCTCTGTTGGATCAGAAAAGTCCCTCAAATAGTGATGGACAGGCACCCCTGATTGCCCCTGCTTCAAAGATGTATGGATCCCTGGTGCTGATTTGTTTTGTGATGGGTGGACACACATCTTGCATATGCAACATGACATAGGTCTTTCTCACAGACTATGGTCTTGTTGAACAGGGAGGGGTGCCCAGAGTACTAGCCTCATAGTGATGAAAGGCTACTGCCTTTGCCAGGAGTTAAGTAGTACAAGTGCAGTGTTGGCAGCATACTGTGTAGTCACCAGTAGGAGTGAACAGGCCTTTTTTTACTTGTGTCACTGGAGTGAGAACTACTGGCTCACTCATATAAAGTTCTGCTGCTGTGTGCTTAACTCACCCTAGGTCTACATCAAGTTATTATATAGTGCTGTGCAGCTTAGTGTTTGTGTGCCTGTGAATGGTACAGTACAATGTAGACTCTGAGTTCTGATTTGGGAGACCCCAGGCTGCCCAGAGGAGCATGAGGAGGTAGACAAATCACCCTAGACATATTTGTGGATTGCTGTGTTCCTGAGAGTGGGGAGGGACACACACTGGAGGAAGGAGAACCAGGCTCCTCAGTACACTTCAAAGTGATTCATGAAGAGGTCACTAGAAAGAGGCCTGGGCACATCTCAGGGTGGAGGTGGGCTGATCAATCATAAAGAATAGGGCTCAGGCCCTGGGGTAACCTTTTGATGTACATATCCATGTGGCTGATATCTAGGGTTGAACCTCTATTCACTCCCATGACCTGTTTTGTGGAGCTATCAGATTTGGAGTCGCTGCTACAGTGGCAGACTGCTTTCTGGAGGAAGTGCAGGACAGAGGAGTGGGCACTTGAAAATGAAGTGGACCCCCAACACAAACTTCAAAGACTCAGACCCTAAATCACATTTTGTGTCTGGAAATACACTACAACAAGGGAAGATCAAGGCCTCCAAAATTGTCTTCTGTCAAGCTTTCAGGCTAGCTGTATGCCGAGGAGGAGAGGCTCTGCCTATGACCAAGACTTGGTGCTAAGGCCTGCAAGTCTGTCATCTGGATGAGGGACGTCACCAAGGGAAATCCAAGACCACCCGCCCCTGGAGTCTGGAGCATCAGTGCTTGCCTGCTTGCCAAGACCAGTATGTCCTGTGAGAAAGAGGATCGCTGTTGCAAGATGTGAGGAGACAGCTGCTGCACTGATCGGGTCATTCCCCATGTGAAGATTCAAGTCGGCAATTTCGTACACCAGAGGATGCCACCAAGAAGATTGTACGACTGCTGTTTCGATCAGGCCGTAGCTCATGTGCAGAATGAAGTCAGCAACCCTGTAAGCCAGAGGGGCCCGCCGTGAAGATCGGATGACTGCTGTGCAGATCAGGCGTAGCCCATGTGTGGAGTAAAGTCAGTGACTCCATATGCCAGAGGGGGCTGATGTGATGAAGATGGAATGTTGTGTACACACAATCCCTCGAGAAGCACCTTGAGGCAGTAAGAGTATGAGTGAGAAAGGAGAGTGTTTTCCTGACTATTGTGGATGATCTAACGTATGCTTTTGTTAAAAATCTTTAAAAAAATAATTACTTGAAGATGGCGGCGGAGTAGGACGTTTTGCTCGGTCCCTCCGTCGCCGCTTTGATTATTGCGTTGTTTTCTGCCCTGCAGAGTTCCAGTCACGGGACCCACAGCCGCTGCCTGGCCGTCGGACGCTGCCTGGGTGGTCCTGGCGAAGAGTGCGGTCTCGCCGGAGTAGCGTGGCGACATTGCTGGTCGCGGCCGGACCTAGGCCTGAGTCCGGGGAGTTGCACGCTGAAGTCGCTGGAGCCCGCCTCCGGCGCGCCGCTACGGGAGGCCCCGGCGCCGTAGGCCGGAAACGCTGAAGCCCTGTGAAGGGGTCCCGCGGCGGAGCAGAGCAGCGCCGAGGAGCACCGGGCGGTGATCGGCATACCGGACCCCGCCTCTGAGCCATACCATCCGCTGGTGGAGGAGACGGGCGGCATGGCCTGGTACCGCACTGGAGCACGTCGAGCGGATCCCGGGGCTACTTAGCAGACCGCCGAGTGAAGTAAGGCGGCGAGCCCCTGACACCCCGCATTGCCTGCATACTTCCCCACGACACCACAGATTGCTGCCCGGCCCCGACAAGAGGCATTTTCCACGCTGAGGGGCCTGCCCCGGGGGACTGAGACTGGAGATCGGTCGACGCAGACAAGGGCGGCGGGAAGACCCCGGTGGACCTCGTCCCGGTACGCCGCTTGCGCAGCCTTATTAGACATTGCGTGCCGTGCACCTGGCGGGCCCCTGAGTGGTGGGCCCCCTGGCAACCCGGGGCCTTTGGACCGGCCTGTTGGGGACTGCCTCGGTTGGCGCTGCCTGGAGGCGGAAACACTGCTGGGGAGGGCCCGCGGCCGCGAGACGGCTCAGGCGACAGAAGGCCCACAGAGGGCCTACTACTGGGCCGTGGGGGTGTGAGCAGCGAGGGACCTCACACGCAGCAGCCCACGGGGACCGCGCGTCGCCAGCGGCCCTGGTGCACTGGTGTGGAAGAAGCGACAGCGAGCCGACGGGGTCTTGGTGCGCTGGAGGGGTTGAGGCAATATGGCGTCGAACAGGACGAAGAAGGAAAAGGCCCTGAAGGACGGGGCTTTGAAGGGCTCGCCGCTGCGACCCTCCCCGGTAGCTGATAAGCCCTCTGCCCCGGACGACAATGAGACCCCGGCCACCAAGGCATTCATGCGAGAGCTCTTCGCGGCCATCAAGGAGGACATTCAGGAGCTGCGGACACAGCTAGCTTCTGATTTGAGAGAGGTGAGGAGAGACGTCGACGCTATTGGTGACAGAGTGGCGACCCTGGAGGACCACGACCTGGAGATGGCCGGGGACATACATCGGCTTCAGCAAGATGTCCTGCGCCTCACGGAGCAGAATCTTGACCTGCAGGCGCACACGGAGGACTTAGAGAACAGATCTCTGCGCAATAACATCCGTATCCGAGCAGTCCCGTGGAAAGGTGTGGGGACAGACCTGCGGGAATATGTTGACGGCCTCTTTCGTCACATTTTACAAGATGAAGACCTCCGTGAGATTCAGTTGGACAGGGTTCACAGAGTTGGCCTTCCACGTGGAGCTAATTCATCCCCCCCTGATATCCTGGTGTGCGTCCATGACTTTCAGCTCAAAGAAAGGATCCTGAAGAAAGCGCGTGAGCACACTCCCCTCATGTTTTGTGATCACCGGCCGGTTCTGTACCAGGATTTGGCGGCCTCCACTCTGGCTAAGCGAAGAGACTTTAGGCCTGTCACCACCTTTTTGCGGGAGCAGGGAGTCCCCTATTCCTGGGGGCATCCTTTCAGGCTGGTCTTCAGATGGAAGGGCAAGTTGATCCAGGTTCGATCCTTGGCTGTGGCTCGTGAACTGTTGGGATTAGATGGTGCTGATCCCCAAGCTGGACCCTCATCCTCCCCGTCAAGGCGACGCCGCCGCTCCACAGAGTGGCAGACTGTGGGTAAACCAGTGAAGCCCCCAGGCCCGGATGTGTCCATTAGCCTGCAGGAGACAGATGCGGCGGTTGCATCTGTGGCAAAGGTGACGGAGACTCCTGAAGGGTCCTGAACTCTGCTTCTGAATGCTTGGCCTCTGCAGGATGACTGCCGGCGGCAGAGGGACCCGACCGATGGACTTTGATGGGTAATGTACTGCCACGTTCCCCGAGTATACTGTCCTGTATCAGGATCTGGGTGGCTGGTGGGGTTAAGTCCATGCCCTCAGCCCTTTGGACTTTTATGACGAACTTTTGTTCCCTCCTTTTGTCTACTACATGGGGGTTCTGTTTTTGGGGTGGTTTCTAGCCGGGTGGGGGGGGGGGGGGTGTAGTGGGGAGTTGGGTCGAGGGGGGTTGCTCCGCATCAGCCGTTGAATGCCGCTATTTTGATACTGTACAAACTGCTGTCTGGTGGTGATGGGCTCAGCCTTCGAAAAGCTATCTGTGTCTCACCTTTACGATGGGGAGGGAGCTGAAAATTGTAAGTCTGAATGTTCGGGGCCTTAACAGCCCAGTCAAGCGTGGGGCGATTTTGTCACTGTTGGAGGGTGCGGAGAGTGATATATGTCTATTGCAGGAAACGCATCTCCTTGCCAAGGACACCAAGAGGATGAGGGACAGGAGTTTTCCGATTCAGATGTGGTCCTCATGCAATGCGAAGAAGCAGGGTGTAGCGATACTGATCAGCGCGAAAGCGCGATGTAAGATTCTAACTCAGGTGGTGGAAGTCAAGGGCCGGTTTCTAGCGGTTAGGATTCAATGGGGCGACACCCGCCTTACTGTGGGCTCCCTCTATGCTCCCAACGTACAGCAGGAGCCCTTTCTGACCTCAGCGCTTGCGGATGCCCTTGCTTCCCCGGACCCCTGGGTGTTGGTGGGGGGCGATCTAAATATGGTGATGGACTCGTCCCTCGACAGGTTCGAAGCGCGCTCCCATCCGACTGGGGACATTTCCAAGGGGGGTCTGCTGTGGCTGCAGGAGGGGGGGCTCCATGATGTTTGGCGTACCTTGCACCCGCTAGAGCGCGACTACACCTATTACTCCGCGGCTAATAAGACCTACGTGCGCTTAGACCACTTCCTCGCTTCTACCTCCCTGATGACCCAGCTCTCTGCGGCGGAGATAGCTCTGCATTCTTTATCTGATCATGCTCTTATCTCAGTGAAGGTGTCAGGGGGCAGCGGCGTGCGGGCGTCCGGAGGTTGGCGCTTGCGCGAGTCACTCCTTAATTCCGCCTCAGTGGTGGAGCGCCTGCTGGACACGATCACACACTACTTTGCCACAAACGACGTGGACGGCATGTCGCTCAGCTCGGTATGGGAAGTGCTTAAATTGGTGGTGCGGGGTGACTGCATTGCGGTCTCTGCATCGCTAGCTAAACTACGCAAAGAAAAGCGGGAGGGGCTTGAGCGCGACGTGCAGGGGTTAGAGGCAATCCACAAGCGAACTGGAGGGCAGCGGGTCTGGAGAGAACTGGAGACGAAAAGGCGCATGCTGAAGCATTTAGACCTTGACCGCGCCGAATAGGCGCTCTTGCGCCTGCCCCACAAATTTTATCTTAGCGGCGATAAAGGGGGCAGAATGCTAGCACACCGCTTGCGGGCCCGTATGCAGCAGACGGCCGTTCCGGCTATTAGGGACGCACATGCAGTAGAACAGTCGGCCGATGGCCGCATAGCGGAAATCTTCCAACAATTCTATCGCACGCTGTACACGTGTGACCTCCCTGAACCCGAGCGGGTGCAAGCCTACCTAGCAACTTGCGGCGTCATGCCCCTCTCCCAGAGCTCGGCTGTGTCTCTTGACGCTGAGATACGCATTGAGGAGGTAATTTCTGCTATCTCCCGCCTGAAGACGGCCAAATCGCCAGGACCGGATGGTTTTTCGGCCACTTTTTATAAGAAGTTCTGTGGGGTGCTGGTGCCCTTCTTAACGCGCCTCTTCAACTCCTTCAGGGAGACGGGGAATGTGACGCCCACCATGGCCGAGGCGGTTGTCACGGTCATCCCCAAGGCCGGTAAAGATGCGAAGGAATGTGGCTCGTACCGCCCCATTACGCTCCTTAATATTGACATGAAATTGTTCTCTGGTATCTTAGCTGCGCGCCTTAGTCCGTTCATGGATGGAATCATTGAACCTGATCAGGTGGGGTTCGTCCCGATGTGACAGGGGGGTGAAAACACCAAAAGACTTCTGCATCTGATGGACTCGGTACACCGGTCCCGTACTCAGGCCTGCCTCCTCTCCATAGATGCAGAGAAGGCGTTCGACCGGGTTGACTGGTCGTACATGTTTGCAGTCCTGAAAACGTTTGGGCTGGGAGACACCTATGTCAACTGGGTCCGCTGCCTTTATGCCTCCCCTAAGGCTGCAGTGCGGGTGAATGGCTGCAGATCAGAACATTTTCCTATCACACTCGTAACGCGACAGGGTTGCCCCCTGTCGCCCCTGCTCTTCGCGCTCTATATGGAGCCGTTTGCTCAGCGCCTGCGGGACAATGCGGCCATTCATGGGATCCGTTTTGGTGCTGACGAACACAAAGTGAGCCTTTACGCCGACAACGTGATCCTTTCGCTCACCCAACCTCACTCCTCTTTGAGATACCTCTCTCGTGAGCTGCGGGAGTTTGGTGCGGTGGCCGGTTTCAAGGTCAACTACTCCAAATCCCAAATCCTCAATCTTTCTGTGCCGACAGAGGAGGTTCGAGATCTTCAAAAGGACTTTGACTTCCAGTGGGTCCACACTGACATCCCCTACCTAGGGATCCATTTAGCAGCTACGATCCCGCAGACTGTCTCCCTCAATTACAAGCTCCTTCTTGACCAGACGGCCAAGTCTGTCTCGGACTGGTCCCGGTTGCACCTGGCCTTGTTTGGCTGCTTGGCCGCGATAAAGATGACGATCCTCCCGCGTATCCTTTATCTCTTCCAGATGCTCCCCCTGCGCCCTCCTCCGGGAGCCCTGAAGAAGTTACAGAGATTGCTCACCACATTTTTGTGGAATCATAAGCGCCCCCGAATTGCGTTTGCCTGGTTAACGGCACCCCGAGACGAGGGTGGTCTGGGCTTTCCTTGTGTAGAAGCATATTATCAGGCTTCGTGCCTGCGATTCATCCTTGAGTGGAACAGGCCGATGTCTAGCAAGCACTGGCTTTTTATGGACCAGACGTGGCGGGACGCAACATCTGGCGCGAACTCTGGCTCCCACGTAAACATAGGGCCTGGGGCCTGTACTCATCTCCGAATACCTCCCCAACGCTGGCTGCTTGGGATCGGCTGGCCTACAGACGTGGTTGGACCACTTTCCCGTCACCTCTGACGCCCATAATAGATAACCCGGAGTTCCCCCGGGCTGCGCCTCGCCGGTGTTTCAGCGCTGGAGGGAGCTAGGTTGTAAGAGAGTGGGCCACCTCTTTCAGCCGGATGGGCTGATCCCGTTCTCCACCCTTCGCCGAGAATACTTTGAACTGCATGAGTCGGATGCTTCCCTTACTCACAAGTCACCCATTGGGTCACGCTGCCCGCTAACATAGCAAACATGTCGCGCCCCATGACATCCTTAGAGCGCTGGGTAGTCTTTAAGAAGGATGACCGCAAGCTTATTTCCGAACTCTATGCCCTCATCATGAAGCGTCCACATACACAGCGCACCAAGGCGCAGGTCCAATGGGAAACAGAGTTAGGCCGCCCACTGACAGGCAAAGAATGGGACAGGGTGCACTATCGTGCACACCACACTGCCACTAATGTGGCTGGGGCCGAAGCGGCCTACAAAATGGTGTCCTACTGGTATCACACTCCCGCTAGGATTCACGGGTGGGATCCCAAATGCTCGAGTCTTTGTTGGAGGGGCTGCGGAGCGACGGGTACCCTGACACATTTGATTTGGCACTGCCCCAAATTAGTGCGCTACTGGCGGGAGGTACTGGATGACATAGACAATGCCTTCGGTATTACATTCCCCAGGGCCCCGGAGCATGTGCTACTAGGTCTCCGCGCTCCCCCGAGATTGGATTAGGCGGCTTTGGCTGCTGTTGGGTATGGAGAGACTTTCCCTTTGTGTGGATGGCAAGGGGGAGACTTACGCGGACCTTTGGGAACCTTTTATACATTTGTTGTCACGGGACCTGCGGGAGGTTACATGCCCCAAGTTTCTACAGATCTTGCAGCTCATACCCTTGGACTCGGCCAAGGCGAGCCCATGAGGGGCTGGGAATGGCCTTCTGAGGGCGGAAATAAGACAGGGGGCAGAGGTGGGGTCGGAGGCACGAGCAAGGCTGATGCGGAGTGGGAGGGAGGGTGGGGGAGAGGCCGGTCCGTGGTGGGTTGTTGTGGGTGGGGGTGGGTAGGATTTTGTTCCTTTGTTGGTGTTTCTTTTTCTTTCCTCACAAAAAGCAGCATCGATGTACGACGTGGTTGCACCATCTGGCCGACAGTTTATCCTCGCTGGGTCGCCCTCCGGGATGTAGACCTTATGGCTGTGTTTCATTGTTGTCTAATTACGCTCTGCCGGCCGGTGGATGTAGGCAGCCCAGCTGTGTTCAATGACATATCTCTGCTGAATAAAAAACGTTTGATTCTAAAAAAATAATTACTTTCCATAGTGTGTTACTACAGGGGTCCCTAGAACCCTTCTTCCATTGGGGCATTGAAAAACCTACATTGGGGGAAGGTTGAGAGCTGGTCTCACAATTAAGTAAAGAAATGCTTTTACTATTAACTCACATTTGCAGTGTCACAATATCAAATGAGCATGCAATGCTGCATAAGCATTATATATATATATATAACATTACTTATGTCCTCCTAACAAGTAAGGCACCTTAAACAATAATTTATGTATTTACAGGTATCTGTGAACCAAGGGTTAGGTTAGAGGTAGACATAGGTCACCCTAACAGCAAGGTAATTCCTAGTAAAACATTGCTACAAGAGGAGCCTGTTTGTTCGTCCTGAAGAATGCTGTGGACTCAGTAGAGCCATAGGCAGAAGCATGTCGACTACAGTAACAGTGATGATGGGGCAATAGTTCCCCTAATCCTCACATTTCAAATTTGAATACCAAGTAATGTGTCCGACGAATAAATTTAAACTGGGATACTACATTGGTTTTTAAACTCACTACTCACTCGGGCCACCCCTAAAATTAGAAGTACCTCCCTGTCTTCAAGTGTAGGCCTGCTCTCTATCAAACCGGGTTTTTGAGAGCGAGGACATTTTTTGATATGCCTAGCACTCCTATCAAATAGTGCTACTAGGGACACTGTAACATAACATATACAAAAAAGGGAATCACATCAGTGCACATCATCAATAGTCTCTTTCATCCATGTAGACAAAAATCTATTTTTATTTCTTTTAAAACAACGTTCTTCACAGCCGACGCGCGTTTCGCCCCATATGGGCTTTCTCAAGGCCGAGATCCAATTTATACCGCACTCTGTCTACCAACGCTATTTTCATTCAGAGTCCCTTCACATGTGATCTATGCAATAAAATTCAAAATATTATTTCACACTAGTAATGATGAACAGTCGTCCTTCTTTGTAGCAATTGTGGAGCCATGATAAGTTCCCGCATCAAGCCAAAAAGCGTGTCTTTATCCGATACGTACGCGTGACCAGGTTCCACGCGTACGTATCGGATAGAACCTTGTTTTAAAAGAAATAAAAATTGATTTTTGTCTACACTACGTGATTCCTTTGGATTAAGAAATCGTATCTTGGTGTGCGAATTGCACATGGATGAAAGAGACTATTGATGATGTGCACTGATGTGATTCCCTTTTTTGTATATGAATGTGACACTCTATAACCCCACTTTACTCTTTGCCGACGACACCTTATTGATCTCCAAATCCCCAGTGGGTCTGCAAAAACTCTTGAACCGATTTAGTTCCTTCTGTACTAATAGAGGCTTAATTATCAACACCTCGAAAACTAAACTGATGGCATTTTCCCCCTCCAAAAGATTTAAAAATAACTTTTTGCTTAATGGGGCTCCCCTGGAGATGGTCGATTCATTTGACTATCTTGGAGTTCGGATTAATAGTCGAATGACCTGGAAGGACCATCTGGCCAAAATGTTACTCAGTCACCAAAGAGTATCTGGGGTGACTCTGAGGGAGCTCCGCGAGTCATGTAGTAAACCTGTCTCCCCGGCCATGGCGATTTATGAGGGTCAGATTCTCCCGGCGGCATTATATGGCTCCGAGCTCTGGGGGTTCGAAAATGTGTCAGATCTTTCCACAGCAGAAAATAGCTTTTTGAGGAAGGTGGTGGCTCTTCCCGCTTCCACCCCATTGATCCCCCTGAGACTAGATTTGGGCAGAAGAGCCCTTAAGGATCTGGTGAGACTACGCCCATTGCTCTTCTGGACCCGTTTAAGAAGGACTGAGGAGCTTGCTAAATATGCTGAAGGGCTGGATGATCTTCTTCTGCTTGACACTGGAAAAAAAATAGGATGGCTGAATAATGTGAGAAACATGGTTCTCAAAGTAGGACTAAGTGATACTTGGGAGTCCCAAACTCCGCCGCCCAAGGAAGTGATTAAAAAGCTATATTGGGACTGGGTACAGAGCGAGGCACTAAGTGGTTTGGATGGAGGTTCACTCACGGATCGATTCTTGCAAATTAAATGGGTGAAAAAACTGGAACCCTTCCTCGACCTGATAACCAAACCCCTAGATAGAGCGCTATATCTAAAACTGAGGTATGGGACGCTCCCGGTGTATGACTTCACAGCGAGGTGGTCCAACTCTGGTGCCCCACTGCGTTCGTGTCCAGGCTGCGCAGCACCAAAGGAGTCTGTGGCCCACCTATTCTTTGCCTGCCCTGCCTACAAAGTGGCCGGGAAAATCTGGCTGAAACCTGTATGTAGGGAGCTGGGGTTGAGGTGTCATAGTCAGGCACTACGTGTACTTTCTGCAGATTCATCATCCACCATCATGATATGCGGGGTGGCAAAATTTCTGGGCAGTGTGTGGGTGACGCGCTCCCGGTTACTGAAATTGCATTCTAGGGTACCAACGGTCTGATGCTGTAACCGCTTGTAGTAAACTAGTGACTGTGGTGCATTCCTTAACCCAGGACTCTTCTTTTATACGCCGTAGCATTTTATAGTTTTAGCGGGAGAATTGAAAATGTATTATGTATATGTATTCTTTTATGGTGATCAAATTTGCCGAATAAAGATTATTGAAACAGACACTCTATAACACCTATGGTGGGCGGACTGTCCATGGTTAATGCTTGAGGAGGATAAGCATTTTCACACCACAGATACACTCAAAAATTGGTATATGTTCATAACTAGTGTTCTTGGATAACAAAGAGACAAATGCTGATGTGCAGATCGAATATAGCAAATCCCTCCTTCTTTTTGTAAAACTGTAACATAACATAATTTACTATATTTCTCGGGTAGCTAAAATTGTGTGTACACAGTAAATTGGAGGCCAGCTCACCCTAGAGACCTCATAGCCTCTAGTTCCCTCCCCTGGATATATATCTGGGGGTTATGTGTTGACGAAGATGGAACGTTGCCTGGTTCTGCTTCAGTCGAGAGGAGGGGACCCTGTAGTGACCTGTGTGTGCCCAAGCCATTACTGGAACCTGAGCGATTGCTACCTCCACTTATGAGAAGGATCAGAGGAATGTACTTTCTAATTGAATAAACACTGTGGATGTGCAGCCACTCCCCTTGCAGAGCCACGAGTGGTACTCCCCGTTATCAGCCACTGCAGCCCTCCATGACATCCAAGAGTGACATGTTCCAAGGAACTCCGGTAGCTCAACTCTTACAGGAGAAAATAGGACTAAACACAGGACCAGAAAGCTCAGAGGGGAACTTATTCTGCCGCACAGCAATTAGTGCACTGGAAGACTTATGATTTTGGAAGAGTCGGTGTTGGACTCCTGAGACTCAGACTAATAATATGGCATAACCTGTCTCCTATAGTGAATGGGGAATAAACACTACCGTTAGTGAGAGGCAAGTGGCATTCGGGGACCTGCCTATCAAACGCTATAGGCCTGAACTCAGGGGACTGTGTGTATTTTTTCTGTCTGCTGTATTTTACTTTGTGTTCATATATAAATACTCCTTTTTCATAAAATCAAGTATTAGACTTGACAATAGTTTATTGCTGCTATTGAACGTAATTTATGTTGTAAGCATGTATTTACCCCTTGCATCTACCAATTCCTCCAGCTCCCTCAAGAGGGTTTGGACTGCCTGACCCATGCTACTACTGAGAGTCAAGTGCTGAAGAGGTACTTGGCCCAGTTGATCAAGACCCTTTGTAAGTCGGGCCCCAGAAAAGTCGCAGTAAAAGGCCTAAAACTCCACGGTGGGCTCAGTAGTTCCTGCTTACCCTGTGACCCACTGAAAGGGGTTCTAACAGGAAATTATTGCTGAGTGCTGAATGCAGATGTGTGAGCTGTTGTTGTTGTTGATATTACGTGAGTGAGTAGGATGAGATTCAGAAGGAAAAATCGGAGCTAGGTCAGTAAATCTCGTCTTGTTTGTAGGGAGTGAAAATACCAATGACACACTCAATGAGAAATTACACATGGTCCTGTGGATTAAATAATGGAATAAGATCACGTCTGATTAAAACAACTTAACCTTTCTCGTGAATGTTACCTTTGTAGTGAGAAAACCTGAGCACTTGAGATGTGTGATGTATGATATGAAACCCCAACCTAAACCCACTCAGTTTGAATCTGTGAATGCATGGACACATGCTGCTTTCGAAAAGAAGGGCAACAATGAAGACTCGGTTTAGCACTCTGTTAGTTATTGTTTGGATGCAAATTTGAACTGGAGACAGCAGGCATGGCATTAAGGTATGTTCGATAGTGTGGATGTTTACACTGCATTCATGAGGGAGAATAAAAGGAAAATGACCGAGAGGGAAGAGAGCCAATTAAGGGTCAGCAGAAAGAAAGAGACTCAGAGTCAGCTGATGATGAAGGATAAAGATTTTTGGATGATTTGTTCTGCTTGTGACCACCGCCATACCAGGTTGTGCCCCCTCCAGTGGGGTGAATTGCAAACAAAACAGGTGATGAACAGAATGTGGATCAATGTCACACATTCACCCCAGTCCAAAGATCTGGGCCCAAATCCATCGTTTTTTTTTTTTTTTGCACTCCACACCACCCTGGGTTAGACAATGGCGAGGACTTGTTGCAAATTCCGCCCCAAATTCCGCCCTAAGTGCGCTGGGGATGCTCAGACGTGGGTCCCAGGCACTCCACACCACTGGAGTCAAGCTAGCCTGGCTGATGAGAGGTGTTACCTCGAAACCGGTCCGGTCCTCGGATGCTTGATTCCGTTCTGGGAAGGACATGGCTTTTGTAGTTCGGACTGGACTGTTCCCATGAGGCACAGGGTCAGAGCTGATTTGCATATCGCCATTGTCTAACTCAGGGTGGTGTGGAGTGCAAAAAAACGATGGATTTGGGCCCAGATCTTTGGACTGGGGTGAATGTGTGACATTGCTCCACATTCTGTCCATCACCTGTTTTGTTGCAAATTCCGCCCTAAGTGCGCTGGGGATGCTCAGACGTGGGTCCCAGGCACTCCACACCACTGGAGTCAAGCTAGCCTGGCTGATGAGAGGTGTTACCTCGAAACCGGTCTGGTCCTCGGATGCTTGATTCCGTTCTGGGAAGGACATGGCTTTTGTAGTTCGGACTGGACTGTTCCCATGAGGCACAGGGTCAGAGCTGATTTGCATATCGCCATTGTCTAACCCAGGGTGGTGTGGAGTGCAAAAAAACGATGGATTTGGGCCCAGATCTTTGGACTGGGGTGAATGTGTGACATTGCTCCACATTCTGTCCATCACCTGTTTTGTTGCAAATTCCCTCCAGTGGGGTGAGCATCTCAGAGGTTAGGGACTGAAGGATCAGGAGCTAGTGCAACCAAGGGTCAGATATTCGACCAAGGAATTTATGAGTCGCAAATTGGTCTGTACAACAGTGTCGCGACACTGATTGCGATTCCCAATGGGGTCGCAATTTGCATGCCTCGTGCATATTCATTGAGGCACTCCGAAATTGAGACCCCCTTGGGAATGGCTGGCCCTCCCAGGTATGGTGGCCTGCTGGGCTCAGACGACCTCCATGTCTGGAACAGCTTTTTAATAAAGCAGTTTTTTTCTTTTTTTTAAAGCAGCCCGTTTTCATTAAATAAAAATAGGATACATTTTAAAAAAGAAAAATGAATTGTTTTCGTTACATTTTTTTAAGGGCAAGTAGTAGTCCCTGGGACCACTACCTGCCATTAAAAAATATTTTTAGAGCCAGTCACGAAGGGGTCCCCTGGGGACCCCTTCCTGTTTGCCAGTGGTTTACCACTGTTCTTTGAAGGGTGGTACATTGTGACTGTTTTGCGACCGCAACTGCGGTTGCAAAACAGTAATACATGGCACTTAGGGTCCCTATTAGGAAGGAAAAGCCCCTTCCTAATAGCAAGTCGCACATCCTATTTAGCAAGTCGCAAATAAATTGCGACTCGCTAAATAGGGTTTGTACATGGCCCTAACAGTTTTAGCATGTGCAAACAGGTCGCTAACCCGTTTGAGCATGCAAAAATGGGTCGTACATCTGGCCCCAAGTGTATCCACTACCCTTTGAAGGGTGGTACATTGAGACTGTTTTGCGACCGCAACTGCGGTTGCAAAACAGTCATACATGGCACTTAGGGTCCCTATTAGGAAGGAAAAGCCCCTTCCTAATAGCAAGTCGCACATCCTATTTAGCAAGTCGCAAATAAATTGCGACTCGCTAAATAGGGTTTGTACATGGCCCTAACAGTTTTTGCATGTGCAAACAGGTCGCTAACCCATTTGAGCATGCAAACATGGGTCGTACATCTGGCCCCAAGTGTATCCACTACCCTGAGGATACTCCCATAAACACCTCCCTCTGTACTACAAGCATCGACTGGTGCAAATGTTGCATCTACATTACCATTGTTGCAAACATAGAATCACAGCCCCCTCAAAGAGAACGAGTGCCCAAAGAGATTAATGTATTAAGATTATGAGTGGAATTTGAAAAGATTTTAAAGGATATAAGCAATCCAGAAAGATTGAACACTTACAATGAGGTTGATTTAAGTTACTTGAGTGAGGAGTCTGCTAGGCATTCTCACAGGACGCATAACAAATTAGAGGCATTGCCTGGGGAGTATAGAAATGATATAAATGGGAAAAAAAAGTTTCATATTAATTTCAGAATGGTTATGAGTGATGAGGAATTACAAAAAATAAAAGTACCACGTCTGAAGGTACACACTAAAGCGTAACTGAAAAACACAAAAAGTGGGGAGAATTAAAGAAGTTCTAAGACAAGTAGTCAAAAAAATCAAAATCAAAAGTAACTTTATTCGGTATAAATAAGACCATAAAAGTACATAAAACATGAATACCTACATCAGTCAATTAAAATAAATGCATTAAAAAATGCATAATATCCAAGTCCATAAGTAGGTTTTAGCTGTCTTAACAAATATCATTGTGCATCACTAAAAACCTAGAAAGGACCTCAAAACATATTACAAAGATAGGTTCATCGTTAGAGAGCAGGCAAGCAAAATGGCTGCACTGATGTGAGGCTCCTACCGCCCGGGCTAGGAATCCGGCAATATCCTGTCCCCCACGGAGCTAACGTGGCATTTCGAGTTGCTTATGACTTGCTGATTAGACACTGCTGTCAGAGGAGCGCCTGAACTGCAGGCGAAAGACTGCAAGAGCCCTGAACGGACTGACGGAGCGGCCACGCTGTAGCGGAGGCCAACACACAACAGTAACATGGTGGCCGAGATGATTCCTGCGCAGCGTCTCACCCACAACTGAGACATGCTGCAGAGGCTGAGGAAGAGAGATCATTGCCTCGAGCTGCCAGTGACCCCCCTCCCCGCCTGGAACAAGAAAGACGCGAGCGAGAGCAGGAGCTTGCAGTGGACGGTGGAGGTGTGGAGGAGCTGCACGACGGCCTGTAGGCCAACTGATGATCAGGTCACAGACAATATGCCTGAGGAGATTGAGGCACGAGGTGACCTCCCCTGCTGCTGCTTGTGGCAAATTCTAAAGAACCACGGGACAGAACAGAGAGAGTAAGAGGTGCCTGTTTCTTTACCCTTTCACCCATTAATATGGGCACACACGCGCTCTGGCAAAGGAGAGCTGTAGTTAGATACCCCACTGCATGGGAAAATAACATGGAGCTAAGAGGGAGGATCGGCCATCACGTTTACTGTAAAGATTGCCACACATGAGGTGAGTGGCAAAAGAGAGAGAGCATGTGACTGATCCCCTCAAGGCCTGAGGGAGGAAGCTAAGGGTATAGCTCCTGGAGAAGACCTCTGCCGGTCACAACTCCTGCTGTTGAAGGGTTGGGAGACTGTCCCCTGACAAGCCTGTAAGGAGAAACCAACTGCGGAGCAAATACTCACACCCCCACCCAACTACAGTAATACACACTACCACGCTTTGCCATGCCCCCCTACCCCCACTGGCTGATCGAGCACTGCACTGCTTCTTTGCCTGAGAGTCGTGAGCCAGGGGTATGAGGCGCGCTGACGGTAAACAAAAAAACTCTCTTTTGAGGCCACGTGGACTGGCAGGGGACTTAACCATGGGCACGACAGACAGGCAGCCTCCACAGACTCAGCCAGAAGAAGTAGACATGCATTCCCTGTTACTTACCATGCGCCAGTCTGAACTCTATAGAAGCAAAAATGGACTTTATAAGCGTGCACATGGATTTCATCACACAATGATTGGAAAAATAAGACGGGAACATTGGCGAGGCTGAACAGTGAATTTCCAACCTGGAAGATACATCTGGTAGAGAGTGGACCAAGTACAACATATGGAACATCTCCTGTAGACCATTGCAGCCAAGAATGAAGATTTGGAAGCAAGGTCTCGGAGAAACAACCTCTGCATTTTAGACGTTCCGAAATCTGCAGCTACTAGACGGATGGAGGACTATGTTGAGAACATGCTAGTAGTGGTACTTGATGCCTCAGCTCTGTCAAAGCAACTAGTGGTAGAGAGGGTGCACAGGAGAAGCCTGCCTCCAGACCGACAACTCCACTATTGGCTGACAAAAGCTCTGGGGCTTCTCCAAGGAAGGAGTAGTTTCTTACCTGTAATTCCAGTTCTGTTGTAGGGATATCTCTGTTATAGTCATAATCATGTGAATAGTCCTGTTTTATGCGTGGACCCACGGAGCAATCAAAATAGTCTCTTAAGTTGTCCTCTTCTGCAGTCCTGCATGGACACTTAAGAGAAAATCAAAGACAAATAATGCAGCCTGAAGTTAACAAGGCTACACTGGCCAGTACTTCATCCTGAAGTGAAAAGGATAGCCAGAAATATGAAAATGTAACATTTTAGTAAGTTTCACACCTAAAGAAACTCCCCTTCACAAAAATCCTTTGTCATGATAGAGAGGAAGGGTTGGACAGACAAGCCCCATAGGCTGCCATTATGTGTCTATAAATGGGTACTGTGCCTTTAAGGAACCCTCCAGAGACCCTCTGTATCCCATGATGCACAGCCAAAGGCAAGTTACTTTCAGTTCTTTTTGAAGGTGTATAAAGCAAGGCCTGTAGCATTCAGGATATTAGTGTTTCATCCACCGGGGAGGAGGGCGTGTTGCTTATGACTATAAGATAGATACCCCTACTACAGAACTGGAGTTACAGGTAAGAAACTACTCCTTCTGTATTAGGGGATCTCTGTGTATAGTCATAACCATGTGAATAGAATGGCAAGCCCATCCCAATAAACCAAACCCATCGGTGGAAGAAACAGACAGAACCACTACTGTGCAAATACATTTCTCAGCGAAGCCTGCCCAACCTGAGCATCTGCCCTGGCATCAGAGTCCAGGCAGTAATGCTTAGCAAAGGTATGGACGGACTTCCAAGTGGCAGCCCTACAGATGTCTGCAATGGGAACATTATGCAGCAAAGTCACTGTAGCAGCTTTGCCTCTGGTTGAGTGAGCCTTAGGCTTACCCCCTAGAGTCTTGTTAGCTTTCTGGAAACACAGTTGTATTTAGGACACAATCCACCTAGAGATGGACTGTTTAGAGGTAGCAAGCCCCGTCCTGACTGATCCATAATTAATAAATAATTGATCCGATCTACGAATCTCCTTGGTCTTATCTAAGTAAAATTTCAACACCCTTCTCACATCAAGGGAATGAAGGGACCTCTCCGCCGGAGAGGAAGGGTTTTGAAAAAGCATAGGCAAAGTGATAGTTTGATTCACGTGTAAATCTGACACCACCATAGGAAGGAACTTTGGGTGAGTTCTCATCACTACTTTAGATACATGAAATACAGTATAGGGCTCTTGGCAGCAGAGAGCCTGAATCTCACTCACCCTGTGAGCCGATGTTATGGTCACAAGGAAAGCTGCCTTCCAGGATAGATGCTGTAGAGAAGCCTTATGAATAGGCTCAAAAGGCTCATTCATTAGTCTAGACAGCACCACATTCAGCTCCCACGGAAGTGAAGGACGTCTGATGGGAGGAAACACCTTCTTCAAACCTTCTAGAAAATCTTTGATGACTGGGATTTGGAAAAAGGACGTTTGTGAAGGCCATTTCCTATACCCAGTTAAAGGTGCTAGGTGCACCTTAATGGAATGAAAATTAAGGCCAGATTGAGCCAAATGCAGTAAGTATGGGAGGATGACATCCTCTTTGCAGGATGTAGGGTCTGCACCCTTAGACGTGCACCAAATGCAGAATCTCTTCCATTTGTATGCATAGGAAGTTCTTTTAGAAGGTCTTTTTGCCTCTTTTAGTATCTCCATGCAGTTCTGAGGCAGGTTTAATTGTCCATACTGCACTAGCTCAGGAGCCATGCTGCCAAACTCAATGATGACAGGTTGGGATGCACCATCTGCCCTCCGAACTTTGTGAGAAGGTCCGGCAGACACGGAAGTCAAAGATGCGGCAGGAGAGACCAGTGTAGGAGGTCGGTGAACCACCACTGCCGAGGCCATTCCGGAGCAATGAGGATCATCCTGGTCCTGGAATGGGACAACTTGATCAACACTGCCGGGATCAGGGGAATGGGCGGAAAAGCGTAGAGAAAACTGTTCGACCAGTTGATCCACAGCGCATTCCCCAGCATCCCTGGTTGATAAAACCTGGAGGCGAAGTCTCAACATTTGCTGTTTTCTGCGGTGGCAAACAGATCGATGTCTGGAGTACCCCGCCTTGCGAAGATGTCTCTTAACACCTCGTCGTTTAAGACCCATTCGTGATTTACTTGAACAAGCCTGCTGAGTGCGTCTGCCTGAGCATTCTGTACACCTGGTAGATGGGTCGCCATTATTGTCAGTCCCCTGGCCAACAGCCAGTACCAAATCGCTTATGCTTCCTGAGACAGTATGCGCGACCTCGAGCCCCCTTGCTTGTTGAGGTAATACATTGTTGTTGTGTTGTCCATCTGTACAAGCAGGGAACTGGTCCGAAAGGACGGGTGGAAGGCCTTCAGCGCTAGATGAACAGCTCTGAGTTACAGAAAATTGATGTGATACGTGGACTCCGCCTGGGACCACGTGCCTTGTATCTGGAGATGGTCCGAATGCGCTCCCCAGCCGTGGAGAGACGCATCCGTCACAATGGTCTGAGTGGGAATCTCTTTGTGGAAAGGAATCCCTTTGAGGAGATTGACTGGTGAGCACCACCACTTCAGGGACTGGGCAACGTGTTGCAACAGTTGAATCCTGCCCTCCCAACTCCCTCGTTTCTTGTCCCACTGATCCTCCAGACATTCCTGCAGCGGCCTCATATGTAGGCAAGCGTGCGGAGTGAGAAAGATACACAAGGCCATCGACCCCAGGAGAGAGGACACCGTCCTCACCGTTGCCAAAGGAATGGACATCAGAGCCTGAGCCTTCTGAAGGATCGATAAGCGCTCTCCTCCGAAGGACACATGCTTGCTCTGAGCGTATCGATGGAGGCTACCAGGTACTGCAGACACTGAACAGGTATCGTTACAGACTTTGACATGTTGATGTGGAGACCCAACTGTTTCAAAAAAACAGCTGTCCAGTTTATATGAAGCTGCGCTTCCTGGAACGTGGATGCTTTGGTTAACCAATCGTCCAGGTATGGATAGACGAACACCTTGTTCTTCCTCAGGTGTGCCGCAACTACTGCCATGCACTTCGAAAAAGTCCTTGGTGCAGACTTCAGTCCAAACGGCAGAACTGTGTACTGGTAATGATTCGTGCAGACCAGGAACCGCAGTAATTTCCGATGTTTCCTAGCAATGGGTACATGGAAGTACGCGTCTTGCAGATCTATGGCACATGGCCAGTCCCCTTGATGCAACTGAGGATAAATCTGGTGCAGGGACAGTATGCAGAACTCTTCTCTGTGAATCCATTTGTTCGCTTGTCGCAAATCCAGAATGGGACTGAACTCGTTTTTGTCTTTTTTTGCGCACAAGAAAGAACCTGGAGTACAGTCCTTTTCCTCTTTGAGGAGGAGGAACCAATTCTATCGCCCTTCTTCTTAACAGGGTATCGGTCTCCACTTGAAGTTTACGCAACAGGTATTATGAACGAATAGCTGGAGGAGGGCTGACGAAACGTAGACTGTATCCATTGCAAACAATATTCACCACCCACTTCTCCTGAGTTATTTTTTCTCCACTCTGCCAGGTAGTTCATAATGCTTCCCCCCACCGGAGTGTGTAACAGACAAGGGGGAAGTAATCCCCCAGGGCTTAGAACCAGCCGGGCCCTTATTCCCTCATGTGGACTGTTGGTTGCCCCTGCCCCTTTGATGCCTCTGAAAGGGCTGCCGCTGAAACTGCTGTTGTTGCTGCTATCCAGCCTGACGACCCTGCCCGCGTTGAAAACGCTGTGAAGAATAGCGTCGTTGGTAGGGACGGAAAGTCTTGCGCTGTTCTTTAGGCTTCTCCAAGCCAACAGCCTTGAGTGTCTCCACTTCTGCCTTCATGCAAGAGATTTCCTCGTCCGCATGGGCACCAAAGAGAGTGGCACCCGAAAAGGGCAGGTTAGCAATCCTTTGCTGAGCCTCCGGCTTCAGGGAGGTAAACCGCAACCATGAGTGACGCCGCAGAGTCACCCCATCACAACACTCATGGGCTGCCAGGAGGACGGTGTCCGCAGCTGGACTGATGATCTGGTTTGCAACCATCATCCCCTCATTGAGGACCTCCTGAAAGTTTTCAAGCTTGTCCCTAGGGAGGAGTTCAACAAACTGTTGGAGTGACGCCCACAAGGAGCGGTCATATCGGCCCAAGAGAGCGGTCGAGCTTGCCGCGTTCATTGAAGTGGCTGCAGTGCTGCAGACTTTTCTCCCTGCAGAATCCAGTCTGTGGCTTTCTTTGTCCGGTGGTACGGTGGAAGATGGGGCCGTCGAGTGTTGCTTCTTCGCCGCCACCACGATGACCGAATCCGGGGGAGGATCCACCCTCAGGAATGCCGGGTCCGAGTCCGGGGATCTGTACTTCTTTTGAAGTCTCAATGGAGCCGACTTCCCTGTGGCAGGTGCCAGAAACAGTTTCCATAGCCGGTTCCTCCAAACCAGGCACCAAAGGAAGCAGTGGACGAGATAGTTGCTTCCGTTGTAGCGTCTCAAAAATCACAGACGTGGAAGGGGTAGGCACAGGCAGCGCGATACCCAGCTTCGCTACACCCCTTAACAGCACCTCCAGGGACGTGGCAATGTCATTGATAGGTGACACCCTCGTAGGCGGAGAGCCTGACAAGGTCGGAGAGTACCTTCCACCACTTGAGGAATCCGTGTCCCTCGTGTACCTGGACCGTGACCTCTCGTGGCGATGACGACGGTGAGACCTGGTAGAGGATCTGTGTCGGCTGCGAGAGCGATGTCTCGGCCTTCTGGGCACATTTGGGATCAGCGGCACAGGCTGAGGCTGCGGAGTTGGTGGAGGCAGAGGTGTCAGCAAACGTGGGGGAGGTGGAGGAGGAGGAGGAGGAGGAGGAGGAGGAGGAGGCATAGGCATCCTAGGAGGAGCCACGGGCTGGTCTGGCACTGGCGACCTAGATGGGGAATATGTCCTGTAGTTTGGGCTGGGCCTTCTTGCACATTGTTGAGTTAGCATAGGCTTATTAGAAGTTTAAACATCATATAACCTTTTTGCCGCTTTTGCACACGACGTTGCATGTAACTGTTGTGGGTAGGGCTGCGTGGGGTGCTTCACATGAGAATAGCTTGTTTTCGGCATCCCTGGACTTGTATTGTGACTCTAGTCTGCGCACTGAGTGCTGAGGCTTCCAAGGCTATCATGACAAGGTAGCTGTTGTCTGGGCTGATCGGCTCACGTTCTAGCCATAACATATATGCAGCTGCAAGCCGGCGTGATTCTGGCGCCTTTAATATCACACTGTAGGCATGATTTCAGACACTTGGTGGAAGCCCGTTTTTTCCAGAGAGCTTTTGCAGATCCTGATGTGATTCACACCTGCTGATCTTGGAGGTATGGGGTCCCCCAAACAAGCCTAGGAGACCTTCTATATTTTATAAAACATAGTTCCTAGCTAGGGAGGGTGATTCATTAGGCGCTATAGGACCTATTTTCACCATCATTGTAATATGATTTCTCCCTTTGTGTTTTATGAAATTGTAACAATGTTGATCATATTATTTCTAATCATATGCCTGCTCATGTTAGCAAAGATACTGCATATTAGAGCACGTCGTTAAAATAAATATTTTAACCCTTCCCGTGTCTCTTTTTTACTCCTATTGTGGACTAGTATGAGAGTATAACGAAAGAGTGTTCTTGCTTCCCACCATTCCTGAGTATAACCTAAGTTGCATGTTCTGGGTTGTCTAATCATTGGTTCCTTTGCTATAGAGCGAAGAGCTAAGGTGACACTGATGCTAGCTGGTTAGGGTCTGTAGGCACTAAGATGAGTTTTTTGGAACACCACAATTCACTGAGGTCCTGGATCTCTGTGCACAGTTCTGCGTAGGAGCAGAATCCCTGCGACAGTCCTTGAGTACTCAGAATCCAACGTAGGAATCACTCTCCTCCTTTGCAGGCAGGCCTCGAAGAGGTGGCTCTGGAGGCAGTGTCCCGTGATGGTGAACGCCGGTACTGCTGTGACCTAGAGCTGTCAGACGTGGATATGCTGACCCCAGAGGGTGACGAGCTTCTTGAAGACGAGCTCTGACAGCGTCTCGACGTTGACTTCCTTCTCTACGTCGACTTCCTTATCGACGTCAATACCCCTCTCGACATCGACTTTCTCCTTGGCGTCTCCTCGTCGACGGCGACTTGCGTGTCGACGGAGAACGGCGGTGTCGCCTTGACGGCGAGCGCCAATGCTTTCGGGACCCAGATCGACGACGATGATGTGTCGACATCGACTGGGACGTCCTCGATATCGACCTCCTCCGAGGTCTTGACGTCCTTTCCCTTGAAGTAGATCTTCGACGTCGTTTAGACCCAGAGCTCTGGGTAGACGGGGAGCATATCGTTGTCATACCTGGTTTCGACGTCGACGTCGTAGCCATCGACGTCAACCGGGACCAGTGCCGTTTCGGAGCCTTCTTCTGACTGGGGAGCCCCCCAGAGGCTGATGCATGGGTTGTGGTAGAGGAAAAACTCTCTCCATGCCCAGAGGTCCCACCTGCCACCCGTTGTCTCCTCTGCTCCAGGCCTTGAGGACGGATCTTCTCCCTGTTACGCAGGATCCTCCTGGAGAATGACTTGCAGATGACACAGGAGTCAGGAGCATGAGAAGATGGAAGACAGAGTATGCACACCCTGTAAGAATCCGATTTGGGCTTCTTCCTGCCACATTGGGGGCACTTGTCAAATAAAGCTGGCATTATGAGAAGAAAGTAGTGGCCTAACTGCCCAATAAAGACAGCAAAGGGAAGAGAAAGGACACAGACGTCGAATGACACTCTTAAACTTACAAAGAAGCTCAAATATTTGAAGAAATACCAATAAAGGTAGAGCTCAATGCTCCAGGGCCCTGCTGGCAGGAGCCGGAAAAAAACCTGAAAGTAACTTGCCTTTGGCTGTGCATCATGTGATACCGAGGGTCTCTAGAGGGTTCCTTAAAGGCACGGTACCCATTTACAGATAAATAATGGCAGCCTATGGGGGCTTGTCTGTCCAACCCTTCCTCTCTATCATGACAAAGGATTTTTGTGAGGGGGAGTTTTTCTAGGTGTGAAACTTACTAAAATGTACAATTTTGATATTTCTGGCTATCCTTTTCACTTCATGATGAAGTACTGGCCAGAGTAGCCTTGTTAACTTCAGGCTGCAATATTTGTCTTTAATTTTCTCTTAAATGTCAATGCAGGACTGCAGAAGAGGACAACTTAAGAAACTATTTCGATTGCTCCGGGGTCCACGCACATGGGCGGGACTATTCACATGATTATGACTATACACAGCCATCCCCTACTACAGAAGCAAAGACTCCCTCCTACCATACGCAGTTTCACTGTACCTTTCACCTCCATTAAGATGTGACTCTACTAACATGAAAGCAGAACTGTAATAGGCAAAACTTTAGGCGATACGCTCGAACAATCTATACAGAACTTACAGAGCTGTGGCCAAGTGTAGACTACATCTATTGATCCTTGACTCCCCCACGCGGAAGGGCTCTAGGGGGAACTTGAACACTTCCGAAGTTTCAGGGAAATAATCTTTTGCCCAGCCACTTTCGTTTAGTCAAGGGCAGATGCCTGGCTCTGCGGAGATGCCCTCAAGCGTGAACTCCCATTTGGATGTTCATGAGTGTAATTGTTTATTGGTTTGTTTTCACACTCTACTTTCCCTCCTGTTCACGCCATTTCCTGTCCTCTCCGTCTTATCCCCCTATTCCATTCTATATTCATTGTTCCTTATGTTGCCTGTAGGAGAGTAGGGTCTGCTTCCTATGGTCATCCCCACTTTTTGCTCTGATTCTCTGGTTTTTCGACTTTAGTGTGGCTGTGGGCCTGCTAATCAGACCCACAGCCCAGCTGTTCTCTCTCTAAATTGATACCATGTACTTTAGGTACATACCTGATTGGGTATTGGGTCACCTTTGTGAGCCCCTGTATAGTGTACCATAGGTACCCAGGGCATAAGTGCATCCAAGGCCTACCAGGGGCTGCAGCATGTATTATGCCACCCCTGGCTGGCCATCCAAACTGACACCACAGGCTGATCACTCAGCTTGGGTAAGGTGGTGTAATCACCCCTTACTTAGATATAGTTTATCTATATCTACCTTATATATATACACATAGTAACCTATAAGTCACTCCTATGGCAGGCCTTAACAATTCTGGAGGCAGAGTTCTTGATTTTATGTCAGAGGGTGCCCTAGCATGAGCTGAGTCCCTCTGCAGCTTTCGGAACTATCTCCTTATAGCTGTTCTATGATATAACCATACCATATACTCTTAAGTGCATTATAATCCTCACGGTTAATGCTAACTTTGGTTTGGCTTTATCAAAACTTGCTGTGTAAGGTGTCAAACACTTTGGAATACTACCCCTCCCCCCACCAATTCTGGCGGCGGGGGTAGCATTCCACCCTTCTAGAGGGAAAAGACATGTATGTTCCTGCTTTATCCGGTTAAAGTTAAACAGAGCCCCAGCATCACAAAATGGATGCTGCTGCCACAGACACAAGTCTGACCTCCTGCTACTGGGGAAAACTCCAGCAAGGGAGGCCTGGACAATAGGTTTCCTGTCGAGGGAGGTGCTAGCACGTCCCCAGACAGCCTGTAGTGTATTGGGGCAGGGTGGGTTGAATGGAAAGATGCTTTCCAGACACTGCCTGGGGCACGCTAGGTGCTCCATGCATAGCCCGGTTCAAACCAGTTGCTGGGGCACTCCAGCCCCACTCTGGTATGAAACTGGACAAAGGAAAAGGGGTGTAACCACCCCCTTCCCAGGTCCACCCATAGGAGCGACCTAGCAGGTAATCCAGCCCATTTTCTTAGTAAAAAGGTAGGAGCTGTGTCCACAGACTTTAGATTATCCTGGAACGAAATTCTGATACAAAACTCTTGGACCTTTGACGTTCTATTTTGACTAGAAGACTGAAGACATCTCCCTTGTGGTCAAGGAGTGACCACCCTGTGCAAACAGGCACCACCAGTAACTTGCCGGTCTGCTTTGTCGACGCTCCCGCTCGAACCTGAAGACTCAGCGACACAGAAACTGGACTCTCAGACTTCTCTGACTTTGACCCACATCCACAGCAAAGCTGAGACCATGGCAGACACGAGAGACGTGGGACCGGACACCCTGGACATCCTGCATTTTGCTAACAGTGCAACTACTGAGGCACCCTCGCAGTTGTGCATTGGGGTACGAGAAGCCCCAGACCCGAGCGTCATTTGCACCGAAACTCAGCCCTCCACACTCCAGGAGTGCCGAGTGGGGCCCACTCTTGCATTTCAGCTCAATGCGTCTTCCCGGTTGCTAGCCCGCTGGATGGTGAGCCACCTGAAGACAAACATTTAAAACCAAACTGCTTTACTGGTTGCTCCAGGCTTGCTCCAGCTTCCCTGCAAAGGAGAAGCTCCTCAGACCTTGCTGGTCTGACCCGAAGCCAATCTTTACTTCCTGTGTGGATTGTGTTTGCTAAGGCTTGTTAGGTTCAATCTGGATACCAACACCGCAGTCAACTAGATCCTTCATGGGACAGCTTGAATCCAGCTCCTGGTCATCGTTGATGCCTCCTGGTCCTCGTGGCTGCAGAGACAAGCTTCACCTCTTCACCTGAGATCATCGCGCCATCGCCTGGTTCCTTCCTGGTCACTGGCTGGTGACCCAGACTCTGTCCCCTCTGCTTTCAGGTTCTTCACTTCTTCAATCCACCGTTGGATCCACCCGGACACTCTTCCACTGGCCGCCTGCAGCACTTCTTTTGCAGATCTCCATTGAAAGCATCGACGAAACCCGACACGAAAAGACACCTATGCACCCGGCTTCCCTGCGTGAGGTTACTCGAGTACTCCGGTGCTCCCGTAGGTATTGACTCTCCAAGTGTCCTAGTTTAAAGGGGTTTTGTCGTAGTCCATCCGGAAGTGCCCTTAAACAATAACTTTGTAACGTCTTTGTTCTCCATTATAAGTCAATGGTAACTCGCGACTGTGTTTAGACAATGCACACGTCTCCCGTGGGTCTTCTACTTCCTAACCTTTGGTTGTCTAGTGTATCCCCAGCGATTCCCTAGGCCCTATGCCTATTCACTATTTCTGAAGTGGTTCTTATACCACTTACTTAGTATATGGTTTGTGAGGCCCCTAGGGCAAAACTGTATTTGTGCAACTTATTGTATGCTAATTGAGTAACTTGTGATGTACTTTGATCTCTGACCTCATAAAGAGTGCAGAGGGTTGTGTTAGAAATAAATACATATATATTTGATATATACCTGGTGTGGTGTCCTTTCATTTGGTATTCAAGGGATTATAATTGGTAAAACAGCTTGCTTCACATGCTCTCTGAAGTCTTAGCCTATGACTGCTGGTCCATGCTACCACTAGGATAGCTTTTCTATAAGGTTGACTTTACAACCACCATCAATAAGGGTCGTTTAGACTGGTGTAAGGTGCCCACTAGAATAGTGGACATCATATGCCAGGCTAACTTCTAACATTGCCTGCCTACTTTTAACCCCAGGGTAGTCCTCAAACCCTGGAATCAGCTTTCCAATAGGTTCTCTCCAAAGCGACTAGATGGTGTATACTGGCTTTTCTTGCTCTTTGGTTGTCAATTCAAATGGGGTGGGATCAGCCAATGGGATTGGGCCGTTGGTGTGCACGGGGGGAGTGATAAAGTTGGGAAGAGTTCTTGTTCTCACATTGCACTAGATCACTGTCCCCAAATGAGTAACAGTTCTTCTTTATGGTTATTCAAAATCACTCTAGAGAATAAACCAGTGATATATTTTTCTCCATAATTCCGGTTTCCTCTTGCGATCAAAACTGACATTGGATATGATCCTGGCGGGATGTGTGCGTTGAATGTATTGAGGTTGGTGCAATTGTGTGTGTGTGAGATCTTGGAGGGCTAATATACCCATAAAACCGGAATTATGGAGAAAAATATATCACTGGTTTATTCTCTAGAGTGATTTTGAATAACCATGTTTTATAACTCAATGGATATAATGCCATGTTTCTCAACTTAATGGATACAATGCCACAGTGTGACTCACGCAACAAGCGGACTATGAGAACTATGTGCAATGTTTTTTAAGTACAATTACAAACTGTAATACTGTGATTCAGTTCTTACCATCCTAAAATCTGCAAATAGTGACACCACTGTCAAGGGAGGAGGTCTGAAGAGGCAGGTAGGTACACGACTGGTCAAAGCCCGGGATTTGAAGGGGAACTAACAACAATAAGGTTCGTCAGGACTGAGGTACAGAAAGAGGCAGAGAGCACAAGGGGGAGGGGGCAGGTCGGAAGGTGCACCCTTTCCTGCCCGGAAGTCAATCTCGCTCCCAGCTCACCTGCTCGGGGGTATCCTTCTCGCTCACGGTGGCCAGTGGAGTCCTAGGAGACGTCATGTTTGCGGTGGACCCTGAGCGGGTCTCCGGTGCAGGGGTTGCAATACGGGCCCTGATTCAGTCCCTCATGGCGGTGCCGCCTCCCTCTCACCACGGCCATCACTGCCGGCCTCTGCGCACCGCTCCCACAGGTGTCCGCGCGCTCGACCTCCACCACCGGCGCGCGTCCAGGCTCGTGCACTGCCCCGCAGCTCTAGCACACGCTCCTGTTGATACTACGGCCACCTCCCAGCCTCCCCAACATGGCACAGACAGTGGGCGGGCGGGAGGGAGGAGGCACGGACAGTGGGCGGGCGGGAGATGGAGGAACGGACAGTGGGCGGGCGGGAGGGAGAAGGCTCGGTCAACAGGAGGGAGGGCGGGGGATAAACAAGGCACAACAACGGGAAGGGGAGGATAGAGAACATGGACAACAGGGAGGAGGCGGGAACAAATGGATCGCTGACAATGGGAGGAGGGCGGGAGAATGGAAAACGCAGACAGTGAGGGGTGTAACTCCTCGGCGAGAGGGAGGGTGTGGGGGGCGGGACTTAAAAAAAGAGACAAATGCCCACGAATCGCGTCGTGACGGGGGAAAGAGTGATTGACAACCATCTCTTCCAATGGCTAGCCTCCATTTATGGAGCTAGCCAATGGAAGAGAGAGGTGGGTTAAAGCCCCATACTGGAGATCAAAAGATTTCGCCTGCGCGACACGGCTGCGCAGTGAACGCCAGGCGAAACCTAAAAAGAAAGGAGGGGGTCACAACATGGGGGGATCTCTGCCAAGAGGGGGAGTTCACGGATTGTGGGATGTTCCTACGGGGTGGCACAGCTACTCCATTAGAGTTTTTTTTCATATATCAGACTCAGTCATGATGTCAAAGCGGCCACCCCTGCCTTTCCAAAGGAGCCCCCCATGCTCCTTACATTGCATACGCTATTACAAGCCATGCAACCTACACATATGGTATCTTGGCTATATATAGGAGTGCACTGATAAAATGCCTTCGGGAGACGGGCGGGGCACGCGCAGGGTGAGACTCAGAACTAGCTACACCACTGACAGATAAACAGTGGCACTACTGCTTTAGGCAAACAGGAGAAATAATTGCCAGCAGTCGGATATGGATCATACATTATAAATACCTTCAGCAAGTCTATTATACCCCAGTGAGACTGTATAGATATCAGCTACGATTAGATGATCGGCGTGCAAGATGCAGAAGTGAGGGGGCAGGCTTCCTGCACACAGCGTGGGGATGTACAGTGATACAAGATTTCTGCATGAAAATGTCAGATGCCCCAACACATACACATCACCCTGATAACGGCACTGCTAGGATCCACTGAGGAAATAGAAGCAGCATACAGAAAGTTGATTTTACTGGGGCTACTGCAAGCGTAGCGCAGGGTTGCATGCAGATGGGGGAGAGGGCAGGCCCCAAAATTTAAGGTATGGTTAAATGACATAATTTACTGTAAAAACCAGCTAACCACGTATGCAGAACTGTTACTGCCCACTTCAGGGCCACTAGATATTCGGGGCCCACTAAAGTTTATTTACGAGAACAGACTGATGAGGCTGCAGAGAATAGCACTGACCAGTAAACCATAGCCTGTTGCTCAAACATTTACGAGAACAGACTGATGAGGCTGCAGAGAATAGCACTGACCAGTAAACCATAGCCTGTTGCGCAAACTGACAGAAACGGAGAAATACTCCTTACTATCTACACTCTCCTCCTTTAACCCCCCACCCCCATGCCCAAACTGCAATCAGTAACTGGTAGGGTAGATTGAAATACAAAATGGTTACTGATGTAATGTAGAAAATACCCGCTAATTTTCCTTTTTTTTCTTGCAGAATCTGTCTAATGGAAGGTGATCCGAGTAAGGTCTGGTGAAATTGTGAGGGTGCTACTGCAGAGTCTATTAGTTGGCGTGGTAAAAATGTATGTACTATAAAGATGCAATCTGAGGATAAGCCTGGGGACTTATGGATTACTGATCTAAAAAATGCCTGGAATTTGGGAATATTCTCTTAAATCTATTTCATGTCAGTTCAGTGTACCGATGTTAGGGCCAGATGTAGCAAGCTAAATTGCGATCGCAAATGCTGAAATTCGCAGAATCTCCCCGTTTGGGGTCGCCAAATAGCATTGTGCTACGTAGAGCATAAAAAACCCAATTGCAAAATAAGGATTCACAAAAAACGAGACCAACCAACAGACAGAAGAAAAAATACATGATGGGTACAGGCTTGACTCTGCTACCATCCTGGACCTGATACGTGACCTGCATCCAATCCTGGAGCATCAGACACGCAGAACCCACGCAATTCCAACACATGTGCAGGTCCTGTGTTCACTGCACCTACTTGCATCAGGTAGTTACCAGGGGGTGATAGCTGTAGCAGGAGGGGTCTCATAAAGTTGCCTGTCACGCTTCCTTCATACCTTCCTGGATGCCATGCTTCAAAGGATGCACCATTACATCCAGTTTCCCACCACGCAACTGGAACTGCAGAAAACTAAAATGGATTTTGATCAGATGGCTCAATTCCCACATGTCATTGGGTGCATTGATGAGACACATATTGCAATCTGTTCACCCTCAGCTACTGAGTATGTGTATCGAAACAGAAAATCCTATCATTCCATTAACATCCAGGTCATTTGTAATGCCTCACACATCATCACTGATATCGTTGCCAAATTTCCAGGTAGTACACATGACTCTTACATCTTCAATCATAGTGGAATCTATACACGTCTGACCGGGGGAGAATTCAGAGAAGGATACCTGCTAGGTAAATGCATGTGACACACTCTCTCGTGCACCTTGGATGTATTCTAAGTGGCCTGTGATTGATTTTTTTTCCTTTCCCATTTAGGTGACTTTGCATATGCAGTGCGTTCATTCATACTCACCCCATTTCCCAACCCAACTTCCCCAAGTGAGAGGAAATACAATGCTGCCCATAAGTTGACGTGGAATGTGGTGGAGCGGACATTTGGACTGCAGAAGAGCAGATTCTGCTGCCTCCACAAAAGTGGAGGTGCACAGCAGTACCGCCCGAGATATGCTGCAAAATCATTGCATCCACATGTGCCATGCTACACAACCTGGCCACAAAGAAGGGAACCTTAGTGTAACTCACGGATTCGGACTCAGAGGATGAGGAAGGCCGAAGGCCACATCATAGAGCAGCAGGTGGTGTAGGTGCCGCAGATGGGAGACACAGACGTGATGAGATCACATGCAACTATTCCTAAGTGAGTAATGACATAAAGCTGAAAATGGCCTTAGAATAATTGTGTTTTATTGTCCTTTACATCAGGCAATATGTGTGCACACAGCCTCACAATCCTGGCCTCTGTATGCCTTGAGTTACACATCATGGCATATTAACACTCCGCATACATTTACAACCCTTGCACTGTCTCACATGGGTTACCTCACCCATTTGCAAATGTCTGCCACAGCATGAACCTATTTCTTGTGCCCACGCACAGCACTGCTACAGTCAGTGTTCACACTGCCCTCCCTTGACAAGGGTTCTGCTGCTGTCCCTTGCCTTGCACTCCGCCGTCTGGGCTCAGTGATAATTGGAGTGATGCTGCTGCGGCTTGTGACCTCCTCACTGTCCCCAGCACCCCCAGCCCCTGTGGCAGTTATGTTGGCTGTATGGAGCAGTTCAACAGCACTGGTGATCTGCACCAACTCCCTCGCAACATCCTGGCTGCAGTGGGCCATTTCCACCTGCATGGCAACTGTGTGTCTGCTCAAGACAACTGTAGCGTTGCAGAGGCGGTTGACCACCTCTGTGTACTCATCCATACATTGTTTATCATGGCGTCTTGAGCCATGTTCCCTCTGCATGGTGGTGCACAGTTGTTGTATTGCCACTGTCATGTCCTTCATGCTCTCTGTATTGGCCCACTGACCCTCTGCAACTGTGGTGTTCAGATCAGTAATGCCCTCCTTGATATCCCTAATTTTCTTATTCAGGGACACCAGCTACCATTGCATTCATTTCATGGTTTTCATTTGCAGCCATTGCATCTTGACCATGGTGCCCTCAAGACCCGCAAAGACACCTGATTCCTCGCCCTGCTCAGCAACACATTGTAGCCTTGGTCTGCGTCTGAGACCACTGATGTGTCTAAGCTGCACAGGAGACTGTTGATTTAGAGACTGTGCTGGTTCTTCGGACATGGACTGTGGATCTTCCTGTGTCTGTTCCAATCCTCCCTCCATCTCCTGTGGTGTCTCCACAGTGTACCTCCTAGGTCTTGGTATAGGTGTACTATCTATGCCTGTCTGCTACTCTTCCTCCCCTGCACCTGGTGCCTAATCTGTCTCTCTGTCTTCTGCCTGTGGCGCAGGTTTGCCTGTGGATAGAAGAAGACCATTTACTGTGTTTCCTTAAATCAATTGACAGTCATTAAATGTGCATGAGTTGGTATTCACACTAAAAGTTCCTTTTTTTTAAAAAAAAAGCTCCCCCCCTAAAAGATACACAGCACGAAACTCACCAGGCGCTAAAGAATAAGGTCATCCACTGGCTGAAAACCAATAGACCCCTTCCATTGGGCGTGGATGGCCTGATTCTTGGGGTGCGCAGGGTGGGCTGGATTGGACATGGGAAAAAACCTTTTGAGGGAGACTGCGTGGTGGTCAATTTCCAAGACATAAGAGCTGCCCATTCAATATGCTCCCAAGGGCGAACCGTGGCCGGTCCGGGAGTCGATGCAGTTGATCTATCCTTCTTCTACCCGCGGCCGGCCCCGATTACCCCTTTTATCCATCCCGGGCCCCCTTTCCAAAACAACGTCCATAGTCAATTTTTCCCAGGAATTACCCTAGCACAGTCCCATCCAGTTCCACCACTACCAAACTGGGGTTTCTGGGGCTGTTGACTCCGTGACGCTCCTGAGGAGGCTTTGGTGGCTTGGAGTCCCGACGTCGAGTCCTCCCCTTCTGCTAAAATTCATAGCCCTCCGACCACATCACAAGACCAGGTCATTGTTGAGACTGCAAGGGGACCAGGGGAGGCGAGGGCACCACTTGACCCCCCAGTTGGCTTTCCAACTGAGGGTGTTGTGGACTCACTTGCTCCTGTCGAGACCTGTAGCATTGCAGCTGTGACGGACCCATCCCTTAGGGTTTTCAGCTGGAATGTAGCAGGCCTCGAAAGAAAGCTGGCATTGCCCGACTGGAATTCGCTTGTGGAGCAATACTCCATATGCCTGTTCCAGGAAACCTGGAGTAAGGAGCCCCTACACAAGGCAGGATACTCCACCCACTATTTACCAGCTGTCCACGCAGGAACTGGTAGGTGTCGCCCTTCAGGCGGCCTCCTCATCTGGGTGGCCTCTGAACTTAACTGCAGGGTGGTGGAGCGGGATACTAAATGCCCGGACCTCCTCAACATTTCCCTGAAAAACCCTCAGGGTCGAGTCATCTTAAACATCTTTAACATTTATGCCCGAGGTACGAAGGGGGGTAGAGAATCCCCAGTCATAACTTGCCTAGAAGCCCTGCTCCGTTCGTCACCTTACAAGTATTGCACTCTGGTGGCGGGCGATTTTAATTGCACCTTTGAGCCCCTGGACTCCGAAATTTTACAAGTTCAAGAGGAACATGACATCAGGTGGGGGATACCGTCCCTAGAACTTAGCCCTATCAAAAAGTGGACAGAAGTGGCCCTTCAGATTAACTCCATAACTATGGAGTTTGGCCTGAGGGCTGCTAATGGCAGGACTGGTTCTGATAAAGCAGGGGCCCATACTTACAACAGGCCTGGACACACGTCAAGAATTGATTATTTTCTTCTTGACGTAAACTTGTGGAGCATGGTAAAGGACATGGTGATCATACCATCTGTAGAGAGTGATCACAATCTCCTCTCTCTCACCTTGTCCCATAGGTGGCTATCTAGCACTGCGACCAGAACCACTCGTAATACCGCCCCGGAATTGTCAGCAGTTTCCAACTGTGGACGTCGGCTAAAATGGGCAAAGCTGTCGCTCTCAGAGGAGAAAACCTCTGTCATCAGGCAGCTTCTTACCGCAGCTCTAGATAACCTTGACCCCTGTGAGGATGGGTTGTTGGAGGTGACCATTAGGTTCTGCACCATAACCCAGGCCATCAGTGACCTTTTCGTAGTCCCAGCTAGTATTAACAGGAGGAAACCCCGCACATGGGCTAGACAGGGCTGGTTTAACCAGAAGTGTAGGGAGGCGAAGTCTCTTCTTATTGAAGCGGTTAAGTCTAAAATACCCTCCAGGACTAAGGTGGCCAGGAGGCACTATTCACTCTGCCAAAAAAATGCCAAGAAGGAGTGGGAGGATAATTACTGGCAGGACCTCTTGGCTGCCAGTCGTGGGAAAGACGCCAAAGGCTTCTGGGATTTTTTTTATTTTTTTATTTTTTTTTGTCCTCATATATGCCACCAGAATATATATGCTCTAGATGGGTCTCGCTGTTGCCTCTTATACTGTTGTTTTTCGAGTCCGCCATGGAAAACAGTATCATAGCAGACAGGGGTTCCCAGAGGTAGGCTGATTTCCTTATCCTACTCCTCCAGGCCTGTTTTAGGCACCCCAGGCCTGGTTGAGGACAGGACCGACACAACCTCTGGCATAATCACAGGACTGCTCACCTATTTATCCAGACCATCAGTTTAGACCAGACATTCTCCGAGTTCTCGCTACGGCCAGCCTGATCCATTTTACACACCTCCATTAAATACTTCAAACATACTGCAAATCTAGGGGGAGCCGCTGACTTCCACTCCATGCAGATTTGTCTCCTTGCGATAACTATTGTGTAAAAAATGAATTGAGTATCCAAATTCTTGATATTGTATTCTTTCGGTAAACCAAAGAAGACTAATCTGCGAGAACATGTAATAGTTATGGAAAGTACATCTCCCAAAAAATCCATTATCGCTTTCCAGTAGTTTTGAATGGCTGGACATTCCAGAAAAATGTGGATATCATCAGCGGCGTTATAATTACAACGGGGACAATAATAGTTGTTTCGTGTTATCTTATGCAGTTTGGCCGGAGTCCAATAGACTCTATGAGCCGTAAACAGGTGGCTGCGCCTTAAATTAGCAGGTTTAATTAGCCTCTGTGAAAGGGAATAAGAGTCTAACCATGCCTTACAGACTTCTTCAGGGGGCTCAGCTATACAGTTTCCCCATAACTTTATTATCTCCATGTACAGTTTACTCTCCTCTTCTTTGATCATTAAATTGTACCAAAATGATAACTCTTTTACCCATTTCCCCCTTCTGCCGATTGCATCAAGAATATCTGTATCTTCCTCCCTTTGCATGTTTTGACTGGACCACCAGGCAGACAACTGGTAGTATTTAAACCTAGTCAACTGTCCCTCTGTAAACTGTACCAACGTGTTCCAACTCATTAGGCCCGAATCTACCCAGAGATCTCCCCATTTTTTAAAGCCAGCTGTTTTCAAGGGTTGTGATAGTTGATCCTGGAGGCATTGAGGTGTACCAGGAGAGTCCCATATTGGGGAGTGTGTGTGGTAATAGGGAATATTGAATGTCTTCCTCATGAACCCCCAATTTCTTAATGCAGTCTGTAAAATTTTAAGGCGAATTTAAAAAAAAAAATTCTGGTCTCCAAACTTGAAAATAAAGTAATCATGATCATAAGGTAAATCAGTTAACAAGGCTTGAAACAGGCGGCCCTGTGATGATGCATCCAGCTTGTTTGCAAGAAGCCTAACATTTTTAAAATGAAATGCATGACAGTATGACAAAAGGTCAGGGAGGGCAAGCCCTCCTGTTTTTAAACCCCTCCTCAGTTTCTTCCATGCAATTCTTGTTGACTTGCAGGCCCATATAAAGGATCCAATTTTACCCTGTAGAATGTTAATGTCTTTCAGTGAAAAAGATAAGGGGATGCAGTTAAATAAAAAGGTCAATTTAGGAAGAATTGTCATTTTAATAAGGTTGACCCGACCGTAAATGTTTAAAGGTAAGTTCCCCCATCTTGTTAAAGTTTTATTAATATCTTTAACCACCTTTTGCCAACTAAGTGAAGTAGTATCTTTTAAAGATTGAGTTAAGTGAATTCCCAGGTACCTCATGTTCTGTTTTGCTCCAACTATGTGTGTGTTGTTGTTCCACCCCATGATCTCTGTTTTATCCTTATTAATCTGGTACCCGGACAGTTTCCCAAATTCCTCCGATAGAAAAAATAGCCTTGGAATTGCTGCCGAGTGGTCAGAGGTATATAAAAAAAGATCGTCAGCATACAACGCCACCTTCAAAAGCAGATTTCCAAGCTGAAATGGTTGAATGATATTGTCCTCTCTAATCCCACAAACAAAGGGCTCCATGTAAACATCAAACAAAAGGGGGGACAGAGGACAACCTTGCCTAGTGCCTCGAGATATGTCAAACCACTCAGATAAAATTCCATTAACTAAAACCTTAGCCTTTGGGCAATGGTATAAGGATCTGACCGCCTCTATAAAAATTTCGGGGAACCCGAAAGCCGCCATTGTGGCCCATAGATACTTCCAATTGACCTGATTGAAGGCCTTAGCCGCATCTATGGCTACCAGCGCCAGTGGGAGATTTTTAGCATTAGCATAATCTACAGCCCCTATTGCTTGAAACGTTAGTTCATTTAACTGTCTCCCTGGGATAAAGCCTCTCTGGTCAGGGTGAATTATGGATTTTATAACCTTTGATAATCTAGTGGCTAAAATACCTGAGTAGATCTTCATATCCGAGTTCAGTAATGAAATAGGTCTATAGGACTCTATTCTTTTCAAGTCTTTATTTGGCTTGGGTATAAGCGTAATGATGGCTTCTCCCCATAAAGAAGGTATAGAATAGCCTTGGATCAATAAAAGATTGAAGAGTTCCCTTAATGGAGTTATTAATTGATCTTTATTGTCCGAATAGATCTCCAATGGCAACCCATCAGAACCTGCAGCTTTCCCCCTTTTCATTTTCTTCAGTTGACCTAAAATTTCCCCATCTGTTATCTCACTTTCCAAGTATGCTTTTTCTGATTCGGACATTTGCGGCAGATGTTTTATACTCAACCAGGATTCTAAATCCGCCCCCGTGGGATCTTTATCTTCCGTGTAGAGACTCCTCATAAAGGACCTGGCTTCTTCTCTTATCTCTACGTCTGTTTCTATCAAATCTCCTGACTGTCTATGTACCAGGGCTTTGATGTTGTTTCTCGTTCTCTCTTCTCTAGCTTTCCAGGCAAGGAGAGCTCCACACTTCTCTCCATACTCAAAATTTTTTAATCTGCTGGACTCCCATTTTTCTTTAAGAATTCTTTCATCAGAAATTTTTAACTGGAGCTGCAAGTCAACAAGTTCCTTCTCTAACACATGTATTTCTCTGGAGTTTGTTAGAATTGCGTTTTGTAATTCGAGATCCTTTCTAGTTATTGCTGCTAAGTCTTCCTTTCTTTTTATTTTTATAGTTTTTCTCTTATGGTACATTAAAGAACTTAAAACACCCCTCAAGTAAGCCTTGTAAGTTTCCCATTCTATCTGGGAGGAGGAGGATCCTGAATTTATTAGAAAGAATTCTGATGTTTTATCTTTAACTACTAATTTTATCTGATTATCTAATAGAAATGATCTTTCCAGTGTCCACCTTGGTTTTAGTGAAGTTATATTCAGTTTAATTTCCAGTTCAAGTACAGCATGGTCCGATAATCCTGAGGGCGTAAAAGAGAGATAGCTGATGTCTTTGAGAAGGTGTTGGTCAACTAAGAAGTGGTCTATTCTGGAGTAATTCTTATATTTTTTACTATAAAAAGTAAAACCTGGCTGAGATCTGTACTTTTTTCTCCAGACGTCTACTAGAGTAAAGTCTTTCATTAAAACGTCCAGGAAGGCAAGCGATTTTAAGGGAGCATGGTATTTGGCCCTAGAAGTTCTATCTAGTTTTTGGTCGAAGACCAGATTAAAATCCCCACCAAGAATTAGAGGATCAGTTGTCGTAAACAAAGCTAGTTCTAATTTGGAGAGCGGAACTGGATTGTCCTCGTTAGGACCATAGTACACTGCGAATGTATATGGGGTAGATTGAATGTATACTTGTGCGACTAGCCACCTACCCGATTGATCCGTCTCAAAGCTACTCAAGCTTATCCCGCTGTTTGCTCGAATTATAATAGAAACTCCCCTAGTAACACCCAGTTGCCTGGAACTGATTATATCCTGAACCCACCTACACTTTTTAAAAAGAGAATCACATACTGCTGCCTCCAAATGTGTTTCTTGTAGCATTATAATTTGGGCCTCCGAATTACTTAAGAATTCACAAATTCTATTCTGTTTTATTTTTTCCCCTATACCATTGATATTCCATGACAGAACCTTAAGCTTATATGGATTGGTCATAATTCCAATGAACGCTCATACCCATCCATTCCTTTATACATCAAACAGTTATTTATATATGAGGATTTTTTTGTTTTTTTTATTTTTCCCCCTGACTCCCCCCACCCATTGAACACCTCCCCACTGAGGAACCCCCCTAACATACCTGGCGATGACTTCGCCTTTCGGAGCAACCGAGTGGTGCCCTTGACCGGTTTACTGTATTCTAGCGAGACAAATTAAATTGCAAATAAATCTTCATGTCCCCCATTTTTATCATACAGCCTACTTATAGAATCCTTTGCTTTTTCAGATTCCCCCCACACCATTCCCCAGGTTACTGTATTCGAGCGAGACCAATTAAATTATAAATAAATCTTCGTGTCCCCTGTTTATCATACAGCCAATTTATACAATCCATTGTTTTTTTTTGTTGTTTTTTTTTCAAATTCTCCCCCCACCATTCCCTTTTTCTTATTATTTATTTATATATATATATATATATATATTTTTTTCCATTTCCTTTACCCCCTTTTTTTTTTTCTTTCCCTTTTTTTTTTTTTTTAAAATTATTTCCTTCCTTTTATTATTTCTTCCTTGAAGTACTCAGCATTATCTATCTGGTCCTATTCTTCCTGCTCACTTCTTATTCGGTCTAAAAGATTGTCAACCTCTTCTGGCTGTGTGAAACTATATGTTTTGTTTTTCCACATAATCCTGAGCATAGCTGGAAATCTCATCTGGACATGTGCTCCCAATGACCTTAAGTCCGGCATTCTAGTGCCCAGCTCCCATTGTCTTTGCGCGGTTTTTGCACCAATGTCCGACCTGATAAGGTAAGGACTGGACTTATAACGTAGATCTGTTTTCGTAAGGGATCGCCCTAGGATAAGCTCTTTTACGCTGTATGTCTGAAAGTTTATAAGTATTTTCCTAGGAGTTTTCCTGTCAGTACGCCTCTTGTAGGGGTCTCTATGTACCCTCTGGATTTCTTCCTCCAAATTTATATCCGGGCGATCATTTAAAACACCGTCCCTCAAGAGTTTACAGACAAATCCCTTTAAGTCCTCCAATTCTTCCCCTTCAGGTATTTTCAAGATCCTTAGGTTATTCCTCCTGGCATGGGTCTCCATCCGTTCAATGTCCATAACCAATGATCTATTCTGGGCTTTAAGATGTTCTATGTCTTTTTTATTTTCGTGTACCGTTTTGTCCAAAGCAGCCGTTTCTATTTCAAGTCTCCCTGTACGCAAAGTGACCTCCTCTAACTTAGATTCTAGCACATCGAATCTGTCCTGTATTGTTTTTTGATTGGCTTCCGATATCTCAAATTTCGACATCATGTCACTTCTCAGGGATCGAAAAAGGTCCCCTAGTCGGTCACTTTCCTGCTCGCTTGAGTCTGATTGGTTGTCTTTACTTGCATGCAGTCTCCTAGTCTCCTCCTCTGCCTCCTTAGAGCTATTTTGTGCAGGTTTAACTGTTGCAGCCTGACTCTTGGGTCTGGTGTCTTGGTTTCCTCGCATTTTATCTATTGAGGGGGCTTTTATTGAATTAGCCGAGGTTTCTGTTATATTTTCAGCCTCATCCGCATTTTCCATATTGTCTAGGTTTTCTAAGACCCCGTATCTATTTGTTAAAGGAGTAGAGCCGATATTGCCCTCCAACTGCACTGCGGAACGCTTAGCCTGATCCAGGACCTTGAAGAAGGATTTTAGGGATGGAGTACTTTTTACCACTTGGCCCTCATGAGATACACCTTTGAGCTTTTTGACTGAGATAGTCTTTTTCTTTTTACTTTTGCAGGGGGTTAATGGCATAGGTCTCTCTCTCTCTCTTCAAATTGTAAAGCCCCTTTCTCTTTTAACCCTACCCTGGATCTAAGCTGATACCTATTTCTTCTTACTGGAAGGATGTGCCCCTGTTTTACTGAGATTGAGCTTATCTCAACATTGGCTCGCTCTATAGTCTTAAATGTTACTGCTTCTGTTGATTCTATCCCACCTAACTCGGGAACTTTCAACAGAACCGGCTCTTGCGCTATAACTTCAGTAACTTCAGTGACTTCAGTGGTCCTATAATATTCTGGAAGACCCAGCTGCGTTTGATCCATGCAACCCCCCCTCCCAGTAATAAGCCCACGAGTCTCTTCCACTCTACTTCCCCTCTCCCCGCACTTTGCTGCAAGAGAGTAAAGTTTTTTTCTCTCGATGTCTGTTTTAATAGGATATTGCTCAAGTGATTGTATTACTAGGCTTCCGAGTTTAATTTTGAACAGAGCAGAGCGAAATCTGCTCCATAGACATCGTTGGCGCTCTTCCAGCATAAATGTAAATATAAGTGTGCACTAAGTGTAAGTGTGCACTAGTCCGTGATCTGATCTGACCAGCCTTAGCCAACCTTTAGCCAACCTTAGCCTTCTGCAACCTCAGTAAAAAAAAAAAAAAGACAAAAAAACAAGAAGGTGGTCTGTAGATTTCTGTTTTCTATCTTCTATTACTCCTTTTCTTTTCTTTTCTTCTTTTTTTTCTTTCTTTTCACTACTTCTTCTTCTCCATGCAATAGTATGGAAAAAATGCGCAGAGGCTGCTGCTGTCAACTTCTGTCAAGACCCCCCCCTGAATATCTCCTTACCGCTGATTACTGCTTTCCACTTTCGCCACAATGTCGATTTTAAGGCGTTTAAGCGTTTAAGCGTTTTAAGCGCTTTAAGAGATGAGCTGCAAACCTATAGACCCAGCATGTGTCTTGGTAATCCACCTCCGTCTCCGTCTGTGCACGTCCTGTAGAGGCGTCTCCTCTCACGGCGAGCCACGCTGATCCGACCCGGTCCTGGAAGCCCGGCGGGTCCTAACGCCGCCTGCCGCAGTACTTCCTGAGACGGCCGTGGTTCCTCGGGAAAAAGAAGCAGAGGAGCCGGCTTAGAATTGCCGTCAGTGGTTGCGGGGAAAAAAACGCATCAATCGCTCACCAAGACGCGGGGAGACTAGCGACCTCTCGCTATCCTGCTGCACTCATTTCGGCCATCCAGACACCACGGTGCTGCCGCGACCGGCTCTCAGCCCGCCGCCATGTTCCTCGTGGGCGTGTCAGCTGTCCACCAGGGAAAGCCTTCAGCACATTTCAAGGCTTCTGGGACTTGGTGGGAAACAGGAACCGTCCCGATGACACACTGAGGACCTGTAGCATCAACGCTCAGACATGGTTTTCCCACTTTCAAAAACTCTATTCCGCCATTGAAGGCCCACTCAATGATCCCTTCATCCTCCCTCCTTACACCTTAGACCGAGACCTGGATTTGTTTTCCGTTCTGGATGTCACAAAGCAGATCAAAACTTTGGTGCCATTAAAAGCAGCTGGCCCGGACGGTCTCCCAGGAGACATCCTCCGAGCCTACCCTGAAGAATGGGGGGTATTGATCTCGGCCCTTCTTAACGCAATCATCGAGGGAGGATCTGTGCCAGACTCCTGGAAAGGAGCAGAGGTAGTCCCTATCTTCAAAAAGGGCTGCCGGGACTTACCTGGGAACTATAGGCCCATAAGCCTAATAGACTCGAGTCAGAAACTGGCGGGGAAAGCCATTTTGGGGAGGATTTTACAATGGGTGGACGACAACCACATTCTGTCTGATATGCAAGCCGGGTTCCGTTCAGGTACCGGAACGATCGAACAAGTGTTCAGGCTCCTGTTATTGTACTGGAAGGTGGTGGAGCTAGGCAAAGGCAGTCTCTACCTGGCCTTTATCGATCTGAAGACTGCCTTTGACCTGGTTCCTAGGGAGGAACTCTGGAGGGTGTTACACGGCCTAGGGATGCCTCCGTACATCCTAAACCTCCTCATCAAACTGCATAACAACACCTATTCCCAGGTTAGATGGGGCTTGAATGGGGAAAAGACCGATAAGATCAGGGTCGAGAGGGGACTGCGGCAGGGTTGCGTCCTGGCTCCCACCCTATTCTCCCTCTACATTAATGGGGTGGTAGAGCACCTGCTCAGCGAACCAGCAGACGCTCCCACCTTGGGAGGCGTAAAAATCCCAACTTTGCTGTTCGCCGATGACACCCTCCTCATTTCGAAAACCCCCCAAGGTCTCCAGAAACTCCTGAACCGCTTCCAGGACTTCTGCACTATCAGAGGACTAGTCATCAATGTGGACAAAACCAAGTATTTAGTCATGCACCCACCTCGTAAACTTGGCCGTCCCCCTATCTTGAACTCCACCCCCCTCGAAAGAGTGGCAGAATTCGATTACCTGAGAATCCGTTTAAGTGACGCGATGAGCTGGACCGCCCACATCAACAAAATGACAATTGGTCACAAAAGAGTGGGGGGGGCCCTCCTTAAGGAGTACAATAATTCAACCAAACAATGTGTTGCCCCTTTAATAGACATTTATAAAGCCCGAGCTGTATCTGCGTCACTTTACGGAGCTGAACTGTGGGGCCTAGGTAAAGTGGATTCACTGAGCAAGGCCGAGAACAAATTCATTAAAGACCTCATTGCCATCCCGATGAGTAGCCCGACACTCCCAGTCCTAATGGATGTAGGCTGTAAAGCAATTGGGGACCAGGCACGCCTCCGACCTCTCCTGCTTTGGGCTCGCCTGTGGAGGGTTCCGGAGCTAAAATCCTACGCTGACGGACTAGCAGAGGTGATGTGCTCCGACGGTTGGCACAAGATCAAATGGCTCCGGGAAATTAAACAACTTTTAGGGGATCTAGGTCTGGACTCCTGTTGGCTTAGTCACTCAGCCCCCCCAAAGGAGTCCCTAAAAAAACTTTACTGGGAATGGGTTTTCGCGAAGCGCATCAGCAATCAGCAGCACTGCAAAGCCACCGCAGCCTTCTTGCTAATAAAAGATGTCGTTGCCTTCGAGCCCTACATGGACTTAATTACCATCGCCATGGACCGGTCTTTGTACATTAAATTCCGGTTAGGAACCCTACCCCTTGCCGACTTTTGCTCTAGGTGGAACAAATCCCAGCCCGCATCACGCCATTGTGCCCTTTGTCCTGACAAACCAGAGACGGTGCCACACTTTCTTTTTGAATGTCCGGACTATGGGCGCCCCAGATCAGGATGGCTTAAACCAATTTGCAGAGAATTGGGCACTCGCCAGCATTCGGTCGCCCTCCGGATCCTTTTAACCAATACAGCCCCTCCCATTGTTTGCGCCGTTTCCAAGTTTTTAAAATGGGCTTGGTTGATTCGACTTAAAAGACTGTCCATATCAATTTAATTCTGTTTTAGTTAATTTATGATGATCAAATGTGTTTTTATTCTTTTTATTCTCAAGGTACAGTCACATTTTTTCGACATGCTGCTTTTACTCTTTGTACTGCTTTTATGATATATGCATATCGAAATAAAGCAATCAACCAACCAACCAAAAAAAAAAGCTTTATTTATTATAATAATTATAACAACTGACATCAGGAAGGAGGATATAAAACATACAATTCAAATAAGAAATACAACAATCCTAATGACAAGCTAGAGAGCTAACATCATTTTATGGTATTTTGAGAAGGAAAAGGGGGCAGGGGGGGAGGAAATGGGGGATTAAAATAAAATAAAACAAAAAATATTGCTATGAAGAATAACGGCAAAGGCAAAAACCACAGAAGCAAATATCAGAAGTTATATAGGAAATGCAAAAACATTACCATAATAAGGGCAATACAACCGTATGGAAATATGCAAGGAGGTTAAAGTAAAATCTTTCAAGGGGGTTTAAAATTTTCGGAATTGATAGGAAACGTTTTTTGTTGAGCTAAATGATCTAGGTATGCAGTAAGAGGCAACCAGTAGAGGTCAACATTACGAGGTGGTTTACAGGAGGAAGCAAAAGAGACATCAAGTCTATGGAAATGACATAAAGAGTTCCTTCAATTGTGCATAGAAACATGTGTAAGAGATTTCCAATTAGAGGATATATGTTGAAAGGCAAGTGCAAGCATAAGGTCGAAGAGACCCTGGGAGTGTGAGGGTAAAGTTAGCGTATCTGAGAGACTGCCAAGAAAAAGAAGAGGGAGTGAGTATGGAACAGAAAGAGAGAAAATACGGGAAATGCAAGACCAAACCTGTTTCCAAAAAGTGGAAACCGTAGGACAGAAAAAGAACATATGTAAAAGATCAGCTCTAGGTGATTTACAAGTCCAACAGTTAGAGTCAGAAGAAGCTGAGAAGCGAGAAAGGGAAAGAGGAGAAAGATAAAGTCTGTGATAGAGAAAAAAGAGAGATTGAGTGAAGGAAACAGAACGAGAAATCTTCAAGGATTTGGACCAGATTTTATCCCAGAGGGAAATGGGCCAAGTACATCCCAAATCAGCCTCCCAGGAAAGTTCCACTTTGGATTTGAGACGCTCCGGATTAGGAGAAGAAAAGACTTTATAAATAAGAGACTCCTTAGGAAGAGTACGGAGCAGCTTCAAAAGATGAGAAGGGGAAGCAATGGACGTTGATGAAGGAAGAGAATAATAACGATCAAGAATAAGTTCCATAAGTAGAGTGTATTTCTGCAGGAAAGAACGAGGACAGTGAAATTGAAGTTGAAAATGCGGGAAAGAACAAGGCATTACACCATCAAAGAGCTGACGGATCCAAATAATACCCTTGAGTCTCCACGAGGTCCAGTTGATAGGTCTATTATTTACAAGAAGAAGGGAGTCATACCACATGGGTAATTGTAGAAAGGATTCACGGGACATAGATACGGGAGAGGATAAAGGTTTAAGAAGAAAGGAAGTATGTTTAAACAAGGGAAAGGAATCGTGAGGAGATTTAGATGAAAAACGTATGAATTCGTCAAAGGAAAAGGGCGATAGAAAGGATCGCTCGATAGAAAGCCAAAGAGGAGAGAGTGGATGAGGGTCCAAAGAGAGCCAATGTGAGGCTTGATGAAAAGAAAAGGATTCATGATATAGACGAAAATCTGGGAAATTAACAACACTATTTGACTTAGGTCTGCGAAGAGACAGCAGAGAAATTCTAGACTTTTTATTTTTCCAAAGAAATTTAAAGATAGAAGAGTCAAGACGTTTGAAATAGAGAGTAGGGATAGGTACAGGCAGCATGGAAAGAGTATAGATAAGAATAGGAGCAATCATCATCTTAATAGAATCTAGTCGACCCCACCAAGAAAGGAACAGAGGATTCCAAGAAGAAAATAATTGATCAATTTGGGAAAGGACAGCAGACATATTTATCTTAACAGAAGAAGAAATAGAATTAGAAAACCAAATCAAAAGATATTTAATTTTAGTACTATTCCAAGTAAAACCAGTGGAAGAAAAGAAATGAGGGAGACAAAACTTAGTCAAAGGAAGAATTTCTGTTTTATCTGAGTTGATCTTGTAGCCAGATACAAGAGAAAACGCTTCAAATTCGGACAATAAAGGAGGGATAGACGATTCAGGATTTGAAATAAATAATAGAATGACATCAGCATATGCAGAAATTTTTAATTGGTGTTCACCATAGGAAAAACTGGAAATGGAAGTATTCTGGCGAATGGAGGACAAAAAGGGTTCAAGGGCCAAAACAAAAAGAAGTGGAGAGAGAGGGCAACCTTGACGAACTCCTCTTTGAAGAGTGAAAGAAGAAGATAGATGACCATTCACAAGAACAGAAGCTTAGGAGGAAGAATATAATAAGGAAATGAGATAAATACATTTGGAACCAAAGCCATGCCATTTAAGTGAAGCAAATAAAAAGGACCAGTTTGTTCTGTCAAAAGCTTTTTCTGCATCAACAGAAATAGCAGCTAAAGGCTGTAAGAAAGAAGGGGCTTTGTTTAAAACATTCAGAAAAATACAAGAGTTATCAGAAATAAGCCTTCCTTTAATAAAACCGCATTGTTCTTTACCAATAAGGTATGGCCTAAAGGAATCCAAACGCAAAGCAAGTAATTTGGCGAAAAGTTTATAATCAACATTAACTATCGAAATAGGACGATCATTTTTACAGAATTTAGGACCACAACCATCTTTCGGGATGAGACAAATGATAGCATCTTGAAAGGTACCTGCAGCCATACCAGAAGAAGAAAAGGATTGAAAAAGTGATAAAAGTTTTGGTAGTAAAAGGTCAGAAAAATGCAAATAAAACTCCACCGGAAAGCCATCGGGACCAGGAGTTTTACCCTTAGTAAGACAAGACAGAGCCGTAGACAGTTCGTGAAGGGAGAGGTCAAGGTCAAGGGATGAAAAATTAAGGTGAGACGTAGAAGGCTTAGGCAATTTATCAAAATAAGAACGGAGCATAGAAGGAGTAGGAGGGGAATCTGGAGTATAAAGTTGTTGATAAAAGAGTTGGAATTGTTCAAGAATTTGCTCATTAGTGTGGAGAAGAACATTGTCAGAGGAAAAAATAGATTCAATGAAGGTACGTTCCTTACGAGATTTAAGATAGTTAGCTAAAAGCTTCCCAGTTTTGTTACGACCTCCGTAATAACGCGCACTGCTACGAAGAAGAATTGAGGAGGCATTGTCCGCAGGAATTTTATTAAAGGAAATCTTTGCACGTAAAAGTTCAGGGGACATACACTTATCAGAAGAGGTGTAAAATTGATGTTCTAATTTTTTAATATATGCGAGAGAGAACTTACGTTTCAGGAGAAATTGTTTTTTCTAGGAACAAAATCAATAATAAATCCTCTTGTCATAGCTTTAAGAGAGTCCCAGAGAATATGAGGAGGAGGGTCAGGAGTAGAATTAGTTTGAAAGAAGTCAACAGTAAAAGTGCGAAAAGGAGAAGAAACATTAGGGTCAGTAAGAAGAGCGGAGTAGAAGCGCCATCGAGAGGGCTTGGGACGAGGAGGAAGTAGATCAATATCCGTTATAACCGGAGCATGATCTGAAATAACAATAGGCTCAATAGAGGAAGATAAGAGATTCTGAGTGAGAGATTGAGAGAGAAAGATATAATCTAACCTAGAAGAAGAGGCATGAAGGTGTGAGAAAAAGGAATAGTCTAGAGTGTCTGGATGTGTGAGTCTCCAAGAGTCGGAGAGATTTGTTTGAAGGATAGTGTTCAAAAACTGCTTATGAGGTTTATGGGGAATGAAACGTGCAGTGGATTTGCGATCGAGAAATTGATCAATAACCTGATTACAATCTCCACCTAAAAGAAAAAGATCATCTTTGTGTTGAATACATTTGCTTGTGATGAAGGGCCAAAACAAACAATCAGGTTGAGTCGGACCATAAATATTAAAACAGTTATGGAAATAGAGTTAATTAGCAGTTTAACCAAAATCCATCTCCCTTCCGAGTCTTTTTCCTCTAATAATACTTTACATTTTAACTTTTTATGAACTAAAATAGCAACACCATTTTTCTTATTGGGAGAGGGAGAAAATAAAACTGTACCCACCCAGCTCCTTTTTAACTTAAGGGATTCAAGTTCGTCAAGGTGTCAATTTGGAGAGAAAAAGGACAAATAACAATTGGGAAGTGACATTTGCGGCATACAAGACAAAAATGCTCTATATAACAAACAAGATAATTAAATAAAGAAAATATGCAGTAAGAAAGGAGATAAGAATGGCTAGAAAAGATCAAGAAGGAGAAATTGGAAATGGAACAACAGCAAACATATTATAAGGAGGAATCAAACATGGACAAAGCAAAAAATAAAAAAATGAAATGATCAGCCACTAGAAGAATTCGAAGTATCCATGGCGCCACCGGAGTGAAGATGAAGAAAGTTTCTGAGTTCTCTAGGATCTTGAAAGGTCCAAGTCTTGTTTTGATAAGTAAGTTTGAAAATACAAGGATGAAACAACCCATATCGAGCACCGAGAGATCGTAGAGGTGCACGGAGATTCAGAAACTCCTTTCTTCTGGATGCTGTAGCATTGGAGACATCTTGAGATAAGAACACTCTCTGACCCATCCACGAAATTTGTCATTTGGATCTGGCTGCAGAAAGAACTGAAAGGAGAACCGTGAATTTCAAAAAGAGAATAATAACTCCTCTTGGCTTTGGGGACTCAGATGAGCGTGGACCCAGTCTATGAGCTCTCTGAATGCTAATAGAGGTGTTTGGAGGCATATCTAATACCTTAGGAATGAAGGAAGTAAAGAAAGTGACAGGGTCATCACCTTCCAGAGATTCTGGTAAACCATAAATGCGAAGATTGTTCCTTCTATTCCTATTTTCCAAGTCCTCGGTGTGCTGCTGGAGAGCAAGAACTGACTTTTCCAAAGAAGCGATGCGTTGAGAATTAGATTGTACTACCGAAACTTGTTGTTCAACAGAAGTAATTCTGGTATCCATCGACGTCCAGTTCTCTTTCAAAATTTGCATGTCTTTGTTAGTTTCTTCAATAAAGGGCCAAAGAGCACACATCTCCTCTAAAAGTAACTCCATTGAGATTGGAGAAGTAGGTTTATCTGGTGGGAGAGGGTCTTGTTTTAGACGTTTAGAAGAAGTAGTTGGAGGAGAAGATTTATTTGATGTAGCCTGGGATGAAGAAGAACGATGCGGGGGAAGACTGGCCATTTGGGCCACCGTTGCAGAGATACCAGAAGAAGTTAAAATGGAGGACTCACTATGAGATCTAGAGGGAACAAAAATAAACTTTGGCTGTCGCAGTTTGCCCATACACAAACGATTATCGGAGTGCCAGCTCAGCTAGTGAATTACTGCTAGATACAGAGATACAGCTTCCCTGTATGTTCCATTGGCTAGTAAATCCAATTTACACAGAGGAATTGTTGTTGACGATGGAGAGAGGAACACACATATCAGAATGATAATTTGCAGGTACAATACACTGTAATTGTTGTGAAATAGTTACTTAATCCTGAGGATGTAGATGAGGCAAGTGTCCTGGAACATTTGAAGTTAGAAGCCAATGAAAAACAATGAGTTACCTGTCCGCTTCCTGTGTAGGTTAAAAGAAGAGGACAGCAGTTGAAAAAGTATGAGAGTCACGGAGGAGGTTAGTATGGATAGACGGATGAGTCTGCAGAAAAGCTCGCACTGTGAGTTGAAAACATTCATTAAAAAACTGAAGTGACAAGCTGAAAAAGAGTCATCACTGGTAACAAATTGATACCGCGCTGACAGAAGGTTATATACTGTATTAGAGGAAGTTCATAAGTATTAGAAAGCAGCAGCCTGAAGAGTTGTGAAAACACTGTTCTGAAGCTCACACAAGATGTATAAGGCAAATGGAAAACATAAAGCAACAGCAGCCAGCAATAACCAGAGATTTACAGCCACTCATTACTGGGGACGGTGCAGCAAGAATTTACATGCTGGTATCATTAAGCGAGAGGGCAAAGGCACAGCCATAAATATTGTTGACATCACAGACCTCCATATTTACTGAGGAAAACTGCTCGATTGAAAATGAAGTAAAGAAGTGCTAAGTATTTAAAACGAGAGCAGTCCATATGCGAGGCTCGCATTGTAAGGGAGTAAAACATAACCAAAAGCCTTACTGCGACTTTGGAATGAAGCGCTCGTCCGTGAGTGAAGAGCGCGCCATGAGAGGTTCTGATGACGAAGAGCGCTGGCCATAAATAACGCGCTGACAAAAAAGCAATTAAGTGGGGGCGTTAGAAGCAGCTCACATTCTGGAGATGATTCGCGGCGTGTAGGCTTACAGAGACGATATGGAGCTGCTAAAAACAACGAAGAGGAGGTCCGGTGAGGAGGAGAGTCACCACTATGCGGCCATCCTGCGTGATGCCATAGCACTGCCCCCACACTAAAAGTTCTAAGCTTGATTATTGACTGATGTGAGTCTCCTGCGACTGAGTTCACCTGTGTCACTGCTTTGCTATTTAATGTTTAGGACTGCATCTCGCATGATGCATTGCAGGTTGTTAACAAAATATGGACTGGAGTAGCACTCTAATTTGCTCATGTGTTATTGGGAATTGGGATTTGGGAGGGTGAGGGTTCAGGATAAATTGTGCATGAATCTTACCTTGTCTGGTGTTGTCTGTGGCTGAGCTGTCCACTTCTCCTATGCCACTTATGCTCTCAGGCTGGAGGGTGGACTCCACCATATTCTCCAGGGGTGTTGTTGCTGGCTCTGTAGATGGTCCTCCACCTGTTTTGTTTGGCTTCCTTCAGCCTATTTGCAACCCTGTCTTTCGCCCTGGAGTGCAAGTCATACCAGCGCTTCTTTAGGTCATCAATGCAGTGTTGTGCGACCCCAATAGCATTGACTTTGGCTTATATTTCCAGCCAGATCTTTCGCTTCTGCGATTCTGGAACATGCAGTGATTTTTTACCAAATAGTAGATCGTGGTTCTTCACTACTTCCTCAATGAGGACCTCCAACTCCTTTTCACTAAACTTGTGCTTCCTTTTCCTTTCTGCAGGCTCCTTTCCCTTCTTCTATATGTTCATTCTGGCAGTTGGTGCCTGTCTGAACACTCCTGTTCAGCTCCTGGATGTGTGCTCCTGTTCTGTGCCTCTCCCACAGCCTCAGACACTCAGAAACATCACTTCCTGTATAAGATGTTATCAGAAGGCACCTGGATAGCAGATTCCCTAATTTGCGATTTTTTAAAATTTTGTTTTAGCAAATACTGATTCTGTATTTGCGAGTCGGTATTCGGGATTGCGAATTTTAAGGAATCACTAATTATTAGCATTTTTTTGCTACATTGTGGTTTGCCATTCGTAGATAGCGATTCTGTAAAAATCGCTATTTAGGAATCGCAATTTCTGTTTTCATACATCTGGCCCCTTGTTTCTTGAATATCGATTTCCTAATAAATAAAATACAGAATGATAAGTTAATCTTTAAAATTAATATTACCTGAAACAATTTCATCACTGGCAGCCCCACAGTAAAGCTATACAAACAATGTTTTTAAAAAGTGTTTAAGCCCAGCTGTTAACACCTCAGATAAACATAATCTTTGACAGATTAATGAGCATATAAAAAAATAAAAAATATGATAATAATCAAAACAGTGAAATATGATAAAGTGCATTGTATGTGAAATCAGCTTCGCCCAAAGGGAGCATAAAACACTTAAATGAGATCACCCCCTCATCAAACAACTTTCTCAGCCTCAAGGATGAGGCGAGAAAGCAAGCAACAACATAAATTGAATGCACATTCAGAAGTAACTGTAAATACATTAAAGCGAGCTTAACCTGGACAAAGTGCTAAGTTTCAAAAGGGCAAAAGAAACATTTTTCAAAGGAACTTCTAAAATCCACAGAAAAAACAAAGTACAAGAGGCCCTGAGGAGAAGAATTATCCCAGGTACAGGGACTTAGCTTTGTGCTCCACGCAGTGGGTTTAAGGAATGTCAACATCATGTAGAACTGGTTAAACCTAAATCTAGTAAGGTGGAATTGATGATGGACATTAATGTTCTGAGCATATAAGGTTCAATGGTGGTACTTGTTACAATCAATGCATGACCTCGAACCAGGGGTTTCTCCAACTCAATAGCCTGCCTCTTGGTTGTCCTCCATAATAAAAAATTGTCCCAAGTCCAGGCAATATCAGAGGAAGGTACTTAACCGCATGCGCGCTAGCGGAATTCCGCTCGCACGCTGGGTTTTTTAAAAACGCACTTTACATGACGAGCTGGGCTCGTCATCAGCGTGCGAGGAGGCTACGCCATGACGAGCCCAGCTCGTCATCAGCGTCGAAGGGGTTAAATAAGGTGGACCTACCTAATTTGACAAAAGTGTCCTGTATATACGTCAGCCATTTAACTGAACTCCACCCATCAATTTCAAGGCAGTCCTCGACTATCTCTCTCTGCCTAGGTGTTTTCTGGTCGCACCCAGATATTAAGCCAACTAATCAAAGAACAGAGGGCAATGAGATCCGACAAATAGAGCAGCCCTAATTTCCCATGTACCATAAAAGTAGAGGTAAAAGCAGGAACCATTAGTAAACACCTACAAAACCCATTTTCAATCACTTTAAATTTCCTTGGATTTACATAACCCCATACATCACTACCATAGGTGGCTACTGGGACCAATTTGGCCTGATATATCTTAATTAAGGCTCTCAATAGTTTGGTGCCGATTCTGGCAGAAAAAGAAAATAATGCCCCAATAGTTCTTGACAAAGCTAAACTCTTGGATTTTATCAAAGGGGCCCACTTAGATTGGTCATCAAAAAACACCCCTAAATAAGGATACATCTGAACCCTAGACAGCCTATTGCCCTGTACATGAAAATATCTCAACCTGGTCTTTTTGGGTCTGAGCACCATTTACTGTGATTTACTACAGCTGTAGAGAGATATAACCATTCATATATCGCACAAAACCATCAAGCAAGGTCTGGAGATCCAGGGCCGTTCTTGAGAATAAAATGGTATCATCTGCATAAAGGAGTGGCGGGATCTAGTGGGAACCTATTCGCGGGCAATCCACTTGCTTATCGAGTAACCTAGTCCCAAGTCGTTCACATTCAAAGTGAATAGAAAATGGGCCAATATGCATTCCTACTCCTCAAGCGAAAGGAGCTTGAACAAAACCTGTCCATATATATCAAACCACAGCCATCATGTCCCTGTGTAACTCACTAAGAAAATAAACAATGGCTGTATCCAAGCTCACATCCAACAATATCTGCCACAGTTTAGATTTATTACCCTTTCAAATGTGGAAGATAGGTCCATGTATGCAATGGAGAATTGGCCTGATTTTGCCACAGTGCGCTTGTTGATCATCATGTATAAATTTCGACACTGGTGACACATACCCTGGCCCGGTCGGAAGCCATACTGCTAACCTGATAGAACAGACCCATCCTTGGCCCGCGACATGACCCTTTCTAAGATCACCCTGCCCATTACATTGACAAACAAGTCTATCAAAGAAATGGGCCTATAACAACAGGGAAGGTCTTAGAACCCTTTTTAAATATGGGAACAAAAATAGACTGGGACCATGAATGTGGTAGACCTATACGTACAACCATATTAAATAGTTGAGTTAAAATCGGGGCCACAAAATGTGGAAAAGAAAAAGACAGCTGTTGGAGCTGAAAGAAGTATGAGTCTGAAGCTGGAATGACAGGTAAGTTCCGCTTGAGAGAAATGCGTGGAGGAGCATATTCACATGTGTCTTGGAATCAATCTGATCTTCCTTTGTTCACTAAGAATTTCTCTAAGCTGAGAGAGGAACCAGGGAAATAGTATGAAGAGGTAGAAAGGATTGTGCGATTGTCAAAGATGCTTTGGGAAGATTTGAATACATTGTGTGAGGTTGTCATCCAAATGGATTTGTCGAAGGCGTGCAAGGGAGTCATCAATTGTTCCACATAGGAGCTCCAAAATGGTCCATTTCCAGATGTTGTGACTGATAGGGAAGTGATTGAGCATTTGAAACTGAAAGTTCCACAGAACGTGGTAAATTGGTCGAACATTATCAGGGCACCCCAAGAGTCCAAATAATCAGTGCATGCTTATTATGAGAGGTTACTGCAGATTAACAGACATAACAGTTGAATAGATGAACAAGCCTGTGAATGCCTTTGTGGTCCAGTGTTCATGCTTAGTCTCTCTGGACTTACTTCTCAGATACAGAAGAATGTAATGTGTTGGTATACAAAGTTTATAGATGAGATCGTGAAGATTGCAAGGTATTGTAATGATACTCAAAAGACCAATCAGAGAGAGGTTAAAGAGAGGCACATTGTGGTACAGACAAAGTTGGCACAGAGATGTGGGCAGAGGATTTTTAAATGGTGGATTTGGATTCTGATTTTTTCGAATATGCACATTAGCAAACAGGGAGTTGGTATTCAAGGTGATGTTCAGTGTGCATATAACCAGACTATCGTTCTTCAAAGAGGCAGCGGTTTTCTTGATAATCAAATGCGAAGGTCAGCATCGGCATTTTGAAAAAGGTCACTGCATAACCTATTTGTAACAAGGTTGGACATTGAAAATGTGAATGTAGACTGAATCCTAACTAGAGTTCAGAATGATGCTCAGATGAATTCTCAGAACATGAATGTGATGTCTCAGAAAGGTGTGATGAAGTCAGTAGTCCAAACCCAACTGACCTGTGTGCAGAAGATGCAGAATCTGAGACCAAATCATGCTAAATTGTCAAATGCCCCAGGGTGCAGTGAAGCATCCAAAATAACAGATTTAATTTCCATCGAAATTAATATTGCGGCAGAATCCTTTAATAATCGATGACAGTGTCCCCAGTTTTTTCGCAACTACTGAAATTCCATTGGACTTGGGCCCAATCAATCAAAATGATGGTGCCTGACAGAGGAGGAGATTGCATTCTTGGTGCAATCTTAGAAGTAGAACAGAGTGGCACATATGTAGAAGGGGAGGTGAATGGCGACCCAGTGTAATTTTTGATGGATACTGGGGCTATACGCTCCACAGTTTGTCTGATGGTGTTTCCAATCCTACCACCTCTGGAAGAGAAATCAAAGTCATAGTCATCTTCAACAAACATCCCTGGCACAAGTGAATATACCCATGACTTGATAATATGTGCTACAAGTCTTGTTTATTTACAGAAAAGAGGCATTTTGCGCAAAATAATTGCACAATTTTCTGCACACCAGATGGAATTGCAATTCAGACTCGTGCTCCAGATGCTGACTTGAAAATAAAATCACAAGAGCCAGAAGTCTGTTCCTTGTTTTGAAAGCAATATTTACCTCCTGATTTAAAAATCACAAAAAAAGAGGATGTTTGGAATTTCTACGGGCAAAGACATTGGATTGACAAAGGAGTAGAACCTATGAAAATAAAGCTAGAAATCAGAAGTGGTCAATCCCTGCATGTCCCAGTACAAACTCAATCCAGTGGTAGTCGCAAGAAAAACTCCTGTAATTGAACATATGATGGAGAATAGTGCCGGGCCTACGAAAGGTGCATATAATTGTAATCTCATGTTGTCCTGTGGTACCAGATCCTACTGTAATCCTTTTATAGACTTCTGCCAAACATTATTTTCCATTTCCCATTATGAAGACAGTCAGTTTCTTTTTCCATTTATATTTGTTAGTTGGGTCCCACAAGGGTAAACAGAAAGCCCTTCAATCTTTAATCAAATGTTGAGGAAGAATCTGGAGACCTTACAGAGGCCCTGTAATTCAGTGCTAGCTCAACATAAAGACCACCTAATGGTGGCATGTAAAACAAAAGAAAGCTGCAGATTAGCCTTAATTCTCCTGTTCAATCCCCTAGCAATATATGGGCACAAGGTATCTCCAAGTAAGCTCCAGTACTGTCAGAAAGAGGTCACATACTTGGGAGACCACTTTGAGAAGGGAGTGGGAAAGGTGTCTAAATAACAGATCCCTGTAATCCTGAGAAAGAAACTCCAACTGCATACAAAGAAGTCAGAATGTTCCTGGGAAGGGTTAGCTATTGTCCAAACTTTTCCCTAGTGACAATGACTCTGCTGAGGCTTACTCACGATGAGTGTTCTGGCACCCTGGGATGGTGAATACATGAGTGTCTTTCTAGAGCTTAGAATCAATCTCTGTAGCGCCAGCACTAGGAATGCCAGACTATAAGAAGTATTCCTGTCTTTTTCTCACAAACTTCATGGGTGTGCATTGTCTATGTTGACACCGGCCCATGTTGAAGAGAAATGGCCAGTGGCTTAATTTTCAACCACACTGGATCCTTTGGCTATAGTACTTCCCCAATGTCTAAAGTCTTTGCTGATGTTAGCATTGGAATCCAGAAGAGTGAGGGGATCATAATGGGTTATACCCTTATTGTGATGGTTCCTCATTCAGTTGAAATTTTGCTGCTTCGCACTCAAACTAAGTATATGACAAATGAAATATGAGCAAATAGTAGTGGCAGCTAAAAAAACATTACTATCTGTAAGTGCAACATCTTAAACCCTACAACACTCTTGGCAATTTCGAATTCAAATGATGAGGATGATGATTTTGATCATGACTGCATGGATGTTACCGAACTGTGTGCCAAGCCAAGACCAGACATACTGGATGCACCTCTTGAATCAGACAAATTTACTTTATTTGTAATGGCTCTTGTTTGAGAGACCACTATGGAAATTTGAGAACCGCATATACAGTGTGCACAACATCTGGTACTGTTGAAGAATCCTACTTGAGCAATGTAACCTCAGCACAAGTAACTGAATCAATCACTCTAACAAGGGCATGTTCTGTGCCGATAAATTGAGATTTACCATTTACACTGATGGCTTGTATAGGTTCGATGTGGTTCATGATTTAGGAATGTTGTGCTCATAAAGGTGCATATGACATCCTCTGCTTCCCCTGTGAACTATGAGATTCACATTTTCAGTCTCCTCAAAGCATTGCCTTTACCTATAGAAGCTGCCAATGTGAAATGTGCTGCAAACAAGAGGGGTGACATCATGGTATCATCCAAAAATTGCTATGTGGATCAGGTGGCCAAATACCGTGCTCTTGAGTCCAGCTCATTCTATGTAGATGAATCTTGTAAAACCTACAGTGACAATGTGACAAATGTGTTGCTGACCACAGTCCTATCCCTAAATGAACTTAGAGACATTAAATATGAGGAACCTGACAATGAGTAGGAGAGGTGGGTCAGAGCAGGATGCCCAAAGATTGGAGTCTGGTGAAGAAGCATATGCACAAGAACAGTCAGAAAACCTAATGGAAGGACAGTCACCAGGTAATCCTTGTGACCAAAACTGCTGTAAAATGTGCCAGATTGCAACAGTGGTTTCACAACTGCCACAAAAAGAGGGTAAAACAAACTGATGAAGAAGTAGTGACAACAGCCACTGATTCACCGAGTCAGAATCCAATCAGACATGTGTGTCCTTAAGGAAAAGAATAGCAAGTTGAGTCCCTCCAAGATGGGTACCAGCAGACTTGGGGCCTAATTATGAGTTTGGCTGTCCAATAGCCCACCAAACCCATGTTGGTGGTGCGACCGCCATATTCTCAGTTGGGCGGTTGGACTACCATAGGACCGCCGCAACCGATGGGGCTCCGCGATCCCTTGGCGGTAGCTCGGTGGTCTGGAGCAGCAATTTGCTAGTGGTGCCACTGCAACACCGTCAAGGATATTTAGAGTTACCAAACCTCCACAATTTTCATGGCTGTGAGGTTGCCATGAAAAGTCTGGTGGTCAGCAAATTAATGGGGGCGTGCAGGGCCCCCTGTTGTCCCTGTGTGTGGGGGTGCATGCAGCGGGCCACATGTTGCGCCCCCCCCCGTCTATATGCACCCCTGTTCCTCCACAGCATGGACTTCACCAGTCCATGCCACGCAGGAACTTTCTTTGGCGGTCCCACTGCGTTGCTGTGCTTCATACAAACCTTATCACAGTTCCACCGTGGGACTGCCAAAGCCCCACCCACCAGACACCAGCAAGAGGGCCAGCTGGTTCACCCCAGTACTCCTAGATTCCAAGCAAGCCTGCCGGAAACTAGAGAAGAAATGTCACAGTGAACAAACTCCGGACAGCCACGCAGCACACAAGGACGCCGTCCTTAACCACCACCACCTCATCAGGGCTGCAAAGAAGACCTCCTTCAAAGTCCGTCTCGACAACAACGCACACGACAGCAAGGAGCTCTTAAACATCGTGAAGGAACTCTCCAACCCCAGCTCCAACACCAACGTCATCCTGCCGTTGCAATCCCTTTGCCACTCCCTCGCCACCTTCTTCCACCGCAAGATAGCAGACATCCACGACAGCTTCAACACTCAGACAGCCCCAATAGACAGCAACACAACAGACCCTCCGCACACCATCGACCACGTCCCCTTGCTAGCCTGGACCAGCGTGAGTGTCGATGACACCATCAAGACCATGAGTACAATCCACTCCGGCTCTCCGTCAGACCCATTCCCGCACCACGTCTTCAACAAAGCAAGCAGCTCCATCGCACCCCACCTACGCAACGTCATCAATATCTCCCTTGAGACCGCGACCTTCCCAGAGAGCTGGAAACACGCCGAGATCAACGCCCTACTCAAAAAACCCAAGGTACACCCAAGAGACCACAAGAACTTCCAACCAATCTCTCTGCTCCCCTTTCCGGTCAAGGTCATTGAGAAAATCGTTAACAGACAGCTAACCCGATACCGCGAAGAGAACAGAATCCTGTACCCTTCCCAGTCAGGGCTCCGCAGCAACCACAGCGCCGAGACCGCCCTCATCGCCGCCAACGACGTCATCAGGACCCTGCTAGACAACGGGGAGACTGCAGCACTCATCCTCCTAGGCCTCTCTGCCTCCTTCGACACCGTCTGCCACCACACACTGCGCGCACGCCTCCACGCCGCAGGGATCCGAGACAAGGCTCTGGAATGGACCATCTCCTACCTCTACGGCAGAACCCAAAGCGTCCGCCTACCCCTGTTCCATTCCGAAGCCTCCGAGATCATCTGCGGCGTACCGCAAGGATCCTCCCTCAGCCCGACACTGTTCAATATTTACATGGCCCGCTCGCACACATCGCCCGAAAGCACGACCTCAACATAATCACCTACGCCGACGACATTCAAGTGATCCTCTCCCTCACCAAGGACTCCATCACTGCCAAAGCCAACCTCCATGAAGGAATGAAGGCCGCCGCGGACTGGATGAGGATCAGCATCTGAAGCTGAACTCGGACAAGACAGAGGTCCTCATCCTCAATTCCAACCCATCAGCCTGGGACGACTCCTGGTGGCCAACGGCACTGGGGGCAGCCCCGACCCACACCGACCATGCACGCAACATGGGAATCATCCTCGACTCAAGGCTCTCAATGACCAAGCAAGTCAACGCCCTCTCCTCCTCCTGCTTCAACACCCTTCGCATGCTCCGCAAGATCTACAGATGGATCCCGACAGATACAAGAAAGACAGTCACCCAGGCCCTCGTCAGCAGCAGACTCGACTATGGAAACGCCCTCTACGCGGGAGCCCCGACCAAGCTCATCAATCGACTACAACGCATCCAAAACGCCTCGGCACGACTGATCCTCAATGCACCACGACACGGCCAAATCACCCCCCACCTGAGAAACCTGCACCGGCTCCCCGTCAACAAGAGATATCCTTCAAGCTCCTCATCCACGCACACAAGGCACTACACAAGACCGGCCCAGCCTACTTCAACAGATGGCTCTCCTTCTACACCCCCAACCTCCAGCTATGCTCCGCCGACCTCTCACTCGCCACCGTCCCGCGCATCCAAAGAACAACCACCTGCGGGAGATCCTTCTCCCACCTCGCCGTCAAGACATGGAACACCCTCCCACTGAGCCTACCCAAGACCTGCTGACCTTCAGGAGGATACTAAAGACCTGGCTGTTCGATCAGTAGCGGCCCCCACCTCCCCCCAGCGCCTTGAGACCCTCGCGGGTATGTAGTGTCCTTAACAAATGACTGATTGATTGATTGATTGATCAGGAGAAAACTCCTAATCTGGCGGGGGTCGAGTTTGGCAGTGTGTGGGCCCACTCTCACACCTCCATAACAGTAATCCGAGTAAGATATATGTTGTTAATATTGTCGTCAACAACTTTATTCGGCAAATACATAAGCCGTAAAAGTACACAATAAAATACTCATATATAATAGATACAAGAAAGATAAAAATATAAAATTAGGAGAAAGGATAGTGTATTAAGCCACATACATTAATACCAGGCTCATTACTTAATTAGCTGATATCTGTGGCAAAGTACACAGGTCTAAAATAATGGATACAGGGACTAGCATATTCTATTTTAAAATTTCTGAAACATAAAACCTATAAACTATGAAATAACATTGTTCTATCTTGCAGACACCGCTGCCTTATTCTCCATATTGCCAATAAAAACCATGTTACTGTTAATACAGTTAGATAACTAACATTATTTTCCAATATTCGGAATGCATAAGAATATGATCTTATGCCCATAGCCCGGCAAATTGGTATAAGCCACTTCTTCCTAGATAGGGAATAGGTTGGGCAGAAAAAGAACACATACTCTATAGCCTCCTTCTCTGCTCCACAGGATGGACCGTGGCAATCTGAAGGGATGAATGGTTTGAGACCATTTACTGGTATATAGCTATTTTTAGGGTTCAATGCCTACATTGCAAGTACAGTCTACGTGCTAGTGTGGACTCTATAGCATCTAGAAATACTTCTAAGCTATAATGTTATGATTTGTAATGTACCCTAATATAGGCCTGGGTAGTCACCTAACCTTTCACCTACATTTACCCTGCCATTGTACTACATAACGGGTTTTTGGTATTGACCTTTTACCTAGTTAGGTGCTGCATTAATCTCGTGTCGTTTTCCCAGAAAACTAGCCTCATTTATTATGCTTGAGGATTCTCAAAAGCACAACAGGATTACCATCTTCTGCCAATTAGCTATGTATAAGGGTCATCCCTTTCATCATCCTCGGCCGACTTGACACAGCAAAGTTAGAACACCTGAGGGTACCTTTTGGGTATATAAACACCACATCTTTGCTGGGGCAGACAGAGAAGAAAGACTTCCATGCTGACACACTGATGCAATACACTGAGGGTCCTGCACGCAAACACTCCAGCACGCAGTGGTCTGACATCCCTCGCCGGGTGTTCATCTCGAGACCAAGACGGGACCTTCATTCTCTCACACCAGGTAATGGGGTTGGCTTCATCCTTGGGGGATTCTTGGCTATACACCTACATACATGCTAGGTACATTTAGGTACATCTAGTTAGGGTTACATCGTAGGAGTGTGCGTTATTATTGTCATGTATTTATATGCCTGCAAATATTTATTGTTTTAGCACTATGGTAGAAATATACCATCCATTTATTCTGAGGGTGCTTATAATCATTTATATCTGTTTCTGTCTTATGGTTGAAATACTTTGTGCAATTTAGGACACTGAAAGCAGCAGCAGCAGCAGCGGGGGCCACGTCTTGGAGGTGAACCACGCACCCCCCCACAGACTGTTACCATCACTTCTCGCGTTTCCCGCTTTGCGGGAAACGCTCGCATCTGGGGGATCAGCGTGTAGCAGCAGAGGGTGACTACATTTCCCAGAAGGCACCGGGGCACAGTGACACACTCCCGCAACGCCCTCACCAGGTGCATAAAACCAGCACCTTCACTGCGCATCGCAGGAAATACTTTGTGCAGTTTCGGACACTGAAAGCAGCAGCAGCAGCGGGGGCCATGTCTTGGAGGTGAACCACGCACCCCCCCACGGACTGTTACCATCACTTCTCGCGTTTCCCGCTTCGTGGGAAACGCTCACATCTGGGGGCTCAGCGTGTAGCAGCAGAGGGTGACTACATTGCCCAGAAGGCACTGGGGCACAGTGACACCCTCCCGCAACGCCCTCACCCGGTGCATAAAATCATCACCTTCACAGCGCATCGCGGGACGCGTGCGGGAGGAGCCGGGTGAAGCCCGGGCAAAGGGCGGGCCATCTGTGGCCGTCCGGGGCTGGCCAAGGCTAGGCTGGGCCGCCCCTCTAACATTTGGTATAACATTTGCTATATCCTAAGGTCTCCCGATAGGTATTTGGACGATTTGCTTTGCTTCTGTCTTAAACTACGAACTTGATTGTGCAGCTTTATTCGAGGTAAAGTGTATTGCTCATGCCCATGACAACCCGATCAGGAAAGGGTAAGCGGTGGGGGGGTGGTTGTGTGAGTGGCACACTGGACCAGTTTATCACCCGAGCTTTCTCGGTGCTCGAGAAGGAAATTGCCATAACAGAGCGCCGCCTTTCACTCGAACCCTTAAACCATAAGCGTTCTTCCCTAGGGCCTCTGGCATTGGCGGTTTCCCCTACAAATACAGTTGAGTATACTGATGGAGCCACTCCTGGCATAGTTCTTCCAAGATCAAGCTCTATAAGGGCTAGCCTGGAGAGGCTTAATGCCTTATAACCTCGTAGACAATTAGGCACTTCATCTGTATCGGGCCTGCCATATCCTTATCCCCTGAGGATCAATCCCTAACCAGTATCCCCTTGATCCCAGAGGGCTCTCCTGTGCAATTAGAGTCAGTGGCTGTCACAGGAGTGAGAGTAGCACCCACCAAAAGGAAACGAGCCATTAGTGGGTTAAGGGGTGGTTGTCCCAAAACCTCTAAGAAGTTTAAGGCAAAAGGTTCTAAGGGAAGTGTGAAATCTCTGGGGTTTAGGAGGACTGAAAGCCTTATGCCAAATAGAGGAGCAGGAAGCTCCTCGTCCAGCGGTCAGTCTATGCGCACTCTAACAGAGCTGGAGAATGTAAGCCTAAAGCCAATCTCCAACACAGGCACTTTACCTCAGATTCCCCCACTTGCCCAGATAGAGAAATTGATGAAATCCCTAATACTCCCTGTACTTGAGAGGGTGAAGGTCTTGACAGAGAGATTGGATAGATTTGAGCAAGCCACTCTCGACAACTTCTTTTCCCTCAAGTCTTTAATCAAACTTCCCTCCAAGAGCAGGGAGGTCACGTCTGATGCGAAGGAGGTTTCTCAGGTGGATTGCACTCCTATAGAGACGAGGGCACCAATAGCATCAGAGGTAGACCATGGACCTAATTTGGGAGCGAACGCTGTAGTAGCAGTTGGTTCAACCCATACTGGTAGCCCAACTAGATCACCCTCTAAATCGAACATGGCCAAAGGGCAAAAAAGTCCCCGCCAAAGTTCATCCTCGCAGAGTCAGGTTACTAATACCATCATGGAAGTTAGAGGGGGTCATAGACGTTCTCCTCCTGCACTTGTACAGAAGCCTGTCCCGGCCACGAATGATCACACTAACCTTCCTCATGTTAACTTACCGCCAGAATGCCTACCCTTTGTAGTTGTGCTTTCAGGGGTCCTACAGCTGAAAGTCGGCAAACAAGAATTATACAATGAGTCCAAAAACAAAACTAAGTTTTGGTTAAATAAGAACAGACCTCTCCCATGCCAACTTGATGGTCTGGTCCTTCATGTCAGAAGGGTCAGCTGGGTTGGAAATAGGACTAAAGACACTTTTGGGAGATTGCATTTTGGTTAATTTTAGGGATGCCAGGGTTGCAGGGTATATCTGCAGCTATCAAAATGACCATAGTAGATCAGGTATTGGCACATATGACCTAATCTACTTCCAATTACAATCAGCACACTCCCTGAATGCACGCTATCAGCCCTGGGGCGGGAGGGAAAGACGCTTTTATCCTAACTTCCATTGTAATCAGATGGCCCCTACTTTCAACGTAGACCTAGAAGAACACGGGATGGGTCATGGCTATTGACATGGTGCACACTCCCCTCACTTAAGTTCATCATTTGGAGTACTTATCTCTGGGTGTAGTGAGCTGGGTGAGTATAGCGTGCCTCTTGGGCTCACGCATATTCTTGACAGTTTATCCCTGCCATACGCTCCAATTCCTACGAGTATGCGAGCTTCTGACACTTTTCCTTCAGTGAGCAGCCGTCGGCCTTCTAAGCCTGATGGCACACCACTGGAGACCCTAACCAGACCCAGCATGCTTGATATACAGTCCCCTGTCGGGTCAGCAGTGGCGGATTCCGATGTTAGGATTCTTAGCTGGAATATAGCGGGCATCTCCAGAAAGCTAGATCTCCCTGAATGGAATACGCTTATCGAATCCTTTGCGATATGTGCATTTCAAGAGACCTGGAGCATGGAGCCCTGTCATAAGGCTGGTTATACTACTTTTTTTTCGTACCAGCAATTCCACCCCCTACAGGGAGAAGTCGCCCTTCAGGAGGCCTCCTCATATGGGTTTCGATTTCACTTGGCCTTCGCATTAGGCAAAAAGTAATCAATTCTCCAGACTTGCTAGGGATTTCAGTTAGGGGGCCCAGGAGAGGGCGTACTTTGGAAATATTTAATATTTACGCTAGGGGTACTAAAGGTGGTTCGCCTTCTCCAATAATTGCTATGATGGAAGGCGAACTTAGACAGTGTAGCGATAGTATGTATGTCTTGATCGCTGGGGACTTAAATTGTACATTCGAGCCTCTGGCGGCAGAGGACATTTTAGACATCTCCGACCAGGATGCTAGGATGGGTATACCATCTTTAACAATCTCACCCATAAAGAGATGGTCCCAACCGGCCATTCAGCTTAACACCTTAACCTTGGAATTTGGACTGAGGGCGGTAAATGGCAGAACAATCTTGGACCCTTCTGGACCCCACACGTTCAACAGGGTAGATCATTCCTCAAGAATAGATTACATCCTCCTGGATTTCAAGCTTGGGAGCTTCTTGTATGACATGGAAGTCCTGCCCACTGTGGTCAGTGACCATAACCCGCTCTCTTTGATTTTGCACTCTTTGTGGTCGCATACTAACGGTCCGCTGGAACCCCCCAAAATACTGTCAACCTTAGAAATCTGTTTGTCTAATTGTGGGAGGCGCCTCAAATGGTGCAAAGTTGTCATGGATGAGGGAAAGGTCCAGAATATAAGGGCACTTATGGCAGCGGCTGTGACCAAGCTGGACACTATTACCCTGGATCCATCAGAACTATCTGCACTCTTTTGCGATACTATTACTGCTTTGGGCAAATTATTCACAATACATAGTAAGGGTCCCCTTGGAAGGGAGTGCCAGAGACCTAAGGGTAATTCGGGTTGGTATTCCAAAAAATGCTGGCAGACGAAAACTGCTCTTGTGAAAGCAGTCAAACTTAAGTCCCCCGAGTTGATCCGGCTGGCCAGGAAAGAATATAAGCTGTCCATCAGCGAAGCTAGGAAAGACTGGGAGGACCAGTACTGGCAAGATCTAAAAAAGCCAGTGCGGGGAGGGATTCCTTGGGAGAGTGCTGCAGTGGGTTGATGATAACAAAATCCTTTCGGATTAACAAGCAGGCTTTAGGACCGGCACAGGGACTATAGAGCAGGCCTTTAGATTACTGCTCTTATATTGGAAGGTGGTCGTACTAGGCAAAGGCAGTCTTTATCTCCCTTTTATCGACCTGAAGACTGCCTTTGACCTGGTGCCCCGGGACTGTCTGTGGGGGGTACTATCCGAAATGGGGATGCCTGCATATATCTTGTCTTTATTGGTAAGGTTCCATACTGGAAATTTTGCTCAGGTGAGGTGGGGTACCCAGGGCCAGAAGACCAAACGAATCCCAGTGAATAGGGGTGTCCACCAGAGTTGCGTCCTTGCCCCCACTCTGTTTTCCCTTTATGTGAACGGAGTGGTGGAGCACTTGCTGAAAAATCCATCTGACGCTCCTTCCCTGGCTGGTAAGCGGATACCAACTCTCCTATTCGCTGACGACACCCTCCTCATCTCTGTGGGCTTCCAGAGCCTTTTGTATAATTTCCAATCTTTCTGTACCTGTAGAGGGCTCATAATCAATACTGACAAGATGAAATACCTGGTGCTGAACCCCCCCACGAAATTTGGGCGTCCTCCGGCTCTGAACCTTGTGCCCCTGGAAAGGGTGGCGGAATTTGACTATCTAGGTATCCACATATCAGACAAAATGCAGTGGAACCCAAATCTCCAGGAGATGTTGTTAAGCCACAAAAGGGTAGTGGGGGCACTCCTAAAGGAACAGCGTTCTTCCTCAACTAAACCTATTTCCCCAGTTATAGACATATACAAGGCGAGAGGAGTTAGCGCGGCCCTCTGCGGCAGAACTCTGGGGTACTTATAACCTAGACCAGCTATCCAGGTCTGAAAATAAATTTTTGAAGGATCTGTTGGCCCTCCCTCAGAGTACCCCGATATTACCTCTGCTACTTGATATGGGGTGCCGCTCGATTAAAGACCAGGCGCAAATCCATCCGCTATTACTATGGGCCCATCTATGGCGAGTCCCAGAACTAGCCAACTATGGGTTGTCGGAAGTAATGTCAACGCCAGGTTGGTCCAAAATCAAGTGGCTTAAAGATGTAAAATCTTTGCTTGTAGAGTTGGGGCTTGGGGATGCCTGGGCTTCTAGATCTGCTCCCCCCAAAGCTGTACTCAAGAATCTCTACTGGAGATGGGTTTCCAGCAAATGCTGTTCCGACCCAAAACAAAGCAGAGCTACTGTTGAGTTTCTCAGGATCAAAGACTTGGCATTTCGGGAACCCTATCTCGATATTATTCTAAAGACTTTTGATCAGGCTTTGTATTTCAAATTTAGGGTAGGAACCCTCCCAGTTGGTGAATTGATCACACAGTGGAAGATCCCTTTTCAAACCTCACCCTTTTGCTTATTTTGCACGTCCAGAGTTGAGTCTGTTGCTCATCTTTTATTCGAATGCCCGGCATACAAAGCACCGAGAAAAAGTTGGCTTAAACCACTATGCAGAGAATTAGGTACCAGACACTACATTGTTGCAATGCGAATTCTGATGTCAGACACTCAGCCTTTATGTGTGGTTTGTCTAAATTTTTAAGATGGGCTTGCTCCATCAGATCCAAAAGGCTTAATGAAATTGTTTAATTATGGTCATTATAGCTCGACCCTTTTAAGTGTTTTTAATCTAATTTAATACGGATATTTTTATTTACATAATTGTTTTGAATGAATACTGTGCATGATGTGGTTTTTAAGCTGATGTACTATGTTTTGCTTTTAAAGATATGTTTTATCGAAATAAAGCCTTTTACTACTACTACTACTACTTATGGTTGTTTCAGCACACCTATTTCACACTTGAATAACACTGGTTCAATAAATGCTTATTGAAAACATCCCCACCGTTTATTCTGTGTATCTCTCTGAGTCAAGGTGAGCACGAATGGCTGAATGAAAAGTACTTTACTGTTTCCACGATCCCTGAAGGGACAGGGTTGTCATGTTTGATAGTTGCCAGAAACTATTCTCTCCTTGGTAAGAGAAGTTCATTGTGGCACTGTGAGCTAGCTGGTATAAAGGGGAACGTAACCAGTGGGAGTGTCTAGAATCAGTCTGGACACCAATCTCACAGTTTATGTTGTCTAAAAGCGCAGATCCAATACAGATTTATAAGAACTACAAGACAATACAAGAATTTAACTTGCAGAAGTTAGTCAGTCATAGTACCCATTTTAGAAGCTGACAAAATCTGTCCCAGTTTAAACTGGCAGTAACTTTCCTTAATCAAATATTTACTTGTAACTGGGACTTCCTCGCATACATTCCACAGATCTATACATCCAACCTTGCCGAGGGTTTGTCTCACATACTTGAACCAGGGGATATTACCTGTCCCTGGAATTCCCAGCACATCCTTAAGGCCCTCCAAATAGGATGAAAGTGTAGGTGTTGCCCAGATCCGTCGCCAGTAAAGAGTGGGCATAAGACCAACTTCCTCTGAGATGGGCCTTAATACCAAATCAAATCTCAGGGGGTCTAGTGGTGTACTACTAGGAAGACTTAATAATTGGCATATAATGCTATGGATGTTTTCATAACCACAGAGTTCCAAACCATACATTGCAGTTCCCAGTATCTGTACCTTATAGATATCCACAAATGGGTGAAATTCGCAAATATGCTGCACAATTTATATCTACTTTTTTCTATGTCATTACACCAGTCCATACCTTTACTAAGAGACAGCCCCAAATAGTCAAAAACTTTAACTCTCTCTAACAAGACACCTAGAAGTTTAGGATTCGGTCTTGTAGAATGGCCTGGGTTTAATATCATACATTTTCGCTACATTTATTTCTAGGCTCTGCAGTTCACAAAATTTCTCAATGCGACAGAGTACTCTGAAGGTCCATCAGAGATTTGAAGGTGAATAGGGTATCAGCTGTGAACTTTAGGGCCGGAGCTCTAGTGTTCGCTAATCTAGGTGCATCCCCATCACAATCATCCAGGAATTAAATTAAGTCATTCATGTACAGTGAAAACAGGGTGGGAGCGAGCACACATCCCTGCCTCACCCCATGATCCACAGAGAAAGGGGCTTTTAATTTGCCTGACGTCCTGCCCCGCACTTGTGCATAATTTCCCAAGTGAAGCCGGATTAAAATAGCAAAACACACAAGATGATGGGAGGGATGTTGCACAATGGCGAAACATTCACCCCCAGTCACAGATCTGGGTTTAATCCATCGTTATTTTGCTCACCTAGGGTGAACAGCAAAACAAACAAGATGATTGACGGAATGAGGCACAGGGTCAAGACTGATTTGCATATGGCCATATCTGAACTGGGGAGGCTTGGTGAGCAAAATAAGGATGGATTAAACCCAGATCTGTGACTGGGGGTGAATGTTTTGCAATTGTGCAACATTCCGTCCATCATCTTGTTTGTTTTGCTCTTCACTCTATGTGGGAAGGGTATGCCCAGACGTGGATCCCGGGCTCACTACGCCACTGGAGTCAAGCTATCCTGGCTGAAGACGGCTGATAGCCAGATACCGGTCCTAGGATGCTTGATTCTGTTCCAGGGAAGACATGGCTTGGCAGTTCGGGCTGGGCTGTTCCCATGAGGCACAGGGTCAAGACAGATTTCCATAAGGCCATGTCTGAACTGGGGTGGCTTGGTGAGCAAAATAACGAAGGATTAAACCCAGATCTGTGACTGGGGGTGAATGTTTTGCCATTGTGCAACATTCCGTCCATCATCTTGTTTGTTTTGCTGTTCACCCTATGTGGGAAGGGTATGCCCAGACGTGGGTCCCGGGCTCACTAGGCCACTGGAGTTAAGCTATCCTGGCTGAAGACGGCTGATAGCCAGAAACCGGTCCTAGGGTGCTTGATCCCAATCCAGGGACATGGCTTGGCAGTTCGGGCTGGACTGTTCCCATGAGGCACAGGGTCAAGACTGATTTGCATATGGCCATGTCTGAACTGGGGTGGCTTGGTGAGCAAAATAATGATGGATTAAACCCAGATCTGTGACTGGGGGTGAATGTTTTGCCATTGTGCAACATTCCGTCCATCATCTTGTGTGTTTTGCTGTTCACCCTATGTGGGAAGGGTATGCCCAGACGTGGGTCCCGTGCTCACTATGCCACTGGAGTCAAGCTATCCTGGCTGAAGACGGCTGATAGCCAGAAACCGGTCCAAGAATGCGTGATTCAGGTCCAGGGAAGACATGGCTTGGCAGTTCGGGCTGGACTGTTCCCATGAGGCACAGGGTCAAGACTGATTTGCATATGGCCATGTCTGAACTGGGGTGACTTGGTGAGCAAAATAACGATGGATTAAACCCAGATCTGTGACTGGGGGTGAATGCTTTGCCATTGTGCAACATCCCTCCCATCATCTTGTGTGTTTTGCTGTTCACCCTATGTGGGAAGGGCATGCCCAGACGTGGGTCCCGTGCTCACTATGCCACTGGAGTCAAGCTATCCTGGCTGAAGACGGCTGATAGCCAGAAACCAGTCCTAGGATGCTCGATTCCGGTCCAGGGAAGACATGGCTTGGCAGTTCGGGCTGGACTGTTCCCATGAGGCACAGGGTCAAGACTGATTTGCATATGGCCATGTCTGAACTGGGGTGGCTTGGTGAGCAAAATAACGATGGATTAAACCCAGATCTGTGACTGGGGGTGAATGTTTTGCCATTGTGCAACATTCTGTCCATCATCTTGTTTGTTTTGCTATTCACCATATGTGGGAAGGGTATGCCCAGACGTGTGATCCGTGCTCACTACTCCACTGGAGTCAAGCTATCCTGGCTGAAGACGGCTGCTAGCTACTATGCCACGAGATATCCCGAAGCCTTTCCTTTGCGCACTCCCACAACCCGAAACATTTATGAGAAGATTTTTGAGCTCTTTTCACGAGTCTGTTTCCCTCGGGAAATACTGACCGATCAGGGAACTCCTTTTGTTTCCAAGTTGATGGGGCAGATCAGTAAGTCTCTGGACATTTCCCACATCAAAACATCTGTATATCATCCTCAAACGGATGGACTCTGTGAACGTTATAACGCCACTTTGAAATTGACATTGAAGAAACTCCTTACTGTTGAGGGCAAAGAATGGGATCAATTGCTTCCCTTAGCTTTGTATGTAATCCGTAGCCAGGTACAAGCCAGTCTAGGGTATTCCCCATTCCAACTCCTCTACGGGAGGGAGCCCAGGAGTCTTTTGGAGATCACCAAAGAAGTGTGTGAACAAGAGAAAGAAGAAGATACTAAACACTTTCTGGAGTATACCCAAAGCCTTCACACCCGACTTGGAAAACTGAGGGAGTTTGCTGATGCCAATTTAGAAAAGGCTCAGAGACAACAACAAACCCTATATGACAAGGGAAAGAAGTGGCGCCGCCTCAATGTAGGAGATTGGGTACTAGTCCTCTTACCATCCAACCTAGGGAAACCAAGGTCAGGGTGGCAAGGCCCGTATAGGGTCACAGAAAAAGTGGGGTTAACTTCATACAAGGTACAGATCAAACCTAAAAAGACCCAATTGTATCATATAAATTTGTTAAAAAAGTGGCTAGAGCCAACCCCCCAAAATATACAACACGTAGGCATCTCGCCCCAGAGCGAAACCACCCTGAAGGAGCTAAACATCAATCCTGATTTGACTGAAGAACAAGGCAAAACCCTTCAGGATGCCCTGAATCCTTTTTCCCATCTTTTTTCCAATCTACCAGGAAAAACACAGTTAGCTGAGCATGCCATAGACACACAGGTTGGAAAAGTAGTAAAACAGAAACCATACCGCTTTCCAGCTGCCAGGAGACAAGCCATTGAGGAGGAGGTAAAGAGTATGTTAGACCTGGGGGTCATAAAACCCTCCAAAAGCGACTGGTCCTCTCCTATAGTACTCGTGCCAAAACCGGATGGTTCAGTTCGCTTTTGCATTGACTTTCGCGCAGTTAACTCTATTTCAAAGTGTGACTCATATCCCATCCCTAGAGTCGACGAGTTAATAGAGAAATTGGGGGAGGCTCAATACATTACAACCCTTGACCTCACAAAAGGCTATTGGCAGGTACCCCTCAAACAAGAAGATCAGGAAAAGACTGCCTTTGTCACACCAACCGGCTTGTATGAGTTTACGGTCTTACCCTTTGGCTTGCATGGAGCGCCTGCCACGTTCCAACGCCTTATGAACAAAGTCTTACAACAGCATCAGGAGTATTCCTCTGCATACCTTGATGACATAGTCATATTTAGCCCTGACTGGGACACCCATTTACAGCCTTGTACACAGGTTCTTATGTCCCTGCAAGCGGCAGGATTACATATCAATGCGAAAAATTCCAGGGCAGGCTACAGAAAGGTGAAGTATCTCGGGTTCCTTCTGGGAAACGGTGTCATCGAACCTCATTCTGAAAAGGTAAAAGCAATAGTAGAGGCCCTTTTTCCTTCAACAAAAAAAGAGGTTAGGGCTTTCCTGGGCCTTCTGGGATATTACAGGAGGTTCATTCCACAATATTCCAAACTGGCTGCTCCCTTGACCGACCTGCTACAGAAGAACGTTAAATCCAAAGACTTCCAACACCCCAGCTTGAGCGCCACAACGGCATTTGTGAACCTTAAAAAGGCCATAACTTCTGCCCCCATTTTGAGGTCTCCTGATTTCTCGAAACCCTTCCTGTTACATACAGACGCTTCCGAACATGGATTGGGAGCAGTATTGTCCCAATCATCATCTGATGGTACCGAACATCCCATCCTTTTCATTAGTAGAGATCTCTTTCCTCAGGAGCAGAAATATCCTATCATTGAAAAGGAATGCTTGGACATTAAATGGCCAATTGAGAAATTACGGTATTATCTGGAGGGGACCCATTTCCTTCTTTACACAGACCACGCTCCCTTTCAGTGGATGAGCCACAACAAGGGCAACAATCCACGCATTTTGAGATGGTTCCTGTTCCTTCAACCCTATTCCTTTGAGGTGGTCCATCAGAAGGGAATTGACAAATGAAATGCTGACTTTCTTTCCCGTCTTCCTTTGTTCCCCGACCGTGAACAAACTGGGGTAGGGGTGTGTGAGGACATGGACTCTGTGGATGCCCAGTCGGGGCGTTTTTCCCCTCACTGTTCTCCTGTTCTATGTTTACAGAATGAGTACGGCCCCTTTAACTCTTCTGCCGGGCAGGTCAGCTGATTGGATCACGTGGTACAGGTTTTCTGCAAAAGGAAGACGCCGAGAAAGACCGTCGTTCATCTGGACCTGCCTGGGAGGAACAGACGTTGGTAACGACCTTTGAGGTGCCGCCGTGGAACAACGCGCCGGAGGAGAGGACGGAGCCAGCCGTTACCGGAAAGCCTTCACAGCAGGACGAGAATGCGGACGAACGAGGAGAAGGGCAGCCAGACCCTAGCTGGCACTACGCTGAAGCCCGCCGCAGCCCAGGAGAAGGGTCGTGGCTTTACAAGGTACGGGGGCACCTCGGACTATTGCCGGGAGGGGCCTGGGTTCCGGGGAAGGCTGGGGGAGGTACGAGTGAGGAAGCATAGGAAACCCGTTATGGCCGCAAAGAGCGCTACACAGTGGTGACCTCCCTTCACTTTCCCCCTGCATCCCACGACATAGTAAGGAAAGGAGAATCCCTTCCTGATGGTTCTTTTTCTTTCTATTTTTCTTCTTTTGGCCTACAGCAATTTGGAGCACAACAAGACCCGGACCAGCAGACAATACCCCTACGCACTTCCCCGACCTGTGAAAGAAACAGTGGACTACAATTCCCATAACCCCCTGGGATAAAGACAGTGTGTGGACTATTGTCATATCGGGTTCTCTGAGAATTCTTTATTTCCGTTTGGTGTCAGAAGTACGAATAAAAAGTATTTGATAAACAAACCACCACTTTTCGTCCTAGTCTACTTCTAGCCCACGTTACAATATGTTTTAACAAATATGATTGTAAAACATTTTTTTATAACTTTAATTAATTATTTAATTATTATAAGGTAATTTAAGTATTTTTAAGTATATTTTAGTAATTAATTTTTAATGTTAATTTAATTTAGCATTGTTTTTAATAAAGTCGATATTTTTATAAACTATATTTTGGTAAACAATATTTTTTACTCGATATTTTTGTACTTACTTGTTTGTAGATACAAAGTCGATATTCTGTCTGTCGATATTTTTTCGCCGATATTTTTGCTAGTCGATATTATGTCCCTCGATATTATGTCAGTGATCCGTTTCAGATCTCAAAAGGTTAACTGTGGATTGCCAGTTCAGTGCTATTCAAGATGAATTAATAAGAGACCAAGTTGTAATGCATACTTCTAATCCTGTAATTCAGGATAGATTATGGATTAACGGAGATCCATCCTTGGATGACATCTTGGCTATAGTACATAAAGCAGAGATTTCAAGTTGATGTGCTAATGTACTCAAACAGGATCACAATGCAGTTGAAGTTGTTGGCAAAGTCAGTACCCCTGTACAAAGTAAAACAGTTTTACCTTCTTCCCAAGAGAATGTTAACCCCAACTCTCAGGCAAGGTGTTCTAGATGCGGTAGCTCTCAACATCTAGCTCATAGTAAGAATTGCCCAGCTATAAGATTTAAATGTAGTAATTGTGTTATCAAAGGTCATTTTGCTAAAGCTTGTAAGAGGAAGGTATCCAGCGTCAGATTTGTAAGTAGTACTGGTGGTGTAGAAAGTGAACTCAAAGGTATGGAAGAGTTTAATGACAATACCTCTGGGGTTAAAAATTTGGTCATGAATGTTCGTGGAAATCTGGTGCTCAACATTTATGATGAGGTCTGCAAAAATAAACCTATTTGTGAGATGGAAATTGGGGGAATGAAGATAAAAATCTTTGCCGACTCTGGTTCTCCATATACTATTATTAACGAGGATCTCTGGAAAAGTTCCTTTGTGGAGAAATAGGTAAGCAGTTGCTGACACAAGATATACAACCAGAAGGGTATGATGGTGAAAAAATTGACCTTCTGGGTTATTGTTGGTTTTCCTTTCAATTTAAAGGACGTGAAAGTAGAAGTAAATTGTACATTGCGAGGACTGACCTCCGGTCTTGGGTTGGTTAGATCAAAAGCTACTACACATTATCCTTGATCCCAACAGCAAGGAGCAAGTCTTGTTTGTGGATGAAGGAAGTGCTATTAGCAATGATTGTTTGAACACATTTCCTAAAGTGTTAAGCAAGGAGTTGGGCAATCTTAGAGGGTTTGAACACAAAATTATATTGAAGCAGGATGCCATTCCGAAAATTCACAAATGTCGGAATATTCCAATATTGGTTAGAGATGAAGTGTCAAAAGAATTGGACAAATTAGTTGCTGCTCACATCATAGAACCTGTTGAAGCATCAGATTGGGTTTCTCCCATTGTAGTAGCAAGACGTAATAATGAGAAATTCAGGCTCTGTGTTGATTTGAGACATTTAAATAACAACATAGTGGTGGATAAATTTCCTCTACCAAAAATTAATGAGATGGTCACTTGTCTCAATAATGCTAAATGGTTTTCCACAGTGGACCTTTTGTCCACTTATCATCAGATTTCATTGTCACCTGAATCTATGAAGTACACCTCTTTCATTACACCTTTTGGGTGTTTCCAATTTAGGCATATGCCGTTTGGCCTTGCGTCAGCTGCTGCTGTGTTTCAGCGTTTAATGTTCCAACTTTTTGGCAAAGAACAAGGTGTCACCTTCTTTCAAAATGACATTCTTGTGTTTGGTGCTGATGAAGAAGAACATGCCTCAAGATTAAAGAAAGTTTTAGGTATTTTAGAAGACAAAGGCCTTACTGTGAAGCATTCTAAATGTAAATTCGCACAAAAAAGTGTTACCTATTTGGGTCATGTCATTGATGAATTTGGTGTTAAACCCAAACCCAGTCTCGTATCTGCCATTTCAGAAGCTTCTGTTCCTACTAGCAAGGAGGATGCTCGGTCATTTTAGGGATGGCTGAATTTTTTTCAAAGTATGTACCCAACTTTGCTGAGAAAATATTTAATATTCGTCAAATACTCAACAAATTGTACCTTTGCTTGGTCTTCTGCATGTGATAATGACTTTAAAACTATTAAGGCTGCTATTGCTGGTGCTACTGTGTAATCGGGGTGGAAGGGGTAGAAGGAAGGGAGTCAGAGGCCTGAAGTAGGGATCTCAAAGAAGGCTTTATTTTTATATAAGACTTCCGTTTCCAGCTTGTCAGTCTCTCTCTTGCGAAGGCTGCGGGGTCCGTCTTGGTATTGGGATCCAGGCTGTGTATAGAAACCACGGGTGGCAACTGGCACTTTTCTGTGAAGCACGGGATGCAGCAGGTTCTTCCACTTCGTCTGGCAGCCAGGAGAGAAAGAGAGACAAGTAGGGGTATTAGAGGGGTGACTGGGAGCTTGAAGTGCAAGGGCTGGGGGTGAAGGAAACCCAGTGGAAGAGTGCTATTTACAAACGCGGTAGGTGCTCAGTGTGCTCGTGAAAGGGAAGGGTTCTTTGGCAAACTGTACACTGAGTTATACTCTTATTTACACTGGTGTTCGGTAGCAGGCAGGCTGTATCGCCCCACCCAACCCGCCACTGTGCCCTGTACCTGTTGAAGCCACGCTCCTCCACGCGGGAGCGTGGCGGGGCGTCTTGTGGTGACGTTGGCCTCCGGGCTTGCTGGAAACACCTCGGGGATCTTCTTCCGTCTCGTCCTCCTTCGTAACGCGTAGTTCTGCTCCTCTTCTCCGCTCTCTATCACCGCTCTCGTCCTCTGGGGAAACGCCGTCCGCTGACTTCCGGATTCCGCCCGCATTTGTGGCCAGTGGCGTGGTGACGTCATTGGAAGGAGTCTCGTCATGCTGGAATCCTTCATTAAAGGAGCCGTCTTTGTTTACAGTGCCGCCGGACCAAAGGGGCTCGTTTTCTTGCTGACACCATTCGTCCTGGTAGTAAGGAAGGGACTCCTGGTGAGAAGGAACACAAGCAGGTGAGAGAGGGGAAGCTAGCCACCAGTCCCGTATTCGCTCCTGTTCCCCTGAAGGTGGACCGGCTCCAGCTCTGTCACAAACTGTAATTACAACTGATGCTAGTAACAAAGGTCTAGGTGCAGTACTATCACAAATGGATAAGCATGGAAAAGAACGCATAATTGCTTATGCATCAAATCACTTTCTCCTTGTGAAGAGAAATATCCCATTATAGAAAGAGAGGCCTTGTCATGTGCTTGGGCTTTAGAACATTTCAAGTAATTTATTTGGGTTAAGGCTTGTACCCTCCTTAGTGATCATAAGCCTTTAGGGAAAATTCTTACCACTGAAGGTGCAATTAATGCGTCTGTAAGACTTGCATGAATTTCTACGTGCATGCAGAATTTGGTTTACAACATAATCTATATGCCAAGTAAAAACAATGTTGTAGCGGACTTTTTGTCCAGGATGCCTGTAACACTTGAAAATTGCGAGAATTAAGAGTGGAATGATTTGCAGGTGGCTCTTATTCATGATCAGGGGTTTTCAGCCATTGGGAAAGAAGAGTGGGCTAAGGAATACACTAATGATCTCACCCTTCAGTCAGTTATATCTTATCTTGTGCATGATTGCCCTAAAAAAGACCTTTTTAGTACCTCTATCAAACCTTTTTGGGAGATTAGGTCAGAACTAACTGTGATGGATGGCACTCTTTTAAGAAGTGAAAGAGTAATTCCCCCTGAGAGTTTACGAAAGTGGATCATTGATGTGTGTCATGAGGGACATACTGGTATTTTCAGAACAAAATCTGTGGTAAACAGGTTGTTTTGGTGCCCTGGGGTGGATTCTCAGGTGGAAAGGAAGGTAAGGAATTGCATGTCTTGTTCTACTTCTGAGAAATCCTCGGGCACATTTTGTCCTCCTATAAGTGATGGATTTCTACCTTAAAATCCTTGGGAGATTGTTGCAATTGACATAATGGGTCCTGTAGGAGAGTCTCATATTTATCTTTTGGTTCTCATTGATTTATTTTCAAGGTGGCCTGTGGTCAAGATGGTTACAATGCTGACACTGATGCGGTTTTAGGATTTTTAGATGAGATTTTTGTTTCAGAAGGTATTCCTTCGGTTATTTTAAGCGATAATGGAGTACAATTTTTGTCACTTCAAGCAAAGCTTATTTCAAGAAGTTAGACATTACACACAATACAACATCTCTTTATAATCCAAGCGGAAATGGAATGGTGGAGAGATTCAATAGGGTCCTTAAAGGCACCATTCAAATTGCTCTTAAAGATAATCAGAATTTATCTGTTCAGATTGGGAAGACTGTGTGGGCTTATCGGGTCACAAGCAATATGGCTACTGGGTTTTCTCCATTTGTGTTAATGAGAGGTAGGAAACCACGATCAAAGTTTACTCCAAATTGACAATGTTGTTAATTATGACTGGATGTTTGATGAATATAATGGAGAACCTAGTACTGTTTCAGATAATATTACTCCTTGTTCAATTCCTAATGAGTGTTTAGATGAATCCAGTACTACCATTGCTCCTTCCACTAGCGAAAATGTTACTCAGTCTGATAAAGATGTTGAGCCTTCTTTTGTTGATGGGATCATTCATCATCATTTGAAAAGGAAAAGGATGGCTCCGTCATGGTTGAAGGATTACATTGTTAATAACATGTAATGCTCTATTTTCTTTTAACATGTTATACTGTTTTTGATATTGCATGATGTGCATATTTCTTTATTGCATTTAGTTAGCATGCTGTAATGTTATGTTCCAATTTTGGATTTTCATTATTTATTTTCCTTTTATTTTTATTTTTATTATTGTTATTTTTATTGTCATAGTTAATTCTTTATTATCTGCATTTTCCTTTGGAAAAAAAGGGGGATGTGTTATGTTCTTATCCTTGGAATACTATGAGGTAGGATTACATTACATTTTGTTAGAAGGTTATGTATGTCACGTAGAATGTTTGCTTTTGATCTTGAGGGCAGTTGGATTGGAGTTTGCTGGAGCGTCTTTCGTACTTTACTTGCTCCTCAACAATAAAGGATTTCTTACAACTAAAACGTGTGCTTCTTCTTAACACAATCCTCCATTTTTTCCCTAATGCCTTCTAACCTATTTAATGCAGTTTGCATGCAGCTCTTTGAAGACAGTTCCATAACTATCACTGTTCATTATTAGGGTTGTATCTTATGAACTGCAGTAATAAAAGGATCACTGGGACAAAAGCAGTATTCCACTCAGCTCTCCACATAAAACACAGATCTGGGATCTGCACGGTGTCTTTGCAGCATGCATATTAACCCTCTGAGCTATGGTGAACCAAATCTGTCTCTAGACAAAACTCCAAGCTCTCTCTTTCCCAGGAACATTAATCACAAGAGTTATCTTGCCATTGTATTGTTTCCTGCGAGTTGAGCAGACAATGAACTGGAAGCAGTTGTTTTCAAATGGTAAGTTATTGCTAATCACAGCACCCCCTCATAACCACCCCCCCCCCGCCCCCACGAGGTCAGCACCCTTCTTCCCAGGTCAGTGGCCAGTGCAGCCGCACAAATCGCACCGCCCTAAAGGCGGCTCTGAGTGTGTCGAATATGTGCCCCAGCATGGGTCTGCTCATCGCCAAATATGCTTTGGTTTCGAAAGGAAACATGCTTGGCACCGCCAGGGTTTCACAGAAGATTTATTGGAGAAATGCAGGCTATAACACACTAAACGACATAAAGAGCAGCTAGGTCCCTCTCAACTGACTTCTGGTTCTCACCTCACATTCAAATTGTGAACTACATCACCTACCTACTTTCTAACTAAAACCCCATGGCTATCTTAAAGATATAATACACATCACACCCACCTCACTCCCTGGCTTGCTGCTCTGTTTTAGCTGGACTGGGGCCATCCACTCCCAGCTCTCTGCCACCGGGCACCTAGTAGAGACCACAAATATTTAGCAAGAACTAGTAGAGACAGCTTCAGCTGTACGTAAGCAACACACTTCTATGAACAAGTAGGTTTGAAAACCTACCTCAGATGATTGCCAAGTGCCACTGCCATCTGTATTTAGAGAGGGGCCTGGTGGCTAGCCAAGTTATTAAGATAATTCTGTACTAATGAGCTCGAATGAAATCCCCACTCCAAAGCCTGCCGTGTCTCAGAGCCATATTGATTCATTCACCACCGACAAGACTTTTAGAGCAACTGGTGTAACTACGCACACCTGCAAAACGAACAGATAATTGTGTAGGCATCGATTTACAGGAGGTAGGATTGACTCTCCTTTGCTGTTCCACTCATGCCATACCAGGATCCCTCGAACGTAGGAAAGCAACATCAGCAAATTCTTTAATTCCTGGTGCCCTGAAGTAACCTCCACCATTCCAAGAGACCATTGTGCTTTTGAAAAACAACTTTACCAACTTTGTTAATCCGATAAAGGCTGATCTTTGTGCAAAAATAACGGAGAACTTAATTTTGGGTCTGTAGAAACTGAGCCAGGACCTGGCCACTAATATTTAGGGTTTGCAGAAAGATAAGGAGGCATAAGAAAATAAAGCATACTCCTAACATAGAATCTCATGCTTATCCAAGCATAACTTTCACCAAGTGCAAAGCTTATATTTTATAAAAAATACTGTACATGACCAAGTATTCAAATTTCTGTGGCCCTCAATTGCTATGCACAATCTCCTAAAAAGCTGTGGCAGAGCTATAACATGGCATACTAGTGTTCCATTGCCAGGGGAGAACTCCCTTAGTAAAAACCTCCAAAGAAACACTTCCATGTACCGCTTCCGTGAGCTTTTGAAACAAAGTCTCTGCCAGTCTCAAAGTACAGCCTTTGGCAGGAGAAACAACCCTAGGACAGTGCCTTCTTAACGCAAGTGCACGCTGGGCAGTTGCCCAGGGGCCCCTTAGAGTACAGGGGCCCAGTGCAGACCATAATTTAACACTAATTTCCGTTAAACATTTTTATTCCATTGAGTGGTTGTGTATGCAGGGCCCAGAGCACTGCTTTCCCAGGGTGGCCTTTAATGCTGTAGTTCAGACAGCCCTGCCCTAGGGGCCGTATTCATCAGATTTTGGAACAATATCCCTGTCAGCCTGGAAGTGCCACCTCTGAGCAGAACAGACCCCTGATGTAGAGTTGTATTATTTTATGCATAACACAACAAAAAATTAACATGTAATTGAAATAAAGACATTTTGTTTAGCGAATTGTGCTTATGCTAACATTATTCAATGCAGGCCTAAAATTCAAAATGACAGACTTTGCTTGCCTTCTTGTTTCAGTACATTGTCATTTTTAGGTCTGGGCCTGATCCAGCGCATGTGCTGGTCTGGCCGAGACATTTAGTAGCTGCTTTGAAAAGTGCTACTTTCCCAGCGACCAGCTTACTATCACTCGCACAAGCGCGCGCGTGAGGTGCACTGCTGCCATCGTGCACAGCTGCCATTTGGCTTCTTTTATTGCGCATGTGAAGGCCCTCCCTTACCACGCGCTTCACGGTCTCCATTCTACCTCATGTTCTTCCTGCCTCTCACACCCAGGGGTCCACTGCACTCGCTCAAACTTTACCCTCAGGAGAACCGTTTACCATTCTGTTCTCCCTCTTTTCTTCCTACTTGAAGTCCTCTAAAGAGGCCATCCAACACGAACACCAGGTTTAGAACACATATAAAACATTAGCATGATGAAAAGCCGATAACTTTGTACCGTTTGCGTTGTACTTAATAGAGCGTTGATGCCCTCTACTAAAGGGAATCCTTCACCCTCTGAAAACTACTTTTACCAACATGAGAGTGTACTAGCGAGTGATTAGGGGCCATCTACGTTTCTCACCCAGGTCTTTGAGTCATTGATTGGACATTTGCTTCAAGCGCGTATGCACCACCGGCAGGAGTGGCAGAGGATAAGATTCTGACACCATTTTGCTAACTTTTAGGTGATCAAACAATAATGTGATGTGATATCTGTTTTTATTTGGGTAAGTACTCTGAGACTGCATTTCTTTTCTAGCTCGCTCTTTTGTGTGCTTCTCCCTGCTAAATATCTTCCCCCATGCTCTCTCCACCGTTTACTGCTTGCTCTTGTGTGCGCTTTTCTACTTCCTCCATGTTGCTGTCTTCCTTGTGCTGCTTTCCCGTTATTTCTCCCTCTAGAACACTCTCCATTGCTTTCCCTTCCCACCCACACCCTTGTTGCTTCCCCCTCTCTCCTCCGTTGCACCAACCTCTTTTTACATTTAAAACATATATATTTTTAGAGATCTTGGCTGCTGCAGTTTCCTGCTAGGCAGCTCCAAAATTAACTGGTGCTTTTGTGCTAACAATTTTTTTTTAATTTACTGAACTAAGTGGCACCTGCCTTCTGGGATTGATACATTTATTTAATAAAAAGAGAAAATGCTGCTAGCATCATTGCATTGGCACGCATATATGTCATCATGAGTTGGCACACCAGCATAATGAGGTTGGTTACATTTTCACCTCATTATCATTCCTTTACCAAAAAGCATTTTGCTTTAACGGCCAATGGGTAAAGAATGAGAGACCTCTTGGCCTTGCAAATGCTTATTTAGTCAGGAAAGGGTTCCCGATCTCCAGAAGCATTACAGTGCCACACTGTTGGTAGAAGTTTGCTCGAAAATTGCTGATAAAATAGCAAGGAACTCAGAAACGCAAGGGAGGGCTGAAGCGAGTTGTGTGAGGGAGCAGAGAAGCAGTCATCATGACACAGGAAGGATGAGAGGTATTTGTAGGTTTTCTTCTCAAATTTTCCTTCCTTTCCCAACCCCTCACAGAAATTTGAAAATATTTAGGCAGATTTTCTCATGTTTTACTAAGACATGGATTACATGTACCTGTAAGGCTTGCCGCATGCATCAGGAGACACAAAACAACAACCACACACAACAACACATACACACAACCACACACAATAACACACAACCACACACACTACCACACCAAGCATTGGCATAGCCAATAGGTTTCGTCTTTGAGACCTTATAAGTGTTTAGCCACGCAACAGTTGATGTGGTTGCACAAAGGATATTATGTTGCATAAAAAAATACTTAGAAGGTCCCAAAAGCGAGAACTATTGGCTATGCCAATGCTTGGTGTCGTTGTGTGTGTAGTTCGTGCTACATTAAAAAAAAAATAATAATAATAATTGCAATGCAATAGGTCTCACATTACTGAATCTTTGAGCTGATAGTGTTGCAGTATTATTAGCAATGCTAACAGCTCAAACTTTTATAATGCGAGACCTATTGCATTATAAATGCTTGTTCCGTTTCTATCTCACTCTGCACACAGACGATTCATGCACTAGTATCCTTCTATATATGTTTGAGATGTAATGTCACCTTCCCAGGTAACGACTAATGGTTTCTTTCTTAGGACTCTGTAGCACTGTTCCACTGAAAATGAATTGTTCAAAGGCTTCACTTATTGGAACCACAATGGCTTCTCATGAGAACCTGTCCTTGTAGGTTTTGTAGCGACTTTGTATCTAACAATTTTGGTGTCTGACAGGCACCATGGATGGGATATGAATTATGTGAATCTATGAGATAGTGCTGAAAATATGATTTTAGAAATGTATTGTTCATATATGAGCCTTAAAACACCCCACAGCCCTAAACTCTGCCCCTCCTTGAACCCTAAAACCATTCAATACCCATACACTCCACCCATCCCTAAACTCTAAAAACACCTCAGAACCCTAAACTCCACTCATCCTTAAACCGTGAAAAAACCCTCACCACCCCTTAACGCCACTCATTTCTGATACCTAAAAAAAGCCTTGCCATCCCTAAATGCCACCCATTGCTGAACCCTAAAACCCCCTTTCTATGCCTGAACTCCGCCTTTTCCTGACCCCTGAAACCTCATCACCTCTAAACATTACCCATCCCTGAACCCAAAAACCCCTCAATAGTCCTAAACTCCCCCGAAGTTTAATGTAATTTTTAATTTTTCCTTAACATAATCTGCCTTTTAAAATGTTTCCATTAAATTTCAATTTATTTTGTGTTTCCTTATATTTGTCTTTCCTTAAAATTGGGTTTCCATGATTTGGTTTTCTCCAATGTGGTTTCTCAGTTTTTGTTTTTCCATTAATTCACATACATCAGGCCATGTTACTCAATTTAGAGAATTGCAGGATTTGACCTCTGCCAACACTGAAAGTCGCACATGCATCCATAAGAGTTATAAATTAGTTTGAAGGTATAGCTTACCTTATGTGGAGCATCCGCCCTCCTGCCATCTCTCCAGGGACATATCTCTTTCTATATCTCAGAACATTTAGTCCATTCATGCTGCAGGGATCTCGAGAACGGCATCCTACTTAGTACTCTGGTGAACCACTGAGTCCCATGTTGCCGCTACTCTCTTAACTATTGCAGGGAGCTTGACACCTTGGTGTGTCCACTGTATCAGATAAGTAACAATTTCTGTCTCTAACAAGATTACTAGCAACGTCTTTTCATAGTTATCTTCCTTGGCAGACCAATGTGTTGCATGCTGGAGCTGTGCCACTAGGTAATACAACTCCAGATCCGGGAGGCCCAATCCACCCTACGTCTTATCGCTTTTAATACGTGCCAGTCCATACCAAAGAAATAAGCAGTTTGTCCAGCACTTTGAAGGTTGAGTTTTGAATGTGATAAATCCAATGCTGCAAGGTGTGGACAGCGAGGGAAGATGCCCATGTTTACTAGCGGTACTTGACCCATTACTAAGACTGGTAGTTTATTCCATAATTTGACCAATGCCTCCAACCCGATGAGTATCCTACCCATTTATTATGTGTATTGACGCTCAGGCGAGTGTGTTATCTGGATACCGAGGTAGCCTATTTTGTGCATTTCCCACACCAAGCCTAAATTCTGCAGCTCCTCCCAGGGCAACCTGGCATATGCTGCCAGTGAGACTAATACAGTCTTGCTCTCATGATTTGAAGAGAGGACAGGCCCTATAGAGGTGCAGTTCATGTAGCAGGATTGGGATCGCCTCTGCGAGACGGGATAAGTAAAGCAATATATCACCTGTGTACATCGAAACCATGTGCATGGCCTTTCCCACTATGATCCCCAGTATCACATTTGGTCTTGGAGTCAAAGATCAAGCGGTACTACCACCAGGGCAAATAACAATGACATAAAAGGACAGCCTTGTCTCATGCCTCTCTATTACCCACTGTTCTGAAACACATCTCTACGATTTTACTCTGGCCACCGGGTCAGCATATATAATAACTTCTTCCAGCATCTAAACTCCCATTCGGAGCGACATGGCGAGCATATAATTACAGTCTAATGTATTGAAAGCTTTTTCAATGTCTAGCACAACCAGTGCTGCCTCCAGTTCTGTATCTGCCACCATATCCATGGCATGGAAGAGTCTGCGTAAGTTAATTTGCTTGTTACGGCCAGGGAAGAAGCCACACTGTTCCGGATGAATCAGAGAGGCCACCACCAGGTTCAGTCTATTCGCCAAAGTCTTGGCCAATAACCTGATATTAGCCTTGATCACCGAGAGAGGTCAATAAGAGCCTAGGTCATTCAAGTCTCTATCCGGCTTCAGTCATCAACACTAGGGCTTCCCTCATTGAATCAGAGAGCCTACATCAATGATACGCTTCCTTGTGTACCTCAGAGAGTTTATCTGTGAGGTCTACCCAGAAGCTGCATTATAACTCTGGTGGAAACCATCTAATCCTGGAGTTTTGCCCAATGTCCTGCTCTCAAGGGCAGTCAGAACTTCCCTCTTGGTGAGCTATTGTTCTAACTCAGCCTCTATGTTTTAGGTAAATGTGGTCACTCTCATAGTGCTAAGGTAAAAATTAATCTGGTCCACTGGGCAGTTACTGTATTTGTGTAGAGAGTCTTCAGGTAGTGAAATAAGGCGGTGTTAATACTTGCTTGGGTGATGAACAATGAGCGATCCAGGTCTGTTAACAGTATAGTAGAGGAGGGACGCTCCCTGCTCAAGAGCCATACAAGCATTCTACCTGGAAGTCTCTGCCTGTAGTCCTGCAGCGCCAATCTATAACTGACCTCTGGTTTATAACTGGTTTATTTCTTAGAGCTAAACTGTTTTTGGCTTTGCTTATATATTTCCTGCACTTTAATCTGAGTATTGTGCTATTGACTATTTGACTGACTCTGACCATTTATTTTGCCTTCAGTAATGCCTTTAATCTTTCAATAAACCTTCATAGTGTTCACTATATTATTGGCTCAGTCTTCATTGTAACGCCTAACATGCTTTATATTAATTCCTAAATTGCTACTGAATATCAAATCAAAATGTTGGGCAGGCTAAGTTGTGGAACCCCAAAATCCTTAGAGTCTTAAAACCTCTCCTGTGGCCTGAAATAGAGCTTTAGCTTGACATGTCGAGAAATAGCGCTAACACCTCTGTCACTCTTGCAGAACCAGAGATCAAAGTGGGTGGGATCAGAGGGAAATGACAGGCCCATACTTTTTTAATTTATGAAAAACGTTCCCCTACTTTTTGTGAAAAGACAACCGTCCCAGGGCGGTTCATTCCGATAGTTTGAATTCTTCCGCTGAAGTGTCATCTGAGAGTCTCCTGTGCTGTGAAACCAAAGGCAGGCAGACAGCTAAACAAGTCTTAATGCCAGGGTGCCTGCTTACCTGAAAGAAATACAAATGTGCACAACTGGTCAATTTACAAATGTTAAAGGTACTGGGGAGCCGGTACTTTCTTTAATTGATGAATCACTTTAAGCTTTGTGATGAAAAAGATTTATTCTTTTTGAACTGCAGTGCATAGGGAGTTACCAGGTGAGCTGTGAAGTGTGTGCTTTTAAGGGACAGTTATATAAAAAATTGCATTACTTACAGTCTGGGTATTACTAAAATCTATATTTTGAAAATCAACATTTTATCTTTAAATGTTTCATGCATTTTGGTGCAGTCTATCTTATACTGTGTGTAATCTAATTTAAAAATAATGAGTTACATTTTCACAGTGCTGCCTCTCACAGGCTGGGACCTCGGAGCACTAAAAATACACGTCTCTATTGTCCACTTCGCCAACCAAGATTTAATTCTGTGGCTCTCAAGTTACACACAGACCTCTGCAGTACATTAACTAATAGAGGTTTCATAATGTACTATAGCGAGTTTCTCACTAATTAACTTTTTTTTAAAGATGCACATTATTTTAAATGCTGATACCTGAAGGTGAAAGACCACAAAAACTAACAAAATATTTCGTTTTTTAGTTACACCTTTGACCTCACCTCCATGCTCAATGACTCCACCCCATTGCATACACCACTTCAACTGCTGTGCGGAACACCTACATCTGCTGGAAGCTCCACCTCCCCGAAGGACACACTTCTTTGAATGCCCCGATTACTTACTGGTAATCTTCATTCCTCTTAGTTATTCCAAGCCAAATTGTCCTTAGTGAAAGGTTCCCTTCCCCTCGGAATCCTAAACGGACTGTATTCTGTCCCAGTGGGTGTTATTCTGAAAGCCCAAATGGTGTTGTACAACTCCTTCACCCAATCTTTACCAGCATTAATAAATGCCTGAATGCTCCCAATCACCACCCTATTGAAGCGTTCAACAACACCATTCTCAGTTGGAAGGTATACGGGGGTTTCGTCCGAAGGATACCATTCCTACTCAAGAAACTCTCATATTTCCCGAATATAAACTATGGTCCATTATCACTCAATATGGACTTCGGAATGCCATCCCTTAAAAAACAACTTTTCCAGAAAAGCAATTTTGGTTTTGGTGTCAACCGTTCCAGCTACTTCGATCCCCGGCCATTTGGAGCAATGATCAATTGCAACAATGACATACTTGCACCCCCCCAACATCTAGAATGGGACCCAAAATATCTATACTAAGGTCCTCTCACGGATGTTTTGGACACTTCCTGTCTCCTACTTGATGGTCTTAACACAGTTTGAGTTTTGTCGGAATCGGCACAGACTTCGACATTTTTCACAAACCTTTTTATGTCCCTGTCTATGCCTGACCACCGATACATAGATTTCACTTTTTTTGTTTAATTTTACAGTACCGAGATATCCTTCATGGTTTATGTCCAAAACTCTAGGTCTCACTACCTTCTGGGTTACCACTCTGTCTCCCCAACAAACATAACCCTTCTCATTAAGAGACAGCTCATCCTTGAACTCCCACAAACTTCTACATACCTCCTGTAAATCTGAACTGGGGTGGTGGAATGAGCAAAAGAATGATGGATTAAACCCAGATCAGTTGACTGGGGGTGAGTGCTTGCATTGTTTAACACTCTGTCCATCATCCCCCTTTGGAGTCAGCACTACTAAAATTTTTGTGTGGAATAATGTTACTAATAGAAAGGTGGAGTACCGCATATAGAGGCTGCTTCACATGTGTTAGATATAGCTTATAAAATGTGAGTTAACATGATGACTAATGAAAAGATGTAACATACTAGTTTAATAATTAATGCTGAGACTTGTATATGTAAACTTAGTTCTGAATTTATGAGTAACATTTAACTAATTCCATTTTCAGTTGTGGTCTGGATTATTGTGTCACAATATTGGTGAAATTTAATGACCGACCTTGATCATCTTCTTCCTCTCATGTTACCAATAAAAGATCCACTGACCTTTGGGTAAATGTGTGAATGGGCCCAAGCTTTCACAAGGGGTGACCGAGCTCCATCACTCTATTTGCCAAAACATTCTCAGCATCAGGATAAGCCAACATTTGGGAACAGAAAAAAGGATTTATCTCTGGGTGCCGCTCGCAGTCGTTCTTTGTGTAGGACTCTGGGGATCACTTGTGGACACTGCCCTGATCTGGTGAATAGCGAGAGGAACACTGAGCCCGTGTGCTCCAGCCCAGGATTTTGCGCTGTGCTGAGGGAGAGGGACGCTTAATCACCCAGCGGGAGCGGGACTGCGAGGCCCAGAGGTGCTAGCGCCTGCTCATCGCGCGCACCTGGTGCCTCTTCCCGCCCCCTCCTCCCTGAAGGCTTTTAACACGACTCGCGGCCCCCGCTCCGCGGGAGCCGCTCGCAGTCGTTCTTTGTGCAGGACTCTGTGGGATCACTTGTGGACACTGCCCTGATCTGGTGAATAGCGAGAGGAACTCTGAGCCCGTGTGCTCCAGCCCAGGATTTCGTGCTGTGCTGAGGGAGAGGGACGCTTAATCACCCAGCGGGAGCGGGACTGCGAGGCCCAGAGGTGCTAACTCCTGCTTATTGCGCGCACCTGGTGCCTCTTCCCGCCCCCCTCCTCCTCCTATTTAGCCCCGCCTCCTGACGCGAACGCGGGACACGCGCGGACAGAAGCTCGGGTGAAGACCGGGCAAAGAGCGGGCCGTTTGAGGCCGTTCGAGTACGGGAGAGTCCGGCCGGGCTATACCCCTTGGCCCCACTTCCATTGTTGTAGTCACTACATTTGACACTGGTGCACGTAGAGGATAAAGTGCGATGTCTACACGTGAGTACAGAAGCCGGGCAGCTAAGGGGAAGTTGCAAAATGGAACACTTGATTACTTTATCACCAGAACCAACATTGCAATAGACAAGGAGATCAATAAGATGCAGCATAGGGTCTCCACTGAACTTGATGCAGCTAGAAGGCTATCCCAGGAGATGGCCAACGCCAAGAAATCCTCTCTGGGTCACTTTGCTTTTGCTAAAACACCGGACCGCATAATGGGTCCAGCACCAAACTTAACACAGGCAGTTATCCACCACCAACCAGTCTTGCCTCCCTCAGTCCTAGTACTGGAGGCCGGATCTCAACATGAAGCCCCCACATTACTGATCAGGGTGGGAGGGGTAGACGGGCCCCCCATGGAAACACCACCAATTATCAAATGCAAGGACAGGAGTGTGAGAACCCCCCCAAACCCCCAAAAGGGCTCCAACCAAAAACGAAAGCGTAATACCACTACCGCCTACTCTAGGAAAAAGGCCAAGGTTGCAAAGGCCCAGTTACCCTCTCAGGTACTAGCCCAGCCATCCCACCTACCCACTCCCGAGGTAAATAGTTACCCCCCAGCTCCTGATTCTAGTCCAGTGAAGTCGATGGGGGAATACGAGAACCTCGTAATTGAAAGTGAGAATGGTGGGGTACCACTTTGTATGATTGAAGGGAAGGATGTTGAATTCTTAACGATTGTGTGGGAAACGTTAAAAAAACTGCTAACCCCTTTAGAACTCAGACTTTCCCGTATAGAAACCCAGCTCCTCGAGACCGAAAAAAGCATCCTAAATCTTGCCACCCTGACTACGCCTGGTAATAAACCATCTAGCCAACCAGCAGTGACCAATATTCCTCCAGTAGTGGTTGTCACCCCGCCGGTAGCCCTGGTAACTAAACCTGTCCCAAAGCCCCGGCATAAGGTTCCTGCAACCACCAATGACAATAGAGTAGCGGGAAGTGTAAACGAGTTGCCGGCTCCACTTGTATTAGCTCCGGAAGTACTGGGTGCCCCGAGGGCTAAAGATCGCGATACTTATCCACAGAGACAAAAATCTTCTAAAAACCGCCATAGGGGTTATGTTGATCTTCTCCCAGATGTTAGACCATACGTAGTAGTCCTCACGGGGGTGCCAGAAATTCAGTACCATCAGCAGGAGGATTTTGGGTCTTTAAAAAACAAGGTCATCCATTGGCTCAATGTGAATAGACAATTACCCAATCACCTGAGAAGTAAAATTCTCATGGTGCGACGCGTCCCTTGGATAGGCACATCGCACAAATCTATCTCAGGTGATTGTGTTATAGTCTCATTTGAAGATCCCAATACTGCACATTTTATCCACTCATGGAGCCATCATAGAGCCAATTCTCCCATCGCAACTAGACCACTAACTTATTTCTATCCCCCGCGTCCCCAATCTCAAATGGGGGGAAACTGGAATTGGAACACGATGCCGGCACGAAACTGTGTGCAGGGCGGGTTACCCAACTTCTGCCAAGGCACATATGGAGGGTGGAACGGGGTCCCCACCCACAATAGATTTGGATGCCTCGAGGATGTGGACTGACTTCCACATAGTGCAACTGACACTTCGTTCCCGCTAGATTTACACAGTTCTTTGCCTGACCCCTTGTGGAAAATTAATACGGTTTGGTAAACATTATCTGCGCCATCTTGCCTTTTCCCTCGATGCCACACTTTTTCATGCACACCCGCCATCTTAGGTACCTTGGCCAGAACCACGCTCTGCGCGCCACTGACCCCTAGCACGGCTCTTCTCCCTCACAAGCACATCCCCCGCACGCCGACAGCCCCCGCTCTCACATGCCTTGGGTCATAAACCCCTCTCCCACGCAGCTCTGCCTCGGAACCCCATCCTGTTCCCAGCGCGACACTTCCCTCCGTCCCTTTCATGGTCCCGGATCCCTTGATAACACCCCTCTTTCCTTTGTGCCCGTTTGTCTCACTCGTTCCCAAGCCACCACCTGACCCTGCGGATACTGTCATTACCCCCTTCCTCCTGTACAGTAGAAAACCCCCTCCCCATCAAAGGATCCTTGAGCTGATCAAAGCCCCCACCCCATGAGATCCGATCAACCTCACACATTCCGTGAATCGGCGGAATGTCCAGCTGCGCGATAATCATTATCTGATGTGACCGGGGTGGGGACTTCAACTGTAAATATGTGTGGGAACGGGCCTAAAGCGGGGATTCCGAGGATGTCTTTCCTTACATCAAAGTAATGACAGGGATGTGTTTAACGTAATAAAACAATAAACTCATGTATAAGAGGCTAGGCCTCAGAGATGCGGTTAGAGCACCTCGAGACGATACTTGCTGTCTGAACTGATGTGTTCTCCTCCGGAGTGAATAAACCCTTGTTTCCAGTCTTCCAGTCTCCAGCGCCTGCCTCTTCATTGATTAATGTTTTGTGGGTTAAAGAGGCGACACCGCCGGGCAACACTTAAGGATCTTTGTTACTGGTTGCTTTCGACCCTTTTACAATTGGCGTCCCACACGTGGGGCCCATCAGCGACACGTGGATCCAGTGGGAGAGGTCCTGACGACAGAGTGAACGACTGCAACGATCGGGAGAGCTCATGCCCAATAGACCCTCGTCTGGCAGCCGATCATCCGAACTTCACTGGTTCCGAATCGACCTCTCTCGAGTGATCTACGGTCCTGACTGGGAACCCTCAGGAGTGCCGCGGCAATATCAGAGATTGGAGGACGATCGGGCGCTGGACGCGGAAGACGAGAAACAGCCCATGTGGTCCGGGTAAGGTCGTGTAAACACGACGAATTACGAAATGGTTGTTTAATTGATTGGAAAATACTAGTATTACTTTTTTGATTCATTTGGAGATTCGCTGTCTGCAAACGGAGAAACAATAGGCTCTCCCTTTGCAAGCAGTGAAGGATAGGTAACGCAGACTTTCGTCCCCATTGTAATCCATCGTGCCTATCTTTCTCCCCCACTGATTGATTGTTTGAAGATTGTTCTCTGGAGATTTCCTTCTCCCCCACTGATTAAATGATTGAACCCGAACTAACGTTCGCGGATTATTTTCTGGAGATTCTCTATCTACAAACAGGAAAGAACAGATTTCCTCTTTGCAGATGGTGAAAGGGTAAGTAACGCAAACCTTTGCGGGCCTACTTATTCTCCCCACTGGCTGATTGACTCATTGATTGATTGATTGATTGTAAGGGTCGCTCCCTGTTTTATTGTCAGAATAGATTTTGCTTTTGAGATATTCACTATTTGCAAACAACGTAGAATAGCAATATTCTGTCTAATCTTTGCAGGTAGTGAAGGATAGGTAACACGGACCTTTTGTCCCCATAGTGATCTGTCATGTCTATCTTCTCCTCACTAATTGGTAGCTGGTTCAACCCGGACCGTTTATTAGAGGTGGACCATCTAGCTCCACTGGAAGGCACCCCTAATAAAGACATGTTCACCAAATATGGATTAGTTACCATAGCCTATAGTAAGCTGTGGCATAAGTACACCAAAGGAAACCAAGAGAAACAGTGGCCACTGATAGGATCCTTCGACCTTGATAAAATAGAGACGTTAGAAATAGCCCTTTGTAACAGTAAGACGACGCCTATTATGCTCGACAGCCTCGGTATGTGGCGCAAAGAAGCAATGCAACGAAAGAAAAGAGACGAAGTCAGAGTAGATAAAGAAACGCGACAGACAAATACCCCCGCATCTGGGAGGCCAAAGGAAGGGATAGCGGCGACACGGTTCTAAGGAGTAAACACAGGAAGGGAACGGTGTAAAGGGGTATACCGACAGGACAATCCCATGACACAACGACCCGAAAATAATCCCCCGACACTACGCATAGGACGAACAGACTTAGGACAAAACCAATGTGCTTTTTGTAAATATTCCGGACACTGGAAAGCCCAATGCCCGACTCTACTGAACACGGGTAAGAGCAGGGGGCCGACAGAAATAACAGGCCGCCCGAAAGGGAAAAGGCGTGAGACAAAGACGAATCACACTGACACGGACAGGCCGGATAGAACCACCCCGTTTGATTACGCCCGATGGCACAGATTCCGCCAGACAGATTTCAGCGACATGTCAGAGTTTTCATAGGACAAACAACGCTAAGACGGGAAACCCAGTCAAGCTCTAGGTTACCCGGTGACGAACCCCGTACTACCGCTACTGTTCACGAACACAAAAGCCACCCTTTCGGATAACGTACAGAAAATAACACACAGAGTAGTTTCGGACAGATTAGTACACATTCCATTAATGAACTCAATCTTTGAGCGCAATGGGACTGATTACTCTCTGCTGCCCCCACTCTGTGGACAAAAGCAATTACAGGCTTGCATAGACAACCCCCCCGTTCAGAAAAACTGTTCTTGTGGACACCCCACCCCTTACCCAGGCATAAATACCTACCCCCACTGCAGTAAGGTTCTCGTAGAAAAAAAAGATTCAAGGAAATCAAGTCTCTGTCATATAAATTAAAGGATTTAATTTCAGTTAAATAACACCATACTAATAGGAGCAATACAACGCATATTTCCGGAAGTTCCCAAAATGCAACAGGTCGCCGGCCACGCCCATCCGGAAGGTGAAACACTCAGCACGTGTGGGGCGGAGTCCTGCCGGCAACCAGCGATCACAGAGGTCGCCGGTGGGATGTCCAGGAGGCACCATGGGCCCGGCTTGTCGCATCCTCTTCTCCCTGGTGGTCTCGTGGTTAGGATTCGGCTTTCGCCGCCGCGGCCCAGGCCACGAGTAGGGAGGGGGCGGATGCAGATGGCCCCCTCCCTCGTATCTTCTGGTCCGGCCATCACGAATACCTCCGCTGAAATTGGTACAGGGTGGGCTGGGAGAGGGAGGCGGCGCGAACGAGCCCCCCTCGCCTCCCCAGGTGGAGGTTTCCCAGCCCTGGCCCGGCGCAGAAGTCCTCCGGCCGGCCGACAGCCCTACTTGTGCAGCACAGAACATACAACGGTTGGCCACCCTATTTGCGCAGCACAGAACATACAACGGTTGGCCACCCTATTTGCGCAGCACAGAGCATGGAATGGCCGGCCACCCTATTTGCGCAGCACAAGACATACAATGGCCCTCAAATGTACTGGTGGAGGCACCACAGCTGCACCCTGGTGCCCCGAGCCGAATGTCCTGCTCCCACGGCACAGTTCCGTCTTCTTTTTCGCCCCAAAAAGTCTATGCAACAAGGATGCTTGCCCACATGGGCACGAGTCCCCACCTCCGACAGCATCTCCTCGACCTTGAAGATTCTACAAGAGTCCCAGGAGCCCTCGGCCCCTACAGGCTTCCGGTGGGGAACGACTGCTTCGATCACTCACTACGTAGCCACAAGATGGTGGTGCTCTCGTGTCGGCGCCAGCTTCAGTCTGAACCATCCTGAAAGACTGTGGGCTAACGAATTCGAGCAAGCTCCGGCTGAACCTCAACGTGACCCGGTAGGGGAAATTTTTGCTTCCCTCCCCCTTTTTGACTGATGGTCCACATTGCCTGCCCCTTCTGTTAGCACAAGTCTTTTTGAACTGCCGCAAGGGACTCTGGTCCAACCGCCGGTTGTTGGAGACATTTTGTCCCTGATGCTGTTTCCGGACTAACCCGGCCTCGCTCAAAATGGCGCCGGTGTCAACAGGAACTCACGAACGCCTCGTGGTGTTTTTCGCTAATAAGACTTGATGTTCTGAGATATGTATATGGTCCTTTGTACACTTGATGAAAAAGAGGGAGGGTCCACTTGACGAACATATGAAAAGATCCCGTTAAAATGTTGTTTTCAATGTACGATTTATTGTGATATTATTGTAACTGATACATAACGTCGCTTATGACATACGCCCACAGTATGCATATAGGAAATTTGATTACAACTAGTCTGACTATGCTTCCAGTAATGAAATGAATGCTCCCTGATCCCTCAACTATTGGTAGACGTTTTTAGTTTCCTGCAAATAACTAATAAAAGCTTTTTAAATGTTTTTAATACTGCAAAATGGCCCCCCGCCCCTACTGTACACGCTTCAGCCAAACGCCGTGTCCGGCCGAATACGATTACACTCTCATATATACATGCTGAATAATTGTACAAATAAAAGTTTTTCAAACTATGAACAGGTATCGTATATCTTTGTAAATGTGGGACCAGCGGGAGGATTTTCTGGGCGATCTGTTTTGTTCTCTTTTTAAGGTTACTAGAAAATGGTTGCTTAGCCCCGGATTGGTGATCGAATCTAAAGCACGACACGCTGCCACCAAGTGTACGACTGACTCAGGAACAGACGCATGGGGAAGGACCTCGACTTCTGGGAACGGGTAAAGTAGAACGGTACGAACGATAAAATGTTATGAGGGTGTGACACTCGAAGGTACTAGGGAACAGGGTTGGCCGAAGAGCCGGTATGCCTTAGGACATCACAGCATTGGGAATGATATAATGGTCCCGATAGCTAGATACATCTACAAGCCAGGTACCTCGCACCAAGCGCCTCTGATCTCTAACAATTCCTTACACACGACCTATAATGCCACACTCGGACTGTCTTCCCCATGATCAACTTATCGCTCGCCATCCTTGCCACACTGCCCGCCCCCGCCCTGGCTTCAGAAACCAAGGCCCCAAGGATTACATCCCGAGGAGATAAGACGAGTATGAGGTAAGTAAAGGACTTTCGTGCCCGTACACTTGATATGCGTGAATGCTGTCCCCCTCTCCCTTCCCCTCTTTTCCTCCCCCTACAGGTTACATTGGAATAACGACTGGGGTATGATGAAGGTCCGAAGCCACGTCATGTCTGATACACGAAGCGGACTAATGCAGCAAGATGACACCCAAGGACGCCCACGAACTACCCTTGTAACGAAAGAGCCAATAGTTGTATGATCTGATAGGGCGCGATCGCCCCTAACCCGTGTTGCGTGAATGAGCACATGTCACGTATGTCTGAAACCTATGGAAAAATGCTTTCTATGCGATTGAAACATTGACCAAGAGTGCGAGAAGTGCGGCACGATGGTGCCTTTTGCTTAATACTTGTCCCTTTATACCTGACCTAATGCTTGTCTGTCCCAAACTGCATACTTTCTAAAATTCTAACGCAGACCCGTAAATGTCTCATGTTGTGTGATGCGCTGAATAGCCTATCCTAGTACACGACCACTCTCCATTGTCTCACGTGTACTGTTTAGCCTATTGTTGCATCTCTCTCTCTCTCTCTCTCTCTCTCTCTCTCTCCCTCTCTCTCTCTCTCTCTCTCCCTCTCCTCCACGCTCTCACTCTTCATAACGACTGGCACCTAATTGGCGACCCGCCATCCATGGTGCACCACCCAATTGGCTTCAAATACCGCAAGTATTTGCACAAAATTTGTCTTAATAAAATCACATCGATGCCATGTTACTACCTCTCCTTTCTGCTAAATATTGATAAAGACTAGATTGGCCAGAAGAGAAAGGACAGGTAAGACGACTGAAGTTCCCTAATCTGACCCGTAATCAGGGAACCACATGTCAGTGGCTTTATGATAAACATGCTTCAGGTAACGCGACCCTCCCCGTCCCGAATTGTCACAATGCCTACACAGAAAAAGTGATCAAAACCTCCCCGTCTTCTCAGAACACCCCCCAGTTTTGTATCAGCTGCCCCGAACGAGAGTTTGAAAAATGTGGCTCACCCCAAGGATGAGTTGAATAGATATCGCAAGCCCCCCTGTTTTTAATGAAGTAGCTAGGTTGTAAAAGACTATGTAGAAATTAGAATGATGTTTGCGAAGTTAAGATTAGATCGAAATGAAGAAATGGTTGCAGTAAACCCTTGTTTAAATGTTTAGTAGAAAAATAGGATGCATCGACATAATGGGAAATTGTTTAGCCTATGTTCATCCCTCAGACGGATATCTATCCGGCCATGGTAATAGCACGTTGCACTTTTTCGTAAAATTGCGGAGCCCTAAAAGAACGGTATGGCTTTGCAAGACTCGTACTGGAGAAGTAAGGTCTCAACCAGAGGAACTGATGTGACGGTAATAAACAAATGCAATCCAGAGAAATAGTTACGATGGAAAGTTGTAGGGGATCCAGCAAACCTATCATCACTTATTTATACGTTGGTTGTAAATCTCAATGTAATGGATGTTTTCCCAGTTGCTTGGAGTTGGGAGAGAAATAGACTTATGTGACTACCTTCCTCTACCAGTTCTCTAAAGACTGTCTTTTCAAAACTCATTTAAGGGTACCACTGTCGGAGGAGAAAGAGACCGGATGTGGGAGCACGCGGCCTGACTGCAGATCGTGGAACACCAGCGACATTGACCAAGGCGGGACCGCAACCGTAAGGAGTTGCAGGACGAGGCACTGTTTCCAACAAAGTGAAAGGAAAGGGCCGACCTGACGCCCCTGCTCGATGAATAACATGTGCCGAAAGACCCCGCCCTCTGAGCCCGGTCATGGGCCCACCTACCTGAAATTTTCCGTCCCCTTGGTCTGTTCCCGATCTGGCCCCGCTCCATCCCCTCTTCCCCCGACTTACCACAAGGACTACCCACGCACACCCCCCCCTTCTTCCACCTGAACTCTTTGACAATCGACTCGAAAAAGAGCAACAGCTGCAGTCCGATTGAATAGGGTTTTTTGTCGCAAACTACAACGAAACTTGGGTGCCCTGTCTAAGGTATCCATGAAAAGAACACTTCGGACACAGGGCGAGAAAAAGGACCTTATCGACCAGAAAAACGAGGAAAAGGTCATGCCCTGCAACGTAGGACCCAGAATAGAGCTGAACGCATAGCTCCACTGCCGGTGCTCAACAGTGCCAACAGAAGACGACAAAGAACACTGAGAACTCACTAATAATGGTCTAGAACAATAAGACACTGGAAAAAGCAACACCCCTCCTCTTCGAACAGTGACACCCCTGATTATCATTTCTATTACGTCTCATTTCTCTCCCAGCCACCATTGTATTGATTATGCTCCAACCAAATATGAAATGAACTTCCATACGTAAATAACATGTCAGCTCATATTCCGAATGACTATAAGCATCTATGAAATGTACTCAATGCTACCACTACAGAATCATTTTTTACCCGATATTGCATTACAATGACTTTCCTGCAACAAGCTTAACGAGGGGCTCGCCTCCTAAGATGAAAGATTTAAAGTGTAACGTTTATGCATAGTTCCTTCGCCTAGGTTCCTACTTCTTTGCTTATGACTGCCACAGTAGACGTGAGTAGGAAATAGGTCAGCAAGATGTCTTGTGAATGTTAAAGGGAGGACTGTGGAAAATTAATACGGTTTGGTAAACATTATCTGCGCCATCTTGCCTTTTCCCTCGATGCCACACTTTTTCATGCACACCCGCCATCTTAGGTACCTTGGCCAGAACCACGCTCTGCGCGCCACTGACCCCTAGCACGGCTCTTCTCCCTCACAAGCACATCCCCCGCACGCCGACAGCCCCCGCTCTCACATGCCTTGGGTCATAAACCCCTCTCCCACGCAGCTCTGCCTCGGAACCCCATCCTGTTCCCAGCGCGACACTTCCCTCCGTCCCTTTCATGGTCCCGGATCCCTTGATAACACCCCTCTTTCCTTTGTGCCCGTTTGTCTCACTCGTTCCCAAGCCACCACCTGACCCTGCGGATACTGTCATTACCCCCTTCCTCCTGTACAGTAGAAAACCCCCTCCCCATCAAAGGATCCTTGAGCTGATCAAAGCCCCCACCCCATGAGATCCGATCAACCTCACACATTCCGTGAATTGGCGGAATATCCAGCTGCGCGATAATCATTATCTGATGTGACCGGGGTGGGGACTTCAACTGTAAATATGTGTGGGAACGGGCCTAAAGCGGGGATTCCGAGGATGTCTTTCCTTACATCAAAGTAATGACAGGGATGTGTTTAACGTAATAAAACAATAAACTCATGTATAAGAGGCTAGGCCTCAGAGATGCGGTTAGAGCACCTCGAGACGATACTTGCTGTCTGAACTGATGTGTTCTCCTCCGGAGTGAATAAACCCTTGTTTCCAGTCTTCCAGTCTCCAGCGCCTGCCTCTTCATTGATTAATGTTTTGTGGGTTAAAGAGGCGACACCGCCGGGCAACACTTAAGGATCTTTGTTACTGGTTGCTTTCGACCCTTTTACAATCTCACCTTGTCCTGTCCCCGTATCACCAATACCACATAGGATTACTGATACACTGGCATATTCACACTGCTCCCCCCCATGCTTAGCTACACCACCAGCACCGTATTTCCCCGGAGACTGTAAACAAATCACGGGTGATATTAAGTATATGGAGGAGCAGGCCGATGATCATTCTGAGGGGGGCACACCCACTGAGCATGTGAAAGATCAAGATGGTACCACCAACACATGCCTAGCTGGTTATACCAACAAGGATAAAGCCTCTCGTGAGGTGCTCAACGTAACTTCACTTCCGGCACCAGAGGCTTTGCCCTTTTTAAACTATAGCCAGTCTAGGATAAGTAGGCATAGACAGCCTCTCAATCCTACCGACAGGCCCTAGGCATGTGCAAAGTGTGCACCTGCACAGGGCCGCCAAACCCCAGGGGCCACCACGACCAGGACTGCCAAGTATCACGCATCTTAATTTCGGCAGGCACCAATCATATGTTTTTTTCCCCCTAATTTCCTGCCAATTGACAGCTCCTGGGCCCCAGGAGCTGCTGCCGATCTGCAGAAGTTTGATTGTCCTCCCAGTGACCTCGACTCTTAAGGGCAGCCACGGCAGCAGGATGGTGTAGCACAGAGTTGTGACACTCTCAGTTTTGTTTTCCTCGAAGTGCAGGGGCCTCCTTTTCGGAAAGTTTTAAGCTGGTTCGAGTTCTAAGGTAGGAAACATGTTTTCTTTAATAATAGAGTATTGCTTGTTGAAGCTGTTGTCTTGAAGTTGTGGTGCAGGGTCCCCTAAGTGTTCAGTTAGTTTGGTTTCACTTTTATTTCTTGCAGTCAGTGCAGAGGCTCGTTCTTTCTTTCTATTTGTAAGTGGTTGCAGCCATTGCTGGAACTGATTACTTTAGTTTTACAGGTGATGTGTTTTCACAAATAATAAAAAAACACCTTCTGCTGAATCCCCGTCAGCTGTTATTAATTTTATCCCTGCGTAGTACTGAATGCAGCCTATTCGGAGAAGTGACCCGGGAATTTCAGGGCCATGGGGCCGCCAGGAGAGTATCACTGGGCTGCCCCTCACTGAACTTCAGGACAGCGGCAGCCCAATCACTGTGTGGGGGTGTAAAGTTGAAACCACACAATTAGGATTAGAAGTGTAGTTTATTGAAGGAACACAGGAGCAAGGTAGGGAACAGCCTACACAGGACTTCTTCATCAGCAACTACCCTAGTTGCTAGGGAGGGGAAACCAGGATACAGTGGAATACCTACAAAACATTCTGAAAGAATTAAAGGGCAACATAACACATCTTCCCCTTTTGCAAAAGGAGATAAAAAAAAACAAATTAAGGAAATAAGACAATCAGCAAACAAAATCTTCTAACCACTTGGGTTTAGAGCAAATACGTTTCCGGTTTACAAATACATCACTGCTACAAGGAAGTTCATTAACAGATGTAGGATTGACATCATGATTCGGTGGAATAGAATCAAAGGTAGCAGGAACACTAGAGGACGGAACTGATCCATCTGAATTGGAGGGAGGGTTTACTACATTGGCATTGGGAGGAACATTACGTACATTGGAGGAAGAAGGGTTGGGATTGGAGGAAAGATTTTCAGAAACACTAAAACCACCATGATCCTCACAAGGAGTAGAATTAGGAGTGGAAGTACATGGCAGGTCAGGAGAAATAGAGTAGTCATTAGTTAAACAATTTTTACCTCTGTAGATGGCAATTCTTTTAAGATTCCACACTTTACCATCGCTAAGAAGGACGGCATTTCGAAGTATCTTCTTGACCATAAGAGGTTCAGAAAATTGGGAATCACCCTTACGGACTTTCCAGGGTTTTTTTACCTTTACCCACATACCAACATCAACTTCTGCCGTGCTAGAGCAACATTTCTTATCAAAGTTTCTCTTATACTCAAGGTGCTTATCAATAACATCAGATCTGACTTTATTCATGCAAATGTCTAAGCAAGATTTTTTGTGTAACCATTTGGGATTGCATTTAGTTCTGGCAACACGACCTCTCATGATCTCAAAGGGAGACATTTTTAAAGCATCATGAATATTGGTCCTATAGGACCAGACAGCTTTGAAGGCTGAGGTTTCCCAATCCTCACCATTTTGTACAGCTATTTGTATGGCATTTTTCAAGACTCTGTTGAACCTTTCGCAAAGTCCATTACCGCTAGGGTTGTAAAGAGAGGTAGTCTTATGAACAATACCAACACGTTCAAAATAGGATTTAGTTAATTTAGACGTGAACTGAACACCATTATCACTAATGACCTGATTGGGCAGGCCTTCCTCAATGAAAACTCTATCAATAAAATTCAAAACAGAAGAAGAATCAACTTTGTCAACAATGGTGATATTGGGCCATCTGGAAAATACATCAATCATTGAGATTATAAATTTATGATCGACTCCAATTGGTCCCATAATGTCTAAAGCAACAGTATGCCAAGGACCTTCTGGAACCAAGGGTTCACACATGTCAGGTTTAAGCGTGTTGAGAACTTTGTCCGAATTAGCACAAGTAACGCATTCACGAACAATTCTTTCGGTAAGAACATCAATACCTGGCCACCAATACCATTGTTTGACATTTTGTTTGGTTTTTACAATACCACAATGATCTTTGTGACACAGGTCAATAATGCCTTTCCTTAAAGAAGAAGGGGGAATGGCTTTCTCACCTCTAAAAATTGTATCATCACAAACAGTTAGTTCATTTCTAACTTCCCAATAGGGTTTAAGATCGGACGATAAATCCTTCTTATCTGCCCAACCTTCCCGAATGGAGGTGATAATAGAAGTTAAAGTATTATCTTTGAGATAATCATCCTTCCACAACTTTTTATCTATACAAAAAGGATTACTATCAAGGCAATAAGCAACGTGGAGGGAATCCCATTCATTCACTTCACATTCTTGTAGATCAGTAGGCATCCGGGAGAGAAAGTCAGCGATAACATTGCTTTTACCGGGTAGATATTCAATTTTAACAACAAAATCTTGTAGCCGCATGGACATTCTTGCAATTCTAGCAGTAGCATTATACAGACCTTCAGTAGAAAGGAGTTTAGTGAGAGGCTTATGGTCTGATCGTACTATACACTCTCTTCCCCATACAAAACTGCGAAAATGCTCAAGAGCCCAAACTACAGCCAAAGTTTCCTTCTCAATAACTGAGAACTTACTCTCCGGAACGGAAAGTGCTCTTGACGCAAATGCAACAATGCGTTCTTTACCTGAACTGTCAATCTGGGATAAAACACTTCCCAGGCCTTTGTTACTGGCGTCAACAGTGACTACAGAACTTAGATCTAAATCAAAAGGACATAGCACAGGGGCATTAACGATGTCCAGTTTGATACTGTTGAACTCATCTTCACAAAGAGGAGACCATTCAAATTTAACTTTGCTTTTTAGAAGTTGTCTAATGTTAAACACTTTGGATGAGAAATTTTTAACGAATTTAGAATAAAATTCTACCATCCCTAGAAATTATCTTACATCATCTCTACTGGCGGGAGGAGGAGCATCTTTTATAGCATCAACTAATTTAGTTTTAGTTGAAACACCATCACAACACAACACGTGTCCAAGATAAGTCACTGATTTAACTGCAAAATGGCATTTTGAATATTCAATGGTTAAACCCTTACTCTCTAGAATACCTAGAACCTCTTCTAGAATGGTATTATGTTCATCTTTATCCTTACCATAAACAAGAATATCATCCTGAAAGAATTTAACTTTAGGATGTTTCCCGAAAAGTTGGTGCATGATGCGCTGGAAAATGGCAGCGGCAGACGCTAAGCCAAATGGCATGCGTTTAAATTGGAAACACCCCATGGGAGTGATGAACGCAGTAAGTTGTCTACTCTCAGTGTCTAAGGAAATCTGATGGTATGCGGAGGATAAATCTATTGTAGAAAAATACATAGCACCATTAACTAGAGACAACATTTCATTAATTTTGGGTAAGGGGAATTTATCAACAACAATATTCTCATTTAAGTGGCGAAGGTCCACGCAAAGACGGATTTTACCATTGGCCCGCCTTGCGATAACTACTGGAGAAATCCAATTGGAGGACTCTATTGGTTCAATAATGTCTTCCTTGACAAGTTTTTCTAATTCCTTTTCAACATCGCCCCGGACCAAAATAGGAATGTTTCTAGCCTTAAAAATTTTGGGGTTAGCATTATCTTTCAAAACGATGTGGTGGGAAAAACCTTGAAAATTTCCAATTTTACCACTAAAGACCTTTGGAAATTTTTTAAGCATGGCATCATCAATTTCAGTTCCCTCATTAATAACCAAAACAGGATCTGGACTGTTGGGATTCAAGACGATATCTAAATCCCACTGATCTCTCCATCCTAGGACAGAAGGTCCAACTTTAGCAACATACAATTTGCACAAAGATTCTCTACCTTTAAACTTGAATAATAAGGGTTTGTAACCAATTACATCAATCTTACCACCGGAAAACCCTTCAGCAGAGATGTCAGGAGAATAGAGATCATTTCCTAAATATTGAACAAATTTAGAATTCCAAACATTTTCATTAATGATGGTATATGGGGAACCGGAGTCAGCATAAATATCAATGGGGACCCCACCAATAAGCATATTACAAATAGGTTTCTTAAGAACATTCCTTTTCCCTGAGTCATTAATATTAAAAATGTAAACTTTCTCAAGGGGTTTAGGTATGCAGATCTCATTCATAGAGCAAGGTGTAATACTCTTCACACAATCATTATCAACATAACAATGCATAACTTTGTCACTTAAATCTTCTTCATCCTCAGAAGATGAATCATAAACAATTTTAACTTTTTTGGTTTTCAGTCTATTGCAAGCTCTGGAGTAATGTCCAATTAAACTGCAATTAGAACACTTTTCCTTCAATGCAGGACAAAGTTTGTAGTTAGCTAAGTGCGAACTGCTACCACAACGAAAGCACTTTAAATTATCATTCTTTTTAAATTCAGTAGGTTTGTTTTTATGTTGAAGCCTTTGTTTGTAGTTGGATTTCCCTTGAACTTTTGAAACAGTTTGATCGCTAGCAGTTTTAGAGTCAGAGGCAGCTTTTTCCTCATTTTTAATAGCTTTAGCACTTCGACCAGAAAGTTCTGCTTTTCTGACAATGGCTAAAATATCTTTGAGGTCTGAATCTCCGTTTATCCAAAGTCTGTCCTGAATGGAAGGATCAGAAGCGTGCATAACTACTTGGTCTCTGATAAACTGTTCTTGAAGATGATCGAATTTACAATCCTCAGCTATTTTTTTAAGTTCAGCAATATAAACATCAATGTTTTCTCCAGGTCTTTGTTTCCTGCGAAAAAACTTGTAACGAGTAATACCTATACAAACTTTAGGTGAAAAATGACTGTCAAAGTCTTTTAGAATGTCATCAAAGACATTAGAATCACCACTACCACCACTTTTAGGCATTTCTTCATAAACTTTAAGACCACCTGCACCTAATGAGTGTAAGAATAGTTTTTTCTTTCTTTCAGGTTTCATTTTACCATCCTCATCAATAGTGTCAATAAAGTTCATAAAATACGCTTTCCATTGGAGCCATTTCATACAAGGTTCCAAACCAGTGGGCCAAAAGGGTTGTGGTGACTGAATTGTAAAATTCTGTGAAGTCATTTTGTATAAAAGTAATAACAAAGAATAAATAAAATCTTACTTGAAGAATCAGGTTGGAGTAGAAGAATCCTTGACTGTGCACTTAAAAAACGAAGAAAAAACGAAATTAATAATTAAATAATTCACCCTTATGATATTTAGAAAATACAAATAAATTCTTCCCCAAACTGAATGCAAAGTATAGCAAAGTGTTCTGAAACGCGCTCTCAAACGCGTGAAGAAATGGGAAAAAGAAACGGGTGAAATTGCTCAAAAACGCGTTTTCAAACGCGTAAGGAAACGAAGGGTTGTTATGGAGATGAACTCAAGCGTCTAAGCGTAGACGGCGCTTTGTAGGAGGACGCTTTGGTTGTTATGGAGATGATCCTAGCGTCTAAGCGTAGACGGCGCTCTGTTGGAGGACGCTTTGGGTTGTCATGGAAATGACCCTTGGAGAACGTGGTTGACGATCGTTCCAGACGCGAACGTCAATGCGTGAAAGACGCTCTCTTGTGAAGACGGGTTGACGTCATAACAAAGGAATGAAATGAAGGGCGAGCATCGAACGCGCTGCGCGCTGAAGCACTGAAGGTAAACGATAGTTTAAAGAATTCAAAAGATGCGTCCACAACGAGTATATTTACGATCTCCAAACACTCAGATAAAGTCAATAATTTACGATCTCCAAAAACTCAGATAAAGTCAATAACCACAGGAATAGTTCAGAAGGAATGGTTTGAGGTTGCAGAGAGAAACGAAGTAAATAATTAAAAAAAAATTACTCACAGGTTCCTCGAAGTGACCATCAGGAAAAGTTCATCAAACCTTTTACACGGTGAAACTCGACTGAAAACAGGTCGAAGTTTTTTTGTAGATAAGAGTTCTCTTTAGAAGTATCAAGGATGAATTTTCCTTTAAGTTTCTCTTTTTTTTTTGAAAAAAAAAATAAAAAGAAAATTGTAGAAAAATGGGTTCTTTAGATTCCTGGTGTTCCTTTAAGCCAAGTCGCCAAAATTGTAAAGTTGAAACCACACAATTAGGATTAGAAGTGTAGTTTAATGAAGGAACACAGGAGCAAGGTAGGGAACAGCCTACACAGGACTTCTTCATCAGCAACTACCCTAGTTGCTAGGGAGGGGAAACCAGGATACAGTGGAATACCTACAAAACATTCTGAAAGAATTAAAGGGCAACATAACAGGGGGCCATGGGCCGGGCGGCAATTAGTCCTGGAATCACAGCCTCACCTGAGCTCAGCCCGCCGCAGCCTGCAGTGCTGCAGCCAGCCCTAGCAGGCCGGAGTGGGGTGCTGCCTAGAAGTGCCACCCATCTGCAGCCTCCGAACACACAAACCTTAGGACTCATCTGCGACCAGGCAGTGGCCCAAGTAGGTATCATGTCGATATTTCTGGTCCTGGTGCTCCATTTCCCTTATGCTCCATTATTGCCCACTATGATCCCCATTAACTGTTTATTGCCCTCTCTGGTGATGCCATATTATTGTCGTGTCTGATTACCCTCACAGACGCCTTGCCATTGTTCTCTTTTAGGCCTTATTAGCCTCTGTGATGACATTATAGCCCATCTGATTCGCTCCTCTGCCCTCTCGATGAGCTATTACTACCCAATCTGAAGCACCACTTTTATTCTCTCGGGCGCCCGTTATTGTTTTATGTAGTTGGCTGTTATTCCTGCCACTGATGCTCTGTTATTGACACCTGAGGCCCTATCATTGTCTTTGCTGATGCCATGTTACGCCCCCTGATGCCCTCTTAACGCCCCCTCTGAGGCAGTATTATTGCCCTGTTCGAAGTAGTATGATTTCCTTATGTATTGCCCTGTTATTTACCCTTTCCATGGTCTATTATTGTCCAGCCATCCAGAGATGACCTCTGTCAGCCTTCTACTCTGGGCACAGCACTTCCCAGAAAAGAAGATGCCGTGCCTTCCACTGCCTGCATAGAGTCCCCCCCTCAGAGATGACCCCTTGCCATCTACGCCTTGCATGGCGTGCACAATGGGGTGATGCTCTGAAGACTATCAGATTTTGTGCACTTGATCCTCTTCAGATTAATGCAGTGGGCGTGTGTGGACAAATCTACCTGGCTGGGTGGGAATATAATGATGCTCTCCAGTTGACAAAAAGGGCACCTTGGCAGATCTTTCGAGTGAGTGTTGCCGGGGACTGCGTGGTAATGGCATTTTGTTTGCTTTGATACTTGCACAAGTGCCACCATTGCTTTTGCCTACGAACGTAACGTTTGTTCTTGTGCTCTAGTGTCTACCATATATTGCTGTATTATACCTCCTCTAATTATACTTTGTTTTCTCTTGAGCAGGCTTTACTTTAAAATAGTTTATTGCAGGGGATTAGACTGTAGACACCTAGATCTTTGTTTACCCAACAAATTCCAAAGCATTGTAGCTGTAAGATAACTTTGGTGGTGAATACACTTGCTGGCGACTGGCGAGATTTGTGTGCAGATTAGTTACAGGCCGGCCTCAGTCACTCATACAAAGTATAAAGAGACAGAGTTAAATGTGATGTCCCAGCTGCAAAGTGAAGCATGCACCATGCAGGTCACAGATGCGCCCAGTCCCTCATGTCGTGTGTCACAATGCCCTCCTCCTCCTAAATTGTATCGTTCTGAGACGAATTCGGAAGGGTAGGAGCAGCCGCAGGTACTGGTCAATCATCTAACGACTTTTCTGGACGTATTATTAAAACAACTTCCTGAGCTCCGCCCCGTCCGTACCCCCTCTTCCGGGGCCACCACCTACGCTCCCTGCACAGGGCCACCATGAGCCTAGAGCCGGCCCTGCTACCGAGGAGCGGGGGGCACCGAGCACACTCTCGATACTTTCTTGGAATGTGGCCGGGTTGGCTAATAAGTTGGATTCCGAAGAGTGGGTGGAATTCATTGAGGAATATGATATTTGCCTGTTTCAGGAAACGTGGGCTAGAGAACAACACTCCCGTATAGGGTATGCAACCTTTGAGACAGTTGCTAAATGGGGTGGGAAGGGCCGACCGTCTGGCGGTCTGTCGATCTGGGTGGGCTCCCATCTTGGATGCAGGGCAAGAATCCTCGAAACCAATTCACCGGACTTGCAGTGTGTTGTCCTAGAGTGGCCATCTGGTGCGAGAGTAGCATTAATAAACGTATACTCTAGACCAGTTGCCATTACGGGCACCTCGGGAACTATCGAGGACTTATCTGCGTTTATTGATTCCACTACCCTCTGTCCATCATTCGTAATTGGGGGGGACTTTAACACCCAGTTTGAGCCCTTCCCGGATCATATGGAAGGGTTAACTAATGAAGAGGATGATCTCTGGGAGATACCCACCCTGCCGGGTCCACCTGTAAAAGCATGGTCACCCTTAGTCACCCAAATACTATCCTTTACCCTATCCCACTCGTTGAGGGCTTGCAATGGGCGGGTTAAGGGAGACATCCCACCCCAGCACACCTTCAACAGACCAGGGCACGAATCGCGGATAGATTATATCCTGGTGCCGATAAAGGATTGGGCCAAAGTGAGGGACTTTACAATACTTAGTAGGACCGACAGTGACCATAATGCATTGTCACTGAGACTCGTTGTACAGGGTGTCCCGATAGCAAATATAGATATAAATTCAGCATCCCCGGAGGGCCTAGTTGCAACCAGCAACAGACGCAGAATTAGATGGCCAACATTAGTGCAGAACCCACAAAACATTCAGAGGCTATATGAGGCAGTGGTCCCTGCCCTTGAAAAGGCCAGGGATCTTCTTCCTCAGTCACCCACCCCTGATAAGTTCAGTGCGCTTGGGGATATTCATTCCGAGCTCTGTACCAATCTAGCAAAAGTATTGAACCCGGAGGCCAGGACGAAAAAGGCCAAGGGGAAAAGAGCCTCTTGGTTCAATGCTGCCTGCAGAAGAGCAAAGGCTGCCCTTTTGGAGTCCCTTAAATCACGGGAAACTCCTAGCAAGATCAGGGATAAACGGATGGCCTACAAGTCCACCATTTGTATAGCCAAAATAGAATGATACCAGGATAACTGGTCGGAAATGACGGCTGCCCTAGCAGTCCATGATGCCCGCAAATTCTGGCAGATCGTCAAGCACGGATCAGCTGAACCATTAGCGGCAGTAAATGCAAATATTTCTGCCACAGTGTGGGAGGACCACTTTAAATCCCTGTATAGTGCGCCCGACCAGAGCCAAGTTGGGAACCCACCCGAACCTGTAATGGACCGAACCCCTGAAACCCTACCCCAGATGGATGGGTTTACCCTGGGTGAACTCAAAATGGCAATTCTGGGTCTTGCGGCTGAAAAGGCGCCAGGCCTGGACAAGCTCCCAGGTGATCTTTACAGGCACGAAGTTAAGATTTGGGCCCCGTACTTGAGGATGCTGTTCAATGCAATCTTGAACGGCATGATGATCCCCCCAACTTGGCTGGGGGCAGAGATAGTGCCTATATTTAAGAAGGGTTCGCCTCTGCTCCCAGCCAACTATAGGCCAATAAGCCTGATAGATGTTTCTCAGAAACTCTTTACCAGGCTACTTTTGGATCGTCTGTCGGATTGGATCTTGGACCACGATATTCTGAGTCCACTCCAGGCGGGATTCAGAAGGAAGATCTCCACCACAGACCAGGTCTTCCGACTCACCCTCATTTTTTGGAAAACGGTACAGCTGGAGGGCGCCAGCCTCTACACTGTATTTGTGGACCTGAGGGCGGCCTTCGACCTGGTCCCCGCATAAAACTCTGGGAGGTGCTGGCCAAACTGGGGGTCCCGAGGAGCTTGCTAGAGATGATTATTCGTCTCCATACTGCCAACTTTGCTCAGGTGAGGCGTGGCAAGGATGGGGCGTTGTCTAACCGATTCCCCGTTGACAGGGGGGTAAGGCAGGGTTGCGTGCTTGCACCGACCCTGTTCTGCCTCTACGTCAACGGGGTAATCGCTCACCTCAATGGAATTGCCAACTTAGACGCTCCCAAGCTGCCAGGCAGCAGGGTGCCAGCGATCATGTTCGCCGATGGCACCCTGCTGCTCTCAAAGTCCCCAATGGGGATACAGCGTGTCCTAAATGGTTTTGTAGATTTTTGTGGGGAACATGGCTTAGAAATCAACACCTTAAAGACCAAATTTATGGTCTTTAATTCCCCACCTAAATTACGCTTTACACCTACCATTGGTCAGACCAGTCTTGAAAGGGTACACACCTTTGAGTATCTTGGGGTCATGATAAATGAAAAAATGACTTGGTGCTCACACCAACAGAAAGCACTACTTAAATTGACCCAGTACTCGGGAGGGGTTTTGAGGCTAATAGGAAACAACAGGTCATCTATCAAACCCGTCGGCCCACCACTCCAGATTTACAAGGCACAGGCAAGGGGGGCCGCTATGTATGGCTGTGAGTTATGGGGTCACGTAGTCTCCCCAGACCTAGTGAAAGAGGAGAACAAGTTCATTAGGCAGCTGGCCCGACTTCCGCCCAGTACACCCCTTGTCCCACTAAGGCTAGATCTAGGGCTGCGACCTCTAAGCGAAGAACTGGCACTGCGTCCCTTAGTTTATTGGCGGAGGCTGTGGGCAGTCCCGGAACTGATCAGTTATAGGCAGGGTCTACAAGAGGTCCTAGCCATCCCGAATGCTGGGAAAATTAAATGGCTAAAATTAATCAAAACTGAACTAGAGGGCCTAGGCCTAGCGACACTCTGGTCTGATCCCTCGACGGCATGTCCATTAATTTCCAGAAAAAGGCTGGCAAAGGTCTACCACGACAGTAAATTAGCGGCACTCTGTCGTCAGGCAACACTGGGGTCACTTACGGATTCATTTTTATGTATTAAGGATCACTACAGTTTTGAACCAGCCTTGGAAAAAATCTACCCTGTCCTACTTAGAAAACTCTACCTGCAGTGGAGGCATGGGACCCTCCCACTAAGAGCTCTAACTAGTAAGTGGAGAGACCCAACCATTAGTTTATGCCCGGCTTGTAGAGTGGCCAGTGAATCAGAGCTCCACATGATCTTTTTTTGCCAGGCCTACAAAGCTCCCTGCAAGAAATGGATTGTCCCTATATGTAGGAGCTTGGGGTTTGCGGAGTGCTTGGCCGCGTTCAGAGTACTAAAAACAGACATGACTGACCACATTGTTTTTGCTGTAGCCAAATACTTAGGTGCAATGTGGGCGCTGAGGATACAGAGCCTTAAGGCTGGTCATTAACTGTACCGCAAAACCTGGAACCTTGTATATTGTAAAATTTCCACGCACTAGGATGAATTGTAATGTTTTAAATGTTTTAACAATTATGAATTGTATCTTGTGTATCTTTTATGGTGATAATATTACCGAAATAAAGATTTATGAATGAATGAATGAATGATTTATCTCTGAAGAAAGAGTGGGGCTTGCATTTCAACTGACTCGCATCGTAGTGAGGGACATTTGATGAAAAATATTAATTGCCTGAAAAAAGAGCCTGTCAATTTGAGAGCTCGTATGTTAGTGAGTGAATAGTTTTAGAGCCAGTAAAGAGAAGTATTCAATGACGATTTTCTCTCTTCTTCTATAATACCATCATTTATCTAATTTTGGTGTACGTTCTTTATTAACATTCGCACGATTTCTTGAGGCTGCTATGGTACATAAAATGAGCACGTAAAAGACCCTTCTCAAGCAGACCAAGGATGAAAACTGCTGCTTGCAGTTCTGATTACGGTCACTAGGTGGTGAAAACGTATCATATACATTTAATACGTCCGAGCTGTAGATTCCCTTGAAATAAGAAACATCGTCTCACTGAAAACACCGAACATTTTAGAACGACAAAAGATTCGCTAACTACAATATGAGACAGCAATATATCACAAGACAAATTATGTTTGTAAAAGACATTAAGTGAAAATGTATGTTTTTGTATCTACTGATCAAAAAAGTAAAACGATTAACGTTACATTTATAATTATCGTCAATCGTGGATAATTATTTAAAAGTGAAATATATTAAAAGATGGCCAAAATAAAACGAGGTATCAATTTCGGAGGTTAAAGGTAGTTCACAATGTCTCAATTTGTCCTCTTTCTGTTTCTATGACTACCTAGCACGAAGGAGGAAGCGGATGACAGTTCGATAGAAATGGCGAGAGCTTGAATCCTGTCCTACATCAACCCTTCATCGCTGTTTCCCACAGTATTGCAACCTGTCCCGGTACTGGAAAAAGTACCGCTTCATAAACGAGGAGTACAATGGAGGCATATCGGTGCATCGAATGCAGCCAGCTAGCCGGGGAACTGTACAGAGACTACAACCGCGGAGTACTGAAGCTCACCATATGCGTGAGTTCACTTCCGGGTCTTCCTTGAATGTGTGTGTGTTGGGATGCAGCAGTGGGATGCTCCTTCCGGGGCGTTCAAACAATGGCCATCTAAACAATACCTCTAGGTTTCTGCTTTCATGGCGCCTTTAGGGGAGCGCCGCGGGCATTATTAAGTTACGAAATTACAACATTTAAGGGCGTAGGAGACACTAAATATTTGAGTGGTGGGGGCACGAATAGCCTTGCAGCTCGCCTTCTACCAGACTTCTGACATCAGCAGGTGCTCCGTTTAGCGACCACCTGTTGCATTTTCCAGCTGGCCAAGTTGCAACAGGCGAAGCCTTCCTGACACAAGAAAAAATACTTCTTCATCCTGTGAAACCCATATGAATCTCCCTGGACAGGAAACAAACTTGTATCTAGTCTGTGTCTGTTTTGAAGCGCTTGGATGACTTTGGGCAAAGGTTGTGCTGTGTACAACTGCCAACAATAAAATGCAGATCTGCCTGTCACCCACTCTCTAATCTCATCATAACTGAATTAAAGCGAATTCATTACCATTTGATGTGGGAAAAACACCCTCTAATTGTTAAATTGGACAGTGATCAAATTGTGTGATCCTACACAAATACTGAGCCTCCTTTTAAGGTCTCAGCTAGACATATTTGAGACATGTTGTTTACACACAGTGGGCCTACACCCCGTCCACAGATTTTGATGTGCTTGCTGTAGAGTCACTGTCATTTCCTTCATCCGGTTTGTGTAGACATGCCTGTGTCATGCCCTGCCCTTATCCTTGGCCCTGCCTTGGAGCATGGACCAAGTACTTGTGCCCATTTGCTGCTCATGTTTTTGGAGCTACTTTTCTCTCTGTGTTCCAGTACTCCACATAAGTGCTTGTGTTTTTCCTCTCCGCCGCTTTCTCATTTCCTTCTCCATCTCCACCTACCCACTCCCAGTTTCATTAACCCTCGCACTGTGCCCCAGTCCCCCAGAGTATGTACACACACATGCATGGGACCTATCCCGGTCCTTCTGTATGAACAAGCCAACACCTGCTTTAGTTTCTTTAGTGGTCAGTGTTGGCCGCAGTTTTGTTACAATACATGCGAATACTGTTTGTCATACATCACATGTAGTTCTTGCCATAAAATACTATTTAATAATTTGTCATACATGGTCATAAATCATCAGTCCGTGTTTGCTGATCCCGTCTGACGTCTGTTCCCTTTGGACTGGCAGTTCGTTCGTTAGTTCTTTTGGGTTGCCTCATCGCTTGCATTGCGCGGGGGTAGCTTCCTTCCCGGAGTTAGGACCATACTCGCCACCTTGTTGGTTTCTGTTGTGCCCTGCCAACCGGCGGGGGCTGGGCAGCGAGTGCCGTCTCCGTTTGCTACCCCCTTTCTCATGGGTTGGCCCCTCACCCTGCCGTCCGGCATCCCAGTGTGAGGGTGCCCATTCTTACACACCGCCCGACGGTGTGCCTACGTAGCAACCATTGTTTTCCTTATTATCTGCCACGCCGCTAGGGAGGCTTACGTCTTCCTGCGGCTCCCCCCTAATGTCCGAAAATGTGCTTCCTCTCTTTTTTTTTTTTTTTACTTGCACCCTGCCAGCGCCATTGCGCCCCCATAGGTTGCTCCAGAACACTTCCATCCCCTCTTCAGAGAGATGTACTCCATCGCCCGCATAGAGCTCCGGGCGGCCCGGGTGGATGAGCCGTGCCTCACGCTCTCCATCCCGTTGACTCTGCAGAACTTGCTTGTGGCTATGTTTAGTTTCCTTCTGGAGTTCTCCACGGCTCTCCTTGACTCTGCCCCACGCCATTGCCGTCTGCTAATGAGCTCCGACCATATGACAGCCGTGTTCCGGAATGCTCTGGCCGCCTCTGTGAGGTCCCTCTGGATGTCATGGAGGAGCACTTTCCTACCCATGCTCACCAGGTGGATGATCAAGACGTCGGGGAGCCAGGGCGTGTCTGTTTGCACTCTCTCCAGCGCCGCCGCCAGCTGCTCCCATTTCATCCCAGGCTTGCCCAACCAGCGGATGCATGTTTCCATTGGCCTTCCTTTCCGCTTGCAGCCTCGCTGCTGCCACCATGCCTGCATCCTGGACACAAAAGAGTGGCCCACCACCAGCCGCGGTCTTTTCCCTGCTGATTTAATGGTCACAATGGTCAGCTCTGTGTTGTTGGGGCCAACCTGGCGCGCTGCTGACTTTTTACTGTAGGTGAGGCCTCACGTTTGCTTTGAATGCGCGGGACCGCCATCTCCCTAAGGCCTTTATCCCTGCCTCTGCCATCCCGTGCTGAGCTGCAGATGTGGCAGCTCCGATCCTGAATGAGTGTGACCCAAAAGAGGCCGGGGGGAGGCCCGCCTTGCCTAGGACCAAGCGCATGATGCCTACTGGACTCAGGCGCTGCTCTTTTATGCCCCCATTTTTGCATTCCCGGCTAGCTGGCCCCCTCTCCTATTGGGGGGGTTTGACCCCCGCAATGCCCCCATTGGCCGGCGGGCCCGGCGCCTACCTGGCGCAGCTAGCGGGGGGTTCTGAAGGGGTGGCACAGACTTTCCCGCTTCTTGGAATGCCCCAAACCGGTTTCTCTGGGGGGGCCCAGCGCGGGTTAAGGCGCCGGCCCTCTAAGCCCCCTGTGGGGGTGGCTTCTGCGAAAACTCCCAGGCCCACCCCTGTTTGGTGCGTTATTTTACTTTGATTTCTTTTACTTTAGGTATCATTGATGTGTTTTGCAAGCATCCTCTCTCAGGAGAAGTTCTGGTCACCTGGTAGCTCCTTTGTGTATAGCAGTGAGCACAGGTCCTGAATTGCTTTCAATTTTGTGTTTCTTTACTCTGTTCCTGGACTCCACTTCACCTGTGATTGGTCCCGGAGGTCTCTTGGGGGCACTTAAAATGTATTGGTCTACCTGTGGATTGTCTTCTTTTACAGAATTATGATCTGCTCTGTGTCCATGTGTACTAACTCCCCAGCCCCTCTCTTGGCATCTGCTCAACATACTGTGATTATGGGCACATCACTTAATCTCCCCATGCCTATAAACAGTGTTTGTGTAATGTATCTATTGCTCATGTAAAATGACTTATCTAAGGAAAAACAAATAGATACCTATTTCCTGACTGAATTGTACAAAGTGAAACCTGAAAACCTGGGTAAATTGCGGCTTCTCCGATTAAAATGTGTGCTTTTGGCCAAATATTATATTTCACCAATATCGTTTTTGTTCATTGGCGCGTGTGAATGTGCTTTCAAATATGTGAGTTCAGAATACCAGTTGTACAAAAGTATCACTTTGAATAAGTAATTTGCGATGCAGTGCTATAATGTGCCTTATCAATGTCACAGCTCATCTACACACTGGCCTGCTCTGCCCTCGCCTGAGTTAAGTGAGTGAGTTTGGGGTACTGAGGTGTGAATGTTGTACGCAAACTGCCAACTATAGGATGCAACGCAAGCACTGTGGCAGGAGGGGAAACTTTCAGTCTCCCACAGGTCAGGAACAAGGCTTGCTTTAGCTAAGGACTCAACGTAATTACAGACAGACGGCAGACGAAGCGCAAGCTGTGAAGTATTTGACCGCTTTTGGCAGGGTTATCTTATCAAGCATACTCAACATCACAAGACTCCAACTGGCTGGTGGAGGTCATGTGTTTGAGTGATTACTCACATTTAAAACCACAACCTGTGGGTGGAGGTCTTCAATGATGCCTTCGTATTCAGAATCACACCGGATGGTGGATATTAACCGATCACATTAACCTTGGATAAACATTTTGGATCCTCAATATGCCCTGACTATCAGCAGGGTTCTTGTTCTCTGATCTCTAGTGATTGTCCCATTAGGATCACAGTCTTCTAATTCCATTGATTGGATTATCTGTCTTTGTGGCTGTCCACTCCCTTTTACAGTCCTGAAGAAGACCAACCTTGACTCTGCGCTATATCCAGGGTCGAAACGTCCATGGTATTGTCATACTTGTCCATACGGTCTTCTTGACCCTAACTTAAAATCATCCTTGGGTCTCGTATTCTTGTTTAAAAATTAAGGGACAGAACAAAATAAGCTTTGAATCCATTGTATTTATGTCACTTATCTATGTTATGTAAATAATGCACCATTGACTTCATGTGTCACCACATGTCACTTATTCTTCACAATAGTCACTACTGTATCGCCTCAATTTAATTGTTTCTATGACAACCATATTCAATCCCATTGTAAATAAAAAGAAGAGTGAAAAACTCAATTTTTGGCAATAAATGTTCTTTTTGTGTGTTCCTACTATAAGGTTTCTTTCCTTCTTTCACAAAAATTGTTTTGCATTTGCTGATAACTAATTTAAATAAATCATTGCTTTTGTATTGAATACATAGATCATAGTAATTGTATTAGAACCACTTGTTTTATATATTATTAATACCCAGGTTCTGAGGGACATACGGTCACCCCGTTAACTCTAATTAGCTCAGGACTGGGCTGATGACTGCAAACAGCAGGCAGGGAACCTAGGCTGGTGTCCCACCCATGGAGCAGCACTGCCTTTTTATCTTCCTGTGTGCTGGTGAGCTGTTAGCCCTTAGTGATTTTGCAAATTCAGTGGCACGCTTAGAAAAGAATAGCCTCTTTTTTTTTTTACTCCCGAACTCCATATAAATGACATTGTCTTCTAGCAATGGCGTTAATAATGCACACAGCATTTAAACTTCATGCAACCCTATTTTATCAGAGTATTTCAATTAAGTCACTTCATTATTGCTACATTTTTTACTTGCTTTTAAGTGCTGCTCATATCTAGGCATGTAAAACATACGTTCCACATGTTAAAAACAGACACATTTTGTGAATTTTGAAGAAACTTTTCATTTTTTAAGTGGTGTGTTGCATGATTTACACAGCAAATATTTTCAGGGCTCAGCTGGTGCATGGGTGCTAAGATCACAACTGTGCTCCATCCTCTTGCGTGTTGTGTTGCTTGACTTGCCCCACCATTATTTTGATTGTTTACCTTCTCCCCAACCACCCTTCACCCCATACCGTGTTGGGAGGCTTGACTCACTGTTATTCAACATGGCTAAAAGACATTGACAACACCAATAGCTCTCGGATTAGCAAGACGTATTGGCTTTGCCAATGCTTGTTGTTCAAAATCATGCAAGACAGCACCTTCAAATATTTGAGCCTCAGATGTGCCCCATATAAAAACCGCTCTTGTGTTTGATGTAAAAGGCTACAGTGGTACTGCAGGCATCTAATAAATAATTAAGCCACATATGGGGTACATATGACAACAGACTTTCCTCTTAGTTCACTAATAACATTGTCCTCAGGGGGGGCAGGAAAGTTTCCCATTTCATGTTTAAAAACTCTCAAATTTCTAATGAATGCTTATGGAAAGATAAAATCTGATCTACGGTGAAACACTTCCATATATTAAACAAGCATTTGCAATGCAATAAGTCTCGCATTTGCAAGAGTTTAAGCTATTGGCATTGTAAATGACAATGCCTTTTATTTATGTTTTAAAAACCAATACGTAAATAAAAGGCATTGCCATTTACAATGCCAATAGCTCTAGTTCTCACGACTGTGATACCTATTGCATTGCAAATGCTTGTTTGTTTTATCTATTTAGTGCTGGTGATGCCCGGTGCAACAATGTTTGTTGGTGCCCCCAATGACCACCTCCACCACGGATTCCCTCAAAATCACCCTTTAACCCCTTCACTGCGGCGGCTATTCCGCCGCAGTGCTAAGGGGGTGGGGGGGCCACGCGGCGGTCTCGTGCTCGTGACGGAACCGCTCCTTCACAGCACGCGGGTGAGCTGTGCTTGTGACGGAACGGTTCCGTCACGGCCCCGCCCGCTCAATAGAACGCGCCGCGCAGGCGCGGCGAGCGGGCCGTGACTGAACCGTTCCGTCACCAGCACAGCCCACCCGAGGCTCGTGACGGAACGGTTCCGTCACGAGCATGGGAGGGGTTAACGGTGCCCCTCAAGCCTCCATAACCACACTCTCTCTCACGCATTTAATTAGTTATATAGCGCCAACCATACCAGTGTAAGGTGTCTGAGCACTTTGCATCACACATATATTACACAGAGACGTCAAAACTCGAACCCGGATCCCCAGCTCCAGAGTCAAAAACTCTGCCTCTGTGCCAGTGCCTTGAATGTATAATATTGATTTTGGTCCGATCAGTACATTTATCACCAAAGTTTGCTCAATCCATGTTTGTCATTTAGTCATGGAGCAGCTACCCGAGAGCCACCCACCCTGCATCTTTTGTCCTTTTCTCCTGTTCTTACCTGTCCTGATGCACACCTCCAACTCCTTGTTGGTCCCCTTTATGGTAAAAGAGTACCTGGGAAGCGTGGGCATTGTACATGCCTTAAGTGGGAGAGATGGAGCAACATTTGAGGGTGGGCATAGATCTTTACATAAACTTGCCTTGTTAGCAGTAAACTAACGTAATTTAAAAAAAAAATCTTTGTTTGTCTGTACTACTAGCCGATGCCTACCGTGAAAGTCAAGGAAACCTGGTATGGTGCTGCTCAAGGAGAGCCCCTTGTCGACAGAGTAACACAACAGCACAGTCACGGCTAAGTCTGTCTGTACTGTGTGCCCGATTCTAAGTACAAGGCCCATAAAGGCTTTATTTTCCTGTAGCACTTAGAGCTAGAGGCTGCCCTATTATTGTCAGAATAATTAAACAACAAGGGGTGGTGATGGACAGAGTTTCTGAATTAAGCAGGATACTCTCACCCAGTCAAGAGATCAGGGCTAGATCCAACACTGTTTTTTAGCTCACTGCACCATCCCAGCTCAGAACCTGGCTATATGCAAATTAGTCTGTTCCTGTCCCAGTGCATGATGGGAACAGGGCAAACCAAACTACAAAGCCAATTCTTTCACTGGGAAGGAAACAAGCTTTCGGGGACCGGTTTCTGGCATTACAGCCGTCTTCGGCCCGGCTTGCTTGAATCCTGATGGTGCAATGAGCAAGGGACTCACATCTGAGTATACCCTTCCACGCTTATGGTGGACAAAATAATTAAACAACAAGGGGTGGTGATGGACAGAGTTTCTGAATTAAGCAGAATACTCTCACCCAGTCAAGAGATCAGGGCTAGATCCAACACCGTTTTTTAGCTCACTGCACCATCCCAGCTCAGAACCTGGCTATATGCAAATTAGTCTGTTCCTGTCCCAGTGCATGATGGGAACAGGGCAAACCAAACTACAAAGCCAATTCTTTCACTGGGAAGGAAACAAGCTTCCGGGGACCGGTTTCTGGCATTACAGCCGTCTTCGGCCCGGCTTGCTTGAATCCTGACGGTGCAATGAGCAAGGGACTCACATCTGAGTATACCCTTCCACGCTTATGGTGGACAAAATAATTAAACAACAAGGGGTGGTGATGGACAGAGTTTCTGAATTAAGCAGAATACTCTCACCCAGTCAAGAGATCAGGGCTAGATCCAACACCGTTTTTTAGCTCACTGCACCATCCCAGCTCAGAACCTGGCTATATGCAAATTAGTCTGTTCCTGTCCCAGTGCATGATGGGAACAGGGCAAACCAAACTACAAAGCCAATTCTTTCACTGGGAAGGAAACAAGCTTCCGGGGACCGGTTTCTGGCATTACAGCCGTCTTCGGCCCGGCTTGCTTGAATCCTGATGGTGCAATGAGCAAGGGACTCACATCTGAGTATACCCTTCCACGCTTATGGTGGACAAAATAATTAAACAACAAGGGGTGGTGATGGACAGAGTTTCTGAATTAAGCAGAATACTCTCACCCAGTCAAGAGATCAGGGCTAGATCCAACACCGTTTTTTAGCTCACTGCACCATCCCAGCTCAGAACCTGGCTATATGCAAATTAGTCTGTTCCTGTCCCAGTGCATGATGGGAACAGGGCAAACCAAACTACAAAGCCAATTCTTTCACTGGGAAGGAAACAAGCTTCCGGGGACCGGTTTCTGGCATTACAGCCGTCTTCGGCCCGGCTTGCTTGAATCCTGATGGTGCAATGAGCAAGGGACTCACATCTGAGTATACCCTTCCACGCTTATGGTGGACAAAATAATTAAACAACAAGGGGTGGTGATGGACAGAGTTTCTGAATTAAGCAGAATACTCTCACCCAGTCAAGAGATCAGGGCTAGATCCAACACCGTTTCTTAGCTCACTGCACCATCCCAGTTCAGAACCTGGCTATATGCAAATTAGTCTGTTCCTGTCCCAGTGCATGATGGGAACAGGGCAAACCAAACTACAACGCCAATTCTTTCACTGGGAAGGAAACAAGCTTCCGGGGACCGGTTTCTGGCATTACAGCCGTCTTCGGCCCGGCTTGCTTGAATCCTGATGGTGCAATGAGCAAGGGACTCACATCTGAGTATACCCTTCCACGCTTATGGTGGACAAAATAATTAAACAACAAGGGGTGGTGATGGACAGAGTTTCTGAATTAAGCAGAATACTCTCACCCAGTCAAGAGATCAGGGCTAGATCCAACACCGTTTTTTAGAGTGGTCTGCTTAATTCAGACACTCTGTTCATCACCACCCCCTTTTCTGAATCGTTTTTGGCCACTATAGGTGTGGCAGGGTATACACAGACATGAGTCCCTTTCTCACTGCTCCATCAGGATTCAAGCAAGCCGGGCCGAAGACGGCTGAAATGCCAGAAACCGGTCCCCGGTAGCTTGTCTCCTTTCTGGTGAAGAATTGGCTTGGTAGTTTAGTCTGCCCTGTTCCCATGATGCACTGGGCCAGGGGCAGACTGATTTGCATATAGCCAGGTTCTGAGCTGGGATGGGGCAGTGAGATAAATAACGGTGATGGATCAAGCCCTGATCTTTGGACTGGGTAAGAGTGGTCTGCTTAATTCAGACACTCTGTTCATCACCACCCCCTTTTCTGAATCGTTTTTGGCCACTATAGGTGTGGCAGGGTATACTCAGACATGAGTCCCTTTCTCACTGCTCCATCAGGATTCAAGCAAGCCGGGCCGAAGACGGCTGAAATGCCAGAAACCGGTCCCCGGTAGCTTGTCTCCTTTCTGGTGAAGAATTGGCTTGGTAGTTTAGTCTGCCCTGTTCCCATGATGCACTGGGCCAGGGACAGACTGATTTGCATATAGCCAGGTTCTGAGCTGGGATGGGGCAGTGAGATAAATAACGGTGATGGATCAAGCCCTGATATTTGGACTGGGTAAGAGTGGTCTGCTTAATTCAGACACTCTGTTCATCACCACCCCCTTTTCTGAATCGTTTTTGGCCACTATAGGTGTGGCAGGGTATACTCAGACATGAGTCCCTTTCTCACTGCTCCATCAGGATTCAAGCAAGCCGGGCCGAAGACGGCTGAAATGCCAGAAACCGGTCCCCGGTAGCTTGTCTCCTTTCTGGTGAAGAATTGGCTTGGTAGTTTAGTCTGCCCTGTTCCCATGATGCACTGGGCCAGGGACAGACTGATTTGCATATAGCCAGGTTCTGAGCTGGGATGGGGCAGTGAGATAAATAACGGTGATGGATCAAGCCCTGATCTTTGGACTGGGTAAGAGTGGTCTGCTTAATTCAGACACTCTGTTCATCACCACCCCCTTTTCTGAATCGTTTTTGGCCACTATAGGTGTGGCAGGGTATACTCAGACATGAGTCCCTTTTCTCACTGCTCCATCAGGATTCAAGCAAGCCGGGCCGTAGACGGCTGAAATGCCAGAAACCGGTCCCCGGTAGCTTGTCTCCTTTCTGGTGAAGAATTGGCTTGGTAGTTTAGTCTGCCCTGTTCCCATGATGCACTGGGCCAGGGACAGACTGATTTGCATATAGCCAGGTTCTGAGCTGGGATGGGGCAGTGAGATAAATAATGGTGATGGATCAAGCCCTGATCTTTGGACTGGGTAAGAGTGGTCTGCTTAATTCAGACACTCTGTTCATCACCACCCCCTTTTCTGAATCGTTTTTGGCCACTATAGGTGTGGCAGGGTATACTCAGACATGAGTCCCTTTCTCACTGCTCCATCAGGATTCAAGCAAGCCGGACCGAAGACGGCTGAAATGCCAGAAACCGGTCCCCGGTAGCTTGTCTCCTTTCTGGTGAAGAATTGGCTTGGTAGTTTAGTCTGCCCTGTTCCCATGATGCACTGGGCCAGGGACAGACTGATTTGCATATAGCCAGGTTCTGAGCTGGGATGGGGCAGTGAGATAAATAACGGTGATGGATCAAGCCCTGATCTTTGGACTGGGTAAGAGTGGTCTGCTTAATTCAGACACTCTGTTCATCATCACCCCCTTTTCTGAATCGTTTTTGGCCACTATAGGTGTGGCAGGGTATACTCAGACATGAGTCCCTTTCTCACTGCTCCATCAGGATTCAAGCAAGCCGGGCCGAAGACGGCTGAAATGCCAGAAACCGGTCCCCGGTAGCTTGTCTCCTTTCTGGTGAAGAATTGGCTTGGTAGTTTAGTCTGCCCTGTTCCCATGATGCACTGGGTCAGGGACAGACTGATTTGCATATAGCCAGGTTCTGAGCTGGGATGGGGCAGTGAGATAAATAACGGTGATGGATCAAGCCCTGATCTTTGGACTGGGTAAGAGTGGTCTGCTTAATTCAGACACTCTGTTCATCACCACCCCCTTTTCTGAATCGTTTTTGGCCACTATAGGTGTGGAAGGGTATACTCAGACATGAGTCCCTTTCTCACTGCTCCATCAGGATTCAAGCAAGCCGGGCCGAAGACGGCTGAAATGCCAGAAACCGGTCCCCGGTAGCTTGTCTCCTTTCTGGTGAAGAATTGGCTTGGTAGTTTAGTCTGCCCTGTTCCCATGATGCACTGGGCCAGGGACAGACTGATTTGCATATAGCCAGGTTCTGAGCTGGGATGGGGCAGTGAGATAAATAACGGTGATGGATCAAGCCCTGATCTTTGGACTGGGTAAGAGTGGTCTGCTTAATTCAGACACTCTGTTCATCACCACCCCCTTTTCTGAATCGTTTTTGGCCACTATAGGTGTGGCAGGGTATACTCAGACATGAGTCCCTTTCTCACTGCTCCATCAGGATTCAAGCAAGCCGGGCCGAAGACGGCTGAAATGCCAGAAACCGGTCCCCGGTAGCTTGTCTCCTTTCTGGTGAAGAATTGGCTTGGTAGTTTAGTCTGCCCTGTTCCCATGATGCACTGGGCCAGGGACAGACTGATTTGCATATAGCCAGGTTCTGAGCTGGGATGGGGCAGTGAGATAAATAACGGTGATGGATCAAGCCCTGATCTTTGGACTGGGTAAGAGTGGTCTGCTTAATTCAGACACTCTGTTCATCACCACCCCCTTTTCTGAATCGTTTTTGGCCACTATAGGTGTGGCAGGGTATACTCAGACATGAGTCCCTTTCTCACTGCTCCATCAGGATTCAAGCAAGCCGGGCCGAAGACGGCTGAAATGCCAGAAACCGGTCCCCGGTAGCTTGTCTCCTTTCTGGTGAAGAATTGGCTTGGTAGTTTAGTCTGCCCTGTTCCCATGATGCACTGGGCCAGGGACAGACTGATTTGCATATAGCCAGGTTCTGAGCTGGGATGGGGCAGTGAGATAAATAACGGTGATGGATCAAGCCCTGATCTTTGGACTGGGTAAGAGTGGTCTGCTTAATTCAGACACTCTGTTCATCACCACCCCCTTTTCTGAATCGTTTTTGGCCACTATAGGTGTGGCAGGGTATACTCAGACATGAGTCCCTTTCTCACTGCTCCATCAGGATTCAAGCAAGCCGGGCCGAAGACGGCTGAAATGCCAGAAACCGGTCCCCGGTAGCTTGTCTCCTTTCTGGTGAAGAATTGGCTTGGTAGTTTAGTCTGCCCTGTTCCCATGATGCACTGGGCCAGGGACAGACTGATTTGCATATAGCCAGGTTCTGAGCTGGGATGGGGCAGTGAGATAAATAACGGTGATGGATCAAGCCCTGATCTTTGGACTGGGTAAGAGTGGTCTGCTTAATTCAGACACTCTGTTCATCACCACCCCCTTTTCTGAATCGCTATTATTGTCAGAAGCCTGCTGTCTCGTTCACCTACCCCGTTCAGAAACAGTACATTGCAGTGTTGTGTTTATAGCTAGGACCCTAATTCAATATTCACGATTTATGCCCTTGTGAGGTTATAATCAATAATATCCTGATAAAGGCATAAGAATCAGATCCATATTCAGTAACAACCTATGCAGTCCAAAGCACAGCACGGCTACTCCCATCGACTCCTAGAAAGCATAACGCGTTCTTTAAACAAACCAAGCCTCCAGCAGCCCGGGAAATTCCCCCCTGCTTTTGTTTTGATTTGAACAAGAACTCCTGAAGTCCGGCAAGAACTGTTAGTTCTTAGTGACTTCTTGTGTCCAACCTTACGTCAAACCCAGGACCTTCCAGGTATAAAATACCAACAGTTGCCTTAAGCAAACACACGGTGGTTTGGAGCAGAGCGGACGTCTACTTGCCCGAGAGCCCAGCTGATGCGAGAGCCAACGGAAGCCGCCCCTCCCGTTTTGACGCACTGAGTGAGACGCTGTCTTTTTCTCCAGCCGAGAAAATCCAGCTCCGGTGTTTCCAGCCTACTCTTGCGGGTGGCTGGGGTACCGAGTCCTGAGGAAAGAGATACCAGACCTCCCATTCTATTACCAAGGTACGGAGCTGACTAAACCCTTAGGAGAATTCTTGAGGCAGATTCTTGGCAACACTATCTTAACCAACTTAACTTAAACTGCTACTTACTTACTCCTTCCCAAGTATTAGGCTTAGGTCAGGTACACCGGGGTAGGCGTAGTTAGAAGCACCAGTTGAGGACGTTAGTCAATGTTTTTATATATGTATATATTTTATCTATTTTAAGTACTTTATGGCTAAGAAACCATATCAATGCTTTTACAGTATTATTTCAAAATACTACTTTTACTGTACGCACTTTACTTTATAATGAGTATTGCAATTGTGGCAATTAATTTCTCTTGCATGAGAAGGAAGACTGCTCAATAAATAACATCACTTTTATTGAAAACGCCCTTCTCTCTATTTCTCTGCATTCTGGTGGAACTAAGCATGCACGATTGACTGAGTGAAATAGCTGCCTATTGTTTTCACACAACTCTAGAGATACACTCTTATTCCGAGGGAGCAAAGTTGTCATGTTTATGCGGTTTTCAGAAACTGAATCCCTTCTTGTCTGAGCCAGGGAAGTTAACCCCTCCCTATTCATTCAAGAAAGTTTCTAGTGACCTCTGAGCTAGCTGGCGCAAACCTGAATTAAGTTTAACATAGTCAGTAGAGACCTAGAGGACCTCAGTCCTACGTCTACACTGCTGTTTATGTTATTCCAATGCGCAGAGCCTATTGGGAAAATAGGAACTACACTACAGCAGCACCCAGCGGTTGCTTTAGCATACAAGCATTGGCAACACCAGTAGGTTTTGCCATTGAATGCAGAGCAGATGCTTTATGCAGATTATGTTTTGCTTCAGCAAAAACAGAAACACATGTTAATTTGTGGATGCAAAGCAGAAAATAGCAAACAAACAGAGGTACCAATACATTGAAGGCTGACCCTACACAGTCTTTAATCTGATGATCCTCTCCATTTTATTGTATGTCCTAGAAAGAAATCGCAGACCCCGGAAGGTGAAGCTAGACCCTTGAAGGGGTCTTAACTAACAACCCTAGGGCAGCTGGTCGCAAAGGGTGGGCAGTCAGATGCCCTCAAAATCCCCTAAACGGCATTAGCGTCTGGGTTCAAAGTGCCCAATCAGGTGGCAAGGGGCATGGTTGGCAGGGGGCGAAAGAGGGAGGAAAGCAGAGGCTGAGCAGTGATCATCATTGGATAGATTGTTGTTGTAGAGTGAGTCATCACTGCTACCCTCATCGCGTTGCTGGGATTGTGGTCCGGCTGCCATCCGAAAATGACTGGAGCGTCACCTGAGAAGCGATAGGCAACGACGACACTGGGTTTGAACCCGGTTTAACAGCGACCAACATTAGCCTGGTGGCAGCAGTGTAGGCATGGAAGCAGGCACGGACATGGAGGCAGTGGTGAAGAAGACATGCCACAAGCTGGCTCGCTTTTGGGAGGAAGAAGAAAACTCTCTCCCAGCTGGTGTGGCCCCCTCAGCGTCTCTGGGCCGTGTGGCCAGGAAAAGAACAGCGCGGGCGCAACAGGTCAAATCTGTGCCACTGTGCAAAGACTAAAGTAAACAAGGCTATAGCCAGTAGTTTGTGTACAGTGAATGCACACATCTAACTAATAAGCAGCCATGGACACAGACTGTGCCTTCAAGGGATTTATTCAATTGAATAATTAGTTTATTTTAAGATAACATTTGGGAGCAAGATGGAGGATAGGCTTGCTAATTGATTTCTTTCAGCTCGTCAATTCTTTTAGGTAATTTCTTGTAAACGGGGTACAACTCCGTTCAAGAGCGAACAATCATATGGAGTAAATCTCAAAAGGTGTATAGAACAGACAAAAACGGGTGAATATATGAAAGTATTACATTTTATATTAGAATTTTTCAGGGTACTTGTATACAATACATGCAATGAAACAAGAAGGTAATTATTATGCACTTGAACACCTTCAGAAAGAAAACCGTTTGACTCAAGAAATTGAGTCAAGTTGGTCTGATTGTCTCTAGGGGTCTACAACCTCAATACTATACAGTCCTGAAGATGGTCTCACTAATGCAAACTAGAGACCGAAACGTCGACTTATACACTTTTTTCTTTGATATTGATTTGTGGTTTATTTTAAGAAAAAGTGTCTCAATTGTTCCAATGAAGGTGTTCAAGTGCATAATAATTACCTTCTTCTTTCATTGCATGTATTGTATATAAGTACCCTGAAAAACTTTAATATAAAATTTAATACTTTCATATATACACTGTTTTTTGACTGTATACACCTTTTTGAGATTTACTCCATATGATTGTTCGCTCTTGAACGGAGTTGTACCCGTTTACAAAAAATTACCTAAAAGAATTGACGAGCTGAAAGAAATCAATTAGCAAGCATATCTTCTATCTTGCTCACAAATGTTATCTTAAAATAAACTAATTATTCAATTGAATAAATCCCTTGAAGACACATTTACCCATCCCTCTTACTTTGCCCGAGCCCTCAAGGGTAGTTTGGGTTGCCCATTTCTCTCACCATGGACACAGACTAACAAGAACAGAGAGGTAGAGAGGGATAAAGGACAAAAGACAGGTCACCTATGCTCCCTGAAAATAAGCAACTGCAACCATGCCCGCAGGTAAAATACACATAGGGAGCAAATGTACCTACACACGGGCGAACAGATGAAGGAATATGCTGGATGAGTCGATACATGTCTAATTGGTACAAGGGACATGTAGGATTTATATTTAGTCCCTTCTAAAGTAAATCACATTTCAGGTCTAGAAACATGTATAATGTCAACATTCTGCCAATCCTTGCCCCCCCCCCCAAACCCCACTTACAAGAATCACATTTATGGGTGTCTGTAGACAGTATACTATACATAAAAGGGCCCCTGGAAAGAAACGGATAGAGGAGAGGCACAGCCAGGAGGCAGACACTACTAAAGCAATCAAAAACACTGCCAACTCCACCTTATAGAAAAACTCATATATAGTTTAACCGTTTTGCTATTTTGATTCCACAGAGTCATTTTTTTGTCATACATAAGTCTGTATTTATGTCCAACGTTATATAAATTGCAACTTTGCTACACAAGTATTACAAATAATGTCAAAACAAATATATGTAAATCGTCACAAACCTCCCGACATTCCACTGGCGCTAAAATATTGCGTTCACATTCAAACGGATACCAATCATACCTCATTCATTCATACTCTTTCAGTATGAAACACATTAAAACAGCATAGCTTCTGGAACCAGCCAAGATCATAAAATGTGGGGTATGTTCCCAGATAGATTTTTGGCACAATACAATAGAATTGACTATAATGAATACACTTTCGCCAGTAAGTTATACCATATACCAATAAACAAATCAAATAATTCAATATTGCAATGATTGTGTGTTTTCCTGGTTCCTATTGAGGCTATTAGGGCAAGACATTATGGCATCCCATGAAAGCTCGAGCTAGACCGCCAACGGGGGGAGGGAAACTGAAAGCGCGCGATGCCAGCCTCCGGGGACAGAAGATGTGCACGCGTACGGAGTGCACATCCTCTGTCTGCGCATGCCATCTTCTGTCTCCCTTCCAGCACCAAATCGGCAACAATAGAGTCTCGCTAGCGAAGCAGCGCATGCACTGCGTTTGCTAGCAAAACCTACAAAAAATACACTTTTTTGTATGAGATTGTATCATATTCTAAAATGATGTTTGTTTCATAATGTTCCCTGCCAAATATTTTTAAGGCTCAACTTGAGCATGGTCTCTTAGAACCAGAGCTCTGCTCACTCAGTTAATTTGTTAGTTCATCCACGTCTAAAGAATGACTACTAGTGAAGCTAGGGAACAACTCCCACCTGCCCCTGGTCACTTGTGTCGGAATTTGCTGTCCCATCCCAGCAGTAGTGGCTGACCAGCCAGCACCCTGTCGAAGGACCTGAAGCTGAGAGGGAAACAAAGAGCACTTCCTGATGACAGCAGGACGACACCACCAGCAGCTAATAGCGAGACAGAACTGACCTTACTGTGCAGCAGTCTTGGGACACAATGCTGTGGCCAGATCAGAAGTTAACTCCAAGAACAGGCTTCTTCCCTGGGAAACACCAGGCTCAGCCTGCCTGCCATCAGCACAGTATGGTGCACCACAACCAAGGTAAGTTGACAATAGAGAGAAATTGCAGAGGAAAATGGTGTGAATGAGAGACCATGTGTGAATGAGACACTCAAAAGACACTACTGCTTTTACAGTCCAAGATTGTTCAAATCAGTCTAATACTTTCAGTATTGAAATGTTCAATTCGAATTATTAGCAAAATCATCGGTTTTACTCTATGATCTGATTTTGCTCTAAAGTATTCGCGACACCAATAGTCCTGGGTTGTTTTAGTCTTATGTTCGTTGCTGTGTAATATCTGGATATAGTTACTCAGAGCCCACAGTATGCTGGGCCCTTGGACATCAAGATTAAAAGGTCTCAACTACGATGGGTGGACCCAGTAGCTCCTGCTTGCCCCGTGGCACTCTGAACGGACATAACTCATTTACTATGGGGAAATCAGGAAACTTGGGTTACCACTGCCAAGCTTATCTCACCCCTGCTAGTTTCCTTATTGTGGTATATTCATGATTCACTTCCATAGTCTCTTCTGACTTCTGGATAGCTGCCCTTGTTCACACTAGGACTCCGCCTGGGCATTATCCCTTAAGGCATTTAGGATTCTGTTGTACCTGCTGCTCAGCCAGTGTGAGTGTGGTGTGCAATGTTGGTGCATGATTATGCTGTGGAATGTTGAGTGAGTGAGGCTGTCAGTTGAAGTATGGGCTGAGCAGCAGGAAGGCTGCTCCTGGTGAGGCTCTCTTTTTACCTTTTATCCTGAACTTACTATCTCAATAAATACTACCTTAAGTTACCCTGGAGTCGGATCTTCGTTTGTTTACAACATTTTGACATCGATTTTTCAACCTGCGGGTGCTACTTATTTGGACTTTGAAGCTTTAAAGTAACTAGAAACAGAAGAAGTTGACCTTGAAGAAGCTCCTCTTTTATCTGTGTTTGGCGTGTACAGCAAGCTGGCAGCCCTGAGCCCCACCAGTGACCACAGTCCTGTGGGCCCCAACCCAGGCGTGCCAGTTCCTGCTGGACTTTCCGTCTTCCTGGCTGCTGAAGCCTTGGAAGAGGTGTCCGTGTCAATTTACCTTGGGAGAGTGTCTCCCTCAAGAGGATTTCCCCAGAGGAGCAACAAATATGAGGTTTCCCTCTAGTCTGCGTCACAAACAACTTTGAGAAAGAAGCAGTTTCCCTCTTTCTTTGTGTGGAAGAGCATTTGGGGGGCTGTCACTTGAAGAGGTGTCCCTGTCGTGAGGAGCGTCAAGCCCCCAGAGCCCCTATGTGGAATTACCAATGGTAAGTGCTCAGAGCAGTTAGTGAAAGAATTCCCCGCTGTCCCTGTTTGGTGGACAGAGGAGCCCCTTTGTCCGTGCCTTGAGGAGAAGCATCGAGTGAGTGGCTCGCAGTGTGGGTTATGGAGTTGCGTTTGGCCTCGAGTGTTGTCAGTGTTAATTGGAGCAACAGCTGTGAGTAGTCCCCGAAGTTTGTGTCATTAGCGGAATTGCGAAGAGGAGTTTCCACCTGCCGATGCGTTTCCTTCAATCGGCTGTATTACATGGATTTGTGCAGTGTGTTGGTGCTTCTGAGGTAACTATGTCTTAACTTTCGACCGCTGTGCCTGATGCTTTCTAACTTTTACAATTTTGTTAGCAACTGTCACCTGCCCGCGACGGCCTCTCCTTGTCCGTTGTCTCTAGCGCGAGCCCTGTCTTCGACTCGCGGAGTGTTCTGCAGTTACCACGCTGTGCTACATGGACGTGCCTGGAGCCACCCGGCTCTCCGTCAGTCTGCGTGCCACCTTCGTCTTCAAATTTCTATTTATTATGTGTCCTATGCCAGGGACGTTTTGTGTCTGTGTTCCCTGTAGCCGGTTGTTGTCCCTCATCTTTTGGAAATGCATTGAGCCTTATATTTTTTTAGGTGAGCAATTCGGCGACACGACTTTCAGGTTGACAAGTGTCTCTGCGTTAATTTGCTGATTTTGTGTAACTTTTATGGGATTACTGCCTGTGCTGACTTTTGGGGAGAGTTGGCGTTCAGGCCTTTCTCAAGAGGCTTTGATGTTTGTTGCTTTATTCTTTATTGAAGATCTTTGTTTCTGTTGACTATACATTTAACTCATGGTGGAAATGTTTCACTCTAAGTAATGTAAACTTCGGGAAAGCGCCAAAAAAAAATGTTGTTAACTTCATGAAAGGGGTGTCATTCACAGCCAAAAGGGTTGTTCATTATTACAAGTGTTGTGGGTGGGTTGTCTTTTTGGCTTAAAGTCTCAGTGTTGCCACTTGTGTGGTTGTGGGAGGAATCACCTACTGTTGGTATGGTGTTTGTGTTGAAGCTGTGATGTTCAGTCACTCTGGGTTATCACTTTGGCTTGCTTTTGGGGGTTGGTTAATCCCTCTCGGTTGGTGGTGTGATGGCTTTTTGGTGTTTAGCCACTATGGTCTCCCACAACGTTTGTGGGTATGGGTTGATTTGGTAAGTCACCCTGTTGGCATTGTGAGATTACTTTTGTTGTTGAGTCACTCTGGGTTACCACCTTGTTGTGGTTGTGGGAGACTTAGTTCAGTCTTCCACTGAATGTGTGTGTGTGTGAGTTGACTTTTACATGTGAAGTCACTCTGGGTTATCCCCTTGTCTTTGTTGAGGGAGTTTGCCTATCTCTCACTGTTAGGGGTGTGTGTACGAGAAGGCTTTTAGGTGCTGAGCCTCTCTGGCCTACCACTATTTTTTGTGGTTGTGGGTTGACATAGGTTTGTCACCCTGGTGGGTGTTGTGTTTGAGTTGACTGGGTAGAGGTCACTAGGGTCTACCACTCTTGTGTGGTGGGTGGTTGATTGAGGTTTCAGCCCTGGTTTTGGGTGTGTGTAAGTCACCCTGTTGGTATGGTTTTTTAGTTGACTGGTTTTGTCACTCGTGTGTACCACCTTTGTGTGGTTGGTAGGTGAATTAGGTTTCACCTTTGGCATTGGGGTCGGTGATTGTATGTGTGCTTGTCCTCCCTTTCCTTTCTCTTTTACAACTTGGGGGGTGGTCTCATCTGATGTTTGTGTTCTGTGGCAAGCTTTCTTCTGCACCATTGTGGTTTGGTTCTCTGTGTGTTCACGTTCATTTTCAGCCTGGCCAGCTGGTATGTTTGTGGCATAAGGGGTTGGTTGGTTGTGTGTGGTGTAGCAGTTTGTTAGTTTGTTTGGTGTTGTGTGGAAAGGTGAAAGGTATTTGTCTGTTTTGTGTGGAAAGGGAGTGAATGTGGGTAGGTGTTGCCTTTCTGCTTAAAGACTGGTTTTCCTTGTCCAGTTTGTAGTTTTCATCTTAGTGAGTACATGGATGGGCATTTGTCATTTCTTATTATTGTATTTCTGTATGTTAACGTTCATGCAATTTGTCACTTTCTCCTGTGCTTTTCTGCATTTTGATGTTAACTTGCAAAGCCCATTATACTATGTTTTCCTTGCTTTTTATCCTAAATGGTTAGCCCTTACTCATCTCCAGGTCTTCGCAATGGATCCTTTTCAGATTTCTGTGAATGTTATTTTACCAATTTGTGCTTTTTCCTTGGACCATTGCATTGTTTTTTTGTTCACTGTGAGGAAGGGAGAAGTGTTGTACCTGCTGCTCAGCCAGTGTGAGTGTGGAATGTTGGTGCGTGTGATGGGGTCGAATGTTGGATGAGTGAGGCTGTAAGTTGGAGTATGGGCTGAGCAGTAGGAAGGCTGCTCCTGGTGGGGCTTTCTTTGTACCTTTTTATCCTGAACTTACTATCTCAATAAATGCTACCATAAGTTAGCTTGGAGTCGGGTCTTCGTTTGATTACCACTGATCCGCCCACATGAAGCTTTGTCATCCTAGAATCCTAGCGTTCTCCCCCAACTCTGAGTGTCTTTTAGTTTATCTATCTTTTTCAGCTCTTACCATTTTCTCACCATTTGTACGTTTTCCATGTTTGCCGACCACAGCCGCATGCTATGCTGACCACCGCTGCATGTTACGCTGCTCCAATACTCCGCATGTGCTCGGGCTGCAACCTTCACATACAAACCGCTCTCTATGAAGCAGAGGTCAAAGTTTTGTAGGCGACTTGGGGAAATGCCAGCTGCACTACTTTAGCTCTGTAGTTGATGAGGGTGTATGTAGTGGCCCTACAGATGGTCATTCTGGTTCAACACAAACCACTCCACTTAATGATTTGAGTTCTCACCGCAAAAGAAGTCTGGTCACTTGGTTAGATTGTTACATGAGTCTGTTGGACGACCGAAGGCGCCACCCATAACCCACTAACTAATCCCCAAATCATAACATAAGTTAGGTATGTATAAGCAAAGTAAGTTTGAAGACTGCTTCTGCCTCTCTAGAGATTTTACTGGCAACGCATCAGCTCTTGTTTATGACCTCCATAGCCACAGGTCAAAGCTCATAGGAAACAGAACATCTCTGCCTGCCTCTAGCTAAAGGGTTCTCTTATGCAGTATTCCACTTGGTCTTATTGAGGGACATGCCAGGAGATGCACAGGTAGGAAGGTTAGGTGACAAGGGCTGGTCTTATTAATATGGTTGAAGGACACTTTTTGTCTCGTTGCTGCGGCCTACTACCTTCTAATTCCATCACTGAATCGATAATGGAATGGAGACAAATGTAGAAAGACTGCTGTTCTCTACTGTACTGTTTAATTTTGTTATGAAGGTTGTGTGTTTTATTTATTTATTCTCTTGGACTAAACTGTTACTGTGCCAGCATTTGTTGTGATACATTTTCAAGGAACCTCTAGATGAATTTGGATGACACCCAGGCAATGTGTGTGCCCCGAGCTGATCAACGCTGCTGCAGTTCGATACGCCACCTGTAATCTCAGGTCAATTTGTACTAACAATTTTAGATGTTTTTCGAACGTTGCTTGCCCTGACTTATATCTTTCTATTTGCTCTTTTCAGAAAACCTGCCACAAGCCTGTGGATAAGTACATAGAGTACGACCCCGTCATCATCTTAATTAATGCCATCCTTTGCAAGGCCCAGGCTTACAGACATATCCTTTTCAACACCAAGATAAACGTATGACTACCTTATATTGGTTCTCTGGTGTGTTATGTCTTATGTTAATATGATTATGTAGCAGTGGTTGAAATTGTAAGCTGGCGCCTTATAATTGATTTAAATTGCGTTTCCTTCTGTCAATGTGGGATTTGCAGAACACTAACCCATTGATCCTCCATCGTAGTCATTCATGCATAAGATGGGCTTTTCCTGTTGCCATCAAACCAGGTAGGGTGTCTGTCTAGTGAAATCCTGTTTTGTGTCGTTAACTCCATCTTGTGGCCAGGTTTCAAATGCTGTGATGTTATGTGTTACAAAAGGGGGTGGTGATGGACGGAGCATCTGAATCAATCAAACACTCACACCCAGTCAAAAGATCTGGGTTTAATCCATCACCATTCTTTATCCCACTCTGCCACCCCAGTTCAGACATGGCTATATGCAAATCAGTCTGACCCTGTGCCTCATGGGAACAGTCCAGCCCGAACTGCCAAGCCATGTATTCCCTGGACCGGAAACAAGCTTCCGAGGACCGGTTTCTGGCATTCCAGCCGTCTTCAGCCCGGCTTGCTTGAATCCAGTGGCAAAGTGAGCAAGGGACTCACGTCTGAGCATACCCTGCCACACTTATGGCGGCCAAAAGCGATACAAAAGGGAGTGGTGATGGACAGAGCACCTGAATCAATCAAACACTCACACCCAGTCAAAAGATCTGGGATTAATCCATCACCGTTCTTTAGCCCACTCTGCCACCCCAGTTCAGACATGGCTATATGCAAATCAGTCTGACCCTGTGCCTCATGGGAACAGTCCAGCCCGAACTGCCAAGCCATGTCTTCCCTGGACCGGAAACAAGCTTCCGAGGACCGATTACTGGCATTCCAGCCGTCTTCAGCCCGGCTTGCTTGAATCCAGTGGCAAAGTGAGCAAAGGACTCACGTCTGAGCATACCCTGCCACACTTATGGCGGTGTTATGTGTTGGCAGTGTGATTTTATTAGGTCTTGCTGTAGTATGGCCTAGGGCCTGCTCTGCGTGCATGTTATGTTAGCTTACCTTATTAGAAGTTTAAACGCCATTTTACCTTTTGCTTCTTTTGCACACGATACTGCATAGCTGTTTTTGTAAGTTAGCCTTCGCGAAAGTCTACACACGAGAAAAGGTTTGTTTTCGACATCTCTAGACTTACATTGTGCCACTAGTCTGCACAGTGAGTGCTAAAGCCGTCAAGGTTATCAAAACATGTTAGTTGTTTTTCGACATGTTGAGATAATGTTTTCTAGACACAACATTTTGGCAGCTGTGAGCCAAGTAAGATTCTGGCGTCCTGATTATCACACACTAGCAATGATTTCAGACATTTGGAAGATTTCCGTTTCAAGGGATGCAGAGAGTCTATGCTGATCCAGATATAATTTACACTTACTGAGCGGAAAGGTAATGGGGTCCCCCACACAAGCCTAAGAGACCTTCTAAAGTTTATAATACATAGTTTCTATATAGAGAGGGTGTTAAAAGTAGGCGCTATAGGACCTGTTTTTACCATCATTGTAATATGATTTCTCCTTTTGTATTTTATGGAATTGTAACCATGCTGACCATATTATTTTTAATCATATGTCTGCTTATGTTGTCTAAGATACTGCACATGAGAACACGTCGTTAAAATAAATATTTTAACCTTACCGTGTCTCTTATTTACTCCTGTTGTGGACTGGTATGAGAGTATAACAAAAGAGTGTTCTCACTTCCCACCATTCCTGAGATGGTCCTAAGTTGCATGTTCTAGGTTGTCTAATCATTGGTTACTTTGCTGTAGGACGAAGAGCTAATGTGACACTGATGCTTGCTGGTTGGGGTTTTTCTAGGTACGGAGGAGAGTTTCTGGTACACCACAATTCACTGACATCCTAGGTCTCTGTGCACAGTTCTGTGTTTGAGCAGGATCCTTGCAACATGGCGCCGCCAACAAGTGTGGTCTTATTGTGCTTAAGACGCTTGAGTAGTGCTTATATCAGTCTACGACCCCCTCACTATTGTTTCCGGTTGACAGTAGTGACGGATAAAACCTACCTATAGTTACATAGGTCTATTCAAGCTTGATAGTTTTAAACGGGTTTCTGTTGAATTACTACCCAGTTGTGCCTTTTCATATTGCATTGTACTTAACTATCACTGTGTCATTATGGCTGCGGTTGAAATCGCGGTACAGAGCCGGTTGGCTGTGCAAAATCATTTGCAGGATTTCCTGGTCTCTACGGAAGGACATTGCAAAAAACACAGTTGATGGACAGAATGTAGCACAATGTCATACATTCACCCCAGTACAAGGATCTGGGCATAAATCCATCGTTTTTTTGCACTCCACACCACCCTGGGTTAGACACTGTCTATATGCAAATCAGCTCTGACCCTGTGCCTCATGGGAACAGTCCAGTCCGAACTACCAAGCCATGTCTTTCCCAGACCGGAATCAAGCATCCAAGGACCGGTTTCTGGCTATCAGCCTTCATCAGCCTGGATAGCTTGACTCCAGTGGTGTGGAGAGCCTGGGACTCACGTCTGAGCATCCCCAGCACACTCGGGGTGAAAATTGCAAAAAACACAGTTGATGGACAGAATGTAGCACAATGTCATACATTCACCCCAGTACAAGGATCTGGGCCTAAATCCATCGTTTTTTTGCACTCCACACCACCCTGGGTTAGACACTGTCTATATGCAAATCAGCTCTGACCCTGTGCCTCATGGGAACAGTCCAGTCCGAACTACCAAGCCATGTCTTTCCCAGACCGGAATCAAGCATCCAAGGACCGGTTTCTGGCTATCAGTCTTCATCAGCCTGGATAGCTTGACTCAAGTGGTGTGGAGAGCCTGGGACTCACGTCTGAGCATCCCCAGCACACTCGGGGTGAAAATTGCAAAAAACACAGTTGATGGACAGAATGTAGCACAATGTCATACATTCACCCCAGTACAAGGATCTGGGCCTAAATCCATCGTTTTTTTGCACTCCACACCACCCTGGGTTAGACACTGTCTATATGCAAATCAGCTCTGACCCTGTGCCTCATGGGAACAGTCCAGTCCGAACTACCAAGCCATGTCTTTTCCAGACCGGAATCAAGCATCCAAGGACCGGTTTCTGGCTATCAGCCTTCATCAGCCTGGATAGCTTGACTCCAGTGGTGTGGAGAGCCTGGGACTCACGTCTGAGCATTCCCAGCACACTCGGGGTGAAAATTGCAAAAAACACAGTTGATGGACAGAATGTAGCACAATGTCATACATTCACCCCAGTACAAGGATCTGGGCCTAAATCCATCGTTTTTTTGCACTCCACACCACCCTGGGTTAGAAACTGTCTATATGCAAATCAGCTCTGACCCTGTGCCTCATGGGAACAGTCCAGTCCGAACTACCAAGCCATGTCTTTCCCAGACCGGAATCAAGCATCCAAGGACCGGTTTCTGGCTATCAGCCTTCATCAGCCTGGATAGCTTGACTCCAGTGGTGTGGAGAGCCTGGGACTCACGTCTGAGCATCCCCAGCACACTCGGGGTGAAAATTGCAAAAAACACAGTTGATGGACAGAATGTAGCACAATGTCGTACATTCACCCCAGTACAAGGATCTGGGCCTAAATCCATCGTTTTTTTGCACTCCACACCACCCTGTGTTAGACACTGTCTATATGCAAATCAGCTCTGACCCTGTGCCTCATGGGAACAGTCCAGTCAGAACTACCAAGCCATGTCTTTCCCAGACCGGAATCAAGCATCCAAGGACCGGTTTCTGGCTATCAGCCTTCATCAGCCTGGATAGCTTGACTCCAGTGGTGTGGAGAGCCTGGGACTCACGTCTGAGCATCCCCAGCACACTCGGGGTGAAAATTGCAAAAAACACAGTTGATGGACAGAATGTAGCACAATGTCATACATTCACCCCAGTCCAAGGATCTGGGCCTAAATCCATCGTTGATTTGCACTCCACACCACCCTGGGTTAAACACTGTCTATATGCAAATCAGCTCTGACCCTGTGCCTCATGGGAACAGTCCAGTCCGAACTACCAAGCCATGTCTTTCCCAGACCGGAATCAAGCATCCAAGGACCGGTTTCTGGCTGTCAGCCTTCATCAGCCTGGATAACTTGACTCCAGTGGTGTGGAGAGCCTGGGACTCACGTCTGAGCATCCCCAGCACACTCGGGGTGAAAATTGCAAAAAACACAGTTGATGGACAGAATGTAGCACAATGTCATACATTCACCCCAGTACAAGGATCTGGGCCTAAATCCATCGTTTTTTTGCACTCCACACCACCCTGGGTTAGACACTGTCTATATGCAAATCAGCTCTGACCCTGTGCCTCATGGGAACAGTCCAGTCCGAACTACCAAGCCATGTCTTTCTCAGACCGGAATCAAGCATCCAAGGACCGGTTTCTGGCTATCAGCCTTCATCAGCCTGGATAGCTTGACTCCAGTGGTGTGGAGAGCCTGGGACTCACGTCTGAGCATCCCCAGCACACTCGGGGTGAAAGTTGCAAAAAACACAGTTGATGGACAGAATGTAGCACAATGTCATACATTCACCCCAGTACAAGGATCTGGGCCTAAATCCATCGTTTTTTTGCACTCCACACCACCCTGGGTTAGACACTGTCTATATGCAAATCAGCTCTGACCCTGTGCCTCATGGGAACAGTCCAGTCCGAACTACCAAGCCATGTCTTTCCCAGACCGGAATCAAGCATCCAAGGACCGGTTTCTGGCTGTCAGCCTTCATCAGCCTGGATAGCTTGACTCCAGTGGTGTGGAGAGCCTTGGACTCACGACTGAGCATCCCCAGCACACTCGGGGTGAAAATTGCAAAAAACACAGTTGATGGACAGAATGTAGCACAATGTCATACATTCACCCCAGTACAAGGATCTGGGCCTAAATCCATCGTTTTTTTGCACTCCACACCACCCTGGGTTAGACACTGTCTATATGCAAATCAGCTCTGACCCTGTGCCTCATGGGAACAGTCCAGTCCGAACTACCGAGCCATGTCTTTCCCAGACCGGAATCAAGCATCCAAGGACCGGTTTCTGGCTATCAGCCTTCATCAGCCTGGATAGCTTGACTCCAGTGGTGTGGAGAGCCTGGGACTCACGTCTGAGCATCCCCAGCACACTTGGGGTGAAAATTGCAAAAAACACAGTTGATGGACAGAATGTAGCACAATGTCATACATTCACCCCCGTACAAGGATCTGGGCCTAAATCCATCGTTTTTTTGCACTCCACACCACCCTGGGTTAGACACTGTCTATATGCAAATCCGCTCTGACCCTGTGCCTCATGGGAACAGTCCAGTCCGAACTACAAAGCCATGTCTTTCCCAGACCGGAATCAAGCATCCAAGGACCGGTTTCTGGCTATCAGCCTTCATCAGCCGGGATAGCTTGACTCCAGTGGTGTGGAGAGCCTGGGACTCACGTCTGAGCATCCCCAGCACACTCGGGTGAAAATTGCAAAAAACACAGTTGATGGACAGAATGTAGCACAATGTCATACATTCACCCCAGTACAAGGATCTGGGCCTAAATCCATCGTTTTTTTGCACTCCACACCACCCTGGGTTAGACACTGTCTATATGCAAATCAGCTCTGACCCTGTGCCTCATGGGAACAGTCCAGTCCGAACTACCAAGCCATGTCTTTCCCAGACCGGAATCAAGCATCCAAGGACCGGTTTCTGGCTATCAGCCTTCATCAGCCTGGATAGCTTGACTCCAGTGGTGTGGAGAGCCTGGGACTCACGTCTGAGCATCCCCAGCACACTCGGGGTGAAAATTGCAAAAAACACAGTTGATGGACAGAATGTAGCACAATGTCTTACGTTCACCCCAGTACAAGGATCTGGGCCTAAATCCATCGTTTTTTTGCACTCCACACCACCCTGGGTTAGACACTGTCTATATGCAAATCAGCTCTGACCCTGTGCCTCATGGGAACAGTCCAGTCCGAACTACCAAGCCATGTCTTTCCCAGACCGGAATCAAGCATCCAAGGACCGGTTTCTGGCTGTCAGCCTTCATCAGCCTGGATAGCTTGACTCCAGTGGTGTGGAGAGCCTTGGACTCACGACTGAGCATCCCCAGCACACTCGGGGTGAAAATTGCAAAAAACACAGTTGATGGACAGAATGTAGCACAATGTCATACATTCACCCCAGTACAAGGATCTGGGCCTAAATCCATCGTTTTTTTGCACTCCACACCACCCTGGGTTAGACACTGTCTATGTGCAAATCAGCTCTGACCCTGTGCCTCATGGGAACAGTCCAGTCCGAACTACCAAGCCATGTCTTTCCCAGACCGGAATCAAGCATCCAAGGACCAGTTTCTGGCTATCAGCCTTCATCAGCCGGGATAGCTTGACTCCAGTGTTGTGGAGAGCCTGGGACTCACGTCTGAGCATCCCCAGCACACTCGGGTGAAAATTGCAAAAAACACAGTTGATGGACAGAATGTAGCACAATGTCATACATTCACCCCAGTACAAGGATCTGGGCCTAAATCCATCGTTTTTTTGCACTCCACACCACCCTGGGTTAGACACTGTCTATATGCAAATCACCTCTGACCCTGTGCCTCATGGGAACAGTCCAGTCCGAACTACCAAGCCATGTCTTTCCCAGACCGGAATCAAGCATCCAAGGACCGGTTTCTGGCTATCAGCCTTCATCAGCCTGGATAGCTTGACTCCAGTGGTGTGGAGTGCCTGGGACTCACGTCTGAGCATCCCCAGCACACTCGGGGTGAAAATTGCAAAAAACACAGTTGATGGACAGAATGTAGCACAATGTCATACATTCACCCCAGTACAAGGATCTGGGCCTAAATCCATCGTTTAATTGCCGAAGACGGCTGAAATGCCAGAAACCAGTCCCCGGTAGCTTGTTTCCTTCCCAGTGAAAGAATTGGCTTGGTAGTTTGGTTTGCCCTGTCCCCATGATACACTGGCAAAGAAATTCCCAAAACCCAGGACTCAAGTTAGTAGTTATCTAGCAGGCATGCGACTGTGATCAGCTCAAATTCTCAAAAGTAAAATTTGGGAAAAAACACCCGATATTATTTCTATATTAAGGTGTTTGTTGTCTCTAATGCCTTAACGTCCTAAACCAGACTTTTTAGTCTGTAGTTATCACTGATTGTGGGGGGTTCGTAATTTTTCAACTCGGCGCAACCCAAAAAAATGTCAGCCCTATTTAGGACCATACACAGATCCACACATGTACCAAAATAATAAGTGAAAAAAATGTGTGGCGGAGAGGAAGGCACCTCACGTGCGAACACCCTCGGGGCAATCTGGTCAGATGTTTACCAGAGACTTGGCCCCTTTCTCATCATAGGCGGCCGTTCCTATTCCAGAATTTTGGTGAGTAAGTGAAAAGAAAAGAGAGAAAGTGCATATCAAGGAGATTTAGAGCGTGACTCCTTGAACAAACAAAACAGAGTGAAGGATAAAATCAACAACCACACCACTTAAACTACTTTTATTTATGAATCGGGTGTGTGAAGTTGAAATAAAAGGAGGGTAGCTTAAAATTGTATCATCCCAGGAACCAGATACAACGCCCAGTTTCCGTTTTTGTTTGGTTGATGTGACAACCGACTGTTCGGCGCAGTACCCTGTGTTCAGCTGGTACGAGGGAGCATAGCTGAATAAGGCTTCCTGTTTAAAAGATGTTGGAAGGGGGTGCAGTAACAGAGTATTGACCCTGATGAATCTGCCATAAAGGTTTTTGGGCAGTGAAACATGTTGGTCACAGGTAGTGGTATGCAATTTTAAGCTACCCTCCTTTTATTTCAACTTCACACACCCGATTCATAAATAAAAGTAGTTTAAGTGGTGTGGTTGTTGATTTTATCCTTCACTCTGTTTTGTTTGTTCAAGGAGTCACGCTCTAAATCTCCTTGATATGCACTTTCTCTCTTTTCTTTTCACTTACTCACCAAAATTCTGGAATAGGAACGGCCGCCTATGATGAGAAAGGGGCCAAGTCTCTGGTAAACATCTGACCAGATTGCCCCGAGGGTGTTCGCCCGTGAGGTGCCTTCCTCTCCGCCACACATTTTTTTCACTTATTATTTTGGTACATGTGTGGATCTGTGTATGGTCCTAAATAGGGCTGACATTTTTTTGGGTTGCGCCGAGTTGAAAAATTACGAACCCCCCACAATCAGTGATAACTACAGACTAAAAAGTCTGGTTTAGGACGTTAAGGCATTAGAGACAACAAACACCTTAATATAGAAATAATATCGGGTGTTTTTTCCCAAATTTTACTTTTGAGAATTTGAGCTGATCACAGTCTCATGCCTGCTAGATAACTACTAACTTGAGTCCTGGGTTTTGGGAATTTCTTTGATTGTATTTGATGAGTGGAGGGCCTTCTTCCCATAAATACCCGTAATACTCCCTCTAAGCTCCTCTTGTTATTGAATCCCATGATACACTGGGCCAGGGACAGACTAATTTGCATATAGCCAGGTTCTGAGCTGGGATGGTGCAGTGAGCTAAAAAACGGTGTTGGATTAAGCCCTGATCTCTTGACTGGGTGAGAGTATTCTGCTTAATTCAGAAACTCTGTCCATCACCACCCCCTGTTGTTTAATTATTTTGTCCACCATAAGCGTGGAACGGTATACTCAGATGTGAGTCCCTTGCTCATTGCACCATCAGGATTCAAGCAAGCCGGGCCGAAGACGGCTGAAATGCCAGAAACCGGTCCCCGGTAGCTTGTTTCCTTCCCAGTGAAAGAATTGGCTTGGTAGTTTGGTTTGCCCTGTCCCCATGATACACTGGGCCAGGGACAGACTAATTTGCATATAGCCAGGTTCTGAGCTGGGATGGTGCAGTGAGCTAAAAAACGGTGTTGGATTAAGCCCTGATCTCTTGACTGGGTGAGAGTATTCTGCTTAATTCAGAAACTCTGTCCATCACCACCCCCTGTTGTTTAATTATTTTGTCCACCATAAGCGTGGAAGGGTATACTCAGACGTGAGTCCCTTGCTCATTGCAGCATCAGGATTCAAGCAAGCCGGGCCGAAGACGGCTGAAATTCCAGAAACCGGTCCCCGGTAGCATGTTTCCTTCCCAGTGAAAGAATTGGCTTGGTAGTTTGGTTTGCCCTGTCCCCATGATACACTGGGCCAGGGACAGACTAATTTGCATATAGCCAGGTTCTGAGCTGGGATGGTGCAGTGAGCTAAAAAACGGTGTTGGATTAAGCCCTGATCTCTTGACTGGGTGAGAGTATTCTGCTTAATTCAGAAACTCTGTCCATCACCACCCCCTGTTGTTTAATTATTTTGTCCACCATAAGCGTGGAAGGGTATACTCAGACGTGAGTCTCTTGCTCATTGCACCATCAGGATTCAAGCAAGCCGGGCCGAAGACGGCTGAAATGCCAGAAACCAGTCCCCGGTAGCTTGTTTCCTTCCCAGTGATAGAATTGGCTTGGTAGTTTGGTTTGCCCTGTCCCCATGATACACTGGGCCAGGGACAGACTAATTTGCATATAGCCAGGTTCTGAGCTGGGATGGTGCAGTGAGCTAAAAAACGGTGTTGGATTAAGCCCTGATCTCTTGACTGGGTGAGAGTATTCTGCTTAATTCAGAAACTCTGTCCATCACCACCCCCTGTTGTTTAATGATTTTGTCCCCCATAAGCGTGGAAGGGTATACTCAGACGTGAGTCCCTTGCTCATTGCACCATCAGGATTCAAGCAAGCCGGGCCGAAGACGGCTGAAATGCCAGAAACCGGTCCCCGGTAGCTTGTTTCCTTTCCAGTGAAAGAATTGGCTTGGTAGTTTGGTTTGCCCTGTCCCCATGATACACTGGGCCAGGGACAGACTAATTTGCATATAGCCAGGTTCTGAGCTGGGATGGTGCAGTGAGCTAAAAAACGGTGTTGGATTAAGCCCTGATCTATTGACTGGGTGAGAGTATTCTGCTAATTCAGAAACTCTGTCCATCTCCACCCCCTGTTGTTTAATATTTTGTCCACCATAAGCGTGGAAGGGTATACTCAGACGTGAGTCCCTTGCTCATTGCACCATCAGGATTCAAGCAAACCGGGCCGAAGACGGCTGAAATGCCAGAAACCGGTCCCCGGTAGCTTGTTTCCTTCCCAGTGAAAGAATTGGCTTGGTAGTTTGGTTTGCCCTGTCCCCATGATACACTGGGCCAGGGACAGACTAATTTGCATATAGCCAGGTTCTGAGCTGGGATGGTGCAGTGAGCTAAAAACGGTGTTGGATTAAGCCCTGATCCCTTGACTGGGTGAGAGTATTCTGCTTATTCAGAAACTCTGTCCATCACCACCCCCTGTTGTTTAAATATTTTGTCCACCATAAGCGTGGAAGGGTATACTCAGACGTGAGTCCCTTGCTCATTGCACCACCAGGATTCAAGCAAGCCGGGCCGAAGACGGCTGAAATGCCAGAAACCGGTCCCCGGTAGCTTGTTTCCTTCCCAGTGAAAGAATTGGCTTGGTAGTTTGGTTTGGCCTGTCCCCATGATACACTGGGCCAGGGACAGACTAATTTGCATATAGCCAGGTTCTGAGCTGGGATGGTGCCGTGAGCTAAAAAACGGTGTTGGATTAAGCCCTGATCTCTTGACTGGGTGAGAGTATTCTGCTTAATTCAGAAACTCTGTCCATCACCACCCCCTGTTGTTTAATTATTTTGTCTACGGAAGGAAGGACAGGCAGTGGTTTTGTTGTATCTGCTGACGCTTTTCACCTGTTTGAGCTATTTTACTCATGGGTTACGTTACTTGTGGTTGATGCTGGTACTGGGGTTTTTCATTCTTACACTCCGTCTGCCGTGCCTGCAGTGTACGCACCATATAGGACACAGGAAGTTCCGATTTCTGCTTGGCAGCATGCCTTTTCGTTTAATGGCGCCCTCCCACACGTTATAACGGCGGTCAGAGAAGGACCGTTGTCGATTGCAGGCCTAGAAGCAGACTCTTCTTGGCCTGTTTTAGCTGCTTATACCCCGCATCCTAATGTGCCACGGTTGACAGCTCCTGAATTAAGACCCCTTTATGCCTCTGCAGTGTCAGTAGTAAGGGGTCTGGTTCATTACATTTCCTGCAACCTCCCGGGTGGGGCCCCGGGTGGTGCAGCGCATCCAGTTGGTGCGGGCGGGCTAAAGCTTAGCCCTGTCATGGTTAATGCGGTCATGGGCAAGCGCCCCCAGGATAAGGATGAGATGCCTTTTTGGCTTGCCGAGAAATAGACCAACTGGAAGCAGTATTCCAGAATACTACTCCTGTGGAAAAACACAGGATCCTTAACATAAGTTTGCAGAAAGACTTAATGCCAGACGTAAATGACTATACAACTTGGGGTTGTGATTTTTGCAGCAGTATATACTAGGTTCTTCGGCACCCCGTCAATGGCTGTCCTGCACTCAGTCATTAAGCGTGTTCAAGATGAACACGGGTCGGAGGCGGCTGTGGGGTTGGGAATGGGACTCGTGGGAGCATTTGACATGGTACACGATCTCGTCCTTGCAAATGTCAAGGGGCATGCGGTAAGTTTCCAGGTGTCTAATGCTTTGCGCGATGTCTCAGACGCTGACAAACCTCGTCAGTTACCTAGAATTATTACGGAGGCTTATAAGACCATTGGCCGTAATAGTTTGGGTGTTAAGCCTTTTGCTAAAAAACAAACACAGCAGCAAACTCAGCAAGCGTCCTCTGATCAGGATGACCACCCAAAAGTTCAGAAACAAAATTGGAGTAAGAACAAAAAACAGGGGAAACAGCAACAGAAACAGGGGTCCCGTCCTGCTTCACCTACACCTGCCTCTACTGAGCGTACATATGAGTTGCACGGCCGCAGTACAATTAAGTCACCTGTTAGATTTCAGGTTCCTGAACAACGTTCTCCTCACTCTTTGCAGGAAACATCGGTCTCTCCCACCGGTGGAGGATGCGGCGTCAGAGGTTGAGTTTCCCAACAGAGCCGTGAGCAGCCACGCAAGGCTGACGGAAAAGGCAAGCAAGATGAGTCATCACGACAGAGACCCCAGTTTCAAAAGAGGAAAGTTGCTGCAGTAACAGCGAGATATGCCACAGATAGTGAGAACGCAGCTTCGGAATGTGACATGGGCGCTGACGCTGTTAGTCGGCGCGGCTGAGATTACCATAGTGTGAGAGGCCCTGCGTCCACTACTGAAGGTGACAGCGACTGACACTTTTGTTGTAGTTGAGACAGCTGACACTAGAGTGGCTCCCCCTGACAGACTTTATGAAATTGTCCTTGTAATTGAAGGTGACATAGAACGTACCATAAAAGAGGTATTTTGGGAAAATCTAACTACTACCTATGATATGTTGTTGGCGGAGGTCGACTGGCCCCCTCCTTTTGTCTTTGCTGCTCCCCAAGGGGAGGAGGTAATCCTCCCTAGTTTCGCGCACACAGTGCAGAAAGAGCAGGCACTGCATTTTGCAGAAGATTGGGCTAAGGCGCTTGCGCTGGCTTTGTACCGTACTCACTGTGGGTGGGACAAATTTTCCACTCGACATGAGATTTCTTTGCGGTCAATGCCACAGCCTCAACCCCAATACCCCATGCGGCGAGAAGCAAATGCTTCCGTTGCAGAAATCCTTGAACAATTGGAATATCAAGGTGTGATTGAAACGTCTTTGTCTCCGATGAATAAACCCCTTTTTACTGTGAGCTACACAGCTGGTTCATACCGGTTGGTATTGGATTACCGCCACTGAAACTCACATTGTCGTATGTGCGTGGTGCAGAATACTCACAGGTCTGCTCTTGTGGATAGTCTTGTGCGTAAACGGTTCAAAACCACACTTGACATTTCCAATTTTTTTTTTGCCCACAATCTGCCCCCACTTAGTAGCCAATTGACCGCTTTTACCAGTGGTGGCAAACAGCGCCAATTTCGCCGTTTGGCTATGGGCTATAAGAACAGTCCAGGCATCTTTGCCAACCGCGTTGTCTCTCTCTTTGAGGGGATCGACACAGATGCATGTTCGTATGTGGATGACATTTATCTCACAGACGAATTATGGCCGCATCTGTGCAGAGTGGACCGCATAATTTGCAATTTTGCGGATTTTGGCTACAAATTTAACTTTGCAAAATCTCACATTGCAGAGTACACAGTGTTGTTCCTGGGCTACGAGCTCAACAATGAAGGTAGAGGATTGGCTCCTCACTTCCTGGAGAAATGCACACTTTTGCGAGCTCCCACAACACTGAAGAAACTACAATCTTTACTGGGCTTTTTGAATTTCGGGTGTACCTTCATTCCCGAATATGCCCAGCGTATCAAGCCTCTTTACACTTTGATACAACCTCCTTTTTCCAAATTGTGCTGGCTGCCTGAGCATTCAGCTATCTTGCAATCTTTGCTGGCTGATCTGCTCAAATCTAAATTCTTGCTGGCCCGTGATAACCACACCAACCTGGTAATAAGAATCGTGCCAGGGGCGGTGGGTTTCACGTACCTCACTTTGAATGAGGGTGACACAGTCCCTATCGCTTACAAGTCACAATTGTATACTTCAGCTGAGTTGCGATTTCCACTGTGGAAAAAGTTTTGACAGCCATGCAAATGGCGATTCTTAAGGAACGTGCACTGTCGAAGGGGAAAACGCTGTTTGGGTGTTGCTCCGTATCCTGCCTAAGAGGCAGTGATGAAAGCCAGTGTACCATATTCCAAAGCTTTGCACCCTCGGTGGATACAGTGGGCCACGTCCTTGACATCTCCGCATGTCACGTTCATTTTTGATTCCTCACTGCAAACTCAAGAGTTCTTGCAGTATGAATTTGTTCATACTGCTCCTCTGACTATGCGCCCACTTGAGGATTTCCGTTGTATCATTTACACTGATGGAAGCGCGCATGCGGCAACGGGTTCCAAGCACGCATATTCTTCGGCCTGCATAATTGTGGTTGGTACTATGGTGGATGGTGAATTCAAGTCCGATGTCGTGCATACTCAGACATTAGGGGACTGTACCGCCCAATCGTCAGAGCTCCGTGCTCTGATGCTTGCATTAGAGTACACAGACCCCTGTATGACTACTCTTATTGTAAGTGACTCATACTACTGTGTTCAATCCTACAATGACAATCTACCCTTTTGGACTCAAAATGATTATTGTGACTTAAAGGGACGCACAATAAAACATAAAATGATCTGGGTTCGAGTGGCTGAGCTTAAAGAGAGGCTGCCACTTGTAAATGTAAATGTAAATGTGGGTGTACTTGTAAAGCGCATTGCGACTCCATGGAGTATCCTGGCGCTGAAGACCGCTGGGGAACCCGTCCTGGTTTTCCCTGTGAGATGGTCCCTTTCTGGGTATCTCCAAGGTGAAACCAGGCATCCCCGGCGTCTGTGGGGGGCCGTTGTAGAGATGAGGCAAGCTTAATGCCCAGAGTTGCCGAGTGTGTTCCCTGGTTAGAGTAGGCACCGAGGCGAGAATTATCGAGTCCGTTTTTACCCTGGTCCACGACCCTGCTGCGTCGGGAATTGAACCCTGGTCCCGGACCGTTCTCTGCTTACGGGTCTGCCACCTCTAACCAGTGAGCCACACCACTCCACAACTTGTCTTTGTAATTCATACTCTGGGTCACCAGCGTGTTGGAGTTCACGCTGTTGGCAACTGTCTAGCAGACAAGACTGAGAAGACAGCAGTTGCAACATATGCAGTAGCAGCGGTTACACGTTCCAAAAGTAAGATCGATGATGACATCTTGGCAGCTATTGCCGCAACTGGGAAGCGAGGTAATCACTCTAGAGGTTTCCTTTCTAAATACTCATATCATTTAAGCGCTGATAAAGTTCCTTATGTGAAAAGTAACGACGTTGGTGACAGGTTAATACCAAACACAGACCGCAGACCGACTTTGATTACAGCAGCCAACGCTGGGATGGCCTCATCGCAAGCCTTCGTGTCAGCTACTGTTTCTCTTCTCCAGCAACGATAATGGTGGCGGGGTTTGTACAAACAAACGCGTGATTATGTCCTTCAATGTGGCATTTGTCGGCAAATTAAATCTTCTACTGCTGCACGCCCGCCCCAAACTCAGTTGGACATATCTAATAAACCACTTGCGTGTGTTTATTTAGATTACTGCGGTCCTTTCTCCTCTGATACTGCGTATAAGTACATCTTAGTAGCAGTTGACTCTTGCACATGCTTTGTGTGGTTGTGGCCTCAAAGGAGCGCTGATTCCAGAACTGTCATAAGGGATTTGAGTGTCTTTGTGGGAATTTTTGCGTGTGGTACCTTCCATTCGGACCAGGGTCCAGCACTCGTCCTAAGGTATACAAGGATTCCATGGCTTCATTTGAGGTCCAGGTCAAATTTTCGTCTCCATACCGGCCTGAGGGTAATAGTGTTGTGGAACGGATGAACCGTGACTTAAAGCAATCCTTGACAGCTAAGGTATTGGGTACTGGCAGAGACTGGCTTAACCACCTCAATAGCGTACAGCGTGCACTAAATAATCTCCCTAGAAGGTGTCTGGGTGGGCGGACCCCATACGAAATATTCTTTGGGATCAAAATGTTTGTCCCGGACCTTGATGGTCTAGACGCGGCGGCGGCCGCATCCTTTGACGTAGATGAACATTCTAATGTTTTGCAGAACCTACATAAAGACCAGAGACAGTCTTGCAAAGGAACACTTGCCCTCCACATCTGATGCTGTGTTGCAGATTCCGGTAGTCGGCTGGCTACACCAAGTTGGAGAACTGGTCCGAGTGAAGATCGAGAACAAGAAAGAATTTGGTCCTTCCTATCAAGCTCCAGTTGCTGTACTTGGCGTGCAGGGTACAAGAACAGTCATTTTACCTCCTTCCTGGGAGAAAGGGGAACAGGTGCATCTCCGTTCACAATGTCAAACTACACAGGGTGGCTGATTCTTCATAGTATGACGCCTGCGGTTTCGTGTCCAGCAATGGTGCGACACTCTGTTTTAGTTCCGGATCCTGCCATCAGGCCTGATGTTGCCATTGAGATGAATACAGGTACGAATCCTTTATTGAATCCACCTGCTGGTGATCCTCTTAATGATTCTGAATATACTTGCCCAACTGACTTGTCTATGCCTGATTTGGAGACCCTTTTGGCTAATGAATCCAGTTTTGCCTTTGACTCTGGCTCGTCCACATCTAAGTCCCCTTCAAAAGTTTCGATTTTTTTGTTACCTGGTTTAAAAAACATTTTTTGATTCCCCCTTGGACTTACATTTGGGTGGTACTTTTTGCAATTTTTTTATTCATATCCATTGGATTTGTGGTGGTTTTTTTTGTTTTATTAATGGACACTACGTTCAAGAAAGAACTTCAATTAGACTAATTGATGGAACTTTGCCCCCCCCCCTCCTCTTCACACATCATGAAGAGGGACCAGACATTTGTGAATATAACTGCTTGGCCCGTTTTAGATGGGATTGTATGGGATGTGGTAAAGTTCAAGATACATGGTCCCATAGAGGGTATTAATGTTCCCAATGTACTCCGTGTTTTTATGGAGGATGTGGTTAAACAAAATATTCGCTCTGATGATTGGGACGTCCAGGCCGTAGAGGCTTTGTTTTCTGATTTGAAATACTATGCTGCCTTCGATGCTGAAGATTTATATTTAGAGTCTGCAAACTATGGTGATTTGTACTGTTACCAGCATTTTGGCAATCACTTTCTGCATAAGACAAATTTATTTAGAAATGTGGTTAACTACACACAGTGGGAACTCTGTCATGCACCTGTGGAAGGCAGCTCAAAAACGCTTCTGAAAAAGTTTTCATATTTTACTGATTTTAATCAATCAAACCCTAATGCATTTTATTTTAAGATGACTAAAAATTCCTCTTCCAAGGTTAGACTTACCCACACTAAATTAATGTACTCGAAGTCCTTTATTGACCAGTTGGCTGTTGGGGGCTATGAAATGTGGAAAGATACCATTGATCTTAAATCTGTTTGGGGTTCTAAAAGTTGGCAAGTGCAAGGCACTGAGGCTTTGCATCGTGCATGTCTCATCCCAAACCCTATATTGTTTCTGAATGCCACTATTTCACAAACCACCTGCTTTGGATTGGCTACTTCTAAAAAACTAAATGCTCCTTCATTTCCTGATTTGGGTGAATTTCACCATTGGAATAATTACACCAGTACTACCCTAAGTGAATTACAAGCCCTGTTGAGAAATTCCTCTTTTAATGTTTCCAAGTATTAATCCCGAAGGCTGGTTGCTATGGCAAAAAAGTGCAGATTCCTGCCAGCACCGTTTTCTGGATATGACCCCTTGCTATACAGAGGTTAGAGTAGATCCCCGTTTTCAGACTCAACTTTCAGTAACCACCTATTCTGTAGGCAAATTATGCCAGAGTTGGCTCAGACATTCAACCTTGACGTCAGTTAAGTTACACTTGTCCAAACTCACTGACTGTTGATTTAAATGATTTTGTTAAAGGTCCTGCAGCAGGCAGATCGAAAAAATTGATATATGTTGCTTACAATAAGGTTTGGAAACCCAGATTGAAGCTGCTTCTAGGCTTAGAGCTATAGATCAGGCCAATTTAGAAAAAGTGCTTGCCGTTGTAGATAATAACATCAACACCCTTTCCTCCCGCATTTACACATTGGATAATATTGTTTCATCTGCTGTTGATATTGTGCAAGAAGACGTTGCAGTACTGTACCATGGGCAGAATCAATTGTGTTCTGTTATGCAGTTTGCTTGGAATCTTCAAATGTTGAAAAATGGTGCCTTGGGATTACATGAACACAAGCCTGTTATTTTTGCCTTTTAATTTGACTGTTAAACGACAATTTATGTCAATGAAGGATGCCACGTTTTCACTGTTGCATATTGAAAAGCTGGAACCATTACCATTTTCAGTGGCCAAGTCGAATTCTGCGGTTTGGCTCATGCATGGGTTGATAACTCTACCTTTTCCCCTGTTTAAATTTGAGTCCTGCATGAAACACTATGCCATAAGTAGATTTGAACCTTTAGGTAGTGCTTATCTTCATGAAGTTTTGAATCTCCCATTCACATATAGGTGCTTGAGGGAAAGAAAGGAAGTTTATTTGAAAGGTGAAGATTGAACATCCACACCAGATCATTCATTAGTCTGTATAAATCTGCAATTGCTCGGTTCTTGCAATGTACAGGCACCAAATCTTGCATGTGTTTTGAAAGGCACCCCTACCCCGGCTATTACACCAACATTCACATTGCTTGCAAACAGTAGTTATTTGTTATTAAATAATGAAGAATGCTGTGGTATGCTTGCCTGTATTCCTTATATCGTTACAGTTTCCCAGCGTGTAGTTTGCTGTAAGAATGTCTTGTTTCCTCCTCCACATGGGATGCGATGTTTTCATCTGGCCTTCTATTCTGACCTTGAAAGCAGAGTTCAACAAGATGAGTCGAATAAGAGCTCTTTTGTCCCAGAAGGAAGTCCCCCTTACATCTGCGTGTGAGACATTCGTCCTTCACGTTGCAAATACTCGTACTGAGGTGAATGCCTTATTCAACACAGACCTGCCTCTGCATTTCGGTGCTTTGATTCACACAATCTTTAATGTCTCGCCGACCACGGGCCTGGCACACTTTTTTAAAGTCGTATGTTCTAGTCTTGTGACCTCATTTCAAACTATATTTGGTGTGATCCCTGCATTTTTTCATTCAATTTTTTTCGAGTGTCTTCGGCGGTTCCCCGTTAATTCTCGCTTTAGGAGCGGGCATACTGCTGTTAATTTGTTTACTCCAGAATGTATGCACAATCTGTGCCCCACGACGATCTGCCCCAGCTGCTTCAGCTTCTTAACCGGATGCTAGAATACTATGGATCGCTGCCTCTGGCGACTCTGAGTGTGGCGTATGGTTTATCTTTCCGGTTCTCATTCTTCATTTGCATGCAGCCTGTTTTCCATTGCCTGGATTGTGGATTTGAATGGGCCCTGGATTTGTGTCTCTGCAACACGGTGTCTCCTGACCTGGATTTTAATCTACTAATTAGTCCCTTAGTTGCTCATGAAATAAATTGTTCTAGTTGAGGATTATGGCCTGTGCAGCGGCTCATGGTGTTCTAGGCCATTGGAACATTTGGACTGCTGCCACTGACTTTCTGGCGCGCAGTTCTCTTGAAGTAAACCTGAGTTGTCCTCTGATGGTGCTAGAGGCTCCGACAATTGAGGAACATGTATGTTCATTTCCGTTGCTTAATTGAATGGTTGAAATGTTCATGGATGATGACAATGACTTCCTATTGGAGGCAGTTGCAACGTATGGTGCATATACGCTGTTGGATTGAAGTGGGAATTTTTCTGCTTCCTAGACACGTACTGAACTCGGAAAGAATTTTTTTCTCCCCCTGTACTGCCTTAATGTTTTTCTTAATTTTTGAGGTCTTTTTTCACACCATGGCCACCCGTGATTGTTTTCACTGACTTGGTTTCTTTTTTAATTCGGATTTTTACTCTCAATTATCAAGTTTGGCAAAATTCCTGAACTTGGTTCTGTCTCATTTGAACTTGAACCCTGCGTTCTATGAATCTTGCCCCCTTTATTGTGCGTTACCCGATCAAGGGAGGGTGTAGTATGGCCTAGGGCCTGGTTTGCATGCATGTTATGTTAGCATGGCTTATTAGAAGTTTAAACGCTATTTTACCTTTTGCTTCTTTTGCACACGATACTGCATAGCTGTTTTTGTAAGTTAGTCTTCGTGAAGGTCTACAAATGAGAAAAGTTCTGTTTTTGACGTCTCTAGACTTACATTGTGTCACTAGTCTGCACAGTGAGTGCTAAAGCCGTCAAGGTTATCAAAACATGTTTTTCGACATGTTCGGGTAACATTTTCTAGACACAACATTTTGGCAGCTGTGAGCCAAGTAGGATTCTGGCGTCCTTATTATCACACACTAGCCATGATTTCCGACACTTGGAATATTTCTGTTTCCAGGAATGCAGAGAGCCTATGCTGATCCAGATGTAATTTACACTTACTTAGCGGAAAGGTAATGGGGTCCCCCACATAAGCCTAAGAGACCTTCTATAGTTTATAATACATAGTTCCTATATAGGGAGGGTGTAAAAGCTAGGTGCTATAGGACCTATTTTCACCTTCATTGTAATATGATTTCTCCTTTGGTATTTTATAGAATTGTAACCATGCTGACCATATTATATTTAATCATATGTCTGCTTATGTTGGCTAAGATATTGCACATGAGAACACGTTGTTAAAATAAATATTTTAACCATACAGTGTCTCTTATTTACTCCTGTTGTGGACTGGTATGAGAGTATAACAAAAGAGTGTTCTCACTTCCCACCATTCCTGAGATGGTCCTAAGTCGCATATTCTAGGTTGTATAATCATTGGTTACTTTGCTATAGGACGAAGAGCTAATGTGACACTGATGCTAGCTGGTTGCGGTTTTTCTAGGTACGGAGGTGAGTTTCTGGTACACCACAATTCACTGACGTCCTAGGTCTCTGTGCACAGTTCTGTGTATGAGCAGGATCCTTGCAACATCGCACCTAGCGTTGCACTTCGCAGCAGTGCTTGCGCAGTGCGAGACATTTAGTAGGTAAAAAACGGGGTATTCAAGCTGACCTAGAAATCGCACACGCTTGTGCGTGTGCGATTCCTTTTGTGGTACCCGATTTGCCTTGGCGTGCGTCTTTTTATAAAAGACTGCATGCAATTGGCCAAAGGCGGGCGCATTGCTCCGCCCATGGCCTATTGGTGCCTATTACGTGCTTGGTGCGCGTAATAGACACCAATAGGCCATGGCTCGCAGTGGCGCACGTGCGCGCACCACTCGTGGGCTTGGTTAAATTGAGGAGCAACATCTTTGAGTAGTTATTATTGTTTTAAAGCCGAAACAATCCCTTTGATCCACAAAAAATATTAAGTATGGGCGAATTTTGCGGATCTGCGGTCCGCGAATTTGCGCGAAATAGCAAAAAAATCAGCGAATTTGCAGATTTTCCCGCGAAATCACTGATTTTTTTTGCGATTTGCACTATACTCAACTGGAGTACTTTCTACTGGCTAATCAGTAAGTGCTACCTTGTTGGGTAAATGTATAGTGCTTTTCCTACACTGCAGCTGCATAAAGGGACAGAAGATTTGTCTCCACTGACCCTGTGTGCGTGTAAATTTGCCACCGCGCCAAAAGGCGCTGAGGTCCCTTGAGTGAGCTGTCCATCATAGTTGGGAAAGGGTGGGAAGACGTTTGATACCGCTAGTGTGTGGTGCGGGGCCGAACGGGTGGGGCTTTTATGCGTGTTAACATGCCTCTTGTGTATAAAGGGTCAGAGAGGGAGCAGGGCAGCAGGTGAGGAGAAAGCAGCCTCCTGGCCACAGGAACTACACGGGGATCACGCTTGAGAAACTCATGGATGCAAAGACCTCCCTCGAGTATTACAGCTAATTTTCGATGGCAGATATGGGGTTAAAGCACACTTGGCCAGCCTCGACCGTGCTCACTAATGTATAGTGCTTTTCCTACACTGCAGCTGCGTAAAGGGCCAGAAGATTTGTCTCCACTGACCGTGTGTGCCTGTAACTTTGCCACCGCACCAAAAGGCGCAGTGAGCTGTCCTTCATAGTTGGGAAAGGGCGGGAAGACGTTTGATACCGCTAGTGTGTGGTGCGAGGCTTCTATGCGTGTCAATGCCTCTTGTGTATAAAGGGTCAGAGAGCGAGCAGGGCAGCAGGTGAGGAGAAAGCAGCCTCCTGGTCACAGAAACTACACGGGTTTTGCGCTCGAGAAACTCATGGATGCAAAGACCTCCCTCGAGTATTACAGCTAATTTTCGACGGCAGATATGGGGTTAAAGCACACTTGCCCAGCCTCGACCGTGCTCACTAATGTTTTGGGCTGATTAAAAACGTTACTGAATTTGAACTTCAACTCGGGCACCTGATTTATTTATATCTGTAAGTGCTTCCTGTTGAGGTTTAATTTTTAGGACAGGAGCCTCGTGCCATACTTGTAACTATTCTCTGACCTGCTTCGAGGGTCAGAGCAGGGTCAGTGAATAGTTGCAAGTAGGCAACGAACTCTGGAGGCGCCGCTCAGGAAACACTTACAGGGTTACAGCAGGTGCCCAAGTTGAAGTTAATTTCTTTGTAATCATTTTGTAAATGGTTACAAAGAAATTAGCCTCACCTTGGGCACCTGCTGCAACCCTATAAATGCTTCATGGAAAATTCGTCCTGCTCGCGAATTTGCGGATTTTTCTGCAATTTCTCAAGATTCGCAAATCGCGAAATTTCCGAAAATCCACAAATTCTGTGAGCGGAACGAATTTTCGGCCCACACTTAAAAAATATACTCCTTGGCTAATACAGACATTGGGGCAAAGAAACACTTTTCGTTTCTCCTGGCATGTGTTATTTTTGACATCTTTACACAAAGTTTATGAAGAATGCCAAGCACAGGCGGCCTGTGGTACAGTGGCCACGCAGCACATTGCCCTGCCCCCCGCCCACTGCCATTATTTCTCGCTTTTACTAAACAAGGCACAGCTTTGCGGAGAAATAAGTACGGCTTAGAAGCTGCCAGTGAGGAATTGCATATGCCATGAATGAAATGAGCAGCTGTTTCATGGAAATGAAGATGAAAGCCAACCCGTTGCAAGTTCCGTTTTGGCGGGCTCTTGGACATGGTCTGTGGGACTTCAATGGGCGCGTGAAGCGTACTGTGCGCGTGTGCCATTTGACCGTAAAAAGCTTTGTGCGTCGCAGACAGCCCTCCAGCCCTGGCTGCCACCCTGCTGCTGGCATCGTCCTCTGCGTCATGGCGGCCGCCCCTGCCAGCAGACCCAACATGTGCCGGTGTTGATATCAGCAGCGAGATGCCAAGAGTGCCTGTGCGCCGCCCCACGCCCAGCAGGTGCATTACTGACATGTTTTTGCTCCATTCAGGAATGCTGCCCATGGATGCCAACCATTAAAACAAGCATTGACATAGCCAATAGGTCGCGCCTTTCAGACATTATAAGTATTTAGTTATGCAGTCCCAAAGGCGAGACCTATTGGCTATGCCAATGCTTGTTTGGATAAATGAGAAGACATCACACATCGTGTACATTTCCCATGTTTTTTCTCTACATATGCGTCCAGCCATTTTTTTTCAATTTCAACACTTGAATTGACCAACTGAATTAGCTGGATGGGTGGTCTGCCAGTAGCCTAGCCGCAGAGAGATAATTAACTTGATTTTAGTTCCTATTAAAAGTTTTCCAATATAGCACAATCTTTGCAAATAAAAAATGTTTCTTTCTACATTCTTGGATCCTCAAACTGCACGCTATCTCAAAAATATTCACTACATTCCTTAATTCCGGCATCAAAAAACTGTTCTTTAATTAAAACTTCTGTTTGTCCCCACTTAATTTTCTTCTCTCTTCAAATGCCCTCTTTCTTCCCTTCTATCCTCTGCATGCCTCCTCTCTCTGAGCACAACCTATTCCTACACATGTACGTTTGTCTATTTCAGCAAATTTCTCACAACTCATTTACTCGATCACAATCATCCTCCTTCCCTGAAATCATACCTATGCAACCTAAGAATAACTAATCTCCTCGAACTCCTGTATTAATTCCACCAACCATGTGCTTGAGCTCCCCCCCTCACTAATAATTGCAACCAACCACTATTACTAAAGTCCAGCACAAAAAATGCTGAAATTACTGTATGGAAGGGTTTGCTTTGAGCGCACAAGACTAATCCCAATAACTAACAGTAACCAATAACCCTGAACTAACCATTAACCGTGTGTTCCGAAGCAGCGTGCTGCCCGGCGTAAATTGCTTCAGCTCCTTGTCACAGGTACTAAGTGTAGGAGAGTAGGATCAGCTTCTTATAGTTATCCCCACTTTTTGCTGATGTTTCACTGTTTACGACTTAGTCTGGCTGGGATCCTGCTATCCAGGACCCCAGCCTAGCTGATTTCTCTCTAAATTGATTGCATGTACTTTAGGTACACTCCAGATTGGATTCTGTGGTACACTTATAAGTCCCTAGTATATGGTATACAATGTACCTAGGGTATAGGTACCCCAGAGGCCTCCCAGGGGCTGCAGCATGTATTGTGCCTTCCCTGAGAGACCATTCAAACTAACACCACAGGGCTGCTACTGCAGCCTGTGTAAGGTGGTGCATGCACCCCTTACTTAGATATAGGTTCACTATATCTACCTTATGTCACTGCAGATATAAACCTATCAGTCACCTCTATGGCAGGCCTTATCAATCCTGAATGCAGGGAGCTGGGTTTTATGTGAGAGGGTGCCTATGCATGAGCAGAGCCCCTCTGCAGCCTTCGGAACCTATTCTCCGGGGTTGTTCTGTGACGCAGCCAACCATATACTCTTAAGTGCATTAAAATCTTGTGGTAAATTCTAACTTTAAAACGGCTGCTTAGAAACATGGCATGTTTGGTGTCAAACACCTTGGAATCATACGTCTTCGCCAGTAACTGGTGGGGGAGGTATGATTCTACCCTCCTTAAGGGACACATGCGACACACCGGTACACCCGGTACCAGCTTTCTCAACCTGGGCATCACAAAATGGATGCTGCCAGCCACAGACACGAGTCTGCCCTCCTGCTGCAGAGCCAAGCTCGAGCAGGGGAAGACTTGACACATAGGCTTCCTGTCACAGGGAGGTGTAACCATCTCCCAGACAAGCTTTAGTGTATTGGGGCTGGGTGGCTGCGCTCTGAGAGTGCTCTGATGTCTGCACTGGGGGCACATTTGGTGTCCCTGTGCATAGTTTAGCTCAGACCGGTTGCAGGAGCCATTTGCTCCTGCTCTGGCGTGAAACTGGACAAAGGACATGGGTGTAGCCACCTCTCTGTCCTGACCCTCCAATAGGTGGGTTCCCAGAGTTTGTCCCACCCCTTCCTTGGGTATAAAGTAGGAACCCCTGACTACAGGACTTAAGATTTTACCAGGACTAAACTCTGTTACAGAAACCAAGTACTTTGACGATCTGCACGACGCTGGATGACTGAAGAATCTCCCTTGGAGTAAAGGAGTTACTCCACTGCTAAGCAGGCACCTAAACGCATCTGACTGGTTTGCATCTCCGAAGCTCCTGAGGACTCCGAAGATTTCTGCAATACAGGAGGTGGGTTTCTGAGGTTGATCTGCGCTCTCAGCTATTCTGAGGCACGTATCCCTTGTGGGGAGCGTGCAACCCGAACCCCTGTGCACTGTGCTCTTTTGCAACCCCTGAGGCTGTGCTTTGGGCTACTTGTAGTCCTGACCCGGAGCAGTGTTTCCACTGAAGATTTCCGGCCTACACTCCACAAGTGTTCCGTGGGCTGGTTTCTCGTGATGCATCTCGAAGTCCTTCCACGATCCCTGGTCTGTTGGTCTGAGGGTCCCTGTGAAGGTAACTAACTTTCTGTGAGCTTTCCTGGTTGCTTCAGACGTGCCCTAACTCTCCATTGCTTGGAAAGTCCTTTCTGGTCCTCATCAAAGCTGATTTCTTCTGACCGCGTGGGTTGCAGTTGCCAAGGCTTGTTGGTGTATCATCCGATCACCCCCCCCCCCCCCCCAAGCACTCAACATCCTTTGTGGGACAGCTCATCTTCGGACTTTGGTCGTCGTCGACGTCTCCTGGTCCCCGTGGCTGCAGAGTCAAGCTTCACCTCTTCTCACCTGAAACACCCGACATCGGTGGACATTCGTCTACCGAGCCCCTGATCACCCTGAAGTGACCCAGACTCTGTCCCCTCTGCTTTCAGGTTCTTCTCACCTCGAATCCAGGCTTGAATTCCACCGGATACTTTTCACTTCACGGCAGCAACACTTTTCAGCATCACGCCATTGAAAACGACGAAGGTTCCCAACATCACTTGACACCTATGCACTTGGCTTTCCCTGGGGTAGGTAACATGAGTACTCGGGTGCTCACAAGGGTGCTGGCCTTAGAACCTTCAATGTTTGAAACGGTTTGCTGAAAGTCCTCTCCGAAGTGTCCTTAATCTTTAAAATTCCAACCGCGTATTTCCCATAGAGTTGTACGGAGCTCGTGCCTGTGTTCTCACACGGCACCCGTCCTCCGTGGGACCCTGTGTCACTATCTTGGGTGGTTCCTTGGGGTCCCAGCTGCAAAGGCAGACCCACATTTACAATTGTTCTCGATATGAATTGCCCGATCCCAGTGAAGTGATGATATCCTCAAATTAATTACATCACTGAGGATTGGGATGTAATAGAGGGGATATAGGAATGGAAGTATGTTTTGTTTGTGATTTCTTCTCAGGTGTCTCCAACATGGGGGTGGTAGGTGGATAATAGGTAGTAAATTCCCTTTTGATGAATGCACCTCAGACAGGATATCTTCTGACAGTCGACTGTCAGGGGAAGAAGGGGCAACTGAAACATACATGCAACACGGCTGTTCTTTTCAGTCCCCTTGCTACTAGCTAAAAAGGAGTCACATGCCACCAGGAAGCAAAGGAAACGTGGCACCATATGCCCAATTAGATCTGGCTACACACGTTACTTTGCCAAACAGTCTTGGGTGAGATGGGCCAAGTATGTTATTCTCATTTTATAGTTCTAGAATCCGGACATGTTGTCAGGACAATGCGAATTGGCAAGGAGACAGAAAAATGAAACAAAGGAAGGACAAACATTGGCTACACCAGTAGGTTTAGTTTTCCCTATAGTGCATACGTACATGCTCAGTGGCAACTCTAGAGGCATACATGCCGGTATAAAAAACACCCATAGAGACCCACACACAACAACAGTGGTGCATAGAGGTAGCGGACACACAGTCACATATGCACACAGAGAGAACCTCCCAGCCATGCATGTGAACACAGTAAATAGAAAGGCAGTAATCCTTTTCACTGGTAGTCACCCCAAGGTGGGCAATGCTAGCTTCAGCGATGATGGTGCCCAGACAGAAAGGTGAAGCTGAATTAATAGGAACAGCAGTCGACAGAAGGATAAGATGGAGAGGTTAACAACTTGATTGATGTGTAAAGTGCTGGACGAACAGTGGATGCATTGGCAATCACTCATCATTTTGGCAAGAATGAGAGGGACAAAGATCTCTTGGTAAAGTAGAAAGCGGATATCAGAGGTGCACTTAGATTATGTCAGTGCCTACTCTGAGTGATTCTGTGTATGTACGTGTGTATTGGTACAGTTACAGGCCACTGCTAAGTTGTGTGGGTATTTGTAGCATGTTTGTGCTTTTAAGGTCTCAGTTGATCTTCATTTCTGTCCACAAATTACTAGGTTGGTCAATCCTATCTTGGTATCCTTTCAAGTTCAATGTTTTCAAGTAGTAGTTTAAATTGGGCCTGCATTTCACTGTCACATGATTCTTAAAAATATTAATAGTTTGAGCAGTCTGGGCATTCCTTTACCTATCACATGGCGGCTGCCTCGACTTTGCCACATACACTGGTACAGTACCAGGGGCCCACTTTCTAATAATCTTATTGTTATAAAGCCAAGTTGCCTATCTTTATTATGAAGTGCAGGACTGCATCCATGCTGGCTTTAGATAGCTGCATTGCACATGATCAAATTTCTCCACATCATCAGCACATTTCTAAACTTGCAGTCTGTCTGATAACTTTTGTGGTGCTGCACCTTCCGCCCAATCTTTAATGTAAATAAAAGTTGTAAACTTGCAGACACTCAAAACCAGTTCACTTTCACGGAATGCTGTTCTATGGGAGGTGAGAGTTCTCTCCCACTACTTCATTGAGCCCCTTGCTTTCGAAGCCCCCTGGTCATAACCCGTCAAGGCTCACAGTGGTTCCACTGCCCTCTTTCATTCGCACAGACCTGGAAATTGAAGTCCTGGTGGGCAGATAGGAAGTAACCTGGGGATTGTGTCAAAGAAGTGGTGGAAGAATAGAAAGCTTTGTAATATAAACAAAGACCTTTAAAACACAACAATTGTGAACTGAAAGTCAGTGAAGTGATTTCAGGCTGCTTGAGATCCTAGATCATCAGTTTAATCCAAGGATAAGATAAGTGGGCGCATTTTGGATGTAAAGGAAATAGCAAGCGAATTACATAATAGAGGAAAAGGCATTTTTTTCTATCACTTTTTAAAGATTATAAGAGACTAATTAAGCAAGTCAAGATAATCACCTTCTCTACTAAAATCCTGGCTTCTTCAAACAAGTCAAAGGAAATTTTTAACATTGTATCTGAACTGTCTAACCCTGATCGGGGGACCCTTTCCATTTAACTGTCACAAAGCTTCTGTGACCTGCTCAACACTTTCTTCATAGAGAAGATCAGAACAATAAAGGATAGTTTCCCCCCACAGGTCTACTATTAATGCGACTGTCACTAAAGATAGCAATTCTGTCAAACTCTCTGCTGTCCCCGTATTAGCACAGATGATTATGTGCACCTACTAGTCGGGCTCTCCTGATGACATCTGTCCACCTGGAATTCTTAAGATGGTCTATTCACCCTGTTCTGAGATAGCTATCTCTCTATTCAGTAATCCCTTCAGCTATGGCAAAAAAATCTAACACTTGCAAAGAGGCCATAGTGGTTCCTCCTCTAAAGAAAGTTGGTAAGGATCCCCTCAACCGGAAAAATTGACGGCAAATTTTACTATTGCCTTTCTTGGTGAAGGAACTCGAGGCACACAGAGGCCAATCTCCTCTGCTCCTTCTTGTCTAATTTATTTGATTCCCAGCAGACAGGCTTTTGCCCAACCAACTCAACTGAATTATTTATCCTCTCAGTCATTGACGATATGCGGGAGGAGACTGGAATTGATGGAGACATTACACAAGCGTTCATCCTGCTAGATCAGTCAGCGGCTTTTGACGCAGTCAAGCAAGAGATTCTGGTCGACTGTGTCAGAGCCACAGGCTTTCAAGATTTGGCATTGGCCTGGGTCACACCTTTTCTGAAGGATCGGTCACAGACTGTCCGGCTTTCCTCTTTTAAATCCTCCAAGGTCCAGCATACCTGTGAAGTCCCTGAAAGACCTTCTCTGTCGCCTCATCTTTTTAATTTATACATCCGTCCATTGGTGAATTCACTGAAAGAGAGATCAGTCAGAGTCTACAATTATGCTGATGATCTGCAGCTGCTATTTTCCATTAACAACTCACCTGAATCCATGGAATTCTTTCAGAATACTAAGTTATCCAAAAAAGATTAGATGACTAGCAACTATTAAAAACGTAACTCTGATAAGATCGAGATTGTTATCAATCACAATAAGCAGGACCTGTGGAACTCCTTCTTTTGCCCTTTATCGATAGCCGATCCCCCTAAGCCCAAGAACTCTGTTAAGAGCTTTGGAATTACTATAGACCAGAATCTATTTCCGAAACCCCGTCTGAGGGTAGTCACTTCTGCCTGCTTTGCCCAAAATGGAAGAAAAAAGAAAATTAGTAGATTTTGTTTTTTACTCTGGATGCCTTAATTCAGGTTGTGTTGGCTCTAGTAAACTCTAGATTAGATTAAGCCAATTCCCTCTATCTTGGCCTCCCTAAAGGACTCAACCAAAGATTGCAGCTGGTTCAAAACCATGCATAAAGGCTTATTTAACAAACAACCTAGACGTCGCCACATCTCCCCCCTACTGAAAAACCTCCACTGGTTACCAGTGGAAAAGCGCTGGATTTTTAAGTCATGCTGTCTCATTTTTAAATCCCTTAATGGTAAATGCCCTGCCTTTCTATACAATTGAGTCAAAAGATATGTACCCAATTGCAATCTCAGATCCAGGACCAAGAAATTCCTTAGAATCCCTTCATTGAAACGGATGAGATTAGGCAGGATTCGCTGTACTGGACCCCAAACCCATAATTCCCTTCCTCCAGAGATCGGGTTCACCTAGAATTATATGCATTTTTGTAAACTTCTGAAGACTTTGCTCTTCCGACAAGCATATGATTAAACTTCCTCTTGCCGTATGCTGCCTTCTGCTGCCCAGCACCAAGTAACCTCCCCGGTGAAAGTGCTCTATAAAACCCATAACATAACAACAAAATATTATGAATTCAATACTCTAACCTTTTATATGCAGATAGACTCACTCATAAGGTATGACAGTAGTCTCGAAGTGATAAATATGAGCTCCTGGACAACAGTTTTCTGAGAATGATCCTGAAAAATAGTGACTATTTATTTTGCTGTCGTGGAGCATGAAAAAACAAATGGATGAGAGTTTATCAATTTTGTGGCAATGGTTAGTTCAACATCCAACATGATTCTTAAATTGTTGACGTAACAAAGAAAGAGGCCTTAATCATCTGAACAAATCGAGAAATGGACTAGATAGAAGACTGAATGAAAACAAGTAATTTTGGGTTATCCATGTTCAAATAGATTGAATTGCTGTCAATCTATGCTGTGACCATGCACATGCAGCCCTTCGATTGGGACCAAAGAAAGGACTGATTGGTGTCCAGTCATGTAATAGAGTTTTGTCGGCATAGGCATAAAAACACATATGACAAGATGAAATCAGGACCAACAGAGGAGTATAGTATAAGATGCAAAGAACGGGACGTAGTGCTGAGTCTTGTTGTGTCAAGAATTGTGCAGTATCTGGCATGTTTTCGCCTTGTGATTTTAAATAGAATGCAACATAAGATGGTGATCCTTTACACTTTGTCTGAATTTCCTGCAAAGTTCTCATTTGCTTGCTTTGTATGGTTCTGAGTCAAATCTTCAATCATCCAAATTTACGCATAATTGTACTTATCCTTATGCGTGATGTGGCATTTCACGGATAAGGTTCATCTCTCCTATGTGAAGTTGAGGAAAGTGTTTTTAGCTTTGTGTTACTAAGCATATCTGTGCAGGTATATTAGAGTGTCTGTCTCAGTGGTAGTGTATTGTGCTAATGTGTACATTTGATGTGGTGTAATGTGATTGAGTATATTGAAGTAGGAATGTGAAGCACACTTTATTGTGGTATCCACAAGGTAAGCAGAGGTTGTCGCACATTATATAATCTGTATTGCCAAACAGGACAAGCTTGCACTATTGGGTGGGTAGGGCCTTCAGTGCACCTGATGTGCCGTGTAGGAAGCTGGTATAGCGCGCACAGAGTCCAGTGGAACCCAAAAGGTAGGCAGAGGTAAAGTAGATAGCACCTCACTCTCTATTTGTGTAGTGTGGTCGAGCAGTAAGGCTTTATCAGAGGGCAGTGTTAAGTATTTGTTGTACACCCCCAGTCAGCAAATGAATTCACACACTCAAAGACTGAACTTCAGACCAATTGTTTTTGTATAAAAAATATTCTTTTAGTTATTTTATTTCCTAGAACCAAGCAAGCCTGGCACAGGTAAGCGATAAATACTTTGCAGTAAATATACAGTTGTAATACAGTTTGGATTGTAATTGTATATGCACTTTGTTTTGATTTACAGGACTGTTACTGAGAAATGCAGTGCTTTGGAAATACATCACCTATACTTTGAATGGTTTTTTTTAGTAAAATGACCAGTACATTACTTTCAGATTATTTTCTTACACAGTGTAGCATACCTGGATACTACACTGGGGCATTTCCTGTAAACAGGTAAGTAAAAGCGTTTTTGTCATTTAGTACATTTGTAAAAGGTTTTCATAGATTTTCCAACTCCACACTGAAACTTTTCATAGAAAAACAATCAATGTTATCCTATGGAGGAAAAAAGTATTATCGGTTCAAAGGTAAGTACTTTGTTGTGGGAGTTGCTATTCTGGGCTTAGTCTCAAGAGTTCCCCCCAGGGTTAAGGATGCACTCTTGATAGACTCTCAGCGGCACTAGGGCGGCCGGGTGCAGAGTGCTGAGACCCAATGTTATCAAAATGGGGATAGGGGACCTCCGGTTGGTGGTAGCTGACTATCAGGACACTGGGTTGTGGGAGCAAAGCTCTTGGACTTGAGCTTAGAGCAAATGGGGGTTTAGGCCAGCACAAAAGAGGCACCCTCAGCCAGCACTGGGGTGGCCGGGTGCAGAGTGCAGTTTTGGCGTTGGAAGCCCTGTAGCTTTCAATGGGGAGGCTCTGGGTGGAAAAGCAGTGCAGGCTCGGGGACAAAGAGCTTTTGGGTGCGACCACCTCTTGGAGAGGTGAGTTGGGATCTTGGGGGTTGGTTGGGCACCGTTAGTTAGGCCACCCAAGGCCATGGGGCGTCGGGTGCAGGGGTGCCTTTTAGGGTCGGATCTTCTTACCAGCTCCTGGTCGCAGTTCGGAGGGACCTTCCGGTTTTAGGCTGCAGGCATCGAGGTGGGGACAGGCCGGTAGGGATGGGGTCAAGTCAGTGTGCGTCCTGATCTTTTTAGCTTCGGCACGGCTGTTCGGTACTTCTTCTTCTGGTTTCCTGTCTGAGGAAGCAAGGTTCAGGGGTGCCCCCTAATACTAGATTCATGGGTGTTAAAGGTAGGTAAAAGGTTGGGACCAATGAGACCCTTCCCTGGGGTGGGTACACCCCCTAATATTTCACCCTTCAGCCTTTCCCTGGTTGGCTGGGTCCCCCCATCTGCAAGACTGCGGGGACTGAGAGTTGTGCTTCACCTCGCTTTCCCCACCTGAGTGGTAGGGAGATGGACCACCTTGTGAGAAGTTGGCCTGGTATATGATGCTCACTAGTTCTAGTGATCACCTTGTACCATGCCAAGCAACCCTTATGATGATTGGTTGTAAGTCAACCTTATAGACCAGCTATCCTAGTAGCGTGGACAAAGCAGTCTTAGGCTAAACTCTGTAAAGGCATGTGAAGCAAGCTGTTTTACCATACACAATCCCCTTGAATACCAAATGAAAGGACACCACACAGATATATATTGAAAATATATATATATTTATTTACTACAAATATCCCCTATACTCTTTATGAGCACAGAAGCAAATGCGTTAAAACAAAACACAGTTTAAATATACAAAAGTTGCACAATATGGATGAGCCCTAGGGGCCACCTAAACCATATACTAAAATAGTGGTATAAGAACCACCTAGCTGAAAGGAAGTAGGCCTAGGGCCTGGGGAATCGCTGGAGCTGTTCGGGACTAACAGTGAAGAAGTCGGGAAAGGCCCGCGGGACTCGGGTGCAGCGCTTAAAGCACACGCATGCACCAATGCAATGTCAATGGTGCGTAAAAGTTATAAAGTTACTGTTTAAGGAACTTTCCGAGTGACCTAGAAGGACAAAACTTTAGACCTAGACACTAGAGGTGTGTACCAGTGTAGGAACACCGGCGTTGCTGAGTTACCTCACCCACAGGAAGCGGGTGCACAGGTGCGAAGTAGTGTCTGGTTTCGTCACGCAGGTCGATGGTGCCTGAAGATGAAGATGCTGCAGGCGGGTCGTCGAGGAGAGTTCCGGTGGATCCAAGGGTGGATCTGAAGTGGTGAAGACCTGAAAGCAGAGGGGACAATGTTCAAAGTCACTAGCCAGTGACTACCGTGGAACCAGGCGATGTCGGGTGCAAACAGGCGATGAGGTGTAGCTTGTCTCCGCAGCCACGTGGACACGAAGAGGTCGAGGACGTCCAGGAGTCGATCACGAGCTGTCCCACGAAGGCTCTAGCTGATGGCGGTGTCGGTAACTTGATCGGAGCAAACAGGCCTTGGCTAATGCATGCCAGGCAGGAAGTGAAGAAAGCTTATCACTCGGACCAGCAAGGTCAGAGCGGGTGCTCCTTTTTACAGGAGTGAGGGCAAGTCTGGAGCAACCAGACCCGCAGTGTTGATTGTAGGTTTCGTCTCCAAGATGGCCGCTAGCCACGTGGCAAGTGACCGGGATGGCGCGTTGAGTGGCAAAGTGCAAAAGGGCCCCACGCAGATCTTGGAGAAGCTGGGGGGCTGATCTTCGGTGCAAATGCTGCTCGGTGGTGGGGCTTCTCAAACCCCAAAGCACAGCTTCGAGGGTGCCTCGGGTGCTGCGCAGTCAGCTTCACGGGGGTCTTTCGAGATGGCCGGTCCCACGTCTCTCGGTGCCTCCACGGGTCTCTTCTTTTCAGGGACTGTGGATCGGGCTCTGAGATGTCTGGGAGTCTGGATCTCGTCGGGCTCTGGGCTCGGGCTCCGGCAGGAGGCGGCGGCAAAACAGACGTCGAGTTGCTGGATGGTGCCTGTGTTCACAGGGTGGCCACTCCTTGGTCACAAGGGAGATGCTCTTCAGTCTTCTGTGCAGCAGAATGTCGAAGTCCAGGCATCTTCTTGGTTTCAAGTCGATTTCAGGATGATCTGAGGTGCTATGGCACTGCTCCCACTCTTATTCCCAATCTGAGGGGTGGATCACCTGCTAGGTCCCTCCTCTGGGTGGGACCAGGAAGGGGGCAATTAACCCCCTTTCCTTTGTCCAGCTCCGCGCCAGGACTGGGGCTGGGAAGCCCCAGCACCGGTTTGGACTGGCTTATGCACGGGGACACCTTGTGTGCCCCAGGCATGTCTCAATCTATTCAGCCCTGTCCTACCCAATACACAAAGTCCTGTCTGGGGTGGTGCTCGCACCTCCCAAGGCAGGAAACCCTTTGTCCAAGCCTCCCTCGCTGGAAGGACTCCCAGCAGCAGGAGGTCAGGCTTGTGCCTGTGGTGGCAACATCCATTTTGTGATGCTGAGGCTCAAGGTTAACTTTAACCGGGGTTCAGGTTATGTACATGTTGTGTCCCTCTAGAAGGGTGGAATGCTATCCCCGTCGACAGCACTGTCGAGGGGATAGTATTCCAAATCGTATGACACCTTACTCGACATGTTTTGATAAAGCCAAACCAAAGTTAGCATATAACCGCGAGGATTATAATGCACTTAAGAGTATATGGTATGGCAATATCCCGGAACAGCTAAGGGAGTTGTTCCCGACAGCTGCAGACAGGCTCAGCTCATGCTAGACCACCATCTCATATGAAACCAAGCACTCTGCCTCCAGGATTGCGGAGGCCTTCCATAGGAGTGGCTTATAGGTTAACATGTGTCCAGTTAGGGTTAGACATAGGGATACTATATCTAAGTAAGAGGTGATTACACCAACGTACCCCAGCTGAGTGATCAGCCAGTTGTGTCAAATATGGAGGCCAGGCCAAGGGTGGCACAATACATGCTGCAGCCCCTGGTAGGCCTTGGATACACCTATGCCCTGGGTACCTGGGGTACACTGTTACAGGGGCCTATAAGGTGAACCAGTTCCAATTCGTAATGCACCTAGAGTGCACTGGCATCAATTTAGAGAGAGAACAGCGTGATGTGGGTCTGATTAGCAGGCCCACAGCCACATTAAGTCATAAACCAGTGAAGCAAAAAGCAAAAATTTGGGTTTGACCATAGGATAGCAGACCCTACTCTCCTACACACCTCGTCAGTTTAGGATTTTCACCTTTCATCTGCTTTAGCCATCTGAGCGGTCTGTGATCAGTTTGAACTAGTAAGTGAGTACAAAACAAGTATGGTCTCAGCTTCTTCAGGGACCAAACCGCCGTAAAGGCCTCCCTCTCAATGGCACTCCAACTCTGCTACCTGGGGAGAAGCCTTCTGCACATAAAAGCAACAGGTTGGTCCAGGCCTTCATCATTGGTCTGGGAAAGGACCACTCCTATCCCTAACTCAGAGGCATCAGTCTGCACAATGAACTGCTTGACATAGTCTGGAGTTTTGAGAATTGGTGCTGAGACCATTGCCTCTTTCAGGGTGTCAAAAGCCTTTTGACAGCTAACGGCCCAGTTTACCTTTTTGGGCATTTTCTTGGAGGTAAGTTCTGTGAGGGGAGCCACAATGGACCCATATCCCTCCACAAACCTCCTGTAGTACCCAGTCAAGCCAAGGAATACCCTGACTTGGGTCTGGGATGTTGGAGCTGCCCAGTCCAGGATAGCCTGGATTTTGGGCTGTAAGGGTTGTACTTGACCTCCACCAACAAGGTAGCCTAGGTACACCACAGTTCCCCGCCCTATCTGGCATTTGGATGCCTTGATAGTTAGGCCTGCAGTTTGCAGGGCATTTAAAACTTTCCCAAGGTGGATCAGGTGACCCTGCCAGGTGGAACTAAAGACAGCAATATCATCTAGATAAGCTGCACTAAAGGATTCCAATCCAGCAAGGACTTGATTCACCAACCTCTGGAAGGTGGCAGGGGCATTCTTTAAACCAAAGGGCATAACATTAAACTGATAATGCCCATCAGGGGTGGATAATGCTGTCTTTTCTTTTGCTCCTTGTGCCATGCCAATCTACCAGTACCCTGCAGTTAAGTCAAAGGTACTTAGAAATATGGCTGCACTTAGTTTGTCTATCAGTTTATCTGCTCTTGGGATAGGGTGAGCATATGTCTTGGTGACAGAGTTGAGCCCTCTATAGTCCACACAAAACCTCATTTATCTCTTTCCACCCTGGGGATGAGGTTTGGAGACTAGAACCACTGGGCTGGCCCAGGGTTTCTCAGAGGGTACAATAACCCCTAAATCCAGCATCTTGCTGACTTCAGCTCTGATGCTTTCCTTGACTTGATCAGACTGGCAATAGATTTTGTTTTTGACAGGTGAACAATCACCAGTGTCCGCCTCATTGGAACCCCAGTTTGTCTGACCAGGGTCAAGGAAAAGAGCTTTGCATACTGCTGCAAGACTTGCTTACAATCAGTCTGCAGTTGGGCAGAGAGGGTGTCTGAAAGGACAACTCCATCCACTGACCCATCTTTTGGGCTGTATGAGAGGAGGTCAGGGAGAGGTTCACTCTCTGTCTCCTGATCCTCATCAGTCACCATCCGCATGGTGATGTCAGCCCTATCATGGAAAAGCTTAAGGCGGTTCTCATGGATCACCCTTTTGGGTGTCCTGCTTGTGCCCAGGTCAACAAAGTCCTGGAGAGCCATTGGTGCCACTGGCTCCAAAACCCACACCTTTTGTACTGGTTGAAATTCTACCAGTGTAGCTTTTTGGTCATACCAGTGCTTTTGAAGCTCCTGGCTGGCCTCAAGATTCTTGGATGCTTTTTCCATGTAGTCAGCCATTCTGGACCTGAGGCCACGCACATAGTCCACAATATATTGTTTGGGTTATTGAAGAGGTTTCTCCCAACCCTCAAAGACTGAGTGGTCCCCTCACAGGATGGCCAAATAGTTCAAAGGGGTAAAACCCTACTCCCTTCTGAGGCACCTCTCTGTAAGCCAAAAGCAAGCAGGTTAAGAGGATAGCCCACCTCCTTTTGAGTTTTTCAGGGAGCCCCATATTCATGCCTTTCAATGCCTTGTTGAATCTCTCTACTAATACCACCACTGGGTTTGGGCTCCCAACCGTAAGGCCAAGCCACTGACCTGTATATAACTAAACAAATGCCAATACTGTTCTTTTGTTTATAGCCTAATCAGTGCAACCATATTGAAAAACCAAACAACATGTGCTAAAGACTTCTAGTTCTGTCTGAATCAATCTTTTCTTTTTAATTATTTTCATGTCAAAAGAAGAATTTTTTCAATTTTACAAAACATTTACTTTTTTAACATCATGATTGCAACACAAATATCACGTTAAAACATTCACCTATGCATATTTCTAGTTTCCCCATACAATCTCTCACTCAACTTTTTCAACACTCAAAACACATACACTGCATTCACAGCTAACAATATCTATTTACAATTCAGTTTTGTTCAATCTTTTTGGATTTAGAATAATGCCATAGAAAAACAATATCAGCATTTTATCTTTTTATGCATAATTCAAGCTTTGTTTAAATCTTCTTATGGCTAGAAAACTGGTCTACATGTTTCGAACTTTTGATGTCTGTAGAGTTCTCTTCAGGACCCAATAGCTTCTCTTACACAAGCTTTTTTGATCAAACCGACGTTGGGAAAGCAATCTTTTACACCCATGTCTTCTTCAGACTCGTCGCCTTCGCCTGCGGAACTTCTTGCCGTTCGGTGTGTTCTACGCAGGTCTAGGTCTTTTATTCTATTGAATTCTGGCGGTTAGACACTCGAGAGGAACCTGTGAGCGCTGTAGTTAGCCTCGATAGACTGTTACGGCACACTCCATTGTTGCAATCGCTCAACAAGCCCATTGGTTTGTGGGTGATGATGTGTAGTAAACTTGTACTGCACTCCACACTCTTTCCCCATGTGTTTGAGGTAAGCAGATATGAAGTTAGAACCTCTGTCTGAAACCACCTCCTTAGGAAACCCTACCGTGGTGAAGGCACCAATGAGGGCCTTGGCTACAGCAGGAGCTGTAGTAGTTCTAAGGGGAATTGTCTAAGGATACCTAGTGGCATGATCCATTACCACTAGTATGAATTTGTTTCCTTATGCTGTGGGAGGTTCAAGTGGACCCACCATGTCCACCCCTACCCTTTCAAAGGGAACTACAACCACTGGTATCAAGAGGGCCTTTGGGTGCCCACCTGTTTTGCCACTGGCTTCACAGGTGACACAGGAGCTGACAAACTCCTTTACTTTCTGAGACATCTGGGGCCAGTAAAAGTGGCTCACTAGCATTTCCCAGGTTTTGGTTTGGCCTAGATGCTCAGCAGGAGGGATGTCATGTACTAAAGTTATGAGGAACTCCCTGTACTTCTGTGGCGCTACCACTCTCCTAGTGGCTCAAGGGTTGGGGTCTCTGGCCTCAGTGTACAGTAGTACCTCTTACCAATAAACTCTGTGGATACCACTGACATCTCCCTTTTCCTGTGCAGCAGCTTGCTGCATTAGGCTTTCAATAGTTGGACAGCCTTGTTGTCCAAGGCACAGCTCTTCCCTAGAGGATCCCCCTGGGCCCAAGAGTTAAACCTGATAAGGGTCAAGCTCCATGGGCTCAGTTCCCTCTGGGGTGTCCAAGTCATCTCCCTGATGAGAGGGGTCCTGATCCTTTTGCTGTACAGAAGCTGGGTTCCCGGTCTTCTTACAGTTTCTCTTGGAAGGTTGGGCCATACTTGCAGGCCCCAACACTTCATTTTCACCCTGTTTTCTGTTCTGTTCTTTTGTTTTTACACATACCATCTCCGGGATATCCAGCATTGCTGCATGGGTTTTCAATTCTACCTCAGCCCATGCTGAGGTTTCCATGTTGTTGCCAAGCAGACATGCATCTGGAAGCTTTGGAGAGACCGCTACCTGTTTCAAGCCAGTAAACCCTCCCACAGTCTACTGTCACCATAGCCATTGCATGGTTAGTGGTAACACTGTCAGCATTGGTGACTGAGTACGTTCTCCCAATCAAGTATTGCACAGAGGAAACCAGTGTATCTCTCACCATAGTGACACTGACACCTGTATCCCTCAGAGCTTCTATCCTAGTTCCATTAATCCAAGGGTATTGCAAATATTTCTTTAAATTGGGTGGCCACACAGCTACAGTGGCATACTCAACTTCCCCTTCTGAAACTAGAACTGCTTCAGTGTGCAACCCGATTTTCTCTTGGCACACTGTTGATCGCATCTGGAGAATTGCTACACCAGGAGTGGCTGTACTAGGACTAGGGGGGCTTCTTGTTAGGACAAGTAGCATCTCCACTTAAGTGTCCCAACTTTCTAGAGTTGTTACAGCAGGCCTTTGTAGGGTCAAAGTTCTTTCCCCTTTACTCGTTAGTAGATTGGGAAGAGTTTTGGGATCCACGCCCTGTGTAGGTTGTTGGGGCCTCCGGCTTTTTATCTTGGGGATTTTCACCACCTTTCCCCTGGGAAGGTTTCGTAACCCCTTTCTTTTGGTCACCCCCAGTGATTGTTTTGTCACCCTTGTCTTGATGGTCTGTCTTCTTTCCCAAATCTTGGGGGGAAATTGGACCTAGGTCTACCAAATGTTGATGTAACGTTTCATTTGTGCAATTACTTAAAATATGTTCTTACATAAACAGACTGTAAAGTCCATTCAAATCATGCACATTGTGTCCAGTTAACCATCCATCTAGTTTTTTAACTGAGTAGTCTACAAAGTCAATCCAGGATTGGTTTTGGGTTTGTGAGCCCCCCTGAATGTAATTCTATATTCCTCAGTTGTAAGTCCAAATCCCTCAATCGGAGCTCTCTTCATGAAGTCATAAGACCCAGCATCTGCTCCAGAAAGGTTCAGGAGTTACCAGAGAACAGTTCCCAAAGGAGTGCACCCGTGTGACTTCTTCACCTTTCTCATTTTACAGGCCCCCTCAAAGACTGTGAACTGTTTTGTGATATCATCACTCTCTTCATATTAGGGACAGTCCCTTTGGGGATTTTAGGATAAAAACATTGCTCTTTACTCTTATTAAGTAAATTGATGCCACCATTGATGGGTGCTAGGCCAATTTCTGCGCTCTCTCTCTCTAAAGCCAGTAACCTGGTCTCTAGATCCAGTATTTTGGTCAACCTTGCTAAAAGGCTGGCCTCCTCATTGAGGCTGTCCTCAATGTCATGAGTAGTACCTGTGTGGGATCTAGGCCTTCTCTCCCTATGAAGTTGGAGGGGGCGGGGGGTCTACCTTCCCATCCCCTCCATTGTATTCTTCGTCTGATTGGTCTTCACCATTTTCAGATGGGTGGTCCTTCGCATACCCAGCCAACAGCTCCTGGAGCTTTTGTTTGGTGGGATGGGACCCCATGGTTATGTTTTTACATAGGGACATTACCTCCTTGAAAGACAAGTGAAGGTAAGGGGTGAGGTCAAGCTCCTCAACCTGGTCCTCTATGTTATTGTGGTTATTTTCACTAGTAGCTGGGTTATTGTTAGGAGACATAGTTAAATAAAATTCTAACCCCTCTTATCCCTAGCTAAAGGTACTTTTTTATTTTTCTAAAATTCTAAAGGGACATAACCAAGGCCCTAACAAGACTTTAAGTAATTTTGCAAAGATGCCAATTTGAAAAAATCAAAATTCTAAAGACAATTTAAGAGTTTTGTCATGTGATCAGGTGGTATCCAAGTTAGTCCAACAAATGCAAAGTTGTATATCCCACCGCTGATCCACCAATGTAGGTAGCTGGCTCTGTATATACTATACCAAAGTGAGGTATAGTGTGCACAGAGCCCAGTGGAACCCAAAAGGTAGGCAGAGGTAAAGTAGATAACACCCCACTCTCTATTTGTGGTAGTGTGGTCGAGCAGTAAGGCCTTATCAGAGGACAGTGTTAAGTATTTGTTGTACGCCCTCAGTCAGCAAATGAATTCACACACTCAAAGACTGAACTTCAGACCAATTGTTTTTGTATAAAAAATATTCTTTTAGTTATTTTATTACCTAGAACCAAGCAAGCCTGGCACAGGTAAGGGATAAATACTTTGCAGTAAATATTTTCCAACTCCACACTTAAAAGCTTTTCATAGAAAAACAGTCTATGAGTCTATGTTATCCTATGGAGGTAAATAGTGTTATCGGTTCAAAGGTAAGTACTTTGTTGTGGAAGTTGGTATTCTGGGCTTAGACTCAGAGGCCCGAGGGTCAAGGCTGCACTCTTGATACACCCTCAGCGACACTAGGGTGGCAGAGTGCAGAGCGCTGAGGCCCAATCTTATCCAATGGGGGATAGGGCGCCTCCGGTTGGTGGCTGCTGACAAGCAGGACACTAGGTTGTGGGAGCAAAGCTCCTGGACTTAAGCTCAGGGCAAATGGGGGTTTAGGCCAGTATAAAAGATGCACCCTCAGCAGACTGGGGCGGCTGGGTGCAGAGTGCTGTTTGGCATTTTAAGCCCTGTAGCTTTCAATGGGGAGTCTCTGGTTTCCAAAAGCACTGCAGGCACGGGGACAAAGATCTTCAGGGTGCGACCACCACTTGGAGAGGTAAGTGGGGTTGGTTAGGCACCGTCGGTTGGGCCACCCAAGGCCGTGGGGCATCGGGAGCAGGGGTGCATTTTAGGATCGATCTTCTTACCAGCTCCTGGTCGCGGTTGGGGGACTTTCCTGTTTGAGGCTGCAGGGGTCGGGTGCAGAGTGGTGGAAACTCTTGGATCCTTGCGGAGCTGGAGTCTGAGGTTGAACAAATCCGGTGTTCACAGGAGACAGTCTTTGGGATGGAAGGCAGGCAGGTCCTCCGGGTTTGTCAAGGTTGCCGACTGCAGAAGACACCGGGATTTCCCTGTAGCAGATTTGAGGTGGGGACAGGCTGGTAGGGCTGACGCCAAGTCAGTGGACGTCCTCCTCTTGTTAACTTCGGCACAGCTGTTCGGTCCTTCTTCTGGTTTGTTGTCTGAGGAAGCAAGGTTCAGGGGTGCCCCTAAATACTAGCTAAATACTAGCTTTAGGGGTGTTACATGTAGGTTAAAGGTTGGGACCAACGGGGCCCTTCCCTGGGGTGGGTACACTCCCTATCATGCCACCCTCCGCTGGGAGCCTTTCTCTGGTTGACAGGGTCCTCCCATCTGCAAGATGGCGGGGATAGAGAGTAGTGCTTCACCTCGCCTCCCCCACCTGAGGGGTGGAGTTGGCATAGGTGGGCACACCGCTCTTCTTCACTTGTTTATCCCGCCGGTTCTTCCGCCCAAAGTGTGGGTCAGAACCAGTGGGGATCAGTTGCTGAAAGCAGCATGTGGCATGGGGAAGCTCACAAAGGCGGCTAGCCTTTGAAGCTTCCCCTTCCTGGACCCTGCCCATCCTGGGGGAAGAGGCTTGGCATCTCGTCCCAGGATGTGCATTGTTTCAGGCCCCCGAGAGCAGCAGGCTCTCATCCCAGGGGTCCAGAAACATGTCTGGTGGTGGCATCTGAAAGCAGCCACTCAGCCTGGACACTAGTTGTAGGTCGTTTTTCAGGGGGCATCTCTAAGATACAATCAACAACAAAGGAGTGACTAGAAAAAGAAACAAAGAAAATATTTTCAAGTGAAGTGAAATGTGAAAAATCACAATTATTTATTATATTACCCTCACTCACCCGACTATTGGGTGACATGCTTCATCATTGGGTATTTTCACCGGGCAGGTAAAAGACCTAACCGGTGTGCTACGACACCTGCATCTGCAGTGGAGCTGGGTTATATAAAAACAGTGGATAAAGTGAGAAAGTGATAAAAGTAAAAAGGTGCGGACGCTGATCCAAACCAAACTTTAATAAAGATCGGCGTGGGCATCTGGTTAAAAAGGGTGAGATGGATGATGTAGACCTTAAACTTGGGTCGTATCATCCAAATCACAGGGTCATGTGATTTGGATGATACGACCCAAGTATATTTTCCCCTACCTATTACCCCTTTACTAAAGTGATAATAGGTAGGAGGAAATAGCAAACCTAATACTTACCTAGACTCGTCATTGCTATGTCCCGCTGCACTGCTGCAAAATACCAAAAAATACTGCAATATTTTGCAAAAGTACAGCAACCGATATTTCCAAGTTAAAAATCCCTTATAACTTAAAGAAATACATACTCTTCTTACCTAAAATACCCAAAAGAATATTCTGAGCACCATAATATTTAATCCAGCTACATTTAATTTAAATCCTTGCAGCCTTGTTTGTGCTACGTGAAATATAAAAGTCTATGTAAAATGCATTGGAGTGCAAGTGAGTTTTGGCACCCCCCTTTTTTCTTTGCACCCGTCTGAGCAAAAGTCGCAAAACCTTCAATTTAATGGGTGCAATGTAATGGGTGCAGCAGGTCTGCAAAGTTTCGCAGAGATTCGCCAACCTGGTAGAAAGTTATTAAGAGACAAAACTCAGGGGAATTCCTATCTTTGGTTACCTTAACTATAACTACAGCGTGGAGATATATATTATATATATCAGAGGTTTTGGTTACATTTTATTTGCTAACTTGTAACCATTGAGTGTGTGAGTGGCTGTATAGGACAGTGAGTGGCTCTGTGAGCGGCTGTATGGGTCGGTGACTGGGTATGTGACTAGTTAAGTGTCTAATTGTATGTCTTGAGTGGGTGCATGAGTGAGTGGGACTCTGAATGGGTGTGAGAGTGTCTGAGTGGATTTGCGAGTGCCTCGATGAGTGTGTGAGTCAGTCTGTGAGTGTGTACATGTGTGTCTGAATGAGTCTGTGAGTGGGAGTCTCTGAGTCGGTCTTTAAGTGGGTGTGTGTGTGTCTGAGTGGGTCTGTGAGCCAGTCCATGAGTCTCTGAGTAGGCCTGGGAGTGGGTGTGAGAGAGTCGGAGAGGGTGCATGAGTGTCTGAGTGGGTCTGTGGGTGGCGGGCTGGGCTGAGTTTGATCCCAGGGAACCCATCCCCCAGGGCCCAGCCATAATTAAATGGGGAGGGGGCCACGTGCCTCCCGCCCCTTGCTGATTTCATCCCTGGGGACCCCATCCTCTGGGCTAGATCTTAATCTATTTATAATCGGCCACCCTCCCAGGCCGATTTCGGCCCCGGGACCCCATACCCTTGGGCCCGGCTGAAATGTGATGGTGGAGGGGAGCTATGAACCCCCCTCTCGCTGGGCCAATTGTGGCCTAGGGGACCCCATCCCCCAGGGCCTAGCCAAAATGTGATGGGGGAAAGGAGCAGGGTGGCCCCCCTCGGTCCCGGCGACTGCATCTCCCAGGGCCTAGCCACAAACAAATGGGGGAGGGTACCATACGGCACCCCTCCCCATGCCAATTTGGGAACCAGGGATTCCATCCTCTGGGGCATGGCCATGTCTCCTGAGTGCCCTGGAGCTCACCCAGTACACCCAGTGTGCAGCATGTGGATCGTTGGGAGAGCATCAAGGCCACCACTGTCCCAGTCAGCTGCCTTTCCTCTTGTGGGAGCTGGCATTGCAATTGCACACTGGTAGCTGCTGCAAATGCTGCTCCCTGTGTGCAAAAGGAAAATAGTTTCATCCCTTTCCCTGCCCGCATGTCTGGGGGCAGGGAAAGAGATGAAACCTCTACTTCCAACAGGTGGGAGCATTTTGACAGCTCCCGTCCACTGGAACCGGAGTGTTTGCTTTTGCTTGGCCAAGTTGTCAGACGTTTTGACCATAAACTACGGATGTGTATACTTTCCAGCCATTGAAATTACATCAGAAAACTGTAGGAAGGTGGATATCTGACTATGGTTACCCCCAAACATTTTTCCTGGTGTTTAGCTGGTTTTTTACTTAGTTGGCCTGGGATCCTGCTATTCAGGGCCCCAGGCTAATTGCTTTCTCCTTAAAATGGACTCCATGTACCTTAGGTACATACACAATTGAATCTGGTTCACCTTATAGGCCCCCGTAATAGTGTACCCCAGGTACCCAGGGCATAGGTGTTTCCAAGGCCTACCAGGGGCTGCAGCATGTATTGTGTCACCCCTGGCCTGGCCTCCATATTTGACACAACTGGCTGCTCAATCAGCTGGGGTAAGTTGGTGTAATCACCTCTTACTTAGATATAGTATACCTATATCTAACCTATCTGGACACATGATAACCTATAAGCCACTCCTATGGAAGACCTCGACAATCTTGGAGGCAGAGTGCTTGGTTTTATGTGAGATGGTGCTCTGGCACGAGCTGAGCCTGTCTGCAGCTGTCGGGAACAACTCTCTTAGCTGTTCCGGGATATTGCCATACCATATACTCTTAAGTGCATTATAATCCTCGCGGTTACTTGCTAACTTTGGTTTGGCTTTATCAAAACATGTTGAGTAAGGTGTCATGCGAATTGGGATACTACCCCCTCGCCAATTCTGGCGACGGGGGTAGCATTCCACCCTTCTAGAGGGACACAACATGTACATAACCTGAACCCCGGTTAAAGTTAACTTGAGCCTCAGCATCACAAAATGGATGCTGCCACCACAGACACAAGTCTGACCTCCTGCTGCTGGGAGTCCTTCCAGCAAGGGAGGCTTGGACAAAGGGTTTCCTGCCTTGGGAGGTGCGAGCACCACCCCAGACAGGATTTTGTGTATTGGGTAGGACAGGGCTCAATAGAATGAGACATGCCTGGGGCACACAAGGTGTCCTCGTGCATAAGCTAGTCCAAACCGGTGCTGGGGCTTTCCAGCCCCAGTCCTGGCGTGGAGCTGGACAAAGGAAAGGGGGTGTAACCACCCCCCTTCCTGGTCCCACCCAGAGGAGGGACCTAGCAGGTGATCCGGCCCCCAGATTTGGAATAAGAGTAGGAGCTGTGTCCCAAGACTTCAGATCATCCTGAACTCGACTTGAAACTAAGAAGAAAACTGGACTTCGACATTCTGCTGCACAGAAGACTGAAGAGCATCTCCCTTGTGGCCAAGGAGTGACCACCCTGTGAATACAGGCACCATCCAGCAACTCGACGTCTGCTTTGCCGCCGCCGGAGCCCGAGCCCATAGCCCGACAAGACCCTGATTCCCAGACATCTCAGAGCCCGATCCACAGTCCCTGAAAAGAAGAGACCCGTGGAGGCACAGAGAGACGTGGGACCGGCCATCTTGAAAGATTCACGAGGAGCTGACTGCGCAGCACTCGAGGCACCCTCAACGCTGTGCTTTGGGGTTTGAGAAGCCCCACCACCGAGCAGCATCTGCACCGAAGATCAGCCCCCCAGCAGCTCCACGATCTGCGTGGGGCCCTTTTGCATTTTGCCACTCGACGCGCCATCCCGGTCACTAGCCACGTGGCTAGCGGCCATCTTGGCGACGAAACCTACAATCAACACCGCTGGTCTGGTTGCTCCAGACTGGCCCTCGCTCCCCTGAAAAGGAGCACCCGCTCTGACCTTGCTGGTCCGAGTGAGAAGCTTGCATCGTTTCCTGCGTGGCTTGCATTAGCCAAGGCCTGTTTGCTCCGATCAAGAAGCCGACACCGCCATCAGCTAGAGCCTTCGTGGGACAGCTCGTGACCGACGCCTGGACGTCCTCGACCTCTTCGTGTCCACGTGGCTGCAGAGACAATCTTCACCTCTTCGCCTGTTTGCACCCGACATTGCCTGGTTCCACGGTAGTCACTGGCTAGTGACTTTGAACATTGTCCCCTCTGCTTTTAGGTCTTCACCTCTTAAGATCCACCCTTGGATCCACCGGAACTCTCCACGACGACCCGCCTGCAGCATCTTCATCTACAGGCTCCATAGACCAGCGCGACGAAACCCGACACACTTTGAGACATATGCAACCGCTTCCTGTGGGTGAGGTAACCCTGGCACTCCGGTGCTCCTGTGTAGCAATACACCTCTAGTGTCTATGTTCCAAGTTTCTAGGTTCTAGGTCATCCGGAAGGTTCCCTTTTCAGTAACTTTGTAACTTTTACGCACCATTGACTTTGCATTGGTGTATGCGTGTGCTTTAAGCGCTGCACCCGAGTCCCGCGGGCCTTTCCCGACTTAGTCACTGCTAGTCCCGAACAGCTCCAACGATTCCCCAGGCCCTAGGCCTACTTTCTTTCCAATTGGTGGTACTTATACCACTATTTTAGTATATGGTTTAGGTGGCCCCTAGGGCTCATCTATATTGTGCAGCTTTTGTATATTTAAACTGTGTTTTGTTTTAACGCATTTGCTTCTGTGCTCGTGAAGAGTATAGGGGATACTTGTAGTAAATAAATATATATATATTTTCAATATATATATCTGTGTGGTATCCTTTCATTTGGTATTCAAGGGGATTGTATATGGTAAAACAGCTTGCTTCACATGCCTTTACAGAGTTTAGCCTAAGACTGCTTTGTCCACGCTACCTCTAGGATAGCTGGTCTATAAGGTTGACTTACAACCAATCATCATAAGGGTTGCTTGGCATGGTACAAGGTGATCACTAGAACTAGTGAGCATCATATACCAGGCCAACTTCTCACAAAAACCATGAGGGGGAATGGAGGGGAAACGGGGTGGCAGACATAGTGAGCTTTGGGTAAGCTACTTATGCCATTTGGTCTTGCAAAAATACTGGTTTGAGAATTCTAATAGTGTGCGTGACACCCTCACAGTACCTGGGAGCTGTATTTGCAAATGGCTCTTCTAATTCACCTTGCAGACAGAGCACTGTGCCAAGAAAAAAATAAAACGTGTCCATGAAAGAAGAATGCTGGATGTCTGAGGTGGTACTCTGGGGAAATCTAGTACCTTGCTTTTGGGTATTCCCATGTAGTTTTTGGGAAGTAAGTTATTGAAATGATAGGAATTTTAAAAATGGAGGCATTGTGAAAGGACGCTGATTCAAAGATAATGAAATGCAGGATTACTAAGCAGATAATGTATAGCACTGAGGGTAGTAGGGAAAGGAGATGGGAGAACATGGATAATGGGGATTAGAATTGTAACTTGGAATGTTTGTGGGCTAAATGACCCCCACAAAAGAGCGAAAATTGCGTTAATGCTGAAACAAATGAATCTTGATTTTGTATATATCCAGGAAACTCATATAATAATAACACAAGCTTATGTTCTGTCACAGTTAGGATTTAAGGTTTTAGTTCACTCAAGCCAAGGGGTCAAAAAAAGAGGAGTAGCTATCCTTGCTAGGAATAATAATGTTCTAACCAGAAAGAAAGCACAAGACAAATGGGGAAGATGGGCTATGGTTGAGTGTTTTATTGATGGAGAGTGGAAAACATTGGTAAATGTATATGGATCAACAGAGGACGATCCCGATATATTTCAATACTTAGATGTTGAATTAGCAACCTGGGCACCAAAAATTATATTGGGAGGCGATCTTAATATTAATGGAGCAGACGGATTAGGACTGGGTTCTTTTGGAAAGTATAGCGGTAGGAAAAAAAAAGCATTTCAGGCACTACACAGCCTGGTGTTAAACAATGCACTCTTAGATGTATGGGGGAAAAAGATATTGGATAACAAAGGGTACACATATTACTCGGCACCGCACCAAACATGTGCAAGATTAGATTATTTTTTTATTTCAAGTACTAGTATCTCTGATTCGAAGATTGAAAGGCTGCCACGGGTCCTAAGCGACCATAACCCTCTAGTACTTGCTATAACAACAAAAACAAGTACTAGACAGTACACGAACTGGACTTTTGAAAGAGAGCTACTGAAAGATGAGAACTATATAGAATACATGAATAAATGGATTACTGACTTTTTTTCGTTTAATAAAGATACAGCAGAAATGGGAGTTGTTTGGGACACTTTTAAAGCTAGAATACGAGGTGAAACAATGAGTTATAACTCTTATAAAAGGAAACAAGTTCAGCTGAGGAATTTAGAATTAGCTTCGAATGTCTTGATGGCAGAAGAAAATCTAGAAAATAGTGTGGTGTCGGGGTGGGATATCGAAAAAGCTTGGGTAGAGCTAGTAAAAGCCAAAGGGGAGGCAGAGGGTGAAATTGCCAGTAAAGCGGCGAAAATTTATAACACTAAAAGGGAGAAGTGCTATGAGCTGAGTGAGTCAGTGGGTAGGATACTGGCTACTAGAACAAGACAACAAGAATCTGTAGGCATAGTGAGGGAGATTAGGGATACCGCGGGTATGGTACATACAGACTCGATTAAAATAAGAGAAGTCTTTAGGATATTTTATGAGAAGTTATATGACGACGAGCTACAGGGTCGTGACCCTCTAAAAGATGAAGAAGAAATGAGGGAGTATCTCCAGGAGATCCCTGTTGACCCAATAGAGGAAGAGGAAGCAGATGGGTTAGAGGAAGAGTTGCAGGTAGAAGAAATAAAGCAGGCAATATGGAACCTACCTTCTGGTAAAGCAGCAGGTCCTGATCAGATACCCATTGAATTTTATAAAGTATTTTGGGATTGTTTGAGAGAAGAAATGGTGAAGGTGATGCAAGGGGCACAACTGGGCACAACATCGCCTAAATCATGGGGGGGCGCAGAGGTGGTCGTAATATTAAAAAAAGGTAAAAAACCGGAGGAACCAGGCTCGTATAGGCCTATAACCCTACTTAATGCAGACGCAAAAGTCTTCTCTAAAGCCTTGGCATCAAGGCTGGCAAAAGTTATAGATAAAATCGTCAGTAGCTGCCAACACGGTTTTATACCAGGGAGAGGAACCACCCACCATATACGGATGGCAATAACTTTATTTGATGTCTCGGCAGTTACAGGGGACCCGATCGCAGTGATGTTACTCGATGCAGAAAAAGCATTCGATCGGGTCTCCTGGAGCTACCTTTGGTATGCCCTAGCTAGAACAGGAATTAAACTAGGTTTTATCAAAGCTTTACAAACTCTCTACTTAGATCCAGTAGCGACACTACGAGTTAACAGCGGAAACACAGGACAATTTCATACAAGAGGACAAAGTTCAAGACAGTAATAGCAGCATTCGAAATTTGGAAAAGCTTTGCTAAAAAAATTGGCTTAGGAAAATTCAATTCTTATACGAGATTATTACATAATCCAACCCTCCCACAAGATATCTTCTCGGGACCTATAATGGCAGAGTGGGAAAATAGGGGAATTAGAACCATTGAAGATATTAGGGGGGAACAGTGCTTTCTCCAATTTAAAGATCTGCAAGACCGGTATAACCTAGATGCTAGGCAATTTTTCAAATTCCTCCAGATTAGGAGCTTCCTCCTGGGAAAAAAAGGTGGTGTTCTCGGATTTAGGCGTAATGCTATCATGGAAATTATTCAAAAGGGGCAGGATTGCACAATTAAAAGATTGTATGCTGAATTGATTAAAGCAAAACAAGATGATCACCAAAAGTGGAGCGAAAAATGGAAGGATAATCTTACAATCAGCTCTGAAAGTTTTGGTATCTCCCTAGAAATGGGGAACTCATTACTATGTGCAGCACCATTACAGGCTCAACACTACAAAACACTTTATCACCTGTATTATACACCGGCTAAAATAGCACAATGGGGAGGTTTAGTGGGTATTACATGCTATAGGTGTGGAAGCTCGGATGCTGATTTGGAACATGTATTTGCTTTATGCCCCCGTTTAGATTTATTTAAAAAAGAAATCGAATGTTTTATAAGTAAAATTTTGGAAAACGAAATTGTCCTAACCCCAGGAACCATTCTATTAGGAGTTAACGTTGAGGATGTACGCTCTTTCTGTGGGAGGGAACTTTTGTTTGTTGCTATGTCTATTATGAGATTATGTATAGCCTCTGCATGGATAGATCCTGCACCACCTACCTTCCATAAATGGCTGGCTAAGTTATTAATAACGTATAAAATGGAGAAAGAGATATATGCAAGGAAGGGAAAAAGGGGAAGGAAGCTAGGTGATATAATATGGGATCCTATAACACGATGGAAGGAGGAATAATAGTGTGAAATGTTGGATTGCCTACAGATAAGAAATACCAACTCGGTGCAATTATAATATCGATGTTGTACAATATGAAAGTATATTTTGCTTCTATTTATGCTATTTTTGTTATCTAACTTGTGTTCTAATATGTTTCTGGTAATATCACCCTCGCCTGCTGATGATTTAGTGATTGTTTCTTACTTTGATTTATGAACTATTGGTATACATGTCTTCTCCTTCAATCTTTGGTTTGTATTAATGATGCCGTGCCTTGTATATAAATACAAAATACTTTAATAAAAGATATTTAAAAAAAAAAAGAACTAGTGAGCATCATATACCAGGCCAACTTCTCACAAAAACCATGAGGGGGAATGGAGGGGAAACGGGGTGGCAGACATAGTGAGCTTTGGGTAAGCTACTTATGCCATTTGGTCTTGCAAAAATACTGGTTTGAGAATTCTAATAGTGTGCGTGACACCCTCACAGTACCTGGGAGCTGTATTTGCAAATGGCTCTTCTAATTCACCTTTCAGACAGAGCACTGTGCCAAGAAAAAAATAAAACGTGTCCATGAAAGAAGAATGCTGGATGTCTGAGGTGGTACTCTGGGGAAATCTAGTACCTTGCTTTTGGGTATTCCCATGTAGTTTTTGGGCAGTAAGTTATTGAAATGATAGGAATTTTAAAAATGGAGGCATTGTGAAAGGATCTGGCCAGCTGTGGCCGCTGCAGGTAAGAGCGGTGGGGCGATAGGGCCAGGTGAGGGTATATTTCGGGAGACGACTACGAGGGAAAATTAATTATTTAATTTTCCCTCGTGGTAGTCTCTTGAAACACCCCTCACCTGGCCCCTCTGATCTTACCTGCAGCGGCTGCGGTTGGATCTGGCACATGATTCTAGTGTCCCTAGAGCTGTATTACTGGAGGCGAAGGAAAAAATCTCTCATGTGGAGGCTTTCTGTATGAATAAAATGATCTACTGCAGGTATATTTAATTCTAATAAGCTGACACACTGCTCCATGCGGAGGAGTTCATCTTGGGGAAATGATCCCTATGATGGTCTCAAGCAATTTTGTCACACTAAACGTTATGGCAACCATCTTATACTATGTGTAGAACACAACTTTGTAACTAATATGGTTAAGATATTTAGAAATACTTTCAACCACTAATACAGCAAAGGAATTGGTGGTGCCAGATATTACTCTCATCAGGAACATACCATTAGAGTTCCATATCCTTTTTTCTGAACATAACTTTAGTTGCTAAGAAGTTTCAATGTCCAGGAAAAACAGCTAAAAGCTATACCTCAGTTGCTTGTTTTATTGCTTCTCAGGCATATATCCAAACTAACACATGGAAAGCGTTTTTATAATGGTGTCTGGAATTTGCCAAACTCCACAAAATAGATTTGTCTTATGCTTGTGGCCTTGTTCCCTGAGGTTTTATCTAATGAGCTCATAAATGCTGGAAAGTGTGAAGATAAAAAGCAGAAACGTGTGTGAACTAGGTACAATTTTTGAATGCAATTATAAAGCAAACTAACTGCCAGTTATGTAAGTTTATGTAGTATCCACCATGCTTATACTTAAGTAGACATTCTGCTTCTCATGTAAGATGGCTTCAAGATTAGGTTGAAACCCTCTGATAGATAACCTATTATATTTTTCAATGCTGGTCTCAGCTAACACTTCTAGACTGCCTAGGGCGACTGCTGGGGGCAGGTGTAAGGAGACAGAAATCAGAACAGGAGAAACAGAATTAAAAGACGAAACTAGATCCCTAGAGTGCACTTTCACAACACACTGGTCAACACCACTCACAAGACACACCCCTGAAAGTGATGCAGCACACAGACCTACAAGTTCAGGGTGACAGTCTTTTGGAGTAAGGTAATAGCCACTGGGTGAGGGTCCCAAGCTGCACAAGTTTAAGGTGGAGGAAAAATAATCAGATTTTCACCCAAATATGTGGTGTAGAAGTCTCAGGTTGTTGATAATTTATTTGTAATGGGTGTGCACACTCTGGATATGTTAATCCCAATGCAGGTATCCTTACTAATTCCTTTTTAGAATTCAAAAATTCTTATTATTTTGAGGACTTCATGGATGTTGTCTTCCCGATTTTAGCGCGCAAACTTTTTATCCAATGGCGACATGGCACTTTACCCCTCAAGGCCGTCACAAGTAAGTGGACGGCCTCTTCTAATAAGTCTTACCCGGCTGCAGCTGTGACTGAGAAGATGAGCTTCATGTTGTCTTCTTTTGTCCAGCATACACCAAACCAAGAAAATATTGGTTGATACCATTGTGCAGAAATCTGGGTTTTAAACATTGCTTGAATGCTTTTAGAATTTTTAAAACCAGTACATTGAGCTCTATTGCGTTTGCACTATCTAAATTTCTGCTAGCTATGAGGTGCAAGCAGCGTAAATTAATTGATATTGATTGCTAGCCCTAATGTCGAGAAATTAGTGCTCTGAATTTGACATTCTTTTTAAAAAAATTCCTTGAAGAAAGGGTATTTTTGCCTGTACAAAAATATTGCCATGTGCACATAAATGAATTTGAAATGTTACCTGTTTTCTCCCATCCCTCTTTTTATATACCTTCCCTGACCCCCTTTTCCCGTCTGTGTTTTATATAGTACTCTTTTATGGCCAAATTGGCCGAAATAAAGAATTTTTGATTTGAATTGAATATGTTATGATAAGTGGATAGGTAGTCACTGACTTTGACTATAGGATTTTTTTAGGGGGGTGGAAAGTTCTTGGGCGTTGCAGAGCTCCTTTGGGGAGGTAGAATCTTTCTAGGCATGGGCAGGCACTTGCAGAGCAAGCTTCTGAGAGGGGTCGGTGGTTCTGTGTGGTACGCAAGCACCGACGAGCTCAGTGCAGCACAGATACTGTGGAATTTAGTTGCCCAAACTGCAGTATCACGGTGGTGTTAATCATTGTGCACCGCCCCACAGCCTTTACCCCCAGACTGCCCGAATGCTGAGTCTCCGTTCTCATTTCGGTGCTCACTCTTTGGGCTCTCCTTCCGATGGGCTCAGGCTCACAGCTTTGCTACCTAGTCCTGATGAGGGCCCTAGATTGCAGGCAGTTAGGGGTAAGGGGAAGCCCTGATGCTAGGAGCAGAGTTCGGGCACTAAGGGTAAAGAGCTGCCAGAGATCAGGGCTGAAGTTATTTTCTCTGAAGCTGGATACATCCTTTAACCAGAGAAGCAATGCACCCATCAATCACAGCACTCACCGGAGCCCAATATCCAATCAGAAAGCCGGGTATATACCTTATCTCCTGGTGTGGTTCCCATCTCTGCTAATGTAAAGCCCAGTGAACTACAACTTCCAGACTCCCTGCTCATCACATGCCAAGAAGTTGGGTCCATGTGACCGCCACAACGGGGCCGTCCCTTGCCCATAAGGAAGCACTGTGTTCCTTCCGATTAAAACCACACCCACACTGGCATTAACTGGTAGCAGTCTGCAGTGGGTACTCTAGGACAGCTGCACCCCTGGCAGTAGAAGCAGTGGCCGCTGACAGGTGCACAACCAGGGCAAAGAACAGGAACAGGAAGTGCAAGAGCGCACTGCGGCACCACCAGGCAGCGCTCCAGGCTGTGAAATGAAAACTTATCAAAAGTAAACTACACACAATAAAATGTTGCAGTTTGCCCGGTGTTTTGCTGTTAAAATAAAAATTACAAATTAAATTTTGAACTGAATATCAGGCACCAGGTTGCCCGCAGCAACAGAGTAGCTGCGAACCGGGTGAGGAAGATAGATGGCTCTAGCGCTGAAGCTGCAAGTTCAAGATAAAGCATGGTGGGATTATTAAAAACAAATGAAGGGGGGCGAGTCGCGCCGTGCACAACAACAGAAACGCGCGGCTGCCATACTTGAAGCTACAGCTTGGCATGCTGTGGTAGAACAATTATAAAAAAGTGTTCTCGCAACAACACGTGAATAATGGAAGCCGAATGAAACTGTACTTGGGCAGCGCTCCTGTGGGAAAAACGGAAGTGACATATCGCTGCATAAACCTTTTAGGAAGCAGCATATGAGAGTGATACTTTACTGAACCAATGGGAAGGCAGCAGGCGGGAGCAAAATCCTTTATCAAATACAGCAGGTCTTGCAAACCGGGCAAAAGGAACAACAAGCATTTGCAATGCAATAGGTCTCGCATTATTTAAGTTTGAGCTATTAGCATTGTAAATGGCAATTGTTTTTTGCTTTGTGCTATAGTTTTTTTTTAACATAAAAAGCTACATATAAAATATGTTTTATTCAACTTATTTATGCAGTATCTAAATTTTGTTTGCATAAAAGAGTACAATAATATCTTAGTAAAAAAGTCAAATATTTTAATGGTAATTCACCAAATGTTCATTTATGTGTTGGTTTTGAAAATAGCTAAATTAATAGCTTTGTCATTTACAATGCCAATAGTTATAACTTTCGCAAATGTGACACCTATAGCATTTGTAATGCAACATTTGTATTTACGTGACTTAGATGTATTGATATTACAAATAACAATGGCTTTTAATTTTTTTTAATACTTAATAAAAGTGATTGTAATTTATAATGACAATAGCTTAAACTTTTGTAAATAACTTTTGTGAAGATTATGTTCAGTGTACTTTATTGTAACGAAATCCAAGAACAGAAGTGAAATATTAACATCTTTTTATGACATTTGTAATAAAGCTTGAAACATTGAGAGAACATATTTGTGCTTTGGTGGTGCTGAGTGATGCTGTGGTGGTGCTGAATGGGGCTGTGGTGATGCTGAGTGATGCTGTGGTGGTGCTGAGTGGCGCTATGGTGGTGCTGTGGTGGTGCTGAGTGATGCTGAGTGATGCTGTGGTGGTGCTGAGTGGTGTTGTGGTGGTTCTGAGTGATGCTGTGGTGGTTCTGAGTGATAATGTGGTGGTGCTGAGTGACTGTACTCACTGTCACTCTGCACTCACTGTCACTCTGCACTCACTGTCACTCTGCACGCACTCTGCACTCACTGTCACTCTGCACTCACTGTCACTCTGCACTCACTGTCACTCTACACTCACTGTCACTCTGCACTCACTTGTCACTCTGCACTCACTCTGCACTCACTCTGCACTCACTGTCACTCTGCACGCACTCTGCACTCACTGTCACTCTGCACACACTCTGCACTCACTGTCACTCTGCACTCACTGTCACTGCACTCACTGTCACTCTGCACTCACTGTCACTCTGCACTCACTCTGCACTCACTGTCACTCTGCACTCACTGTCACTCTGCGCTCACTGTCACTCTGCACTCACTGTCACTCTGCACGCACTCTGCACTCACTGTCACTCTGCACACACTCTGCACTCACTGTCACTCTGCACTCACTGTCACTCTGCACTCACTGTCACTTTGCACTCACTGTCACTCTGCACTCACTGTCACTCTGCACTCACTGTCACTCTGCACTCACTGTCACTCTGCACTCACTCTGCACTCACTGTCACTCTGCACTCACTCTGCACTCACTGTCACTCTGCACTCACTCTGCACTCACTGTCACTCTGCACTCACTGTCACTCTGCACTCACTGTCACTCTGCACGCACTCTGCACTCACTGTCACTCTGCACTCACTGTCACTCTGCACTCACTGTCACTCTGCACTCACTGTCACTCTGCACTCACTGTCACTCTGCACTCATTGTCACTCTGCACTCACTCTGCACTCACTCTGCACTCACTGTCACTTTGCACGCACTCTGCACTCACTGTCACTGCACTCACTGTCACTCTACAGACACTCTGCACTCACTGTCACTCTGCACACACTCTGCACTCACTGTCACTCTGCACTCACTGTCACTCTGCACTCACTGTCACTCTGCACTCACTGTCACTCTGCACTCACTGTCACTCTGCACTCACTGTCACTCTGCACTCACTCTGCACTCACTGTCACTCTGCACTCACTGTCACTCTGCACTCACTCTGCACTCACTGTCACTCTGCACTCACTGTCACTCTGCACGCACTCTGCACTCACTGTCACTCTGCACTCACTGTCACTCTGCACTCACTGTCACTCTGCACTCACTGTCACTCCGCACTCACTGTCACTCCGCACTCACTGTCACTCTGCACTCACTCTGCACTCACTCTGCACTCACTGTCACTCTGCACGCACTCTGCACTCACTGTCACTCTGCACGCACTCTGCACTTACTGTCACTCTGCACTCTGCATTTGTCTGCTGCAAGGAGTCACCATACTTCTTTTCAAAGATTAACGTGCGATACAATCAGCAACAAAAAAACCCTCGAGCAGGCGGACATCTGCTGTCTGGCTGGCGCTAGAAAAGAGAAAGCGAGTGAGACGGGGCACTGATAAAAGAGGGACGAAAGATGAGCCAAATACACCAACGGGAATTTCTAGTTTTGTTCTATATAAAGGGCGCTGGAGGTTCCCCTAAAGACCATCCTGCCTGCTGAATGGATGGATGCGTTCTGTAACTAATACCTTCAACGAGGTGAAAGGAAAAGTAAAACGTGCCCCATGCGTTTTCAGGAACTAAGGCGGAGAACGTTCAAGTTCATCATCCAATGAATCGTAACAGCGCTGGAGGTCCGCACTGGAAAGTCTTAAAAAGGCTGACAAATACACAGAACACTAATTAAATATAATGAAATGAGAACAAACTCCAAGTTGTCGCCCTCCTGCTGGGCTCTCACCTCCCTATACCACGCAAACACCAAACTGCCCATCCCCCTGCTCAAGCCGCCGGCCTCTCCTTGGAACAAGCATGGCGCGTGCTGCTGTCCGCCGCCGGCCTGCGACCAGGAAGTCAGGCAGGCCGGGCGGGACAACCGGAAACAGGAAGTAGGAGGGCGGGAGCCTACCCCGCCTCCCACGGAAGAGCCGCAATTGTTTTGAGCACCGGAGCAGGCAGGAGCCTACCCTGCGCCCCGGTGCCGAAGAAGGAAGGAAGAGTCCTGCTGCCGGTGAGAGCCGAGGAAGCCCGCGATTGTTTTGAGCACCGGAGCAGGCAGGAGCCTACCCTGCGCCCCGGTGCCTGCCGGTGAGAGCCGAGGAAGCCCGCGATTGTTTTGAGCACCGGAGCAGGCAGGAGCCTACCCTGCGCCCCGGTGCCGAAGAAGGAAGGAAGAGTCCTGCTGCCGGTGAGAGCCGAGGAAGCCGGTGAGTGGGGCTTCGCCTTGTTGGGGGGGGCATGTGTGTGTGCGCGCGCGCGTGCGGCGACGGGCTGTGTATGTGTGTGAGCGTGCGTGCGTGCGTGTGTGTGTCTGTGTCTTGGAGTCTGTGTGTATGCGTGTGTGTGTGTGACTGTGGGGGGTTGCCTGTCTGGGTGCCTGCGTGTAAGTATAAATGCGTGTGCATGCATGCGCGTTAGCCTGACTTGCTGGGAGGGAAGTGCACGGCGCGGCGCAGGACGGAACGTGCGCGTTCGCGCAGCCAAATCCGCCTGCTAAAGCTCGTGATAGTTTTTTGTCCCTCATTCCCCGGCATCGGACAGCTATAAGTCTCCGCCCTGGACGCATCCTTCGGATGCGATTTCCAGGGGAGACCTAAAAAGGGTTTGCCAATAGGGCATGTGGGAGCAGGTCAATATTCGCCATCCATGACTGATAGAGTAAGCAACTGAAGGATGAAGGGCACAAAAGGCACTGCATTTAGTAACTCATAAGAGATATCGGAATAATGACTTTTTCTGTTGCATCTGGCGAGAAAAAAAATTCTGCCTTCTAATGTGCATGATACTTTTTCACTTGTCTGCTTAATTTCGCCCTTATATTTATATGATTAAGTCTAAATTGTAGTCATTATTCCTAGAAATTGTTTAAGATATAATAATATGGGGTTAAGGATATGCTTGATATCTAGGCATCAATTTTCGAATTTCCTTTTACAATTCTCATTTAACGGTGTTACGGTCAAGAATGTCATGTTTGTGCTTGGCTATCCATGCTTGCTTTTGTTCAATGCGGTAGTTTCATAGTGGTTAGCCAAAAATACATAAGTATCGTTTTCTTGCTAGTTTGTTTCCTGATGCAATACTAAAATTCCAAAATACTGCTTTTTTTTCGACCAGCATGTTAAACACAAAGGTACGAACTGCCCCATTTAAATCACTTCTTTCTCAACATAAATCAAATTCTTCCCCTAAAACGTTCCACAATTTATGGTAGTTCTCCTGTTTCCATTTCTAGATCCATGGTAAGCTCTGCATATTTTGCTTGCTTTGTGAAGCATACGTCCGATGGTTGCATCTGCAGGGATCAACGCAGACCACCGACCCTGAAGACATCATACGATATGCTAAAGAATGGGATTTTTACAGAATGTTTGGAATAGCATGTATCGGTAAGCATTTTAAGTTATCTCTTTACAGCTAGATAATTTTGCTAGTCTTGTTTATTAAGGTTTAAAAAGGGAAGTCATTTTTTTTCAGTAGGTCGAAGTATAGCTGGTTTGCTAATGACATCTTGGGGGCATTCGGAAAGCTTCCCTGGAATGAATTCCACCGATTGCTTACCATGAGCTTTGTGGTTTGTAACTCACATTTGCTGGATTTCTATTTGCGGCTTCATTTGTTCTAGGCTGTCCAGCTTGTTTGTAACTCACATTTGCTTGACTTCTATTTGCTGGCTTTATTTGTTTTAGGCTTTCCAGCTTGAGTTCGTCCCTTCCCTTGCCCAAACTCTATTTACTGTATTCTTCCACCAGTGCTGGATTCCTGCAAACAGGCCTTTAAATCTTTTTCTTATCTTGTCACATTTGCTGTGCTTTCAAAGACAGGGGTCAAATGCTTGTCTCTGTCTTCCAGGGAGCTTGGTGTTTGCTTTTCTTTCTCTGACTTCAAAGTGAGAGGATTTGTGTGACAATTATGCTGGCTACTGCTGGCTTGAAGAAGGCTGTTGTACGGTGTAATTTTCTTTCTAGCATGGCACACTACAACATTTCAGAATATATCCGAAGCACATATTTGGGTGAAAACAAATATTTGAATACGATCAAAACAAGTCAATACTAAGTGAGGACATTTCCACACATCGTTTGTGTGTGGTATACTTTTATAAGTAAAACTGTATGTCTTTGCAAAGGTGCAAATTTAATGGTAATTTCTATTGAAGATGTGGTGTCTGTAATGGCAGTACGCTACCACACCATGCATACTCCACTGTACTCTACTATGCACCATTTCACTCCACTCCACATTACTCAACACCTCTGTACTCTACACCATTCCACTCTATGCCAGGGCACTCAACCCCACTCTACTATGCACCATTAGACTCTTCGCCACTGAATTTTATACCACTCCACTCCGCCACCCCACTCTATGCCACTCACCCCTGTAACACTGCACTCTATGCCACTGCACTCTACGCAAATGTGCTCTACTCTGTACCACTCCAATCTACGCCAGTGCACTCATTGCCAATCCACTCTTATACACACTAATCTACTCTGCACCACTGCACTTTACCCCACCCTGCAGTATGCCACTGTACTCTACCAGGCACCACTCCACTTTACTTTAAAACAATCTACTCTATGCTACTGCACTGGGCGCCATGACACTCTGCGCCATGCCACTCTACACTGCACCATTCTTCTCTGCACCAGTCTACTCCGCACCATTCCACTCTACTCTAACCACTGTATTCTACGATTACGCACTTTACACCACTTCACTCAAAACCAATGCCCTCTACGCCACTGAACTCTGTGCCAATCTACTCTGCACCACTGCACTCTATACCGTTATACTCTACTCTGAAACACAGTATGCCACTGCACTCTAAGTCAACTGCACACTACACTATTGTACTCTACACCTCTCTACTCTGCACCGCTCTACTCTACCCTACTGCACTCCATGCCACTCTACTACACACCACTGCACTCTATGCCACTGCACTTTGCCCTGCCCTATGTCATTCTATTTCAATGCAATCTATGCCACTGTACTCTGCATTACTCCACTCCATGCCACTCCCCTCTACCCTGCACCACTGCACTGTACTCTGCACCACTACACTCTACACCTCTTCACTCTAAGCCAGAGGTCTTCAAACTTTTTGATGCCGAGACCCCCTTGGAAAACTTTTTTAAGCGTAAGGACCCCCTTCCGACAAAAGTTTCTAGAAACTGGTACTCCTCGTCATCAACAACTATTGACAACCATAAATGTGCCTGTTAGACCTCATCACATTCATCCATCATTCATTCATCCACCCACACTTTCACACATCGATCCATCCATCCATCCTTCATCCATCCACCCTTTCATCCTTCCATCCATACATCCATCCTTTATCCATCCACCCTTTCATCCATACATTCACCCATCATTCATCCACCCACCTTTTCACACATCCATCCATCATTCATCCATGCAACCTTTATCCATCCATACATCCATCCTTCATTCATCTACCCTTCCATCCTTCCATCGATATATCCTTCATCCATCCACCCTTTCATCCATCCATCCTTCATCCATCCATCCTTTCATCCATCCATCCTTCATCCATCCTTTCATCCATCCAATCATCATTCATCCACCCACCTTTTCACACATCCATCCATCCATGCAACCTTTTATCCATCATACATCCATCCATCTACACTTTCATCCTTCCATCCATACATACATCCTTCATCCATCCACCCTTTCATCCATCCACCCTTTCATCCATCCACCCTTTCATCCATCCTTCATCCATCCACCCTTTCATCCATCCATCCATCCTTCATCCATCTACCCTTTCATCCTTCCATCCATCCATCCTTCATCTGTCCACCCTTTCATCCTTCCATCCATACATTCATCCTTCATCCATCCACCCATCATTCATCCACCCACCTATTCTGTGCCTCTCTCATGGGGGGGGGTCAGTATCTCTCTGCGTCTTCTTCCTTCTTCTTCGTCTCTCATGGGAGGGCATCTCTGTGCCCAGGTATGAGGGCTCTGGGACTTGAACCAATGATTTATGGGACGTGTGGGAGGGGGGTGGGAGAAGACCTTTCATGTGCTTTACAGGTAGGACCCACAGCTCCAGGCGCCCAACGCCCATTGAACTCAAAGCTACAGCCTCCCCCCCCCCCTGTATGTGAGCCCGGCGGTCACACATAAAGCCACACCCAAGTACTTCACAGGTCTTTAAAAGACCTTTTACTTGTTAATGAGGCTTTAATGTTTTTCATACCTCGATGTGAATTAGACCTCTGCCCTGAGCACCCTCAATCAGCCCGACGCCACTAAGTTCCTTCAGGAAAAAGGAATAACTGACAAATTATATGCAACAAGTTAATTTTGAGCAGGGCATCGTTAGCACACGATAACAAACGTTGCCACTTTGATCACCATCGTTATTACACGTTTCACTACTTGATTTTCTGACAGCATGTTGAACTCTGAAATGCCATCAACATTAAAATCAAGCAGAATTACTACCACTTTGTAGTAACTTTATGTTCGTAGAAACTCGCAAACAATAAAGCATGTGGCTTCCACAGCATATACATTCTATCAAAAGGAAATACAAACAACAATCTCTTACTCGCATTTCTAAGTGATATCTGCTTATCCATCCTAACTTTTAAGGAATCGTCTAAAAACAGTTATGTTGTGTTGAGGGGGCAAAGTAGGGCCAATCAACGCTAAAAAGAGGCCATACCAATAAAGCCGTATTAGCTGGTCATTCATTATTCCAAGCACAATTACTGATGGAGGAGGGGATGTGTGTGTGGTATATACAAATATATATATATATATATATATATATATATATATATGTATATATATATATATATATATGTATATATATATATATATATATATAGATATATATATAATATTCCCTATTTCCTGCTCTCTGAAGGATGTTAGACCAAGTTGCCCTCGTGACCAGCAGATCACTACATCACAGCAGCAAGCTAGCAACTCACCAAGCAATCCTCTTGGCAAAAAAACGCACCCTTTCCAATGTACATGTATACACACATCCCACGAAATCCCTAATGATAGAAATGACTATCGAAGCAGGAATGTTTCCCGGGTTTTTGCATTACAATGGGTACAGTAAGACATGTATCTGCAAAAGGAATGCTTGCCCCTGCACTTTTGCTAGTAAACGACAACGCAGGTGGTGCATAAATGAGATTAAGGCACCTATTTCCAGAACATATGTTCAGTGAAATAAGTTTACATTGTACATTGCTAGCCATTATTACATAAAATGTTCTTTCTGAATGCGTACTTGTTCAGCATATCCACAGTTACAAGCATACTTAACAAGCACACCTACACATTTTGACTAGCTCACAATAGTCTTGAAATTATGTTTACAAAAATGAACTGAGAATAAAACAATATATTTGTACTCACCCCCTAGTAAAGTGTTTTTAACATCACATTTAGTTTCAACAATCAAATACCTCATTGAATAATTAGACCCTGTAAACGACTGCCCTCAAAGTCTGCAAACTGACAGAATCTGCGACCCCCTTCCCAGGACTCCACGACCCCCCTGGGGGTCGCACCCCATAGATTGAAGACCTCTGCTCTAAACCATACTACCTTGCAACACTGCACTCTCCACCACTGAACCCTACGCAACTCTACTCTGCACCACTTTACTCTATGCCACTCTACTGCACTCTATGCCAATGCACTGTATGCACTATAATCTATGTCACTCTACTGTGCATCACTCCACTCTGTGCCACTGCACCCTTCGCCAGTCCACTTTAATCTGCTCTGCACCACTTCACTCTACAGCACTGCATTCTACGCAACTCTTTTCCACTTTGCGCCATTCCTCTGTACGCAACTCCACTCCATGCCACTGTAGTCTACTCTGCGCCACTGCATTCTATGTGACACCTCTGCGCTCTATGGCACTGCACTTTATTTGCCCTGCCCTACTCTACGTCACCCTATTTCAATGCAATCTATGCCACTCTACTCTGGATCACTCCACTCTACGCCACTCCACTCTACCCTGCACCACTCCACTCTGCACCACTCTACTCTACACCATTTCACTCTACTCTATGCCACTCTACTCTGCGCTGCTCTTCTCTGCTCCACTCTACTGCACTCTACGCCAATCCTCTCTATTAGTACTGTACTCTACGCTAATCTACTCTATACCACTCTGATCTGATGTGCACTACTGCACTCTATGACACAGTACTCTACACCTCACTTCACTCCATGCCTCTTTACTCTACTCTGCTCCACTCTACTCTATGCCAGTGTACTCTACCTCACTGTACTAGAAGCCGGGTCTGGTGGCTTAGTGGACTAATACATCCAATGGAGGGGCATGTGTGCCTAACAGCCTGTCTCTAATACACGTCTGGGCTAGGTGAAAGTTCCTTTTCTGAATTCATTCTAGACATCCACAGACACAGGAAGGGCTAGGTGGGATTTAGCTAAGGGTGAGCATGAACTCCGCTCCTCCGGCAGAGTTCCCTGAGTCTTGCCACTCTGTACTCTGCTTGGGAGTGTGTAGTTCTGCAAAAAGAATCCGCTTATCGTCAGTGGAGCGGAGTTTGCCAGTGCACCTGCTCATCCCTAATAAAAATAAATCTTCTTCTGTGATACACCCACACAAAGCAGTTTTGCCAAATAAATATACTGCAAAGCTAGAAAAAACTGCTGCCAATTTTATTGATGAATGACCCATTCCATGTCTTTCATATGTTGTGATTCAGGCACGCAGCGCTTATGTGAAGGCATCAAGCATAGGCTCAAATTTCAACTTTCAGTTTCAAAGCAGCTTTCACGGAGTGCTTTGGGAAATATAGTTATTTTTGGCACCAGTTTGTCTTCTTTGACAGTTGACACCCCGCACGTACCACCCCCAGTTCTTCAGCTCATGTGGGTGATATTGGTGTTAGATACTAACGTCTGGGCTGTCATCAAAGTGGTGGGTCTGTATTTTCGGACCATAAGAATCAGTGGGTTACTGACTGTACATTTTTTGTAAACATGTGAGGGTTGTTACTGATAGAAACGTGCTGGGCTTGTCTCCTGGGGTAACTGACGGGCCTCCTTGCCAAGCCAACTTAAACCAGGTTTATGCTTGCAGCATGGCGTAGAAGGTAAAACGCTGCGTCTTCCCTAAATGTGCTACTGCTAGTGCTAATGTGGACGAATAGACGCATTATAATGACACTCCCAAAAGAGTGCAGTGCCCCAGGGAGAATAGAAGGAACCCACCCCGGACCTCTGAAGTGGGGGATCACTGATTTACTTCACACAAACTTGTATGGTGATTGGATTTCTGCTGCATGGAGTTTTTAGGTTACTTCATAGAATTCCGAGGAGTAAAACTCCGCAAGCTCCTCCCACCCCGAGATTTTGCATCCTTTTGCACTCTAATGGGTCTTCCTGGGCAGATGGGACAAAGGGGCTTACACTTCCAAGGGTAGTGGTCTGACCCCACACAAAGGACTGATAACCCCTAGTGATAGTCTGGAGTGAGGGCTGGGTTGAACAGGATACTGGTGCACTTCAGACCCACTCTTTGAAGTTTCCCTCACATCAAAGGCCCATATGGGTATAAGTATTGGAAAAAATGTATAGATACAAAAACTATCCATTCGTGTCAAAAAAAGTAAAAAGACAAAACTGGGGTATGTAATGCTTTGTTGGTTCTTTTTTCATTTTCAGAACTATCAGCCTATTTTTCGGGCATCTTTGCTGCCCTATTTCTTATGACATGTGAGACTTTGAAAACAAAATTGGATTTCATCCTTCTTCTGAAAGCACTTCTGTTGTCTAGTTATGGGAAGCTGCTGCTGATCCCAGCTGTCATTTGGGAACACGATTACACATTTGTGAGCCTGAAACTCATCAAACTCTTTGTGCTGACGTCAAACTTTCAAGCAATTCGAGGTAATTATCTGTTATCTTTGCTATATGTTTACTGCTGCATACTGCGTTCAAATGTATATAGTCATCATCTTAAACCATTATAGTAAAAAAAAAAAAGCAGCTCCAACTTTTTTACGTGATTGTTTTCTGTATGACATTGTTATCCCGAGGTGAACTACAGGTGGCTTTTCATCTTTTTAAGCCTTGGGGATGCTGAACACCTGTTTTCAAAATCTTTCATATCCAATCTAGTACACTTCTGTGTTTAAGTGTAAACTTCCTGTAATATCTTTACCTTCTAAGCCACCAATCAAGATGTCCCTCAGGGTCAGGTGGAATGGAAGAGTGGTAGGATAATACTCCCATTTAAAGCTGAGGACCTAATGAGCCACATTCATCAGTGCTACCCACTGAGAGGACCCATCATGGATGAAAAAATATGTTTTTTTAATACACAAAATGATTCACGTTTTTATCATGTGAACATTCTGGGTATCTTGCATGCTCCAAATCCTACCTGAGCAGTCAATTGCCTAAGTTTTCAGCCTCTACTAACCTCTTCCTTTTCAAAGCTTCTCTTGAATATGTACCTTTCTCGTTTGCTCTCCAAGCCAGCCAAGTCAACACCCATTACTCAAGGAACAATTAACATGTTCTTTTCTGTCAGAAAAAGAAATGTAATCTTCCGGGTCTCCCCTGTAGCTTCTATACTGAGCTATTCTTTTGTGTTTTGGTCATCCATGTTTGTCAATTAATGCATGAAGTGGTAATATTATGCGGCTGACAATATGCACTGCCCAATGCTCTCTTCCATTAATAACACTGACCCATAAAATCAGTCCTTTCGAGAATCTAACATTAAATGTATTCATTCTTCAAAAAGCATGAGCGAGCAGGAGTCTGACATTTTTTACAAATGTGCCTCTTGTCAGAATACCAAACTGGGTTTCTCTGTCAGTGCTCCTGTGAACGCATTCATTTCTGGCCACCCATGCTCCAGAATTCACCCTAGATTCTTATCTATTGTTACTAAAACATGTTTCCAAGATTGTGACGTCAGTGTCTTACAAATTACACCTCTTATGGAACATCTGACCTATGATCCGAACTCCAGACTAGTAATTTCACCTAGACAGACATGCATTATTCTTTATCGACTTCTAAAAATTATCCTCCTTCTGACACTTCAGCTGAATTTGTTAATTAAAAATCTAGACATGTTCCTTTCACAACATTTTCCATTCACCCTTAGAAAGGCCTTACAGATGAAGCAATTAATTTCATGGAACCAAAATACTTAACATAAAATACTTTAGGCACTTGTCCAAGAAGCAAATATCTTCTTTGATTCAACAACCCTAAGGTGTGAAAATTCAGACATTGAATCAAGAGGTCTTCCTTCCAGTTTGAAAGCTTGGAAATTCTACCCTTGCTTCTTTAGATGTTCAGCTAGCTCTTATTCTCCTCTTGTGTAGGAAAGAGCAAAAATAGTCTAATTCAACTCATGCTTCAAGGATGAATACTGTGCTTTGTTTAGTAGGAGCTCTGCTCTTAACCTACTTGTTTGTTGTGGCAGTCGGACCTCGCTTGGGGCTTCCCACTTCGGGCACTTTTTGGCATCTGCAATGGCAACTCCAGTAAATGGGACCCCATCTCAGCACGGGTCACTCCTGGATCACTCTCTTGAGTTTGTCAGCTGCCTCTTGGTGTTTTCATGTCAAGAGCAAGATGTGGGGACAGTCTGGGACAGCTTCATCTCCTGTAGTACCAGGAAACTGCCTGCCTTTCTGAGCAAGTTTATGTGCCTCTAGGTTTCTTCAGTCAGTATCCTGACTTCCTTCAGCAGAAAGTGGTGACTTCAGGTGATATCCTCTCACCTCTGCGAGACTGGTTGTCAGGCAGACTCCAGGCCTGGTTATAGCAACTGTTCCAGTACTCTGTGGAGTATTTGCTTCCTTGATCAAGAAGAACTTGGGACTGGTTTACATAGAGGGTTGGTTTGCATCCCACTTTCATCCACATTTTTCAGACATTGGAAGCAGACCTACTAATTCAGACTTGAAAATCGTGTGGCGGCAATACTCTCAAGTCTCCTTCTCAGGTTGCTCTTCGAATTAAGCCCTCGGGTAAAGTGATGCTTTTCACAGCAGGTAGCACTGGGTCTGTCGCCAAGCAGGAGCTCCCACAAATGGGCACACTGAACTCTGAGTTTTCAGCACCTGACTGTAATCACCCTATATGAAGTAGTAATCAGTAAAAGACAGGCCTGGCCTAGAAACTTCCTCACCATGTACAATAGTTGCTGTAGTCCCATCTTTCACCCCTACTTCCTACTAAAGAGCACTGCTCAGTAAGAACTGGTCATGATATTTCTGACAATGAATCACTAGGTGCTTAAATGCTGCCCACCTCACAGTTTCTAATGGGAGCCATACAATTGGCTTAGGCCTCCAGAGCCTTAGAAACTATACAGGATGAGAGTTACTCAAAGAAGAGAAAATTGTGATATCCAGAAGCCTCCATAACCACACCTCTGCTGTGTAGAAAACATGGCCATTGATTTAGGTGAGTATGATCTAAGTAATTGGGGTAACTTCCGATTAGTGTGGTGGTCTGTAGAATCCTGTTCAGTATGGCTTGTAAAGGGGAGTGTGGATGAGCTCCTATACATGTACTCCAGATAACATGTGAAAGTGTTTGTAGGAAAGTGACCCTTTTTGTTATGGTCCTCCCCACTTTTTGTTACTGTTACTGATGGTTTTCGACTGATATGCCAGTCAGTCAGTCAATCACTTTTATTCGATTTTTGGGAATCATAAAAAGACACAGGGTACAGTTCAAGAAATACACAAATAAAAAAAAGACAATAATAAACATATCTGCATAGTATATCTACATAATGTATCATACATCAAATCATCGGATTACATAAAAAGAATTTTTTTTTTAAATAGTATATACACAAGTTATACAGTACATTGAAGAAGACATTTCATATAAAAAATTTAAAACATCTGAATATCTATTAATAATACATTAAAATATTTGGTTTATGATCAATCCTTTGTTTCCTTTACTACGCATTTTGTTAATACGGACTCCTGCTACTAAAAAATTTGCAACATGAAAAATGACTCTAGCATTGTGCAAAAGTTGCAGAAATAAGAGCGCTGGCCTAACCTGTAAAAAGCCAGCCTCTCGAAGGATTGGAACAAGATATTTCCTCCTGATTTGAGCGTAGTGATCACAGAACATAATAAAATGTAAAGTGTCCTGGGATGAAAACTGATCACAGTCACATGGCTTAGTATTATCAGGTGAATCCCATCTATAATAGGTGCCCAACAAGAAGTGTATCAGCTTTAAACGAAATCTAATTAAAAGAAAACGATGAAATGGTTTATTAACCCTTTCGATGCTCATGACGAGCTCAGCTCGTCATGATGCACAGTTGAGCTGTGCTGATGACGAGCTGAGCCCGTCATAAAAGAAGGGGAATAGCAATTTCCAGCACAGGGGGGGGGGGGGGGGGGGGGGGGAGGAAACGCCTAGCAGCCAAGGTGTTAACAAATACCAGGTAGGGTTCTGGGCCTGGGACAGTCTTAAGGGCAACATTTCTTCTAACCATTGTTTTTTTTAGCTCTGTTTCTTCCCGCTCTGCTGTAAAGAAGTTTATCAGTGATGTCTTTATCGTCTTGACATCCTCCTTTAGAATGCCATCAGGGGAGTTAAAGAGATCGATGCGTCCCACCTGGGTTAACATTGTTTTTACATACATCAACCATGGAATCTTTAAGGCTCCATCCATACTCAGGCAGTCTTTGAGGATTTTGTGATTTAATGAAATTTCCTCATTTAGCCAAGTTTTTAGCCAAGAAATGACAGGGGCAGATTTTATGATGTCTGAGACATATCCAGTACCCAACTCTGAATGGATAGTAAAGGTAGGAGTAGACTGGGGTACGGAGAGTAATGCTCTAAAGAACCTATTTTCCGCCCTCTGGATGAAGACTGGGTTTGTATATCCCCATATTGAGGCTCCATAGATGGCAATTGCCAAACATTTAGCATTGTAAACCTTAAGAATAGCATTCATTGGACGTGACCCCATTTTTTAGCAAAATTCAAGAGGGCTCCGGCAGATCTGGTGACTGCATTTGATTTGGACTTATGTTGGGCATCCATTTGCCTTTATCATCGAATAACACGCCCAGATAAGTAAAGGAAGGGACCCTATGCACTTCCTTTCCTGTGCAGATGAAGGGTATGGGTTTCTTTTTCCTGCCCTTGAGTCCCATGATCATAACTTGCGATTTTTGTGTATTTATTTTTAAATCTAGCGAGGTCATAAAGTCCCTAAAGGAAGCCAATAGCTTATTAAGGGCCACACCTGTTCGTGCCAAGAGGACTGCATCGTCCGCGTACAGGAGGACCGGGATGTTAGTCTCTCCTGCACGCGGAACGTCGGACCCCAAGGTGGAAAGCGCCGGCTCAAGTGCGTTTATATACAGGGTAAAGAGGAGAGGGGCAAGGATACAACCTTGCCTCACGCCTCTCTGTGAGTTGAAGGGTTCAGTGCATCTACCATCTTGAGTTACTCTAACCGAGGCCTCTAATCCTTGGTGGAGATCGGCTAAAAAGCCCACCAGTGATCTTTCTATGCCCATTTCCAGAAGGACTCCCCACAGCCTAGACCTATTTACCAGTTCAAAGGCTGAGGAGAGGTCCATGAATGCCATATACAGGGCCCCTTTTTTCACTATAGTATATTTACTGATGATCAGATGCAAATTAAGGCATTGATCCAGTGTGCTTCTTTTGGGCCTAAATCCGTATTGGGCATCTGATAAGATTTCCCTGCCTTCTAACCAAGATGTTATCCTCCCCAAGATGACTCTGCCCAAGATCTTAACAGCAGAGTCAATGAGGGAAATAGGTCTATAGCAGGCAGGGTCACTCTTTAGGCCTTTTTTAAAGATCGGTATAATGATAGATCTTGCCCAAGATTGTGGGAACGTGCCATCCCTAGCGGAGTTAAACACATTTGTCAAAATCTTGGCCCAGAATTTGGGTGCTGCCTTATATAAATCCGCAGGGACTCCATCAGGGCCCGGCGCCTTGTTCTTGGATGCATCGTTTATAGCTTTTTCAACATCCTCAGGGTCAAACACTTCAATTAACTCAATGTTAAGTTGAGTAGGGCGATCCTGTGTTTGATCAGATATAGGCTGGCTATAAATATTACCAAAGTGGGATAACCACTGATCATCAGGTATAACGCACTCCACAGCATGATTCTCTGCCCCTGAAAAATAGGGGTGATTAATCACTTCCCAAAAATTAGAGCTATCCCGAAGGACCTCTGGTGATTGGAGATCATTCCATGCCTGTTCTTTGATGTTCTTCTTCCTAGTATAAACAGCCTTTTTATACGCCTTCCTAAGTAGTATTATTTTTGGTTTATTTCTTGGTGACTCTTTTAGGCCCTTTAAGAGGGCAGAATGGGCCCTCGAGCAATTGGTGTCAAACCACCGTTTGCCTCTCTGCCCCCGGTTTTAGTTTTCAAGGTCAAGTCATTATTTACTTGCTGACATACTCGGTTGAAGGCCTGTACAATAGTATCATTAGGGGAAAGGGGGTCTAAACAAATGCCTACCTCCTCTTCAACCTTTGCTAGAACCTCTTTTAGGAAGGTGATCGGGGTCACATTGGCCCATTTTAACCTTCTACCCTGGACTGATATGCACTGGGTCCCTGCTAACCAGGCCTCAGTGGCAGTGCTGTTTCCCTAAAAACAAGGTAAAATGGTCTAATGATGTTACTATTGGCACACACAGTAGCACCCCTGTAAAGTTGTAGCATTTTATTGTATAGTTGATTAAAACTATAACAATTAAACATGAAATTAAGAAAATAATCAATATGAAACACTACATTTTCAAGTACTTAATTAACAATAAAATCAGCAATGTTCTATTATTAAGGTACTCTGCGCAATATACCTTATTAAAGTGCCAAGTGCCTAGATCTAACCCTATCTAAATAAGCAATTTCCTTCATAAAAATACAAAATAATCTCATACCACTAAAATTCATATTCAATATAAAATGTTCATAATACAGAGTCAGCAATCTATACACTGATCAGGTTTATAATTATGGTGAACCTAATTACAATAAAGCCTAAATCATTTCCATGGGATCCAGTGGAGTAGTACAATCTAGGAGGACAGGATGATTTTTGCACTCTAGTCTTATACTTAGAACCTCTAATATACCTGCTTGAGCTTAATGGCTACTGGACTTGTCCCTCCTATTGCTTCTGACCTACCCTCCTGGTGCCTCCATCTCCAGAGGGGAATGCCAACATGCAAGGGAGCACACAAAAAGTCCAACATAATCTTCTTTTATGAGCCTTAAAATGCCAAATATTCCTTCTAAGAAGGTTTAAACCTCACTAACGGGCACCATCCATCATAGGGGGCGACTTTTCTCCAAATCTGCTCTTACTTATATCCCAACTGTTGAACAGGTAGCCCAGGACGAATTGTAAATGATGTAATTGTTAACTGATGTTGTTTCAGTGGAAAGGCTATTCGATAATATTTGATTTAAAATATTCACAAATTTAGCATATCTCCCCAGCCCCCCAGGTGATCTACTGCTAAAGCAAAAGGAAGATGCCTGTGCACAAGAACGGACTCCCTCTGCCAAAAAGATAGGTTTTAACAGTAGTCTCCTTTGATGATCTAGGGGAGGGCAACAGCATAACAAATGAAACCATGATTCTTGATAGTTGTAGCATAGCCTGCAATTGATGTCACCCCCTAAGCCAGCCCAGCGCGGGTTAAAATCTCTTATTGGTAGTACAAGCACGCTCATGTAGAGGATTTGATCCCGAGTATTTGCATTAATGAGATCCGAAAAAAAATGTGTATCTTCCCAACATGATAGGAATCCTTTAGGGGCTGTGCCAATCCTCAGTCCTCGACTGTACGTAAGTCCTGTTGCCAGGAAGACTCTTTCAATTGCTAGTTAATAACTGTCTTCCATGCCAGATATGGGATATCACCGTCCCCCCAAGGCAGACTCCTCAATCTTAAATACCAAATTGCCTCATTGAGTTGTCTAGACCATGGGTTACCAGGTTTTTCGTAAATCAGTTTTGAAAGATTTTTTTAACGTATTCTTGGGAGCTGTCCTACACTTGATAAAATCTTTTAACATGGGTGCCTTACACTCGATTGATTGAATTACTAACCCTAGCTCCAGTCTTAATCAGGAGCATCGGATGTGTTGTGTTTGATGGAATATTTTTTTGTATGCTCTAATGTGACATAACTCCAATGCATCAACTAGTGCACCAGGATAAGCAAAGTGACCATACTGCAGGGCTGGGGTGAAGGTTGCCTTTATTACTTTTAAAATAGGGTAAGCAGAAGCGCTACTTAATAAGCGATTCAGTTGACCAATTCCATAAGTAATAGATGCCGCTTTCTTTTTAAGATCTTTAACTTGGGCAACAGCAGAACCAGATTCACTAAACCACACACAGATATTTATAAAGCCTTGCTGCAGCAATGGTCTTACCTTCCAATTGCCAAGTTGCCAGCTTCTTCCTTCGGTAACCCCCGAAAATCAGGACTTTAGTTTTGGACTGATTTACCAATGGGTGGTTAGCCTTGTTGAATCTACCCAAAGCGTTTAAAGCCCTTTGCAAACCTGACATGGTATGATGCATGACCACGATATCGTCATCGTATTGAACTATTTGTGATCCGACTGCCCTTAGATTAGGGGGAACCACACTGCATCCGCCCAGTACTTTCCCTAGATCAGCCACGTACAAATTAACCAACAGGTGCCAATACACAACCCTGTTTTAGCCCACAGTTTGTTTTTACTTTCTGTGTTACTGTTGTTGCGCTATTTATCACCCGAACCCAGGTCTCTGTATATAGTGATGTTATAGCTCTTAGCAAATTTGTTGGCATACCCCACACCGCAAGCTTCTTCCAGAGGATAGCCCTATCTAATCTGTCAAAAGAAGTACTGTAATCTATGAAACAGCACAGGAGAGGTGGTCTATTCTTCTGAAGGGCCTGGTGCCTTAGGACAGAGAGAGGTTGAATATTGTCTAGCACCCCTGTTAGCCCCTAGTAAATGGTACCCCTGGCACCTAGAGCATGGGTATTAAAGACGGTCCCTAAGAGCTGCAGCATGTATTTTGCCACCCTAATGGACCATTATACAAATTGCATGAAGGCTGCCATTGCAGGCTGTTTGACAGGTTGCTAACAATGTGTGAAAACACGACATGGCGCACACACAGTGTGCAAATGCCAAAGTCACTGCATATAATATATGTGAGGCAACCCGATAGCAGGCCTTAGAGCTCTAAGGCAAGGTGTATTATATTTTATGTGAGGACATATCTGCATGAGCAGATATTCCCCTGTGGTGTCTAGTCCAATTACTAGATATTGCAAGTGAATAGGGAAGCCATCTTAAGGTATGGATTGGGTACTGGTCTTTGTGAGCTACACAATGGCTTCACTGAAACCTATGGTGTTTGGTATTAAACACCTGGTCTTAAAGAATAATACTGAATCCAGTATTAGATTTTTATGACAGGCACCCACAGGGCACCTGTGCCCTCTGAACGCCACTAGTCTTCTAGTGTGCTTACTGACTGGTATCATTCAGCCTGCCACCACAGACAAGTGTCTGAACCCCTGTAGGTGAGAGCCAGTGCTCTCTAAGGTAAGGAAACAATACCTGATCCTGAGAAGGTGTTACTACCTCCTCCAGCAGGATGGCTAATGAATCTACATACCAAGGCCAGAGGCTTCAAAGCCTCTTCCAACTTTGATATGCAACCCCGGCTTCCTCCGGACCTGGAGCATGCCACCCCCTGCCCTGAGGCTAATTTGGCACCAGGACCGGTGGACAATTAGCTATGCAAGTAGGCGTGTTGCACTTCCAGGCTAGTCACACACCTAACGTGGGCTACCTGATGTGCTTCACGAAAGAAGGTTTCACTATCTCATTTTTGGTGGAATTATGAACTCTGGGACAGGGTTATTCCCACTCTCCGCAGGAAGTAGTCAAATAGGGGGTGTAGTGATCCCAGGGGTAAGTAGCCAATTGGCTGCTACCATTCGCTCCAATTAACGCCCCTAAACTTAGTATTTAGGTGGCCCCCTTACATCAGGAACTCAGATTTGGCTGCCTTAAAGAAGAATGACAAAGAAGAGCCGAAGATGTGAGCACTGTGGACCAGCACTGAACTTGGCACAAAACCCTGCCTGTCTGCTGCTGTCCTGACAATCACTGACACTGACTAGTCCAGAAGCAGAACAGCCTTCCCAAACCCTTGGAGATCTGCCCTGCACTTAATCGACCCAGCAACATCTACCTTGGATTGGAGTAGCCTCTTCACCAACTGCATCTGCCTGGTACAGCATTCTGTCAACCCCTGGGCCCACCGAGGGATCAGAGCCCCAGAAGAAGCACTTCGAGGCAGCCTCCGTTCCAAAGCGGGTACTGAGCTGCTAGACCCTCCAGGACCCCCCTGCACCAATACCCAGGCCACCAGTTGTAAAAACCAAAGCTTGTTTGTGTTCAGTCGGATCATCACTGCCGCCAAACCTTACCTGGATGTCGAGGGACTTCAAGAAAGGCCAGCACCACACCAAGAGTGGTCCGACTGTGTGTCTTTTCCCTCTTCTGCAGGTTCACCAAGAACCGTGGGAGCCTTTAACTCACCAACCCGCTGGACAAAACAACTCTGCACCTGAGCTCCCCAGGCTTGAGTAAACCAATGGTGTCCCTGTGGTCCTGAGTGTGAGAAGTTGGCCTGATATATAGTGCTCACTATTCTAGTGATCACTGTGTATCATATCAAACGACCCTTATTGATGATTGGTTGTAAGTCAACCTTATAGACCAGCTATCCTAGTAGCATGGACAAGAGCAGTCTTTAGGCTAAACTCTAGAGGGCGTGTTAAGCCAGCTGTTATACCATCACATATACCCCTTGAACACCAAGTGAAAGGACACCACACAAGTTGTTATGAAAATAAAGGATATTTATTTATAACAAGACTACCCTGAACTCTTTATGAGTCAGGGAGCTAAGCACAATACAAAACTCTTAAGAAAATACTTCAAGTTGCACAATTTACACAAATGCCCGAGGGGCACGAAAAACCATATACTCTAGAAGTGGAATGCGAAATACTAGCAGGTAAGTAACAAGATCCAGAGGCTTCAGGATCGCTAGGACTACACTACTGAACCCTAAGGTTAGGAGCAGGAGGCCTAGGGAGATCGGGTGCAGAGTGTGCACTCTCACGCGGGATGCGGGACAAAGTCTATGGAGGCTAGTATTTCTAAAGTAACTGTTTCCGGACGAATCCGACTAGGTAGACTAAAAACGAAAAAGGATCTGGACACTTAGATAGTGAACCTACGTTGGAGCACTGAAATGCTCAGGTTACCTAGCCCAGGGGCCGCGGCTGCATAGGGTTCAAAAGACGTCGGGAATCCTCGTTGTAGTCTATGGAGCCTTAAAGAAGAAGTTGCTGGCAGGCGACCAGTGAAGATGTTCGGTGTGATCCAAGCCTGGATCAGTGATGAAGATGACCTGAAAGCAGAGGGGACTCAGTTCTTAATCACTAGCCAGTGATTGTGTGGGCACCAGAATGGCACCGGATGAAGTCACCTCGACCAGGTGAGTGGGCGACGCTGGACTCTGCTGTCCCTCGGACCAGGAGGCATTGTCGGCGACCAGGCTGGAGGTGCGAGCTGTCCCACGAAGGTGTCTGCTGTCGGCGATGCTGGAACCAGGAGTGGAGCAACAAGCCTTGGCAAAGGCAAGCCCACGCGGTGAAGTCAAGATGGCGTCTGGAGTGGACCAGGAGGGTCCGGGGTGCTCCTCTTTTGGAAGGGAGCAAGGGCCAGTCTGGAGCAACCAGACCAGCTGCGAAATCATCGTGGTGCGTCGTCAGGAGGGCCACTAGCCAGCAGGCAAGTGACCGGACAACGCGGTGAGCAGCAAAGAGCAGAAGGGCCCCACGCAGATCTCGTGGATGCTGGGGGGCTGGACTTCGGTGCTGGAACTGCTCAGGGTTAGGGCTTCTCAAACCCCAAAGCACTCACTCGAGGATCCCTCGGCGGTCGTGCTGGTTAAGCGTCGTGCTGGTCTTGAAGATGGCTGGTCCCTCAGGTCTCGTCACTCCCACGAATCTCAGCTGGGCTGATGATGCAGGTAGAGGTCAGAGATGCCAGGGAATCCGGGTCTCGTCGAGCTGGTCAGTCTTGATCCGGAGGATGGACGTGCAGTAAACCGCAAGCGCTTAGATGGTGCCTGCTGGTGCAGGGTGGCTACTCCTTAGCCACAAGGGAGAGTCTTCAGAAGGTATCAAGAGTTCCTTTCGTGGAAAGTAGTTCAAGATTCAGAATTATCTAATTTGGCAGCAAACCGCAAGCGCTTAGATGGTGCCTGCTGGTGCAGGGTGGCTACTCCTTAGCCACAAGGGAGAGTCTTCAGAAGGTATCAAGTGTTCCTTTCGTGGAAAGTAGTTCAAGATTCAGAATTATCTAATTTGGGAAGGGGGCCTGCTCCTACCTTTATCCTAAGAAAGGGGGCTGGTACGCGACTAGGTCCTGCCCATGGGTGGGACCAGGAGGGGGGTGGTTACACCCCTCTCCTTTGTCCAGTCTCTCCCCAGCTCAGGGGCTGGGGTGCCCCTGGAACTCGTTTGAGCCGGCATATGCACAGTGAGCACCGGGGTGCCACTTGCAGTCACCTTCCTCTCAGCCCTGCCTACCTGGGATACACAAAACCCTGTCTGGGATGGTGCTAGCACCGCCCCTGACAGGAAACCCTTTGTCCGAGCTCTCCTCGCTGGAAGGACTCCCAGCAGCAGGAGGTCAGACTTGTGTCTGTGGTGGCAGCATCCATTTTGTGATGCTGAGGCTCGAGTTAACTTTAACCGGGGTTCACAGTTACATACATGTCGTGTCCCTCTAGAAGGGTGGAATGCTAACCCCGTCGCCAGAATTGGCGAGGGGTTAGTATTCCAATTCGTATGACACCTTACTCGACATGTTTTGATAAAGCGATACCAAAATTGGCAAATAACCGCGAGGATTATAAGGCACTTAATAGTATATGGTACGCGTTATCATGGAGCAGCTATTAGGACTTGGTTCCGCAAGCTGCAAACGGGCTCAGCTCATGCCAGAGCGCCATCTCACATAATTCCAAGCACTCTGCCTTCAGGATTGATAAGGCCTGCCATAGGAGTGACTGATAGGAATATATGTGTCCATTTTAGGGTTAGATATAGGAATACTATATCTAAAGCAAAGGGTGATTACACGACCTTGCCCCAGCTGTCGTGCAGCCAGTTGTGTCAGATTTGGATGGCCAGCCAGGGGTGGCATAATACATGCTGCAGCCCCTGGTAGGCCCTGGGTGCACCTATGCCCTGGGTACCTAAGGTACACTGTACAGGGGCTGATAAGGTGACTCAGTATCCAATTAGATATGTACCTAAGGTACATGGAATCCATTTTACAGAGAGAGCAGTGGGCCTGGGGTCCTGAATAGCAGGGTCCCAGGTCAACTAAGTCGAAAAACCAGCAAAACACCAGGCAAAACGTTGGGGGCAACCATAGTCAGATATCCACCTTCCTACATAACCCCCCCACCCCAAACGAAAGGAGATAAGGCTATCCTTGACCAGGTAAGCCTATATTGCCTGAGTGGCCATATGAGGTGGTATATGCACTGGCATGGTTACCCCCTATATCATGGTCCACTAAGCAATCCCTCACCCTAAGGGTATCTGAGGGTCTCCACCATAGGGAATCTCTACCCGTGGTGTGCTTTGGCAAAGTAAAAGGCTGGTGCTGAGATGGAGTACCGAAGTGAGACTCCACTAATGTTGGGTTCAACTTCCTCCAATCACTATCCACCATATGTGCCTTTCTTTCCAGGACTGAGTTGCTGTGAGCTCTCAGGGTCAACCTCTGGCTACCTAAAGCTGGAGGCTGAGTCCCTCTGTTTGGCTTACTGGAGGGACAGGTCAGGTTTGGGGCTTTTAGGTCCCAGGTTTGGCTGTGCCCAACAGTGTCCATCTGTGGGAGGTCCCTAACTAATTTTAAGGGGGATCCCTCAGGAGTTTGTTTTATTTTCACTTGGCTAGGACTACTAGCTTCAGTGCCCTTAATCTGCTGATTGGGAAGTTCTTTTGGACAGGGGGCCCTTTGGGGTCCACCACTGGCCTTCCTGACCTCTACAGCCCTAGGCTGACTGAGGCAGGGTAGAGAGGGGCAGGTTCCCTGCTCCAGACTGGATCCCACCTTGGAAGGGTCCACTGACATCAGTGGCTCTGCCATGCTAGGCCTGACTACCTCTGGGGCAGTTCCTTCACAAGGGGTCAGATCAGTTCCCTAAGGAGGCTGATCCTTTCCTAGAGTCTGGTGGGAGGGAGATTTCTCTTCCTCCTCAATGCTCTCTCTCTGAGTGGAGTGATCCATAGTTTCAGGCTTCACAACACTATCATCTGTCTGAGTTTGAGCTGTGGCCATCACAACTCCACCAACCTTTTCAGGAAGGGACTCAGTTTGGGTATGGGCTGTGACCATCACAGCCTTGCCAACCTGTTCAGGAAAGGAATCTGTCTGAGATTGGGCTGTGGCTGGCACAGCCCTCCTGACCTGTTCAGGGAGGACATCTTGGACTGGGGCTGTGGCTATCACTGCCCCACTAACCTTACCATGGAGGTTTACCATTTTAAAATGGGTTTCTTGCTCTACCTCAGCCCAGGCTGAGATCTCTAAATCATTCCCCAGTAGGCAATCTACAGGCAAGTTTGGTGACACTGCCACTCTCTTGTGGCCAGTGACACCTCCCCAGCTGAGATTGACCACTGCTATGGGATGATCTCTCTGCACTCCATCAATGTTGGTTACCTGGTATGTGGCTCCAGGTATAAGTTGCCTTGAGGGGACTAGGCTCTCAGTCACCATGGTGATGCTAGCCCCTGTGTCTCTGTAGGCCTCAACTTTTGAACCATTGATGAGGGGCTCCTGTCTGTACTTGCCCAAAGTGTTGGGACAAGCTGTGAAGTTGGCAAACCCCATGCCAGTCTCACAGACAAGAGTATCTAAGTCAGGCGACCTGGTTAGGCCAGAGTCCCCAGGAACTCCCAAAGTAAATGCACCCAAATTCTTGGGGGCACTCCCACCACCTGGGGGATTACTACTAGTAGTAACAGGAGGCTTGGAAGTGTTACTTGAGGGGTATGTTCTCCTTATTGTTGTTGGCCCTTGGGCAACTGATGTCAGTTTTGTAATGGCCTACCTGTTTGCAGGTATGACAATAAGGTTTCTTTTGGGTATTGGAAGGATTTTGGGACCCACCCTTTTCAGAGGAATTTTGGGGCCCTGGGGTTTGATCAGAAGATTTATTCCCACTCCTCTCTTGAGGCTTGGTTGATTCTTTCTTTTGGTCACCACCCTGGTTCTTAGGCCTAATCCTGGTTCTGACCCATTTGTCTGCCCTCTTACCCAATTCTTGTGGAGAGGTCAGATCAGAGTCTACCAGGTGCTGGTTTAATAACTGGTTCTGACAATTATTTAAGACTTGCTCTCTCATAATAAGATTATACAATCCTGTGAAGTCAGTAACTTTACTACCCAATAGCCAGCCTTCTAGAGCCTTAGTGGCACAATCAACAAAGTCAGTCAAGTCCTGAGACTGAGTTTTCTGGGTGTCTCTGAACATCAACCTGTACTGTTCAGTTGTTGAGCCAAACCCATCAACCAGTGTATTCTTCAGGACTTGGTAATTGTTAGCATCCTCAGCTCTAGTAGTGAGGAGCTTATCTCTACCTTTGCCTTCAAAGGAGAGCCACAAAATAGCTGCCCACTGACTCTGGGGGATGCACTGGACAGTGCAGGCCCTCTCTAAAGCAGTCATCCATTTGTGGATGTCATCCCCTTGGTTAAAGGGGGGCACTATTTTACTCAGGTGTCTAGTATCAAAACTCCTGTCCTTATCTCTAGGGATAATGCTGCCACCAGTGGGGTCTGCCCCACTCAATTTCTGATCTCTGGCAAAGGAAAGTCTCTATTTGGCAAGGGCAAGTTCTTCCCTCTCAATCCTCAGATTGACTTCCCTAATCTTAGCTTCATGCTCTCTTCTCTGAGGGGATGTCATCCCTCTGTGAGAAGAGGCCTGAGAGCCATTGGTACGAGTGGATCTGTTAGAGCCTCTGGAGAGAGACCTAACTCGTCCATTCCCAATGTTAAGCCTGCCTGAGAGTGGGCCTGGGGGTCCCCCAGTTCCATTCTCATGCCTGCTTAAGTTGGTCCTGGTGAGCCTACTGACTACTACCTGACCTTTGTCTGCCTCATCCCCTGATAACTCCTCTTCCTCCTCTTCACCTTCTGCTTCATGGAGGTTAAGGTCAGGGTCACCAAGGGTTCCCTCTAAGGGGGGCATGCTCCCATCTGGATTAGAGGGGCCTGTGTTAGAGGCCCTTCTGGCATCATAAGTCTCTGAGAGACCTATCAGGAATGGGATGGTAGGGTTAGAACCCTGTTTTAGCTTCCTGGAGGTACACAGTTGTCTCATCTCCTGGAAGCTAAGAGCTGCATATCTTGACATGATCTGTGGAGGGTCAACAACCACAAGGAGAGTCTCTGAAGACTCTCCGTGGTTAGACATGCTCCTAGTGAGGTGTAAGTGGTGCACTTACCTACACTATTTGTTTGCCTACTGATCCCTTGCTAAGAGTTGTAGTCAGGGTGTGCTAAGCCCCGTTACACTACAACAGCTGGTTCAGTAGAACTCAGAGTATTCTAAGCTAAGTTATATGTACCTTGGTACTTATGTGATCTTTCAAATGATATTCTTAGGATACGTGTGGTAAAATAACAGCAAGCTCAAATCCCAACCGCTGCTCACCAATGTGAGAAGTTGGCCTGATATATAGTGCTCACTATTCTAGTGATCACTGTGTATCATACCAAACGACCCTTATTGATGATTGGTTGTAAGTCAACCTTATAGACCAGCTATCCTAGTAGCATGGACAAGAGCAGACTTTAGGCTAAACTCTAGAGGGCGTGTTAAGCCAGCTGTTATACCATCACATATACCCCTTGAACACCAAGTGAAAGGACACCACACAAGTTGTTATGAAAATAAAGGATATTTATTTATAACAAGACTACCCTGAACTCTTTATGAGTCAGGGAGCTAAGCACAATACAAAACTCTTAAGAAAATACTTCAAGTTGCACAATTTACACAAATGCCTCGGGGCACGAAAAACCATATACTCTAGAAGTGGAATGCGAAATACTAGCAGGTAAGTAACAAGATCCAGAGGCTTCAGGATCGCTAGGACTACACTACTGAACCCTAAGGTTAGGAGCAGGAGGCCTAGGGAGATCGGGTGCAGAGTGTGCATTCTCACGCGGGATGCGGGACAAAGTCTATGGAGGCTAGTATTTCTAAAGTAACTGTTTCCGGACGAATCCGACTAGGTAGACTAAAAACGAAAAAGGATCTGGACACTTAGATAGTGAACCTACGTTGGAGCACCGAAATGCTCAGGTTACCTAGCCCGGGGGCCGAGGCTGCATAGGGTTCAAAAGACGTCAGGAATCCTCGTTGTAGTCTATGGAGCCTGAAAGAAGAAGTTGCTGGCAGGCGACCAGTGAAGATGTTCGGTGTGATCCAAGCCTGGATCGGTGATGAAGATGACCTGAAAGCAGAGGGGACTCAGTTCTTAATCACTAGCCAGTGATTGTGTGGGCACCAGAATGGCACCGGATGAAGTCACCTCGACCAGGTGAGTGGGCGACGCTGGACTCTGCTGTCCCTCGGACCAGGAGGCATTGTCGGCGACCAGGCTGGAGGTGCGAGCTGTCCCACGAAGGTGTCTGCTGTCGGCGATGCTGGAACCAGGAGTGGAGCAACAAGCCTTGGCAAAGGCAAGCCCACGTGGTGGAGTCAAGATGGCGTCTGGAGTGGACCAGGAGGGTCCGGGGTGCTCCTCTTTTGGAAGGGAGCAAGGGCCAGTCTGGAGCAACCAGACCAGCTGCGAAATCATCGTGGTGCGTCGTCAGGAGGGCCACTAGCCAGCAGGCAAGTGACCGGACAACGCGGTGAGCAGCAAAGAGCAGAAGGGCCCCACGCAGATCTCGTGGATGCTGGGGGGCTGGACTTCGGTGCTGGAACTGCTCAGGGTTAGGGCTTCTCAAACCCCAAAGCACTCACTCGAGGATCCCTCGGCGGTCGTGCTGGTTAAGCGTCGTGCTGGTCTTGAAGATGGCTGGTCCCTCAGGTCTCGTCACTCCCACGAATCTCAGCTGGGCTGATGATGCAGGTAGAGGTCAGAGATGCCAGGGAATCCGGGTCTCGTCGAGCTGGTCAGTCTTGATCCGGAGGATGGACGTGCAGCAAACCGCAAGCGCTTAGATGGTGCCTGCTGGTGCAGGGTGGCTACTCCTTAGCCACAAGGGAGAGTCTTCAGAAGGTATCAAGAGTTCCTTTCGTGGAAAGTAGGTCAAGATTCAGAATTATCTAATTTGGCAGCAAACCGCAAGCGCTTAGATGGTGCCTGCTGGTGCAGGGTGGCTACTCCTTAGCCACAAGGGAGAGTCTTCAGAAGGTATCAAGTGTTCCTTTCGTGGAAAGTAGTTCAAGATTCAGAATTATCTAATTTGGGAAGGGGGCCTGCTCCTACCTTTATCCTAAGAAAGGGGGCTGGTACGCGACTAGGTCCTGCCCATGGGTGGGACCAGGAGGGGGGTGGTTACACCCCTCTCCTTTGTCCAGTCTCTCCCCAGCTCAGGGGCTGGGGTGCCCCTGGAACTCGTTTGAGCCGGCATATGCACAGTGAGCACCGGGGTGCCACTTGCAGTCACCTTCCTCTCAGCCCTGCCTACCTGGGATACACAAAACCCTGTCTGGGATGGTGCTAGCACCGCCCCTGACAGGAAACCCTTTGTCCGAGCTCTCCTCGCTGGAAGGACTCCCAGCAGCAGGAGGTCAGACTTGTGTCTGTGGTGGCAGCATCCATTTTGTGATGCTGAGGCTCGAGTTAACTTTAACCGGGGTTCACAGTTACATACATGTCGTGTCCCTCTAGAAGGGTGGAATGCTAACCCCGTCGCCAGAATTGGCGAGGGGTTAGTATTCCAATTCGTATGACACCTTACTCGACATGTTTTGATAAAGCGATACCAAAATTGGCAAATAACCGCGAGGATTATAAGGCACTTAATAGTATATGGTACGCGTTATCATGGAGCAGCTATTAGGACTTGGTTCCGCAAGCTGCAAACGGGCTCAGCTCATGCCAGAGCGCCATCTCACATAATTCCAAGCACTCTGCCTTCAGGATTGATAAGGCCTGCCATAGGAGTGACTGATAGGAATATATGTGTCCATTTTAGGGTTAGATATAGGAATACTATATCTAAAGCAAAGGGTGATTACACGACCTTGCCCCAGCTGTCGTGCAGCCAGTTGTGTCAGATTTGGATGGCCAGCCAGGGGTGGCATAATACATGCTGCAGCCCCTGGTAGGCCCTGGGTGCACCTATGCCCTGGGTACCTAAGGTACACTGTACAGGGGCTGATAAGGTGACTCAGTATCCAATTAGATATGTACCTAAGGTACATGGAATCCATTTTACAGAGAGAGCAGTGGGCCTGGGGTCCTGAATAGCAGGGTCCCAGGTCAACTAAGTCGAAAAACCAGCAAAACACCAGGCAAAACGTTGGGGGCAACCATAGTCAGATATCCACCTTCCTACATAACCCCCCCACCCCAAACGAAAGGAGATAAGGCTATCCTTGACCAGGTAAGCCTATATTGCCTGAGTGGCCATATGAGGTGGTATATGCACTGGCATGGTTACCCCCTATATCATGGTCCACTAAGCAATCCCTCACCCTAAGGGTATCTGAGGGTCTCCACCATAGGGAATCTCTACCCGTGGTGTGCTTTGGCAAAGTAAAAGGCTGGTGCTGAGATGGAGTACCGAAGTGAGACTCCACTAATGTTGGGTTCAACTTCCTCCAATCACTATCCACCATATGTGCCTTTCTTTCCAGGACTGAGTTGCTGTGAGCTCTCAGGGTCAACCTCTGGCTACCTAAAGCTGGAGGCTGAGTCCCTCTGTTTGGCTTACTGGAGGGACAGGTCAGGTTTGGGGCTTTTAGGTCCCAGGTTTGGCTGTGCCCAACAGTGTCCATCTGTGGGAGGTCCCTAACTAATTTTAAGGGGGATCCCTCAGGAGTTTGTTTTATTTTCACTTGGCTAGGACTACTAGCTTCAGTGCCCTTAATCTGCTGATTGGGAAGTTCTTTTGGACAGGGGGCCCTTTGGGGTCCACCACTGGCCTTCCTGACCTCTACAGCCCTAGGCTGACTGAGGCAGGGTAGAGAGGGGCAGGTTCCCTGCTCCAGACTGGATCCCACCTTGGAAGGGTCCACTGACATCAGTGGCTCTGCCATGCTAGGCCTGACTACCTCTGGGGCAGTTCCTTCACAAGGGGTCAGATCAGTTCCCTAAGGAGGCTGATCCTTTCCTAGAGTCTGGTGGGAGGGAGATTTCTCTTCCTCCTCAATGCTCTCTCTCTGAGTGGAGTGATCCATAGTTTCAGGCTTCACAACACTATCATCTGTCTGAGTTTGAGCTGTGGCCATCACAACTCCACCAACCTTTTCAGGAAGGGACCCAGTTTGGGTATGGGCTGTGACCATCACAGCCTTGCCAACCTGTTCAGGAAAGGAATCTGTCTGAGATTGGGCTGTGGCTGGCACAGCCCTCCTGACCTGTTCAGGGAGGACATCTTGGACTGGGGCTGTGGCTATCACTGCCCCACTAACCTTACCATGGAGGTTTACCATTTTAAAATGGGTTTCTTGCTCTACCTCAGCCCAGGCTGAGATCTCTAAATCATTCCCCAGTAGGCAATCTACAGGCAAGTTTGGTGACACTGCCACTCTCTTGTGGCCAGTGACACCTCCCCAGCTGAGATTGACCACTGCTATGGGATGATCTCTCTGCACTCCATCAATGTTGGTTACCTGGTATGTGGCTCCAGGTATAAGTTGCCTTGAGGGGACTAGGCTCTCAGTCACCATGGTGATGCTAGCCCCTGTGTCTCTGTAGGCCTCAACTTTTGAACCATTGATGAGGGGCTCCTGTCTGTACTTGCCCAAAGTGTTGGGACAAGCTGTGAAGTTGGCAAACCCCATGCCAGTCTCACAGACAAGAGTATCTAAGTCAGGCGACCTGGTTAGGCCAGAGTCCCCAGGAACTCCCAAAGTAAATGCACCCAAATTCTTGGGGGCACTCCCACCACCTGGGGGATTACTACTAGTAGTAACAGGAGGCTTGGAAGTGTTACTTGAGGGGTATGTTCTCCTTATTGTTGTTGGCCCTTGGGCAACTGATGTCAGTTTTGTAATGGCCTACCTGTTTGCAGGTATGACAATAAGGTTTCTTTTGGGTATTGGAAGGATTTTGGGACCCACCCTTTTCAGAGGAATTTTGGGGCCCTGGGGTTTGATCAGAAGATTTATTCCCACTCCTCTCTTGAGGCTTGGTTGATTCTTTCTTTTGGTCACCACCCTGGTTCTTAGGCCTAATCCTGGTTCTGACCCATTTGTCTGCCCTCTTACCCAATTCTTGTGGAGAGGTCAGATCAGAGTCTACCAGGTGCTGGTTTAATAACTGGTTCTGACAATTATTTAAGACTTGCTCTCTCATAATAAGATTATACAATCCTGTGAAGTCAGTAACTTTACTACCCAATAGCCAGCCTTCTAGAGCCTTAGTGGCACAATCAACAAAGTCAGTCCAGTCCTGAGACTGAGTTTTCTGGGTGTCTCTGAACATCAACCTGTACTGTTCAGTTGTTGAGCCAAACCCATCAACCAGTGTATTCTTCAGGACTTGGTAATTGTTAGCATCCTCAGCTCTAGTAGTGAGGAGCTTATCTCTACCTTTGCCTTCAAAGGAGAGCCACAAAATAGCTGCCCACTGACTCTGGGGGATGCACTGGACAGTGCAGGCCCTCTCTAAAGCAGTCATCCATTTGTGGATGTCATCCCCTTGGTTAAAGGGGGGCACTATTTTACTCAGGTGTCTAGTATCAAAACTCCTGTCCTTATCTCTAGGGATAATGCTGCCACCAGTGGGGTCTGCCCCACTCAATTTCTGATCTCTGGCAAAGGAAAGTCTCTCTTTGGCAAGGGCAAGTTCTTCCCTCTCAATCCTCAGATTGACTTCCCTAATCTTAGCTTCATGCTCTCTTCTCTGAGGGGATGTCATCCCTTTGTGAGAAGAGGCCTGAGAGCCATTGGTACGAGTGGATCTGTTAGAGCCTCTGGAGAGAGACCTAACTCGTCCATTCCCAATGTTAAGCCTGCCTGAGAGTGGGCCTGGGGGTCCCCCAGTTCCATTCTCATGCCTGCTTAAGTTGGTCCTGGTGAGCCTACTGACTACTACCTGACCTTTGTCTGCCTCATCCCCTGATAACTCCTCTTCCTCCTCTTCACCTTCTGCTTCATGGAGGTTAAGGTCAGGGTCACCAAGGGTTCCCTCTAAGGGGGGCATGCTCCCATCTGGATTAGAGGGGCCTGTGTTAGAGGCCCTTCTGGCATCATAAGTCTCTAAGAGACCTATCAGGAATGGGATGGTAGGGTTAGAACCCTGTTTTAGCTTCCTGGAGGTACACAGTTGTCTCATCTCCTGGAAGCTAAGAGCTGCATATCTTGACATGATCTGTGGAGGGTCAACAACCACAAGGAGAGTCTCTGAAGACTCTCCGTGGTTAGACATGCTCCTAGTGAGGTGTAAGTGGTGCACTTACCTACACTATTTGTTTGCCTACTGATCCCTTGCTAAGAGTTGTAGTCAGGGTGTGCTAAGCCCCGTTACACTACAACAGCTGGTTCAGTAGAACTCAGAGTATTCTAAGCTAAGTTATATGTACCTTGGTACTTATGTGATCTTTCAAATGATATTCTTAGGATACGTGTGGTAAAATAACAGCAAGCTCAAATCCCAACCGCTGCTCACCAATGTGAGAAGTTGGCCTGATATATAGTGCTCACTATTCTAGTGATCACTGTGTATCATACCAAACGACCCTTATTGATGATTGGTTGTAAGTCAACCTTATAGACCAGCTATCCTAGTAGCATGGACAAGAGCAGACTTTAGGCTAAACTCTAGAGGGCGTGTTAAGCCAGCTGTTATACCATCACATATACCCCTTGAACACCAAGTGAAAGGACACCACACAAGTTGTTATGAAAATAAAGGATATTTATTTATAACAAGACTACCCTGAACTCTTTATGAGTCAGGGAGCTAAGCACAATACAAAACTCTTAAGAAAATACTTCAAGTTGCACAATTTACACAAATGCCTCGGGGCACGAAAAACCATATACTCTAGAAGTGGAATGCGAAATACTAGCAGGTAAGTAACAAGATCCAGAGGCTTCAGGATCGCTAGGACTACACTACTGAACCCTAAGGTTAGGAGCAGGAGGCCTAGGGAGATCGGGTGCAGAGTGTGCATTCTCACGCGGGATGCGGGACAAAGTCTATGGAGGCTAGTATTTCTAAAGTCACTGTTTCCGGACGAATCCGACTAGGTAGACTAAAAACGAAAAAGGATCTGGACACTTAGATAGTGAACCTACGTTGGAGCACCGAAATGCTCAGGTTACCTAGCCCAGGGGCCGAGGCTGCATAGGGTTCAAAAGACGTCAGGAATCCTCGTTGTAGTCTATGGAGCCTGAAAGAAGAAGTTGCTGGCAGGCGACCAGTGAAGATGTTCGGTGTGATCCAAGCCTGGATCGGTGATGAAGATGACCTGAAAGCAGAGGGGACTCAGTTCTTAATCACTAGCCAGTGATTGTGTGGGAACCAGGATGGCACCGGATGAAGTCACCTCGACCAGGTGAGTGGGTGATGCTGGACTCTGCTGTCCCTCGGACCAGGAGGCGTTGTCGGCGACCAGGCTGGAGGTGCGAGCTGTCCCACGAAGGTGTCTGCTGTCGGCGATACTGGAACCAGGAGTGGAGCAACAAGCCTTGGCAAAGGCACGACCACGCGGTGGAGTCAAGATGGCGTCTGGAGTGGACCAGGAGGGTCCGGGTGCTCCTCTTTTGGAAGGGAGCAAGGGCCAGTCTGGAGCAACCAGACCAGCGGCGAAACGTTGTGGTGCGTCGTCAGGAGGGCCACTAGCCAGCAGGCAAGTGACCGGACAACGCGGTGAGCAGCAAAGAGCAGAAGGGCCCCACGCAGATCTCGTGGATGCTGGGGGGCTGGACTTCGGTGCTGGAGCTGCTCAGGGTTAGGGCTTCTCAAACCCCAAAGCACTCACTCGAGGATCCCTCGGCGGTCGTGCTGGTTAAGCGCCGTGCTGGTCTTGAAGATGGCCGGTCCCTCAGGTCTCGTCACACCCACGAATCTCAGCTGGGCTGATGATGCAGGTAGAGGTCAGAGATGCCAGGGAATCCGGGTCTCGTCGAGCTGGTCAGTCTTGATCCGGAGGATGGACGTGCAGCAAACCGCAAGCGCTTAGATGGTGCCTGCTGGTGCAGGGTGGCTACTCCTTAGCCACAAGGGAGAGTCTTCAGAAGGTATCAAGAGTTCCTTTCGTGGAAAGTAGTTCAAGATTCAGAATTATCTACTTTGGGAAGGGGGCCTTCTCCTACCTTTATCCTAAGAAAGGGGGCTGGCACGCGACTAGGTCCTGCCCATGGGTGGGACCAGGAGGGGGGGGGTGGTTACACCCCTCTCCTTTGTCCAGTCTCTCCCCAGCTCAGGGGCTGGGGTGCCCCTGGAACTGGTTTGAGCCGGCATATGCACAGTGAGCACCGGGGTGCCACTTGCAGTCACTTTCCTCTCAGCCCTGCCTACTTGGGATACACAAAACCCTGTCTGGGATGGTGCTAGCACCGCCCCTGACAGGAAACCCTTTGTCCGAGCTCTCCTCGCTGGAAGGACTCCCAGCAGCAGGAGGTCAGACTTGTGTCTGTGGTGGCAGCATCCATTTTGTGATGCTGAGGCTCGAGTTAACTTTAACCGGGGTTCACAGTTACATACATGTCGTGTCCCTCTAGAAGGGTGGAATGCTAACCCCGTCGCCAGAATTGGCGAGGGGTTAGTATTCCAATTCGTATGACACCTTACTCGACATGTTTTGATAAAGCGATACCAAAATTGGCAAATAACCGCGAGGATTATAAGGCACTTAAGAGTATATGGTACGCGTTATCATGGAGCAGCTATTAGGACTTGGTTCCGCAAGCTGCAAACGGGCTCAGCTCATGCCAGAGCGCCATCTCACATAATTCCAAGCACTCTGCCTTCAGGATTGATAAGGCCTGCCATAGGAGTGACTGATAGGAATATATGTGTCCATTTTAGGGTTAGATATAGGAATACTATTTCTAAAGCAAAGGGTGATTACACCACCTTGCCCCAGCTGTTGTGCAGCCAGTTGTGTCAGATTTGGATGGCCAGCCAGGGGTGGCATAATACATGCTGCAGCCCCTGGTAGGCCCTGGGTACACCTATGCCCTGGGTACCTAAGGTACACTGTACAGGGGCTGATAAGATGACTCAGTATCCAATTAGATATGTACCTAAGGTACATGGAATCAATTTTACAGAGAGAGCAGTGGGCCTGGGGTCCTGAATAGCAGGGTCCCAGGTCAACTAAGTCGAAAAACAGCAAAACACCAGGCAAAAAGTTGGGGGCAACCATAGTCAGATATCCACCTTCCTACACTAAGACCCTCAAAAACCGAGCCGCCACTTGGGATCTGCCGTACTGGTCCCCCAGACACCATTGCATCTTTTTTCTTACAGGTACTTTTTCCCATATACTTCAGCATGTAGCATTCAAGGCTACCACCGCGTATAGCACCTCTGCACCTGGACACCCCAGGGCAGGTAAACTTGATGCTGGTGTTTTCTTGGACCTTGGCCTCTACTTACCTTAAATCCAGAAGAACAGTCGTGTAAGTCATCTGTAAGTGTACCAATGCTGTGAATGTTTCTCTCATAGACTAACATTACCACTTTCGAGGCTTGTTCCTTCAAATCTAAAACTCGTATTTGCTACTGTAAATTGTTTTTATAACATCTAAAGTACTTACCTGATTCTAATGATCTTAGTGTCTAAAATTATATAAAAATCTGTTATATTTCTAAATTGGTCTTGAGTTTCTTCATGAGTGTTTCTCTCATTTATTGACTCTGTGTGTACAGCAAATGCCTAACACAGCTTTCTGATAAGCCTAAACTGCTCGCCCACACTACAACAAAGAGAGCATTTGGGATTAATAATTTAAGCCCTGTAAGCCAATAAGGGTCGTCTGGACTTTCTACATAGTGTACGTCATTTTGGTGCACTAAATAAAAAGCCAGCTTCCCACAGTTTTAAAGTCAGTTTGTGAGGTTTGTGTGATAGTCAAATGTGAATGTGGACAATTTCTTAGTTTTTTGGTAAGGGGTCGGAATAAAAATAACATTCACTCTGTATACCTGTAGTCAGTGCGAGGAGAAACCACAGAGGAGTGTGGTTCTACCTACTAGGCGAAATGTGAAACTAAGACATATGTGGGCACATTGAGTTATGACTAGTTTATACAGCTTGGTTACAACATCGTTACAATACATGAGAATTTACAATCCCTGTGTAAAAGCTCTTCTCGTGTGTCCTTATTACAGGCAACTTGTGACGTTTCTAATCATCTTTAATAAAAACATGCCTTAGCAGCTCAACTGTAAACATTTATTAGAGTTCAGTTGTGATGTCATTATGCCTGCTGTCAGAGCCAGCAGACTTGGGAAGAGGCTGGTCAAACAGCATAAGTACATTTGCAGATTAAACAACGAAAAAAGGAGAACTAACTTTTTGTTCTTCTGATCGTTTTCTCTAAAATCTCCAGTAATCAGCACAAGGAGAAATTTTTGCCAAGATGCTTATTTTTTGTTCTGTGGGTCATTACAAGAAAAATAAAATCCCTTCCCATGTTTCTACACGTTCTGACCGACAGCATTTTTAAATCGGACATATCTTAAACTGATAATTATATCTTTTTGCAACACATTTTTAAATGCTTTTTGATGTGTTTAATTTTGCAATACATAGTCTAATCATATTCTTCGTGTCTGAAACCACTTAATCGCTTTCATATGAAAAAGCAAGACGCCAATGATTTAAGTGACTTGTGGAAGGACCTTATATTATAAGTAATAAAATACCCACTGCAGGGAGTCCCATGTCCTTATAAAGGAACTCAGCCCTGGTCCTCTATAAAGTCATGGAAGTCCTCAGTGACTTTCCGTATCCTTGTAATGTATAGTAGGGAATACCTTATCTCATGTATAATGTATTTAACATGCCAGCATGAGAGATTGTGTAGCATACTCTTATGTTGTAGGAAGCCTTCTGTAGTCCAGTGTGAGCCAATAATAATGGAAGATCAATTGAGTTTGTTGTCAAAGTTCATAGTACTGTTTGAGGTTTGTATCCAGGGATTTTGATTCCGTGTATAGCTGTATTATATTAAGCAAACCCAGTGTGCTCACCAAGTACTGATACTTTGAGTGATATCACTCCTGTGTGTGTGTTAGGAACTTTAGAATCACATGGAGGAGAGCGATCCCCCAGAATACCGAACGGCGCTCCAGTGCAATACTAGAGACAGATTATGTGCTTTACAAATGCCAATGTAAGTAATATTGATTGCTATATCGGCTTTCTTGGTCAACTGTTCAAAATATTTAGTGTGGACCACCTACAATGAGCAGGCCAAAAGTTCTTTCACGTGTGATATCTAGGTACAAGAAAAAGGTTTACCAAGTCTAATTGTTCTCGCTTATCAGATGACCCACAGTTACACCCATTTTCAAGTTGTTGATGGGTACATGGGATGACGACACTATATTGAGCTGCCCACATAACACAATACTTGGTATTCTTAGAATGCACTGACAGAACCACTTTTGTCCTTGTGGCTTCCCATGGTCCTTATAATATGTGTGCTGCAGTGCCATTCCTGCAAAAAGCTACAGTTAAAGATGACATCGCTGTAAACAGTGGCAAATTGACACCCTTATCTAAGGCATTTAGCATATCTGCCACACCTTGGAGCAGTACATTTGTGCATATAGACGGAAATCCCTGGCCAGACGTAGGTTACAATCTGGTGCCTCCAGGGTATTGTCCGTTCGAACTATTTTCCTGATGCTCACTGGCTATCTGCTAATCCTCTCACCTAGTGCGAAACACCTGTGGATTTAACTCTTACAGTTCCATATCCGTGGTGGGCAGAGAACTGTCTATCGGCCACTGTAAAGTGCGAGGGCACTTTCTCCTAGCTTTATCCTGGCAGCCCATCGGACTCGTTTTCCAAAGGGTACCTATGGGCAGTAAACATAGGTTCAAGCACCAGGTGGCACTCTGGTACGTTCATACAGAAGAATGGGGAACCTGGGCAGGTTCTTTATATGTTGCAAATAAAGGGGCAAGACCATCAGCTACATTTTGCATCATTTCTAGGCAGGCATATTTGCCCACTGGCCTTCTCTGCAAAAAGCGGCAATCCTAGTAGTGTGTTCCCTTGCTTTACACTCTAGAACTGTTTTGAGGGGGAGGGGAGCATACAACTCAGCAAGGGATCTTAGCTTACCATCAGGCCACACCATGCCTGACAGGAATTCTGTTGGTGCATAGCCTGTCACTAGAGTGTATCATCACTCTGGAGTTTACCTCAATCAACAAGCATTTACAATGCAACGGTTTCGCCATTGGAAAAGTTAGAGCTATTGGCATTGTAAATGACAAAATTTGTATTTATGTGTTGGTTTTGAAAACAGATAAATAAATGGCATTGTCATTTACATTGCCAGTAGCTTAATCTCTTGCAAATGTGAGACCTATTGTACCCTACGGACGAGCTCAGCAGACAGCAATTACTACCAGACACACACACCCAGTGCCACACACGCACACCCAGAGCCACACACACACACCCAGAGCCAGCCACACACACCCAGAGCCAGCCCCACACACACACACCCAGAGTCACACACACACACCCAGAGCCACACACACACACACACACCCAGAGCCACACACACACACACCCAGAGCCACACACACACACACCCAGAGCCACACACACTCACACCCAGAGCCCCCCACACACACACACACACCCGGAGCCATACACACACACACACACCCCCCACTCTCCCCGTGCCTAACAAAACAAGCCCCCACCGCTTCGTGGCACTCTACACTCTCTCTCTTGTATCACCCGGTGGTGCACTTTGGCCATCGAGCCTACTGTTCAGTGAACCAAATAACTACCTTCTGTGGGCACAGGCCCAGTAACACATTGTCCACTGAGGCAAACACGTCTCTAACCCCTGTATGGTGGTGGTGGCACGTTCGTCACTGTCCTGTACCGATGACCATCCCTCACCCCATGAGACAGTGCCCACTGTCCTGGTTCGTCAGTGCCTGCTGCCCCTGTGTATACTCTCCGGGTATATGTTGCTCCCTGTAGTGCTGTACACACACTCGCCTCCCTCTTCTAATACTCCAGTTTAACCTTGTCCCGGTACGTCACTTTAGTGAACTCTCTGCCCGAACTCATCTGACAGAGGCTCCTTACTGTAGTGAGGGTGGGGGCGTCCGTGTGGCTGTGCCCCCTGCTACTTCCCGTCCGTGCAGCCGCAGTAAAGTAAATACGGCTAGCCACATGTAAACAAATGCGCACAGTCGCAATGAAACTGAAAGCACAGTAAAACAAGTGATTTGCATAGAATCTCGGAGTGTTGCCTGGTGCAGCAGACTTGAACTGGGACCCCCAGCTCTCGAGTCAGCAGCCCTGGCCGGTGTACCACATCCTCTCCACTCCTGTCTTATTTGTTAGAAAGCTTTTTCCTTTTCCCCGACAATGATTTTTGAAAAGCAGCTCTTTATTCCTTACTTTGGCAAAACTGAAGCATTAATGCTTAATCTCCCTAGCACTCTGCAGTCACTCTGCACTCCCTAGCGCTCTGCAGTCACTCTGCACTCCCTAGCACTCCCTAGTTACTCTGCACTCCCTAGTCACTCTGCACTCCCTAGCACTCCCGAGCACTCCCTAGTCACTCCCTAGTCACTCCCTAGTCACTCTGCACTCCCTAGTCACTCTGCACTCCGCAGTCACTCTGCACTCCCTAGCACTCTGCAGTCACTCTGCACTCCCTAGTCACTCCTAGTCACTCTCTAGTCACTCTGCACTCCCTAGCACTCCCTAGCACTCTGCAGTCACTCGGCACTCCCTAGCACTACCTAGCACTCCCTAGCACTCTGCAGTCACTCTGCACTCCCTAGCATTCTGCTGTCACTCTGCACTCCCTAGCACTTTGCAGTCACTCTGCACTCCCTAGCACTCTGCAGTCACCCTGCACTCCCTAGTGACTCCGCACTCACTCTGCACTCCCTAGTCACTCTGCACTCCCTAGTCACTCTGCACTCCCTAGCACTCCCTAGTCACTCTGCACTCCCTAGCACTCCATAGTCACTCTGCACTCCCTAGCACTCCCTAGTCACTCTGTGAAGGCTCTGCTGGAGGGCACCAAGAAAAACTAGAGAAGCATAACATTTTTGAAATGGAAGGTTATCTATAAAATGATACCTTCGTTGGCAGTCATCTGCAACAACAGCCCAATAAAGGGTCTTATAACTTGACACACACACACAAGCCCTACCTAGTGTGTTTAATGTTTTTATTTATTTAATTATTTAAATACTTAACTTACAAAATTACAAATAAACTAAATATCGATGGTAACATTGCAGTAATTAGTCAAGCATTCATAAAAGATGTTATCCCTCCCTCTGCTTTTACAAAGCATGTGTCCCTACCGGAAGCGCAGTGGACGAGCGCAGCGGGCGCGACGATTGCACGCCGAAGGCGCGCTTAAGGCAAGCTCGTCTGCGCTCGTCCGTGCCGAGGCCGGGCACAGGGCACCCCCCCCTTATCCGTCCAACATCCTCCCTCGATGCGCTTAGTTACAGTAGGGATACACTTACACTACTAAACCCAAGGGCAGATAAAACCGAGTGCCCACGATTTTAGCCCCCTTGATAATACATAAGGATGAGAACGTATGCCCCAACTGTCAAGGACGGCTACCACACATTAACCCCCTCCTCCCCAAATCTATACCGAAACCTATTCCTACCTCAGACAAGACCAAGACCTATTACATACCAGCCCAAGCGGGACCCAAACCCAGCACTAAGGGAAATCTAATTAACGGACTTCTAAATGTCCGATTCCTTCCGAAACATACTACCGAAATACAGCTTTTGATTGAGGCCAATAATTTAGACATCCTCTTTCTAACCGAGACATGGATGACTGCAGGATTAGAATCAGAGCTAGGCCTAGCATGTCCTGCAGGATATAAGATCATTCATAAACCCAGACATATAGGACGAGGAGGAGGCCTGGGAATCATCTTTAAGGAGGAGCTAAACATCACCACGCTGGACGTTGATACCATTTCTTGTGTCGAAATCCTCGGGATCTCCATAAAACACGACTCTGACACTGCCTTACGGTCCTAATATGTTATAGGACTCCGGGGCACTTCAATGCCTCACAACAACAGGAACTGATCACTGCCATAAATAATATTTCAATCTCTCACAGCAGGCTGCTGATTCTGGGCGATTTTAATATATGGGACAATGACCAACTATGCACTGCCCTGCACAATAGCACTCAATCCTGCCACAATCTAGGACTGAAACAGTGGATAAATACTCCCACACATATACTAGGAAATACACTAGACTTAATATTCGCGGCAGAAGACCTATTGACCTTAGACACTATTCTTCCAGTAGGCTGGTCAGATCATCACCTCCTTAGATTCAATATCCATATTCCGACCCACACAGGATCCACAAGATCACAGACCAAAACCTTCTTAGGTCGTGACTGGAGGAACCTGATGAAGAGGAAAGAGGATGGAAAATCCGACCTCTGCCAGGTTGGGACTTCGTTCAAACCTGAGAACGACGTCGCTACAAACTATCTCCTATTTTGTGACGAGATAACCAAGAAACTCGACGCCATCATTCCGATGAAAAGGGGAAAACCCTTTGCCCCTTGGTACTCGGACAAATTGAGAGCACTGAAAAAAACTTGCAAAAAGGTGGAGAAGCTCTGGAGGAAAAATTACTAGATCAGGAGAAAGTGCGTTGGAGGCTCACTATTGCACAATATAAGAAGGAGATAATTATTGCCAAGACAAGCCACTTCGCAGATCTAATCCTCAAAAGTTCCAATAAGTCTTGCGACACTTTCAGACTCCTCAGAGAGCTATCTCATCCTGCTTGTGCTGATAGCCAAATCAAGCCCTCACAAGAGCTCTGTGACGGCCTAGCAGTGTTCTTTCAGGAAAAAATCAGTAAAATTGTAGAGGGTATGAATAGTAAGTCTATCCCCATAATGCAGGATAACTGCAACCAAACGAACAGAGATGAGAATGTGGAATATGTTAGTAACTCCTCTCCAAACGCTACTCTGGAAAACTTTGTGGTCCCTTCAGCACAGGAATTTCTAAGAACAGCTCTCAATACGTCATCTGACTCTCCTCTAGACCCTCTTCCCCATAGAATAGCCAAGAATTTCGAGGAAGACATTCTCCCAGCCCGGCACCAGCTTTGTAATCAGTCTCTCTGCACTGGCTCCGTACCAAAAAACTGGAAGCTGGCGGTTGTCACCCCGCTATTAAAAAAACCAAATCTGGACCCAAACTGCCAAAAGAGCTACCGACCTATATCTCTTTTACCATATCCAATAAAGATCATAGAGAGATGGGTCAGTAGATCCCTAGCCCTCTTTCTAGAAACCAACAACATTCTGGAAGCAGAGCAATTTGGTTTTAGACCAGTTCATGGAACGGAGTCAGCTTTGCTGACAGTCATGGATGACCTGCGAATGAGGGCGGACAGGGGAGAATCAGCAATTCTGATTCTGCTTGGCCTGTCCGCCACATTCGATACGGTGAACCACGGCATCCTGATAGAAAGACTAAAGAACATCGGAGTCCGAGGTGTCGCGCTCGACTGGTTCCGCTCCTATTTGACGGATAGATAGCAGGCAGTAGCTATTCCTCCATACCAATCTGAGTTTGTCAAAGTCCCGTATGGGGTCCCACAGGGGTCTGCTATCAGCCCCATACTTTTTAACATTTACATGCAACCCCTGATGTGGATCATCAAAAGCCATGGCATCAGCGTGACAAATTACGCAGATGACACTCAGCTGATGATCTCTCTTGATGGAGCCCATGCAAACTCACTGGAGACTTTCCACACCTGCATGCTGGAAATGTCACGCTGGCTTCACCAGAACTCACTACAATTTAACAGTGAGAAAACTGAAATATTGCACTGCACAGTAGGAAAAATCCCCAAAAGTCTACCTTTAGACTTCTGGCCCCAGCTATTAGGGGACTCGCCCACCCCAATGAACTCAGTAAAGAATCTCGGAGTCACCATCAACAATAAACTGAGCCTAGAAACCAACGTCAAGAAACAGGTTGGCAGCTGTTTTGCCCTACTGCGAGGACTCCGAAGGCTGCTACCTCTCCTGCCCCCACAGACTAGAGCTGACATAGTTAGGAGCACCATCCTCAGCCGTCTGGATTACTGCAATGCCCTTTTGCTGGAATCCCCTGCCTATCTCATTTCCAGACTCCAAAGTATCCAGGCGGCAGCAGCTAAACTGGCACTCTCTCGTGAGCGAAGATCTTCTACTACTCTTGCCTTGGCCGACCTACACTGGCTGCCTATACATCAGAGGATCTGCTTCAAATCCCTTTGTATTGTCTTCAGGGCAGTTCACGGGCTAGGCCCCCCGACCACTCCAGAACAAATTCAATTGGTATGAGCCCACCCGGTCTCTCCGTTCATCATCTCTAAACTTCATTAGCATTCCCAGGATCAAGAAAGCCACCTGTGGGGGAAGAGCCTTCAGTATAGCCGCGGCCCACCTATGGAACAACCTCCCTGCTGATATTAGAAAAACAAATGAGTTGATGACCTTTCGCAAAAAGGTGAAAACATGGCTTTTCCCTAAATAAAAATCTCTCACAAAATCTCCCGAAAATCCACCAAAGAAACAAAAAATCTAACCTGATTAGCACATTGTTCCCCGTCCTCTTCTGTGTCCACAGGGTTTAGCTATATGTACTCAGCGCCAGGATGCCCGTAGGGTTACAGAGCGCTTTACAAATGCTATAAATAAATAAATAAATAAATATTATTGCTCAATGAATGGAATTTAAAAATATGTAAGTTACTGCAGAACAGCAATATCCTTGGTAAACCTCCTTTGGTAACCCTGTACCTATAACATCAGATACATCCACTAAGAGGGCCCTTACACGATGCATTCTTCAGATGTAGTGAACATGTGGTTTCCTCCTGGAAGAGATGCCTTGAGCTTCAGTGGCTGCGGGATTCAAGCCAGACTCTCGTTTCTAGGAAACTGTATATGTTTAGGCTCAGAATTCTGCCTCTTAAAAACGAAAGTTTCTTTAGATAAGCCCGTGCTAGCTCAAGATATTGTATGTGCGATACCGAATTGAAAAAAATATATTTAAGGCGAAACTAGAAACAAGAAGGACGATTTTAATGATTTATTTTGAGAGTGTGAAGTCTGAAATAAAGCAGGAATACAAATAGTACGTTATATAGATAATTTACGTGCTCTGGTTAGTGGACTAGGCTTTTAATACATTTTTGATTTTCTGACTGAAATATCCAGTACTATAAAAAGTTTTTTTTTTAAATATGTGGGTATTCTGTCCACATTTATTTTGAAATTCTGTACAATCTATGGCAGGCCTTGCCACAAAGAATTCTGTGCAGATACCACATGCCATGCTGCAAAGGTACTTGAGTAATGAGCGCTAAGAAAAATAATCACCAGCGCCAATTGTTGCAGTCTCTGCAGCACAACGGCAGGACTGATGTTTAATATATTTAAAAATTAACCTGGCCCTGCCACCTCACTGGCTCACATTCCTTTGACTCTTTTGCGCTCATCAGCAAAGCCGCTTATTGCTCGGAGAACTGGGGCGAAAGAAAGAACATGATATGACGGGTGACAGACAAACTGCGAGAATTTAAAAAAATAAAGTTGTATGCCAGAAAAAGTTTCAAGCTTAAGATAATGTATATCCACTTTCAGACTCATACTTTATTATAAATAAGGGTCAGGACACTTTTTAAGCACAGCTGTTCGAAAAACGCACTGATAACAACGCAAGACAAAGGTTTAGACCTAAGGGTCATTCCCTGCTCCAACCTGTAAATTACTTTGAACAGTGCTGTAGAGTGGCTGTTTTAGTGGTTTTTATACCACAATATGCTTTGGGGGGGCACAGCAGACAATACTTGTTATTGTCGTCAGCCGCCTTCTTTCTGGCTTTGTCATACAAATGCCACGGGCCAGTGACACGTTCTTTGGGTCCCGCGTCACTTGATATCAGAGGAGAAAAGAACGGGACTTTTGTCCCCGCTCTCTTTCCGTGACCCCCGGCTGTACCAGTATGTATAGACACCAGAACTCGGGTCACTTGGCACCGTCACATTTAGAGCAGCATGTCTCACCGCCAAAGAGAGCCAAGAGGCCCGGTATAGGAAGGAGAGGAGCGGCAGAGACGGAATGTTACTGCGCGGTCTGAATTACACAAAACCGATGCAATTACTAAACAGTGACTCTTCAGAGAGGGCACAAATGTTGACTAGTCCCTATTTAAACAAGCACCTATGGGCACAAGGTCAGCGGGAGGGGGGGGCGGGAACGGACAGCGGGAGGGGGGGCGGGAACGGGCACACGGACAGAGGGAGGGGGCGCTGGAACGGGCACATGGACAGCGGGAGGGGGGGCGGGAACGGAGAGCGGGACATCGTGCAACCCACCCTTTAAAAAGACACTTCCAAAATAGCGAAAACAAAGCATTTAAAAAAAAAAGAAAAAACACCGCCCACCGCCGCATGACGATCGCAAAGGGGCGGGATGAGTAAAAATTCGGGGGAACGCCCACGAATCTGCTCCGGCCATGACGGACAGATGTCTGTTCCAATGGCTAGCCCCCATTTATGGAGCTAGCCAATGGAACAGAGGGGCGGGACATGAGCACACATCTCTAGACATAAGATTTCGCCCTGCGCAAAAGTCTGCTTCGCAGCTTTCGGCGAGGCAAAACCTAAAAACAGCATGAGACTCCGTGTTCCAAACGGTTTATAGCTCAGTCACCAGCCTGCTCAGTCTCTGGAGTGTCCGAGTCGACACTGGCGACGAGGAAGAACAAGTGAGTGGGAACCGAAACACTAGTTGCCTAGTGCTAACCGCAAATGCCACCATTTTGGGCTGAGATATTGTGTCCTTTGTGTCTCGGGTTGTCATGGCCAAGAGTCCTGCAGTGTAGCACTGCAGGGGTGATACAACCATCTCCTCTATAGTATCAATTCTAACGGAAGTCTGCGTGCCCTCCACAAGGATTAATCACAGTTGAATTAAATGCAGATTTTATTGGCCAAGATTCGTGTTCCTTGGATTCTTCAATATGATTCAGGAGCTTTGTCTTGGGAGCGATGGTGTTTGACTGGACTTGCACTAATGGTTGTCGCTTTTTTGGGGGGGATAGTACATATTGATTGCCTAAACTTCGGAACCCACCATTAATCCTAGCTTGTTAATGCTTGATGTATGAGAAGCGTTCTGGTCTTTTTTTGTCAAGGGAAAAACTCTATTTAGGAACTTCCTGAATGTTTTTGTCATCACTTTGATAAGCTGTGCCGTATTGCCTAGCCATTTCTGCTAGCAATGAAGAATAAAGTGAATTTTCATATGGAACTGAACTTTTAGCCCTAGACATGTAATATTGAATGAAGGGCCAGGCGAAGTAAATTTGACTTTCAATTTGCCAAGTTGAATTATGTACATTACCTAAATTGTCTCTGATGGCGCCGGCAGAGACATGTATTGATACCATGTGCACTGGACTCTAAAAGAGAAAGGGGGTTGAAATCAAACCCCTATAGCAACATTTTCAAAGCCAGCGCTGAAAAAGCCTGTATGTGAGGCTATTGCATAGTACATGGACACAGGGACTTTCAAGATAAGGAGATACTTGCGTTACAGAACTTGCTCACTTACAAGAGATTAACACGGTTGGGAACACTCGTTTCACAAAGTTCAGCAGATGTACATGCGCCTGCGCACACAGACCAACAAACATGCAGGCATCCATGAACACAGAGGAACATTAATACATACCTATGTGCAGCCGGAGTCGACTTGTGCTGCGCATCATCAGAGGCACAGAATGCTTTCCAGCATGGAGCACAAAATGGTATGCTTGAAGAAAGCACTAGTGATGCACCACAAAGAGTACTGACTGGGTAATGGCCCTTAACGGGGAACTCAGCGAATTGTCTTAACAGAACACCAGGTGCAGGGCATCAGGTAAATACAGGGTGATGGACAGCTCAGGGGTTTGTAGGGCAGTGCGAATTATGTGGTTGCAGCAGGAGGCAGAGAGTGATGTACAGTGGGGACTGCAACATTATTAACATTGTTAAACAACAGTGCTAATCATATTGACCAAATTTACATAGTGCACCACAAACTGATCTGTGTCTAAGTGCATGCAATATTATTATTATTAGCCACTGGAGTGTCGAAGGCTAAGCATTTCAACATGTGACCTGCAGCTTGGACACAGGTCTCTGTAATAAAGTGCTTAACTGAAAAAGCTTTGCTGCAATTTTGCCAGTTTATCTCAGTAGTTCTTTTTCTTGTTGTTTTGCATCCCATATTGATCCGCCTGCACTGTGTTGCTCAAAGTGGTCTTAAAAAGAATAACACTAACTTTTCATCATTGCTCTTGTTGACAATGGTTAGTATCAACCTATTGTGGACGATTCTGAGTATTAATGCCCCTTTGCTGGAATAGAGCTCTTACACTGCACCTAGACTCCACATGAACCCCAAACCACTGGAACCACAAGACGGTGACTCCGCCTCATGACACACTTGAGGTTGTCAAGTTGGACGCCTTATGCTACTTGCCAAATAGGTCCTGGAAAGCGACAAATCGAAACTGTGAAAGTACCATACTGATAGCCTGTTTCCTTTTACCCCCTCCTTTTCCTTTTCGCCCAGCGTTTCTCTTGTGCTTCAAGTGAGTCTAAGAAATCACCAACAAATAAAATAAATGAATAGGTTTTTCCATATGTTGTAGCTCAGAAATACTGATTTTGTTCATATAAGTGGTAAATGTATTGCTCTTTGTGGAGGTGGCTTATGCTTGCATGCTCAGCATCCTTGATACTGTTTTTGCACTATTTGACCCATTTTCCCAATATTTAGAAAAAAAGTTATGATAAAAACTGTGTTCTTTGCCATTATCTCAAAGTGCTCAATTATTCATTCCTTCCGAATCCAATGGATCAATGCTATATATATATGGACACAGCACTGAATCAGCCATCGTGCATATAATGGATGACACATTTAAGATACTAGACAACAACGACTCGTGCCTACTCATCCTCCTCGATCTCTTTTCTAGGTCAATCACAACATCCTACTAAAAGTACTAGAACACATAATGGGGTTGTCTGGGAAAGTGCTTTCTTGGTTTGCTTCCTTCCTACAGGATCGCTCACAGTGCATCAAACTTGGCAACTCATTCTCTGACTCCCCACCAGTGAGATGTGGAGCCCCCAAGGGTCGACCATTTCACCCACAATATTTAACCTATATATGGAACCACTAACTGAAATTCTCAACCAATCGAACATTGCATTCCACATGTAGGCAGACTATACACAACTATACTTAAAGATAGCCTCCCTAGACGACGTCATTCAAATAAATAACACTCTAATCAAAACCCAGTTCTGACTCTCTCAAAACAACCATAATACACAAGACCTGATTATGAAAGAACACTATATCATCTTTTTAAGGACACCAAGGGCAGTCTGACACTATCTCTGCCCAGGAGCTGGCTTCGTCAAAATGCCAGTGCCAGTCATACCTGGTTCGCAGTGTTCAATTTTAAATTGTTTGTCAGTACACCAAATAACCTTTCATCTTATGAGAAAAACCAGGAAAAAGTGTGAAGTCAAAAAGTACCTCACTAGAGCATCACCAAGGGAGCAGCTGGTTGGTACTCATCAGTTTGCTTATGGTATCATCATTGGTAACTTTCATGACCGTGAAGAAAGAAAAGCAGTGTCCTACTTTTGGAGGTGAAGAAAAGAGAATAAAGTGGAAAAGAATGCAATATAAATGCTTGTCATTTTTCGCCAACAGGACCCCCATGTGAGAAAGAAGAAAATTGCTTCTCCAAGCTAAAATGAGTTGTGAGTCACTTGCAGGTATACATACTTTATTGATTGTGGTGAGCACACTCAGATTAAAAGAACGGCATGTGTTAGACCATTTCAGTTAGGAAAGGCCGACTTGTTTCATTGGCAATTATGTGCGGCAATTTCATCAGGGCTTGGGGACCAGTCTCCACCTCACTGGTACCTCAAGCATAGCCTGTGGTGATTGACAAACGATAAAAGAACGATGGTGCCAACCATTAAAAACAGATTGAAATTGTTTACTGGCAACATTGCCCAGACATTCATTCAGGCGAATATACTAGGTAATACCGTATTTACAAGGTGGTTGCTAACAGAGCTCGTACCAGCAACACACCATCGGGGGAGCACACACCTTTTTAGCCACACATCCCCTGCAGAGAGTAGCAGTCGCCGCTCATCAACCTGTGGGTATACGTACAAACATATTAGTGGATATGCACTGATCAAATCTGCTGGTTGTCACCCATAACTCCAATTTAGTTAGTGAATGCCCTCCTCACTTTGTCCATCATGTCTCCAGCCCCTTCCAACATAACTTCTCTCCTTGGAAGAGGTTTATTGATGATGTGTTGTGTACCTGGACTGGGCCAGAGGATAAACTGCTTGACTTCCTAAGATGGCTTAATGAGGCAGATAGTTGCCTCTGGTTTACATAGACCATCAGTAGGCATTCGGCTGTCTATTCAGATCTGGACATTGCTGCAATTGACAATAAACTTCACACAACTGTCCATCAAAAACCCACTGATAGAAACTTATTGTTACATTATCATTCCTTCCATCCTTGGACCCTGCGGGATAATCTTCCCATGGAGCAGTTTTTCAGATATCGTAGGAACTGTACATCTACATAATGTATATGGAACAATCTGAGGACATGATGAAAAGGCTTGAAAATAGAGCTTATCCAACTAAGGTGGTTAAAGGGGCATGCAAAGAGAGCGCTTAACACCCCCCCCCCCCCCCCATGAGGCATTGCTAGAAAGAAATGAGAGGCGCAATGAGGTCTGTCTTCCAGTGATCACCACCTTTGAACCCTGTCTACTAAAATTAGGCAGATTTTTAGAAAGCATTGGGCATTGCTGGACATAAGTAAGACCAAGATGCCTCCCCCAAGGTTTGCATTTAGGAGAGAACCTAATGTTAGAGACCGGCTGGTCCACACCCGACCAATCCAGCATAAAAGAGAATGCTGATTCTCCAATTCATTTCATTTCAAAAATCTTTATTTCGGTAAACTTTTTACCATAAAAGACGTTTAGAACATTCATTTAAAAAGTTTTTAAAAAATGGAAATTTATACAATATAAAATCAAACATTATCGTTAAAAGACAGAGTTCCTTGTTACAATATCATGTCCTTGGTGCATTAGGGTCAGTTGCCAGCCCTGAGACATTTTCTTCTCAGACACCAGATAGCACCCAGGTATTTGGCCACTGCAAAGACAATATAGTCAGTCGAATTAGATTTCAAAACTCTGAGGGCAGCCAAACACTCCACAAATCCCAGATTTCTGCATAGGGGAACTATCCATTTCTTACGAATCTCTCGGTAAGCCGGACAGAAAAAGAGTATGTGAAGTTCAGATTCGTCAGACGTTCTACATGCTGGGCAGGTACTGACTGATTGTGCGCTCCATTTGCTTGTGAATGCTCGAATAGGGAGAGACCCATGTCTCCACTGCAAATATAGTTTCCTGAGCGAAGGAGGATGCAATTTATCTAGAGTTGGTTCAAAGTTGTAAGTATCCTTAAACCATATGAAGGAATCTGTCAATGAACCAGGTTTTTGGTGGTTAAAAAGTTCCATTAGTTTGCTATCATGATATGCCTTAGCTAATTTCTTTTTGGGAATAAGTGGGCAGGCAGCTAAAGGGTCAGACCACATCTTTGAAAGTCCCATACCCTCCAGTTCTGTTTTAATAAATTTAAGCCACTTAATTTTCCCAGCATTGGGCATGGCGAGCACCTCCTGTAATCCCTGTCTGTAGCTGGCCAATTCTGGGGTTGCCCACAGCCTGCGCCAGTAAGCCAGAGGGCGAAAAGCCAGTTCTTCGTCTTGGTTGTAGCCCCAGGTCCAACCTGAGAGGGGCAAGGGGCGTACTAGAAGGGAGTCCTACAACCCGTCGAATACATTTGTTCTCCTCTTTCACCAGATCTAATGTTCCTACATGGCCCCAAAGTTCACACCCATACATGGCAGCCCCCCTTGCCTGTATCTTGTAGATCTGTATCGGAGGACCTATGGGCCTGATCGATGATTTGTTATTCGCCAGAAGATTCATGATGCCCCCCGAGTATTGGATCAATTTAAGGAGTGCTTTCTCCTGATGCGTGTTCCAGGACAATCTATCGTTTAGCATGACACCAAGATATTCAAGTTTTCACCCTCTCAAGCCTGCTCTGTCCAATTTTGGGGCTGAAGCGGAATTTCGGTGGGGGGTTGAAGACCATGAATTTGGTCTTTAAGGTGTTGATTTCTAGTCCGTGGTCCTCACAGAAGTCCACAAAACCATCAAGGACCCGCTGGATGCCCGTTGCAGACTTTGAAAGCAGCAGGGTGTCATCGGCGAACATGACAGCCTGCACCCTAACACCAGCTAATTTGGGAGCGTCAGAGTTGACGACCCCGTTTAGGTGAGAGATAACCCCGTTGACGTAGTTTCCAGATATGTAGCCCTGCAACCGAGATGGGAACCCACCCAAATCAAAAGGCCCCCTGATGGTCGACCCTTTCCACCCCATTTTGCCTGGATCTCAAAGGTAGCTTATCCTGCACGGGGGTATTTTTTTACCTGGCCCACGTTTCTTGAAGTAGGCATATGTCATGCCCTTCAATAAGTTCCCCCCACTCAGGAGAATCTAATTTATTAGCCAGCCCGGCGACATTCCAGGAGAGTATGGATATTACTCCAGGAGCCTCCGACGTGTCAGTGGTAGCTAGTGTCAGAGAGCACTTACGTAGGCCGGATTCGCCTTGCTGGGTAGGGGGGGGTATGACTGATGGCACTAACTTTGTTTTCGGCATAACCTCAGAAGAGAGGTTGTCCGTGTCAGTGGTAGCTAGTGTCAGAGAGCACTTGCGTAGGCCGGATTCGCCTTGCTGGGTAGGGGGGGGTATGACTGATGGCACTAACTTTGTTTTCGGCATAACCTCAGAGGAGAGGTTGTCCTTATCACTCGGATCTAGTTTAAACTTATCAGAGTTGTTGGTTTTATCCTTGGTAAGCTTGAATGTTATAGATGCCCTACCCTTATGCCTGCCTTCCCCTGCAGTTTGATTATAATTCCCCAGCTGGTTTTGTAGTGGGGGAGAAACAAATCGGCCCAATTGGGATTTTAGTGTGATAAGAACTGGTCGGCCCAAGGGATAGATGGAACGACTGGATAGGTCAGGTACTGGTGGAGTGGTAGTGGGCCTATGTGGAAGTCAGTCCACTTCCTCGAGGCACCCATATCTGTTAGAAATTGGTGCCCCGGTCCACCCACCATGTGTATCTGACCAATAATTAGGTAACCCTCCCCGCCCACCTTTTCTCTCCGGGATCCAGCTCCAATTCCCTCCCAAGTTCGGATATGAATGAGGTGGGTAGAAGTAAGTAAGGGGTCTAGATGCTATAGGTGAATTTGCACTATTGTAGTTCCAGGAGTATATGGCATGCGCAGTGTTGGGATTCTCAAATGAGGCAATTACGCAATCGCCACAAATAGACTTATGTGAGGTGCCTACCCAGGGGACCCTGCGCACCATGAGGATTTTACTCCTCAGGTGGTTCGGTATTGGCCTGTTGACATTAAGCCAGTGGATTACTTTGTTCTTTAATAAACCAAAGTCTTCCTGCTGGTGGTAAGTCAGTTCCGTCACCCCTGTCAGCACAACTACATAGGGTCTTACCTCAGGGGGAAGATCGACATAACCCCTGTGGCGATTTTTGTTAGTGTTTACTCTCTGGGTGGTAGGGTAGTTGTTGTTGTTGTTACCAGTAGCCCTCGGGATGGACGAATCTGTCAAGGGTGATACAGGTTGGCCTGCCGCGGCTGGCGGGGGTGGTAAATTGTCAACCGCCGGCTGGTTTATAGCCACCGTTGCCCTTTGGCAGAAGTATCTGTAGTAACCTTGTGCCGAGGTTTTGGAATAGGTTTGGCATTCGGGGCAACAATAGGGGTAGCAGCAGCCGGTGTTATAGCAACAGGTAATGATGTGGTATTAATAGTTCCCGGGGGTTTAACCTTCGGGGCAACCGAGGGGATAGTAGCAGCTGATGTTTTAACAACAGGTAGTGATGTAGTGTTAGTGGTTTCCTGTAAACAAGTTGGTTTATTGTCGTGCATGCTAATAGTTGCTAGGTTCAAAATACTTTTTTCAGTCTCCAGTAGCTGAGTTTCTATGCGTGAAAGTCTCACTTCAAGGGGGTTAGCAGTTTTTTAAGTGTTTCCCGCACAATTGTTAAAAATTCCACATCCTTCCCTTTTATAGTACAAAGTGGAACCCCACTAGTTTCACTTTCTATTGCAAGATTATCATTTTCATGTGTACCTGCCGATTGTAAAGAGCTGGGTTCTAATCTTAGTTCAGGTGGGTATGTACTACTCGCTGGAAAGGGATCTAGGGGTGCCTGGAGTGGTGCCTTGGTGGATAACTGAGCCTTCGCTATCTTGGCTTTTTTTCTTGAGTATGCCGATGTATTATTACGCTTCCTTTTGTTATGTAGCCATTTTTGTGGGGTATGGGAATTCCCGCTGCCCGGTTCCATGAATTTAGGGATTGGTGCCGTTTCCAGTGGGCCCCCCTCAACCTCCTTCTCCGGCCTGGCTGCCCCACCCAATGAGAATCTTAAGGAATTAGTGGATGCAAGTGGAGACCCCCCCTTAGGTAAAGTTATCGTGAGTGCTAGTGGCTGATGGATGTCTGCCTGTGTTACAATCAAGGTAGGAGCAGGACCAGTTGGGCGATCAGGTGTTTTAGCGAAGGCAATAGGCCCTAGGGAGGATTTTTTGGCCGCAGCTAGCTCCTGTGATAGCCTCCTTGCTGCATCTAGTTCGATGGATACTCTATGTTGCATTTTAGCAATCTCCGTGTCAATGGCTGTGTGGGTCCTGGTGATAAAGTCATCTAGTGTACCGTTTTTCAGCTTGGTCTTAGCTGCCCTGTTTTTGTACTCGTGGGTTGACATAATGCTTGGTCAGGATGTTCAACAGACAGTGCGGATATTGTAGAGGGATAGGGCCAGAGAGAATGGCCCAGTCCAGTCTCTCCCAGCCTCTAACGGCCTCAAACGGCCCGCTCTTTGCCCGGTCTTCAGCCCTGGCTTCGTCCCGCGCGCGTCCCGCTGCGCGAGACGAGTTGACTGGTTATATCCTCCCGGGTGGAGGGCGGGGCCACTGCGGGAAGAGGCTACAGGTGTGGAGACTGCCTCGCAGTCCCGCAGCGGTGTGGGCGGTGAGGGCGGGTCCTGTAGTCTGCAGCAGCAACTCTCTGAGGAGAGCCGCGTCCAAAGTGAAAAGCGATGAAATCCAGCGACGGTCGAGTCAATCAGGGTAAACAGAAGTGCCCAGCCAGATCAGCCCCTCGACTCCGCTTGTGAGTAGCACCCGCGCAGCTGGTGCTGCGAAAGTTTATGGAGCACCGGGTGGGGGGCGGGGCCGCTGCGGGAAGAGGCTACAGGTGTGGAGACTGCCTCGCAGTCCCGCAGCGGTGTGGGCGGTGAGGGCGGGTCCTGTAGTCTGCAGCAGCAACTCTGAGGAGAGCCGCGTCCAAAGTGAAAAGCGATGAAATCCAGCGAAGGTCGAGTCAATCAGGGTAAACAGAAGTGCCCAGCCAGATCAGCCCCTCGACTCCGCTTGTGAGCAGCACCCGTGCAGCGGGTGCTGCGAAAGTTTATGGAGCACCGGGTGGGGGGCGGGGCCGCTGCGGGAAGAGGCTACAGGTGTGGAGACTGCCTCGCAGTCCCGCAGCGGTGTGGGCGGTGAGGGCGGGTCCTGTAGTCTGCAGCAGCAACTCTCTGAGGAGAGCCGCGTCCAAAGTGAAAAGCGATGAAATCCAGCGACGGTCGAGTCAATCAGGGTAAAAAGAAGTGCCCAGCCAGATCAGCCCCTCGACTCCGCTTGTGAGTAGCACCCGCGCAGCGGGTGCTGCGAAAGTTTATGGAGCACCGGGTGGGGGGCGGGGCCGCTGCGGGAAGAGGCTACAGGTGTGGAGACTGCCTCGCAGTCCCGCAGCGGTGTGGGCGGTGAGGGCGGGTCCTGTAGTCTGCAGCAGCAACTCTCTGAGGAGAGCCGCGTCCAAAGTGAAAAGCGATGAAATCCAGCGACGGTCGAGTCAATTAGGGTAAACAGAAGTGCCCAGCTAGATCAGCCCCTCGACTCCGCTTGTGAGTAGCACCCGCGCAACGGGTGCTGCGAAAGTTTATGGAGCACCGGGTGGGGGTCGGGGGCGCTGCGGGAAGAGGCTACAGGTGTGGAGACTGCCTCGCAGTCCCGCAGCGGTGTGGGCAGGTCCTGTAGTCTGCAGCAGCAACTCTCTGAGGAGAGCCGCGTCCAAAGTGAAAAGCGATGAAATCCAGCGACGGTCGAGTCAATCAGGGTAAACAGAAGTGCCCAGCCAGATCAGCCCCTCAACTCCGCTTGTGAGTAGATTCTCCAATTAACATACAGAGAGAATCTTGATTTCAATAAAGACTACGGAGGCTGACATTATGCATTAACTTTTATTGCTGCCCACACATGCAGCCTTTAAAGAACATGTATTACATCATAAGTTAAACATTCCACAAAACATTGTGGTAATCTGGCATCTTCCTTTTAGAGCTGCTACAAGGTAAAGTATTTGTAGATTCTACTCCTTCCATGTTAATTACACTTGATAAGAAAAGAGTTCTCACAGTCACACAGTGTCTGGAAAGAAAGAAGGAGAGCAAGTAATAACTATTGCTAAGTAATTCAAAACTACAAGACAAAGTAAGACGTAAAATTTAACAATTACGTATGTATAAAACAAATAATACAGTCTCTTAAAAATCCACCAGGGAGTGGAGGGACGGATAATGCCAATCTTCGTAGTCTTTAATTAAATCAAGATTCTCTCCGTATGCTAATTGGAGAATCGACATTTCATTACAAGACTGGAGGCTACCATTATGCAAGTTTAAAGCTTTTTAATGCTATATTGCTTATATGTTCCACAGGTTTAAGGTATAATTTAACAAACGTGGAAGCATTTGACCAGTCTGCTGCTTTGAGAATATCCGCAAGGGAACCTCCACAGGAAGAGTGTGCGCCAAACTTGGATAAGTCTATCCCTGCTTCCAACATTGCTGTTGTAACCCATCTCGAAATTGTAGCAGAAGATATTGCCTTATAGGGTTTTACAAACAATATTAGTAATTGACATTCACTATTAGGTCTATAATTATTCATTTTCTGTTCCTAAAACTCACCACACATAGTTTGGGGTAATCAGTAACGTAAGCATAAAAAATATTTTCAGACATAATTTTGGTCCTTTTCCATATTTCAAAAATACTCCATCTGGGGAATAGACTCTGTTACAGGTTTCTAAAGCCTTAACATCTGACACTCTTCTAAAAGATATTAGAGAAAGTAATGTTGCTAGCTTTATTGATAATTGTTTTCTCGAAAGATAAGTTATCTGGCCAAGCGGTGAAAAGGTCGAAGATGAGATTAACATTCCAATGTAAATCATATTTGGCCTTTGGAGAATGCTTAAGTCTTATTCCCTTCATTACTCTACGTATTAAGGGATCGGTACCAATAGAAAAATGATTTGACAGTGAATGGCCTGCTGAAATTCCAGATCTGTAGAAGTTTACTGTTCTGTATCATAAACCTGAATTAAATAGACCTGCTAGGTAATTGGCTAGCTCTACTACAGGAGTGTACACGGGATCCAGATCCCGTTCCAGGCACCAACTACACCTTTTTTTCCATACAACAGTGTATCTTTTCCTTGTTCCCGGTGCCCATGACTCATCCTGTAGGCTCGCCTGAAAGGCCAGAGTATCTTGGTGAGCTGCTGAAATCCTCCAGGCAAGAAGGTTCATGTTTCCTTACAAAAGAGGAGGGTGTTCCTCTCCTTCTTGCCCCTGGAGAAGGTCTAAATTCCCTGGGATAAGGCATTGGACCTTCATTGCCAACTCCATCACCCCTGGAAACCATATTTGAGTATTCCAAAAGGGCGTAATGAGAACAATGCGGCAACGCTCCATTCGAACTTTGAGCAAAACTCTCGAAATCAGTTCGAATGGAGGGAAGGCATAGCATCTCCATTTGTTCCAAGATTGAACCAGAGAGTCCACTGCAGCAGCTTGGGGGTCTGTCAGGTGCGGCTGGTCCATTTGGGCAGAAGGGCCCTGCCCTGCCCGCCCCCTTTTTCCCCGTAGGAACAGTGTCTGTCAGGCTGAACAAAAGTCAGCCTGACAGACACTATTCACTTTCAGTTTAAGCAGCCAGGAGACACACATGCGCATTTAGCACTGGCTCCTGGCTGCCTGAACTGAACTTTGCTGGGCTGAGAAAGACACAGCTCCGTTGGGCGTGACTTTCTCAGCTCAGCAATGGTTGCTGAGGCCCTCCCCTCAGTGACGAGGGATATTGTCACTGAGTGCCTCGCACCTGGGCGCTTCAGTTTTAAGCCCTGAAGCGCCCAGGGTCGAGTGTCAATCAGTGACACTTCATCACAGAGTGGGGTGGGGTCAGTAGTCTCCCTGACCCCATCCCACTCTGTGATGATGATAGGACTGCTACCTTTCCTCATTGGCTGACCTTAGGTCAGCCAATGAGGGAAGGCAGCAGTCCCAAGCCTCCTGGCATTTCCGAGGCAGAGCAGAGCTGGCTAAAGGTAAGTGTGATTTAAGTTCTTTTTACATTGTTTGGTGCGTGCATGTGTGAATGTTTGGGAAAGAGTGTTGTGAATGAATGTGTTTGTGTGTGCCCCTGGTTGTCAGTGTTATGTGTATGTGAGCATGTATATGTGTGTGCCGTCCGTCCCCCTCCCCCCCAAAATTTACCGGCCGCTACTGGGGTCTGGCCTCCAGCTGAAATACTGATCTATCTGAAAAGTTAGTCTGCTGGGAAAAAGATCCACCTGGAAAGGGCCCATAAATCTTGAATGTTTTTGACTTGAATTCAGTTTCTAGTTGCTTGAGTCTTTTAGGAATCTCAAATTGCAATCTGCCCTCGTTTTTAGATGGCCAGGGATGAATTATGCTTTTAGAACAATGTTTTGACTCCAGCAAAAGAAGCAAATCCTCTTGGCTAGATCTGCAAGTAACCTTCACCTTGCCCCTCTCAAGCGGTTGATGTAAGAGACAGCCCTAACGTTGTCCAGTTTGATAAAGACTACGCTGTGTTTTAGGATTGACTTGAAGCTCATTAATGCAGTCAAGCTTGCCAACATCTATAAGCAATTTATGTGTAGTGTGAGTTTCCTTTTGGGACCATTTCCCTTGTTTCCATATTTCCCAGTCTGGCACTGTCAAGTAAAGACTGGAAGTGGACTAACCTTAGGTCCTAAGTCAGACCCCCCAGGAAATTGTGGCATAGATTTGCAAATTAAGCTGCGCAAAAATGGAAATTTAGCGGTATTATCGCAGCACTTTATTTTACTCTTAATCATTCCTTTTCAGCTTCAAATCAATGTAAACTGATTTAGCAGAGTATGTAACTTTGAAATAGGCATTATAAACTGTCTGAGAGAGTTTTTTTGCTATATTCTCCTTTGTGGTAACATTCTGGAGCATAGGTTACGCCAAGCACAAAAGCACAAGGTGCACGTTTTTGCTTGAAAAGTTAGTGGTCTGTCTTTAATTGATCGTGCAAGCGATTTTACTATAAATATTCTGGTCTTTTCTTCTAGTCTGGCGCGCCTTCTCTAAATATTTAAATTTAGCTTGATGTTATTGACAGTATTTCCACCTTACTACAGAGCCCCTGAGATAGCCCACGGAATAAGCAACAGTGCATACATGGCACAGTAGTAATAACTAATCAGGCACCCGTATTCATTAAAGTCCATTCCACTTCAGTCTCTCAACCTGCGTTTTACTAGATGCCGTAGTTAATTAGTGAAAAAATAAGTGCCGGGGCTCTAGTCAGGAGGCAGCTTGCCCCAGACCATTGCTCCTATTAGCGCCGCCTATAACAGAACTAACTGCTAACCATGAAACCCAACAAGTGGGGAGAGGATGTGTCATAATGTTCAAAGCTGCTGACTTCGGAGCTGGGGTCTGTTCAACATCCTGTGATTCTCTACAAATCACCTAATTTTCTAGTGCCTACAAAAAATGAATATGTCCTTAATGGATGACCATGAACTTCATTGTTTGAGAGGCGAACTAAAAGACGTTTTTAGCATAAGTAGGACAAATGTCCCAAAGCAGCTGCGATGAGTTGATAGACCTCACGGTGCAGTTAGACCACCGACTTCAGGAATGAAAAGGAGACAAAACCAGAGCTGACGATAGGTACAACGCACCACATCCTAAGCCTGTGCTTGAGGAACACTTGCACACCAGTGATGGAACAGAACTCATGCAGATCAGTAGAATTAGAGGGACCCTAAGTCAGGAAGAACGGGAAAAGAGACGGAGGCAAAGGTTATTCATGTACTGTGGGAAGCCTGGACACTTCATCAAAGACTGTAGCGCCAGTACGAAACCCTGGTGAGCCTGTAATTGTACATGCCTTGTATGATTCAGAAGCCACTGGCAACTTTATCGATCGGCGGTATGTCCAGGAAATAGGGGTTCCCTGTATACGCAAGCTGTTCCCCCAACCATTAAAGGCAGTGGATGGAACAGCCTTGACGTTAGGACCTGTATGCTATCACACGCATCTGATTGAATTGCAAGTCTGAGAGAGCCACTTTAAAAAACTTAAATTCAACCTCATCGATGCCCCTCATTTTAAGCTCCTACTGGGAATGCCGTGGTTAACTCATCACGATCCTACGATGCATTGGGTGGCACGTACTGTCATGACGAACTCTTCATTCTGCAGAGACAACTGCACCCGGGAAAAAGTATCCAGCATAGAACCAGAGGAAAACCCTGCTAATCTTTCCATCGGATGCAATGACACGACTTTGTGTTGTGTTTCTACGTTACCGGATTTATATCAACAGTTTCATACTGTCTTTAGTGAGCAGGAAGCAGGGAAGCTAACCCTGCACAGGGATTACGATGTAGGATCGACTTGGTGCCAGGACCCTCCATTCCATGCAGTCGGATCCATGCTCTGACAGAACCGGAGATCATATACCTGCAGCGATACCTAGAAGAACTGCTATCGTCAGGGTTCATACGTCCCTCTTCCTCTCCTGCCTCCTCGCCTCTGTTTTTCATACCTAAGAAGGAAGGAGAATTGAGCATTTGTTTAGACTACAGAGCAATCAATAGAGTAACTATAAAAAATAGATACCTGTTGCCCATGATTCCTGTCTTGTTGGATTACTTAAAAGGAGCTAGAGTATTCCCCAAACTTGACCTAAAGGGAGCCTATCGCCTGGTGCGAGTGAGGCGAGGAGATGAATGGAAGACTGCCTTTCGGACTATATGAGTACCAGGTGTTGCCCTTCGGCCTGTGCAATGCACCTGCCGCATTTCAGTATTTATGGATGAGGTATTACGAGGGCTCTTGGATGTTTCCTGCATTGTATACATTGACGACGTCCTTATATACTCGGCATCCATGGAAGAACATGTCCCTCATGTGAAGGCGGTGCTGGAACGCCTACAGCGTTTTTCTCTCTTTGTGAAGCTGGAGAAATGTTTGTTTCACGCTTCAGAAGTAGAATTCCTGGGGTACATCATAGGAACCAACGGGCTATGCATTGATACCAAAAAGACACAGGCCATAACTCAATGGGAAACACCCTCCAGTGTCAAAGCCTTGCAGAGCTTCTTAGGCTTCGCAAATTTTTATAGGAGATTTATAAAAGACTTTTCCAAAATCATCCAACCAGTAACACGCTGTCATATAGATGCTGCTTTTCTATATACTGTGTTAAGTTAGCATGAGTTTATTAAGTGTTTAAACGACATATTTTCCTTTGGCTTCAGTTTGCACACGACACATAATTGTTATTGTAGCTTTCAACCTAGACGAAATATGTGATTTATTTGAGAATAATATGTTATTACTCTGATATCAGTCGTGCTTGGTACACTGTCTGAACAGTGAGTGCTGAACCCTCTAAGAATAACCTAACACAAGGTTGCTGGGAGGTCTGATCCTCGCACCACTAGACATAACACAAATACAGTTGCTGCCAACATTGGGCTCTAAGCAGGTTTAAGATAGAGTTACTGAGAATGCAAAAACACACTTGATGATGCTTCGCATGCAGAGAGCTGGTAGCAGATGATGTGATCCTCTCCTCCTGACATTTAGAGGTATGGGCCCGCCCTGCTAAAACCCAAATGAGACCTTCTTAGATATAATATAGTATGTTAAATAGGGAGTGCGAGAAGTAGGTGATATAAATTTCTATTGATTTTTGCATTATAATATGCTATCACCGTTTGCTTATTATGGACTAGTGACTATGCTGATAACTCTGATTCTTATAATATGTCTTCTTGTATTATATAAGATACTGCGTTTGAGAACCTTGCATTGATTAATAAATATTTTAAAAGTGCACGTGTCCTTTTTTTACTCCACGTTCTGGTTTGAAATGATTATAGAGCGAAAGAGTGTTCATGTGTTCCACGATACCTGAGGTAACCTAAGTTCATGTTCTGGTTTGTCTAAGTCATTGGGAGTTTGTTATGATCAATGAGACACTGTAGCTAGCTAGGTAAGGGGATTTTGGATACTGAGGTGAGTTTTGGGTCACCCTAATTCACTGAGGTTCCGGATCTCTATGCACAGTTCTGTAAGAGAACGGAATCCCTGCTACAACGCCTGATAAGGAAATGAGTATCTTTTGTATGGGATGAGTCCGCAGAGCACGCCTTTCAAACGCTGAAGGGATGCTTCACACGCGCCCCTGTGTTGAGACATCCTGATGCAGCCCTTCCTTTCATGGTAGAAACAGATGCATCACACTACGCGGTCGTGGTGTTCTATCCCAGAGACAACCCAACACAGGGCAGCTACATCCTGTGGCATACTTCTTGAAGAAACTGACATCTTGTGAAGTGAATTACTGCATCACTGACAAGGAGCTTTTGGCCATAACACTAGTCTGTAAAAAGTGGAGGCACTACCTAATGTGGGCTCAACATACCGTTGAAATATACACTGACCATCGTAACCCCTGTTGTTCCTGAGGACGGCAAGGGCACTGACCCCTCGGCAGCTGCGCTAGTTGTTATTCTTCTCAGACTATGTCTCCGTGATAAAGTACTGACCAGGACCCCAAAACGGCAAGGCTGATGCCCTTTCGAGACCTAGACATGACCTGGAGAAAAGCAAGACCTCTAAGGACGATCCTCCTGTCATTCTGCAAAAGTGTTCATTTCAGGAGGAAATCATTGCGGTTTCCGTTCAGCAAGAGTTTTTGGACGAAGTAAGAAAACGGACAGCTGAAGTGGATCAACAGGCGTGGTTGCAGAAGGACCCCGAACACCGAACAGTCAACAACAACTTACTGTACAATGATAAAAGATTGTAGGTACTGGACTGATCTCTACAGGCACAGGTATTACATTGGATTCACGGTTCTACCCTGGGAGGACATTTGGGTAGTCGGCCAACCGTTCAAGCCATGAAGCGGCATTTCTGGTGGACCACATTACAGGCGGATAAACCCCAAAACGTTACTGAATGTGCCATCTGTGCACAAGGAAAGGCACAGCATCAACAACCTAGCGGATTGCTACAAACCATACCCATACCTCCAGTACCTTGGCATACTCCGTCGATGGATTTTATTGTTGAGATGCTGCTTATTCTAGGCAACAACACCATCTTGGTAGTTATAGACCATCTGACCAATGCTATCAACCTCCATAGAATTGGCCCAGACCTTCTTACAGCATGTTATACGCTCACATGGTATACCAGCTGTTATCATCACCAACAGAGTTATGCAATTTACCTCACACTTCTGGAAGGCGCTATGTGACGTAATGAAAGTAGACACCCGTCTGTCCACAAGCTACCACCCGCAGATGGACAGCAAAACCGAAAGACTCAACCAAACCCTTGAACAATACCTATGATGTTTTACGCTACAACATGAAGAGGAAAGGAGTACGCTACTATGGATGGTGGAGTTCGCTTACAATAATTCTGAGCATTCCACCTTGGGCTGTTCCCCTTTTTAGTGACTGAATGAACACCATCCTAATATGTTGCCCTTTGAATGGCCTGTGCAGTCTAAACACCCCTCCATTCAGGAGCATCACACACATTTAAGAGCAGTGTTAAAGAAGGCCAAAGCGCAGTTAGCCAAGGCACATGCGTATGACAAATTTTATTTATTTATTTATTTATTTATTTTATTTTTTACACTTATAGAGCGCACTGCTACCAGTCGGCGTCCTGGCGCTGAAGTGATAATTCCAGAGAAGCGAGAATCTAGGTACTTATTGGGAGAAGAGCCATGTCTTTAGATCCTTCCTGAATGCCAGGAGATTTGTATTGAGTTTGAGGGAGAGAGGGACGGAGTTCCACGCCATCGCAGCTCCCCTGACAAAACTCCTTCCACCCCAGCGTACCCTCTTGATCCGGGTGGTTTTGACCAGCCCCAGACTGGCCGACCTCAGTTGTCTACCTGGTCTATACCACTGAAAAAGATCTTGAAGGAACACTGGGCCAAGGCCATGCAGTGCCTTAAAGACAATGCAGAGGGCCTTGAACCTAATTCGCTTCCGTACCGGAAGCCAGTGCAGTTTATCCAACTCCTTGGAGACTGAGGAAAACTTGGGCAAACCCCCAATCAGGCGGGCGGCCGCATTTTGTAAAACTTGAAGCTTGTTGAGCACTCCCTGTTGTGCCTCGAGAAAAAGGCTATTACAATAGTCAATGCGTGATAGAACGAGGGCTGTCACCACCGTCTTTCTACAGCCCTCAGGAAGGTAAGGTAGAACCTTTCTGATAATTCTCAGAGTGTAATGTACTGAGGAACTCATCGCATTGACTTGGGGTTTGAAGGTGAGAAGGTTATCAATAACGACCCCCAAATTCTTCACCTTTGTAACAGGGATAGGAGGAGACCCCATATCAGTGGGCCACCAGTTAGGGCTCCAAAGATTAGTACTTGGGCCAAAAATGATCACCTCAGTCTTTGATGAATTCAATTTTAAACAGCTTTTTGCCATCCAGGAGCTGACTGCAGACATGCAATCCTGAAACCTGCCTGCCACCTCCCTCTCAGTCCCCGGGAACACCGAGACCACAATCTGGGTGTCATCGGCGTATGATGTTAACTCGAACCCGAAGGATCTGATTACTGGGGCAAGAGCGGCAACGTAGATGTTGAATAAAGTGGGGCTTAGGGAGGACCCCTGCGGGACCCCCCCCGGGAGCTCCGGGGGGGTCAAACAGTATGCAGACAAGAAACCTTCTCCAGAACCTTACTATCAGGTGGGGTATAGAGTCTGGTTGAACAGGAAACATCTCAGAATGAAAGGGAACACTAGATTAAAACCCAAATTTGTTGGTCCATATATTATAGACAGGATGATCATCTCGGTTGCTATGAGTCTGTCTCTCCCTTCCTCGTGGCACATCCATCCTGTGTTCCACGTCTCTTGGTTACGTCCTTGCCCTCCACAGACTAGACTACCCGCAAAACCCATTCCTATATAATTGATGGGGAAGAGTAATACGAAGTCAGGCGTGTTCTCGATTCCAAACTTGGGAGGGGGCGGGTGCACTATCTTGTTTATTGCAAAGTGTATGGGTCTGAGGACATGTCGTGGGAACCTAGGAGCAACCTTAGTTGTCCAGGGTTTCTTAGGCAGTTTCACCTTCAGTACCCATCTTAACCTGGTAGGCTGTTGGGGCGTCGGCCATTGAGAGGGGGTTCTGTCACGAAGTTCTTTTTTCCGTAGTCCAATTAGTTTCCACAAGAAGTCTATTAAATGAAGTGATATATGTAAGCAAGTCCTTTAAACCCTGTTTTAGGGAAATTAGTTCTCTATCCAGGGACAACTAATGGGCCTTTCTATCAAACAGCTTATGCATAATGCAGAAATCCGTAAAATTATACAACACAGAGTCATCTCTCACTATTAAGGGGAAGGACCAACTAGCTGTGTTACCACCCAAATAGGACATGATAAACACGGTTTTGGCTTGATTGTTAGGAAATACTGCAGGTTTACACATAAAATGTAGTCTACACTGTCCCCAAAAAATAAAAAATGTCTTGGGGTCCCCAAAGAATTGTTCCGGAGGGGCCAGAGGCAACTGCATGGGTTGAATCACCTGTATAGAGGAGGGACCGGATAGGGGTTAGAAAATGTGGTTGTGAAAGACCCAGACCCAGTTTCTCCCCCTCCTTGAGCTTGGCCCAGTGATCAGTGTCCGTGTTATGTGTTTGAAGAGGGGGCAGTAACGCCCATCCCTTTATTTATGAACCCCCTTTATTGCTAGTTGGGCTTTTGCGAGAAAATCCAGCTACTTCTCTTCGCATAGAACCCATCTTGTTTCTTAACTCTAGGTTCTCCCCACAGAAAGCATCTACCTCCATCCCCAAGACGGTCAAGTACTCCAGTACTGAAGTAAGCACAGTATTGGTATCCATCGCCCGGGCCGTAGGTATACGTGGGCTTGTCAATCTGTCAAGTTCAGACTGGAAATGTACTTGCCTTAGGTCTTGAGTAAAGCGGAGCGATGGAAGATGCTAGGCCACCCTATACCCTGTCATGGAGTGTCCAGCCTATAAAGAATAGCACTCAAACTGGAAATACCATGTGGGGGAAAGGGACAAAAGAAACAATAAAGTTGTGGCTGTAGTAGACACGAGAGGCAAAACCTTCCTCAGGACGTAGTGCTCCAGTTCTCTTCTTATTACTCAGGCTATCTATCCCCGTGTTCCCTGTAGCAAGACAAAAGAAAGATGTGTTGTGCTACCCTATACGTGCCCACATGCATGGTATAATATATAGGTCTACATGTACACACTTGCCGCAAACAGCCTCATGTAAACGACAGAAAACAAAGATAACCAAAATAAAAAATATCCAAGCTTACGGGAAATGAGTGATCATGAGATAACCCTCCTTGCTAGGAAACACACAAACAAGTCTGTTATCCAAATCAATGTTCCATAAACGATATGAGAAGAAAATGTCACTGCTCAACACAATGTACTTATCTGTACTTGTAGGAACCCCACACGTTCTGTTCTCTTCACAGAACTTTCCGTTCCTTTGATTAAGCGGAGTCCTGGCAGAGCCTCTGCCTCCAACCCAAGAACGAACAATGGATGTATATGCCTCTTTAACATCCACTATACAAGGCGGCCATTAATTACTCTATGTAGCGCTCCTGGGACTATGTGTCTCCAAGGTCCCTCGGAAGACTGAAAGAATATGCGGTCAGAGTTGTCCACATATCCACGTGGAGAAAATGTGCAATGCACTCCAGTGCAGTGAAATATGCAAATGCGCCCCAGCGCGGTCGGGTCAGAATGCAGAAACAGCGGAAGCAGAGTTTCCCAACGGCTCTTTCGCTGAATGCGCCCAGGCATACTCTTAGGGACGTGCTTTAAAAGGCTGAAGAGGAGAGCACCATAATAGCGCAGCACAAGGCTCCTTAGCCCGGATAACAAGAAATGGCAGTTCCTTTGGCAAGGCACTCCAGCGCGGACGAAGGGCAATGTCGCTCTATGTTACTGCAAAGAAAGATTGACAAGCACCTGATCATGTAAAGGCGGGGCTTATATTACCCCGTGATCGGTGCTAGCCTCTCCGCAGGTATTCTAGGAGCTGTAGTCCCTATTCACTCATTTCTTACATCCATCTCTAGTGTTGTGCGTGTATACTACCTGCTATTTACGACAGGCCGTGACAGGCACCCCAGCCTAGATTGCTTGTATCTGATTACAGAGTGTGATCCGGGGTGTTCCCAAATATTGCTTTCCCATTCCAGCTTTCTAGATTGTTCCGCCATCGTAAGAGGTCTTCTCGAGCCTTCAATGACAGGGGAACTCTGTCTGACTACCAAAGGCCCTTCTTCAGCCCTGAAGATTTCAGTCTCTATAAGGCCATGTAATGAAGAGGTCCTAGGGATATTGCATGCATCGTATAGGATAAGAGACCAACTACTCTCGCTAGTTCCCGCAAGCTCACTACATTTTTCAATAAAACATAACTTACTTCCTTTTTTATTTTGGACAACTTCTCTAAAGGGAGTTGTTACTGGGCCGAAATGGTGTTTACCTGGAAACCTAGGAATTCAAGGTTTTGTGTTGGTGTCATAATAGACTTCTCTATGTTGATAATAAATCCTAAACCTTCTAAAAGGTTGTTCTTGACTATTAGACTTCAGCAAAATACTGTCTAAGTATATTACTAGTCAAATTCCTCTTCTCCACAGAGAGGCCACCACTGGTCTCAGGACCTTGGTGAAGCACCATGTGCTGAGGAGAAGCCGAAGGAGAGACAATGAAATTGGTAGGTCACACCTTTCCATTTGAACCTTAGGTATTTCTGAGACTCTATGTCCATAGGAATTGTAAAGTAAGCGGCCTTGAGGTCAAGTTTTATGAGCCAATCTTTCTCTTGGAGGATGTCTCTCAGAAGATGGATACCTTCCATCTTGATGTGTCTGTACTCAAGGAAAGTATTTAGTTTCCTCAAATTTATTAGGGGATGCCAACCTTTCTCTCTTTTTTTTTACTAGAAAAATTGTGCTCACTACACCCAGACCAGTCTTCGATACCTTGGAATTCGCCCCTTTTGATAGCATTTGACTCACTTCAGTGTCTACCAGAGCTGATTGTTCTTGGTCTAGGGTAAGTTCTCTGGGTTGGATAGCCTGGTATGGAGTTGTAACAAAATCTATTCTGAATCCTTTTATAGTATCTAGTGCCCACACATTGTTTGTTAATAAAGACCAATTCTGGTAGAAAAGGCAAAGCCTTCCCCCTACCTTTGGGAGGGAAGAACCAGAGGGAAGAGTCCTTACCTTGTTGTCCATGGCTTGAGAATCTGCCTCCGCTTCCTCTGCTTCGTGTGCGATTGCTGTGACCTCTTTGCGTAAACAAGGAATTGTTCCTGTGGAAAGATCTTCCATACCCTCGTGGATTCTGCTGGTAGAAGGGAGACTTGTAGTGTCCGCAGCTGACAACCAGCCCGTCCTGTCAGCCCTTCTAAAAATTCTACCTCTAAACATGCATCTCATGTTTGACTGGGCCTTACTGAAGGTGGAGAAGGTGGAAATATGTTTCCCCATGGTTTTAACTAAGTTTTCTCTGAAGAGTATCCCATTCGGGTCATCCTGGACATCCTTGTTTGCCAGGTCTCCTAGTTTGGGGTTCATCCACATCAGTATAGCTCTTCTCCTTTCCAAGGTAAGGCCTGCATTGGCATTGCCAAGAAAGCATAGAGTACGCTGACTCCATCCTTGGAGGATTTCGGTATCCACTGGAGTGCCTTTAATAGAGGATTCCTCAGCTAAGTCTAGGATTCTAGCCTGAGGTACTAGAGTGTCCAGCAATTTGTCTTGTCACTGCTTGAGGCAATGTTCCAGACCTTTCCTCGGGTCCCTTCCTGTTTTAAACCGGAAGCTCATTCATTCTGGGTGCTAAATTTGGTATCATACCTGACTCATTATCCAAAAAGGGTCTAGGGCATTCTGACCTCATTAGGTTTCATGTATCTTTATCAAGTGGTGTTCTTATCCAGAATTTGATAGACTTGGCTATGTGGGCCAAGGGCCACCAGTCAGATCCCCTAGGATGAGTAATGCGAGAGGGATTAAACATCTCCATCCCAGCTGGGTACTTAATTGAGCTGGAGTTACTGGGTTGTTCTAAATCCTCATCAAGGAGGTCATCACAAATTTTTCGAGTGGATCCAATATATATTTGGTTCCTCATCGTCAATATCAATTGGTAATAAATAGTCATCATCATCATCGGTTATAGAACTGATGTCTTTTGTGCCGAGAAGGACACCTGGTCTTTTTGTGCCGCGAGGGGCAGCTGCACTTATTGCGCCAAGAAGGTCACTCTTTCTCTTTGTGCTGCTAGGGGCACCCAGCTCATCTGTAGCGCACAGGCTACCTAGGGATAACACTGGGTTTTTTGTAGCGCGCAGGCTACCATGGGATTCAAGGTGCTTTGCCTTTTTCAAAGCCTTACCTCATTTCTTGGGTAGAGGGTTTTCCTCTTCAGAGATATCAGCTGAGTTGTCCTTGGAAATGTGGTCCTTTTTTCTTTTGGTAAAAGCTTCCTTTACTTCCTCTTTCAGAGCGGATTTCAGTTGTCTCTTAAATAAATTCATTAAAGAATTCTCTGTTAGGGCAATATATCCCCATTAAACTTCATTTCGTTGTCTGAAATTTTTTTTTTTAAATGATTTAGGACAAGAAAAAACTTTCCCTTTTAATAATTATTATTTGTATAGATAGAACGCTTCTTGAGCGGTAATTATATATAGAACGCTTCTAGAGCGTTAATTTCGTAAAGCAGGGTACAGTGCAGTGTTTATACACCGTCTGCCCTGATCTCAAGGCTATTTGTTCCTTAAAAAACATAGTAATATAATATTTGCGCTCCTACCGCTGAAAAGCTGTCCTTTCTTTATAATGGCTCCTTAACACTCGCCTTTGGGCATTGTGCTGTGCGTTGTCATGGAAACACACACCACGAGCCGGAGCAGGCCTTCCGAGAAACTCAGATCTTTGATTGAATGTATGAAAACTTTATTACATGACCTGATAAAACCTTTGCAAAATACAAAAAGAACACACCACGAGCCGGAGCGGGCCTTCCGAGAAACTCAGATCTTTGATTGAATGTATGAAAACTTTATTACATGACCTGATAAAACCTTTGCAAAATACAAAAAGAAAAAATGTAGCACTTATTAAATTTGTTAAAAAGAACCCCGGCTCCTGTAGATAAAAGCACCTAACATCCCAATTGTAAAACTCTCTTGTAAGTGCACTGTCCATAAATCCTATAATGGTGTTCCCTTAAGGGGCAATTGTAGTCCTAGTTGAAGTAGCTTTTGAGTCCCAGATTTAGCCAGCCTATGTGCCATTCCCCTTCCGATAGTCGTTTTGTTTTGGTATTTCCGACAATTATTCATGTGTCTGACTGCCCTGCAAAAAGAGTTGTTTAATGTCTATTGAGTTGAGTCAGGGGTCTGAATCTCCAGCCAAGGTAACGTTAAGCATTTCCCCATCGCTATTTTTTTTGCTGCGCGGTCCATAAACCTCACCAGTGTGCAATTTAGGTTAGTATTCCGGGGATCAAAACAGGCCAATACTGTAGCTCTGCACGATCAACCTCCTTGTCGTTCCAGCCCCTCGGTAGAAGAGCCCTTCTTTCCTTCAAGAGGTTAGGACACAGGCACAGTACTTGCATTAAGTCCTCCCTATGATGGCCGCAAAGCCGACAGGATTCCATTTGGGAAGATGGCAAGTCAGTTGGATCACCCCCATTCTCAATTTTAAAAAGCAGAACTTGGTGCGTGCACTGAAGGAGAAAGTTAAATAGCTGTAGGATTTCAGCTGATCATATATCTTGTGGGTCATCCAACCATGGCTTCTAGCTACGAGGCTTGAGGAAAGCTTTTTCGACTAATTTTTGCTAGCCTCTTGAACTCATTTTGGCTTACATGTAGGTCCCAGACCTCGCTCAGGCCGAAGGTGTTAAGCCCACTGGCCAAATAGCGGTCCCCCGCTAGCCATCGTTTTGTGTTAAGGTTGGTCCATGAATGCTGCGCTAGACTGCCCTCCTTTAACGACCTCCGCTTATGGGAGCTTATTAGAAAGGTCATCATTCTGCCCGTTGATTGTTTGCAGATGCCCAGTTCCAGCCTGATTTGTGCCGGTGAAGTGTGTGACGGTAGCTGGAAGACCGTTCTAAACATTTTTGCAGCAACTTTATCTAGTTGGCCGCAATCCAGTCCTTTTAGGGCCTCGCTTCCGTATGTTAGAGTTGGAATGACTTTTGCCTAGGCCACCTGAAGTGTTGGAGCGAAGTTTGGGCCAAGTAATTTCTTGTGGATAGAGCCAAGTGCGAATGCTAGTGCTGTTCCTTTCTTTTTTTGCTCGCCCAAATGGCTTTTATATTGTCCGTTGTTATTGAAGAAGACTCCTAAACACTTGTAGCAAAAGGTTTCTTCAATACTTTCCGAGTTTAAGACCCAGGACAGCTTCTTGGGCCTTCCCGGTCGAACCCAAAGGATTTTGGTTTTCTTATTATTTATCTGAAGCCCATTCTTATTTGAGTATGTGGCAGTTGCATCCAGGAGCCTTTGTAGACCTATCTTTGTGTGGCTTAAGAGGACCACATCGTCAGCATACAATAAATTTCACAAATGGAGACTACCTAGTTTGGGTGTGTGCGAGTTGACTGCATTCAGGGCTTCCGGGAGATCCGATAGAAATATGTTAAGAAGTGTGGGGGCCAAGATGCACCCTTGCTTGAGGCCTTGCGTTGTCGAAATTGGTTGTGACAGTCTGGAGCCATCTCCAATCTTGATCCTGACCCATGTGTCCTGATGCAAAAGCTCCACAGCTCTCAGTAATCCGTTTCAAATGTTCAGTGAAGAGAGCGTCTGCCATAGCTTTGACCTGTTGACCTAGTCAAACGCCGATTTGTAGTCGATAAACCCCATGTAAAACAGTCTGGTGCTAGTATCTGCCTGGTCAATTAAACAAGAAAGTGCCATAAGATTGACCATAGTGCCGGTATGTGGTGTAAATCCAGTTTGGTTTGGTGGGATTATTGAGCGTACTGTGGCCCTTGCCCAAAGTGAGTTGAGCAGTATCCCTGCGAAATACTTCGCTTTGTTGTCGATTAGGGCAACCAACCGATAGTTTCCTGGAGATTTTTTGTCTCCTCCTTTGAAAATTGGGACGAGGATCGATCCTTGCCAAGAGGATGGAATGATGTTCCTTTCTAGGATGGTAGAGTAGAGTGGAGCTAGCTTAGAAGCCCAGAAAGCCGGATCCTCCTTAAACAGAGCTGAAGGGATGCGTCTCCTGGTCCTGGGGCCCGATCTTTCTGTCCCTTTGTGATCTGCTTTTGGATTTGATCCTCTGGGACTGCACTGTACTCTATGCTGTTAACTCGGTTGTAACTATCGATTTGCTTTTCGGTTGTTGGCGCTTTGTGAAAACGCTCTTCGGTTATTGGCGCTTTGTGGAAACGCTCTAGAGGCGAGTTACCCTCCGTCCAATGTTGAGCCTCCGGAGCTTTGTTGCCCTCTGTACCAGTAGCCTGATTAAGGATATAGTCTTGTGGGTCATTAAAATGACTATGCAGGAAGAGATACCACTCAGATTCCAGTATGTTTGACGAGGCAACTTTAGGGACACTGCCCCCTAAGCTATTTATGGTGCTCCAAAACCTCAAAGGGTTGATTGACCTTATGTCATGGTATTGTTGGCCCAAAAGGAATTCCAATGATCCCTTCGATGTTCTCTTTTAACAGCCTTAAAGTGACTTCGGGCATCTCTCAATTTAGTTATTATTAGTGGGTCCATTGGCTTCCTTTTAAGTTCCCGCCATAGCCGGTTCATGCTGCGTTTAGCCGATCGTATCACAGGGCCCCAGGGGGTTGGCTGATGGGACCCGGTCGGTTTTGCATGACTGGCTATCAAATTCCTTGTGAAGCTTGTCCGGGTGCAATTGGGTCTTCAGTTATCCTGCTGGTGTTCACTATCATGTGTTTTGCCTCCGTTACTACGAGCTGGAGATGATTAACTGAACACTTGATACGTTTTAAGTTGATCATAAAGCTTTCAAAAGCTTGTGCCGTTGCCTGAACGTGTTGCACCAGCCTAATGCTGAGTAGTATTTCTTGAGGGCTGTGGCCACTTTCTAATCTATTGCCAAACCCAAAGCCAGAGACATGATTCAAAAGGGAAAGGCTGACAAAAGAGTAATCGATCAGAGATGTGCCAGTTTTTGATAGAAATGAGAGACCAGGCAGCCTGTCAGGGAAAAAAACGCCAGTTGAGGGCTCTGAGGCGGAGATGTTCCAAATTGCCTTGGAGGGCGCAGCACTTTGGGTCCTCCTTGCACCTTCCAGGACGATCCTGCAGTGGTATGGACCAGTCGCTTTCCTGTGATTTAGTTATCTTATTCTTATGTAAGTCAGACATCAGCCACATGCTAAAGTCCCCAGATAGTATAATGTCTGCATTCGGGGTCCCAGATCTTATTTTTAGTACTGTCGCTGTCACCTCGTCAGATAGGGTTAGCCTGGACACTGAGTTATGACGGATATACATGTTCAATAAAATTACGGTCCGGGAATGACCTATGTGGGTACTGAGTGTGATTCCCACTGACTGGAGAGCCTGGGAGGAACTTACAAGATCCCATGAGGTAAATGCGCTGTTAGCTGATATGTAGATGGCTAGACTTCCGCTACCTCGTCCCATTATCATTGCTGGAGTATGGGTAATTTTAAATCCTTCCAAGTGCTGCTGCTCCACAAGCCACGTCTCTTGTAACAGAATAATCTCTAATGACCGTAGGTAGGAGAACGTAGCCTCATCCCCCAGTTTGTTTGCTAGCCCGTTTATATTCCCAAGAGCAAATTCTTAGTGGGCTATCTTCTTGAGCCTTTTGACTGTTATTTTGTCAACGTAGCAGTCTGGTTGAATTTAGTGACCCCGCCACTAATTAGAGGAGGGGGTTTTACCCCTGGCGCTCCTCAGGACCAAATACACCGGTTTTGGTCCTGCGCATGGGCGCTCTGCAGCCCTATGTTCTGAAGAACATGTGGGTAGCCTGGTTCCCTGCCAGGGATTATGGAAATACCCCACTGCTTAAAGGTTTCTATGTGCCTCAAGATTTATTTTGATGCATCCGCAGAGCGCTGGGTGACCTTGATAAGTTTGTTTGTTTGACCCTGGCCTGGTGCAATAAATTCTATGGAGGTAATGTCTTGTGATGTGACTTCGTTTGACAGGCCTATGGCTTCTATCAGTTTCATGATGTTCCCGCAATTTAGTATGTCACAGCTGCCTTTGGACTTGTACTCTGGATAGAATAGAGTGAAAGTTGTAGTTCCGTGAGATTGCCTAGTGGTCTGAAGACTTTCATAATTGGTTGCAGTGTAAGTGGTCTCTGGATCGCCATTAGTGAGGTTTCTTTGTTTCAGTTCCCTATAAGAAGGTCCCTGCCCAAAGAGAACCTCAGGAGGCCCGGGCAGTGATTCTGACCCCAGCGTTTAGTGCATAGAGATGGTTCCTGCGGGAAGTCCGGGGCTACATCCTTAGTTGCCTTTTGAACTGGTGGAGGGGTCAACCTGTTCGGTACTTTAGAGCTCTTTTGGGTTGTACCGCGGCCGATTTGCGCCTCACTGCCCTTGACCTGATTGGGTGTAATAAAGTTACCCAAGTGTTCTTCATGCCGGCTGCTGGCTTTGGCCTCATTAGGTGATTTGGTGCTGCCTATAAAGTCTGTATGCCTGGTGCGCTTTGGGCCCTCTTCCCAAGGCAAAGACGTGGGGTCAGGGAGTGCCAGTTGGTTGTTAACAGTCTGACCTGTTTTTCCCCTTTTTCCCGTGGGCTCAGGGTCTACCCTGGCAGCAGCGTTCTCCTCCTTAAGGGATGGAGAGCCAATCTCCTGATTTTTGGCACTGCCAGATGAGGTTATTGGGTTCTCTGATTCCTTAGCTACCTCATCTGTTCTTTTTGAATCGTTATGCCCGGTTGAGGCTGCTTATGTGTGGGTGTTAAACAGTGGGTAAAGGCTGGAGTCATGCATGATATGGCGGATCTTATTACGGCCCTTTCGCTTTCTTTGCCTTTTCCCCTTGCAGTTGAAATCCTCTGTGTCCTTATCTGATAGAGGTGGTGAAATGGACTCTGCTTTACCTGTAGCTGGGGATTTTTGTTGGTTGGTCATTCCTCTGCTGTGGCTGGTGCTTCTGGGTGAGATGACATGTCCCTGGCCTTGGCCCCCCTTTCCCCTGGGCTTGCCGCCACCTTAACTTTGTTGGCAGGGCTTGTTGCACCATCTCTTTTACTTGGGGGGGGGGGGGGGGAGGAGGGGGGGGGGCTTTTAAGTCTACCACCAGCTTTGCCATCATCTCTGGGAGCGTACTTAGTTTGCCAATTATTGGTGAGCAGTCGCAGCCTTATCGCTGGGGGTCGGCATACACTTGAGCCTGTCTTATCAGGTTATTTAAATTGGTGATTTTGTTGTCTATATTAGCGACGTGCATCGCCAGTGTGTTCAAAAGGCTGATTTGTATATCCATTTTATTCGCTTGGTATGTCATGGCATCCGCTGACCTTTGTAAAATGTCCAAAGCAGTGGCCCATGCTGTCTCTTGTTTAAATTCCTCCTCCTTACCCCCCCTTTAGGGACCGATGAGTGCGTAGGGTAATTGGGAACGTCCTTACCATATGATGAAAGCATGTTTTCCCATTCTTTTGATTGTAAAAAGGAAAGATCTCTCTCCAAGATGCAAGCATCCTCCACATATGGCAAAGGCATAATCCAGCCCTGCCCCTGGGGTGAGCACTGGGCGAGCTCTCTCCCACCGTCCTGCATTGTGAAGAATGTGCTTGCGGACGTACGGTATGTTTGCAGAAGTTTCCACTCTCCCTTCTGTTATAACGCTGATACGGCCCTGTATGCCTAGCTTAATTGGTGAGCTCGGACATGATGTCTGAGCTTGCATGGGGAATGGCTGCGGAAGTGGCTGCGAAGTTGTTCATTATCTCTGGGGGAATTAATGTGGTCATGGTTTTGATACACCCTTCGGCCGGGGCAGCTGTTGGGACCCCAAAACTTCCCAAAGTGGTAGTGTTCGAGTCTCCTCTCACGTGGGATGTGTCTGGCTCCTCAAGATTGCTGGTGTCTGTGACTGTGTTGTTTTGCATCTTGCCAAACTCGATGTTCCCGCCAGGGCTTCCCTTGCAGATGGTCACAGTGGGGCTCAAAGGAACAAGTAACCCCTTGATTTTCATATTGCTAGAGAAGATGGCTGACTCTACGTCTTTCAGAAAGGCAAATGTGGACACTATTTTTGGTTGTATACCAGACGATTTATAGCCAACGGATCTAGCTTCCTGTGAGAGTGGATGGAGGGTGTTGACTGTAGTGCTTCCAGATATGTTTGGCGACAGGTCAAGTATCTGATCTGTGTCTACAGTCAATGTCTTGTATGAGAGGTGGGAATCAGAGTTCAATCCTGCCCCCTGAACACCCCCCAGGGAGGCGTCTACCAATGTGCCAGTCCTTGTCCCTGCACACAACCCACTGTGCAGCAGCTTCACTGTGTGGTCACAGCACTTGCTCCTCGTAGCACCCAGGGCGCTCAACGCCTCTCCAAGGGGACCCTCCGGTAGCTCCAACACCAGGCTTAAAGCAGGGGCAAGCTCCCCAGTGGCCCCTGGCAGCAGGGTCGGATTGGGACTGAAAATCGGCCCGGGCACACAAAAAAAATCGGCCCTCATTTGCATAATGCCTTTCCTCAAATCACTGCTTCAGCGTAGTTGCAATAAAAAGAAGGAGGGGGGTGGGACTTAAAAAAATGCACGCATTAGTTTACACTAGTGAAACACACCAACAAGGCCACTTCTACTGAGGCCCCCTGTCTCGCTCAGTATGTGCACAGATTAATGGGCCGGCCAGCGAGACAAAGGGAGTGACACCTCTGCCTTTTACTAAACCGGGGGTGGGGGATCGGCGGTGTTGGTGGCGAGGGAGGGTGGTAATGAGCGCCCATCTGCCTGCAGAGAGGTCACTCAGCCACCCACTGGGCCGCTGGCTGTATTGCGAAAATGGACACCCCTCCCAAATCGGCCCCAGACTGCTCAAAAAAGCAGCCCACAGCAGGAACTCAGACACCGGCCCCTCGGGCATTGCCCGAATGCCCACGTTACCAATCCGAGGCTGCCTGGCAGGCAGTCCAACCTCTCCCGCCTGCAATTCGCGCGCCCTTCTGTCCGGGCGGTCTCTTTGTATGCGTGCACCATTGTATCCTTGCGCACAATGCCGCTCCCGGGACAGTTTCCTCCACACGCTGGTCCCGATCAGAGGGTCGTCGGTCTAAGTGCGCTCTCTGCCTGTCATCCACAGTGAATCCCAGGCGCAGCACACCCCTCAGGCAGAGTTGGGAAGCCACGGGGCGCGAGACAGTGCTTTTGGCGTCCTTCAGCTTCGTGCCTCGCAGTCGGCGGTCAGCGCGAAAACCCAGCACAAACTTCTCCAGATCCAGTATATTGGTGGAATACAAAATGGACCTGGGAGTGAGGACGACAGATGAATTCCCAACTGGAAGAATACGCCACCTGGCACCACTGCAAGGATGGACTTAAGGACTTTTGTACTCCAGCTGGCACCTAGGGAAGAAATATGCACTTCTAATGAGCAGCTGCTCAGAGATTTCAGTCTCCAGGATGTTGTAAAATCATTCGGAGCTTGTATCAATCGTCTATCAGTCCCTTCTTACAGTCCCACGGTTCCGGAGAAAAAAATGGGGAGGTTCGAAATTTGCGACCCTTGCCCCGCTCCTCTGGAACTCCCTGCCTCTCGAGCTCAGAGCCTTAACCCTGTATCCGCAATTCCTGAAGCAGCTCAAGGCTCATCTGTTCACAAAGTCCTTCAATTAACCCACTAGCAGTTTGTTTTTCCTTCATTCAGCTCCAGCCCCTTTGTCCAGATCTTTTGTTAGTTGTAGCGCCATGAAACCGCTAGTGAACGTGCGCTTTATAAATAATTTTAAATTCAAATTATCACTGTGGCTGGTCCCAAAGGGGGAGCCCGTCCGAGGCAAAAGAGGCGGAAGTGAGCAAGCCCCACCCCGCGAGGCAGAGCCGAAAGCTGTGAACAACAGGGAAAGCCGTGAGTGACACGGTCCCAGCCGTTGAAGTCAGCCGAGGCCGGGGTACATTCGGAGGCTCGCAGGTCGCGAAAGTAAACAGGCAGGATGCAAGCCACTCGGTCTGGGGTATTTAAATTTAAGTCAGCTGGGGTCAGGAGAAGACGAGTCTCGCGCTGAGTGCTTGATCAAGTTTTTTTTTCTTTTTAAAGATTAAAGATTGATAAATTAAACGGTTGGAAAAAAATAAGCAAACCCCACAAAATTGGAAGGGTGACAATACGAAGGGGGTCGTTTACTCACCTATGCTGAAAGGTCTTCCCTACAGCGAAAAGGTGGTCAAAATACAACTGATATAGTATAACAAAAAGTTCCTTACCTGTAATGAAGGAGATCATCTTTGGGTTTGATAGAATAGGTAAACAATATCTTATAATGGTAGTTCTTATATTTAAAATAGTACAATATAGAGAGATATAATAAACATATACTTAACTGTCCAAGGGCAGCAAATAAAAGAGGAAGATGCCTAGTTCCTACAACGTTTCGTTATGTTCTATGGAATGTCTCACCTCATGATGTAATACATGTTCTTTAAAGGGCTGCATGTGTGGGCAGCATAAAAGTTATTGCATGATGTTAGCCCCCGGTCTTGTAATGAATTCGGGCTTACCATCAGTGCACTTCCCATGTAAACAGTTGACTGATGGCAGGACGTGGCATCTAAATAAATTTAGCAACCAACACCACAAATGTCATTTATAGGAAAGGAAAGGAATTTGTACTTGTAAAGCGCACTGCTGCCCCAGCAACGGGGCGTCCTGGCGCTGTACTCATACCGCTGAGGAACCCTTCCTGGCTTTTCCCTGTGAAATGTCCACTCCTGGGCACCCCCAAGGTGAAGCCAGGCATCCCAGCGCTGTTGGGGCCGTTGTGGAGATTAAGCAAGCTATTGCCCAGAGTTGCAGAGTGGGACCCATGATTAGAATAGGCACCGAGGCGAGAATTATCAGGTCTGGGGAAATTGAGCCCAAGACCCGCCGAGGCGGGAATTGAACCCTGGTCCCGGGCCAGACCTCTGCATCAGGGTCTGCCGCTCTAACCATTGAGCCACACTTCTCCACTCACTCACTTGTGTGTGTGGATTGCACTATATTGGTCTCACGTCTTGCAAAGTGAAAGTGAGGATACAAGAACGCATCAGCACCCTCAAGACAGGAAAACTAACCATGCAAATGGTTTGGCATTATCAGGAGCAGAAACACAATTTCAGGAATCTGAAATAGACATTGCTTTAGAGAATAGTGGGAGACACAGATAGTGCTGAAGATGTACTTGCTAGGAAGAAGGCGCATTGAATTTTTTCAGAAAAGGTGGACCGAATAGGATTGAACGACTGTATTTAGTGGAACAAGGTTGGCAGATAGGAACCTGTTGTGGGTGGGACATACCAGGGGCATCATCATGTGAGAGGAGCTCACACTACTTAGGGTATGCCTGGGAAGGATAGAATGGGGTCCTCATTACAATTCAAAATACAGGTTGTTGTAATGTTACATCATATCACACTGTCATCATTGCTTTGATGTATACCTTTTAGGACACCTAGGGACCCACTTGGGCACAAGGGGGTTATGGTCATAACTATCAGTCATAGGTAGAACACGACTGATAGACCTTGTTAGAGAGCCACATATTTTTCTCTATCATGCAAAGTGCATAGGGTTCCCATTGCAGTGTCTCTAAATCAGGCCAGCTCACTATTGCTCAGTTAAGCAACTCATTGTAGTGAATGTTCCTTTCCTTCCAAAATGAATGTAATGAATAAACGCACCCTCAAACACAAGAAGATCGTAATGTTATGTTATGTTATGTTATGTTATAGCGCTCTTGTATAGCGCACGGCTACTCAAAAAGAGTGTCCCGGCGCTTTCCACCTGCAGCTCAGAATAAAAATAACACAACACAGTAGAAAAATAAGAAAAAGAAAAAGAACTGAAACTGAAACAATAAGAACAGCCTAAAGATTAAAAAGCCAAGTCTTCAGGCTTTTCCTGAACTGGAACAAATTGGCAGTGCTGCGCAGCGAAAGAGGAAACGAGTTCCACAGCTGTGGAGCTTTGCAGCTGAAAGAGCGTCCTCCCATACGGGCCTTCCTCACCCGAGGGACCACCGCTTTGTAAAGGGATTCCGAGCGCAAGGAGCGGACTGGTCGATAGAAGGCCAGTCTCCGCCGCAGGTATCCGGCCCCTGATCCAAACAGGGCTTTATGCATCAGAGTCAGGGACTTAAACTGGATCCGCTTCCGGATAGGCAGCCAGTGTAATGCCTGTAGCAGCCCGGAAGCTCGGGCTCGTCTACGTAAGCCAAAGATAGCCCGGGCGGCAGAGTTCTGTACCACCTGTAGGCGCTGAACTAGGTAATCAGGGAGGCCAAGGAAGAGGGCATTAGCATAGTCTAGCCTAGAGCCGACGAGAGCCTGCACAGTAATACGCCTGTGCTCCTCAGACAGCAGGGGCAGGAATTTACGGAGCATTTTCAAAATTCCATAACAGGTGCCCGCCAGACCCAGAATATGTGTTCGCAGCGACAGCTGGTTGTCCAGCTTGACACCCAGATTTTTAGCCACCAACGAAGACTGTGCAGGAGGGCTCATGTCGGACGGCCACCAATGCTGCCACTCCGGATCGACAACGCAACCAAAAAACAGAACCTCGGACTTGCTAGAATTGGCCCTTAGACTGTTCCGTTGGAACCAGTCAAAGACCAATGTAAGACAGTCCCGAATTCTTCCTCCATCGAACTCCTGCTCTTTCCCGCAAGTGAAGAGGAGTTGCGTGTCGTCGGCGTAGGAGACGATCTGGGCCCCATATGCTTCCACCAAGGCCGCCAAAGGGGACATAAAGATGTTAAATAACGTGGGGCTCAACACAGAACCCTGTGGAACCCCAACTCCCAATGGCGGCATCTCGGCAGAGCTCTGGGAAACCCAGATCGTCTGGCGGCGGCCTTCAAGGAAGGATGTAAACCACCTGAGCGCCGTCCCCCTAAGGCCGATGTCATAAAGCCTCGCTAAGAGCGCCTTATGGGGGACGGTGTCGAAGGCCGCCGATAGATCTAACATGACCAGCATGGCCCTCCCGCCGACATCCAGAGTCTCCCTGATGATCTCAGTGACCTCTAACAATGCCGTTTCCGTACTAAAGTTAGGACGGAAACCGGATTGGGATGGGTGGAGCAGATTGTTAGCTTCCAAAAAGCGCGACAGGACACCGTGGACGTGTTTTTCCGTGATCTTCGTGAGGGCCGGAAGAAGTGAAATTGGCCTATAATTGGCCAGAGCCTCGGCTCTCGGCTATATAAAATATATATTTTTTTAATGGCGCAATACAGCATAGATATGAATTCACAAGTGTCATTCCTCATGCACAGTTTTGGCCTATATAACATCTTTCTAAGATTGCACTTGCGGGTGAGCAGGACGTGTACCAGTGTCCTGCTTCACACTATGGGGCGGATGCCGATTGACGTCAATGGGCGCGCTTCCCAATGCTCCTCGGGGACGCACACCACGCTCTTGAAGGAGCGCGTAAGCACTCCGGTCATCCGGAACGAGTGCAAGACAGAGACATTTCCAAGTGCGGTAAGAGTACGATAGCATGATTGTGGGTTGTGAGGATCCCTGGTTATTGAACAAGTGACAGCACTGGTCACTGCAATGTACGATTGAGTGCTATGATGTGTTGTGTGGGGGTTTCCGCAAGATATGAACAATATAGAACATAGTCAGTGATGCCTACAGCGTGAATACGATCGTATTGCTAGGCTTTGAAGATTGAGAATTGTACCTAGCAGGATAGATGTACAGATGTGAGGGGGGCATTGACAAACTAAATGGAAAATATGGGTGACACCCAGGAGATTTGATCAGTGCAGATCCACGAATATGTATGTACGTATACCCACAGGTTGATGAGCGGCGACTGCTACTCTCTGCAGGGGATGTGTGGCTAAAAGCTGTGTGCGCTTCCCCGATGATGTGTTGCTGGTACGAACTCTGTTAGCAACCATCTGGTAAATATGGCATTACCTAGTAAATTTGCATGCATCAACGTCTGGGCAATGTTGCCAATAAACAATTTTAATGTGTTTTTAATGGTTGGCACCATCTTTCTTTTATCGTTTGCCAATCATTACAGGCTATGCTTGAAGCAGTGAGGTGGAGACTGGTCCCCAAGCCCTGATGAAATTGCCCCAAATAATTGGCAATGAAACATGTCTGCCTTTCCTAATTGAAATGGTCTAACACATGCTGTTCTTTTAATCTGAGTGTGCTCACAGCAATCAATAAAGTATGTATACCTGCAAGGGAGTCACAACTCATTTTAGCTTGGAGAAGCAGTTTTCTTCTTTCCCACATTGGGGTCCGGTTAGCGAAGAATGACACTAGCATTTATATTGCATTCTTTTCCACTTAATTCTCTTCTTTTCTTCGCCTCCAAAATTAGGACACTGCTTTTTTCTTTCTTCACAGTAATGAAAGTTACCAATGATGATAGCGTGAGCAAACTGGTGAGTACCAACCAGCAGCTCCCTTGGTGATGCTTACGTGAGGTACTTTCTGACCTCTCACACTTTTTTCCTGTTTTTTCTCATGAGATGTTATTTGGTGTATTGACAAACAATTTAAAATTGAACACTGGGAACCAGGTATGACTGGCATTTTGACAAAGCCAGCTCCTGGGCAGAGATAGTGTCAGATTGCCCTTGGTGTCCTTAAAAAGATATAGTTTTCTTTTATAATCAGGTCTTGTGTATTATAGTTCAGTGAATTGAGGGCAACCTGGTTATAATTTTCCCTCTTTTGCTCCTTTTTGTTGATGGTCTCTCAAAACAAACTCAAGCTGAACTCTCTGAAAACCGAATTCCTTCTTATCTCCCCACAAAACAGCTCCTCACTCATCCATGATTGGCTCAAGCACCTAGGTGCACTCAATTGCACACCTACCAATATTGATTCAACGAAATCCCCGGGAATAACACTGGACAAAAGTCTAAATATGAGAGCCCAACTCAAAATACTGAAAAAACTGAAACCATTACCACCTTCAGACTTCAAACAAGCAGTACAAGCACTTGTGATCTCCAGACTAGAATACGGTGCGGCAATACTCTGAGGACTACCCAAAACAAGAACAGCTCCACTCAAAGCGATTGTTAATGCGGCAGCAAGACTTATAACAGAAACTAGACACTGTGACCACATCACCCCATTGCTCACGGAATCTAAACTTTGAAGCAAAAGCTCAACTGAAAATTGCCATCCTCACACACAAAGCATTACATTCTAAAGAACCAAGTTACCTGGTAGAAAAGATTTGAATATCTTGTGGCAGCCGCCACCTAAGAAGCGCTAACTCTCTCAGCCTGAAACCTCCTAGATTCCAAAAGCATAAAATGTATAAACGATCCATCTCCGGAGCAGCACCAAGGATCTGGAATTCCTTACCACCCAAGGAATGCTCAAAGCCATTGATCCACTTTTTCAAAAAAAAAGAGAAAAAAAGATCCTAATGAATAGATTCCTGGCATAGTCTTTCAGCGAGACAGGGCACAAGGGACGTATCAATGGCAGCAACCTCTAGATTGGTAAGAGGCACGTTGTTTACTGGAGATCCCTCGAACACTCTGATCCTCTGGGTACGTGGTTCTGAATAGTTTCAGAGCAGCAGCAAATACCCACCATGAAGTCGCTAGAGCTGTGAAGACTAACGGAATTTTAATGGACAGACGGTTTTCATAATTATTATATTGATTGCAACAGTCCAAAAGGGCTCTTTACTTTAGAGGTATCTGTTTCTATACCTTTCATCTTGTTTGATTCAACCCTATGTACAGCGCTCTGATACCCCTGGGTCATGTGCGCGCCTTATAAAACACTTTAAATAAAAATAAGTAAGACAGCAGTGTTTGTATAAATTGTATCAGAGATTGTTGAGCACTTCATTGAGTCTGATTATGCACAGTAGAATTTGTTGGATTCTATGTGAGTTTTCTCAGGATAAACATATACTATTAACAGGCATGGTTCATAAAGTCTTACATAATGTATCCATTTGTATATTTCAGTTACTTTGAACACAAGTCGAAAAATGTCTTTGCTGGCCATCAGCGCTGGATTGATTTTGGAAAATATTGTCGTAGATTCTTGCAAGAAGATGGAATGGAGTTTGTGAACATGTCTTCAAAACTGCGGAAATCAAAAACATGCGACTTTTTCTGATTTCAACCCACAATATAGACTGCTTGGAAAACATCTGCTGTGAGAGCAGGCCGAATATAAACATTATGCAGAGAAAACACTTACTTATAAGATGAATTAAGGGAGATGTGAGACCTCAAGAGACATTGCATGGAGAAGTGTAAATTCAAATTACTTGCTGAAAGAATTTGTGTCACTCTTTTCTTCCACTCATTTTGTTCACATGATTAATTCAATATGTGCGGAAAACAGATGTTCTGTAAATATTCTGTTATTTACTACTTATCTAACTAGAATTCGATTGAACCTTTTTCTCAGTCTGAATGTGCTTAGTAGACTCGTGGTTACCTTTTTCACCAGGTGGAGTGTCAACCAAGATTTTTTAAATAGTATATTAACGGTCCATGTTTGTTCTTACACAGTTACCCCATTAGGTGTGTGTCACAGCCACTTTGTGCTCAAATCACTCTGTCCCCAAATGTAGTTGATGCTGTGGCCACTTTTAGGTGAAGACGCTTTTTTATTTGCCCTTTCCAAAATATCTAGAGAGAACCAGGTTGCCCGTAAATGGTGCATACCTTTCATTTTTGTAAGGCAAAGCATTAGATCACTGACAAATCAGGGGTAGATGTAAAAGTAAAGCGTTCCAAATTTTGCAAACCCTATTTTAGTGAGAATCTGTTTAGTGCAGATCAGGAAAAAAAATAAACAATCACCACCATACAAAGTGTAAGTCATTAAAGCATTAGTGTAAGGTTATTAGGCCTTGTACATTAGCAAGATATGAATGTTGAACACATGCAATGTATCTCAAGGCCTACAAAAGTCGGAGCCCCGGGGAACATGGCGGCCGGCTAAGGCGTCAGCTGTGAGCCCTCCTCACTCCAGCAATCTGCACCTCAGACTAACAGATATCGAGGTTTAGAAGAGAGCCCTCCATTCCCTGGATCCATGCCCCTATTGAGAGTGAGCCCATGCTGGCTGTGTCTCAATCAGACGAGGGGGCACCTATACATACTTTGATGCAAGAAAACATTGGGGAGCTATTGCAAACTCTTTCTGAGGAATTCAAAAATAGATTTGCAATGTCAGAAGCAAGTCAAGCCAAAATCCGTGATGCTTGTGAGAATCTGGAAAAAATCTTACTGACCTCACTGACAGGATTAGAAACTTTGAAAATTCCACAGAAGACATGAGAAGGGAGGTAGCTGGTGACAGCAAAGAAATACAACATTGCAAGGAGAAAGAGAAAGCTCTACAAGAAAAAATCGAAATGATAGAGAACAACTCTAGAAGAAACAACTTAAGGCTCCTCAACGTGCCGGAGGGAAAGGAAGGCGAGGATCTGAAAGGGTTTTTCATAACCGTGATTTAAGAAATAGTACCAGAAGTCCCGGACTTAGATCTTTTTCAGGAAATTCAATGAAATCACAAAGATCCCTTCAGACGTAATCCTAGCAGAGACAAGCTCAGGAAAATTCTCGTAAATTTCAACACTTACTTTATTAAAGAAAAGATACTCTCTGAAGCATTGAAAGCTGGATCTTACAATAAAGACGGATGGTCTTTTCGTATTCGCTCGGACCTTGCAAAAGAAACCCAAGCACGTCAAATTCCCTGCTACATTAAAACTGATGTGGAACAATAAAATGCATACCTTTAAAGACCCTGAGGCGGTGGAATGCTGCATCAAGCTAATAAGGACATAAATAGGCTAAATCCATGGCCATTCCCAAAACACTTAAAAGCTTGGAGAGTCGAGGGTGGTTGGGTAGATTATGCCCAATTGTCTTGAAGGGAGGGTTCACCTGGGGTGGGTGGGTGGGTGGTGGGCAGCGGGATTGGGTTAGGGTAGCTTCTTACACACTATATAAATAGCACACAGGGTTAAGAGCATTGGGAGGAAAAATAACATGATCCTTATATGTGAAAATCACACACATAATAGGAAGCATGGAAAGCGTGATACTATTGGAAAATTTCTAGTTTAGATTAAAAACACATCATTAAGTTGGAACATCAATGGGTTGATAGTAGGGGAATCCTCTAATTTCTTAAACAGTCAAAAAGTTAAATAATAATGCTACAAGAGATGCATCTGCGGCATACAGAATGGTAGTTAATACTTAAGGGACATAAGTGAGTCCAACAGTTTGCATGTACTAACCAGGACTGCAATGTCAAAGGGGTAGCAATTTTGATTAAGAATTCAGCCCAGCTAAAATAATAAAAACAGTTTCAGACCCTAAAGGGAAATGGGTCATTGTTACAATTAGAGTGCACAACCCAAAATTTTCTATGATAAGTTACTATGGCCCAAACATAGATGACCCATCACCATTACAGAATATTTTCCAACAGATTTTTAATGATGATAATCCCATTAAAGTGGCAGGGGATTTTAAAACCTTGCTCGATCTCGAATTAACCGATCAACTCCAAGGCCAACAGTTAAGACCCCGAAGATGAGACTTTTATCCAAAATATGATGAAGAATCTGGGACGGATAGACCCCTGGAGACAGAAAGCTGGTAGAAATAAAGGGTTTACACATCAGAATAAGAAATATGGCCTTGCTTCCTGCATAGACTACTTCTTGATTGACGCCAGATTAAGTAATAAGGATAAGGCGGTTCTACATCAGCCAGCCCACTTATCAGACCATTCAGAGGTAATCCTAGAGTTAGTCCTAGATCATGAGTTGCCTCAATCCAGATGGACAATAGATAGGTCCCTTGTAGACGAACATGAAATATTAGAAAACTTGAAATGAGACACCAAAGAATAGTTTGCATTGAATGCAGGTTCTGCCCCCTGCGTGTTATATGGGACACGTACAAAGCCTTAGTCGGAGGTAGAATAACCAGCTATGCCATCCGTAGGAAGAAAAGAATTGATAACAAAATCGATGAGAAAGAGAAGAGACTAGCACCCTGGCAAAAATATTCGCAAGATGTATCTGATTTAGATTCAATTAATAATATTCAGGCACAAATTGACGAGGGAAAAAAGACCTAGTAGAGCACTTTGAAGGCATAGTAAAGAAAACATGGTTTGCCAGTAAACTCTCAAACTATGATATGGGAAGGTTTGCTGGAAGTTACTGGCATGGAAGACTAGAGGGGACCTAGTACAGAAATCAATAAAGGAAATAGTCCTGGAGGGGTTGGTTGAAAGTTGCTATGATGACCAAGGTATTGGGAGCGCTTTCGTTGTCTTTTTTCAAAATGTATATAAGGAAGAGATACAAATATTTGAGGAACAATTGGATTCTAAATGATCCCCTGCCAAAACTCACACAAGATAAGAAACTCCTTCTCAATAAACTAATAACATCTGAAGAAGCCCCAGGGCCTGATGGAATCCCTCGTGTAGTCTACAAAGTTTTGGCAGATGAAATAAACCCCACATTAACCTCATTACTTAATTCAGTCTATATAGAAGAACTGTTGTCCTGGATTCTTGGAAAGATGCTATAATTTTTTTGTAAACTTTATTTTTCAGTTTTATATCGTACAGACATAACCCCCCCCCCCCACCCCAATTGGCATCAAAACAGCACGTACACACATCGACTGACTAATTAAGGCACTTTCGTTGACTAGAGGCTTCACCGAGATACATGATCACCCAGAAGACATGTCAGAATAACATACAAGAAACAAGCATCATTGTGAGTACATAACCAGACCCTACACTACACAATATACTAGCTTTACCTTAGGGGGCTCCCCTGGCCTCCTCCTCAGATCCCGATCCCTGCGGCGAGAATAGCTCTCCACTCGTCCCTTTTGAGTCGCTGTGGAAAGTGTGTCCCCGTACCCCCAATCCTGTCACACACATGGCTCGCCAGGCCAGTAGGTCCTCTTGTAATTTCTCATCCCTCCTGGAGCTCTGCATATGTGTTTCCTCAGCTAGGGACCATTCTCGCACATCCCTGATCCTCGTGGGTATCTCCGGGGCCCTCTGGCCCATCCAAGTGATAGCCACCCTGCGTCTGGCTAGCACCAACATCAATTGTATTAACCTATAAGACAGCTTTCGTTTCTTTGGCCGAGGGACCAGCACCAACAGGCAGTGCAAAGGTGTCAGTGTGATGCGGAGTCCCGTCGTGGCCACTATGTCTTCCACTACGCTCGCCCAAAAACTCTGGATTAGCGGGCAGTCCCAAGCCAAGTGCAGGAACCCTGCCCCCTCCGCGCAACATCTGGGACAATTATCTCTCCTGTCCGGGGAATAACGCTTCAATAAGATCGGAGTAAGGTAGGTGCGGTGCAGGAAATTAAAATGTATTAATTTAAAGCGTGCATTGCAAGATACCTTCTGTGTTAGGGCCCCTATTCGCTTACGCTGCCCCTGGTCCAGTGGTGTACCTAAGTCCGCTTCCCAGGCCTCCCATGCCGGTGGCACCGGCGGGGCTGAGTCCCGACGCATGGCAGCATATAGTAGGGAAATAAGCCTACGTCCCCTGCCACAAAACAGTAGAATATTCAAGGTGTGAGTCGTCTGGGGCACCTCTGGATACTGAGGTCAATGCGACCGCACTACATCTCGCAGCCCCTGATAATGCAGGTACTGCCCTCTACGAAGACTGAAGGCCTCCTCCGCTTGTTCGTAGGTCAAAAAGGTCTCTGTGGGGTGTAGGTAGGCCAGGGATTCACAGCCCCCCTCCTCCCAGGCCCGAAAGGACATATGTTGTTCCATTGTCACCATGGGCGCCAGGATCCAAATCGGCAGGTCTCTGTGGAAGGGCGCTTTCCACAACACCCTCTCTATGAATCGGTGCCAAACGCTCGCTGTGTGCCGCACTGCGTAGGGCAAAGTCTCACTTGCCCTCCTGCCCCGCATCAAAGCCACCTGTATCTCCTGTACCGTTGCTCTACCATCTGGCAGCCGGTAGCAGCTGCGCAGCATAATAATACAAGTCAAAGCGCGGGGCCTCTAGGCCTCCCTCCTCATAGGAGTGCACCACTGTATGAAGGGCTACTCTACTATGCCGGTCCGCCCAGAGTAGGGATGTAAGGAGCATATTCAGTGTCCGAAAGACCCTAGGGGGAAGAGGACATAGCGTGTTCTGAAGTATATAAAGTGTCCTAGGCAGCATCACCATCTTAGCGAAGGCCAGCCGACCCATGAGAGATAACGACAGGGTGTTCCAGAAGGACACAGAGCGTTGTAGGGACTTAATCGCCCTATCAATATTGCAGGCCAGTGATTGCGCCTCCGTTGAGGCCACATGGATACCTAAATAGTGAAAACTATCTGTTTCCCATCGTAGCCCGAGCTCCGGCAAATCCACCTGGGGCATCAATTCTAGCCCTGACAACGGATAAATCAGGGACTTGTGTCTATTGAGTCTCAGTCCCGACGTGTCTCCGAACCTATCCAGCTGATGGAGCAACACTGGCAGCTCCTCCCTCAGGCCCTCAGATAAAACAAGGCATCATCCGCATACAGGGAGATAATATTGCAGGTGTCTCCCACTCGAAAAGATGCTATAATTACTCTAACTCTGAAACTAAACAAAAATCCCAAAAAGTGCAAGTCCTACAGACCGATGTTCTTACTTAAAAAGGACTATAAGTTATATGCTAATATACTGGCTAAAAGATTAGACTCAGTTCTAGGGTCCTAATGGGGACTTCACAGAAAGGGTCCATGAAGGGCAGGTAGCTAAATGATCTCAGTCATGATTTGGTGTGCGCTATAGACTTGGCCACAGATAAAAACCTTCCATTAGCCAGTTTGACAGTTGACGCCACCAAGGCATTTGACAGGGTTAGCTGGCCTTTCCTTTATGCTGTAATGAGTGATGATGGGTGAGGGGATAAGTTTCAGAACGCTATAAAAAATATATATATAAGCCCCTCAGCAAAGATTTAAATCAATGGTTCCCTCTCTAAACAATTCACGATAGGCAGGGGTACTGTTCAACCTATACATCGAGCCCCTAGCTAGGAGAATCAGGAAAGAATATAGGATCTGGCCCTTTCAACATCAAGGCTGGGTTAAGAAAGAGGCTCTCTACGTCGATGACCCAATCATATATACTCAAAATCCCATAGAATAATTTCCAATGATTATGCATTTACTAAAGGACTTTGGAAAGGTAGCAGCATATCAGGTCAATGAAGAAAAGACAGCGATATTGGCGTGGAATGTACAAATTGGTACCACCCTGGAGAAAAAACGCAAAAAGAGGGATAAGATACTTAGGAGTCCAGGGGGTCAAAAACTTGGAAGAAATGGCCCAGATAAACTTCTGGAAACTCATGAGAGAGACCAAGAGGCTTCTACAACTTTGGTCTCACCTGCCTTTCTCAATCATAGGCAGGGTAAATCGGATTAAGATGATGATCCTCCCGAAGTTCACCTTTATATTTAATGCTTTACCGTTACACTTTGAGACAAAGTGGTTCAGGAAATTTCAACGCAGTTTGATCAGCTTTATCTGGGCTAGCAAGAATCCAAGAATCACCTGGAAAAAGCTAAGGAAAAAAAAGATATAAGGTGGGCTCGAACTTCCAGATGTACTGTTGGGCTTTTCAGCTGGAAAATTTAGAAGCTACTAACCGAAAATTGCTAAACGACTAGCCATGCCATGCCATGCTATGGAACTCTAACTTATGACTTTGCTGAATAAGGCAGCAGTTTCCTGTTTAAATACGGGTATCCTAAATTTTTCAAAAAGGTTCTGAGCACGGCATGCAAATTATTGATTCACGTTCAAAGAATATTAGACTACCTTACTACAGCCAGCTGGCCCAAATCTGGAAATCACCTGGGACCCCTGTGTGTTTACAAGACTCACTGTCCATACCACTCAAGGAAGCTCCAATTGAGAAATGGGGCCAACTAACGGATGAGCATAATGCAATCTCCTGGGAACATCTATCAAAGAAAACTAATAACCAGATGTCCCAATTAATATATTTGCAATTAACAAGTTGGGCTCAAAGTCAAGTACTTGTGGGTGGCTCAAATAATCGTGAGACAGCACTATGTGGTAACCCCTTACAAAAAAAGACATCACTAAATGGTACTGGATGTTGGTCCAGGAGGAAGATTGCCATAACAAACCCCTGAAGGGATGTTTTACCTGATACTGACTTAACATCTCTTTGGCAAGTATCTATGAATACACTCTGGTCATTTGTCAAATATGCTCCATAGAGGAAGAATCATCTTTTTACTTTACATAGGGTATATTGGTCCCCCAAGAAACTATCCAGAATAGGAGGGGAAATAAGGTGCTGCCCAAAATGCGGATTGGCCAAAGCAGATGATGTGCACTTGTTCTGGCAGTGCCCAGGAGTTCATGCTTAGGCTAGAAGTGAGTAAGATATTGACTGCCATTTTGAAAAGAAAAATAGAGGTACGCCTGTCTAGGAATATTTGTGGGATTCATGCTGACTTTATTATCAGAACAGCTTCTATTGATTTTAATCATAATTGCCTGAAGGGAAATATGCATTCGTTGGGTCTCCAGCAACTTGCATTCTTGTACAGCTTGGTTAAGGGCGGCTAGGCGATTTGGTAGGTGGGACTGTGTGAATGGTTCAGAGAAGAAAATTAGTACTTAGGAACCCCTCGTACTCCACAACTCAAATCAAACTAGGTAATAGTAGGTAAATGGTCCAAGGATTAAGACATTCGAATCCATGGGGAGGGAAAGTGGGGGTAACCTCACCACCTCTAAATAAAGGCTGAATGTAGGTGCATCAGGGGCAGGAATATCCAGCAGGATGTGGGTACAAGCTTCGGTTCCAGACCTTGACTACACCATAACTAAAGCCTTATATTAGATTATCACATATAAGGACTAAAAAAAAATGAAAAAAAGAATCAGCGGCCCAACATCTAGAGGGGTATACAAGCTTATCAAAAGCTTTTAGGGAGGGTAAGCCCTCAATGGTGACCAAGTAACACAACTGGGGAAACAGAGTCGGAACGGGTTTCCTCTCCGGACCTGGAGAGCACAGGTCTAGCCTGTGGACTCTGTCGTATGGCAGGGTTGCAGTTTTTGAAGAGTTGGAGGGCTCATAACCTAGGAGGGAGTATAGCGGGAGTGCTCTAGCTTGGAGAATTGGTTAATTAGAGGTTACCAAGTGTATGCAAACTTTCGCGGACAACCAATTCCGATATATAGCGGAGGTGGGATGCCCAGTAGTATTCCAAAAGGTTGGGGCAGGCTAGAACCCCGTGTAATTGGGGCTGCTTAAGCAGTTTATTGTGAAAGTGCGGTTGTCCCTTACCCCCAAATGTAGGAATTTAGGTAGCGCTGGAGCCTTTGGATGTCCGTTTGAGGGATATGCATAGACAAGGTTTGGAATAGATACAGTACTTTTGGTAGAATAGACATTTTAACCGTGTTCAGGTGGCCTAGCCACGAGATTGGGAGTTTTTTTTTCCATCGGCGGAGGTCTTCCAGGACATCCTGCCTGCAGGTTGGCCAGTTAGCCTGGGACCAGGAGGGAGTTAAGTTTAGGCCCAAGTATCGCATCGAGTGGGTGGCCCAGTGCAGCGGCACAAGGGCTTGGAGGTGTTGCACCTCATGAGGAGAGGGAGTTAGATATAGGGCCTGGGATTTGGCCTTCCTAAAGGAGTAGAGGAGGGAGGCTAGCGCAGGTAGGGATGTGCTAGGGTCAGTTAATGAGAGTAGGAGATAGTCTGCGAAAAGGCTACTTTGTGCTCATGACCTCCGAAGAGGATGCCTGTGATTTCCGCCAACTAACGTATCGCGATGACGAGGGTTTCCACTGATAAGGCAAAGAGCAAGGTAGAAAGCAGGCACCCCTGCCTGGTTTCCCTGTGCAAAGGGATGGATGGCGAGAGAGGACCGTTGATGCAGATCCTTGGGGGATACAGAGGATTTTTTGGAAATCGGGATACAGAGGATGCCATGAGCCTAGAAATCATGACTGGGCCTGTTTTTTGTAAGAATGCACACAGGAAATACCAATCGATGTGGTCAAAGGATTTCTCTGTAGCGCTGGACCTTCTCGATGAGATGTGCCACCCAGCGGATGTTATCTGCTCTCTAGCGGTGTCGTGTCAATCTGACCTGGTCCGGGTCTATCAACCCGAGGAGATACGCCTCATGGCGGTTCGCCAGTACATTGGTGTCCGTGTTGAGCAGGTCGATTGGTCAGTACAATGCGTATTGACTAGAATCTTTTCCCAGTTTGGGGATGAGGACAACTTCCGCCTCTGACATCAAGGGGGTAGGACCCGAGGTTTCAGAGAATGTGAAGAGGTGGAGGAGGTGGTCCTGGAGCTGGGGGAGGAAGATGCGGTAGCATGAGATAGGAAGGCCAGGCCGTCCAGCCCAGGAGATTTCCCAGGCGGAAGGTGCCCTGTGTAGCTCATCTTAACGTGATTGGGACATCAAGGAGTTGGGCGTGCTGACGGGCAATGGTGTCCCAGGGGTATGCGGCAAGGAAGAAGGATATCTCCTCCTGGGCATGGGAGGTCTCGGTTTAGAGGTCTTCATAGAAGGCGCCTCTGCCCGGACAACAGGTTCATTGCGGGCCCAGCGACATTGCGCAAGTGCACATGGTCCTGGCCCCCGGCTGAGCTCCATGCTGAGTTGTTCGCTAAAATCAGGTGTACAACTCGAGAGGAAACACCTCTTGCACATATAAGCACTGCAGCGTGTGCTTTACACACAGGGCACTGACAAACTCATACTAACCCCTGTAACACCCTACACATATAAGGTCCTGACGAAAGCCAGTAGAAGAAAAGGCCTGGCTGAAACTAGTTGACCGTTGGAAGTCGGAGGCCATAATCCTACTGTGCACGTCCGATAGCCTTTGTTTTTATTGACTGCGGGGGCCCACCATTAAAACAGTCTTTGGGACACCCAGGACAGTATTTTAAACCTCACTCAGAGCACACTCACAGCACCCTCACAAACCAAAAAAAGCCGATCCGCAGTAATCTGGCGTCGAAGCACACCTGAAGTACACTCTGTACCTCGGGTGGGGCCCGATGATGAAGCATGCCACCAACTAGGTTGGTGGGTGAGGGCGTTCATAAAACCTAATGGTTTTCCTCCACCCGCAGACATACAAACAATTTAAACCAGCGAGAGTGGGAACCATTGCCTCCACCAGTGCTCTGTAGGACCACTGCTAGGTGGGCGTGATCCATTATAGAGATATCCGAGAAGGAAGCTGATTTCAGGGCCCGCACCAGAGAGAAGGGGGAAAACAGTAGTCAATACGCAAGTGAGAGCAATGGACGTGGGAGAAGTAGCAGTCCTGGGAGACAGAGAATTGATATTGCCAATCCTCTGTTAGCCCCAAGTCAGTTATATCCTGTTTGAGGGTGGGAGACATTGCCCCTGTGCCCTGATCGGAGGAGGCGTTTTGATCCATGTCTGGACCCCAGACTAGGTTGATGTCGCCCCGAGGATCACATGTCCCTTCGGTCGCGTCAACTGCCCCTTTAGTAGGGATCTCAGGAAAACATCTTGCAATCGGTTAGGTGCGTAGACATTGAGCAGAGTTAGGAGCGGGGCATCTAGTTGTGTTCAAACCTTTAAGTAGTGGCCTTCACTGTCCCGCACCACCCGTGGACCCACATCTAGATTTACATAGGATTGCAACCCTGGCTGATTTGGATGTGGAGAATGCACAGAATTGACATGGGTATTGGGGGTGGGCCATGCAACGTGTCGGAAGATTTCAGGTGGGTTTCTAGGAGGAAGATGATGTTGGGGTCTTGTATAAGTAGGCAGTGCCACACCTTTCGTCTCTTGTTGGGGGGAGTTAAGCCCTTTAACATTAAGGGACTAGAATGTGGTCATGATAGTGGGCAGGGAGGTCAGTTGCAATGTGTGCAGTATGTGTCAGCAGTAATGGAGTTCCCTCAGAATAAAGTGTGCGGAGTAGGTGTTCAGGAGGGCCCCCCGTCTGGCTCATCTCTCCCCCGGGCAAAGAGATAAGGGTAGAAAGGGGGGGCAAGGTGTGATTAAAAGAGGGTGGCCATCAGGGCCTATAAGGTCTAGCATCGTCCTGGAACAGCTCAAAAGTAAAAAACAAGGACCAATCTGAAGAAGTCACTCTTCAAGGAGACCAGTTGAACGTTCAGGGCATGGGGAGAAGCGACATCAATGGGCTGATCGCCGCATTCCACAGCAGTGCTTGAGCAGGGAGACTAAGAGTGCCATACGCGGGCCCCTTACAGTAGGAAGGCTGGTCTGTCTAAAACTTGTCATTCAGCAGGGGGTAGAGTGGCACCATAGGTTCCTCGCTCAGAGCATCCATCTACACGCTCCATAGCACCAGACCAGGGCCTCCATGGGACAAGGCCAAAGTGTGAGCCATGGCCTGGTTGGGGCCAATATGATGTAGTATGATCCTTTACTCAGAGAGCTTGAGGGAATGAGCCAGTGATTGAGACTTGTCCATGGTGCGGTGGTGTTTGATAATGTCCTTCTTCGCTTGGGAAGATGCCTGTTCTTTGGTGCAAGCTCTGGGTTTTGGGGGTTGATCATGGACCATTCAGGCTTGATATATTCTCTGGAGGCAGCCCGGGGCTGGTGTCTCTGGGCGTTGTCGGGAGCAGTAAGAGTTATTTCGCATCTTGCAGAGAGCAGAAGTTCCGACATTTGCCCTCTGTTAGACCTGTCAGCCCTAGGGTGGTCTTTCCCTATTTTTTCGCCTTTGCCTAATTTTTCCTGCCTTCTTTTTGTTGGCTTTAGGTCTCCGGGCACCTTCCCATTGCTAACCAATGCCAAGGTGTAGGTGCTCTCTTCCTATTAGCAATTTTCGGAACCGCTGAAGAGAGCGAGGAGACGGGATTCGGGTGTTTAACAAAGAGGAATAGAGCGCAAGGAAACCCCAGTAATACTGAGTTTTAAAAACAAGGCGCCTCTCTATCAGTGCACGATAGAGTGCAAGAAAGCGCCTGTGATTTTACGCCTATAAACGCGGTATCCTCTCCATCCACCCGACCCAAGGACTAACTTACCGCAATTTTAGCAACGGAATAGAGAGGAACACTGTTACTCATTGAAAACTCCATGTTTGAATGTTGAGGAGAAGATTCATACCTACGTCAACATTGCAGCCAATAACAAGGGGGGTACATTTCCTTAAATTTAATTGGACAACGGTGAGACAAGAACCACCAGAGTACAACACAACAGATTTTAATGAAAGTTTATGGTGAAATTATGCAAAACCAGAAAATAGAAACCAACCCTCTGTCCACCAATTGAATATGGAATAAGGACTTATCCGTATAGGCAACCATCCAGTGCCATTATAGGAGAGACAAAAAATCTAAAAGTCTTGAAAAAGATGGCATATGAATAAAAAAAAGCCATCGAAGCGCGTCGACGCTCACTGTTGCATAATCCAACCACCCAACTCATCCCAAGGACAAGAAAAAAAGCCAAGTCTTGGATTGAGTTTTAATGAGGGTTATGATGTGCATTTTCGAATGACAAACTGTTGATGTCTTTGTGTGTCTCTCCCCTCTCGTTTTTCTTTTTGATACATAGAAAGTCTTTTATGATCATTTGTTAGATTACAGTATAAGTATTTGTTTACGTATATGAACTGTGAATGAGTTTTTGTAATTGATGCAAAGGGTCTTTTTTATGAAAGAATAATGCTTTTAATATGTTTTTATTGTGCGTCTGAATAAAATTTCTATATTTTATATACAAAATTGTTTTTGTTTATGCTTTTCCTTAGGGAAGCTTTGTGTCCAAGACCAATATTTGGGCATACTTACTCACTTACTCACCCAAGGGAAACTGTTCACTCTACTGGTGCTCTCTTCCCCCAACATGGCTGTCACTGACCCCTGCTACTGCAGCGCTGTCTGTTTAGACGCACTCTAGTAGCCAGGAGCTGGCTGGAACCCCTAAACATTGTTGCGACTCCAGCCTGCCTGCCTGCCCATAGCTAGACTAGGGAAGCTCCTGGAACCTTCCAGAATAGGGGAGTGGACACCAACTGACAAACTGCCACTATAAAAGAAAAGGGAGGGAAACTTTCTAGTCAGTTGGGGCATCACTGACCTGGGGGACCCTACGCAGGAGACTTAGGCGGTAGGGCCTAGTCAGGAACCTATACCACTGGGGGTGACAGGGTTTAGGCGCTGCCCACCAAGCTGTGAGGAACACTGAACTAGCCCACTGATCTGGCCCGGCGGGGGGGGGGGGGCCCAGGGACCACCTGAAGTGACCTGCTGAGGAAAGCCTTCAACTCAACTCAACCTCAACGCCCCCCTCTTCAAGTAACTGCTTTACAAGGGCGCAGGAACCATCTAGCGCCGAAAGAACCTACTTTCCTGTACTACCAAGGACTACTGGGGATCAACCAGGTATAAGGCTGTGTCCACTCTGCGCCCTTTGCCTCACCTGGGTCCCTCCGCTGTTCTGCCTAACTCCCCCTGACTGAACTGCCTGAATTGCTGTGCCCCTGAGGCGCTTTACTCCCTCCGTGTGGCCTGACCGGCCCCCTAGCACTCTCTTGCTGAATCCTTGAAGAGCGCTGTGTTACCAGTAATATCGCCAGAACTGTTGAACTGAACCCCCCCCCCCTCCCCACCTCGACCACGGACCCTCTGTGTGCCCCCAGAGCGCTGCCTGCTGCATCGGGGCGCTGGAGCATCACGCCGCTGCTGCCTCTACTTCAGCAGACGCCATCGCGTCGGGGGCCGGTCTGAGGACCCCCCTTCCACTTAGTGCCATCGTTGCGGCGGCCCCCGGTGTCAGAAGAGGGCCGCCGGGGTTCACAGTAGGCCGCGCTGGGCCCCGAAGCCTGTTCCCGCGTCACGTGAAGGGGGTGCAACCTGGGCTCCGCCCCCACCAGCGCAGCGCCTGCAGTGAGCCTTGGTTGTCCGACCCCGCAGGCCGCTCTGACATCGGCGGCTGCGGGCGCGACGACTCCAAGGCTGTGCCAGATTGTACCCTGGGCCCCTGGAGTCAGCGTGAGACCCAGGACCGATTCTAGTGCGGCGTGGGGGCTCCGCAGGATCCGCGAGCCTCTCCGCCTGCACCCAGCCGAGTGAGACCCTCCGGAGAGCAGGAGCTCTCCCTTCGGCAGCAATAACCACAAGGGGCCCTTGAAAAACCCAAAAACAGCAGGTAAAGCCCCGGGGGGAGGGCGGAGAGCCTGTACTGATGCGGGACCTCCCAAGAGTGAGAGGGAGGCCCCGAAACCGCCCCTCCCCTCGGGTAGACTGTGGCGGGGCCCTGTTGGCTCCAATCGGCCCCCTTTCAGCACTGGACCTGGGTCAAGGCCCCTCAAGACATCGTGGGGGCCTCAACTGGTACAAATTAAACCCTGCCTGGGTGCCTTGTTGTTTAATGCCTAATGAGAGGCTCCCCTCAGCTTGATGCCTTGTTTATTGGTGCTGAGGAATGAAGTGGAGGTTTTTATCTACTAAAGTGGGTATCTCTACTCACAGAATTGGTTGTTCCTGGGTAAGGAATTGTTTTATTTGCATAAGCCAAGTTTAATATGCTTAATGAGATGTACTTGTTCAACTGAGGCCTTGTTACTTTTGCCTAATGCTGGGGTTACTTGGGCCTGATGAGGTATTGGTTCATACCTAATGAAATGCTTTGCAGATGCTCACTGGAAGATTTTACCAATGCTACATGAAATGTTTTAATCCTGTCGAACGCAGTATTTTCTGAAGGGCCTACCGTTATTTACTATTTACTATTTATTTATTTATTGATGTATTTATGGCCAAGTACTGAAAAATATGCGTTTTAAGGAAAGGTAATGAGTTGTTACTACTGGGATTTTTGACTGCCTGATCTTGACCTTAGATAAAACTTATGTATTTGAATCAAACATACTGGTGTGGTCTCAGTCTCTTCATGCACTTATTGTCTCAGTGGATGTGTGTGCTGTGTAGTCACTTAACACCTAAGCTTCGGGTGTCTACCTGCTCGGGCCAAGCTACCCCTCGGGGACCTGGTGAACCCAGTTCCTACATTTGGTGGCGAGCGGTGGGATCAGGACCTGTGACTATACAGCACCCTCCAGTGGGACAGTGTGCGCTGCAATTAGACTAGACACCAATCGTGCATGCAAGTCTACTGAATTGGCCCCCACTGTCTAACCTGAGTGTGTAGAGTCCTGTTTTGACCCAAGCCTGTTACCTACGTGCTAGTACTTTTCCTTTAATTTATCTTGGTCCCCACCTGTCAAAATGGAGTTCCAGCTGGCCAACCTTGAAGAGTATACGCTGGTGCAGTTAAGGGAATTTTGTCAGGGGATGGGGGTGCCGGTTGGGCGGAGAGCCACCAAGGAGGAACTCCGTACTTCTTTGAGGGCATGGGTAAGGGCCCACCCAGAGGGGAGAGGTGATGGGGGACAGGAGGGGCAGGACACACCAGGGGAGGCGTCCACCAACTTAAGGCTCCTCAACGTGCCGGAGGAAAAGGAAGGCGAGGATCTGAAAGGGTTTTTCATAACCGTGATTTAAGAAATAGTACCAGAAGTCCCGGACTTAGATCTTTTTCAGGAAATTCAATGAAATCACAAAGATCCCTTCAGACGTAATCCTAGCAGAGACAAGCTCAGGAAAATTCTTGTGAATTTCAACACTTACTTTATTAAAGAAAAGATACTCTCTGAAGCATTGAAAGCTGGATCTTACAATAAAGACGGATGGTCTTTTCGTATTCGCTCGGACCTTGCAAAAGAAACCCAAGCACGTCAAATTCCCTGCTACATTAAAACTGATGTGGAACAATAAAATGCATACCTTTAAAGACCCTGAGGCGGTGGAATGCTGCATCAAGCTAATAAGGACATAAATAGGCTAAATCCATGGCCATTCCCAAAACACTTAAAAGCTTGGAGAGTCGAGGGTGGTTGGGTAGATTATGCCCAATTGTCTTGAAGGGAGGGTTCACCTGGGGTGGGTGGGTGGTGGGCAGCGGGATTGGGTTAGGGTAGCTTCTTACACACTATATAAATAGCACACAGGGTTAAGAGCATTGGGAGGAAAAATAACATGATCCTTATATGTGAAAATCACACACATAATAGGAAGCATGGAAAGCGTGATACTATTGGAAAATTTCTAGTTTAGATTAAAAACATCATTAAGTTGGAACATCAATGGGTTGATAGTAGGAGAATCCTCTAATTTCTTAAACAGTCAAAAAGTGAAATAATAATGCTACAAGAGATGCATCTGCGGCATACAGAATTGTAGTTAATACTTAAGGGACATAAGTGAGTCCAACAGTTTGCATGTACTAACCAGAACTGCAATGTCAAAGGGGTAGCAATTTTGATTAAGAATTCAGCCCAGCTAAAATAATAAAAACAGTTTCAGACCCTAAAGGGAAATGGGTCATTGTTACAATTAGAGTGCACAACCCAAAATTTTCTATGATAAGTTACTATGGCCCAAACATAGATGACCCATCACCATTACAGAATCTTTTCCAACAGATTTTTAATGATGATAATCCCATTAAAATGGCAGGGGATTTTAAAACCTTGCTCTATCTCGAATTAACCGATCAACTCCAAGGCCAACAGTTAAGACCCCGAAGATGAGACTTTTATCCAAAATATGATTAAGAATCTGGGACGGATAGACCCCTGGAGACAGAAAGCTGGTAGAAATAAAGGGTTTACACATCAGAATAAGAAATATGGCCTTGCTTCCTGCATAGACTACTTCCTGATTGACGCCAGATTAAGTAATAAGGATAAGGCGGTTCTACATCAGCCAGCCCACTTATCAGACCATTCAGAGGTAATCCTAGAGTTAGTCCTAGATCATGAGTTGCCTCAATCCAGATGGACAATAGATAGGTCCCTTCTAGACGAACATGAAATATTAGAAAACTTGAAATGAGACACCAAAGAATAGTTTGCATTGAATGCAGGTTCTGCCCCCTGCGTGTTATATGGGACACGTACAAAGCCTTAGTCGGAGGTAGAATAACCAGCTATGCCATCCGTAGGAAGAAAAGAATTGATAACAAAATCGATGAGAAAGAGAAGAGACTAGCACCCTGGCAAAAATATTCGCAAGATGTATCTGATTTAGATTCAATTAATAATATTCAGGCACAAATTGACGAGGGAAAAAAGACCTAGTAGAGCACTTTGAAGGCATAGTAAAGAAAACATGGTTTGCCAGTAAACTCTCAAACTATGATATGGGAAGGTTTGCTGGAAGTTACTGGCATGGAAGACTAGAGGGGACCTAGTACAGAAATCAATAAAGGAAATAGTCCTGGAGGGGTTGGTTGAAAGTTGCTATGATGACCAAGGTATTGGGAGCGCTTTCGTTGTCTTTTTTCAAAATGTATATAAGGAAGAGATACAAATATTTGAGGAACAATTGGATTCTAAATGATCCCCTGCCAAAACTCACACAAGATAAGAAACTCCTTCTCAATAAACTAATAACATCTGAAGAAGCCCCAGGGCCTGATGGAATCCCTCGTGTAGTCTACAAAGTTTTGGCAGATGAAATAAACCCCACATTAACCTCATTACTTAATTCAGTCTATATAGAAGAACTGTTGTCCTGGATTCTTGGAAAGATGCTATAATTTTTTTGTAAACTTTATTTTTCAGTTTTATATCGTACAGACATAACCCCCCCCCCCACCCCAATTGGCATCAAAACAGCACGTACACACATCGACTGACTAATTAAGGCACTTTCGTTGACTAGAGGCTTCACCGAGATACATGATCACCCAGAAGACATGTCAGAATAACATACAAGAAACAAGCATCATTGTGAGTACATAACCAGACCCTACACTACACAATATACTAGCTTTACCTTAGGGGGCTCCCCTGGCCTCCTCCTCAGATCCCGATCCCTGCGGCGAGAATAGCTCTCCACTCGTCCCTTTTGAGTCGCTGTGGAAAGTGTGTCCCCGTACCCCCAATCCTGTCACACACATGGCTCGCCAGGCCAGTAGGTCCTCTTGTAATTTCTCATCCCTCCTGGAGCTCTGCATATGTGTTTCCTCAGCTAGGGACCATTCTCGCACATCCCTGATCCTCGTGGGTATCTCCGGGGCCCTCTGGCCCATCCAAGTGATAGCCACCCTGCGTCTGGCTAGCACCAACATCAATTGTATTAACCTATAAGACAGCTTTCGTTTCTTTGGCCGAGGGACCAGCACCAACAGGCAGTGCAAAGGTGTCAGTGTGATGCGGAGTCCCGTCGTGGCCACTATGTCTTCCACTACGCTCGCCCAAAAACTCTGGATTAGCGGGCAGTCCCAAGCCAAGTGCAGGAACCCTGCCCCCTCCGCGCAACATCTGGGACAATTATCTCTCCTGTCCGGGGAATAACGCTTCAATAAGATCGGAGTAAGGTAGGTGCGGTGCAGGAAATTAAAATGTATTAATTTAAAGCGTGCATTGCAAGATACCTTCTGTGTTAGGGCCCCTATTCGCTTACGCTGCCCCTGGTCCAGTGGTGTACCTAAGTCCGCTTCCCAGGCCTCCCATGCCGGTGGCACCGGCGGGGCTGAGTCCCGACGCATGGCAGCATATAGTAGGGAAATAAGTCTACGTCCCCTGCCACAAAACAGTAGAATATTCAAGGTGTGAGTCGTCTGGGGCACCTCTGGATACTGAGGTCAATGCGACCGCACTACATCTCGCAGCCCCTGATAATGCAGGTACTGCCCTCTACGAAGACTGAAGGCCTCCTCCGCTTGTTCGTAGGTCATAAAGGTCTCTGTGGGGTGTAGGTAGGCCAGGGATTCACAGCCCCCCTCCTCCCAGGCCCGAAAGGACATATGTTGTTCCATTGTCACCATGGGCGCCAGGATCCAAATCGGCAGGTCTCTGTGGAAGGGCGCTTTCCACAACACCCTCTCTATGAATCGGTGCCAAACGCTCGCTGTGTGCCGCACTGCGTAGGGCAAAGTCTCACTTGCCCTCCTGCCCCGCATCAAAGCCACCTGTATCTCCTGTACCGTTGCTCTACCATCTGGCAGCCGGTAGCAGCTGCGCAGCATAATAATACAAGTCAAAGCGCGGGGCCTCTAGGCCTCCCTCCTCATAGGAGTGCACCACTGTATGAAGGGCTACTCTACTATGCCGGTCCGCCCAGAGTAGGGATGTAAGGAGCATATTCAGAGTCCGAAAGACCCTAGGGGGAAGAGGACATAGCGTGTTCTGAAGTATATAAAGTGTCCTAGGCAGCATCACCATCTTAGCGAAGGCCAGCCGACCCATGAGAGATAACGACAGGGTGTTCCAGAAGGACACAGAGCGTTGTAGGGACTTAATCACCCTATCAATATTGCAGGCCAGTGATTGCGCCTCCGTTGAGGCCACATGGATACCTAAATAGTGAAAACTATCTGTTTCCCATCGTAGCCCGAGCTCCGGCAAATCCACCTGGGGCATCAATTCTAGCCCTGACAACGGATAAATCAGGGACTTGTGTCTATTGAGTCTCAGTCCCGACGTGTCTCCGAACCTATCCAGCTGATGGAGCAACACTGGCAGCTCCTCCCTCAGGCCCTCAGATAAAACAAGGCATCATCCGCATACAGGGAGATAATATTGCAGGTGTCTCCCACTCGAAAAGATGCTATAATTACTCTAACTCTGAAACTAAACAAAAATCCCAAAAAGTGCAAGTCCTACAGACCGATGTTCTTACTTAAAAAGGACTATAAGTTATATGCTAATATACTGGCTAAAAGATTAGACTCAGTTCTAGGGTCCTAATGGGGACTTCACAGAAAGGGTCCATGAAGGGCAGGTAGCTAAATGATCTCAGTCATGATTTGGTGTGCGCTATAGACTTGGCCACAGATAAAAACCTTCCATTAGCCAGTTTGACTGTTGACGCCACCAAGGCATTTGACAGGGTTAGCTGGCCTTTCCTTTATGCTGTAATGAGTGATGATGGGTGAGGGGATAAGTTTCAGAACGCTATAAAAAATATATATAGAAGCCCCTCAGCAAAGATTTAAATCAATGGTTCCCTCTCTAAACAATTTACGATAGGCAGGGGTACTGTTCAACCTATACATCGAGCCCCTAGCTAGGAGAATCAGGAAAGAATATAGGATCTGGCCCTTTCAACATCAAGGCTGGGTTAAGAAAGAGGCTCTCTACGTCGATGACCCAATCATATATACTCAAAATCCCATAGAATAATTTCCAATGATTATGCATTTACTAAAGGACTTTGGAAAGGTAGCAGCATATCAGGTCAATGAAGAAAAGACAGCGATATTGGCGTGGAATGTACAAATTGGTACCACCCTGGAGAAAAAACGCAAAAAGAGGGATAAGATACTTAGGAGTCCAGGGGGTCAAAAACTTGGAAGAAATGGCCCAGATAAACTTCTGGAAACTCATGAGAGAGACCAAGAGGCTTCTACAACTTTGGTCTCACCTGCCTTTCTCAATCATAGGCAGGGTAAATCGGATTAAGATGATGATCCTCCCGAAGTTCACCTTTATATTTAATGCTTTACCGTTACACTTTGAGACAAAGTGGTTCAGGAAATTTCAACGCAGTTTGATCAGCTTTATCTGGGCTAGCAAGAATCCAAGAATCACCTGGAAAAAGCTAAGGAAAAAAAAGATATAAGGTGGGCTCGAACTTCCAGATGTACTGTTGGGCTTTTCAGCTGGAAAATTTAGAAGCTACTAACCGAAAATTGCTAAACGACTAGCCATGCCATGCCATGCTATGGAACTCTAACTTATGACTTTGCTGAATAAGGCAGCAGTTTCCTGTTTAAATACGGGTATCCTAAATTTTTCAAAAAGGTTCGCCTAAAGGTTCTGAGCACGGCATGCAAATTATTGATTCACGTTCAAAGAATATTAGACTACCTTACTACAGCCAGCTTGCCCAAATCTGGAAATCACCTGGGACCCCTGTGTGTTTACAAGACTCACTGTCCATACCACTCAAGGAAGCTCCAATTGAGAAATGGGGCCAACTAACGGATGAGCATAATGCAATCTCCTGGGAACATCTATCAAAGAAAACTAATAACCAGATGTCCCAATTAATATATTTGCAATTAACAAGTTGGGCTCAAAGTCAAGTACTTGTGGGTGGCTCAAATAATCGTGAGACAGCACTATGTGGTAACCCCTTACAAAAAAAAGACATCACTAAATGGTACTGGATGTTGGTCCAGGAGGAAGATTGCCATAACAAACCCCTGAAGGGATGTTTTACCTGATACTGACTTAACATCTCTTTCGCAAGTATCTATGAATACACTCTGGTCATTTGTCAAATATGCTCCATAGAGGAAGAATCATCTTTTTACTTTACATAGGGTATATTGGTCCCCCAAGAAACTATCCAGAATAGGAGGGGAAATAAGGTGCTGCCCAAAATGCGGATTGGCCAAAGCAGATGATGTGCACTTGTTCTGGCAGTGCCCAGGAGTTCATGCTTAGGCTAGAAGTGAGTAAGATATTGACTGCCATTTTGAAAAGAAAAATAGAGGTACGCCTGTCTAGGAATATTTTTGGGATTCATGCTGACTTTATTATCAGAACAGCTTCTATTGATTTTAATCATAATTGCCTGAAGGGAAATATGCATTAGTTGGGTCTCCAGCAACTTGCATTCTTGTACAGCTTGGTTAAGGGCGGCTAGGCGATTTGGTAGGTGGGACTGTGTGAATGGTTCAGAGAAGAAAATTAGTACTTAGGAACCCCTCGTACTCCACAACTCAAATCAAACTAGGTAATAGTAGGTAAATGGTCCAAGGATTAAGACATTCGAATTCATGGGGAGGGAAAGTGGGGGTAACCTCACCACCTCTAAATAAAGGCTGAATGTAGGTGCATCAGGGGCAGGAATATCCAGCAGGATGTGGGTACAAGCTTCGGTTCCAGACCTTGACTACACCATAACTAAAGCCTTATATTAGATTATCACATATAAGGACTAAAAAAAAATGAAAAAAAGAATCAGCGGCCCAACATCTAGAGGGGTATACAAGCTTATCAAAAGCTTTTAGGGAGGGTAAGCCCTCAATGGTGACCAAGTAACACAACTGGGGAAACAGAGTCGGAACGGGTTTCCTCTCCGGACCTGGAAAGCACAGGTCTAGCCTGTGGACTCTGTCGTATGGCAGGGTTGCAGTTTTTGAAGAGTTGGAGGGCTCGTAACCTAGGGGGAAGTATAGCGGGAGTGCTCTAGCTTGGAGAATTGGTTAATTAGAGGTTACCAAGTGTATGCAAACTTTCGCGGACAACCAATTCCGATATATAGCGGAGGTGGGATGCCCAGTAGTATTCCAAAAGGTTGGGGCAGGCTAGAACCCCGTGTAATTGGGGCTGCTTAAGCAGTTTATTGTGAAAGTGCGGTTGTCCCTTTCCCCCAAATGTAGGAATTTAGGTAGCGCTGGAGCCTTTGGATGTCCGTTTGAGGGATATGCATAGACAAGGTTTGGAATAGATACAGTACTTTTGGTAGAATAGACATTTTAACCGTGTTCAGGTGGCCTAGCCACGAGATTGGGAGTTTTTTTTTCCATCGGCGGAGGTCTTCCAGGACATCCTGCCTGCAGGTTGGCCAGTTAGCCTGGGACCAGGAGGGAGTTAAGTTTAGGCCCAAGTATCGCATCGAGTGGGTGGCCCAGTGCAGCGGCACAAGGGCTTGGAGGTGTTGCACCTCATGAGGAGAGGGAGTTAGATATAGGGCCTGGGATTTGGCCTTCCTAAAGGAGTAGAGGAGGGAGGCTAGCGCAGGTAGAGATGTGCTAGGGTCAGTTAATGAGAGTAGGAGATAGTCTGCGAAAAGGCTACTTTGTGCTCATGACCTCCGAAGAGGATGCCTGTGATTTCCGCCAACTAACTTATCGCGATGACGAGGGTTTCCACTGATAAGGCAAAGAGCAAGGTAGAAAGCAGGCACCCCTGCCTGGTTTCCCTGTGCATAGGGATGGATGGCGAGAGAGGACCGTTGATGCAGATCCTTGGGGGATACAGAGGATTCTTTGGAAATCGGGATACAGAGGATGCCATGAGCCTAGAAATCATGACTGGGCCTGTTTTTTGTAAGAATGCACACAGGAAATACCAATCGATGTGGTCAAAGGCTTTCTCTGTAGCGCTGGACCTTCTCGATGAGATGTGCCACCCAGCGGATGTTATCTGCTCTCTAGCGGTGTCGTGTCAATCTGACCTGGTCCGGGTCTATCAACCCGAGGAGATATGCCTCATGGCGGTTCGCCAGTACATTGGTGTCCGTGTTGAGCAGGTCGATTGGTCAGTACAATGCGTATTGACTAGAATCTTTTCCCAGTTTGGGGATGAGGACAACTTCCGCCTCTGACATCAAGGGGGTAGGACCCGAGGTTTCAGAGAATGTGTTGAAGAGGTGGAGGAGGTGGTCCTGGAGCTGGGGGAGGAAGATGCGGTAGCATGAGATAGGAAGGCCAGGCCGTCCAGCCCAGGAGATTTCCCAGGCGGAAGGTGCCCTGTGTAGCTCATCTTAACGTGATTGGGACATCAAGGAGTTGGGCGTGCTGACGGGCAATGGTGTCCCAGGGGTATGCGGCAAGGAAGAAGGATATCTCCTCCTGGGCATGGGAGGTCTCGGTTTAGAGGTCTTCATAGAAGGCGCCTCTGCCCGGACAACAGGTTCACTGCGGGCCCAGCGACATTGCGCAAGTGCACATGGTCCTGGCCCCCGGCTGAGCTCCATGCTGAGTTGTTCGCTAAAATCAGGTGTACAACTCGAGAGGAAACACCTCTTGCACATATAAGCACTGCAGCGTGTGCTTTACACACAGGGCACTGACAAACTCATACTAACCCCTGTAACACCCTACACATATAAGGTCCTGACGAAAGCCAGTAGAAAAAAAGGCCTGGCTGAAACTAGTTGACCGTTGGACGTCGGAGGCCATAATCCTACTGTGCACGTCCGATAGCCTTTGTTTTTATTGACTGCGGGGGCCCACCATTAAAACAGTCTTTGGGACACCCAGGACAGTATTTTAAACCTCACTCAGAGCACACTCACAGCACCCTCACAAACCAAAAAAAGCTGATCCGCAGTAATCTGGCGTCGAAGCACACCTGAAGTACACTCTGTACCTCGGGTGGGGCCCGATGATGAAGCATGCCACCAACTAGGTTGGTGGGTGAGGGCGTTCATAAAACCTAATGGTTTTCCTCCACCCGCAGACATACAAACAATTTAAACCAGCGAGAGTGGGAACCATTGCCTCCACCAGTGCTCTGTAGGACCACTGCTAGGTGGGCGTGATCCATTATAGAGATATCCAAGAAGGAAGCTGATTTCAGGGCCCGCACCAGAGAGAAGGGGGAAAACAGTAGTCAATACGCAAGTGAGAGCAATGGACGTGGGAGAAGTAGCAGTCCTGGGAGACAGAGAATTGATATTGCCAATCCTCTGTTAGCCCCAAGTCAGTTATATCCTGTTTGAGGGCGGGAGACATTGCCCCTGTGCCCTGATCGGAGGAGGCGTTTTGATCCATGTCTGGACCCCAGACTAGGTTGATGTCGCCCCGAGGATCACATGTCCCTTCGGTCGCGTCAACTGCCCCTTTAGTAGGGATCTCAGGAAAACATCTTGCAATCGGTTAGGTGCGTAGACATTGAGCAGAGTTAGGAGCGGGGCATCTAGTTGTGTTCAAACCTTTAAGTAGTGGCCTTCACTGTCCCGCACCACCCGTGGACCCACATCTAGATTTACATAGGATTGCAACCCTGGCTGATTTGGATGTGGAGAATGCACAGAATTGACATGGGTATTGGGGGTGGGCCATGCAACGTGTCGGAAGATTTCAGGTGGGTTTCTAGGAGGAAGATGATGTTGGGGTCTTGTATAAGTAGGCAGTGCCACACCTTTCGTCTCTTGTTGGGGGGAGTTAAGCCCTTTAACATTAAGGGACTAGAATGTGGTCATGATAGTGGGCAGGGAGGTCAGTTGCAATGTGTGCAGTATGTGTCAGCAGTAATGGAGTTCCCTCAGAATAAAGTGTGCGGAGTAGGTGTTCAGGAGGGCCCCCCCGTCTGGCTCATCTCTCCCCCGGGCAAAGAGATAAGGGTAGAAAGGGGGGGCAAGGTGTGATTAAAAGAGGGTGGCCATCAGGGCCTATAAGGTCTAGCATCGTCCTGGAACAGCTCAAAAGTAAAAAAACAAGGACCAATCTGAAGAAGTCACTCTTCAAGGAGACCAGTTGAACGTTCAGGGCATGGGGAGAAGCGACATCAATGGGCTGATCGCCGCATTCCACAGCAGTGCTTGAGCAGGGAGACTAAGAGTGCCATACGCGGGCCCCTTACAGTAGGAAGGCTGGTCTGTCTAAAACTTGTCATTCAGCAGGGGGTAGAGTGGCACCATAGGTTCCTCGCTCAGAGCATCCATCTACACGCTCCATAGCACCAGACCAGGGCCTCCATGGGACAAGGCCAAAGTGTGAGCCATGGCCTGGTTGGGGCCAATATGATGTAGTATGATCCTTTACTCAGAAAGCTTGAGGGAATGAGCCAGTGATTGAGACTTGTCCATGGTGCGGTGGTGTTTGATAATGTCCTTCTTCGCTTGGGAAGATGCCTGTTCTTTGGTGCAAGCTCTGGGTTTTGGGGGTTGATCATGGACCATTCAGGCTTGATATATTCTCTGGAGGCAGCCCGGGGCTGGTGTCTCTGGGCGTTGTCGGGAGCAGTAAGAGTTATTTCGCATCTTGCAGAGAGCAGAAGTTCCGACATTTGCCCTCTGTTAGACCTGTCAGCCCTAGGGTGGTCTTTCCCTATTTTTTCGCCTTTGCCTAATTTTTCCTGCCTTCTTTTTGTTGGCTTTAGGTCTCCGGGCACCTTCCCATTGCTAACCAATGCCAAGGTGTAGGTGCTCTCTTCCTATTAGCAATTTTCGGAACCGCTGAAGAGAGCGAGGAGACGGGATTCGGGTGTTTAACAAAGAGGAATAGAGCGCAAGGAAACCCCAGTAATACTGAGTTTTAAAAACAAGGCGCCTCTCTATCAGTGCGCGATAGAGTGCAAGAAAGCGCCTGTGATTTTACGCCTATAAACGCGGTATCCTCTCCATCCACCCGACCCAAGGACTAACTTACCGCAATTTTAGCAACGGAATAGAGAGGAACACTGTTACTCATTGAAAACTCCATGTTTGAATGTTGAGGAGAAGATTCATACCTACGGCAACATTGCAGCCAATAACAAGGGGGGTACATTTCCTTAAATTTAATTGGACAACGGTGAGACAAGAACCACCAGAGTACAACACAACAGATTTTAATGAAAGTTTATGGTGAAATTATGCAAAACCAGAAAATAGAAACCAACCCTCTGTCCACCAATTGAATATGGAATAAGGACTTATCCGTATAGGCAACCATCCAGTGCCATTATAGGAGAGACAAAAAATCTAAAAGTCTTGAAAAAGATGGCATATGAATAAAAAAAAGCCATCGAAGCGCGTCGACGCTCACTGTTGCATAATCCAACCACCCAACTCATCCCAAGGACAAGAAAAAAAGCCAAGTCTTGGATTGAGTTTTAATGAGGGTTATGATGTGCATTTTCGAATGACAAACTGTTGATGTCTTTGTGTGTCTCTCCCCTCTCGTTTTTCTTTTTGATACATAGAAAGTCTTTTATGATCATTTGTTAGATTACAGTATAAGTATTTGTTTACGTATGTGAACTGTGAATGAGTTTTTGTAATTGATGCAAAGGGTCTTTTTTATGAAAGAATAATGCTTTTAATAGGTTTTTATTGTGCGTCTAAATAAAATTTCTATATTTTATATACAAAATTGTTTTTGTTTATGCTTTTGCTTAGTGAAGCTTTGTGTCCAAGACCAATATTTGGGCATACTTACTCAGTTACTCACCCAAGGGAAACTGTTCACTCTACTGGTGCTCTCTTCCCCCAACATGGCTGTCACTGACCCCTGCTACTGCAGCGTTGTCTGTTTAGACGCACTCTAGTAGCCAGGAGCTGGCTGGAACCCCTAAACATTGTTGCGACTCCAGCCTGCCTGCCTGCCCATAGCTAGACTAGGGAAGCTCCTGGAACCTTCCAGAATAGGGGAGTGGACACCAACTGACAAACTGCCACTATAAAAGAAAAGGGAGGGAAACGTTCTAGTCAGTTGGGGCATCACTGACCTGGGGGACCCTACGCAGGAGACTTAGGCGGTAGGGCCTAGTCAGGAACCTATACCACTGGGGGTGACAGGGTTTAGGCGCTGCCCACCAAGCTGTGAGGAACACTGAACTAGCCCACTGATCTGGCCCGGGGGGGGGGGGGACCCAGGGACCACCTGAAGTGACCTGCTGAGGAAAGCCTTCAACTCAACTCAACCTCAACGCCCCCCTCTTCAAGTAACTGCTTTACAAGGGCGCAGGAACCATCTAGCGCCGAAAGAACCTACTTTCCTGTACTACCAAGGACTACTGGGGATCAACCAGGTATAAGGCTGTGTCCACTCTGCGCCCTTTGCCTCACCTGGGTCCCTCCGCTGTTCTGCCTAACTCCCCCTGACTGAACTGCCTGAATTGCTGTGCCCCTGAGGCGCTTTACTCCCTCCGTGTGGCCTGACCGGCCCCCTAGCACTCTCTTGCTGAATCCTTGAAGAGCGCTGTGTTACCAGTAATATCGCCAGAACTGTTGAACTGAACCCCCTCCCCCCCTCCCCCCCTCGACCGCGGACCCTCTGTGTGCCCCCAGAGCGCTGCCTGCTGCATCGGGGCGCTGGAGCATCACGCCGCTGCTGCCTCTACTTCAGCAGACGCCATCGCGTCGGGGGCCGGTCTGAGGACCCCCCTTCCACTTAGTGCCATTGTTGCTGCGGCCCCCGGTGTCAGAAGAGGGCCGCCGGGGTTCACAGTAGGCCGCGCTGGGCCCCGAAGCCTGTTCCCGCGTCACGTGAAGGGGGTGCAACCTGGGCTCCGCCCCCACCAGCGCAGCGCCTGCAGTGAGCCTTGGTTGTCCGCCCCCGCAGGCCGCTCTGACATCGGCGGCTGCGGGCGCGACGACTCCAAGGCTGTGCCAGATTGTACCCTGGGCCCCTGGAGTCAGCGTGAGACCCAGGACCGATTCTAGTGCGGCGTGGGGGCTCCGCAGGATCCGCGAGCCTCTCCGCCTGCACCCAGCCGAGTGAGACCCTCCGGAGAGCAGGAGCTCTCCCTTCGGCAGCAATAACCACAAGGGGCCCTTGAAAAACCCAAAAACAGCAGGTAAAGCCCCGGGGGGAGGGCGGAGAGCCTGTACTGATGCGGGACCTCCCAAGAGGGAGGCCCCGAAACCGCCCCTCCCCTCGGGTAGACTGTGGCGGGGCCCTGTTGGCTCCAATCGGCCCCCTTTCAGCACTGGACCTGGGTCAAGGCCCCTCAAGACATCGTGGGGGCCTCAACTGGTACAAATTAAACCCTGCCTGGGTGCCTTGTTGTTTAATGCCTAATGAGAGGCTCCCCTCAGCTTGATGCCTTGTTTATTGGTGCTGAGGAATGAAGTGGAGGTTTTTATCTACTAAAGTGGGTATCTCTACTCACTGAATTGGTTGTTCCTGGGTAAGGAATTGTTTTATTTGCATAAGCCAAGTTTAATATGCTTAATGAGATGTACTTGTTCAACTGAGGCCTTGTTACTTTTGCCTAATGCTGGGGTTACTTGGGCCTGATGAGGTATTGGTTCATACCTAATGAAATGCTTTGCAGATGCTCACTGGAAGATTTTATCAATGCTACATGAAATGTTTTAATCCTGTCGAATGCAGTATTTTCTGAAGGGCCTACCGTTATTTACTATTTACTATTTATTTATGTATTTATGGCCAAGTACTGAAAAATATGCGTTTTAAGGAAAGGTAATGAGTTGTTACTACTGGGATTTTTGACTGCCTGATCTTGACCTTAGATAAAACTTATGTATTTGAATCAAACATACTGGTGTGGTCTCAGTCTCTTCATGCACTTATTGTCTCAGTGGATGTGTGTGCTGTGTAGTCACTTAACACCTAAGCTTCTGGTGTCTACCTGCTCGGGCCAAGCTACCCCTCGGGGACCTGGTGAACCCAGTTCCTACATTTGGTGGCGAGCGGTGGGATCAGGACCTGTGACTATACAGCACCCTCCAGTGGGACAGTGTGCGCTGCAATTAGACTAGACACCTATCGTGCATGCAAGTCTACTGAATTGGCCCCCACTGTCTAACCTGAGTGTGTAGAGTCCTGTTTTGACCCAAGCCTGTTACCTACGTGCTAGTACTTTTCCTTTAATTTATCTGGGTCCCCACCTGTCAAAATGGAGTTCCAGCTGGCCAACCTTGAAGAGTATACGCTGGTGCAGTTAAGGGAATTTTGTCAGGGGATGGGGGTGCCGGTTAGGGCGGAGAGCCGCCAAGGAGGAACTCCGTACTTCTTTGAGGGCATGGGTAAGGGCCCACCCAGAGGGGAGAGGTGATGGGGGACAGGAGGGGCAGGACACACCAGGGGAGGCGTCCACCCAAGAAAAGCTAGACCTACTGGGTATTGATGTTACTTAAAATGTGTTGTCAGGAAGACGTTCCAGGGCGGGCAGTAGTGGATCTAGGAGTGGGTCGTCAGAAGAATATGAGGACAGGAGGGAGGAGAGGCAATTGAGATGGGAGCTTGCCAAGTTAGAGCACAAGAGGGAGAGGGAAAGATTAGCTGTGGAAGAGAGGAAGTTGGCGCACAAGCTTCAGCTTAAGGAGTTGGAGCAGAGAGCCTTGCAATTTAGTGCGCCAGGAAGTCCCAATGGTGGCAGCGTACCAGGGGCTCAACATGAGCCTAGAATTTGGTTACCCAAGGAGGTGATAGAGAGCTACACTCAGTTGGATGACATCGCCAAGTGGTTGGTGGCGTATAAAGTGGCCTTGACAGCCCATGGGGTGCCCGAGAAACACTGGGGAGGTGGCCTGTATCGTTACATACCTCCCAATGTCAGGGACACCCTCCTGTACCTTGATAAGGCGGATCAGTTCAGGTATTCCCCCATGAAAGAGGCGCTCCTTAAAAAGTTTGGCCTCAACCCCGAGAGGTATCGCCAAAAGTTCTGTGGTAGCCATAAGCTGTCCACGCAGAATTGGGTGGATTTCTTTGATTATGCCCGTAAGGCTCTGGACGGTTGGGTGCGTGGCAGCGAGGTGCATGATTATGAGGGCCTGTACAATTTATTTTTGAGAGAGCACCTCTTGGATAATTGTTTTCCGGAGCTGCGCCAACATCTGGTGGACCGCAAGCGAACTGATGCCCGTGAGCTTGCGGAGGAGGCGGATACTTGGGTTAGCACCCGGGTGTCACACAAGGGCCCCGGGGGAGATGGTCCGAAAGGCGGACAGGGCGTCCCCCAGAAGAAAGAGGGGGGAGATAAAAAAAGGAGTTCTCACGAGGCCCACAAACTAGACAGTTAGGGAGAGGAGTAGGTACCCCACCTCCTTCCAGTTCCCCAAAACCCACTTACCCTGACAAGAGTCAGCAGCCAAAAGTTGTCCGGTGCTATGATTGCGGGGAGGTTGGACACTACAAGGGAGATGCCCAGTGTCGCAAACGACCCCCAGCCCCCACAGGTGGCAAGAGTCCTGGGGTGGCTAGTGTAGCGCTTGGGGTGGAGCTGCCCCTAGATAGGGAAGGGGTGTAGACAGGCCTGACCCTGGTTTCACTCGGGGACAGAGAGATGGTCCCAGTGACGTCCTTACCATCGAACACTGCTAAGTACCAGCAGAGGGTGAAGGTTAACAGGGAGGAGGTGGAGGCTCTGAGGGACACAGGTGCCAGCATGACCACTGTAGTGAGGCGGCTGGTGTCCCCTAAGCAAGTAGTACCGGAGGTGTTCCATCCGGCCGTGTTGGCGGACGGCACTCTGAGCTACTATCCTGTGGCTCAGGTTCCCTTTGAGTGGGGAGGAGTGAAAGGCCCGTTGAGATTTACGATAAGCCCTGCCTTGCCTGTGGACTGTCTGCTAGGGAGCGACCTGGAACATACCGCCTGAAAGGAAGTGGAGTTTAAGGCCCACACTGAGATGCTGGGGTTACCAGGATGGACTTGCGTGGTCACGCGGTCCATGGCTGCCCGGCAAGGAACTCAAACTGGGTTGGAGCCTGAGTCAACAGCCCAACCAATGCTGGTCCTGAAGAGGAGAATGTTGTGAAGGAGGTACCGCGTGTGATGGATGGGGAGCCTGTGGAGGTACCCCTGGAGGTGGATGTTGTTCCCGTGGGGGACTTGCCGACCCTTGCCGAGTGGCATGTGGAAGAAGGGCCTACCCGGGAGGAATTCTGTCTGGTGCAGAAGGAGTGCCCCACGCTTGAAGGCATGCGGCGACAGGCCGAAGCCCAAGCGACTGATCAGGAGACCGGCAGTTTTCACGTGTACTGGGAGGATGGCCTCCTTTACAGTGAACCTAAGGTTCCGGTGCATGGATCCTCGAGGGCCTTAGTGGTCCCCCAATGCTACCGGGCCTTCTTATTGGAACTGGCGCATGAAATTCTTTTGGCTGGACACCTGGGCCAGGACAAAACCTTTGCGCGGCTGGTCCCGCATTTTTATTGGCCCAGGATGAGAGTTGCCTCTGACACCTACTGCAAGACCTGCAAGACTTGCCAGGCAAGTCGCAAGACTGGGACTAAAGTAAAGGTCCCTTTGGAACCGCTCCCGGTGGTCGGGACCCCTTTTGAGCGGGTCGGAATCGTCATCGTTGGCCCGTTGGACCTTCCGACCTCTGCGGAACACCGGTTCATCTGGTGTTAGTGGGCCACGCCACTCGGTACCCGGAGGCTATTCCTCCAAGGACCGTCACTGCCCCTGTGGTGGCGCGGGCCCTGATGGGGATATTTACCAGAGTGGGATACCCCAAGGTCGTGGTGTCAGACAGGGGCACGAACTTCATGTCTGCCTACATGCAAGCCATGTGGAAGGAGTGCGGAGTGACCTACCGGTTCTCCACTCCTTACCACCCCCAGACTAACGGGCTCGTAGAGCGCTTCTACAAGACCTTGAAGGGAATGATCCGGAGCCTGCCAGAGGACTTGAGGCGGAAATGGGACATCCTCCTCCCTTGCTTGCTGTTTTCATGCCACTAGGTGCCACAGAAGGGAGTCGGGTTCAGCCCCTTTGAACTGCTCTATGACCATCCCGTTAGGGGTCCCCTCAGCCTTGTCAAGGAGGGGTGGGAGATGACTTAGAAGAAGCTTCCCCGTGATGTCGTCAGCTACATGCTGGCTTTCCGCAGCCAGATGGCCAAGCTGTGGAAGGAAGCCTCAGACAACTTGGAGGCTAGCCAAGCCGTCATGAAGGAGTAGTATGAACGCAACGCTCGGACGATGGAGTTGGACGCTGAACAGAAGGTGTGGGTCATGGAGCCCGGGGAGCTTAGTGCCCTCCAGGACCGGTGGACTGGTCCGTACGAAATTGTGGAGCGTCGAGGCCAGTCTACCTATGTCGTTGACGTCAGCCCCATCGGGTGCTCCACGTCAACCGCCTGAAGCCCCACCATGAGCGTTCGGAGCTTGCTCTCCTCATGGTGACGGAGGGAGCGAGGAGGAAGAGAGTGAGCCTCTTCCTGACCTTCTGGCGGCCCAGGAGAAGGATGGTTCAGTGGAGGGAGTTGTCCTCTCCCCATCCTTGACCCCAGAGCAACAGAGGGACTGCCGTCAGGTGTTGGAGTAGTACACCTCGTTGTTCTCCCTCACGCCTGGAATTACGCATCTGTGTACCCATGATGTGGACACAGGGGACAGTGCGTCTGTAAAAACAAAGTCTTACCGGCTGTCCGATAAAGTTAAGAACAGTATCCAGGGTGAGGTGGCCAAAATGCTGGAGCTGGGGGTAATTGAACCTTCCAGCAGCCCTTGGGCTAGTCCGGTAGTGTTGGTGCCGAAAGCGGCCCCACCGGACACCACACCAGAACTTCAGTTCTGTGTGGACTATCGGGGATTAAAGACTGTCACCAAGACAGACGCTCACCCGATCCCACAGGCAGATGAGCTGATTGACCGGCTGGGAGCAGCCCGGTACCTCAGCACCATTGATCTAACATCAGGGTACTGGCAGATTGCCATGGCCGATGGAGCAAAGGAGAAAACAGCGTTCTCCACCCCTGAGGGCCACTTTCAATTTAGAGTGATGCCCTTTGGGCTCAAGAATGCTCCAGCCACCTTCCAGCGGTTGGTGAACCAGGTGCTGTCTGGCCTGGAGTCCTTCTCAGCGGCATACCTGGATGACATAGCTGTCTTCAGTAGCACCTGAAAGGGCCATCTGCAGCATCTCCAGGAGGTGGTTCGGGCTTTGCAACGTGCTGGCCTGACCATCAAGGCTAGCAAGTGCTAGATTGGACAGGGATCTGTCGTCTACCTGGGACACCTGGTGGGCGGGGGTAAGGTGCAACCCCTCCAGGCCAAAATTGAGACCATCCTGGCCTGGGAGCCCCCCAAAACCCAGACTGAGGTCCGAGCTTTCCTCGGCCTCACTGGCTATTACCGCCGGTTCGTCAAGGGATATGGTACCATCGTAGCCCCCTTCACTGAGTTGACGTCCAAGAAGCAGCCACAAAAAGTGATCTGGACAGCTGCTTGCCAAGAGGCATTCAAAACACTGAAGCACGCGATGTGCACCGCTCCGTTGCTTGCAACACCTGACTTCACAAAAGAGTTCATCGTGCAGACGGACGCCTCTGAGCACGGCATAGGTGCTGTGCTTTCGCAACTCAACAACGACAGCCAAGACCAACCTGTGGCCTTTATCTCCAGAAGACTCCTCCCTCGGGAACGGCGATGGAGTACCATCGAGCGAGAAGCTTTCGCTTTGGTCTGGGCCTTGAAGAAGTTGAGGCCATACCTTTTTGGCCCTCACTTCCTAATTCAAACCGACCACTGACCCCTTCGCTGGCTCATGCAGATGAGAGGCGAAAACCCCAAGTGGCTAAGGTGGTCCTTTTCCCTACAAGGGATGGACTTGGAACTCCCTCCCGGCCGACCTGCGCCTGACCCAGGACCACCTCTCCTTCAGGAAGAAGCTCAAGACCTGGTTGTTCGAGCAGTAACGGCCCCCCCCCCCCCCCCCCCTAAGCGCCTTGAGACCCTACGGGTAGGTAGTGCGCTCTATAAATGTCTTTGATTGATTGATTGATTGACTTTCGGGTGGAACATTGGCCCGGAGTTGACCACGCCAATGCTGACGGTCTCTCCCGGTTTTTCCGCCTTAGTGACGAGAACTCCCTAGAGGTTGGGTAGCTCGCCCCACTTTCAGCTGGGGGGACGCATGTTAGACCTGTCAGCCCTAGGGTGGTCTTTCCCTATTTTTTTTCGCCTTTGCCTCATTTTTCCCACCTTCTTTTTGTTGGCCTTAGGTCTCCGGGCACCTTCCCATTGCTAACCAATGGCAAGGTGCAGGTGCTCTCTTCCCCCAACATGGCTGCCACTGACCCCTGCTACTGCAGCGTGGTCTGTTTAGACGCACTCTAGTAGCCAGGAGCTGGCTGGAAACCCTAAACATTGTTGCGACTCCAGCCTGCCTGCCCATAGCTAGACTAGGGAAGCTCCTGGAACCTTCCAGAATAGGGGAGTGGACACCAACTGCCAAACTGGCACTATAAAAGAAAAGGGAGGGAAATGTTCTAGTCAGTTGGGGCATCACTGACCTGGGGGACCCTACGCAGGAGACTTAGGCGGTAGGGCCCAGTCAGGAACCTATACCACTGGGGGTGACAGGGTTTAGGCGCTGCCCACCAAGCTGTGTGAGGAACACTGAACTAGCCCACTTATCTGGCCCGGCGGGAGGGGAACCCAGGGACCACCTGAAGTGACCTGCTGAGGAAAGCCTTCAACTCAACCTCAACCCCCCTCCCCTCCCCCCTTCAAGCAACTGCTTTACAAGGGCGCAGGAACCATCTAGCGCCGAAAGAACCTACTTCCTGTACTACCAAGGACTACTGGGGATCAACCAGGTATAGGGCTGTGTCCACTCTGCGTCCTTTGCCTCACCTGGGTCCCTGCACTGTTCTGCCTAACTCCCCCTGACTGAACTGCCTGAATTGCTGTGCCCCTGAGGCGCTTTACTCCCTCCGTGTGGCCTGTCCGGCCCCCTAGCACTCTCCTGCTGAATTCTTAAAGAGCACTGTGTTACCAGTAATATCGCCAGAACTGTCGAACTGAACCCCCCCCTCGAGCGCTGGAATGCCCAAGCGCTGTGGTACTCACCGCCACCACCGCGGACCCTCTGTGTGCCCCCAGAGCACTGCCTGCTGCATTGCAGTGCTGGAGCATCACGCCGCTGCTGCCTCTACTTCAGCAGACGCCATCGCGTCGGGGTGCCGGTCTGAGGACCCCCCCTTCCACTTATGCCATCGTTGCGGCGGCCCTCTGTGTCAGAAGAGGGCCGCCAGGTTCACAGTAGGCCGCGCTGGGCCCCGAAGCCTGTTCCCGAGTCACGTGACGGGGCGCAACCTGGGCTCCGCCCCCGCCGGCGCGGCGCCTGCTGTGAGCCTTGGTTGTCCGCCCCCACAGGCCGCTCTGACATCGGCGGCTGCGGGCGCGACTACTCCGAGGCTCTGCCAGATTGTACCCTGGGCCCCCGGAGTCAGCGTGAGGCCCAGGACCGATTCTAGTGCGGAGTGGGGGCTCCGCGAGCCTCTCCGCCCGCACCCAGCCGAGTGAGGTCCTCCGGAGAGCGGGAGCACTCCCTTCGGCAGCAATCACCACAAGGGGCCCTGGAAAGGCCCGAAAACAGCAGGTAAAGCCCCAGGGGCAGGGCGGAGAACCTGTACTGACGTGGGACCTCCCAAGAGTAAGAGAGAGGCCCCGAAACCACCCCTCCCCTCGGGTAGACTGTGGCTGGGCCCTGTTGGCTCTAATCGGCCCCCTTTCAGCACTGGACCTGGGTCGACGCCCCTCAAGACATCGTGGGGGCCTCAACTGGTACAAATTAACCCCTGCCTGGGTGCCTTGTTGTTTAATGCCTAATGAGAGGCTCCCCTGAGCTTGATGCCTTGTTTATTGGTGCTGAGGAATGAAGTGGAGGTTTTTATCTACTAAAGTGGGTATCTCTACTCACTGAATTGGTTGTTCCTGGGTAAGGAATTGTTTTATTTCCATAAGCCAAGTTTAATATGCTTAATGAGATGTACATGTTCAACTGAGGCCGTTGCCTCAGCGGGCTCTGTGTTGGCCAGTGGGGAAGGTTAGATTTTAGCCACAGGGTTGTCTTTGGCCGGGGTGGACAGGGTATCTCTTCCAGCATTGGTGCGTGGCATGTCCAGAGGAGTATCACCCGGTACACAGAGTGTGAGCTGAATTACTCTTATATGTTCTGGTGTGTAGATGGTGGACAGGCAGGGTAGGGTAATGCTGCAGGGCTAAAAATGATAAAGGGCAGCACTTCCCCCAGACGTGGAAAGTGTCCCCCGGGCTTCAATGAAAGTCCTTCTAAATAAAGGTTTCTTCAAATTAAATGAAAAAAGTTACATCCGATCTTGTAGATATAAATCCATGTGTTATTTAATTCATCTTGTTCATATCACAAGGATGTAATTCTCACAATCGTCATTTCTTATTAATTAGGCATACACTTCAACAATCCCAATGCATTTCGGCAAAGCCTTCATCTGGGGAAATGTTCTGTAACAAAGAAAATGCACTCAGTGGTCTAATAACTAAATAACGGTAGTCAAAACATACTATCACATACATGTAGTGCAGTAAACGGGGTTATCTAAATAATAATGGTTCGCAAATAAAGGGTTTGTTCTCATTGTAATCACATAGTGATTCAAAAAATGCATATACTCGTTTCAGGTCAGTAAAGGACTCAATAGGGTCCGTGAGTTCAAACAATAAATGAAGGTGCCCGATTGAAAGTGTTGTGCTTGTGATGTGTGTAAAAAAAATCGGGTAAAGGCACGCTTTCAATCCTGTCAGATAAGTTAATGACTCGACAGGATCCAGGTATTCAAAAAATTAAATGTGAGTGGATTGGGGTTCTAAATTAATCGTAAAAATATCCCCGCTAAAATATTCAGAGCGCGGGCTTACCGCTGTGTGTATCCGTGCTAGTATAGCCGATCCAGATGTGGGTGTGTCTAAACTCGGAAGTGTTTTCGGAGTTAAGTAAAGGTGGTGTTGTTGCTAAGCGACGTGGAAGTTCGTGAGTATGTTCGTAAAAATTAATAATGGTGAAAGTCTATGAGACTGATAAATGACTAAAGGAAAGTGATGTAGACTGATAAACGTTAAGTGAAAATTGTTCAAAATAAAAAAGCAAAGGGTCGTAAGACCCTGCGTGAAACCTACGCAATAAAGTAAAAAAAAGTGCAAGGAGTGCAATAGACAGCGACGATGGTGAGAGTATCCCTCTCCGTGTCTACAATGGAAGGTGAAATAAGGATCAATTTAAACAGTATATGTACAGTTCATACCAATGCTGATAGCATTAAAAAAACATGTAAATGGCAATACCACATTTCGGACAAAGGAATAGATGCAGATTATAAATAACAAGTAAACTCCATATGGTCATTGAGGCCGTACGGTCTCATGCTGGTCAGGGTAGAAATCCAATAATTTTCTCTCTGTAAAAGTACATTATGATTGTCTTTACCCTCAATTCTGGGTACTGTCTCAAGGATACAAAAGCGTATTTGGCTCATGTGTCCTGCTTCAATAAAATGTTGGGCCACTGTGGACTTGATTTGCTTTGTTCTGATGTTCGACTTATGCTCATTGAGTCTGATTTTGATCTTCCTCTCAGTTTGTCCTACATAAGTTTTTCCGCAGGGGCATTTTAACATATATACCACATTAGATGTGTCACAAGTGGCTGTTGCCCTGATGTTGATTTCATATCCTTTCATGGGATGATTGATGGATGTACCCTTAATTAGGCTGTTACAATGATTACAATTCCAGCATGGTAATGTACCCTTGTGTTGGACTGGTTTTTGATTGGAATGTTTTATCAGTTCTCCTAGGTTTCTTGCTCTCGTATAAGCGAAAATCGGATCCCTGTCAAAAATATGATTAAAATCTTGTTCAATTCGAAGAATCTCCCAATGATTTTTAATGATGTTCCTGAATTTTGTGCTCATGGTTGAATGTTTAGAAACTATGGTAATATAATCTTTACTTGTGGGTTCTCTGCTCTGTAGAAGTTCCGTTCTCGTGAGACTAGCACTGCGTTGTTTGGCCTGCTCAAGGATAGGATTTGGGTACCCACGTGCTTCAAATCTTGTTGTCATGTTTTGTAGTCTTTCTTGTAATTTCGTTGGCTCTGAGACTATTCTTTTTGCTCTTATTAATTGACTGTAGGTTAAATGGTCTTTGAGAGGTTGAGGATGAAAACTGGAATAGTGTAGTGTATTATTTCTGTCCGTTTTTTTTCTGAATAGATCAGTTTCGAATCCTCTCTCTGTTTTGGTTACTTTGACATCTAGAAAAGCAATTGATTCGTCCTGAATATCATGTGTGAACAGTATACGAGATTCTATGTCATTGAGTAGCTTGAGTTGAGTTTCTAAGATTGCTTGAGGACCTTGCCAGATTAGGAAAATATCATCTATGAACCTTACAAACATTCTCAGATGGTCCTTCCAAATGATGTTAGATAATATGTGCTCCTCTTCGAATCTGCTCATGAATAAATTAGCGTAAGCTGGCGCTGCCGAATTGCCCATAGAAGTTCCTGTCTTCTGTTGGTACCATTCCTGATTCCATACAAAGTAGCTGTGAAATAGCGCGAATTCCAACAATTCCATCAGAAATACTTAAAAAGATTCATCAAGGTCCGTTCTCATGAGGTAATATTCAATGGCTTCGATGCCCTTTGAGTGAGGAATGGAAGTATACAGTGAGATGACATCTACTGTACATAATATTTGGTCTTGATCATCTAGGTTTAGGGTCTGAAGCTTGTTGTGGAAATTTGTGGTGTCCTTGATATATGTCTGTCTCGACATTACTATTGGTTGGAGATATTTATCGAGGAACTTGCCTACAGGTTTGTGAATGCTCCCGCAGGTGGAAACAATAGGTCTGCAAGGTGGTGTTTCAAGATTTTTGTGGATCTTAGGAACCAAAAAGAATTTTGGACTTTTTGGGTGTTGTGATGACAAATATTTTTTGGTTTTGTTGTTAATGATCCCGTTTTCAAGTGCCTTTTGTAGGATGTTATGTTATGTTATGTTATGTTATAGGTGTTTGTATAGCGCACGGCTGCCCCAGCCAAGGGGCGTCCCGGCGCTAGCTGCCATTGTCCAAAGGAGACTGCTGAAGATGTAAACAGAAGTGAACACAACACAACATAACTAACCGAAAAGGTGAGTTTTAATGGCTTTTCTGAAGGATAGAAGATCCTTCAACTCACGAATCTGGGCTGGGAGTCCGTTCCAGAGCTTGGCCGCTAGGTATCTAAATGAGCGACCGCCCATTCGGCTTAATTTAATGCGAGGGATAGTGGCCAGGTTCTGTCCCTCCGACCGTAGAGTGCGTCGAGGAGCGTAGGGTGAGAGAAGTGGACATAGCATGGGGGGGGGGGGAAGCGAGTTTCAAAATTTTAAAAGCAAAGCACAAGGTTTTAAAATGGATCCTCTTTTCAACAGGGAGCCAGTGTAGGCTCTTGAGAGTAGAGGAAACAGATTTGTGCCGGGGGAAGACCCATCAGAGCTCTTGCGGCAGCATTTTGAACTCGCTGTAGTCTGGCTTTCTCGGCCACGTTAGTTCCCAACAGCAAGGAGCTAGCGTAGTCCAGCCGCGAGAGAATTGCTGATTGTACCACCACTTGGCGGGTATGATGGTCAAAGTATTTTAAAATAGGCCGTAGGTTTCGTAAAATTCCAAAACATGTGGCAGCCACTTTTTTAGTGTGGTGGGTAAAGTTCAAGGCAGAGTCCACCCACACTCCTAGGTTTTTTACCACATTTTTGGGCACAGGTGGTTGATCTATAGTTTCAGGCCACCAGTTATTTCCCCAGGCCGTTGTGTCTTTACCTAGTAGCAGGACCTCCGTCTTGCCGGCATTAAGTTGGAGGTAGTTTGATGACATCCAGCTGGTGATATCTGCGAGGGTTTGTTTGAAATTCTGTGCACTCAGGACGCTCTCGTCTTTTAGTGCTACCACCAGCTGGGTATCATCGGCGTAGGACACCAGTGAGAGCCCGCGCTTCCTGGCTACCTCTGCCAACGGAAGGACATAAACATTGAACAGGGTGGGGCTGAGGGCAGAGCCCTGGGGTACTCCCTGTTCAACTGGACATTCCTTGGAGAGATACGGTGGGATAGAGACCCTAAAAGATCTATCTGACAGGAAAGCCTTGAACCAGCTAAGAGCCTGACCAAGGACCCCTACTTCCTCTAGACTGGACAACAGCACCTTGTGGGAAACCGTATCAAAGGCAGCACTGAGGTCTAAAAGAATCAGTGCTGCCGTTCCTCCTGAGTCTAGTATAGTCCGGAGATGTTCAATGACACTCAGGAGGGCAGTTTCGGTGCTGTGCCCGGCCCGGAAGCCATGTTGAGACCTGTCTAGAATGGAATTAGATACCAAAAAGTTGGTCAAGGTGGAGTCAACATGAGCTTCCGCCACTTTGGCTGGCCAAGGAAGCAGAGAAATTGGCCTGAAATTCTCAGGTAAGTTAGGGTCAAGTGAGGGTTTCTTTATGATAGGAGAGACCCATGCTTGCTTCCAGGTGGCGGGAATATTGGCCGTGAGAAAAGAGGAGTTAGTAATGTCTCTGAGTGGGCCTAGTATTGTATCACCGGCTTCTCTGAAAAATTCAGGTTTCAGGGGATCTGCAGGGGAGCCAGATTTAATTTTGTCACATAGTGTCAGATAATTTTCATGACTAATTGCCGGGATGATGGAAAGTTTGGGTCTGTTAGAGTCTGTTATGGAAGTGGGTTGGGACGTGGTCGGAAAGGAGTTGTAGATTTTCTTGATTTTATCCATGAAAAAGGTGGCCAAGTCATCACATAGTGCAGGAGAGATGTTAGGGTTATTTACAGTTTTTTTTTTAGCACTGAGCTCTTTCAGGATTCTAAAAATAGTTTTAGAAGCATTCTGGTTGTTGTGGATTTCAGTGGCATAATATGCAGCTCTAATCCTACATATATTGCGGTGGTAGCTTTTTTGTAGCTGGACATATAGGGTTTTGGACGTGGGATCATAGTCCCTTCTCCATCTACGTTCTGCTACTTTTAACTATTTTCTTTGTAGAGTAAGCTCGTTGTTGAACCAAGGGCTGGATTCATGGGATCGTGGCTTTGTCCATTTCGCTGGAATCAGCGAATCTAAAGCTTTGTTGATCCAGTCGCAAAGACTGTCATACCCTAAGTTGGGATCTTCATTAGACATGGGGGGATCTGCTGTGAGAAGAGCGTGGAATTCCTCAAGGCAAAGCTTTTTCCATGGTCTTTTCCTGACCTGCTGAGCAGGGTTAGTGTATGAGTCGCTCCCCGTGGGTAGTTCCATAGTCACTAAATAGTGATCTGTCCAAGTCATGGGGATGGGCGGTTTAACCTTCATGTTGGTCAGGTTGGAAAAGATCGGGTCTAGGAGGTGCATGCCACTGTGCGTGGGTCCACTCACAAGTTGACAGAGCTGCAGGGCGGCTAAATCAGCTATTAAGGAATTAATCTTATTATCTGTGGTGGCGTCAAAGTGAATATTTAGGTCGCCAATGATAGAGAAATTAGCGGTTTTGATAACCAGGGAGCATGCATTCTCTAGGAGAGATGTTATGAAGTTTGCGTCAGCGCCCACAGGTCTCTAGATCAAAAGACCCGCGAGGGTAAGTTGGGGGTTAATCTTGATATTATATCAGGCGCATTCACAGTCCTCAATTTCTAGCCTAGTGAAGGTACAAGTAAGGTGGGATTTAGCTATCATCGCTATCCCGCCACCCCTAGTGTGTCTATTTAGGGTATACGTCGTGTAACCCTTCGGGGTAGCTAGGTTTACAACTGAGTCCATATCATCCTTCAGCCACGTTTCTGTTAAAAATAGGATGTCTAAGGTGTAATTGGACAGTAGGTCGTGGATTTCCAGGTGGTGTTTTGGCAAGGACCTGACATTCAGTTGGCCTAGTCTAATGGGTTGCAAAGGGGTTTTAGTGCAGGACGGTGGTAGTGAAGGTGTTGGTAGGGAAAAACCACAAGGACACGCAGGGAAGGTGTTACTGTGTGAAAGGTTGAATTTAGTACAGTCGTCTTTCAAACGATTGAGAGCTAATAGATCGTGTTTAGAGTACATATGTTCACCTTTCTTAGTTCCTTCTGGTGCCTGGGCGAGGGGCGACGTACAGGCGCAGAGGGGCAGGACTCTGGTGCGACTCCGGCACAGGTCCGGCGCGTCCGCTACGCGGAGGCATGACCGTTTCTTTTATATGCTGTGGACTAGAGCGCTGGAATCTTCAGACTTCCCCCCCAAGATGGCGGCCGCAGTGCTCCGGGTCCGTGTGACTCGGCGCCAAAATCGGCCGAGCACCGGGAGAACCAGCAGCAAATGCGGGGCACGGGGTCAGTTACTGCCTGATCTGGGGTAGGTAGAATCAAGTGCGATATTCCCTCGAAGGAGGTGCAAATGATGTAGCCTAAAATGCGGCGATTTTACTTAGAGGAATGTGGTAACGAAAATTAAAGTGCAGTATTCCTCTAAGAGTGCAAATTAAGTATTCTAAAATGCGGCGATTTAAAAGAGGAACAGAGCAAATTCTATTTGACAGTCACGCAGGCACACAACACAACCTCCCGGCTTCCGCCTCAGGAGGGACAACATACAGCAAGCTGTATGTCAAGCGTCTCCTTGAATTGTGTAGTAGGATTTGCTTCCAGTTTAAGATATGTATCTTGGTCCGAGAGGTGGAGGATAGCTTGTTCGTTGTAATATGTAGTGTTCAAGATAAAGGCAGAGCTATAGTTATCAGCTTTAACGCACATTATATCCTTGTTTTGAGAGATAGTCTTGAGGGTGTCCATTTCTTTTTTGGTATAGTTTTTCCTTTTAGATTTGGATTGACAATTTAGTTTTTGGATGTCGTTTTTAAACAAGGTTTCAAAGGTGTCAAGACTTTTGTGCGATATAGGTGCCAAAAAGGTGCTGGTTGGACGTAAACCTTTTAATTGATCTTCATCAGTGTCACTGGGATTTTGTATAACGTTGTCGAAGTAGTGGCGCAACCGCAATTTTCTCATCAATTTGAAAAAAGAGATTTCAAGTTCAAGTTTGTTAGTGTTGGCCGTGGGGACAAACAATGTTCCCTTTTGTAAGATTTTCGTCTGTGTTTCGCTCAGGGGGAAATTGGAAATGTTAATTACCAAATTGTCATCTATTTCACCTTCGGTTTGTCTTTCTTGGCCGTTACTGTGCGTGTCTGAGGTGGCTCTTTCGGTTTTTCTTTTGCCCCTCCTGGTTCTTCTTGTCTTTCTTGGCCTACCTCTAAAAAAGACTCCGTCGATGTTGATGGGGTCTCTGCATTTGTTTGGGGCATAGATCTATTATCGATGGGTCTTTGTGGAGGATAACGTCCAGTTCTTGTCTGTCGGTTACTTGCTTCTCCTTCAGAGGAAGAAGTGTCTGTATTAGTTGTGTAAGGCTTGTTTTGACCGCGCTTTGCATAAATGTCAGCCCATGTGTAAACTTCTCCCATCTTGTAATCGATGGTATATCTCCTTAGTTTGCGAATCTTGCGTTCACTAACTTCTGCTGTATGCTTAGATAATTGAATGTGGATATCTTCTAGTATTTTGTCAGAGAGCGATACCCCGGCTGCACCATACAACTTTGAACAAACACGTAAAGAACTCAGTTGTGCGCCCAGTAAGACCCACCGTTTATGCAGGGCTAAAAATGCCAGCCAGATCCAGGTGTAAAGCAGCATCAGTGCCGTAGGGGCCCCCGAGGGAGCACCGGGGGTTAGCCAGCGATGTCCCTTTTCAGTGTTGCCAGTCATAGGACCCTTCCCTCAGGACATGAGGGAGCTCCATGGGGCCCTGGCGGTCACCGCAGAGTGTGTGTCCTTACAGGACTGGTGGTCCGGGGGTAGAAGTCAAGTCAAGTCAGAGAATTTATATAGCGCACTACATACCCAGAGGGTCTCAAGGCGCTAAGGGAGGGGGGGAGGATTACTTGTCAAATATCCACGTTAGAAAAGTCTCCTCCAGCTCATTGAGGCCGGCGGCTGCAAGATCAAGGAGGGCCAGTCAAGTAATTGGAAGTCTCGGTATGGCGAGGCTCTTTAACTTGCTGAAGCAGCCCTCAGGACCTGTTTGCGCAGAGATCTCTAGCATCAAGAAGGGGGAAGGCCTCAGCTCAGGTGCGGGAGCAGCATGCACATCCGATGCAGTCAGGCTCGGTTCCAGGACCCAACAGGAAGCCCCAGATAGCGCTTGCAAGGAGGGTGGGGATAAGGGGCCCGCTGTGCAGCCTCGCAGCCGATCCTACCCCTTACCTCTGATCTTGTGGTTGCTTGCCTCAACTGTAAGTAGGAGAGCCAGCAGCTGTGTCCAGCGCTGTCAGATAAGTCCCTCACGGATGTCCAGGCGCCCAGCCAGGTCCATAGGTCTGGTCGAGGGTCGGCAGAGGTGCAGAGTTTGCGACTCCTTTCAGGCCTCAGCGATGTCTTCAAGAGCCACCACTGGGCTGAGGCAGCCAACACAGTCTCCACAAGCAGGCCAGGAGCGGCGGGCCCAGGGGACGCCCATCGCAGGGTTATGGGTCCTGGGGCACAATCGTCCAGCCGTGCAGGGACCAGGGAGTCTGGTTCCACATGGCCTCAGGTGGGCGACCTCCACATAGAGTGCTTAGGCTCCCCACGAGGGGTCCCAAGATGGCAGAGCTAATCGGAAGCCCGCAAAGGAGGCAGCAGCGGCCCAGAGCACAGCCCCAGCATCAGCCCGTAGTGTTCAGGGGCCACGAAGGAGCACTGCTGCAGTTTTCAAAGGTGCCTGGTAAACATGAGAGGGTCTGCCGTAAAGGGTCTCGGTTGGTAGCTCACAATTGGCAGCTCCGTCTGCAGACGCAGTCCCAGGCTGGACCGCTGGATCTCCTCGTGCTGCTCTCAGCCTCACCACAAGCCCACTCCACCAGGTCGTCAGAGACAGGCTTGTTTGGCAAAATATGTTACCCTCCGACTTCATTTTCATTTTGAAGACTGTTTTATAATGCAGATTAGCTATATCACAAATGCATGCTCTTGAAAGCTTATTTATTTAGTGCAGGCTGTAAAATAACAAATGTTTTGGCATCTAATTTATTTTTCTTTCATCTGAATATGTAAATTTTTTCCTTGATGTGTCTTGTTCAAAATGTTACTTTTGTGAAGGGTGTGGCCTAGCCACAGAGAAATATGGCTGCAGGGCAACAGATCTCCCAGACCCTTGCTTCTACATCCTGTAGTATCTTGCGCCACTTAAATATCGAAGCCCTGATTTTTGCCACCAGAAACAGAAGAACTTGATGGGTAGTCTGTAGTGTGTTAAACCAACTCCTGCCATACAGCAGAGCTGCTCACGGAACTTGGAAAACAGGACCCTCCTGTCCCCTGGGATACCTCTTGGCTGGCGAGGCTTGTGTGCGGCAGCCTCATGAGGACGCTTATGCAATGCTGAATATGGGGGCTGCGTTAGCACTCCTTTCCTTGCGTTTGAGCTACTGCAGCTGATGGAGGTACCCTCCCTCCCCCAGACTGGCCCTGTATGCTGCTGCCTTTTGAGGAAGAAGGGAAAGAGTTGGTGCTGGCTGAACTGTTCCAAAGCCATCAGGTGGGACTGACTGGATGGCACCTTCCCGCCCCCTAGGCAGCGAAGCCCTTAGGGGTTGTGCTAGAGATACCTCTTGGGGTCGGTCACTCATTGAGCGCTGGAGCTTCTGGGGTAGGTGCCAGGGGAGCAGTCTCTGTGGAGAAACTTGATTGCCCCAAGGCTGTTTTGTCCAGTTCTCTCCCTCCATTAGAAAATGTGGTAGCTTGAGACATTCGGCTGGCTGGGAGGACAGACAAGATGAGCGTCTGACAGGGTCTCTGTGGTTAGTGTTGGGTGACTATAAAGAGTGATTACACTCGGAAGTGTTGAATCTTCATTTCTCACAGGCTTGAAGCGGACTGCTGCAATCCGCGGACTTCTAACTCTTCCCACAGAGATCGCAAGAAGTGCCTTAAAGAAAAAACACTTCAGGTAAAAATAGAAATTTGTTCTCTGCAAGTATACAATCTGTGATACCACGGTGGGGAAGTGATCAGAGTGTTCTAAAGTTTTGGACTGGTGGAGCACTTGCGTGGCAGTTGTTGCCTTTGAGTACTTTTTGTTCAGATCTCATGGAGCATGGCTGACTTGCACATTGCCTCAGATGCTCCTAATTCTATAGGCTGCCTCCAGGAGCCTCCCTGATTTTTAGTACTAAAGATGTGCAGAGATGGGGTACAAAAGGGGACTCACTCATTGCACAAAAATAAAATTGAAAAATAACGGTTTAGAAGAGGCCTGGTGGAAAATCATTGGTGAATTTGCACCAGCCAAAAAGTCCTGACAATCTCTCTTAAGCTTGAACCATCTCTCTGAGAAGTCCATACCTCAGTGAAGGTATTGAGATCTGTTTGGACCATAACATTGAAGCAGTAACAACTGATGTCAACTTCCTGCCACCGACTTTTTGAGAGGGAACGAACAAAAGAAATAGGTACCCTAAGCACCTAAGTTGAGGTAAAGGTGTAGGAAAGTGCCCCTATTTGCATGGTTGCCCCCACATTTTGCCAAACTGTTGATGTACTCTAAGTGTGCCCTGGGTTCCTGCCAACCAGGTACACAGGGCCTATGTTCTTTCCCTAAACTGTGCTGTTGCAAACCCAATTGGCAACTCTCTGGCCATATGTAAGCCCCTTGTAAAAGGTACCATGGGCACTGTGACCAGGGAAGGCCTGCAACACTTATTGTGCCAGCCTTAGAAGCTCTGTGTGTGTATGTATATACACATATACACATATACACACACACACACACAACACCCCCAACACCCCCCTTGTGCCATCCCCACAACTCACTGCCCTCGCATAGGTAAGCCACCTCTCTAGTTGGTTGCACTATACCAGTGGTGAGGGTACAGGTGCATGAGCCCTGTACCCCTTAGAAATTGTAAGTGCAGTAATGTCATAAAGAGTATGGTGCTGGGGGTTTGTCATTACGAACTCCACAGCACTATAATGGCTTTAAGGAAAACGGAGACGTTTGGCATCAAACTTCTCTTGACGTTGAACACACACTGACGCCAGTGTGGGATTTAATGAAAAATGGACACAGAGGGCATCTTAGAGATACCCCGTGAAAAACGACCTAAGTCTAGTGTCCTGGCTGAGTGGCTGCTCGCCAGCTGTCACCACCAGACATGTTTCTGGATCCCTGGGTCGAAAGCTGCTGCTCTCGGGGTCCTGAAACAAAGCACATCCTGGGACAAGGTGCCAACAACTCCTCCCCCAGGATGGGCAGGGTCAACAAAGGGGAAGTGCCAAAGGCTTGACGCTTTTGTGAGCTACCCCAGCCATTTGCTGCTCCCAGCAACAGGCCCCCACCGGTTCTGATCCCCACTTTGGGCGGGAGAATCAGCGGGAAAACCAAGTTAGGAGAAGAGGTGTGCCCACCTTTGGCAACCCTACCACTCAGGTGGGGGAGGCGAGGTGAAGCACAACTCTCAGTCCCCGCCATCTTGAAGATGGGGGGATCCAGCCAACCAGAGTGAGCCTTATACCCCCTTCCCACTGGAGGGTGGCATAATTGGGGGTGTACCCACCCCAAGGAAGGGATCCATTCGTCTTGACCTTTACCTACCTGTAACACCCCGAAATTTAGTATTTAGGGACAACTCTGAACCTAATCTCCTCGGACAAGAAGTAGAAGGACCGGAGAGCCATACTGAAGAAGAAGAGGACACCCACTGACTTGGCCCCAGCCCTGCTGGCCTGTCCCGACCGACTACACTGAAATCCCGGTGTGTTCTGCAGCCAGCAGCCTCCAAGAACCCGGAGGACCTGCCCTGCCTTCCCAGACCAGACTTTGTCTCTGGTGAGCACCGGATTTGCTTATCCACAGACAGGCTCCAGACAAATCTGCCAGTCTGCACCACTCTGCACCCGACACCCACCTCCCAAGTTAGAGTTGCCCAACATCACAAGGAGGTTTCCCCGGAAATCCTGACATGGGATCTGGTGATCCCTGAACTGTCTCAAGTCTCCATCCAACGCCTTCAGCACCTTTCTGGATGATGCCCCCCAACCGCAGCCGGTAAGAAAAACCTGATGCCTAAAGACACCCCTGCACCAAACGTCCCACGGCCTTGGGTGGCCCAACCGACGGGGTCACCAGTATTTGAACGCATCCCAACTTACCTCTCCAACTGGTGGTTGCCCCCAGAAGATCTGCGTCCCGAGCCTGCAGTGTTTGTTGCAACTGGGGAATCTCAATTGAAATCAACAGGGCACCCGAAGGCAAACCAGCACCCTGCACCGGAACATCCCTGTGCCACTGTGGGTGCACTTTGTGTTCTAAATCGGATCCTCTTTTGCCCCGAGCCTAAAATCAGAAGCTGTGCTCCCACAACCTTGTGGCCTGCTCGTGAGCAACCACCAACCAGAGGCACACTATCCCCCATTCGATAACATTGGGCATCAGCACTCTGCACTCGGCTGCCCTAGTGCTGCTGAGGGTGCTTTGCAAGTGCATTCTCAACCCTGGGGGAACCCTGGTTCTAACCCCAGAAACCCAACTCCCACAACTACGTACCTAGCTGTAAACAGATAACTTCATTTCCTCCCATAGGATTGCATTGACTACTTTTCTTTAAAAATTCTTTCAACTGTGGAGTTGGTTTGTATGAAACCTTGAAAAACTGCAAATCTACAAAAACTGAATTACTTTCCTTTTCTCTAGGAAGTGTCCCAGTGTGATATCTATGCATATCAATTTGAGTAGGAAAAGTAACTTAAAACATAATCTGCAAAGTAATCTAACCGTAATTTCAATGGTATTCAAAGTATTTACAAACCTGTAACAAAGTACCTTTCATTTAGCTTGCTTGTATAGCTCAACCTGCCTTGAATAGTACCATTCACACTTACCTGTGCCAGGCTTCTTTGGTTCTAGAAAATAAATACAGTTAAATAATACTTTTATATAAAACAATTGATCTAAGTTCAGTCTTTGAGTGTGTGCTATCATTTCTGCCCGAGTGTGTACAATAAATGCTTAACACTACTTTCTGATAAAGCCTACCCGCTCACCCACACTACCACAAATAGAGAGTAAGGTATTATCTATTATTCCTTCAGCCTACCTTCCTACAAAAGGATCCCAAGACTGCCGTCTCTCAGCTTCCAGCAGCAACCCGACAACTAGCATTTAGAAGGAAAGGTGTGGAAGGCCACTCGAGGCAAGTATTACACACATGGGTGTTGTGGAAGGAGCAAAGAGGAAAAAAATGCAGAACTCTTTGTGGAAAATGTGATTACCAAGCCACTGAAAGCAAATGATGTTTTGTTTCTAGTGCCTCCACCCAAACCTACCTAGGCAATCTTTTTAAACTTCAGAGAGAGGGATGCGATCCCTCTGATACATACTTCTAACCACAGGATCCTCACATTTTGAATATTCCCCTGGCATCAGACTGGATCTGGAAACTTTTGTAAAGCAGTATCCCTGCATACCAGTAGGTGGTATCGTTTGGCTCTACTCCAACGTCGTTCTACTCTGGAAATGATATGTGGAACCACAAGTATGCGTCACTCATGCATACTGATATCAGTTCCTTTCTGCGCCACCAGATACTGACCCAGAGCTACTACTTGTCTCTTCACAATGCCTTTATCTCCCCCCAAAAAATGTTTACATCCGTGAGTGTGGGAAAATGTCACTGCACAAGATCACATGGTTTAAACTTAGTATGAACTGTTGAAAGCAAATGTCTGTTGTCGAAGGGAAGGTCCCATTCCTGCTCCAGAAGTGGTTCCTGAGGCAGAGCAACATTGTCGGGTTCACAAGTGATTCCAGGCAGAAAGTCCAATACCTCAGGAGCGAAGCCAATATCTCAACTTTTCCCAAAGGTACCTCTCTCACTGTGTCACTAAGGAACACGTCAGGGATGAGCGGTATCCTCAGAAAATGAAGAGACCAAGTTCTATGGTCTATCAGCTGGAGGAGTGGTTCTGGCTGGAGGGGTGTTCAATAGCTGCAGTGGGAATAAAAAGAAAGACAGAACTACAAACAATGTGTCTATACGGTGTATGCGAAACAGTTACTAATATATAAGCCTGTATGTGTGTGATGTCCCACACTTACCTGTGACCTTACAGGAGAAGAGATCAATCATAAAAGGTAGTTCACAGGGGAAGTCTTGGTCTCTTGTAAATAAGGAAACCGAAATAAAGACTCCAGGTTAAGTTCACCAAAGTTAGACTCCAATAAATACTACCAGGCAGGTAGTGTAATTCCACAGGTCTTGAGCAAGACTAAATCCAATATGAATAATAAAGTTACTTCAGGAAATCCAAAAACAATCCACTCGTGCAAATTGTCCTGTATCCACACAAGTTCTAAACGCTGAGGAAGAAACGATTTGGCAATATCCCAGCGTCTCAAAAAGAACGATGTGTACATAAAGTTGCAGCGATATTAAAGCGCTGTTCGTGGTCAGCCCAGCTGTTAAATAAAGTTCTAAACAAGCTGTGAGCAGAAAACAAAAAAAGAGCACGTCGGCCCGTTTAAACTGAAAACAGCACGGGGACGCGGAAATTAAATGAGACGGAGAATTCTCCAAAAAGCACTTGTGCTCTTAATCAAAAATAAACAAACCGTGTCTGAAGCGAAATGCTTTCCAAACGACGTGGTCTCCAGAAGGCAACGATTCAAGGCAGGGAACACGGGGAATTCACCCGGCTTCCGAGATGAAGGGTCCAGGTGCAGGCGATATCAGGCGGGGTGTCACGGGAGAACAAACAGGCAGCAGGCAATGAAGGGCGAAATCCACTCGAGGAGAGGGTACTTGATTTACGTAGAGGAGCTTGAAAGAGGAATCCAGTAAGGACAAGCATTTACAATGCAACGGTTTCGCCCTTGGAAAAGTTTGAGCTATTGGCATTGTGAATGACAAACTTTTTATTTATGTGTTGGTTTTGAAAACAGATAAATAAATGGCATTGTCATTTACAATGGCAATAGCTTAATCTCTCGCAAATGCGATTTCAACGTTCCAAGCACATCAGCCGGCGTAGTGAGGCCAAGCTGTGATAGAAGACTGTCCCGGGAAATATGGACCCCTCAGGACTAAAGGCCTGCAATATTAACTGGACTCTTCCCAGGAGCCACTCGGAAAATAGTTGTTCTTGTTGAAAGAGATAACTACAGCACTAATACTCTGAAAAGTGGTCGCCATGGAGAGAAAGCAGACAGAAAAAGTGGTAAACGGAGATTAAGCACCGCACCGAGTCTTGTCCAAAGATACCGCTTGTTTTTTTCCGTTCATTTTTTTTTTTAAAAAGTGAATTTATTATCCATGCTTTCTTTTACAAAGTAGAAAAGAGAGCGATGCAAGAAGGGCCTGGAGAAATTTGGAGCAAATATACTGGCATCTGACCAATAATATATCGTATACATAAAACTGTCAGCTAGCCAGAGATATTTCCTCAAGCCTTATGAAGCATACTCGACTTTCTTCGGAAATCAAGGACCTGCCTGCAAATGAACAACTGGTCTGGCAACACTGATCAACCAAACCAGACCACCTTCCAAGTAGATAAACGCTTTGGGTGAGTCACAGAGAACAGAAAATGGGAAACTGCTTGAGGACATAAGGCTGGTCCAGACCCTATACTCTTAAATGAGCTGTGTGACAGAGATGCTGCGGATTCCTTCTAAGGCGCAAAAAATCAGGGATTGTATGGAGACAATTCACCTGCACGTAAACCAGCTAAGAGATTCTTCCTAATTCAAAAAGAAGTTCAAAATATCCAGTCCAATGACCTAACTCCAGTTGTTTGCGAACATTAATTAATGAAGGCGCTCATGTAGCTACAATTATTCAGACATTCTCAGTCAGAATAACAGAGTCAATCAATCAGGGTTCTTGTAAAGCGCAACTACTCACCCGTTTCGGTCTGAAGGCGCTAAAGGTAGGGGGGGTGGGTTGGATCTGCAGAGATAGTCATTCAGAAATCAGATGAGGGGTGCTCAGGATAAGATTGCCGGGGAGCTTATAAGGTACACATGTATTATAGTAATCAGGAAGATTCCGAAAGACCACGAGCATAAACCTGAGGAGGCATTTTGCCAGAAGCTCCCTCTGACGATTGGCCAACAGTCGCAGCAGTGAACATGGGATTTCAAACAGCTGAGGAAAAGTTATATCAGAATGAGAACTAACAAAAGACTGAGGTCCTCCTCCCTAGTGGCCTGCTCACTCCGATGGGCGGCAACAGGAAATGACTTCCCACCTTTGAATGATCTCTTCGTCAGCCACGGATCTCCAGGTCACAAGTTATAAAACCAGCAAGGCACACGGACAGCAGGGGGGGGGGGGGGGTCGTGCAGGCACACGGACAGCGGGGGGGGTCGTGCAGGCACACGGACAGCGGGAGGGGGGGTGGGCAGGCAACATAAGACGGGATACACAATACGAGCTGGAAAAGGCACGGCAGCGGGAGGCGTGCATACGGACAGCGGGAGGGGGGCGGGCAGGACACATAAGACGGGATACACAATACGAGCTGGAAAAGGCACGGACAGCGGGAGGGGGAGGCGGGCAGGCAACATAAGACGGGAAACATACAAAGTGAAAACACATTTATAAACAAAATGCTCCTTACCTGATCGCTTCGTGGGAACTCAAATCTTGCAGCCAACTCCAACAACAAACACTTGTAAAAAGAAGAAAACAGGCCGACTCGAACAAAAAAAAAATAACACACACCCACCGCCGCGATGACGATCAGAAGTGGGTGGAGAGGGAAAAAAATCGAGGGAACGCCCCCGAATCTGGTCCGGCCTTGACGGACAGATCGGGCTCCCAATGGCTAGCCTCCATTTATGGAGCTAGCCAATGGGAGCCGGGGGACGTTCCTGAAGCCAATATGGTAAACAATAGATTTCGCCTGCGCGAACTGCTTGCGCAGATCGCCAGGTCGAAACCTAAAAAACGAGGGGAGGGAAGGAAAGCCAAGCGCCGCCATGTCCTTGCTGGAGGCTTAAGAACCTCCCTTCTTACCGGCTGATCTGTCGTGAGGCAGTATGGGACAACACACCACTATCCCATAGCCGTGCATTATGGTACTGGTAGTGCAGCCTGGGATCCCTGTCTAAGAGCCCTAACAAACATCATGGTCTAAGTCTTAAGTAAGTAGAAGAAAACAATCATAAAAAGTCCAAACAGGAGTCAGTCACTTCCTGCCACTCTCGAACTCCACAGTTGGTGCAAGGGCATCAACGTGCCTCATGGGCTCACTCCCCCGAAGCCTTTTGCCTTTGGAGCCGATTAAAACCCCTGTCCCAAGGCAACCTTAATTTCCGGGGCCGTCAGCGACATTGTGGCAAATCGAAAAATTCAGTAAAGCCATGCTGTGGCTCATTACCGGCTCCCTCTAGCGCTCCAAAAAATTGAGAGGGTTTCCCACTGGGACTCCACAGGTAGGTCTGCTCTCAGCACCAGCTGGACCCTCCGGACCCACAGTGGTTTCCTCATCAACAGCTTTACCGACTCTGATCCCACGCCAGACCCTGGAGCATTGACACCGATGCTAGCAACAAAGTGCAGGCTATTGTGTTTTCGGACTCCTTAAGTCAGCACCACTTCGACTTCCACAAAGATTGTGACCTGAGCCACTTGGGCTGCACCTCTCCAAGTCACCCACATAAACAGTTTCAACCCTTCCATGGCTACGGTAGGAACTTCCAATATTGCCAGCAAGTTCAGTCTTCCCGGCAAACTCTTCAACTTTTTGTGGCAGAGCCCATGGTACCCCAGAACCACATGGACAAAAGGGGCAGGGACCACTGGATCCCCTTGCAGAATAAAGAGCAGGCCCTTCTGGCTAAAGGAGCCATAGAGAGGGTGCTGGCACCAGAAGCAGGGTTTTGTTGTTACTTCTGCTGCTCCCTGGTGACGTAAAAGGACAGAGGCCTTCATAATATTTAAGACCGTCGCCCTCTCAATTCCTTCCTGCGGAGGACAAATTCAGATGCTCAGCGTGGCACAGGTCTTGTGTGTCCTTGACCCTGGAGACCGGTTGGTACCATTGGATCTGCTGGATGCTTATTTCCACATCCTCGTCCTGCAGGCCCACAGGTGCTATCTGTGGTTTGCATCAAAGCAGGAGAATTTTCAGTTCACTATGCGCCATTTAGGCCTCACCAGTGCATCTCTGTTACTTATGAGAGTGATGGTGGTGGTTGCTGCACATAAGAGATCACCTACCTCGCTAACTGTACGCCAAAGGCGGTCTCGCCCCAGGCAGTTGTCACCCACCTCACAATGGCAAAGCTCCTAACGTCACTTGGGTTTTTCTATGAACATGCTGAAGTCACACTGAACTCCTTCACAGACGCTCCGCCTCATTGGAGCCATTATGTACACAGTGCAATTTTCGTGCTTTTCCCTGGAATGGACAGTCCAGTACATTCGAGCTATGATCACAATATTTTGGTTCTGCCCTGCATTTCAGAAAGGATATCTCTGAGGCTCCTGGGACTGATGGCTACTTGCTGATTAAGCATTCTCAGTCGCATTAAGGGCTCTGCAGTCATATCTGAAGTTCCAGTGAGCAAAGTATCAGATAAGAATAAGGGAACCTCTCCGATCATGTCCAGATTTTTGAGATGGCAACAGACATGCAGAGGTGGTTGCTCAAACGCAAATGGATCAGCGGCAGCCCACTTTCCCTCCCCCGCCCAGAGCTCAGTGTTTTGACCATTGCAGTCGCTTCAGGGTTGGGTTGACCATTTGAGAGAGGTGGAGATCACAGGCATCTGGTCTCCAGCGGAGTCCATGCTTCTCATCATCCTTCTGGAGCTGCAGGCCATCCACTTGGCATTGAATGCCTTCCTACCATCCATGAAAGGGAGACTGGTGCAGGTGCTCTCAGACAATGCCACCACTATGTGACCATATGGTATTGCAACAAGCAGGACGGGATGGGGGGTGGTCCCAGTGCCAGGAGGCACTACACCTATGGAAACGGCTAGAAATTCAAGATATTTTACTTGCGGTGCACCACCTGACTGGATCTCTAAATGCCAGGGTGAGTGAACTCCGCTGTCGACGCCTAGCTGATCACTAATGGCGGTTGCATCTGGAGGTAGCACGTGGTTTCTTCCATAAATGCGGAGAACCATGGCTTGATCTTCTCGCCACCACCAAGAATGTGCTTTGTCTGCACTTTTGCATGTTGGAGTATCCAAGGTGACTCTCTCTTGCAAACGCGCTCCACCTAGAATGGAGCTCGGGGCTCTAGTACACCTTTTTAGTCGCTACCTCTCCAGCTCTGGTTTTTGAAGAAAATCAGGACTGACCAGGCCCTATGCATTTTTAAGGCACTGGATTGGGACTGGAAAGTGTTGTAACATGAACCTCTGTGCATGAGCATCTGTCCTCCGATTCCACTGCCTTGAGAGGATCTTCTGTTACATTAGCCTGGCTTGCACCATCTTAACTTCTATGCTTAGCGATTGAAGAGCGACAGCCAGCTGTGCTCGATCTCCCTCCCAAGGTTGTAAATGTCATCATGGCAGCCAGCGGGTTCCTCGACAAAATCATTAGGTCTGGATTGACCCAGGGTAACCAAAACATTACTTTTGTGTTGTCCCTAACCTAGCAAGGATTTGCTTGGGGTACTGTTAAATCGTATATTTCGGGTCTTTGTCTTTCTGCAGTTGTGGGATCAGCCGTCTTTGTTTAAATTACCGTTTTTTTGAAGGGTTTGAAACATTTGTTTCCTTCCTCTCCCTCTATCATGCCTCAGGGGACCATAACATGGTCCCCATCTTCCTGAAGTGTACTTCCTTTAAGCTGCTGCACAGCTGTACACCACGGCTTCTCACCCTCAAGACAGTGTTCTTCACCACCATAACATCAGCACAGCAGGTCAGTGAGCTGCAAGCATTCTCTGTCAACCCGCCATACACTACTTTCTTCTCAGACACGCTTGTCCTGAGAGCTGGAGTTTCATTTTTTCTGAAAGTGGGGCTATTTTTCACAACAGGCAAAGCATAACCCTACATGCATTTTACCCTATAATGATCAGGAAAGATTCAATCCGGTGGATCCAAAAAGGGCCCAAAGCTTTTACATTGATTGTACCAGGGAACGTTGTGAGAAAAATAAACTCTTTCTGGGATTCTCTGAAGTGAGGATGGGCAAGGCAATACAGAACAGGACCGGACCATTTCTTGGTGGATCGTGCTCTGTAGTAAAATCTGCTATACACTGCCCAAGAAGTAGTCCCCAGAAGGGTTGTGGGTGCATTCCACCAGAGCCAATGCTGCTACCGTTGTGTTGGCACACAGAGTGCTTGTCTAAGACATTTGTCAAGCTGCTATGTTGGCTTCAATCCACACGTTCACAAAGCACTACTGTCTGGGCAGGCAGGTCCATCAACATGAGCATTTGGTCACTCTGTCCTGCAGGATTTCTTGGTTTAAGCCAGTTCACAGACTCAACACCTGGGAGACATTCAAATGGCGAGGCATCACAGTTAGAACAATCTATCAGAAGAACAAGTTACTTACCATTGGTAAACATCTTTCCAATAGATGTCAAGTCTAATCACAGATTCCTCACTGACCTTCTCATCCTCCCCGTTCTATGAACTGGGCTCTTTTCATTAAAGCATTACCCAAGGATAGTGATCTGTGCACTGATGAACAGCAAATTTGATGTTGGGTTCTGCGTCTTTGAGCACTGACAGCCTAGAAAGCAACAGACGTCCACATGCGAGTTGTGCCTATATGAGGTTCCACACATCATTTCAAGAGTAGAACGACAACGGCACAGACCTGCATGATGCCACCTAATGGCGTGCAGGGGTACTGCATTATAAACATTTCCAGATCCAGTCTGATGCCTGTCGAAAGTTTAAAAGGTGAGTAGGTGGGATCAAACCATCCCCCATTAAACCAGTCATGGAGGACAAGGAGATGGGCGTACAAACAATAGAGATTGATTATGCCCAGGCCTCTATTATAGGGTTCCAGTGACAGTGCACAAAGGCAATGCATGGCCACGAGTCCACCACAAAAATGTTTTAGCAGCACCATCTAGTGCAGAGAACCATATGGGTAATTGAAGTGGTAAACTTTGAAAAACATGAAGGAAGCATGAGAGGATCATCATTTTGTAAAGGGTGATGCGCCCCAGGACGTTGAGGGGAAGGGCATGCCACTTAATGAGGTCAGACTTGGTTTTCCGAATCCAGGGGCCGGAGATTAAGGGCCAAGGTGAGCTCTGGGTGCAAAGCGATCCATATGCGCAGATATTTAAAACTGAGCCAAAGAAGATGAATAGTCGTTTGCCAGTCTAAGGGGACCAGTACAGACTTAGAGGGGTTCATCCACAGGCATGTTCAAATTGGTCAAGTAGCAGGGGACATCAGAGTCCACTCAAAGCTGGACGGGCAAGATAAAGCAGGACATCATCCGCACAGTGCGATGCGATCCTCATGGCCTGTGCTTTACACCCAACTGGGGTATTGGGGATCCACACGGATGAGTTCAGTAAGACGTGGAGCCGGGGGATACAGTTTCTCGTACTCCGGGATGGCATAAAACCACATTGATCCGGTTGCACCTGATCAGTCAGGACTCGCTTAAGCCTATTTGCAAGAGCTGCCTCGAAAATGTTAACCTCACAATAGAGGAGCAATATAGGGAGATAATCTGCACACAAGGTGGAGAGGCTGCGTCTTAGGTAGTCTAGCTCCAGCGGAAAGGACCCCATGTGACAGTCCTCATGATAGAGTAAAGAAAGGTAGAGGATGAGCGTCTTCTGGAACGCAGTTTAGTAATCCATGGGAAAGCCATATGGACCTGGGGTTTTACCCTGCGTCATAACTGAGTCTCTCTTCAATTTCTTCTGCTGTAAGGGGCTTGTCCAGCAGTTGGGCCTGAGAGGGAGGCAACTGAGGAAGGGGGAAGTAAGTCAAGAAAAGGCCAGGGTACGGTCACGCCCCTGCCTATTGTCTTGGAGTATGTTCGATAGTAGTGGGCAAAAGTTTGGCCTATCGCCGGGAGGGACCACTGTGCCTGATTAGACTCACCTAGGATCTCAGGAACGATCCTATTGGCCTGTTGACAAGAGACGGGCAAACAAAGAAGTTTGCAGTTTTTGTCCCCCAGCCATAAATTCTAGCCGTTGTGGCCTGCCAGAGGTGTTTGGCTGCTTTAAGAGAGTGAAGACGAATGTCTTCCTGGATGAGGCCTAACTGGCGGAAGGGGCCTGTCTGGGGGTTAGTTTCCAACTGCTGCTTCAGTTGAAGGGAACACGCCTCTAGCTGAGCAACAAGAGCAAAACGATTACACTCCCGGACCCTAATGTAGCTTGTGCCTTTACTCGCAGCCCATAGGGTTCCCATACAGTCAATGGTGTCCACATTAATGTTGAAGTAATTTCGGAGATTAGAACCGAGGGACTGAGTGAATTCCTTATCTTGAAAATACCAAGTATTTATAAGCCACATAGGGCGCTGTTCCACCGGAGGGCACTCATGATGGAGAAGCAAGGGGAGTGGTATGAAATACCGCGGGCCAGCATCAGAGTCAACAATTGGCAGTCGAGGGCAGGTAGGAAGGCAAGGACTATCTGAGAGTGAGTGCGGTGAGCCACCGAGGTGGGTGTGAATTGCAGACAACGGGAGTGCCAGAATCTCCAGGCATCACAGAGACCCAGAGTCATGGTCCAGTCAGTGAAACGGAGGGCGCCAATCCCACAGAGGTCGTGGGGGCACCGAAACTGTCTATGTCAGATAATGCATTGAAGTCACCTCTTAGGATTGTGAGCCCTTGTGGAAGGCGGTGAGAAGGCGAGAGAGGTCTTAAAGACCCGGGGACAGGGAGGCGGGTGGCCCAGACACTAGCAGGACCACTTGCCCCTCCAAGGTACCCTCCAAAGCAAATTAAGGTCCCTGCAGGTCACTTGTTACGCACTGGACCATGAGCGGGAAGGAACGATGCACCCCAGCCCCCCCCCCCCACCACCACCCCCCTCAGTGGAAGACCCTATCAAATAACTTACAGGCTAAGAAGGGGCAATGTTACCCCATGAGTTGGGTTTCCTGAAGACGTCATGGTGGTTGTGATGAGCGAAAGCAAAAACCGCTGCTCGTTTCACTCTGTCCAACACGCCGTTAACGTTCCACAACATGACTCGCAAAGTCATATGGGTGTGAGGTGGGGATCATTTTAAAGGATGAGCGTCTGTCAGCCCAATATGCAGGACTCGTTGGTTCCAATTAAACCCTGAGGAGTGTGCTATTGGAGTATTGTGAAGGGGTGTCACCCTAGGACTGTGCATAAGAGTAATGTAAGTGTTTGTGCCAAAACCTAAGGAGGAAAAAAGGAGGTTAACAAAGACATCAAACAACAGTGTGTAAAAATAACCTCACACCCCAACACCCACCCCTCCAAGAAGCATCTGTCGCCCTGTAAAAAAAAGGCATGCCATGTACATCTGAAGGGGAGAAAAACCCCCATCATAGCATAGGAAGACGAGAAGTCAAAACCACAGCCACCATCATGCAGGCAGATCAGGCCCCCTAAATTATCTAGTGGGTCCAGGAGTCAAAGAGAAAGATAACTTAACAGCATGGCAGAGAAGTGAGTAAAGCAGCATACAGAACAGGAGGGTACAAAGCCACTAGAGTCAGGCACACTCTTGTGGCAGGACTGCAGGGCATGCTAGACCCCGCAAGTGGATCAATGAGCGTACAAGAGATGGGGAGATTGTCGCATCCACAAGCTCTGCAGCATCATATCCAGCTGTCAATGCTCCATCTCACGTGGCCCAAGGCATCCAAGAGTAAAAGCCACAGTATCCTGGCTGCCCGAATGTCCTCGGACCGCTGCGGGCAAGCAAATGGAGTAAATCTTAAGTCAAGAGGATGCGCAGCCAACAGGGATCAAAGGCAGTCAAAGGTGGGGCTGCGGGACAAATCAGAGTCTGTGTGGAGGGTGGTAGAGACCTGGAGGGAGGCCACCTGCAAAGCAGTCACCACTTACTCTTATTCACCCCCAGAGGCAGGATTGGAGGTCTGTCGACAAAAGAGATGGGGATGCTCCCGAAGAGACCTTGAGGGAGAGAGAGATTGTCCAACTCTGGGCTCCCTCCACAATCGGGTGAGGTGTCTGTGCGGCTTAGGCATTACCAGTGCTCCCGGGGTGCCAGGCACCTCCCGTTGTAGTGAGGGGGAGGCAACAAGGCCATACAATGGGCGTTCCTCTATGAGCTATTGCCATGCAGATTCAGGAGATTTGAAGAAATGCGACTTGTTGAAGTGGATAACCCAGAGGTGTGCCGGTAACAGCAAGCAGTATTGAAGTTCCATTGCTCAAAGCTTTTGCTTAACCTCGGTGTACGAGCGCCGGCGTTGCTGAACCGCACAGGTATAGGCCAGAAAAAGAAGCACTTTGGTGTCCCCGTAGCAGAGGTCAGGATGCTGTCGAGACTCTGAGAATGGTGTCCCTGTCCCGGTAGTAGAGAATCCGGGCTATGGTGGGGCCAGCCCCAGATCTCATCCACGAGGTCCAAGTAGCACACTCAGGTAGCCCTTTGGGGCCCTCGTGTTGGGGGTGGGTACTTCTTAGTTGGCAGAGTTCCGGTCTGTATGGGCCCAGAATAAAAGATGCTCCCCGAAAAGAGAATGGAGCTGCAGTTGCCACAGTGAGTCCCGTGTAGTCCAGAGCTATGCCTCCAAGGAGCCCAACCAATTACAAGCAGCAGTCCAGTCATCGGTGGGTGGGCTACCGGGGACAGCACCGCAGGAAGTCAGTAGGTGTAGGTAGCATGGGGCTCAGGTCCCACCAGGAGGTCTCCAGTTCGGGCAGGGGAGAACCACAAGACCCGCCACAGAGAGACTCGTGTGGGCCGCAGCAGGGTTATGTTCTCACCTTGAAAGTGGGTAGTAGGGGCTGCATCGCCACTGTGTTTGCCTCCCTCCTTGATGTGCCACTATTTCAGGTGCAAATTGGCGGGGCAGCTCAGGAGGTCCTGCCTCCAAGCGAGGCTCCGCCAGTCTCTGGGCCCACAAGGCTTCTATGGACATTCACAGGTGGTTGGGGAGCGGGGCCAGCTCACAGAGATAAGGTTACAAGCAGGCGGCTCCTCATGATGGTGAACGACGTCCAACAAGCAGCCACAGAGCAGGGCAGCCGCCTCTCGGGCCCGGACTTGCCCCGGTCCGCAGTAGAAGCAGGGGGCTCAATCGGGGTCAGGCTGCAGTGCAAGGGAAGGTGGGTTTGCAGCCATGCTCCAGCAGTTAGGTGGAAGCCAAGTCAGTGGGCCGCAACTCAGCGCGGGCAGCAATGCTCCATCAGTTCCCCCCACTGCAGTACTTGGAAGGAGGGCCCAACCCTAGAGTCAGGGCCGCAGGGCGGGCGAGCCCCTCGTCAGGGCGAGGCACATCCGGGCAGCGGTCACACAACCGGGCACCTTCCTCGCAGGTCTTGCAGCTCACCAGTGACGCAGCAGGCCCCTCCAGGCTTTGGGTCACCTCTGGGCGGTTTCCGGTGCATAGCTCGCTGTACAGGGAGACACCGCCAAGCCAATTGTGAGAGGGGTGGCATCATCAGAGGGCAGGGGGGCCCCCAAGCCACATCTCACCCCACGCTGCAGCAGAGGCCTTCCGCAGGCTCCGGAGCCGTGTCAGGCCCCGAAATCTACCAGGAAAGTCACCACGAGTTGGGAGGGCCGCCACACCGCACTCAGGGACCTCACAAGTGTACCTGGTTGCCGATGATGGCTGGTGGTCCAGATCGACGATGGATAAGGGGAGTTTTCCAGAAGAGCTGTGTTAGAGTGTAACCGCAATGTTGGCCTCCTTGCGGCAGAAGCTCTAGTGTACTATTTTAAATACAAACACTGTCTCCATAATTATTGGTTTAGTCTGTTTAGAGCTGATGAGGGCTCCTTAATCCAAATAATAAACTTGTCTGCAGGAGAAGTATGCTGATCAGTAGGCTGCTATTTTCCTTGATATTAGGGACGCCCTGGATACTCCAGTAGAGGTGGAATTTCAAGGAATGTCTGTAGTACAGAAGAAAACAAACATTAAACTCCTACCAAAAGCGGGCTCCAGGAGAAGTGATATAGAAGACGTGTGTAAGAGATAATCTAAAAGGTGTAAAGTTACAGGGGCATATTCAGCCTTACCAGTGGGATATAAAAAGCACTCACATAAGGAGGTGGGCTCAGAATGTTAGGCTGGCGCAGGTCACAGCCTGTATAAGATGGAAGTAGGTTAGACAGGCAGGGGCAGAAAGAGTCATGTGTTTTTATTTTTGCTAAAATGAATCATTAACCTTTCTGCACGTACTTATATATAAGTCTGCATATGCTTTGATAATAGCAGAAGAAAATTGTTGTCTGCTTTTAGAATGTTACAGGTTCGCCAGACAAGTGATTTAATGACCGTAATCTTAAAGTGTAATAATATATGATTGTGCTGCGCGGTAGGGAAAGTTCGGTCTGTTAATTACGAATGGTCAACAGAGCAGAGTGGCCCACTGCATTAGCGATATGGAATGGGAACATTGAGGCATCCCAGTTATAACTATTTTTGCACAAATCTAATTGTATGCTGTATTTCTACGGTCTTACCCATAACAAAACGAATGGTATTTTGTACAATCTTAATGCCTAACTTGATAAATTGCACTCTGCATAAATATAATTGTTTTTTGCACTACTGTCACTATTTTTCACAAAAGGAATTGTATTCTGCACAATGATAATGTTTACCCCGATTAAACATAGGACTAATATTATTTTTGTAAAAATTGGTTCACGGTAGTGTGTTCCAGCTTGAATTGGAAGCAGGATGGATTGCAGTGTTCTAAATATTGGCTTGACAGTAGGTAAAACCTAGCATTTATGGATCTTAAAATATTTTTATATGGGGGTAGATAGTGCTTGGGAATAATAGTTTCTTTCAGTGTTAACATGCTTATTTTTTTTAAGTCTGGAGTTCTTTGTTGCATTCTTTTACCTTATGATGTGCACTTATGTGAAATGTTTGTATTGCCTTATTGGCATGGCATCAAACTGTTAATGAAATTAATGACTCAAAGACTCCCCTATATACTCTTGTATTTCTTGAGTATCATCAGGCTCTCCTGTTGTCAAGGATTCCACCAAGCGCTTCGGGGGTCAAATAACAGTTAAGCCTACTTGGGGTCATGTTTGCCCATCTTTAGGTCTCAATAGTGCCACCATGTAACTACAGACATCTACACACTGCCAAGTGGTTTAAGATAAGGAAAGCTAACCCTCCTACTCAGTGAGGTGGTAGGCATTAGATGTAAAAGTTTGCTACTTTATATGGTGTTCACACAGGCGATATCAGAGGACATAATTGCGCCTATTGGGCAATTATAGCCCACTCAATTAAAACCATCCCAGAGCCTCAATAGGTATAGAACCATTTGTAGTCTCTTCTGTGGTTTCTTAAGTAATTTGTGTACCCACACGGAAGACAGGCACTTTGGGAGTCCTTTTCATAAGTGTGCAAAGAAGCTGTATTGCAACTGAAGGTTACAAAGATGGCCCGCTATTGTGAGGCTGGTTTATTAATCACAAAACAAAGAATTACCCTCGTCCCCAGTAAGCAATGTGTGTATCTGATGATATGGTGTGCAGACCTTATTCATTTATAGGTTTGAATGTGGGAGAGCCATAGAGATTTACACATACCAGATTTAAAAAAAATATTTGCCCCGCCTCCAGCTTATAGCACTCGCATACACTCGGGAACCATCCTTTGGGGCCAGCATAGCCCACCCTCTGGCGTTAGAGTCTCTGAAGTGCATGAGCAGGCCCGCCGACCAACCACCCGTGAGCAAATGGCCCTTACTCACTGGAATGTTGTAGGATGATGTTCACCAGGCCTCGGGCACCTATTCTATTACCTATTCATCAGCAGCCACTGCTCCACCACAAGGCCTTGGTCTCCAACACTGCACAGCGGCCTCAGATAGTCTCACCACTGCTGGGCACAGAGGTTCCCCAGATCGCTTCTCAAGGGGTGGGGGACCTGCTAGCAGCGCCTCCTCACTTCCGAGTCTGGGTCAGATCTGAACAAGGTTCGACATATCCGTTAGAACACCAGCTGTCTCTGCCCATATGGTGCCCTGAGTGTATGATCAGTCAACCAACCCTCCCCATCTGTTTTAAAATGTGTATGTGTGTATATATATATATATATATATATATATATATATATATATATATATATATATATATATATATATATAGATATAGATATATAGATATATTTTTTTGTTTTTTTAAAGGTGCTCACCGTCTGTAAGGGACATTCACACCACCCTGGAAAGACGATCAATCCAGAATATACACAATGTCACTAGGATGTTGATGGATTTACCCTGGAGCAAGGAGCCTCACGCTAGTGTGGCCATCTTTGAGATAGGCACTTGGGCACCCCACTCAGGATGATGGCTCAAGGAACAATGCCCTAGTCAATTCAGCTGCTTAGAATGCCACATTGTCTAAAACTGTTGCTGTTACTACATAGGTTATAGTGACTAATCGTTTCTGTATCCACTTTAAAGGGATGACCTAAAATGCAGGAGCAAGAATCCAAAAACTAAAAATAGTTCAACATCACGCAGTAATGTACAAGAGACCCGGAGGTGGTGTGGCTAGACAGTACTGGGTACGTGGTCGCACCAAAATGTCTAACACTATCCTCACCAGGTTGATTTAATGGTGCTGCCTGCACTGATCGTGACAGCATAATACATGCTACTGCAACCCACTGGTATGTACCATTCTTTTCCTCTATAGCTCAGTTAGTGCCAATACTGTGCTATATGCCTGTCACACTATGCTGGAAAATGAGTTTTGGCTACCCCTGCTGTTCACACTCCCCCTGGTTGCCCCTTCATGCACATTCAGATTTTTTTTTTTTAATTCTATGTTCTTGTTGTGCGGTGTATCTTTTCAGGTTGGGTAGAAGCATTTCCTTGTGCCTACGCACATGCTATTACAGTCGATAAGTGGTATCCACAGGTTTGGGGTGATAAGCTGAATGAGTAGTTTTTAAGGAACACTTATTGTTAACACTACTGCAGACAGTTTATAAGGTTGTAGGAACAGACCAGCATTTTCATTGTACCGACCACCCAGAGGCCAAGGAAAAAAGGGAATAATAGAACCCTAAGTAGGCAAATGCAAAATGACGGGATGATCTGCTATTAGCACTATGCTCTCTGACAGCAATCCCTTCCCAGAAGCCAAAATTGCCCTGGATGAAATAGTCATGGGGTGCCCTTGATACTTTCCTTGAATCCCTGTATCTTTTCTACCTAGTTGGATTTACAGTTACATGATGGTGCTGCCTTACAGTATTGCAGAAAGCGTATACAATGTCTCTACAGTTTACGTTCCTTGTTTTGAGCAACCTTACCTCCGTGTCCCACTGAGGCCTCCCAGTCCCTCCAGCTCAGGAAGTGGATCTTAGTTTGGAAAGGGGCGACCACTCGGTCCCCCCGAACGTATGGTTGGGTGCCCCGATCCTCCCGGGAAACCATTTTGGGCGGGGGGCGTGGCTCGGCTGGTATGCCCGAAGCGGCGTAGCCGGGGCGCGCCTTTTTCCCGCCCAAGAGGGGTTGTCCTAGACACCTACACCGAAGACCACGCCCAGTAGGCGTACCGGAGGAGGGTACACGCCCTCCCGCAGAAGAATAAATAGAGCGGGAATCCGAAGAAGCGTCCTCTTGTTCCTGTGCTCTGAAGGCTGCACCCACTCGTTGCTCGTGAGCCCTCGACGGAACAAGCGGCAATTTTGAGAACTTGTAATCTTGTTGTTTCTCTTTCAGTTATTTGGAGTCGAAGAGTCCAGGACCTCGTTGATCGGCTAGGAGCAGAATACTCGAAACCATGGCTGGCAAGAAAGCAGGGAAGGGTTCCGAGACGGATAAGGTGTTACGCCTATTGTCGAACCGGATGGCTTGCATGGACCGAAAACTCGGACAAGTCCAATCGATCGGTCGAGGTCTGACGGAGGTCAAAAAACAGCTGGCTGCACTGAGCAACCCCGGTAACCCTAAGAAGGTAATAGGCCCGGCCTTGCCGGGAGTCGTCCCCGAGGGTAGAGGGAAGCGGGTCAAGAAGAGGGCGGTTTCGGGGGAGGTCCCGGTTTCAGAGGTACCCCCAGTCGCCCCCGTCATGCCGGCAGACAACCCGGTACCAAATCCAGATATGGGTCAGCCGATCCCGGTTGTGATTACCCCCGCTAATGATGAGGAGATGCCTCCCGAATTGGCCATCCAGTTGGCAGCATGGCTCAAGAAAAAAGCAGGGGGGGCAGTGGCCCCTGGAGACCCGGTCGAGGAGGCCAGACTACTAATCGAGCAATTGCGGCAGTCGAGAGATGTCGCAAAGGCGAATGTTCCTCTTGTTTCCCCACAGGGGGCACCGGTAGGACCTGCAGTTGGTCACGAGAAGACGGCGGGAACAACGGCCGAACCTGGTAAGCTCGCATTGCCAATGGCGGGGGAGCGTTCATTACCCTCGAGGCGGGAGAAGGTGGCACAGCACATCCCTATGGCCACGAAAGAGTTAATATGGGGAGACAAATATGTTAACATGTTTTCATTATTGACTGACCATCGCGAGATGGAGTATGCTAAAACCCAGAAGGATTTGTGGCACCCGAGCGTCTGGCACGCAAAGATGGCGGAATTCAGGGTGGATGAGACAGTAACGAACTGGGTTAAGGCCTTTTCGATATTTACTGCAGTTATGGGGGAACGTAAACCCGAGCTGATGACTGAGTTAACTTGCTATCAAAATCGTATTAGGGATTTTTATTCAATGTATGAGGGGGAGAAATGGAAAGGTTATGATATGAAATTCCGGAAAGCAAAAGAATACGATCCTAGTTTGACTTGGGATTGCCTGGACTCGGTGTCATGGCACGAAAAGCTCCTGCCAGGGGCGGCAGGTACGTCCTCGCCAGGCGGGAGTGGGTCGGGATTCGCCCGCCAAAAGCCCGCTGTGCCCTTTCGGGCGGGCGCCGGTGGGGATTACCAGCCCAAGTCCGGCGGGAATGGCGGCAAGCGTGGGGTTTGTTGGGGCTTCAATCGAGGCAACTATAACAGACCGCAGGGAACATGTAGGTTCAGGCATGCGTGTGCGGGCTGTGGGAATTCCTCACACCCGGAGAGTACATGTAGATCTAAAAATAGCGGGACAGGAGGTAAAGGCGGATCTAAGCAGGAGTGAGGTAGAAAGTTGTGACTGATTGCCTACACCCATTGATATCATGGCTTTGACTCCTTGGTTGAACAAATACCCTGATCATGTATCCGCTGGGGTGTTGAGGAAGGGATTCTTACATGGCTTCCACATCCCGGCGGGGGATTTTCGGGGGGACTCCTTTTGTAAAAACCAGTTATCGGTACAGCACAACCCAAGCGTGGCAGAAAAGAAAATCGCAAAAGAAGTCAGCTTAGGGCGAGTGGCAGGGCCTTTTCCTTGCCCGCCGGTGGCGGAGTTCATCTGTTCCCCGTTAGGGGTTGTCCCGAAGAAAGACCCAGGGGAGTTCAGACTTATTCATAACCTGTCGGCTCCAAGGAGTTCCTCGGTGAACGAGGCCATTGACCCAGAAGTTTGTTCAGTGCGGTACGCATCGTTCGATGATGCCGTGGCCATGTTAAATCGCCTGGGCCCCGGGGCGCTGATGGCGAAATCAGATATCGAATCAGCGTTCCGGTTGCTCCCGGTACACCCACAGGATCAGCGCTTGCTAGGTTTTGCATTCCAAGGGAGTTATTACATGGATAAATGCATGCCTACGGGTTGCTCTATTTCTTGTGCCTATTTTGAAATGTTCAGCTGTTTTTAGAGTGGGCATTCACCGAGGCCACAGGGCATAGGCATGTTATGCACTATCTAGATGACTTCCTGTTCTTGGGAGCAGCCGGCGACACGAAATGTGCGCAGGCGCTACATGACTTCTGCATCCTCATGAGGGAGTTTGGAGTCCCATTGGCACCAGGTAAGACGGTTGGACCATCTACTTCACTGGAGTTTCTGGGAATTGAGCTCGATTCTGTGGAGGGATGTTTCCGTTTACCGATGGACAAGGTGGCCAAGTTTAGGGCTTCCTTGACGCAATGCCTGGGCAAGGAGAAAGTGACCCTGCACCTGTTACAACAAACAGTGGGTCAGCTTAACTTTGCCTTGAGGGTGATACCAATGGCCCGCCCCTTCTCACGCTCTATTGCACAAGCTATGGTTGGTCTCAAAGAGGGACACCACCGTACGAGACTGTCGGCAGAGGTTCGCCAGGATATGCGCATTTGGTTGGCATTTCTGGTGGACTTCAACGGTCGAGTCGTGTGGAACAAGCCGCCAGCGTCTTCAGATGAACTAGGTCTGTGGACTGACTCAGCGGGGAGCGTGGGATTTGGCGCCATCTTTGGTAATCGATGGTCGGCGCAAACATGGCCGACGTGGTGGCAGACCAGCGGTCTCACAGGTAACATTGGGTTCTTGGAGTTATTCCCCATTTGGGTTGCTCCGATGGCATGGCCAGACGACTTCAGGGACCGCTCAGTGGTGTTTTGGTCTGATAATATGACTGTTGTCGAATGCATTAACCAACAGGCAGCACACTGCAAATGGATCTGGAGATTGTTGAAGGAAGTTGTGCTGCTCTGCATGAGACTGAATGTACAGTTCAGGGAGAAACATGTGCCAGGCGTACTGAATCATGCAGCTGATGCACTCTCTCGTTCACATATGCAGGCGTTCAGGGGTTATCTACCTACAGCGGACCTAGTGGCGGCACCATTCCCCGAAGCACTATGGCTAATCGGTGCCCCGGATTACAAGACCTTGTGGCAGCAAGCTTAGCCCCCAGGACAAGGAAGGCATACGAAGGAGCGTTTCGTTCCTATTGCACATTTTCGGGTCCAACAGGGAGTCAGAGCTGGGGTCAGGAGGAATCCTTCCTGGGGCCAAAGGCCAATAGGCATAGGGCGGCCATTTCATTCATGGCGCAGGTGCATGGCATAAAAGACCCAACGGGTTCCTTTTTGGTTAAGAAGGCCCTTCGCGGCTGGCAGCGCCTCGAGGGTCGCAAGCAAGATGCGAGGCGCCCGATTGGCTTAGACAGGTTATCTTTACTCGTAGCGAAACTAGACGAGACGTGCTCCTCCCATTTCGAAGCAGTTCTGTTCCGGGCAGCTTTCGCATTAGCATTCCATGGGGCTATGCGGGTGAGCGAACTGGTCGCAAGGAATAAGAGAGACGTTGAGGGAGGCTTGTGCAGGGATCACGTCCAAATTAGGGGTGATTCGATGGTGGTCTCGATAGCCAGGTCTAAGACCGACCAGGGGGCTATGGGAAATAGTGTTGTCGTGCAGCGCGCGCGAGGGTCCCCCACGTGCCCGATAAAGTGTATAGAGGAATACTTGGCACAAAGGGCGGCTACATGGGGGGGGGGACTTTGCTAAGGCACAGGGATGGCACCCCACTGACGAGGTTTCAGTTCCAGAGGGTGCTAACGCTGACAAGCGCTGCGGCGGGCATGGACCCGTGCGATTTTGAGACCCACTCCTTTAGGATAGGGGCTGCTACTGAGGCTACAGCCAGGGGTCAGAGTGCGGAGGAAGTGAAACAGTTGGGACGATGGTCCTCGAATTGCTTCAAAAGGTATGTGCGATTGCACATGTTGTAAAGATCAATTGACATGCACTCACGCTTCTTGTCTTTTGTTTGAATTACAGTTTCGCGAGCCTGTCACGCGGGGCGGAATTTGCAGTCGACCCGGCACTAGGAGACCAGCGGTCAAGGATCACCGTCTGGGGAGAGAGTGGTATGGGCCGTGGGCCACTCATATGTGAGGCGCGCCGGGGACGTATTCAAAGCAGGTGACACGACTCACGCAGCTGGGGAATACGGGTACAGAGTGGCCTTCCATGGGAGTTAACCTTGTTTGCCTCAGAACAGACATTTCTTAAAAATAGTCTACTACAAACAGTATCATTGATGGGAATGTAACCTAAGACAAGGTTAACCACATCCAGAATTCATCCCCAAAAAATTCAAGGGAAGGTTTTTAGCAATGGCGCTAGAAGACAAGACACTGGAACAGATTTTCAGGACCGTCCAAGGCAGGGGCGTCGTGAACCACCAGTTTCAGCAGCTACAGCGGAACTGTCTGCTATTGGACAGACAAAACCTCATAATTGACACTAGAAGAACAATGGGTTTATATATATAAAGGAGAGAAGGATGGAAGGTTGAAAAGAAGGAAACGAGAAAAAAGGAAACATGAAAGTAAGGAAGGATTAAAGAAAGGTAGGAAGTGTGATGAGAAAGATGGACGAGAGGATGAATGGAGGAGTGGGTGAAAAGTTGAGTGAACGGATAGGTGGATGCACAGATGAAAGAGTAAAGGGAAATCAGCGGAAGGATGGATAGAAGGCTTTTCTGATGAATATGTATGTCAAAGGATGAATGTACAGATTGAAGGATGGACACATGCATAGATGAATGTGTGAACAGATAATAGAATAGCCGATGGATGAAATGATGACAGATTGAAAGACGGATGAAAGGATGACTGAATGTAACGGTGAAACGGTGGATATCAGGGGTTGAATGGAATGGTGAAATAATGAAGGGAGAGATGCTTGGATGGAAGAGACAAGGCAGCTCTTCTAGGAAGGGTTGGACTCACTTGCTTCACTTGCCATGAGAGCTCAGGTTGAAAATGGGAGATATTTTAATTTTCAGGTCACTCTTTTTATCCAAAGCTAGTGAGAATATGTGGACCTGCCCACACGTGTCAGCATTCTCAGAATGGTAGGTACTCTCCAGACAATTGAACAGTTTGACACATGCAATATTTTACATTCTTGCAGCATTAGCTTTATAAACACCCTGAAGCACAGTTCAGTTATTCATTTGATCAGAACAAAAAGCCTCTGAACCAGTGGCGGCCGATGACATTTGCAAGTGGTAGGCCGTAAAAGTTGTTGATGAGTGTTGTGTCGCGAGAATTTTGAAAATAAGTGGGAAAATAGTGCATTTTAAAGTGCATTTGATGAAGCAAGATGGTTTATAAAGCAATTGTGACAGTGTAGACTTGGAATATTGAAACATTAAAAATACTCCATACTTACAGAATTAAAATTTCTTAATTACTGATCGCAATGGCAGGTTACAAACAACATTACAGCAATAACAGAATATTTAAGACATCGGCGACAGCAAGTGCGAATAATAACAAACTTTAGGAGAACAAGAGAGCCAAATAAATCACGAGAGGCAGTCCTGCTGAGGAGGGTGCACTTAGTGACACGTAATGATTGTGACAGCGGAGACTTGCTGTGGTGATAGAGTGATTATGCCGCTGTAGTATATTGATTTGGAGTATGATTGTGTTCCTGATTGGGTGCGCCAATTCCAGAGCATGGAATAAAAAATAAGCAGGCTTTAGAGAATCCCTCAAATCTGTAAGTCAGATCACCCCAGTTTATGGACGGTGGTCGTTTCCGGAGCCTTCCGGCTTCCTCACTTTTGAGGGCCGAGCTTTCAGATTCAGATAGCGGAGGATATATCGCCAGTGAGCACCTACCATCGCCAAAGAGGCCCTGGGCCCAAAGAAAGGACACATGCCCAGTCCGCCTATTGTTCCTCTATAGGCCTTGCTGCAGCTTGCCTTGTCTGAATGTGTGTTTGTTTGTGAAGCGGCCCATGCTCTTTTGCATCACAAACACACATTTTGATTGGCATTCTGTTTCTGAGGCACACCAGCGCCCAGTGGTGGCCCGTGGATTCACACAACACACATAGGATTAAGTAGCTTGTAAGCAACTGTATGAGCAGTAAGAGCTGGGGGCAGTGGCCAACAGGGGACATTAGCAAATGGGAAACACACTGCGCCATGTGGGAGACAGTACATGGATTCACCGGGGCAAGAGGGGACGGCACTCACTAATGTGCTAACATAACACACTGTGTGAATCTGTAAATATCGTAACACAGAGGATCTCTGTGTTAACCTAGGCCATGTAGTCTAAATTAGGGGCACAGAGTCACTGTTTTAACTGGGGGTGCCTCGTCAACCACAGCAGAGGGCCGTAGATTCCCACACATTTTTTAAGGATTAAGAAATTAATGGAAACAAGGCGCTTAGTAGGTCGGGCTGGGGAGGGAGTGCCTGAATATTTCATTTTTAAACACAGGCGCGTCGACTCTGAAAAGCTCAGGGCTAATGACCAGCCTCGCAATAGCTACTGGAACTACGCACTGGTAGGTTTGCTAAGGATTAGTTACTTACCTGTAATCCTAGTTCTCTTCCAGGGGTATACTCATCAAAGTCATAAGCACTGAATAGTCCCGCCCTCGTGCGGGACCCCGGAGCAATAGCCAATAATATTCATATATCTACATATATATATATATATATATATACACATACATATAAATACACATATAATAACTATATATATATATAGATAATATGCATTATACATATGCAGCCTAAAATAACCATACTAGGCTCAAAAGACTGCCCCCAAATGCCTGAAAACAAATCTTTACATTTGTAAAATAAAGACATATAAATGACATTATATGAAAATGCAAAGAAGAAAGCACTGCCTTTGTTGTCTTTGAAACACACCACCTTTATTTTCAAAGGTAAAACAGGCAGGACCATAGAGGCAGCTTTAGCCTAGATAGGCTGCATTGTAACAATAGGAAAAAAACTGGCGCCGTGCCTTTAAGACCTCCAGGAACCCCCAGGCTCCCATCATGCACCACAGGTGACAGTTAGGTCAGTTCTTTTGGACGGCGTATAACAGTGTAATCACAGCATGGGTAATGCTAAACACAATCCGGCTGGTATTCGTCCGGGGAGGAGGGTGGGTGTGCTTATGACTTTGATGAGTATACCCCTGGAAGAGAACTAGGATTACAGGTAAGTAACTAATCCTTCTCTTCCAGGGGATACTCATCAATAGTCATAAGCACTGAATAGAGTAGCAAGCCCATCCCATACCCTGCGGACGAACACCAGATCCTCTAGACAGCACACTATTATGTGAATTACCCAAACAAATTTCTCAGTGATGCCTGACCAACTTGGGCATCAGCTTGAGCGTCAGAATCAAGGCAGTAATGGCGGGCAAATGTGTGAACCGACCGCCACGTAGCTGCCTTACAAATTTCATGCACAGGAACATTTTTAAGCATTGCTATAGTAGCAGCCTTCCCTCTAGTGGAATGAGCTCTAGGTCTACCCGTGAGCTGCTTTCGTGCCAACTGATAACATAACAGAATGCATGACACAATCCATCTAGAAATGGACCTCTTAGTAGCAGGAAAACCCGTATTTAGAGGACCGTAGTTCACAAACAGGTGATCAGTCTTTCTGACACTCTTAGTTTTATCAAGGTAAAACTTCAGAACTCTTTTCAAATCCAAAGAGTGCAGAGCTCTTTCTGCTGCAGAGCTCGGAGTAGCAAAAAACGTAGGTAGTGTCACTGATTGATTTATGTGAAAATCCGAGATTACTTTAGGAAGAAATCTCGGATGAGTCCGAAGTACCACTCTATTCGCATGGAAAACGAGATAGGGTTCTGTTGCACAAAACGCCTGAATCTCGCTCACCCTGCGCGCAGAAGTGATAGCTACCAGGAAAGACACCTTCCACGAAAGATGTTGAAGAGAAGCTTTATGTATAGGTTCGAATGGGGGACCCATCAATTTAGACAAAACCACATTAAGCTCCCAAGGAGGTGAGGGGACCCTCACGGGAGGATATACCTTCCTGAGACCCTCCAGGAAATCCTTTACAACTGGCATTTGAAAAAAGGAACCCTGAGAAGGGGACTTTCGATATGCTGTTATTGCTGCCAGATGTACCTTAATAGAAGAATACTGCAAACCTGCTTTGGCCAAAGAAAGTAAGTATGGTAACAGTACCTGTTCCTGACCTCGAATCGGGTCATGACCTTCCGCTGCACACCAAGTGAAAAATCGCTTCCACTTGAAAGCATATGTTTTTCTTGTAGAAGCTCTTCTTGCCTCCTTTAAGATGTACATACAATCCTGAGAAAGACCTAGGTGACCATACTGGACGAACTCAGGTACCATACTGCTAGCTTCAGGGACGGCAGGTTGGGATGGAACACCCTGCCGTTCTCTCTCGTCAGCAGATCCGGACAGCAAGGAAGCCTCTTGTGCGGCACTTTGGATAGACACAGGAGATCCGGGTACCACCATTGGCGAGGCCAATCCGGAGCCACCAGAATCATGTCTGTCTTGTACTTGTACAGCTTCTTGATAACCAAGGGAATGAGTGGAATCGGTGGAAAGGCGTAGAGTAATGTCTCTGTCCAGTCTATCCACAGAGCATTCCCCTTGGATCCTTGTTGTGGGTACCTGGATGCGAAGACGCAGCATTTTGCGTTTTCTGCGTCTGCAAAGAGATCGATTTCCGGTAACCCCCAGGTTTGAAAGACGTCTTTTATTACTTCGTCTTTTAAGACCCAGTCGTGCGCTTCTGCGAAGTGTCTGCTTAGTTCGTCTGCTTGGACGTTGAGGACACCTGGCAGATGGACAGCTGAAATTTTCATACTCCGAGCCAGAAGCCACTTCCATATTGCTTGCGCTTCCAGCGACAGAGGTCTGGATCTCGTTCCGCCCTGCTTGTTCAGATAGTACATCGTTGTTGTATTGTCCGTCTGAACAAGCAGAGAGGATGTCTTGAGCACAGGAAAGAAAGCCTTGAGAGCTAGATGGACAGCTCTGAGCTCCAACATGTTGATGTGATACAGCTTTTCTTTCTCCGACCACACTCCTTGAACTTGAAGTGACTCTAGATGAGCGCCCCAACCCTGCAGGGACGCATCTGTCACCAGAGATCGTTTGGGTATGTCCTCCTGAAAAGGTACTCCCACAACCAGATGGTTCCGCTGCATCCACCATTGAATGGAGATCCGCACCGACAGAGACAGTGACAGTTTGTCTTCCCATCGGTTTGAAAACTGGGACCACTGATCCTCTAGTGACTGTTGCAGAGGTCTCATGTGTAACCTGGCGTTTGGAACAAGGAAAATGCAAGACGCCATGGATCCCAGCAGAGACGAGATCTGTCTGGCCGTTGGTCGAAGAGTCCTTAACATTGTTTGGCACTTGAGGAGAATGGATGATAGTCTCTCCTCCGAAGGATACGCTTTTGCGTCCTTTGAATCCAGAAGTGCGCCCAGGTAGTGGATCCTCTGTGTGGGATTGAGGATAGACTTTTTGAAGTTCACGTGCAGACCTAGTCTTCGCAGCTGATGAATACAGAACGTGAGATTTTGTTGAAGTAGAACTGGAGATGCACTCTTTAGCAGCCAATCGTCTAGATAGGGATAGACGAAAATATGCCTCTTTCTTAGGAAAGCCGCTACGACTGCAATGCACTTTGAAAAGGTGCGAGGAGCTGACTTTAGCCCGAAGGGCAAGACTGTGAACTGGTAATGATTGGTTTGTATGCAGAACCTCAGAAACTTCCGATGTTTTTGGGCAATGGGGATGTGAAAATACGCATCTTGAAGGTCTATGGAGCACATCCAGTCTTTTTGATGCAGAAGTGGGGTTATTTGATGTAACGCCAGCATTCTGAATTTTTCTCGTCGGATAAACTGATTGAGGCGCCTGAGATCTAGTATGGGCCTGTACTCCCTGCTTGGACCTTTCTTTTGAACTAGAAAGTAACGGGAGTAAATTCCTTTTCGACGTTGTGTCCTTGGGACCTCCTCGATGGCTTTCTTTTGAAGTAACACCGACACTTCCTTTTTCAAAAGGTGAAGACGATGGAATACAGTCTTTTGAGGAAGAATTGAGGGTGGTGGAAACTTGAACCTGATTGCATATCCATTTTGCACAATATTCAGCACCCATGCGTCGTTTGTGATGTTTTTCCACTCCTCCAGGTAAAAACGCACACTTCCCCCCCACCGGAGTGGTCAACGGGCTCAGGGGAAGCAAACACTCACTGCTTTTGCTGTTGCTGCTTGTTCCCAGGAGCAGACTGTCTGGAAATTCCGCCTCTTCCTCTACCAGGACGACGCTGGGAGAACTGAGATCTTCCTTGATTCTGTTGTGAAGACCATTGAGGGGTTTGAACCCTCTGCTGGCCCTGTCTCCGATCATAAGGACGGTATTTTTTCTTAAAATTGTCCTTTCTCTTTTCGAGACCTACAGCTCTCACAGTATCCAGCTCTGTCTTCATTTTGACATTTCGTCGTCAACATGAGACCCAAAGAGCGTTTTCCCATTAAAAGGCAGGTTCAGAATGCGTTGCTGGGCTTCAGGTTTAAGTCCCGTAAGTCTTAGCCAAGCTGAACGCCTCGCGCAAAGACCATGAGCATAGCCATGCGTGGATAGATCTGAAGCATCCGCAGCTGCGCTAATCACCTGATTAGACACTAGCCCACCTTCATGAAGTATTTCCAAGAAGTCATTCTTGTCTTCTTTGGGAAGTTTTTCAGCGAACCTGGATAAGGAATCCCAAAGAGAACGGTCATAGCGACCCAACAAAGCGGAGGAGCTGGCAACCTTCATGTAGGAAGCAGAAGTGGCACACATTTTCTTTCCTACCGAATCCAAAGTCTTGCTATCCTTGTCTGGGGGAACAGACGAGGACGTTGGTCCATTCTGATTCTTACGTGCCGCTGAGACGATGACCGAATCAGGCTGCGGCTCTGCTCTTAAAAATAACGGGTCAATGTCCGGAGCCCTGTACTTCTTTGCGATCCGTGAGGGGACCGCTCCCAAAGAAGCCGGTGTCAAGAACTTATGTTCGGCAGGCTCCAAGAGACCTGGAACCAGAGGAAGTAAAGGTCTTGATGATAATCTCTGATGCAAAGTTTCGAAGATAACTGTAGTCTTCGCAGTAGAGACAGGCATCTCTATATTAAGTTTTACTGCTCCCCGGCAAAGAACCTCATTGAAAGTGATTACGTCATCAATCGGCGATATCCTGCTCGGAGGAGTCGAAGATAACGTAGGCGAGTAATATCTCTTCGAATTCGTAGATCTTGTCGAGGATCTCGTATCACGTCTCTTGGATGATCGGTGATGTGAAGACCTCGGAGAAGGTGTCCGCCTTCTCACGGAAGGAGACTTCCTCTGCGGAGTACGCTGCCGCCTTCCAGGGGACTGGGTCACTCGAAGAAGAGGTGACCTTGATCTTGACACGGTTCTTTTCGACACCGGCGACCTGGACCTAGACCTTGGAAGATTGATTCTCCTTATCTTCCAGTCTCTAAGTTCTCCCAACCATCGTGGAGAGATGTTAGCTCCTGTAGGCGATGGCGCTCTTGAAGGCTCTGGAGAGATCTGAACTATATTCAGCTCAGGGGATGAAGATGAACTCCCAGAAACAGCCACAGAAACCTGAGATCGGTCTTTAGAAACCGTTCTAGGTCGTTTAGCTGCAGGCGAAGTGGAACGTGGCCTCTTCGACGTCGATCTTTCCAGCGGTGATCTTCTCGACGTCGACCTCTTCGGCGGCGACCTCCTCGGCGGCGACCTCCTCGGCGGCGACCTCCTCGGCGGCGTCCTCCTCGGCGGCGTCCTCCTCCTCGGCGTCGACCTCCTCGGCGTCGACCTCCTCGGCGTCGACCTCCTCGACGTCGAGGGTCTCTTAGGTGATGGAGTCAAGCGCTTCGACTGCGAAGCTTTTCTAGGCGTCGTGTGCCTCGACGCCAACTGGTCAGGGCTCTTCGACGTCGAAGCCTCCATTCCCCGGTTCGACGTCGATGTCATAGCGCTTCTTGACGGCGGCCTTGACTGACTTTTTGAGCCTCTCGACGGCGAACGTCGACGTCGAGTCCCGTCCTCTCGTAGTCGTAGGGGAGCCAGACTTGGATCGCCTACGCTCATGGCGTCTCTCACCTCTCATCGACGGCGAATCCTTCTTCGACGGCGACTTCGACGGAAGACGTGACGCTGATTGACGATTTTGAACATACAGGAACTCTAGAAGAAGATCTGTCCCTCGAAGTCGACGGGGAACGATGTTTTCTCTTCTCCCCTCTTTCCTTATGTTCTTTCCGCTGAGGAGAAGGTTTCCTGGAGTGAAGTTCTTCTCTTCCACTCACGGTTTCACCTCTGTCATGCAGGAACTGAAGCCTGCTCTTCTCCCTCTCTCTTAAAGTTCTGTTTGATAACTTGCTGCAATGGTAGCAAAGCTCTGGCTTGTGTGTAGATGGAAGACAAGCCACACAGACCGAATGAGGGTCTGTTTTAGACATTTTTTTTCCACAGGCCGGGCACTTACAAAATAAGGCAGGCATTGTGACTGAAAAAAAAGGTCAAAAAACCACAAAAATTGTTAAATTAGTCAGGAAAAGACTAAAGATGTCGAGTAATGACAAAAAATTGAAAGAACTACCAGAAAAAAAGTGAAATAAAATCACCAACTGGCGAGCTCAATGCTCCAGGATCCTCACAGAAGGAGCCGGAAAAAAGAACTGACCTAACTGTCACCTGTGGTGCATGATGGGAGCCTGGGGGTTCCTGGAGGTCTTAAAGGCACGGCGCCAGTTTTTTTCCTATTGTTACAATGCAGCCTATCTAGGCTAAAGCTGCCTCTATGGTCCTGCCTGTTTTACCTTTGAAAATAAAGGTGGTGTGTTTCAAAGACAACAAAGGCAGTGCTTTCTTCTTTGCATTTTCATATGTCATTTATATGTCTTTATTTTACAAATGTAAAGATTTGTTTTCAGGCATTTGGGGGCAGTCTTTTGAGCCTAGTATGGTTATTTTAGGCTGCATATGTATAATGCATATTATCTATATATATATAGTTATTATATGTGTATTTATATGTATGTATATATATATATATATATATATATATATGTAGATATATGCATATTATTGGCTATTGCTCCGGGGTCCCGCATGAGGGCGGGACTATTCAGGGCTTATGACTATTGATGAGTATCCCCTGGAAGAGAATGAAGCGTTATGTACGTCAGTGAGATTATATCGTTCATACGGCCTAACAACCCCTCACTTATATCACGACATTACTTTTCTCGACACTATCTAGGCCTGAATTTGAAACCACCTAATTAGTTTCTCTGCTCCTCGTCCGCATTACGCGATACGATTTCATGGGATGGCATAATTGATCCGGCTGTATTCTCGTTCTTAGTGTCTCCCTGTGCAGTGCGAGTCACGTGCATTCTCGTGTTCCATATCCCATAATGCCTGCTGCATGCCTGGCATTACACAGTGATGTGACATTACCCTTCATAGGCCACAAGTGTTCCATAATATGTGGCATTCGGTCATAAAAATAGCAAGTAACTGACATTCATATAAGCAATGGGAAGTGGAAGTAAAAATAAATATTTCCTGTAAACCAACCAAATCTGAAGTGTATCACATTAATAGGCAGTCGTGGGCGGGTGGGTGCGAGGGAGGGAGGGGTAATCTATATAAAATAAACGTACCTATCTCCAGTCTGTTCCGCAACTGCATCACGCGCCGCCCCGCCTCATCAGGCACGGGAAGATCAAGTGATTTTCCGAGGCAGAATCACAAGTTGTTTGAGCCTCCCGCCAAGCCGGCATTACGGGGTGGAGGGGGGTGGAAAGAGATAAGTAACGCCGTGGAGTGGATGGGGGGGGAGGCATGAGGGGTTTAAGGGAATAAAAGATATAAATTAAAGTAAACTTACCAGAGACTCCCGACTCCCACCGTCCTAGTTTTTGAATTCCTGTAGGGCACATCGAGTCACGTCATCAGGAAGGCTGCAGGCAGCCTCCCACCCGCGCAGCGTTGATTGGTCCGGCCGCTGCCCCACCAGCGTCATTTCTCTCTGTATGCTGCAGCATACAGAGAGAACAGGGAGAGTGGGTGGTGTTTCGCGAGGGCAGGGGGGAGAGGCTTGCCCACTGTTGTTAATACAGTCTGTTTGGGCAGCCTGAGGCCGCCCAAACAGACAGTATTAACAACAGTGGGCAAGCCACTCCCCACTGCCCTCGCGAAACACTGCCTACTCTCAACCAGGAACTTCTGCTTTCTCGCCATGCGAGAAGGCAGAAAGTAAACAAATGGTAGTTATTACCATTTGTTTCTGCCTTCTCACACTGCGAGAAAGCAAGGGGGCGGCGCCCAAACGCCCATATAGAGGAGCCGCCACTGCTCTGAACATACCCTTTTCTAAGCCCCAGGCCAAGGACCACACCTTGCTAGGACTGGTGTAAATGCTTTTCTTCCTTCTGATACACAACCATATTACCCACTTTATTTTATAGTCTTGACCAATAATGCTCTTGAACACATGCAAAATGATGCAATATATATATATATTTTAATAACACAGTTTTGCTCCGTTGCCTAGATTTAAAAGCAACCCGTTTAGACACACAGAAAGATGATATTTTTTAGCAGCTAGCATTTATTTAAAAAAAAAAATTTACTTTTTGGGGATAAGCATGCATAAAAAATATAGAGTATAAAAAAGGGATTGAGTTCTCCTTGACAACAATGTGTTCTTTTTTGTTGTTTACCTACCGGGCCACGCTGCATCCTGCCTGCCTTGCTGGGGCTTCCTTAGCTGGCGCCACCACACCACCGGGCCGCGCTGCATCCTGCCTGCCTAGCGGGGTCTTCCATAGCTGGCGCCACCACACCACCGGACTACCACCCCCAGGACCACTTGCGGCGAGCATGCCGTTGACGCGGTTACCACGCGCCAGGAGGCGCTGAAAAAGAAGCCTGGGTCCTCGTCCCGCGGGACGCGCAGGGGCGGCACCGGGAGAAGCCCGGGACAAGGGCGTGCCGTCTTAGGCTAGGTTGGGCCACCCCCTTGACATTTTGTACACCATATTATTGTTGTGGTGAGCTCTAACAGCTCTTACCTATATTATCATTTGTGTATAATTCATTTTTGTGATACTGCTGGTGTTTTGTCTGTGTGGATGGGACTAGTTGTCTTAAACCAATATTTCTTTGTGTAGTGGAGCTGACAATGGCCAAAAGAAAGTCACTTATGGGGAAAGGGGTGGCAGGCACACTAGGCGCCTTCCTGAATAGAGCAGAGTCAGTCTCAATGCACGAGATTGCCTTAACAGAGTAGGCTTTCTCTAGATCCACTGGGCACAGGGACATCAACCGCTTTGCATGCGCGGGAAGTAGATTCATATACCTCCCCTGTTGTTACATCTCCCGTTTCTGCCCACCCAACACTGGTAGTTCCATCCCAAGACTCCGTTTACTTCAATAAAGAGGGTGCTAGACCTAAGGTTATCACCAGGGCCCAAAAAGCTAAAAGTACACGCTCAGTCCAAATGAAGCCTCCAGGTAAGAAAAGAAAATCAGTGAACAGCCTTGGCCTCCCCAACAAAAGACAGACTACGGGTATGGGTCATCTTAATCTCCCTGAGCCGCCTTCAACTCTACCGTCCCCGGAGCAAGCTTTTGCCCCAGAGACGGCAGGAGCTGCCCTGGCCGCAGTGGGAAGCAAGGATTTCTGGCGAAAATTGGATGACATAGTAAAGGTGGTCACGTCCCCCCTGATGGTGTCACTTTCTAACTTGGAAAAAAGATTGGCCACTTTAAAAAACGGTGTATGGCCATCACTTCAGTAAATTCCCATGTGGGCTCAGGCCATCCCTCAGCACCTACCACTGCCTCGATAGCCCCCTCAACTACTACTGACCAGCATAGAGTCCCTGGGTTTACACTAGGTCCAGGTAATCCCCCTAATGCTATTGTTTCCACAGCTACCGGTGGAAAGCCTGCTGAGAATACACCTTTGCAGTTTCCCCCTGGTGGGTTGGTGCCTCCAAATAGGAACTGCAATAATGGCCAGCAACAGGGGCCTTCGATCCCTGAACATGTCACATCTAACTTTGATCGTCCCGCATTAAGTAAAGAGCTAGCCAACCAACCAAGGATGGCCCAAGTGCAACAGAGGGCAGATAGAGGGGGGTCCTAGTGCTCCAGGTACATTCCATTTGCTCCCAGAATCTAATCCATTAACTGTAGTCCTAGTAAACGTTCCCACATTACGTCAAGGGGAATTTGAGCTCTGGTCAACTTTGCGTAATAGATCTCTTCATTTTCTATCTGGGAGGACGGGCCTGTCAAACGAGCACTTTTCCAATTTTAAGATGGCCCGTAGGATAGACTGGGTGGGTGGCTCTGTAAAATCCTTGCAGGGGGGACTGCATTGTTCTCTCCTTTACTTCACCACTGCTGGTTCGTACAATTCTCAGTAGGGTGGCTTTTTTCCCAATAAAGTTGCAGGGGGTCAACATAGTACCTTTGGGGTTTTTCTACAGACCTGATAGAGATCCACAATCATGTGTGAGGGTTCCTGACGGTCCTTTGTCCCATTCTGTATACTCTATACCAATTAGAAACTTGTACGAGCCACTTTGTAATTTAGATGCGGTTGACTGACTGTCTACTCCCACCCCTACACAGTGCGATATCAGAGTGGTCACTAGAAATAACTCGTGTATGGGACCCTCCGAGGGGCAAATTGACAGTTTGGAGCCTCATCCCAAAGCTTCGAATATAGTTTCTATTTGTCCCTCAGCTACAATTTATGGTAGGTTAGTTACTATTTTACCCAGGATAGAAGAGATATCTGTCAGTGTTAGAATTAATCCAACTACCACGGGAGTGTTCACTCGTAGAAAAGATTTATCTGACATTAACATCATCTCTTGGAATATTGCTGGGCTCCGTGAAAAGGTTACAAACCCAGTATGGGTTGGATATATAGAAAAAACAGATATCATCTGCCTTCAGGAAACGTGGGCGTTGGAACCTGTTCACATTCAGGGCTATTTGACTTTTAATACTCCGGCAGTAAGAGGTTTAGGAGGTAGGCCCAAGGGAGGACTGTGTACGTATGTATCCAACTCATTATGTATGGACAGGATTTTTGTTAACGTCAGATCGCTCAAGTTTCAGTAACAAGCACAAAAAGAATCCTCATGGTGAATTTTTATAATAATGTTCCTGTAGAGAATCTGGGGGCTGAGTTCTCCCGCATTGCTGAGACCCTGGATGCTATTTGCACCCTGACTACTGTGGACTCTACTATTTTATGGCTGGGGGATTTCAATTGTGCGTTATGTAGACCATGGAGTTCAAAAATCTGTTGGTACCCAATGGCTCAGGGAGTCGCTAATTGTCATTTTATACATTCTAAGCTGGGCGACCATCTTAATGATTTGATGTCTCACATTGATTTGGGTTTCGCTAATGATTTAGTTCCTTCTCCTGTTCCTATGTCAGCCACTTTTAATAGAAGAGGTTTATCCTCTATTATTGATTTTATTTTAGTTTCATTTACATTTGCCCTAAGTCTGCTATCTTTTGATATAGTTACTGTGGTTTTGAGTGATCATTATCCGCTTTGCCTTAAGTTCCACTTGCAAGCTTGTGGGCCTCTGAGGAATAAAATTTTTAAAAGTATGGCGGGCATACTGGAATTGAATAGAACCAATGGATATGCTATTCGGTGGTCGAATGTTGAACCTGAGGTATTGACGAAGCGGCTAATCTCTACCCATAAAACTTCCCTTGATATCTGCCTCAGTGAGTCGTCCTTTCCGGAAGAAATTACTTCCTCTTTTAATGAGATAACTAATGAGGTCAAAAAGCTACTGTCCGTCCAACGTGGTTCTGCCCCTAAAACAACTGGTTGGTTCGACAGAGCTTGCTCTAAAGCGTATTCCAGTCTTAACCTGGAACTCCATAAACAACCCTGATCCCAACGGGAGGTAATGAGGGCAAGAGCCACTTATAGGAAGGCAATAGCTGATAGAAAGAGATCACTGAGGGATAAAGCGTGGGGGGAGCTACATGAGGCCGCACAAAAAAAGGACACTGCAGCCTTCTGGAAAATCCTAAGAACTCCACCCTTGATAGGGGATGGGAGACCTACCATTGAATTGGCCATTTCAGAAAAGGACTGGATAACCCATTACTCTGCCCTACATAATGGTCTATCTTTTAAGGAGTATCCACTTCCGCAGCCCCCGTGTACATACAAGGGCAACCTTCATGTTACGCTGGATGAAACAATGTTAGCCCTTGAGCGCAGTAAGGGGGGACAAGGCCCCTGGTCCCGATGGGGTTCCAGTTAACCCGTTTAAGTGAAAATTTTATGTTATGGGCCCCTCTTTTAACACAGATGATTAATGCTTGGTCTGAATCAACCATCATGCCAATCTTCAAGAAGGGAGATCGTCAAGATCCTGTTTGCTACAGACCAATCTCCCTTCTTGACTCTATGGTAAAGGTGGTTGGTCAAGTCATCTTGCAACGGTTACAGGACTGGGCAACCAAATCCAATGTTCTATCTGATCTGCAGTATGGGTTCGGGGAGGGCCTGGGTACACTTGAACAAAGTCTTAACCTGGCTATCATAGTCGGGAAATACACACGAGCAAAAAATGGGAAACTATACCTAGTTTTCGTTGACTTGACTGCAGCTTTTGATTCTGTTGTCCATGCGAGGCTATGGGAGACCCTCATTGATCTTGGGGTGGATCATGGTCTAATCACTTTGATGCACCGTTTTTATGAGAGAGCATCAGCTAGCGTTAGATTTGGGACGAAGGGGCAATGCACTTCGGGATTTCCTGTTAGAAGAGGGGTGCGCCAGGGCTGCGTGCTGGCCCCCTTTCTTTTTAATTTATATATAAATGGTATGGCCGACGCACTTCTTAAGGGGGGCTCAGATTTTCACTAAGTTGGTGGGAGAGGAATCCCTGCTCTCCTCTACGCCAACTTTGCAGTCCTCATGGCGCACACAGGCAATGGCCTACAAAAAGCCTGACCAGTTTTAGTGCTTTTATGGGTGACCTGGGATTAAAAATAATCTTTCTAAAACCTTCACAATGAATTGTGTATATGGGTCCCGGAGCACTACTGGTCGAGAAATTTTTCTGAAGGGACGCAAGTCAGCTAATACAAGGACCTTTTCATATCTTGGTGTCCTTTTTAGCTACAACGATACTTGGACCCAAGCAATCGCCCAGAAAAAATTGTCCTTTAATAGATACATTAGTGCCTTGACCATCTTTACCAAAAGATTAGGGAGGAGACCCCCCAGGGAGCTTATGCATATATACAAGGCTCAGTGTGTATCGGCTGCGGCATATGGGGCTGGGGTTTGGGGCATTTCTAATCCCTCTTCCCTGCAAACAGTAGAAAACCTCTTTCTTCGTTATATTCTTGGTGTTCCACCTGGTACGTCCTCTTTTGTTTGGCATGAGGAGTTGGGTCTTTCATATATCACAGATCTTATTAAACTCGAGCCCATACTCCTTTGGCACAGGATTTGGTCTAGCGAACATACATCGTGAGATCTTGTACGATTGTATGAAGCTAGATGGAGCATTGAAAATTCCTTGGCTCAGGTACATATTCCAGTTTGCCAAAGACCTTGGCCATCCTGAGTATTATTTAAAACCGAACTCAATGACCCAAATGTCAAGGAAATCTCTGAAGAAAGATTGTTTGGATTTATTGGGATCTGCGAGATTAGCGGTTGAAGCCCCAAAACCCACAGTCATTTACCATCAGCTAAGGCTTACAACCTTCGACATGGAACCGTACCTAAATTTTGTTTCCAAAGACCATGACAGAATGTTATTAATGAGATTCGATTAGGAATAGTCCATATAATTTTGACTATCCCGCTAATGAATGACAGGTAAAGAGAACTCCCTCGGTGTATGTGTGACTTTACATCTGAATAGTCTACCATTCACTTACTCTTCTTCTGTAAATGTTTTAATGAATTAAGGAAATTCTGGATACTTCCCATTTCAAGTTCCTTTGGCCTAAGGCAATGTCGTCCAGCCCTCGTGCGATTGCAATATTTAGAGAATGAATTTGTGGCTTGGAGGGTTTCAAGCTTTTTGAAGAAAGCTGTGTGGCTGAGGAAAAGTATGTTTTTTGAACCCTGATGGGCTTTTTCCTTTTTAAACCCTTTTTGTATAAATATTTAAAAATGAATAGTTTTATCATTCTCTCTAAATGTGTATTTTTATACTGTGACTTATTTATTCTATACACTTTGATGTTTGCTTTTATGATTATATGTATATGAACGAATAAAGCTTGATTTGATTTGACAACAATGAGGTGATGGATGAACTGCCTGAATTATTCTCAGCCACTGGCAATTACTCGGGCCGCATTCCAGTCTATCATTTTTTTCACCCACTGTGCAACTGTAGACAAAGGCTCATGTTATGCACAATAGTACTGATCCAGCTCCTAATGGGAACAGTCCATCCAGAACTGCAAGGGGAGGCCTCCGCAGCACACAACCTCACACTGGATCAAGACTAAATACACATATGGCTGGGTCCACATTAAGGTGGCATGGTGTGCAAAATAACAGTGCACTTGGATTTGGTCCAGAGTCATTAACCTGTGGTTGAGATTAAAGCAAGCATTTCATCCATCACTTTTATGTATACTTAGGTGTGACTGGGTATGTCCAGACGTCAGTCCCATGCTCACTGTGCCACAGGAACTAAGTTGGCCCAACTGGCGAGTCCCAACCAGGGCCAAACCAGTCTTGTGTTGCTTGTGGTCCGCTTCAGGGAAGACCTGGCCTGGCAGTTTGGCTGGACTCTTCCTACGGGAGCAGGGTCAAGACTGATTTGCATATGGCTAGGTCCAAACTGAGGTGGCATGGTGTTCACAATAACAATGTACGGTGATACAGCCCAAGTAAATAACATTGGCTGAGATTAATTCAAGCAATTCATCACTTTTTTGTATACTTGGGTTCTCTGCGGCATCTACATTGGAAGCCTCCTTGTTACTTCGGTCAAAAGGAAAGCTCAAGCAATTTGACATAGAATATCCATATTTAGGAGTAATCAGCAGCATGATCTAGCTTGAAAAAGTGGACTTAAACTTCAAAATTCTGCTAAATTATAATAGGCAGAAAATTATAAATGAATCATTCAAAACTTCCATACAAAAAATTCAAATGCAAAGTAGAATGTGTGCTCAAATTTTAATAGCTCTCCAAATATGCCACTTACAGCATTATTATCAACTTTCTTACAGAACTTGAGAACTAACCATAAGAATTTACTAACCGAAGGTGAAGAAAATGTGAAAAATGGGTAACAACCGACTAATCCGAAAACCAGAAACAAATGGTTGCACATAAGAAAATAAGTTGTCTGCAGCAAATATCTTACCTACAACTAAAGCTTACAATTAGAATTTTTAATAGTGTGTACCGCCTGCACTAACTGGTTAAAGAAAAAACAACAAATATTATGGTCACCTAGCGTCCTTGGCAAGCAATGTGGTGAAGCAACTATTTGCCCTGAAACCTGTAACTTGCTACGGGGGTATTTTTTTACACTAACACTACATGGCTTTCAAACCTCCAGACCATCTCAAACTTTACATATTTCGAAATACAGGGCTACCAGGGAAATTCAAAGTTTAAATCTAAGCGAGGTCAGAGTCTATTGTTCTCGCACCAGTTTGACTTTAATAAATACAGCTTTGTGAATTACAGAAGACTTTTTGGCATAATTTATATCTATTTACCAGCCACGGTTTTGTGATGTATTGCAATCCGTGACGCACTAAAGCGTTGTTCTCAAACACGAAGCTGCACAGTTTCTAAGGCATATTATGAGGCTACATTACTTGCACAATTCACACTCCAGCTCATTCAAAGCAGAGCAGCAACACAAAAAACAAGCACTGGCAAAGCACTAGGTCTCGCCTATAGGACCTACTATCTTTGTCACTGGGTTTTTAGCAATGGTACACTGCATCCTAGAAGCTGTGCAACATTATTTTAGAATGGAAAAAATATATACTTTTGACGCGTAGACCTACGTCATTTTGTAGTCGTGCACACCACGAATGTGCCAGCCTACAAAATAAGGTGGGCACTTTTTAAAACTTTTTATTTAAGATCAGAGTTTGATCGGTAACTAGAATGAAGAAAACATTTCAACAGGTAAGCAACACAGGGGCATAAGCAGGCAGAAAAGAAAAACGGGATGTGGGTGGGGAAAACTATAGTGGACATAAATACGGCAGGGGCAGAGAAGCACATGGTGAGACAAGGCAACATAGAGGGGGAGCACAAAAACACATGGCGAGAAAGCAATGGAGAAATCAATACAGGGGAGCAAAAAAAACAATGGGAGAAGCAAATAAGCATGTGTCGAGGAAGAGCAACACAGTGATAAGGGCTGGAGGGGGGCAGCACAGAAGCACATGGTGAGACAGCTACATGGAGACCGGAGGTTTGGGCAGAGAAGCACAGGGCAAAACAGAGCAACACAGATGGGGGCTGAGAAGTACAAGAGGGAGACAGCTAGAAAACACATGCACTCTCATAGATGGCGAGGGACAAACTCACGACGGGGAAGTAATGTCCACAGAATCCCTGAAATAAGAAGCAAGCAAATGAGTGTAACAATGAAGCCAACCAATGGTAAACAGTCCACTTTAAGCAAACAAAATGTCTTGCAACAGACAGTGCAGGACACAACTAACAAGCATTTACAATGCAATGGTCTCGGCATCATTAAAGGTAGAGCTATTGGCATTGCTCATGACATTTCTTTTTTTTTCTTTAAATCATAAATAAATGTCATTGTCATTTACATTGCCAATACACAGCACTCTGCACCTGCACTCACTACTCTGCACACACTCACTACTCTGCACTCACTACTCTGCACCTGCACTCACTACTCTGCACCTGCACTCACTACTCTGCACCTGCACTCACTACTCTGCACTCACTACTCTGCACCTGCACTCACACTTTGCACTCAACAGCACACACCACTCTTCACACACTCGCACTCTGCACTCAACAGCACACACCACTCTGCACACACTCGCACACTGCACTCAACAGCACACACCACTCTGCACCTGCACTCGCAGCTCTGCACCTGCACAGCATAATAGGTGATCTCAGGTGCAGCGTTAACTTTACACATACAGTCCTAGGATTAGTGTTAGAGTGCTGGGGTGGGAGACCTGCCAATCTAAGTAATTGCATTCACTTTTACCACGTCTTACCTTATTTTGTTATTATGTAAGCACATATTACCTCAACCTGGCACACATCTAGCCAGCTACAAAGCTCTGATAGTTAATGAATATTTATTGGCTGGATAACTGCCATGAGTCTGTTTAATCTGCCAAAAACACACATTATTTGCAATGCTATACAAAAGCTCAAAGTTCAAACGTAAATAATAATGCAGGAACAAATTAGCATGGAATTTGTCTAAAGAAAAGTGCAGAGGCTCAAAGTTTTCTTAGAGGCGTGTTGTTGCCAAATGCCGGGGTTGCCGATTAAGTTGATTCCACTTCAAGCAAGCCTTTTTTTACACCACCCTACACTCCCTGTCTCTTTATCTTAATCTTGCAGTATTTTCGCCAATGTGTCTCCCTTTGTCACCTTTTGCTTATCTTTCTCTTCATCCTTGTCTTCCACCTTTTCTGCCTTTCCAGCTTAGACCAAACAAAGTCTGACTATAAAAAATGCCCTGGTCTACAAAAATGAGCGTCTCTAGCCACCGGCTAAAATTAAGCACTGGGCGTCATGGTGTACAGTTCACAGAATACAGCAGCCAGCAAAAGAGTTTAAAACGCTGCATGTAACTTTTGAGAGCAGGAGAGCTGCGGGCAGAAGGAAGGGGGGCAGAGGAGAGACGAAGGGGGGAGGGGGGTGCGACGAGAGACGGAGAGCTGCGGATATCTGAATGCAGCTATCGGGCACCGGAGCAGAGTGTGACAATTAGCAACAGCGCACTAAATGGCAAGCAGGCTGCCTCAGTACTTACTGTGTCTAAGTGTCAGAGTCCAGGCTGGCGAGGTAAAGTTGCGGCCCGTGACAACGCCGCGTGAGGGCATGAGGTGCTGTCCTCTACTCTGCGCAAATTCAAAATGGGGGCTCGGGGGGCTTCTCTGCGTCCTGGGGCTGAGGTGTGTACTCCACGGCGTCGTGACTGCTGGAGTGAACTAAGTAGGAGAGAGAGATGGGAGCTCCGTGGGGGGGAGAGTGGGGGGGAGAGTGGGGGGAGGTGAGCAGCGGAAACGGGGGTGCGAGGAAAGACGAAGGGGGGGGCAGTGTGCGACGAGAGACGAAGGAGGGAAGGGGGGGTTGGGGGAGATAGACAGAAACTCGGGATCAGGCTGGATGCACATGATAAGAAACAGCGAGAAGCTGCATGGAAACAGGGACGTCTGGATCAAAAGTCGGGAGCAGCAGCAAGGGAACAGTGTCATGTGGGCCTCGGATAGACCGATCTAGCAGGATGAAGCTGTGGCATATTTTCCGGCATGATCAAAGACCTGCTCCATGACTATGCTTTAGTGGAGGTGTGGAGGCTCCTCAACCCTCGCAATAAATATCGTACTTTTGTCTCTTGTATGACTACTCGTAAAGAATTTCAGTTTTGGTCCCATAAACCGGAGCAGGGCCTGTGCAGTCACGTGCGAGCTGGCCACCGCACACAGCAGCAATTACACTTGCACCAGAGGTTATGAAGCAGCTCAAATACATTTACAATGTCGCATGAGAGCGGGGGACGAAGGAGAGCTGCGGGCGGAGGGAGGGGGTTAATGAGTATGCTTAGCAGGGCTGACCCGGCCTTTCCTTCTTCTCTGGAACAGAAACTGGGAACAGAAGAGGAAGTGCTGGGAAGACGGGCAACGAAATAAAAGGGAAAGTTTGGGTGGTAAAATTGGAGACATTACTGAAGCAAATGAGAAGGTGTGCACTTGTATGTCGTGGATAGTACTGACAGTTGTCTTGCTGCATACTCCAAACCAAGGAAAAGAGGATACATTTACTCAACTGACTCTGAGGAAAGTACACGGATGTGCAGATGGAAACGTTATTATGTGGTTATAAATGCAGAGTTGGCCAGAAACCGGTTAGATAATAACTGAAATACTGGCCCTGTAAGAAACCAATAATGCTATAAGATTGTCGGTGAGCAGAAGATGCTCCCAACTTTCCAAGAAGGTCGGTTGCTTTGAGGGATGTAGTATGGAAAAATGGCTGAAAGCTCCACCTTGTATCTGCAGGTAGGCATTATACTTGGCATTGCTCTTGTGGGTAAAGTACAGGTCATAGCGCTGCTGGGAGGATGGGAATGTCGTTGATGGGGGTACCCTGACTGTGCTACACATGGCTTTCTGTGGTGTCCATTGGCTGGCTGCGTGGAGTACCTTGAGGCTTTCTAGGTGTCAGACCATCTGCATGCGGGGTGGGGTTTGGGGGGGGGGGGGGAGGGGGGCTTGCCACCAGAGTGCCATGTGCGGCTTGATGGGTTCCATTCACAGACGAGGCTGTGACTGCGTTTTTACGTAAAACATGTGTGCTTTCGCCATGCTAGCTTCTGACACGACTTCCAGTTTAGTGTGATCCATAGTTCACTTTGTATACAAGTAAACGAAAGCCACTTAATTCACAGAGTTTTGCAGATGCACTTTCATAGCGTGAAGTTGCATCACATCGGGTTAGTCATTCATTCAGCGCTGGTACAGTGTCAGAGCTTCACGGAGGCGCTACAACGGCGTGTCTGTTTGGGAAAAGAGCCCTTTATTAGGAGTGCGCGGTTGGTCGATCGAGCATTGAGTCACGCTGGCTACCACAGGCGGCTTTCAGCAAGTGGGCGTCTTTAGTGGACGTGCACTGAAGAAACCCCAGGAAGTAGCTCTGTTTCAGTGAGCATGCAAGGGAAATTCCGACCCTGTGGGTGGGGGGGATGTGGTTTGAACAAAACCAAGGGGGGCGGTGAGGAGGGCGCCGAGTAAGAGGTGGCATATGATGCGCACACACAACACATCTGGAAGGAAAGCCGAGGCCTACAAATTAAGGTTAAACTATGGACCCCTGAATGTCCGAACAGTTATAAAAATCTAGAGGTCCGCAAGGGTGGATTGCACACGTGCTGCAAAGGAAGATATTCTTCCTTGTAAGGAGCAGAACCAATGGAACGTGGGTGCTTGAGTTTTAGGGACACAGAACCTCAGATCTCGAATGTCACAGGGTGCAAGGGCCTCAGCATCTGAGTACTCTAGTGCACAGACCCTCAGATCTCGCCTGTCACGGTGCAAAGGCCTCAGCATCTGAGTACTCCAGGGCACAGAACCTCAGATCTGGACTGTCACAGGGTGCACGGATCAACCGTGGGGCAGAGCAGGACGACGGAGCTGCGGGGGGAGGGAAGGGGGAGGGCAGAGCAGGACGACGGAGCTGCGGGCGGAGGGAAGGGGGGGGGGGCAGAGCAGGACGACGGAGCTGCGGAGGGAAGGGGGGCAGAGCAGGACAACGGAGCTGCGGGCGGAGGGAAGGGGGGCAGAGCAGGACAACGTACTCCAGGGCACAGAACCTCAGATCTGGACTGTCACAGGGTGCACGGATCAACCGTGGGGCAGAGCAGGACGACGGAGCTGCGGGGGGAGGGGGGCAGAGCAGGACAACGGAGCTGCGGGCGGAGGGAAGGGGGGCAGAGCAGGACAACGGAGCTGCGGGCGGAGGGAAGGGGGGGGCAGAGCAGGACGACGGAGCTGCGGGCGGAGGGAAGGGGGGGGGCAGAGCAGGACGAAGGAGCTGCGGGCGGAGGGAGGGGGGGAGCGGGACCGGGACGAAGAAGGGCTGCGGGCGGAGGGATGGGGGAGGGGGACGGAGCTGCGTGCGGATGGAAGGACAGAGCTGGACGAAGGAAAGCGGAGGGAAGGGGGGACGAGCAGAGCAGCTCAGAGCAGCTCTGGAAACAACCACCGTCTTTCTCCGAGGCAAAGCAGAAATGCCTCGGAGAAAGCATGGTCATTTTCGCATTTGGGGGCGTGTTTTGCTGTTCTGAGTGACGGACAACGTCACTGTCTAAAGAACGCAAAAAATCACGCCCCCAAATCCGAAAAGGACGGGGCTACATTGGAGTGACTGATCTCTCCTCCAATGGCTGGCCTCCGTTTAGGAAGCCAACCAATGAAGGAGAGAGGGGGCACGGAGGAGGGACATTCACCGCTACTCAGACTCATTAAATCTCCGGCCTAAGACTGCGCAAGCGCAGCCTTTTAGGCCTTCGACCTAAAAAGGATTCAGTCATTATGGACTTTTTACAAAAATCATAGAATTGCAATAGAGAAAGTAGTTAACATTTTATCTTTATAGTTCATAAAGTGAAAGGGCGGTAAAAGACTAGGTAGAGTGGGATAGGAGTACATGCAAACAAAGAATAGATGCAGTAGGTTGTGCCCTGCTGTATAAATGCTGCCTGCTCCGGTCGGATCTAAGAACAGACAATAGGGGTGGTGTCAGAGGCAGCAGGGTTTAACAGGTCCAGTGAGTGATAAATATGCACTCTGCACTTACAGGATGAACCATCCTCACTGTCTGCAAGGTAACTAGCAAGAAATACCATGTATTTGTGGAACAACAACTAAGGCACAATATAGACGGAGATGCAGAAACTTAAATGTGTATGCATTCTTATGGGAGAAAGTTATAGTGGCTGATCTTGCAGCAGCGATGCATTTTAGTAGTGTAAGCAGAGAGAGAACACATTCCTCTTTCAAAGAGTTGGGTACTTGATAACGAGCTCTCCCTTTTTATTATTTGACAATTTCAACCTACTACCTCAGTACAACTCCATTCCTGACCTCTGAAACTCCTGCAAGCGAGACTGCTTCTTAGGATTTTTTAATATTGTATTAATGATACTCGTATTTTTTATGGATTGCTTATCCGAAATAAGCAATTATAATATTATTATAACTGGTTCTCAAAGGCTTTGGGAAGCTTTGTAAGAGCACCAAGACCAAGCACATCCCGTCGAGACAAACTACCACCAGCTTTACCCCAGTTAATCAGAGGTTTAAGCCTGACCATCTCCACCAAAATCCAATCTCAAAAGCAAAACCCCACATTAATCATCAACCGAGATCAGTGACATTATGAGCTCCTAAGAGTCGACGCCTTCCATATATACTTATTTACATAATTGATTTTTCCCCAGTGCCACTATATATAAATTAGTCAAGTACTAGTACTCCCCAAAAAAAAAAAAAGGAATACCACTTCTAAAATTGCAATAAAAATTGCAGTAGAGGTTTATTTTATGCGGCCCTGCCATTTGGTGAGACGAACAGGAGTAGCAATATTGATTCTGTAAACATACTACTTATGTTTGTATTTCCTATACTAGAGTTACCTTAAGCAGGCAAAGCAGTACTGATTTATCCTGCGAAGTCTAGTGTTGCATTTTGAATGCCAGCAACCCGTTTCTAGCTGGAATCACCGGGCCTAGCATAGCCACTATCCTGTCAACCCTTCACGTACTCCATCAGACATGATGGTCTGAGTTTTCAAAGAGTTATTATTTAAAAGCGAAATATTTTACACAAGGCAAAACTGCATTTCATCTTTACGGGAAACGAACTAGGATTCGTGCATGAAAGGTGTACCATTTTAAGAACCCATGACAGATTCAGCTTTACAGTGTGGTAATACTGTTAATCATGTGTGACGCAAACTTACACGTGTAGCGGGCCGCGAGGGTCTTGTTCGTGTGTAAAAATGGGCAGTGCAATTACCTCAAGTTGCAAAATACAGCGATTCTCAAACAATATCATATGCTAAAAAGTATAAAACGAAACTTCCTTTACAGGGAGGCAGCAATCCACAATAGTTAGGTGAAAGGCCCACTAAACCGGAGAATTGCTTATACCAGGTTGAAGGAACAGTCTTTTATAACAGCACGCCAAGAAACAAATATCCAAACACTACACATATATAGTGTCTCTCCCAGAACTGAAATTAATGTGCTTTCATGCATGCACTCGTTCTTTAGAACAAGTTCTTCCCTCACCCCAAATCTTAGCAGCGCTATCCAGTCAGTAAACTTCTGACACCAAACACACATTCTACTCAAAGGTGACGTGCAGATGCAAGGATTGCAGCCAGTAGGCAGAGAATACCCCAGTAAAACGAGGGTATCTAATTCGCCTATAGGAATACCACAGGAAATAGCTTTTTCACCTTGATAGTACCAAACGAGAGCCCCTTTTTACACAAAAATATTTCAGGTAGTGCTGCAAAAAGTCTTTCTAGGTGCCTTGCAGGAGCCGATTTCCAGCAGGTTTGATTTTATTAACACCGAGCTAGCACTCAGTATCCAAATTCCTTTGTCAAGGAAGTAACATTTGTCCGCGAAATCCTCGTAATTCCAATAACTTCGCAGTGATACCGGGCAAACAATCGCCCCAAACAGATTGCAGAGTTGGAGAAAAATCACTGGTTACATGGCGTACATCATCTCCCTCTCACCGGAAAGACAGAACGCAGCCTATATTGACTCCAATATCCAGTCGCTTTTGGAGGTGGAGGTTACCGGCAGCGAAAGATTCATGTGAATACTGTCATTTCCTTCACTGAGGGGTGTGCCCTGGTCCTGAAAATACTCTTCCTCTTCGTCAAAGTATCCATTTTCCAGTGCATATGAACAGTCGGCATTTGTTGCAGCCTGACATGCACCTTTGTATTCTTGAATAGACTCGTAGAGAGAATACAGCTGACAAAGCAAAGACATATCCAGCTGTCGGAGTCCAACCTGAAACAAAAGAAAATGCTAAGAATTAAAACTTGAATGAAATCCATGTACATAGTTTAACAATTTCTGAGATGGGAGGGGGGGGGGGGCGTGGAAATGACAGCCCCTCTAACTCAAAACTGTGTGCGTCTGTGAGGGTGTCAACATGTTTAATGCCTCTTATTGTCCAAAGGATCTTGGCATTTCATCAGGACCAGGAAATCCTCGTCTACTAAGGTAGGGACAGTATAGGTGTGTGGCAGTAAAGTGCTGTGCATTATAATTTGGACTCTTGATGTAGTCTCACATAAACAGAAATATAAAATACCTTCTGGAATCACCTAGAAGGGGGTCTTCTTGCCCCAGAGGTGACACAGTTGCGAGAGAGGAACTAGTATTCGAGTTCCTGAAGGTATGGGACCTACCCAGTGTCCGGCAGGCCTGGGACGGGATTCCAGAAGGTATTTTGCAACTAGCCTTTTCAGACCAAAACTCAAATCAATTGGGTCATATTTTGTTCCACAGAGCTACAGTGGCACAATACAGTAGCCAATAAATACAGTGACAAATACCACAAGGCTTCTACTCAAGTATAAAAAAGTTCAAGATTTTCGAAAATAGACAGATCATGTACCCATTTAAATGAACCCCTTTAAACCAACTATCATGATCCCTCCCCAAGTTAAACTTAAAAATAGGCAGCAGAGGTTAGGGTTATTCTTCATGGCCCACCAAATTCTCCTCAGGGCGGAGGTAATTTTTCTATAGATGCACATGCAGCTCTGCATCAGAGATCAAACCCCATGGATGTTCAGTCCCCATTAGTCTGATCTATCTGGATTCCAACCTCCGTAGACCTAGTTCTCTCTGCCAACCACAGAGCTTCTTTGTTTTATTTTGGATCCTATAGAAGCCCATCTTTTTTGATTTTCCGTCATGCATTTCCCAGAGGTGTTTAGACAAAGTGTAGGAAAAGTCCTTGTTCTTAATGGCCCTCAAATGCTGAAGAGCTTGTTCACTATGCTCCCCATGTACTTTTTCCAGCAGGAGCACTCCAGCACATACACTAAAAACGCATGTTATTCATTCCGTTCTTGAGTACACCATGCTGTGTTTCAAACTTGGTATTGAACATGAGAGCAGGCTTTACACCGGACAATCCCAGAAATCTTTTTTTTTTTTTTTAACTACTGTTATAACTGATATTTAGTCCAGAGCCTACCAATCTAATAATAGCGGTGCTCATGGGGTCCCTTGTTTTCATTGAGACCATTATGAGTCGTCATAATCATCTTTTGGGTAACTTGCTTTCTGTTGTGAAGAGGAGTCTTTAGTCTTAGAAGAAATGCAGAACATTTGTATTCAACATTGTCAGTGGTAATGACAGTTGACAGCTCTACGGAATACCTTAAGGTAAGGACAGTGACAGAGGGGATAAAGGGAGAGGAAAATATCAAGGACCAGTATACAACACATATATTCCTAGGGAAAACATAGCAAATATATACATTTAATCATAAAATATTTATAACATATGGCAGAGATAAAAAATGAGGTGAAGTGGTAACCAAGTGAACCTTTAAAAGGAGACTTAATAGTTGAAAACGTAATCCTCCTGCCATCTGGGTAGAACACGTCTTTCTCAGAGAGATCTTCCTACCCTTTCCTGTAATATCTGCCCTGTTACCCATGGTATTCAAGGGAACTTGAGGTGAAGGATTGTGTTTGAATACTTTGTCAACGCTTCAGGTTTGACCATAGTCTAGTTTGACATATGGCCTAAATGCAGGATTCTTTCAGGATGAGAATTATCTATCCTCTTTTTTGGGGGTATCGGGCAGCCTCACTTCCACCCTATTCCCCAAGGCAAACAAGGTTTTTAAAACTTTTTTTAACACAATTCCAAACGATCATATCTTGTTTTAGATATATTCTGATGAAAATCTATTTAACTCATGACTTTCTACATATATATTCAGTCCCATGTTCTAATTATTGGAGGTATAATGTTAGTTTTAGGATGTCTGCCCTTAAGAGATATAAAAAGGGAGATACCTCAGTAATACTGTCAGGTGTAGTACATATGCCCAGATGGTTTCCTGTTGGACTTTTGTTGTAGGTACCTTAATTACTTCAGATCTTTGGAAACAGTCCTTGACCATTCGATTGATTCTTTCTACTAGACCATTAGCGCATGGGCAATATATTGCAGCTTTGAGAGGACTATTACACATTTCCTTTAGGAAATTCTACATGGAAATGGAGGTAAACTGTACCCCATTGTCCGTAATGAGTACTTCTGGATACGTTCCTCAAGAATGCAGTCGCACAAGAAATTGATCAATACTTAAGTAGTTCTACTGTGCACACATTTAGTCATCACCTCACCTGTGTGGTAGCCAATCATTACCAAGGCATGGAGTGCTTTGTTGAATAGCCCCTATTATGTCAAATGCCAATTGAAACCAGGGTCTGTCTGGCGTTTTAGTAGAGGGAGACGGGAGCCTTCCTAAGCGGGTGCAATTTGTCACTTTCAGAACATGCCAGATAAAATGTCTCTTCACTATAAGTTAGGCTGCCCACCAATATTAATGACACACCTTACTTTTGGTCATACTGCAAATCAGATGAGTTTGATTTTTTTTCTCTTCTGTTGCGTAGGGGCATAATTTTTATACCTCTGCAAAAAAGTTTCAGTCACTATTCTTATTTCATGCCTGACTACCCCATATTTGGCTAAAGATCCTGGTAAGTCACCGCGCAAAGCTGGTCATCCTTCTTGAATGTTCTTTCCCAAATAATCAATTTTACAGTCATTTCCCATGCAATCTTCCCACTCCTCTTTAGTCACCCTGTAAGATTTAGCACTAAGACACATTTGTCCAGTATTCCATCTTCATTACAGGCATTCAAGTCTACGAGCATCCATGACATACCATTGGAATAAATATTGCATCTTAAAATTGTATACTTCTAAACCCAAAACCAGTGCGAGATTCTGAGGGTGGTACGTTCTGACTCTTCATTAGCAAAAGCAAACACTTGGGGTTTATGGTCGGTTCCAATTCCTCAGAGAAATAATTTGAGAGGTCTTACCCTCCAAATACATCCTAGTGCTTTTCTTTCTACTACCGAGTAGTGAATTTCCGGTCCTTTCAACGAACGGTATGCATATGCAACAATGTGCTCACTACCTTCAACTAGTTGAGGGAAGGGCAACACCTAGCACACCACTACTAACATCTGTGGTGAGAAGGGTGGGTTTGTTAGGATCAAATTTACCTAAAGATGGAGCATTGCTAATGGCTGCCTTATTTTGTTCAAAGGGTTTTCGACAATTTAGTTCTCATTAAAATTGTACCTCTTTCTTAAGGACAGAACGGATAGGTTCAACTATGCTGGCTAATTTGTAATTATTTGTATTACTTTACAAATTTGGAGTAGAATTCTGAGACCCAAAATGTACTTGAGTTTGTCATTGCTTGTGGGGACAGGATCTTTAATATTAGCTTTCAATAGACCTACCCTACCCCAATGCAGCAGTTCTTGATCTTTATGTTAAGCCCTGCTGATCGGAGTCTACCCAAGACCTCATGCAAGTCTCAGTTGTGTTTCGTTTTCTCTGAATAGTAGTTTATTATCCTGGAAATGGAGAACACTAGCTAATCATTCTAGTACATGTTGGATTGATACGCTGAAATGTAGTTGCTGCTGAAGCTAGGTTAAACAGCCTCCAGATGTAGCCGTATGTACTCAAGGGTGTGACAAATGAAGTAAAGTAGCATACAGATGGGCGTTATTCCACTTGGTGGTATGCAGAGGAAGGACAAGCACACCGAAAAAGAATTTAGTGAAAGCATGAAAGGGGGTGCCTATTAACCCAAATATTGGCATTTAAAATCACGTAGGGTGACACAATCTTATGTCCTTCCCTCCAGATTTGGAGGCTATGGCAACTAGCGTCGGCAATTCAGAATTCTGTATGGGAGCTATGATCCCTGGTCAAATAGTTTATCAATTTCTTTCTTAAATCGTGCCTGCATGTGATGAGGAATGAGTCACGCTTTCTGAAATATGGGTTTGACATTTGATCTGAGCTTGATACAGTGTTGGTAATTTCTTAACAGACCTAATTTCTCAGAACAAAACATCAGGAAATTCTTGACAGACGGATCGTGCTAGTCAGATCAAATTTGAATCCTAGCTTGATTTGGTGTCTCCCTCCTAGCAAATAGGAACCTCTTTTGCAACAGAAGCAAACTTTACTATGATTGATCTACCCTTGAAATCAATAAACACATTTACCATGCATGCTAGAACTATAGGACCACCACCGTACCATCCTGGTTTTATATTTCCTTGTTCTAAAAACCACTTGTCCTCAGAAAACATTTTCCTAAATATATTACTGTCCAGCGAGTGAAAGGGGAACACTAATCAGCAAAAATAGTTATAGGTTGTGCAGAACATTTTCACACTATAGCTTTGAGGGTACTATCACCTTTGAAGACTTGAAAGGCCATTTTTTTTTTCAAGTTCCTCCATTGGTTGAATAGCATTAATGTTCTTAAAAGAGGTGTCTTTGCAGGCTCTAACAGACATCCTTTTTAGCACAATTGCTGCATGCACCACCTCTTGCTTGACATCGGACATTGTTGGCTAGATGTCCTCAACCACTCCAACTGAAGCATTTCAGTTTGTCACCAAAAACGTAGACTCCTCATCTTTTTTAGGCATGCGTTCCTTGTTCTTCGTTGTCAAATATTCAATTTTAATGACATTAACCTCTGTCTGCAATTCGGTGGTAGCTTCTTTTTCTTTTATACAATCAGCAGTATGTTCAATTCCTTCTGCTATAGAGATTGCTTCTTTTAAGTCAAGGTTTTTGGCTAAAAAACGTTCACGTAGTCTTGGATTATTCGCAAACTTTACCAATTGATCACAAATGACAGCATCTGTCAATAGACAGAAGTCTTAAGTGTTGGAAAGGTCTCTCAAAGCAGCAATGTATGCAGTCATTTTAACCTTTTCCCCCCTGGGTTCTCTTACATTTTTTCCTCTTTAATAGTACATAAACTTTCTTCCCAAACGGCTACTGCAATTTATTAAAGGTGAGTTGTTAGACTTCCAGTTGTGCATCAGGACCCTCTCCCCCTCCACCAGTTGCTTCAGGAAAGGTTTCATAAATTTTCCTCCCACCTACACCAAAATTATGTATACTAGTGTGCTCTTTGCACAAGGGTGTGATTTTTTTTTCTCCACCAAATGCCATAAGATAAGACTCAAATAGTTTTCTCTACTGCTTACAGGAGGAGAAGGTCCTCCAATGTCATTAAAAAAAGGTGGAGGCTGTGGCATGCCAGCGGCAGGCGTGACAGCACAAAAGAATGGCAGGATAATACAGAAAATGAAAAATGGGTGACTTGTCAGGGAAATGGATGCAATAGTTTAATGGTGTAATGCAGTAGGAAGGGTTGACTGAACAAGCTGTCAATTTTAATCGAAACTTCAAACAGTAAGGAAAGTCCTCTTTCTTACTTATGGACGAAGCACTGAGGCCAGCAAAAAGTGAGATGCCTCACAGCTGAGGCGATGCAGACATTCCCACAAGGAAGAGCGCTTGCCGGGAGAATGCAGCGATAGACAACCTCGTTAGGGGAACCCGCCCAAAGTCAGCCGCCGAAGCCAGATGAGCAGTCGGCCAAAGAACACCACTGACAAGGACTCCATGAGGTAACAACATTCCCTCAATAGTCCCGTTGAGTAGTCTCACACAAAGGAACTGTGACGCCAAGGAGGAGCTAGTGAAGAGGCATGGTCCAGGCTGGCCACAGCTCCCTCCCACTGAGGGGGATAGACACACAAAGCTATGTTGAGAGGAGGCAGCAAAAGCATCCAGTTCAGCAGGCATCTCTTGCTGTGTTCCTCGCAGGTTGGATGGGCAGGCTGAATGAGACTCCAACGACAGGGGGGCTTTCAGCAATCTCCCCCCCCCCCCCCTCCCGCCGCCGCCCCACTCAAGAAGTAGGTTGTTAAAAGAACAAACTGCAACCTCCAGCAGGATAAAACCTTCAGGGAAGGTGCCACAGGTGCTGACAGGAGATGAGGGAGCAATCAAACTACAGGCTCGAAAAAAGGAGACAAAGTTAATATACATGACTGTCTGTGTAGAAAACGGACTGGGAACAAATTGGGGGATGATGTTGATGCCGTCCCCACATGGAACTTATCACCAATGTTGAAAAGACAAATCTTCAGACTTCGGAGACATGTATAAAAGTTTTATTCCACATCCCCAACTCCAGTCAGGAAAGTAGATGCTTCCCCCCTCAGTAAAGCTCCAGATCAGATGGCAATGACAGTTGACAGCTCCACAGAATGTTTGAAGGTAAGGACAATGGCAGGGGAAAACACGGATATACAGCAGGGAGAGGGAAACAACAAGAATGCAACACTTTCTATCTATTGGAATAAATATTACATGCCCCACTATTTACCCGTTGTATCGAAACTGCCTTTACGGAGGCTTCTCCCTACCATGTGTGGAGGGACTGTTCCTTTTTTTCAAAATGTCCATGATCTTTTATTATTACTTCCAAACTTTAAAAGTGGGGACAATTTGTCATTTTGTTTACCATGGATCCATAACCTCCACCTATTCCGAATTTGGATGCTGAATTGTTTCCGAATTGCCCAAGGCGGACTCCAAGTTCACCTAAATAATTCAGGTTCCATCACATTTGACGCCGCCACGTCTTCATGGCATTACTTTCTGTAATTGGTACCATATTTATACGAGTCTGTTCCTGTGGTTTTGAAAACTTGTGGTAGGTCAGAGTAGGTTTTAGATGGGGGTGTAGGAGTAAGGTCAATGAGGTTCAATTAGCAGGAAAGGATAAAGCCAGTTCTCAAATACCCATCAAAGAACATTAAATGAAAAAGTGCGCACAACTTGGGGCCAGATGTATCAAGATACACTTTTGAGATTCTCAAATAGCGATTTTTAAGGAATCGCTATTTGAGAATTGCAAAATGGTATGTATGTAGAAATTCGCTATTTTTTAGCGATTTCTTAAAATTCCTTTATTGTGATTAGCAAATTACTAATCGCATTTAAGGAATAATTTCCCATTCATTTCTATAGGCCAGGAGGCCCATAGGAATGAATGTGAAATTATTCTCAATTTGCAATTCGCAATTTGCTAATCGCAAATTGAGAATAATTTCAAGGGTGCAGGGGTGTCCAAAGGACACCCTGTTGCACCCCTGAAATAAGAAGGGGTGCACATGTGGTGCACATACATGCCCTAAGGGCATGTATGTGCATCACATGGCACTTTAAAAAATGCAAAAATGGGCATTTTTCAAGAAATGTGCAAATTACCACCAACTTGAAGTTGGTGGTAATTTGCGATTCCTTAAGGACAATTAGCACATTTTTTTTGCTTCATACATTGCATTTAAGAAATCGCAAATTTTGAGATTCCTTTAATGCAATCGCAAAATAAAGAATCGCTAATTTGCGATTCCTTATTTTGCACAGAAATTTGCTACATACATACCATTTTGCTCAAATGAGTTCGCAAATGCCGAAATTCAACGAATTTCGGCGTTTGCGAACCCATTTGAGCTTCATAAATCTGGCCCTTGGTTTCTTCATTTCTCGCTTTGGCAGATTTATGCATATATCAAAGTTATCATTACACAAAGCAAACGTTAATCATACTCAGAGAATTAGCATAAGTCAAATCATAACAATAAATCGTAAATACAAAAGAACTATTTGTGACGAGTTTGTGTGTGTTCTCTCCCCCCTCTCGCTCTCTCCCTTTCCCTCCCTCTATCTATACTACTATAATAAAGGAAGAACTTTCAGCCTTTGAGGCGGGTAAACTCGGGAACCACAGCACTAATCCACACACCCGATACACCGTTGGAATCGTCAGGGTGTGTAGATGGTGATAGGCTATATATATTTTTTTAAAAAACGTTATTTTAACTATTTATAGTAAAAAAAAAAGTTGTCCCTCCGAAGTAGCGCCGGCCGCGACGTGCGTGCTCACGTCAGGAGCGCGGGGAGGAGCGGCGTCCAGGAGTGCGACGAGGAGCGGCGGACATGGCGCGGGGGAGGAGCGGTGACGTGAGGAGCAGCGGACAGGCCTGCGGCGGTGCGACCAGCGGACAGGCGGGAGGAGCGGCGGCTGAGGTAAGGGGACCAATGTCGGGGCAGGAGTGGGTCGGGGCAGGCGGGGGTCGGGGCAGGCGGGGGATGGGCCGGGCGGAGGCCCGGGCTGCTGGACAATGTCGGGGCGGGCGGGGGTCGGGGAAGCCTGTTGCTCCCGGACAAGGTCGGGACGGGCTGCTAGTATCTCTCTATATCTATACAAGCAAATGATTTTTATTGGACAGAAACATGAAAAGCAAGCTATCCTGCTCTATATAAATACAATAAAAATCATTTTACAGATTTATTTTAAGAAAACAAAAAAGCGCATTAATTGCTAGAGCCGAGCTGTAAGTCAATGGACTTGGTGTATGGCTCTTCTGGACACAAAGGTCTAATGCAATCATTTAAAAATAACAGTCCTGAGAGGTAGTATGGGAGTTGTGGGAGCCTAAATCCTTGTAGGGATGAAACTCCAGGGGACATTCGCATAGGTAAGTTTAACACGAAGGCAACTGAGCAACTGCATCCCTTCCAGCGGCTGATAGTAATATATTTTTCCTCCTCTGTCACCATATGGCAAATAGATACCTTGACACTGTAAATACAATGTGTTTGCTTGTATCAGATTGTAGGATTCTGTAAGACTCCATATATTGTGTGGTTCCCAGGTTCCTGTAAATTGGAATTAGCCATTTTGCTCTGGCCTTGCTATATTCAGAGCAACAAAAAACGGGCGTGGGGCACAGATTCTTCTCCATAGCCACAGGAAGGACAAGCCTTTTAAGCTCGACTATCAGATCCATTTTGACATATAGGTACAGAGTAGTAGTGACCCGTGCCTAAATTGAACATATAACTTTCTGGCCAGATTCAGCTCAATTTCTTCTACGAACTGTATAGTTTTGTAAAATTCTTTCACCCTTAGAAAAGAGTTGGTCAGCGTGCCCAGGACTAAGCTTGATGTAAGCATACCTAGTTTAAAGTTCCTAAAACACCTTTTAAGCTTTAGTTTGCTGGTTGATCATTCATTTCCCAGGACCTTTCCAAAGCCGATCTTTCCATCGACTGAGCAGGGTACCTTTTATGTATTCAATACCGTGGAGGTCGCCAGCCCTGGAAGACTAAGTATCTCTACAGCTCTTGACGATAATAAAGCAATTCAGGGGTGTCCCAAACTCTTTTCCAATACAGTAGTGGTCGGATTGCAAATCTTTCTGAAATCTACCTGAGCCCCAGACTATTCAGCACATTCATTACAACGAACACAGCAGAGGAAGATTAGCACATTACCATCAAACTGTTTCAAAATACCTGGGGGCATAGCTAGCCAGCCGACATGGCGAACGCGAGTTGCTAGCGCTCCGGCCGATATCCCCTGTTTATCCTGTGATTAATCCTATTGCGGTGTCATCCGTGCCCAAATTACGCAGGACTGGTGCGGCAAAGCGGAGAGGCATCTGTGAAGCCTGGTGGTTTGCTTATTGTTGGGCGCTGGGTCGGGGCCGTGGTCCGGGAGAGCAGCGAGGCCCAGGAGGGGAAGGCGCGCAAAGTTCCCCACACGGTGACGGATGCCGTCGGGGCCCACGGCTACATCCTCGACGAGGCATACATTGTGGGACTGCTGGAGGCGGGGGTCTGGCCCTATACGGACCCTGCAGAGGTGCGAAATCCCGTACTTGATGGGTGGGTGGCGAGTTGCTGAAACCCGCTGTGAGCTGGAGACACGGGTCTATCGGCGCCGCCTGCGGGCACTAAGGTGAGGAGCAAAGCCCGTGAGGCGCGGGCCTACAACAGCAGTGTGAAGCGGGCGGCGGCTTCCTGGGGGGGTGGGGGGGGGGCACCCGGGGTGGCTTGCTCGTAAGGCAGTCAGGAGAGGCAGGCGTCTGAGGGGACGTTACAGCTGAACACGGGTCTGTGCATGCCAAGATACGGGGCAAAGCTGAGAATCGTTCCCCGCTGGCAAGTATGTTGGGCAGAGTGCCACAGACTGTCAGATCGGGTATGCCGGGAACGTACCATGTGGACAAATCTAAGAGCCGTTACCCAACGTTAAGGAAGCTGGGGAGACGGTGTGCCTGGTGTGCCCGGAGAGGAGTGATCGCTGCTGTGGCCTGGGAACCTGAGACTTGGTGAAGCGGTGGGTTGGCGCCATTTTAGGGGCTGCACCATTTTGTGTGGAGCAGAGACCTGTGTGGTGCGCCCCTGGCACAAGAGCGGGCCCGGGTGCAGGAAGCGCCCCTGGAGATAGGGGGTGAGGCCCTCGTGGGACACTGAGAAATGAGGGCCTGAGAGGTACTTGGCCCCCGCGGAGCGACAGGGGAGCCCAGGGACTGCCGATGACCAGCAGGGCAGTGGACCACCAGGCGAGCGGCGCCTGCTTGTGGGGCTAGGAGCGTGGCCCCCTACAGAACACAGACTGGAGGCATTAATACGGAGGGGGAAGGCCAGAGCTCTACCAGGTGCTGCTTAAAAGGGACTGTGCAGCACGCGACAGAGGTGCTACAGGGAAGCAGTGTCCAGTGACCCAGTAGCCTCCAGTGAGACAGACTGCATCGACCCGGTTGTTGGCCTGGCCGTGCTGCGCCTGTGCCGATTACATCGGACACTAACTGTGAAAAACACGAGTGGTCACAACAGAGAGTACACCAGAGCAGAGCTGTAGGGGCAGCAGTGAGGCACCCCTGGGAGGAACGAGGGGATCCCTGCAACTCGGAGGGGGAGCAGATCACATGTTGCAGCCGGCAGGTGACGCCCCCGGTCGGCTGGCACGACATGGGCGATTTTCCTCCCCACTACGGGGACAGGCAGTCACAAAGTCACCCACAGGAGGATTGTCCACTCTATACTTTGCTGGCCAAGTGGCATGAAGAATTTTTGACTGCAGGTGGGCCCAGTGTCGCCCCCGAGGACCCTCGTTTAGTAGCCTGCTGCCAGTGGAACTACCACGCACTGTGAGCTGCCTGCGAATGCCAACAGCACAACAACTCGCGATGGGCCGACTGCGGGATAAGTTGCAGCAAGGACAGACACATGCGGGAAGCCTGGACCCCCCACAAGCGCACCACGGTGGAGACATGGAGCCACAGGCGGCGGCTCTCGCGGCCAAGATGGTTCAGTGCTTTCCGCAGTAGAAAGGATTGGCATCACCTTGGAACAAACCAAGGAGTCTCTGGAAACAAGGATTGATAAGGTCACAGCGGACTTCACCATCCTCCACCCAGATCACCGTAAGCTGGCCGAGAAGGTTGCGGTACATGGCCAATCAATCCAAGAGCTTCACCCGGTCACCCTGAGCCACACTGCAGCACTACAAGACATGATTGACCGGGTCCATGCGCTTGAAGACCAAATAGAAGATGCGGAAGGGCGCTCTCGCCGCAATAACATTCGCGTGGTGGGCCTTCCAGAGGGGGAGGAAGGCAGAAACCCGGAGCAGTACGTCGAGCGCTTGCTGCGCGATCTCTTGCCCGAGGGGGCATTATCACAGCACTTTGTCGTGGAGAGAGCACACAGGGTGCCGGCACAGAAGCCCAGACCGGGAGCCAGGCCCCGCCCGTTCCTCTTCAAACTCCTCAATTACCGGGATAGGGATAGGGATGTGGTGCTGCGCGAAACACGGACGTCAGGTGATCTGAACGTGGGAAGCAGTCGAGTCATGTTCTTCCCGGACTATACCGCAACTGTGTAGTGGCACAGAAGCAACTACATGTCACTGAAGCGTCAACTTAGGGAGCTGGAGTTTCCTTACTCCCTGATGTTCCCGGCCCGGCTGAGAGTGGTCACGAAAGAGCGACCCTATTCTTCAAATCCCCAGCGGAAGTGTGGGACTGGCTGGAGGAGTCGGGTCTGTGGACAGGAACACGACCTCCGGGTTCAGATACAGGCAGCCTGACGGAGAGGAGACCCAGACAACAAAGGCAGCCAGGGACCCACCAGTCTGCAAGGCCGGGCCAAGTAGCGCCCAGTCTGGAGAAAATCAGGATGGAACGCCGGGAAGTTCTGGAAGCGGTGGCAACCCTTGGGACTGTACATAGCAGCAACCGCATGGAGGCCTACATACGGAGTGCTCCGGGAACTAGTGGCCTATCATCTCCGTCCACTGTAATTTCTGGGGACTCGAACCTGCCAGTGGTGACTCCACAGACTGCTGATCAGATTATGTGATATTATGATGCTGTGCTGAGCTCAGATATGGTCAACTTACGCAAGTAGAGATTTGTTTTGTTTTTCCTATTTCTCCACACATGTCGTTAAGCTACACTGCGCACTAGGGGGGCCATCAGGGCCCAAAGAGGCACATGCCCGACACTAGGGGACAGCCTGCCGTGCGTGGGCGACATGTGCGGCGCTCGACGCTGCGTTCACCTGTAGTCACAGGCACTCTACCGTGGCCCATACCAGGACTACGCGCTAGCCCCGACCAGGACAAATTGATGCACCTCCTGTATACACCTGAGGCAATGAGGGGTGATAGTGCAGATAAGACATCAACACCACACGCACCCCACTAGGCACTACACTGGACTAGCTCACACTTAACTGTTGTTTCTGAGGTTTGGAAGGATGCCTCTCCAGGGATCTGTTATATTGTTTGCAGTTATTATGTTGTTTTCATTGCAGCACACCGATACACTCTCCCCAGACCATGACACCGGCTCCCTGGTGCGGCTCCCGCACCCCAAGCTGCGACTGACTAACCTGATTAATAATGACACGTATTAATATCACGACCTGGAATATACGCGGCATGCACACACCATCGAAGCGTTACTCTATCTTTTCCTACCTCCAGCAGCACTCAGTGGGTATCGCCCTTTTGCAGGAAACGCACATGACCCAAACGGACCTTGACCGGCTTCGTGCGCGCTGAAGAGGGCAAATATATGGCACCATCTTTTCAGCGCACGCGCGGGGGTACACTGATCTGGGTATGAGCAGGCACTCCCTTCATTTGTGAAGAGGTGGTAGTGGACCGAGAGGGCAGGTACACCCTAGTGCGGGGGAAGATAAATGGTCAAGCGATGTTGCTGGGATTGTTATATGCCCCTAATGTAGACCAGCCATCCTTTCTAACACAGCTGTCACAGGTCTTGACCACCTATGCTTGGCTGCTTGGCGGGGACTTTATTATGGTCCTGGACGTTCACTTGCACAGATATTTTACCCCTCTCCGCGCGACAACAGTGGTGTCCAATGTGCAGGCGCTTGGGGACTGGCTCTCCAATTGGGCGCTGTAAGACTTGTGGCGCATCCTCCACCAGACTGAAAGAATCTACTCCTATTATTGAGCGGTCCACGATTTGCATGTCCTGTTAGACAGGATGGTGGGTTCCCAGTCTTTGCTCCCGCTAATTGCGCAATCAGAATATCTGGAGGGGGCACACTCAGACCATAACCCCCTGTGGTTCCTGATCAGCTGGGAGGCTGACCGTCCGCCTGTACCCAGATGGTGACTCCAGCCGTGCGCACTGGAGGACTTAGAGTTTCACTCCTCCCTGGGAACGGCTATTCTAACATATTTCGATATTAATGAAGCAACGTACTAGTAGAATGAGACGCCCACAAAGTGGCTGTCAGGGGACACTGCCTGGGAGCCATGTGGAATATATATGTAAGACGCTATCAACCTCCCTTGCATGCTTAGAAGCCGAGCTATTACAATAGGAGCGTGAAGGAGAGGGGGGGCAGACATTCATGTCGACTGGAGGACCTCCGCACCCAGCACGCGGAACTTCTGGAAAGTCTGCAATGCACAATTACACAGCGCACACGGCCTGAACCCACGCCAGGGCAGACAGAGCGGGCCACCTACTGGCCTGGCTGCTACGACAGGAGGGAAGTCGTGCCCAGATAGGAGCACTTCGCACAGCGGAGGGGACGCTGGTGTATACGCAGTGCGAGATCCACCGAGCTCTAACCGATCACTACATGCAATTATACAGAGCCATAGAAATTGGCCCCAGACACATTCTGGAGAGATTCTTGGACTCTATCCAACTGCCCACGGCCTCAGACGAACATAAGGAGGCACTTAATGAGCCTCTCTCCTTAGAAGAAATTGGTGAAGCGATCAAGTCCATGGCGGCTGGGAAGACGCCAGGGCCGGGCGGCTTACCTGCGGAGTACTACAAAGCATACCGTGAGTCCCTGACGCCATTACTCCATACGTTATATAGCACGGCGGTAGAGGAGGGGTCGTTACCCCCTTCGATGCTGGAGGCATACCTGGTCTCCCTGCCTAAACCAGACAGGGACTCCACAGCTTTAGGCTCATATAGACCCCTGGCGATGCTTAATGTAGATTACAAAATCCTCGCAAAAGTACTGGCGGAACGGTTGGCACTGGTGGTCCCTCACCTAGTCCATGCTGAAGAGAATGGGTTTGTCCCTGCGAGGTGCACGTCGCTGAACCTACGGAGGTACTTTAGGGTGGCAGCCGAAGTCACATATGAGTGGCCCAGGGAGGGATATCTCATCCTCGACCTGGAGAAGGCATTTGATTGCTTAGAATGGGGCAACCTGTTGGCGGTGCTACTGCGATACGTGTTGGACATGGGGTTCCTCCAAATGGTCGACCTACTATACAAAAATCCCACAGTCCCGAGTACGGCTAGGCCCCTACATCTGTAATGCAATACCAGTGGGTCGAGGCACCGGGCAGGGGTGCCCCCTGTCCCAGTTACTGTTCTCACTGGCAATTGAGCCCCTAGCCGTTGCTATATGTGCGACTCTGGGGGATCGCATACCGTTGGGGGACGCGGTCCATCAAGAGTCGCTCTACGCTGATGACCTGTTGGTGTATGTGAGGGACGTAGGGCACATACCTGGACAGCTGGGGCTCCGAGTGAATGCGGGTAAATCCTGTCTTTACGAATTTTGGAGAATGGAATATCGACCCGGGGTACTTTCTTGGCGGTACAAGAGTCCAGTGGAGGAAGTGTACCTTCCGCTACCTGGGGATACAGATTTACTGCCAGCCAACTGATTTGTTCAATGGGAACCTGGGATGGGCAGTCACAGCACTTAAATCACAGGTGCGCTTTTGGAGCACACTTCCGCTGACAACCACAGGCAGGGTGGCGCTCGCCAAAATGGTCATGCTCCCTCGTCTCCTGTACTACTTCGTTAATTTGCCCCTATTTATTCCGGCAGCCTTTTTTACCATGCTCACTAGGATGTTACGGGACTTTATCTGGGGCACCGCTCGGCATAGACTGGCACTAGAAAAGTTATATCTACCAACGGATCAGGGAGGCCTAGCTGCCCCTTGTTTCGAACACTACTAACTTGCCGCTCAGCTGCAATGGGTCGCTCGCTGGCTGGCGGATAGGGACGATACGGCCACAATATTGCCGTTGTACTCACTGGAACGAATAACCAGACTCTTTCACCCTGCCTCTACCGTTGCGCGGACGACGACACTCCTCTTAGCTGTGGCATACAAATGTTATCGAAGGGCTCTATATCTCATCAAAAATATCGTCCCTTACGCAACTGCAATAACTCTGGAGGGATCCCCCAGTGGAGAAGGGGTGCTTACGGCTCCTATGCTTGCGGAATGGTGGGAGGCTGACATTCGCACACTCGGGGATTTATAATGGGATGGTGAGCTCATACCATACGAGACCCTGGTGGCGGAGGAGGGGCTCCCACCTGGTTTTTTTTTAGCGCCTCGCTCCCTGATAGCGAGGTTGAATGCCAAATGGGGGGGATGTGACCAGTCAACTAACCATGCAATATCTGCACGTCATGGGGAGAGGCAGGCACCTGGTCCGCCGGTTTACGGCATTGTTGCGGGCACTTGCGACTTTCAGCTTAGATCCACTCCGCCACAAATGGGAACTGGACCTGGGCGGCCACTGGCGGATAAGGAGTGGGAAAGAATACTTAAAAGTCCTGTGCGTATCCCTAGAAACATGCGGTTCTGCCAAATCCAGCTATTCATCATCCATAGGGCATACCTCACACCTGAGCTGATTAACAGGTACTTTTATCGTAATGATGCCTAGTGCCCTAGGTGTAGCAAGCTGGGGGCGGGGTTTTTGCATATGCTATGGAGTTGCCCTAGGCTAGGTACATACTGGTATACAATTAGTGGGCTGCTGCAGGGTTGCACAGGTTGCACCATACCCTTTGATTGGCCTGAGTACTTATTACATCACTTCAGGAGGACCGCTAAGGACAAGGTAACATCCCGGTTCCTGGATCTGTGACTAGTGGTTGCAAAACGCCTCCTCACAAAGAGGCGGAAGGCACATGATCCGCCATACACAAGGGTGTGGAGCTCCTCATTTCAGGCATGGGCTAGGGCAGAGGGGATTGCCATTCGAAGGGAGGAAACACTGGGGCTGCGGAAGGAGCCTATAGTGGCTCACTGGGTGAAGATGCTTTGTGCGCTTCAGCAAATGGAAAGGGAGAGACACGGGAGACATATGGAGGGAACAGATAATGACTACACAGGCGGAGACACTCCATATACCAATGCACTGACGTGATATTCCAGTAACACTTTACTCTTGTTCTAGTCCCTGTACGCGTGCAACTACGCTAATGCGGTCATAGCTGCGGAGTGCAAAAGGGGCCCCAGGGGCGGGATTGGGACAAGGGAGAGGGAGTTAATTATACATACATGGGTTTATGCTGCTACTGTTATGGTTCCTTGTTTTACACGTAAACCCTCTGTTTCAATGATCGAGGTGAATGGTCAGTAAAGAACCGCACAGGCTGTCAGAAGGTTAACACACTGCTTCTATATTGTAACTTCAGAGACTGCATCATGACTATCGGACCGAAGTAAAGCTGGCTTTGCGTGAGCACTCCTCGTTCCAATTAAAGTACAGCCAGAATGCATGCAAATCCTATATTGTCACACACTCATGTGTTGGCGAGCAGCCTTATACAGAATTGTAAGTTTATATATGAGATGCCTGTCATGACTATGAAAACTTAAATCAATAAAAACAGATTTGACAAAAAAAACTGTTTCAAAATACCTCTCCTCAGCTAAGGAAGCTAAAAATAATACTTCTGCACATACAACGACAGAGACCACGTAGCTGCAACTGAATTTTGATGATTTTTTTGAAAAGCTAATTACCATATGCTTATGCACAACATTTAAGCATGCAGCCTGGTAATATTAACTGAACCGAACCTATCTGAGCATTTTTTTTTTTTTATAGTGGAGAAATCATTTTTGACACTTTTTCAATAGACAGTCAGCCTGTGCTAGGGCCATCCTCCAACCCCTATAAGCACTTCTTACCTTTTGTTAGACTCAATAGTTGCCATACTTCTAGTGGACCTGCTGGAAAGAATTACATACATTTTTAGGCCCATGCTCTTGGCCCGCTGTTTGCCACTAGAGCCTCATCACCTCATTGACTCTGAACTTGTATTTCTCCTTCAGTTCCTCTTTTGAACTGTTCACGATCACGTCGGGTTCCAGCACAACTTTCCTTGCACCGTGTAACTGCCCACCGGATGCCAAGCCTCGTCTCAAATTTCCTTCCGAAAGCTCGTCCTCTCTTTCACTTGTGTTACGAGCGGTAGCACCAGCACAGCAGGAACACACAGGTTAAGTTCCTGGTTGTTGGCATCGGCTCATCCATTAAATTCTGCCTTTCGCGGTTACATCGACAACGTTCTCTTTCAGGTAGAACTGACAAATCCACATTGCAGCTAGAGCAATAATCAATACAATTTATGTAGATTTTTATTTTGGAGTCGTCAGTTCATAATTCATAACCTATCACTGCTTTACATCACCGGTCTATGTCGTCATTCTTTTCACTGAATGTCATCCCTTGCAGTAAAAAACTCAGTCAGCAGTTGATGGTGTTGTAGGCCCCAGCTAAGTCTGCAGGAGCACACAAGGTGTGATTTATCTGTGGCTTCATCTTCATCCAATTATCCAACATTAACAAGAACATAGTAAACATTAATCGATGCGTTTCCGAAATAAAAGAGTGATGCATGTGGAAGAAACTGCAAGGGCAGCTGCTAATACTTCAAGATAACAATGATTAAATGTCTGCCATTCAAGTAGTTAGCAAAACCCTCAAAAGTTAAAGAACAATCTTTTGGATTTGGTGATGAAGCCAGCGAAATACCAGCTTTTATAGCCAGGAATCATTGTGCATGAAATGAAATCCCTCAAACCCATAACTCTCACAGCCAAAACAATTCAGAGCCGAACTCCAGTTTCCAGGTATTTCAGGACTTTATAGCAATAACAATCCACACTTACTGGCATATGGTCTTGAAAATGTTTTTCAATATAACTAGGTCTACTCTACTTTGTTGTATTTTTTCATAATAAACAGATCACAACTCTTGCAGCTGACATAACTGATCCCAATGAACCAATCAGGCCAACAGCATTCATCCCTGACTTGTCACAATAATCACTGGATATTTACTGTTTTGGGCATATATTGTCAAACGACATACTTCAGACATACAGGAATTAAATATATACAAAATTAACAACAGACATAATGTGCATCTCCTGCTAATAGGGCCTAAAAAGGACCATCACCGTGAAACTCGTATCTTGTAATAAAATATCTATCCACATGCTTTAAGAGTGCAGTAACAATTTGTCCTTAAAGGCAGATTGGCTTTAGCATACGTGTTTCACAATAAATAAGTCAGACCCTATTACCTTTATTGTAATAAACCCACCACAACAATGTCATCAACATTTCCCAATAAACCATTCAGGCCAACTACATTAATAAATGGTTTGTCACAATAACCATTTTAGGTCTACTGTACCGAGCATAATATGTGCAATGCGAGCATGCTTTCAACAAAAACATAAGCCTTCTGCCCAATCAAAAGCTTAAGGAGAAAATGAACATGTGTGCTGAGCCTAAGCCACTCCCTCACTACTTTCAAATCCGTTTCTGGTGATCACATACCAACAGCGACAAATGCTCGGTCTAATCGGACCTAAAAAAAAACCACCCCCGTGGGCCAAGTCCTCAGACTGCTGCACCATGTGTTAAAATTGATGCAATTTTTGTCTGAATTTAAGTGAGTCACGATTAGCTGCTGTATCCATTAAGAGTTACCAGTGCATAAATCTCTTGCAGGGATTTGTCACTTTACATTAGCAGAAATTCCGTCCACTGCAGATTATGGAACGCAGTTAATCCAATAGATTTGAAGGATTTCACAATATTAATTCTCATCACCCAAAATACAGGTACATGTTTTTGACATCCAAACACTTTCTTATTAACCGCACTAAAACCAATGACTTCTTAAAGAAATGTGGGAAAAAGAGTATAACGTCATTTAAAAATCTAGAGGTTGTGCAGTAAATGTGGTCACATAGATTTTTACTACACTCGAGTGCAATCTCTGCTCATTTTACACAACGGTGGAATGTTCAAATATTCACTAAGCACTAGATTTTAGTAGCCTAGCTTTAAGGTTTGTTTTGTTATGTTATGTTATTTCTGTAGCCAATTTACATGGGAAATATGAAACAGCCTAAATTATCCTGATGGCGTCCGTCAAACTAAGAAATTAAGCAGCATGCTTTCATCAAGGCCCATGAAATACAGCCAATGCAAATGCCTTTACTAATACAGTCATCACATGTAATGTTTTTGGATCACTATTTCCACATATTGGTGGCCAATATTCACATGTGCACCCTCCCAGATACCCGCTCGCTTTTCCACAGTCATTAACTTTACCATCAGCAGCCATTCAAATTCCCTTGAGTTGCTGCCTACTTTTTGGTAAAGTCTGTTCTCAGTTCATAATACAGTTCTGTAAAAATTCCTTACTCCGCAAACAGGCATGACACCACCAGACTAGTACTGCGTTTCCACCTCTATTACACCTCCTGGATTCTGGGCTTTTGTCCTCCTAGCACTCTTTAACAACAATGTTTCTCCCTCAACAATGACTACCTTGTCTGGGAGGAATCCTCCTCAGCTGGAGGATCCTCAAGGAGTCCACATAGGCCAGTTGATAATCTCATGCAATGTAAGTGTAAGCCATCTTAGAAATTCTATAAAGTCCTTGCAATGTTTTTTCTATAAAGGAATACAGCTGTGTTTTATCCCAAGCACGATCTAGACAATTAAGTCAATATGGGCTGTTGTCTAAAGCTTGAATTACATTCACCTTTTTCCTATGGTCATATACCATGGTGTGTCCAAACATTGTTCATCTACAACTATGAGCATCACCACTGGGGTGGGGTGAATACCGCCTTCAGCTTACAAAGCGTGGCAGAGGACTGGTCTAGGAGGAGATTTCTTTAGAACCCTAAATTACACATAGAATGCCCAATGGTGCCCCCCCCCTTCTGCTATACAAGAATTTAAGACACAGCTCGGCGGGGGTGATGGGGGCTCCTCAATATATTTCCATTAATGTAGCAGGGCAGTCCTACCTGGGACACAGGAAACTGAGTACCTAGTGCACTCCATCAGTGAGTGAGGTAAAAAAAAAAAAAAAAATTACACAGATTTTCCAGCCAGTGCTTTTACATAAAAATAAAGCATGTTTTATTCCATCACTACACAATACTACACACAATGAACCTGTGGAAAGCAAGAGTTCAATAATTACAATAACCCCAATGCGAATAAAGGTAACCTAGGCAGGTATAGATCAACTGGCTTAGTTAACAGCTTCCTTTACAGTCGGTGACCAGGAGATCAGAGTGCTCCCACACATGCACAGGCCCTAGAGAGTTATTAGTTCAAGTTTATTGGTTTTCCAATCTAGTGCCCGGGTTCAGCTAAACAAGTTTACCGCACAGTGTTTCAACAGCACTTCAGTTCTGGAGCTGAATCGGTCAAGAGCAGTCACTGTGTTGAGTCGCCCCAGACTAGCTTTCTGCTGCCTGAAGATGTGAGCATTCAAGATGGCAAGCAGTTGCAAATCTAGGAATCAGTGGATAAGGCCCACAACCTAACAGGGAGCACAGGAGGGCCAGCAGAACTTCCGATGGCTCTAGAGCTCCTGGTCGAAGATCCTTAATTCAGGCTGAAGGGTTGAAAGGTCACAGCCGGGCACAGTTCAGTCACAGCAGAAACTGCTGCTCTGTTTTAGTTTTTTCCCCCAATCACAGTGTGCCATGGGGTACCAGGCAAATCTCATGTAGGTGTCCATGCAATATGGGCTCCCCACAGTACTACCTGGAAAACTCAAACTCACATCACCTAGACCAGGGAGGAGGGACCTCAAGGCCCAGTTGGTGGGGACTAGTGACATACACTGAGCAGCAGGGGTTCAACAGTACCCTTGCAATTTTACAGTCCTTCCGTTAAGGAGCAGTTTTCTCTTCATTGTGCCTCTCTGATCAGCTCCTCCACAAGGCAGCTACACTTCAACTTCTCCTTTGGGGAGATCCATACAGCAAGGCTACATCCTGCATCAACTTCTCTCAACAGACAAGGCAGACTTCTTTCCAAGATGATCCATGTCACTTCCAGCAGATCATTGCAGACTTCTTCAGGCAATCTTCCCTCACAGGACTGGGAAGCGGAAAGTCAAAGACAACTGCCCTGAAACTCTGATGAGGGGGGTCACCTACAGTGGTCAGTGAAAAGTCCTAGAACACTGACCAAGAGTTTGTCCATCCCTTAAACTAGATTTATATAGTTTGTGTATTCCATGGGTAAAATACTTGGAATTAATTAAGGTGCTTCTGCCAGCCCGTGTATTCATTTTAAGACATGTAAGAAACCAGCATTTGTCTTCAAGTAAGGGTGGCCATGAGATGTTTAAGCAGGGAGTCTCCACTAAGAGAAACGCTAAAAAAAGACTGTCTGCAGTTGTGCCCTCCTAGTGACACAGTTGATGCTCCACAGATCAGAGATCAGGTTTTCAAGTTCATAATGAAAGCAGTTTTCAGCATACAGATAATGGCAGTGTGCATGGAGGCCAAAATAATAATAATAATAATATTATTAACAATAATATTAATAATAACAATAACAACCATCATCCAAAAACTACCAGAACTACAACAAATGCACGCTCACATCGTGCAGGTGACCTTCCGGTGCTAAAAGACACTACAGAGACATGGTACTCCATTTACACAGCATCAGAGAATGCATGTGAGACCTAAAGCCTTTGGGGTGATCCTCCCCCCAAACCTTTTGCTTAATTTGTTCCTGCTTACTGAAATTCGGTTTTTTTTGGCCTTAGGGCTCTGTGCACTTTACCGCTGCTAACCAGTACAAACATGCTTGTGCTCACTCCTTTCAACATGGTAAAATTGGCTTACACCCAATTGGCACATTTAATTTCCTTAGAAGTCCCTAGTAATGTGGCACAGCATGTACCTAGGGCCTGTAAATGAAACAAGTGGGTATGTAGCACTTATTGTGCAACCCACTTAAGTAGTCCTTCAAAACAGGTCTCAGTACTGCCATTGCAGCAGGTGTTCAGTTTTGTTTTTATTTTGCACACATATCAAAGACTTGTCAGCTTGTTCAAAATTCTGCGACCAGGTCACTTCCGAAATCGGTTTACCCAGATCTTTCTCCCATTTCAGTTCATAATTGTGTTGTTGTACTTATGTGAGAGTGCATAGTGTAGCATATAGGTGAGTGATTCCTTTCCTAGTGGAGGCCTGTGTGTAGAGGTCTTTAAGAAATGTTTTGGCTCTGCAACCTTTAGTCTTAGCGACCTTGGTGTATGCAGAGTGGAGTAGCTGGCGCAATCTAAATTCATCAGATCTAGTCAACTGAAAGAGGTGTTTGCATGTAGGCCTAGCAATAGTATCTCCACTGTGGCAGAATTCGCCTAGGAGCCGGAAAGCTACACACCCCTCCAGCTCACAACATGTTTATCCGTTAAGCCTGGTTGGAACTTTGGGCTTTTTACGATGGAAGAAATTGGGAAGAAGAATGTGGTCGCTGCATGCTTTCTATTACTCTAGTCCCAGAATTTTGAAAAGTGTGGTTATGTCATAGAATCCACATAGATCCACATTCTGTCCATCACCTGTTTTGTTTGCAATACCGCCATAAGTGCGCTGGGGATGCTCAGACGTGGGTCCCAGGCACTCCACACCACTGGAGTCAAGCTAGCCGGGCTGATGAGAGGTGTTACCTCGAAACCGGTCCGGTCCTCGGATGCTTGATTCCGTTCTGGGAAGGACATGGCTTTTGTAGTTCGGACTGGACTGTTCCCATGGGGCACAGGGTCAGAGCTGATTTGCATATCGCCATTGTCTAACCCAGGGTGGTGTGGAGTGCAAAAAAACGATGGATTTGGGCCCAGATCTTTGGACTGGGGAGAATGTGTGACATTGATCCACATTCTGTCCATCACCTGTTTTGTTTGCAATACCGCCATAAGTGCGCTGGGGATGCTCAGACGTGGGTCCCAGGCACTCCACACCACTGGAGTCAAGCTAGCCGGGCTGATGAGAGGTGTTACCTCGAAACCGGTCCGGTCCTCGGATGCTTGATTCCGTTCTGGGAAGGACATGGCTTTTGTAGTTCGGACTGGACTGTTCCCATGGGGCACAGGGTCAGAGCTGAATTGCATATCGCCATTGTCTAACCCAGGGTGGTGTGGAGTGCAAAAAAACGATGGATTTGGGCCCAGATCTTTGGACTGGGGTGAATGTGTGACCTTGATCCACATTCTGTCCATCACCTGTTTTGTTTGCAATACCGCCATAAGTGCGCTGGGGATGCTCAGACGTGGGTCCCAGGCACTCCACACCACTGGAGTCAAGCTAGCCGGACTGATGAGGTGTTACCTCGAAACCGGTCCGGTCCTCGGATGCTTGATTCCGTTCTGGGAAGGACATGGCTTTTGTAGTTCGGACTGGACTGTTCCCATGGGGCACAGGGTCAGAGCTGATTTGCATATCGCCATTGTCTAACCCAGGGTGGTGTGGAGTGCAAAGAAACAATGGATTTGGGCCCAGATCTTTGGACTGGGGTGAATGTGTGACATTGATCCACATTCTGTCCATCACCTGTTTTGTATGGCATAGAAGGGAGTCATTACATTGGGAAAGTGGTTTCCGGGTCTCATCTCCAAAAGGCAATGAAGGCAACAGCCTTGCTCAAACAGCCGGTAAGGCTTATTGTAGGGCAATTGGTGCAAGTCTAAGCCCGACTGCAGCTGGGCAGTGTGGATATAGTTAGCGATATTAGGAAGTTCCAACCCTCCCTCGGACGTTCTTTTGTACAGCATGGCTCTCAACACAGTTGGCGTGGCATTCCACACAAATCAGAGCAGCTGGTCCTGTATATGATTTAGAGTCTCATTGGGGAACCACAATGGGAGGGTTTGGGCTACATAGAGCAGTCTGGGCAACAATAATTCACTTTAATACTATTTGTGCAACTTAACCAGGAGATTTCAAGTCGGCCCCAACTATAGAGATCTTTGAACAGGGCCTCGAGCAGAAGGGGCACAGTGCATTTTGTATAGGCTGCCAAATGTGTTATTAGGAAACACTCCTAATTACTGTATGAATGTGCCTACCCACATTAAGCGAGATATGGAAAGCAAATGTTGAAAACTGTTGGGTCAGCCACTTCTAGACTGCACAAAGTTAATGGGAAAACCTGAGGCTGCTTCAAATTGCCTCAATTCCTCTAAAAGGTGTGGGAGTGAGGTGTCCGGAAGCACAGCACCATCCTTGACAAACAGGGCCAAATTGTGCTGTTCCCCATCCAACTAATTTCCCCCAATATTAAGGTTAGCCAATTTGTACTACTCCCCATCTCCCTCATTTCCCTCCATATTAAGGTTAATTTCGAAATGGTGGATCAATGGTACCATTACAAATAAAGGATAGAAGGCACCCCTGTCTGGTTCCCTAACTAAGGGAGATGGAGAAGTGAGCTCTATTAACTTTGATTCTAGCAACTGGAGCAGCACGATTGCCAATATGGTAATTTTATGGGGACCCAAACCGGTATTTGTAAATAAAGTTCTGAGTTATTGCTAGTTCCCTATGGAAAGCCTGAGAGAGAAGGATGTTTTTTTTCCACTCCACTATATCTACAAAATTGACTGCTCGTCTCACATTAGCTCGATCCCGTCGGTTCCTGAAAAATCCGGACTGGCAATTCGATAAAAGCAGCTGCCATATTGAATGCAGCTGAGAAACCAGGACAGAGGTGTATATTTTCACATCAACATTGAGCAATGGAATAGGTCTATAGGAGGAGAAAGCAGTTTGATCTTTGCCAGGTTTCAATAAAAGTATACCCACAGACTTCGTCGTGGTATTGGGGAACTGACTTAGTGAGGAGAAATTATTTGAAGACCTTGGCCAGGAGCTCGCTTTAGGAGTTGTAAAAGGACACAGAAAACCTGTTATTGGCTTTCAAGTTATGGATGGCTAACCCGATTTCTTCAGGTGTAATAGGAATTCTAATTCTTGCAGCAGGCCTAGGTGTGTATGTGTGGGTGGAATCCGATTAAATGCAGCTTTTCGTTTTCACTAGCTGTGGGTCATCCCTGGCATAGCGAGGAATAGAAAGCAGTGAAAATGTTAAGGAATATCAGCTGTGTAGGATCTTCCTCAGTCATCTTTACTGGTAGTGATATGGTTTCTAGTCTGTTTCTATCTCAACTTGTATGCTAGCAACCTGTTAGCCTGGTCTCCTTTTTTATATACACTTGGTTAGGATTATGCAGTTTCTGAACTGCATCGGTAATGTAAAGCTGTTCAAGCTCTCCTCTGACCAGTATCAGCTGCCTAAACACTTAGTTTGAACCAGAGGCCTTTTTGTTGAGCCTCAAATTGGGTTAACGGGGCCTTGAAGTCTAGCTTTTTGGTTTTGGATAATTTAGTGAAAGCTGTTGTGTGGGCTATTTACCCTTTAGCACAGCTTTAGCTGCATACCACAGAGCAGCACAGGAGACTACTCCTGTGCCATTTTCTATTAAATAGTTTTCGAAGACTTCCCTTATCGAGTCTCGCAAAGCCAGGTCTCGAAATGAGTTCATTGACATACCACGTATGGAATGTGGACATGTGCCTACATCTAGTAAAAGGAACACCGAAGCATGGTTGGAGAGGATCTGGGTGCCTATGGAGGCCTCAATATTTTCAAAGACAGTGTTCCTTAGACAAGAGAGAGAATTTTTAGGGGAATAAATATAGACTAAATAGAACTATATTTTCAAGAAATGTCCAGCCGGACAATTTAATATCTTGATGAAAGTAATCACAGAAAAATAAGACACAGAGTGTGATGAACATGGGACACCAGCCGATGTCCGACTAATACACTGGAGGGACACAACCAGAAGAGAAAAGTAGTAGGCAAAATCGGGTCATCTGAATATCATAAATCTTAAAACAGATAATCCACAGTATACACATATGCATGAACAATTTATGTCAGCTATGCATTTAGGTCGACGACGTTTCGAACCATACATAATTTCGGAGCCGTGAAGATCCCTCACGCCTGGCAAGGACCCCCATTGCGGACCTGCAATTCCTCCGGTCTGATCATCCATCAAGGGCATTGTTCCCGCTGACGTCTTCAATATTCCTCTTGGCCCCACCTCGCGACTATTGCTTAATCTTGCATACCGCGCTGAACTCCTTTCAGCTTCATTCCACTGTGGGTTCAACTGTAATTGTTATTTCTTTAGGCAACCATTTTCTGTCCTGAAGATGAACCGATATTATGTATGGTTCGAAACGTCGTCTACCTAAATGCACTAAATGCATAGCTGACATAAATTGCTCATGCATATGTGTATACTGTGGATTATCTGTTTTATGATTTATGATATTCAGATGACCCGATTTTGCCTACTACTTTTCTCTTCTGGTTGTGTCCCTCCAGTGTGTTAGTCGGACATCGGCTGGTGTCCCACGTTCATCACACTCGATGTCTTATTTTTCTGTGATTACTTTCATCAAGATATTAAATTGTCCGGCTGGACATTTCTTAAAAATATAGTTCTATTTAGTCTATATTTATTCCCCTAAAAATTCTCTCTCTTGTCTAAGGACCACTGTCTTTGAAAATAAGTACCTACCCAAGGTCCTTAGCATACTGCGCCCTGGGTTCCCTTGTTTTGTTCAAATAATATGGAGGCCTCAATGACATGTGGTTGGAGGGAATTAGGATATTAGGAAGAGAATCTGCTTTTGTGTTGGTTTTATGCACACTAGCATTAATGGTGTAATTCCTTTCCCCATCATGGGCTTCTCTCCAAATGTCCATTAAGTGTAAGTCTGTCAGGCCCTTCAGTAGAGTCAGAGGGACAGGGTAAGTATTGTAATGCACTATGGATCTATCTGCAGTGGGCTCAGAACTGTATTGAAATCCCTCCTTGGTATCAAGTCGCCCCTGGTGAAACCAGCAACAGACGGAAGCAGGGAGCTGTAGAACAAATCTTTGTTCTTATTAGGTAGAAAAAATGGTAATGTGTGCCAAATTGACCCTGTAGACCCACCACCTTGCCTTTTTGTCTGCATATTTCTGATCAATCATAAGGGCCAAATTATGCTTAAATAGCTAGGTAAATGGAGCTGTAATGGGAACCAATAGGAGCGGAACCTTTTGGTGTCAGACATCAATAAATGTGTCTCCTGAAGCATGCCTGTATCGGTTTCTTTAATATAGAGCCGTTTTAGAACTGCCATCCATTTTATTGGCGAGCTTAGCTCTTGTATATTTGAAGAAACAATGACGAGTTGGTGCATCATTTGTTACTGGGGGATTCATCACCAATGCCTAGGTGCAGGCTAAAGGCTCCTGCTTCTACAATGAGTAAGTTACAGCTCAACTGACAAAGAACACCCAGTCCATGTCTATTTAGTAAGGTTACAATCACCCTGAGAAAATGAAATAAAGCGAGATCTGGGGTACCAGATACAGGACTCGCACTGGTCTTTTTGTTGCCCCAGACCAAAGAGGTTTCTCTGAATAGTAGACACAAGCTGATTCATTTTAAGTTCCTAAGGAGAGATAACATGTCCCCTGCGAAAATCAACTCCATTGACCCCAACCGACCACACGTGCCCCAAATGTAGAGTGCAACAAGCTGATTTTGCTCATATGACCTGGAATTTTGTAAAGATTGGGAGTTACTGGAGAGCTATTTATACAATTTTATCGCGTATATAATTCTCCTTGATCTAGCCCCTACACCCGAGATGGCCCTGCTGGGATATGTGCGTGACTTCCCGAAACAGCTGCACAAATTTATCACCATTGCCCTATTACTTGCAAAGAGAATGATAGCGCTACACTGGTGCAGCACAATCACCCCTAATACAAAGCTTGGCTTAGTAGCCTCCTACATTGTAACACAAATTGCGAGCTGTTTGCAACAACTCAACCCTTGGTATCTAGACCCAAGGACATTTGGAGCCCTCTGAAGTGTTGGTTCTTCCCCAACTTCACTGCGGCCCACCAGAGTGGGTTAACCATTCACTACCAAGCTTGGTATAGTCATATATCCTTAGCCGGGGTAAGCCCGAATGGATGGCATTGCTGCCAGGTTGAATAAATGTTGACAATGCAGTATATAATGCACATGTTGCTCCAGTATCGCAATGTGTTGTGTTTTAGATAATCCCTTCTCAGAACAGTATTCTTTGTATTGCTGCAGTGAGTAACCAAGTAATTGTTGTGTATCAATATGAAAATTGTAAATAAAGTTAAAAAAAAAAAAAACTATGCTTCATTGCATCATTGTTGAACTACCTGTACAAATGATAAATAAAACCTGTGACACTTGTTTCTTATTTGGTTTTAAGTCTGTGCTAACAGAGCTTAACGTTTCTTATGAGTAAAAAAAAGGTAACTTGCCAGGGAAACAACTGCCTTAAAGCAGATGTTCATCTAATATTGAAACTTTTTATAATGCTTCCCTGAGAAGCTACTGTTTTCTGTATACTATGTTTATTTTAAAATAATGTATACTGTCTACAGTTATACTAACGTTATTGGTCTAAGACCGTATCAAAAATGTATGCGAGAGATGTAATACTTGCTGAAAAAATTAGTTTTTTTAATAAACAAGCTCAATCATATAACAACAACAAAAAATAAATAAACGTAGTATGAACAGATCATAAATGTGAAAGAGAAAATCAACTGAAGGAAGCAGTTGAATACCACTCTTCAGCCGTGACTGAGGGGCAGCTCTCCGTGTCCCTATTTCGCAACCGCCTGAATATTAAAAAAGGCTACACAGTCCGATACGCAGGAAGCGAAGAGGCAATCACCACAAGTGTAGCTAAGAGTAAACCTCAAGTCCACCCTGGCTTTTGTTCAGAACGTCTGATGAGAGCATGGGCTTTTAAGCCTATACCCAGGGGTTGTATTTTAATCTCATTTCATCAGTTATTGTCCATTAATGTCAGATCCGGGTCCCGACTGTGCCATCACACCGATTTCTTGGACATCCTGCATGCTTTTCTTACAGAGGCTCTCTGCCAGCCATCCACCACCTTGATGCTAGGATTCTCTGGTGGCTTTTTGCGGTCTTCTTCGGAGGTGGCCAGCTAAACAAGCATTTACAATGCAACGGTCTCGGCAATATTATAGGTAGAGCTATTGGAATTGCTCCCTATCCTCGTGAGAAGAGGTCGCTCCCTCACGCTCCCAGAACACAAATCACAGCGCTCGCCCTGGCTGCCTGGTATTTGGGTTTTCTGCCTCGCATTTACCTTATTTAATTATCCTTTAATTGCGCGCTCGCTCCTAACTCATTTGCATAGCCGATTTTCTAATTATTACTGTGCGCTCGTTTTTGCCCATTTGAACAGCTGAATGCTTTAATTGTGTGCGCGCTCGCATTTGCTCATCTGCTTTGTTGATTGCCTTCATTGTTTGGGCGCTCGCTTATGCTTAGTGTTTGGCTATACCAGAGACTGCTTGGACTGGACGCCTGTTGAAACATTTGTTTACTAACTCCCGGCCATTTTGTTTGTTGTGCCTCGTAGCGAGGCTCCCCAGCACGCACCCGCCTCCCTGAAGCCCCTCCCTCGCCCCTCCCCCTCCAACATCCATTTATGACAGACGCATTTGCGCGCAGCGTTCACGCGCAGCGATCGCGCCCCATTCACGCCGAAGGTGCGCCAAAGGTAAGCCCGTCTACGCCCGTCCACGCCTGGACCGCGCCAGAGCCCCTGGTCCTCGTAATGTCCACCCCTCCCGCATTACTTACGATGCCACCACCCTCCTAGCCCTTAACCCCGGCCGTTCCCCCAACTGCGTCCAAACCGCCCCTGGACACACCCATGGACCCTTTTCCTGCAACTCCTGCAAGTTCGACGGCACCAAGAACTCCTCATCTACGAACACACAACAGATATCCGACCCCAACCACCTACAATGCATCCTGCTCAACACCCGCTCGGTCCACAGACACGCCATTGACCTCTGGAATCTACTAGACACCATCTCTCCGGACGTCGCCTTCCTAACAGAAACGTGGATGAACGCCACATCAGCCCCAGACATCACCATTGCCATTCCGGAAGGCTATAAGATCATTTGCAAGGACCGTACAGGCCACACAGGAGGAGGCATCGCTATCGTCCATAAGAAATCCCTCCGTATCTCAACCAGCTCAGACGTCAATCTCGCCAACTCTGAACACCTTCACTTCCAGATCCACATCGACCCCAAGACCATACTCAGAGGCACCCTCCTTTACAGGCCACCAGGACCCCGCGCCCAATTTAGCGAAGACATCACGGACTTCATCACTCCACACGCGCTCCCCTCCGAGGATTACATCCTTTTGGGAGACCTCAACTTTCACCTTGAAAAGAACAACGACCGCAACACCACCACCCTTTTGGACAACCTCGCCAACCTCGGACTTAAACAACTTGTCACTACCCCCACCCACATCGCAGGTCACACACTCGACCCTATCTTCACCTCCAGCAAACATGTCTCCTTCAACCACACCACAGCTCTCCTTTGGACTGACCACAGCTGCGTTCACTTTACCTACAACAAGCCCACATCCAACAACCATCCTCAACCTACTCTGCAAAGAAACTGGAACAAAATCACCATCGACCAGATCTCCTCATCGCTTCTTCAAAACCCCCCAGCCCACTCCTCAAACCCAGACCAAGCAGCCACCAACCTCACCCAATGGCTATCTAACAGCGCCAACATCCTAGCACCACTGAAAAAACGACAAATCAAACTAGGCAGCAAGAAGGCCTCCTGGTTCAACGATGATCTTAAGAAATCCAAGAAACTCTGTCGCTCCCTTGAGAAGGCCTGGAAAAAAGACCCAACCACCAGCACCAAGGACGCCTTCAAAAACGCCACCCGCATACACCACCAACTGATCCGGAATGCCAAGAAAGCCGCTTTCAAGGACCGACTAGATAACAACGCCCACAACAGCAAGGAATTATTCAACATCGTCAAGGAATTTACCAACCCCTCAGCCAACTCCCACGACATCACCCCCTCTCAAGCCCTCTGCGACTCCCTAGCCTCATTCTTCCACAACAAAATTGCAGACATCCACAACAGCTTCGACAACCGACCCGAAGACCAACCCACCCAACCCCCTGCAGGACCCCCACCCCCCCTGAACATCCTCAATGACTGGAAGCCAATCTCCACTGAGGACACCATCCGTCTGATGAACTCTATCCACTCAGGATCCCCCACAGACCCATGCCCTCACCACATCTTTAACAAAGCAGACTCCATTATTGCACCGCACCTCCGAGACGTCATCTACTGCTCCCTCAAATCCGCAACCTTCCCGGAAAGCTGGAAACATGCCGAACTCAGCGCCCTCCTGAAGAAACCCACAGCTGACCCCACCGAACTCAAAAACTACCGCCCTATCTCACTCCTTCCATTCCCGGCCAAAGTCATCGAGAAAGCGGTCAACAACCAGCTCGCCGCATTCCTCGAAACCAACAAATCCCTCGACTCCTCACAATCCGGCTTCCGAGCCAAGCACAGCACTGAAACCGCCCTCATCGCAGCAACAGACGACATTCGAACTCTACTGGACAATGGAGACACAGTCGCCCTCATCCTCCTCGACCTCTCCGCAGCCTTCGACACGGTCTGTCATAGCACCCTTTTACAACGCCTCAGAAACGTCGGAATCCAAGGAAAAGCACTGGAATGGATCACCTCGTTCCTCACCGGAAGAACCCAGAGAGTCCGCCTTCCACCATTCAAGTCAGAGGCCACTGAAGTCATCTGCGGCGTACCACAAGGATCTTCACTCAGCCCCACCCTCTTCAACGTATACATGAGCCCCCTCGCGGTCATCGCACGCCAACACAACCTCAACATCATCTCCTACGCCGACGACACTCAACTGATCCTATCACTCACCAGAGACCCTAACACTGCCAAAACCAACCTGCATGAAGGAATGAAAGAAGTAGCCGAATGGATGAAGCACAGCCGTCTGAAACTGAACTCAGACAAAACAGAAGTCCTCATCCTAGGCACCTCCCCCTCCGCCTGGGATGACTCTTGGTGGCCAGAGGCCCTTGGAAAAGCACCCATCCCGACGGACCACGCACGGAACCTGGGCGTCATCCTGGATTCCTCACTCTCGATGAACAGACAAGTCAATGCCGTTTCTTCATCTTGCTTCAACATTCTTCGCATGCTCAAAAAAACATTTCGCTGGATCCACACCGAAACTAGAAAAACAGTCACCCACGCTCTGGTCACGAGCCGACTGGACTACGGAAACACCCTCTACGCCGGCACCACCGCAAAACTCCAGAAAAAACTCCAACGCATCCAGAACGCCTCAGCCAGGCTCATATTAGACGTCCCGCGTAAAGAACACATCTCTGGTCACCTGAAAAACCTCCACTGGCTCCCCGTCAATAAGAGGATTACTTTCCGGCTCCTAATTCACGCACACAAAGCGCTCTACGAAATCGGACCCGAATGCCTCAACACACGACTATCCTTCTACACCCCCTCCCGCCAACTACGATCCTCCAACCAAGCCCTTGCCACTGTACCTCGCATCAACAAAACCACCATGGGAGGTATATCCTTCTCCTACCTGGCAGCTAAAACCTGGAACTCACTTCCCACTCACCTTCGCCTTACTCAGAACCACCTAGCATTCAGAAAGCAACTCAAAACGTGGATATTTGACAAGTAATTCCTCACCCTTCTTCAAGCGCCTTGAGACCCTCTGGGTATGTAGCGCGCTATATAAATCTATTGACTTGACTATTATTTTTGTATCTTTTTTTGTATCCCTAAATAAATGGCATTGTTAGTTGTATTGGCATTAGCTTTATTTTTTGCATATGTGATACCTATTGCATTAGCAGAGAGAGTGAGGTAGTGAGATAGAGAGAGCGAGTGAGGTATTGAAATAGAGAGAGAGTGAGGTAGTGAGAGAGAGTGAGGTAGATAGAGAGTGAGGTAGTGAGATAGAGAGTGAGATAGTAAAGAGTGAGGTAGTGAGGGAGAGTGATGTGAGGTCGTGAGATATAAGCATAGAGTGATGTTGTGATGTAGTGAGATAGAGAAAGAGATAGTGAAAGAGAGTGAAAGTGAGTTAGTGAGATAGAAGTGAGGTAGTGAGATAGAGAGTGATTGAGGTAGTGAGTTAAAGAAAGAGAGTGACGTTGTGAGGTTGTGAGCTAGAGAGTGAGGTAGTGAGAGTGAGGTAGTGATGTTTTGAGAGAGAGAAGTTGTGAGATAGTGAGATAGAGTGGAGTAGAGAGTTATGTAGTGACAGATAGGTAGAGAGAGAGTGAGGTAGTGAGAGACTGAAAGTGAGGTAGTGAAAGAGTGAGGTTTCGGGATGTTCTGAGGTAGTGAGATAGAAACAGTGAGTGAGTTTGTGAGGTAGTGAGATAGAGAGAGAGTGAGGTAGTGAAAGAGAGTGAAAGTGACAGTGAGATAGAAAGAGAGAGAGTGAGGTAGTGAGAGAGAGTGAGGTAGATAGAGTGAGGTAGTGAGACAGAGAGAGTGAGGTAGTGAAAGAGTGAGTTAGTGATGGAGTGTTTTTTGGTGGTTGTGAGATAGAAACAATGAGTGATGTTGTGACGTAGTGAGATAGAGAAGGATTGAGGTAGTGTAAGAGAGTGAAAGTGACTTAGTGAGATAGAAAGAGAGAGAGTTAGTGAGAGAGTGATGTAGTGAGTTGGAGAGAGAGAGAGAGTGAACTTGTGAGCTAGAGAGTGAGTCAGCGAGAGAGTGTTGTAGTTATTTTTTGAGTGAGTGACTTGTGTTATAGTTAGGTAGTGAGAGCGATATTGAAATAGAGTGATGTTATGGAGAGAGTTAGTGAGAGAGAGAGTGAGATAGTTTTATAGATATAATTTGAGTAGTGATGTAGTTATTTTTGTTTTGTGGAAGAGTGAAGTAGATATAGAGTGAGGTAGTGAGAGATAGAGAGAGTGAGGTAGTGAAAGAATGAGGTAGTGAGGGTGAAAGTTGTGCTGTATTGAGATCGAAACAGAGCGATGTTGTGAAGTAGTGAGCTAGAGAGAGAGTGAGGTAGTGTATGAGTGTGAAAGTGAGTTAGTGTATTTGAGAGAGAGAGAGAGTGCGGTAGTGAGATAGAGAGAGAGTGAAGTAGTGAGTTAGAGAGAGAGTGAAGTTGTGGAGTAGTGAGAGAGTGATGTAGTGAACTTTAGAGAGAGTGTGTTGTGATATAGTGAGAGAGACAGTGAGATAGAAATGGAGTGAGGTAGTATATAGATAGAGTGTGAGGTAGTGAGTTAGAGAGAGAGAGAGTGAAGTTGTGAGGTAGTGAGAGTGTTGTAGTGAATTTTTGAGAGAGCGTGTCGTGATATAGTGAGGCAGTGAGAGTGAGACAGTGAGATAGTAATAGATAGAGTGAGGTAGTGATGTAGAGAAAGTGAGGTAGTGAGAGAGTGAATGAGAGATAGTGTAGTAGTGTGTGAGGTAGTGAGAGAGATAGTGAGGAGAGCTGCGGAGGGGGAGGGGACAACGGGATGGTGACGATAACAAATCGGACACTCTAGGGGAACATACTGAACTCTGTGAGCTACAAATTAGCAGCCTAAGGCCACAATAGTATTGTCACCAGGGCAGTCTGGGAAGAGCGCAGACTCTCAGTGGAACACACAGCCTCCATGGGCGCACAGAAACCACGGGGAGCATGCACAAGGAGCATCCGTGTGAGATGTACATTCTAATAGCCTAAACCCAGCTCGTTTGCAGTGCTATTTATGTATATTCTTTTTTAAACAATTCAATGGGACTCCGTTTAATGCTCTTAAGAAGTATGAAAGACTAAGTCTTTCCTGGCTGTATTTTAACGTGTGAACTGCAAGTTGCACCTAAAACTCTAAAGCAGGTGCATCAACCCACTGAGCAAGCATAGGGCATAATTCAAATCGTTGTACAAGGACCTCATTCCTGATATAAGGATGCCCTTGCATCCAGAGAACTTAGCTTATCTGGAAAATGTCAGTGAACAGAGACATCCCTCTGAGAAGATGAAGGGAGGCTCTGGCCTTCAGGGCAGAAAGCCTTATCACAGCAAGGTTTCTCCCCCACAGATAGCTGTCTGATTTTATTGGAGGAATAGGCCCCTTCCCTTTTCTCCATTCTTATGCTGTGACCTATTGCATTCTTCCCATATATCGGGTAGACAGCTCTGGAAGCTGGGAGCCTGCCAGGGGAATCTGTCTTGGACCCTTAGGTTACAGATTCGAATCCAACAGAGCCGCCTCAGCCTGTCATCTGTCCAGAGTCGATACAATTAATACCATCCAAGTGTGCCATCTACAAAGAGAAATGCCAATTAAAAGTTCTGGTGTAAGATGTCAAACACCTCATAAAGTAAGTTAATTAAATAAATATGATTTATAAGCTACTAATCGGCCCTTCCCTCTTTTTGTCTAGTTTCACAAGCAAAGTACGACATTTGCCGATTTATGCCCAAGTTTTACAGACACTTTCATCTTTCTTGAAATGCATAAAGAATAATGTATTCTTCCAAGGTGCTACAACTGTCAAGAGTCCCATGAGTACTTCCATGAGTAAATATTTATGCATACAGAAATATAGCACGTCATGTGTGTAAATGCAGCACATCGGTAAATATGCATTAAAAAACGTTTTTCACCGCTTGAATATCTTTAGTACATTCTGGACATAATCGTCTTGCACACTACAATGGCACCGTAATGTGTACATTGAAGCATGGTTAAATCCGTTTACAAGTTCAGCTTCATGATAAAAAAAAGCGGGACAGCCACTACTGCAATCGGAGGGAGACATACAAAACGGGATGGTGACGATAACAAAGCGGGACAGCCACTACTGCAATCGGAGCGCACAGGACACGGACACACCGGGAAAAGGGGAACATACACGACGGGATGGTGACAAAAACACGGGACAAACAAAAAATTGAAGCAAAAAAAAGCAGGACAGCCACTACTGCAATCGGAGGGAGACATACACAACGGGATGGCAGCCTCGTAACAATAGGATATGCTTCCCTGAGCCTGGCCTGCGGCAAAGTCTCACTGGAAACATACAAACACGCAGTCAGACCACAACAACCCGCCGCTCAGAGCCTGTCTGCAAACCTGTACTACACCTGTGACTCACAGTGTGTTTGTGTGAGGAGAAAATCATGTAATGCCTAGAACGTGCATTCCATCCAAGAAGTTGCATAAAGATTTCTGCTAAAGCTTGTTTTTTGCACGAGAGCCGCATTTCCTGGTCTGGTGCTTGCAATTGCCCCATTGACCCCTGTACTACACCTGTGACTCACCGCGTGTTTGTACGAGGAGAAAATCATGTAATGCCTAGAACGTGCATTCCATCCAAGAAGTTGCATAAAGATTTCTGCTAAAGCTTGTTTTTCGCACGAGAGCCGCATTTCCTGGTCTGGTGCTTGCAATTACCCCATTGACCGGAGAACCTGCCACTCGTATCGCCCTTGTACATCTTGACTCAAGCCTCTGTTGCTCGGGCTCATTGTTTATCTGAGGGTTGCACAAATGTTATTCACGTTTCGGGACGGAGGAAAGCTGCGGGCGGAGTGAGGGGGGAGCGGGACAGAGGAGAGCAGCGGGCGGAGGGAGGGGGGAGAACGGGACAGAGGAGAGCTGCGGAGGGGGGGGGACAACGGGATGGTGACGATAACAAATCGGACGGGACAAACAAGAGCGCACAGGACACTGACAGCGGGAGGGGGCGGGAAACACACAGACAGCGGGGCGGGGTGGGGAAACATGCACGGACAGCGGGGCGGGAAACATACACGGACAGCGGGTCGGGAAACATACACGGACAGCGGGCGGGAGGGGGCGAGAAAGATACACGGGCAGGGGGAAGAAGGCAAGAAGACAGCAGAAGGCAGGGGGAAGAACGCAAGAGGACAGCGAGGAACGGCTCACCTTCACTGCGAAGGAAACAAAATGGCTGCCTCAAGCTTCAGGGATTTTTCGGATTTGGGGGCGTGTTCGGTGTTCAGAAGTAGGCGTGCCTAAAAAGTGGAAAGAAGAACACCGAACACACCTCCAAATCCGAAAAGGACGGAGCCTATTTGGAGTGAAGGCTCTCTCCTCCAATGGCTGGCCTCTATTTAGGAAGCCAGCCAATGGGAGAGAGCCAAAATTAGAGGCGGGATGAAGAGCCCCTCTAAGAGACATAAGATCTCGCTACTTCCGGTTCTGACGAACCGGATAGTACCGAGACCTAAAAATGGGAGAGAGTGGCTGGGACATAAAAAGAAATTGGCTTGGGGCCACATTTACCTAAGAGATACAGACCCATCAAACAGCAAGAATTGTGCTTTATTTTGACGTTAAAACAGCAGACGTCAGCATCACGTTCCCTAATGTGCACAGTGCTCATCAGCCACTTACTCTTCATGTCTAAACACTCCACGGTACCCATCCTTGGCGGACAAGGGGGTACAAACACTGCTAACAGTGCGCCCCATACAGCAAGTCCCACCTTGGAATGCGGCTGTTCTTCTGGACAGATGTGTTGAAAGAAGAAACTTAAACTATAATAAGCTTCCCAGAACTTCAGAGAGAGAGAGAAAATCAGGTCAATGTTACTCTCACGCTTGTTACAGGCTTAAAAATAGAAAAACGTGTTTCCATAATTCCATCACTTCACTTTATATGTGAAATTACAGTCCTACTTTAATAGATAGCCTTGGCATAGTATATGCAGCGCTCGCTAAGACCCAATTCACACAACTCGCCTGGAAAAGGCCAGAAATTTGCTTTGTCAGGTGAAATACTGACTTTTTAGGGATTTATAAAGAATTGCTGGCGTACTCTCTTTCACAAAAGCAACGTTGTAAACACAATCATCCATTCAAAAGTGCTTTGAGGTATCGTCATTGGTATGAGGCCCTATACAAAGGCTGTCAGAATACAACACAATATCCTGTGAATCTGCAGCGGATGTAGGATGAGAGGTACTCAGACGTTACTATTTCCACACACGGAAATGTAAAAGATATGCATTTCTGCATGTTGAAATGTGGCTCAAACATTAATTTGAACTTATACAGTTTGTTTCTCGATGTAAAAAAAAACGTCCACAAGTTCATAGCACTTTCTACTAGATAGTCAAGAATTTTGGAGTTGTTGCCTCCTCATTATCACCTAGAAAATACATTTACTCCTTCGTTTGTCAGGAGTAAGTGTGTAAGTGTTTAGAGGTTAGGGAAAGTACTTGCAAATGTTTGGTGTAGTCCCATAAAACTTGTGAGTTTCTGGGTGATCATAAGCTTTTGCACATCGACACACCCTAAAAAAAAACACCCTACGTTATGCTCCATGGAAATTCCACCATATCAGCAGAATTTCCTTCACAGCAAATTCAAGTTAGAAGAGTAAACTCCCACCATTCGTGATTCTATAAATCAAGAATTAAATGTTGCTCCTACAAATTACTTTATTTGAGTTTCTAAAATGAACTAACGTTCGTAAATAGCATTGTGAATCAGGGCCAGTGTAATTAGGGGCGTGTACTATTGCCAACGACGTTTTGTGAAGCATGACTGTTATTACTACTTTAAAAAGTTTGCAACTTCATAAACATCTCTCATAGGTGGAACTTCATGCAAAACAGTTTGCACCTAACATATATGCCATCAAAGTGGTTTTTGCCATTTTCCCCCAAAATTAAGTGGTCATGTTTTTCTCGCAGAAAACCTAGCTTGCGGAGAGCGTCATCCAGTTTTTTTTTGTTTTTTTTAAACTTCCCAAGTTGCAAAATCTTGGGGAAAAAACTCGAAGTTTGCTAAAGTGAACTTTGCAAATGTTGCACACCCCTAGCCATAACCCCTTCATAATAAAAGCATTACTGAGTGGATGGCCGGTCAACAGCGCTTAAGTGTCATCTCCTGAGTAACAGGAGGTAAGGACACCTTAAGGGGCGCTAAGGACAGAGCTGCAGGTTCGAAACAGTGAGCAAGGTCGGAGCCTCGGCGTCGGCTCACCATCCTGTGATTCTGGGCACATCACAATCTCCCCGTGACTAAAAAAAACATGAATGTGTCCTTGTGTAATGTAACTGGAGCTCATGTAAAGCGCCCTACTACCTTGGGGTCGAGTTGCGCTTCATAAAACTGGGAAAAAATGGTGTTTTATGGGACACTCGTGACTGGTTGGCTCCAAGACCCGTAACGCTTAGCACAACGCCTAGAAAGGGCTAGAACTATACAGCGCTATCTATGTGTGGCAGTGCCACACATAGATAGCCACAGTGGCACATCCCTCCATCAGCACGTCAGTTTGCCAGCATCACCACCCCTCTCACCTCACTTCTTCCCTCATTTCCAATGCTTTGAGCGTGCTGCTCCCTGACATCCCGACTAAGTCCTAAACCTGCACTCTGGCTGTCCCGCTCACCACACTGAAACGGAAGTGCTAATTCACGCGCTTACAGCCGGTCCTTTGTTGCAGGGATTCTGCACACATGAAAACTTCACACTGTGAAGAATAGGCCTGTGATGTCAGGCCGGCAGCTGGACGTTTGCCAGCATCACCACCCCTCTCACCTCACTTCTTCCCTCATTTCCAATGCTTTGAGCGTGCTGCTCCCTGACATCCCGACTAAGTCCTAAACCTGCACTCTGGCTGTCCCGCTCACCACACTGAAACGAAAGTGCTAATTCACGCGCTTCCAGCCGGTCCTTTGTTGCAGGGATTCTGCACACATGAAAACTTCACACTGTGAAGAATAGGCCTGTGATGTCAGGCCGGCAGCTGGACTGGAAGCCGCTGGCCAGCATCACCTGTTCCTCCCCGGCCAGAGATGCCGCTGCCAGGGGATTTGAGTGCACTACCGACGGTGCGGCTGCACCGTCAGCAGTGCGAGCTAAAAGGGACCAAACAAGCCGGATAAAGGACATGCTGTCCTTCCTATGCAATTCACACCACTCGAGCCCTTAACACCACCCAGAGAGGCCTTCTCTCAAAGCTAAAGCTCTCAGAGCTGGCCCCCCTGCCTACCCCAAAAACTGCCCTCTTGCCTGCACTGGCACCCTTGCCTTAGAACCGACTACATGCCTGCACCGAAAGCCCATATCTGGCATGCCCCGCTGACAATAATGGCAATATGCTTTATATTGGATATAGCGCCCACCACTCCCACAGGAAAGGCATCAAAACGCTTGACAATGCATAGGAAAAGTAAAGAGGGAGTCTAATGTGATCTGGGCAGAAGGACAGAGATCCTGATATGTAAGGGAGGGGGGAGCGGGACAGAGGAGAGCAGCGGGCGGAGGGAGGGGGGGGAGAACGGGACAGAGGAGAGCAGCGGGCGGAGGGAGGGGGGACAACGGGACAGAGGAGAGCAGCGGGCGGAGGGAGGGGGAGAACGGGACAGAGGAGAGCAGCGGGCGGGGACAACGGGACAGAGGAGAGCAGCGGGCGGAGAACGGGGGGAGAACGGGACAGAGGAGAGCGGCGGGCGGAGGGAGGGGGGAGAACGGGACAGAGGAGAGCAGCGGGCGGAGGGAGGGGGGAGAACGGGACAGAGGAGAGCAGCGGGCGGAGGGAGGGGGGAGAACGGGACAGAGGAGAGCAGCGGGCGGAGGACAACGGGATGGTGACGATAACAAATCGGACGGGACAAACAAGAGCGCACAGGACACTGACAGCGGGAGGGGGGCGGGAAACATACACGGACAGCGGGGCGGGGTGGGGAAACATACACGGGCAGGGGGAAGAAGGCAAGAAGACGGCAGGGGGAAGAACGCAAGAGGACAGCGAGGAACGGCTCACCTTCCCTGCGAAGGAAACAAAATGGCTGCCTCAAGCTTCAGGGATTTTTCGGATTTGGGGGTGTGTTCGGTGTTCAGAAGTAGGCGTGCCTAAAAAGTGGAAAGAAGAACACCGAACACACCTCCAAATCCGAAAAGGACGGAGCCTATTTGGAGGGACGGCTCTCTCCTCCAATGGCTGGCCTCCGTTTAGGAAGCCAGCCAATGGGAGAGAGCCAAAATGAGAGGCGGGATGAAGAAGCCCTACTAAGAAACATAAGACTCGCTACTTCCGGTTCTGACGAACCGGATAGTACCTCGCCCTAAAAAGGACTCAAGCGTCATCCGGCGTCTGCACAGCGACCTGCCAGTTATCAATAGTGAACGAGAGCCTCAGTGGAAAACCCAAATGATAGGGGAATCTCCTGTCTCAACATTCCCTAAAGTCACGACGTTTGGAAGTGTGAGATAAGCAAAATCCTGAAAAAGCATAATATTGTCACAGTGGAAAGCGATGCGGTCTGATTCCCTAGCCGCCAGTAGGAAAGTGCCCTTTTTCACATGGGAATCCCCACTTTTTGCCTGGATTTTGATCTGATTTCGGTTGGAAGTGCACTGGGTTCCTGCCAACTAGGTCCCCAGTGCCAGATCCGTTTACCAAAAACTGTGCAATTGTACCCCCATTGACAATACCTTTAGCAGGCCTTGTACGTCCCTAGTAAGTGGTGCCCCTGGCACCCCTGGTACATTGGGCAAAGAGGCTAAAGAGGGACCTTACGGGCTACAGCACGAATTGTGCCTCCCCAAAGGACCCCTCAACAAACCCATACGGACTGCCACTAAAGGTTACATGTCTTGGTGCAAACAAAAGTGAACACACAACATGGCACACATCCCTATATGCCATGCCCATAGACAGCGCATGCAGTAAAGGCAAGTCACCCCTAAGGCAGGATGCACCATACTACATGCGAGAACCTATCTGCACGAACAGATAGGCCCCTCTGCTGATCAGCTCTATTGCTGTCCGTACAAGAGAACAGGGAAGCCATTTTGACTACATGTACTGGACACTGGTGAAAATGAGCTCCCCAGCGACATGATTTTTTTTCCAATATATTTTTATTGTTTTTAAACAAGTGCGTTTTATATCAAATATAATTGTACATTCAACATCATGGTATGTAATTAAAGCCCTGTCCAGAGAGAATCTCCTGCCTCTGAATATGCTTTAGAAGTTCTGAAAAATACTGTCCATAACATACGGTCAATCCTTAAAGCACCATAACATCAATCAAGCATTCTGAAAATAAAGTCTCCGTCAGTGCCATACAGTTGCAATTACCCATTTCTCAATGAATCAAATGACACGAAATGCAATCCCGTTCCCTCCCACTTATCCCTCCCCCACCCCAATGGCGTAACAATGATTGTACACAATGTATAAAGGCAAGTCATAGTTATGTCAATAGCAGTTGTGCTCACCACATTAATTCAGGAAGCTAGTCTGTATTGTCAGAGGCAGCGGCAGGAGAGAAAGCATTGCAGCCGCCCCCTTAAGAAGGAGTAATCCCTCGAGGAGGAGTCTCTAACCCTGGTGTACTCGAGTCAGTGTCAGTCTGAGGTGTTTTCAGTAAGTGTATTAGCGCCTCCCAGACCTTCGCCAGCTCCATCGTCTTATCATTTTTTGTGAGGGTTGCCAGCTGTAGTCGCGTGGTTTCCTCGCATTCCGCCCATTTAAGAAACTCAGTACGCCATCTCTGAAAACTAGGGCCCTTCGTATCCTTCCAGTGAGTTGTTATTTCCGTTTTCGCCAGTAAAAGCCCCAAGTCGATAAATGTACCTGTTGTCTTATTCCTAGAGGTATGGGGAACCAGTGCAGCAAACAGAGGTCTATGGTGGGTTCTATTTCCCTGTCCGTAACAGCATGCAATAGAGCAACCACCTCTTCCCAGAATGTGCCAAGTTGCGGGCAATTCCACAGCATGTGACAGAAATCCGCTCCTACCGTACTGCACTCCCCAGCTACATGATGGCTTCACTGAACAATAGGATGTTTGGTATCAAACATCTTACATTAATAAACACACACTGATGCCAGTGTTGGATTTATTGATACATGAACACAGAGGGTACCTTGGAGGAGCCCCCTGAAAACCTACCAGCTACTGGTGCGCTGACTGACTGGTTTTCGCCAGCCTGTCTCCAGAGACAAGATCTGACCACCAAGGGTGAGGGCTTTGGCTCTCTTGAGGCCAGAAATCAAGCCTGCTTGGCAGAGGGTGCTTACACCCTGCCCTTCGGATGACCTGTAGATTAGCTTTCCAAGGCAGGGGAGCTTAAAAGATCTTACCGCCTTTGATAATATGCAAATCTGGCTTATCTCACAGGAGAAGAAGTTAACCCCTTTTGTTTACAGCCCTTAGGCACCTGGACAGGCGGGAAACTTAGCTAGCCAGATAGGTGTGACCACCCAAAGACCAGTACCAACCCTAAGGTGGGCTACCTGAAGTGAAGGCGACGTTTCAGAGTTGTGCCCCCTATATAACCACTTCCTGCGGGAAGTGGGCATAACTCTGTCCCAGACTTCCTAAGTTTGCCATGATTAAAAAGCAGCAGCATTCGAGCTCTATATATCTTCATTCAGAGCGCTATCGTGCACATGTTACGTTTAAAACTTGTGGTTTAAAGCTGCGATTGTGATTATAGCTTGTTTTCATGTCACTAGAGGGCGGCCGCCCTCTGTACTATGTACTTAATCCTTTCCGCACTCCATTTCGGGGATGACGATAATGCTTCAGATATGCCCATCCAGGGCGTGATTCTTATCATGTGCATGTATTTGGACTATATCTGCCCATCCAGGGCGTCATGAATATTGTGTTCGTTGTTGAATTAATGTATATATATATATTTATTTTGGCCATGCGAGGAGTCTTGGTTATCTAAACTTGAGCTGCATGTGTGATCACTATTTAGTTATTCACATCGTCATAAGATGGCGGCCACCTTTGACACATGAATTATAGTCCTTCTTTGCACTTTACAATATGAGTGACGTCTTTTAAGGCAGACGGGCGCCTCGGCTCTCTGCACAATTTGACAAAGCCCGAAGGCGAAACGCGTCTTGTTGCTGTAAAAGTTCCCGTAATAAATTCTCTGTGGAACTACCCCCCTGCGAGTGCTACGTTCTTTATGGATTAAGTATCCTTGTATATACATACATACATATATATATATATATATATATATATATATATATATATATATATATATATATATATACACACACACACACACACACATACACACTATATAATATACACACACATACATATACACATACATACACACACACACAGACCTACATAAATAGAAACATACATATATCTTCTGCACCACTGGTACAATGAGGTGACTCGGAGGAGATTTCACATAGGGCAGAAAAAGATAAAGAGAGTGGGGACTTTGTGCACAACTCCAAAATATTCACAAGAAACATGCGTAGCGACATTTGTATAAAACGTACGTAGCTAGTAAGCAACAGAGGCTGAAATCTGTCTGAATGAAAAAACTCAGATAAGGGCAACAGCAGGCCTTTGGAACAGCTGTTTCATGAGATAACATTGCTTTCTCTCGAAGGAATGCACCCGAGCAGGGAGCATCAAAGTTGCAGATGTTAAGACTTGCTGGGCGGACATGACAAGAATGCGCGTGGAAAACATTCTGGAATATTCTTCCCCCTTTATTAGGTCGAGGTATATCCGGTTTTGCCGAAGGCAAAACCGGATGTAAAGAGATCTTATGCTGTGTAGTAGGGCAGTTTAGACCCGCCTCTCAGCTCCGTTCGCTTCGATTGGCTGGCTTCCTAAACAGAGGCCAGCCATTGGAAGAGAAGTGAGTCATTCCAAACAAGCCCCGTCTTTTTCGGATTTGGGAGCGTCATTTTTGCTGTTCTTTAGACAGTGACGTCATCCGTCACTCAGAACAGCAAAACCACGCCCCCAAGTCCGAAAAATATCCAAAGCTTGAGTCGGCCATTTTTCCCCAACCCGTCCCCTGTGAGGTCGCCTCTTCAGTCACCTTGCAGCCTCCCTCTCAACCCCTGCAGACTCCCACCTCCCTACTCCCTTTCGCTCTCACCCGTCCTCCCAGTCCGTAGCTCCATGCTCCGGCAGGCTCCCTCTCGGTGCTTCTTGTCCTGCGCGCAATCTGCCCTGTAACCTCCCACTTCCCTGCACTCTCACTCCCAGCTCGCCTCCATCCACGCACGGATTTGGTAGCGCTCACGGCACCAGCGTCTCCGCCGCGCGCCGATGACTGTTCTGTTCCTGGCCGGCTTCACGGAAGGCAGCATGTTTGTCTATTGTTTGGCTTCGGCAGCCCCTGAGGATGTCTCCATGATGTTGAGGTGTGGTCCCTCCCGCAGTGCCCAAACGCCATGAGCCTCGGTGTCCTCCAGCACCTCCCGTGTTCCGCTCCCCCCTCCGGCACCCCCGTCCATGCCGCTGAGCCCAGCCGGCGCAGCCGACATGGACCGCAGCACCATCAGCAAAGCCCAGCCCAGGGCCGGCTCGACCGGGCTCGCGGGGGAAACTAAACCCAAGAGCGGTGAGTAAATACTTGGGCGTGTGTGTGTGGCTGGGTTGGGTGCTGGAGAATTCCTCTGGGCTGTTGGATTATTTGTTATGTACGCCGTTCGGCGTTTGCTGACATTTAATGCTTTGCGCATTTTTATGCACAGAGAGATTTACCACGTCTTAATGAAAGACTGCTGAGTGTTGCACGTAATTTGGATTACATTCGTTTGTCTGCTTTACACTATGAGCACAAGCAGTGGGGTACTTTGTTTGTGAAGTCCTGCTCCTTAAATTTTGCACTCGCAGCCAACAGCATACACATAATGATGTACCCTTGTGCAGTGAGATTCTAGCATTTAATACTGTTTCAGAGTCCCAGCAAGGAAATATCGCACAGCCAATTTCGATTCCGATGTTTGAGGTAGTGATTGTAAAACTGATTTGAACCTAAAGTCCTGTGTCCTTACATGGTGCATTTGCAGCGAAACTATGAGAAAGTTCTGTCTATTCATGTGAAAGTAACTGTATAAACTCCTGCCCCAATAAGCATACATGCAATAAAAGTGAGCAGAAAATATTAATCCACCTAAACGTGCAGTCATGAAGTGCGCAGCCCACACACCATCCCCTTGCACAATGCTATCTACATTGCAGAGACATAACTGTAGATGTTTTGTAGTTAGTGCAAAGGGTCCCAGAGCCTGCTTTTTGGGAACCACATCCGCATGGCCTAGTTTTGGTTCTAACTACAGAAACCTTTGGTGAAAATTCCCAAAAAATGATAGAAGTTGTGGTCCCACAGCAGGCTGGGGACACTCCTGATGGGATGGTGAGTTTCATCACAGGGTACAGAACCTAAGCAGATACACGATATGGCCAAAGCAGAGGCGCTACAGAGCAGCAAGGGGCCTGGACGCAAGAAAGAGAAGGTGGCCTGTCCACCCCTACTTGTTCATTTATGCCTGTTCTTGGTACGCAGAGAACAAACTTTGTTAAAATTATTTTTATTTTGCTTGTTTCACTGCGTACTCCTTTTTTTTTTTTTTTTTTTTTTGGCTCTGTCTGTGCGAGTGGCCCTGTCTGTGGCTCTGTCTGTGTGTGTGAGTGGCTCTGTCTGTGTGTGTGAGTGGCTCTGTCTGTGTGTGTGAGTGGCTCTGTCTGTGTGTGTGTGTGTGAGTGGCTCTGTCTGTGTGTGTGAGTGGCTCTGTCTGTCTGTGTGAGTGGCCCTGTCTGTGGCTCTGTCTGTGTGTGTGAGTGGCTCTGTCTGTGTGTGTGAGTGGCTCTGTCTGTGTGTGTGTGTGGCTCTGTCTGTGTGTGTGAGTGGCTCGGTCTGTGTGTGTGAGTGGCTCTGTCTGTGTGTGTGAGTGGCTCTGTCTGTGTGTGTGAGTGGCTCTGTCTGTGTGAGTGGCTCTGTCTGTGTGAGTGGCCCTGTCTGTGTGTCTGTGTGAGTGGCTCTGTCTGTGTGTCTGTGTCAGTGGCTCTGTCTGTGTGTGTGTCTGTGTGAGTGGCTCTGTCTGTGTGTGTGTCTGTGTGAGTGGCTCTGTCTGTGTGTCTGTGTGAGTGGCTCTGTCTGTGTGCACGGCTCTATGTCCGCGAATACTCTCTAGTACTCTCTAATGCCATTGTAAATGACAATACCATTTATTTATGTTTTTTAAAAAATGAAAAAAAATGTCATGAGCAATGCCAATAGCTCTACCTTTCATAATGCCGAGACCATTGCATTGTAAATGCTTGTATATCCTTGCAGTCAGTTTTTTTTACTCCTGAAATTAGGAACATTAGGATGGAGGTTATAAAAATGCTGATTGCTCCAGAGAGGCATCTTTTTTTTTCATTAAACTTATTAACAAATTAATTTTTGATTGGTACTGTATGAAGTGAAGTGATAACACTATGCGAAGAGGCTCCTTACACCGACTGAGGCCAACAAAACTATTTGCAAACTAGTTGACTCACATAAACTGGAAAGGCACAGCGGTGCCTTGGGGGGGTTACCTGCGGGGTTATGGAAAAGCTCGTGACTCGGACCTTAAACATTGTTTTCTTCAAACAATCAGGTCGAATTGCTTGTTGTACTCAGCAAATGACTGATGTTCTGCCAACTTCTTATCAATTCCGCATCCCTCTGAACTATAAAATTAAAAATAGACATCATAAAAGCACTGACGCCCTTTAATGTTAAAAGAACAATTGATGGACAGAATGCAGAAAAATGTCTTATATTCACCCCAGTACAAAGATCTGGGCTTAAATCCATCTTTTTTTGCTCACCATGCCATTCTCGTTTGGACCAAGACATATGCAAATCAGTCTTGACCCTGCGCCCAATGGGAACAGTCCAGCCCCAACTACCAGGCCAGGTCCTCCTTGGACTGGAAACAAGCATGGTCACACATCTATATTTATTTATTTTGAATTGGTTTATGCTTACGTAAGCCAAGTGAGGCAAATAATGCTAACTCAAGACCAGACCTTAAAAAACAAGAAAAAAAAGGTAGCGCAAGGCAGTTAACAGACAGCTATCAAATCCTACCTGGAGTCTGATAACCATACCATTCCTTTTAAATGTTTATATAAAAATACACGCGTTTAATATTCCAGTAGCTTTCAAGTAAAGAACAATTTCAAATCAATTAAAACAAACAAAGCATACCTCAGAAAAAGTGGTAATACAAAAAAACTCATGTTATTATGTGGATCCTTTATATTATTGTACAACAGTATACAAAAGTTGCCTTGCTGGGGTTTTTCAAACATCTTTATAATATTCTAAACGAAAATTAACAGGAGTGACTGCAACAAGATTCACCACTGAATATTTAATTTAATTTAATTGCGGGTTTATATAGCGCTAGGATCGACTCCCGGAGGAGTATCTCCGCGCTTCGACCGCTGGGGAACCCGTCCTGGCTCACCCTGAGAGATGGTCCCTAATGGGTATCTCTAAGGTGCGACCAAGCATCTCCGGCGGTCTGGGGGGGCCGTTGTGAAGATGAGGCAAGCTAATGCCCAGAGTTGCCGAGTGTGGTCCCTGACTGGAGTAGGCACCGAGGCGAGAATTATCGAGCCCGCTGACCCTGGTCCACGACCCTGCCGCGTCGGGAATCGAACCCTGGTCCCGGGCCGTCCTCTGCTTACGGGTCTGCCGCCTCTAACCAGTGAGTCACACCACTATAACGGGAAAGTAGCAGACATAAGATTTGAAACGTCAGTGATTAATTAACTATCAGGTAGATTCATCAAAGACCCGTTTTGCGAGTCTTTAATAGCGATTCATAAGGAATCGCTATTACAGACTCGCAAAACGGGATTCATGTAGGAATCGCAAAATAAATTGCGATTCCTACACATTCCTTATTTGCGATTAGCAAATTGCTAAATCGCAAATAAGGAATAACTCCCCATTCATTCCTATGGGCCTAAAGGCACATAGGAATGAATGGGGAGTATTCCTTATTTGCGATTAGCAATTAGCTAATCACAAATAAGATAGCGATTTCAAGGGTGCCAGGGGTGTCCAAAGGACACCCTGTAGCACCCCTGAAATGCAAATGTACACAGGTGTTGCGCACACACATGTCCAAAGGACATGTGTGTTTGTAACATGCAACAGAGAAAAATGCACTAAAGTGCTTTTTTCTATTTTTTCGCAATTTACCACGAAGTCAGACTTCAGGACATTTCAGGAAAATGGGATATGTTTAAAAAATGAACGCAAACAATGGATGCAAGTTAAAAAAACCTACTGTCAAGAGACCCAGTAAGAGGTATGGTTTTCCTCCTATGAACAGGATGGTTGCTGTGTACATTGGAAGGAGCTCCCAAAGATGACAGGGACCAGAGGGTGTTACTCAATTCTACTTTGGGTAAATTATCAGATAAACACAAAGCTATGTAGTTGGCCACTACATGTGGAACCAAAAACAGCATGTCCACAAAGCCTCTGGAGGGCGAGGGCGGACCTCATCATGCTAATAGTTAGTAGAGCATCAGGGCCAAGCGCCAGGCACTTTGGCTATATATTAAAGTGAGAAAATTAGTGGCTACAGTTTACAACTGTTTCAAGAGTAAAATGAGGCTTGCTGCTGCCAATAGCAAGACTCAACTGAATAACAGTATATTTAATATGACGCACCAATATGAACAAGCATTTACAATGCAATGGTCTCGTCTTTGGTAAAGTTAGAGCTATTGGCATTGCTCATGACATTATTTTTGTTTTTAAAACATATAAATAAATGGCATTGTGTTTTACAATGCCAATATCTTAATCTCTCGCAAATGCGAGACCTATTGCATTTGCACCCACCCAAACACACAGAGCCACACGCACTAACACACACACAGACAGTGCACACACACACACACTGGAGCAGTCACACACACTGGAGAAGTCACACACACACACTCTGGAGCAGTCACATACACACACACACACACTCTGGAGCAGTCACATACACATACACACACTGGAGCAGACACACACACACACGAGCAGTCACACACACACACACAAGCAGTCACACACACTCTGGAGCAGTCACATACACACACACTGGAGAGGTCACACACACACACTCTGGAGCAGTCACATACACACACACACACACACACTGGAGTAGTCACATACACACACACACGAGCAGTCACACACTCACACACTCTGGAGCAGTCACAAATACACACACACACACACACACTGGAGCAGTCACATACACACACACACTGGAGCAGTCACACACACACACACACTCTGGAGCAGTCACATACACACACACACACACACACACTGGAGCAGTCACATACACACACACACACACACACACACTGGAGCAGTCACATACACACACAGAGGCAGCCGCTAAGTAAGAGCCCGGGGAGCTGACCGGGAAGGCAAACTGACTAGGTCCGACTTTCCTGCGGTCTCCCTCGTGTGCTCCGCTCGCAGGTCAGGACCCTCGTAAGCTGCTCCGCCCTGCTGCTGCTGCCGTGGCTCCGGCAGTTGCGGTCTCATCTGGCTCATAACCAGCCTCAGCTCCAGAGAGACAGAGAGACATAGAGACACCTACGTGCATGACTCATCCCGCCCCATCGGATACTTACACTTGCAATTCGCTGAATTTACAGCATGCACTGAGAATTATAGAATACTCTCAGAAAAAAAAAACACTGCAGTCTCATAAACTGGACAAAACTGGTAAAAATCTCCTGCCTTAGATTATAGGTTACAGGAGCCAGTAACCAGGGCTCAGGGTGTTCCAGGAGCCTTACTGCAGAGCTCAACAAGCCTCCCAGTCATAATCCTACCAGCTACGAGCTCGCTAGTTTCTCACACTCCCTAACTGCCAGAGCAAAATAGCAAATAGCTGGCGGTGCAGTAATGAGAACAAGAAATTCGACGCTTCTACAGCGCCAAGAGGTACCCCGCCCTCATAAGACAGCAAAGCGCCTTAAAGAAAAAATGCTGTACCCCTTTGGTGGAGGGGCATCTAACATGGGATTGGATTATAAAGAAGAAGCAGAAGCGGAGGCGGTGGCAACAGTAATCTACAACGGAGACATTTCACCAACAACTCCACAGGCAAACAAGCTCCAACAGCGTCAGCTTGCGCCCCATGCGGGTCAATGCCAGGACTAGACAAGGGCTCACCGCCAAGTAGTCTTAGAAAAATAATCGTCAATACTGCTAATAACAACAGAGACATACGGGACTTTTTTCCTCACAAGACCTCTAAATGTACATATCTGTACGTAGACCAAGACAATGATACAACAAATCCGGACACAGCCGCTAATTCACTAGGAAACAACATTCTTTGTGCCCAGCAATCCCGCTATCTCCACAAATAACCATAACACCGGGTGGTCTACCAGTACAAACAAAATCTGCATCGACCTTGCCTAATAACAACGCCGGTTTAGCTAGTCCCCACATAATAGCAGCTCAACAGACCTGGGACAACCAAAGGGTCTCTTCAGCTGACGGCGCAATCAATGTACAGCTGGCAGCAGGTCTGTCCCATAATAAGGGGCGGGCGAAATTCGCATCTCAGCACTCAGTGCGCATGCAGAGCCTTTCCAAAATTCTACAACAATCCTAGTTAGCTCTGGACCTGATCATAATGGCATTAGTCATAGTCAGCAAGCCCAGGGGGACCATATATCGGAAAAGCAGCCGGCTAAACTGGACCATCATCTTGTACTGATCAATGAAGTTTTGGTCTCGATGGTAAACGCAGCCATAATGCACGCCGACAAGTTAGACGTCCAAATAAGCCTACTGCACACAGTCGCCGGCCTGATATCAGGCATAGATTTAAAACTAGAAGCCTTGAACTCTTTAATACAACGCGCCCAGGCAACTACCACAACCATATTTAAACCACAGGATTGTGGATGTAGCCCGGTGCTGCTCTGCTTGGAAAAATTGCCGGCAATAATGAATACACTGGTTGAAGATCTAAAAGCAGAAACGAGCAGGAACAGGAGATCTAAAAGCAGAAACGAGCAGGAACAGGAGCAATGAAAATACGAAGTCGGCAAATATAGACAACAGTCCACCTAGGACACAGACGATTATCGACTTTAATGGCAAAGAACCCCAGCAGGACATCCCACAGACGTCGGCAGCTGAACTGAGTAGGGCTACAAGTAAAACCACCTTAGGCGAATACAGCACAGCTGTTAAAGAACAAGCAAACTTAATCAGCTTGAAGGCGACAAGCCCTGAAACCGGCCACCTATCTCGGAAAAATAAGAAAAAATAAAAAAAGTTATACAAACAAAGAAGAAGCAATTAGACTCAAAATGGTTCAATTAGGTTGTGGTTGCAGCCGGAAACTAATGAAAACCCTGTGATCAGTATAACCAATGCCGTGCCTACCACACAGCAAAATCCCCCAACTCCAGACGGGAAAGATATTTGGCCGGACAACTCAACTAAAATGAGTCTAACAATCTACCCGTGCAGGCAGCCAGGGATGGTCTGTATTCCTGGCACCTTATTGAGACAGCCCAACGCCGATTAACGGAACGGACAAAGCTTTACACAGCAAAACCAGAAGTCCAACAAAAATGAAGAAGCAATTAGACTCAAAATGGTTCAATTAGGTTGTGGTTGCAGCCGGAAACTAATGAAAACCCTGTGATCAGTATAACCAATGCCGTGCCTACCACACAGCAAAATCCCCCAACTCCAGACGGGAAAGATATTTGGCCGGACAACTCAACTAAAATGAGTCTAACAATCTACCCGTGCAGGCAGCCAGGGATGGTCTGTATTCCTGGCACATTATTGAGACAGCCCAACGCCGATTAACGGAACGGACAAAGCTTTACACAGCAAAACCAGAAGTCCAACAAAGGAAAACAACCAGAGAACACATGGGAAGGTCTTCAATGACTCCAGTAAGATAGCATCAAACAAAACAAGCAAAGCTTTGCCGCTGATAACAAAAATGGGTCCCACAAACCACGCAAACGACGACGTAAATGCTGGGTCACGTCAAACCTGTCAGGATTTAATTTGCCAAGACCCTCCCATAAAAGGGACACATAAGCGACAAATCCCATATACACAGGATGATCTGAAACTATGCCTCCAGCCAGAGTATGCCTCACAGGGCAAGTGGGACATACTCAACCGTAGCAATTTATTAAAACTCTTTGCGAATATCCCAGGCTTGGAAAATATAACGTCAACGGACATCGACACAGTTTCCTTTTTCACGCAAGGTTCAGGTGACATTAACGAATCTACAGAATTGCTTTTCTCAAACCCAGACATAATCTATACATTAAAAAGAAACCACCAAATACTAGAAGATTGGGGCATAAAGATCACGAGTCGGCCGACAATAAAATACCCTATGCCTTTGAAACACGCCCACCTGCAGTACCAAATTGACCCCAAAACACTGGATAAACAAAGAGAGAACCCAAAGGTAGAGTTGTCACTCCCACCCTTAAAAACACTTTCTATACTCCATGGGAGCGAAAGTGGAACAAATATAAAATTGACAAGCGATGGGTTGCTTAAGGTCACTACAAACATTAGTAAAGGCACCCGGAGCTGCTCAATTCAGAATATCTCACATGAAGACTGGTCTTGGGTGCCTCGTGCCCTAACTTGTAATTCCTAAACTCTGTACTGTTGTAACTAAGACCACACTACCACACTGGCAGGCAGACTTACCAGTTATAGAACAGAAAAGGGAGATAACTGGGGAACAACATTTATCTATCATGTCCTGGAATGTAGCTGGGATACTAAAACTAACTCAAAATCCCGCTACATCCCAACTCTTCACTGACATAGACATAATCTGCATGCAAGAAACGTGGGCTATTAAACCAGTTTCAATCAGGGGATTTGCGGACTATCATAAACCGGCTATTAAAGAGAATATCTTCGGCAGACCGTCTGGAGGTATCTCCACTTATATTAGGCTTTCACGGAAGTTACAATTTAGGGAAATCCCAACAACGTCAAACTTGTACATGGCCGGCATCTTAAAATGCCTCTCATCAAGTAAGGGCACATTGTATATATTATTGATTAATGTTTATTATAACCCTAATGGACAGGAAAAAAAGAAAAACTCTGAGTTACTAGAAGACATCGAAAATCTTCTCCTACAATTTGCCCAGATGGACTCAATAATACTCGGGGATTTCAACACACACAATATTGGAGACAAATTAGTAAAAAGCCACACTTCCCCCGCGACAGAAGCATTCAACGCCCTCTTGCATGCCTACCAGTTGGCATCAGCCCACTCCCTATCCTTCAAGGCTTCCCCAGGAAACCTCTGCCCGCCAACGTACAACAATCTTACCAAAATTGACTATATACTTTTAGGTTCTCGGTTACAGAGCCTGATGACAGGGTACAAAGTTGCGCAACGGAAGGAAAGTGATCATGCGGCTCTAATAACAACTTTAAATCTGACAGTGGACAACCACTATATACCTAATCTACTGGGATCGACAACCGGCATTGAACAGCACACATTGGCAAGAAGGATTAAATGGGATGCAGGCCCTATACATAAGTTTGAGGAATGGAAAAAAGTTTTGGTGGACGGTACTTTAAAGGAAACAAACAGGGGCACAGTTAAAGACTGGGACCAGCTTGCCCACAATCTGGTTACACACCTACAAGAAGGGAAAATAAGAACGACCAACTATCACCCAAGACAAAACCTCGGTGACACATCTGCAATCCGAAAAAGCGCGAAATTAGTGCGCAACATCCGAAAGACTTATCTGAAAACCGTTTCAATTAAAGACAAACAACTCCTGCAGGAAACAGCGAAACTACATTCAAAGCAAGTTTGGGTGGAAAAACGGAAACAAACTGAAGCAAAATGGCTAAAAATCTTCGGACTGTTGAGTCCCAGCAAAACGCAAGAGTTCAGGCAATACCTCAATACTCTAAATCAAGGGAATATGCAGAGAGAAAACTCAATTGACTCCAACACCTGGATAGCCCACGTGACATCTTTATATAAGGAGGAAGGCATCCAAAACCAATCAAAAACAGAATAAGACAACGTAACACAACTGTCTAACCCTAAAAATTCATACATAGTGGAAAAAAAGCTAGTTAACACAATACTAAAAAAAAATCAGACCCAATGGAGCGCCAGGACTCAACGGTTTGCCGGGCTCCCTCTTTAGACAAGACACAGACTTTTGGTCCGAAAAACTGTCCGTGTTATATGCGGAATGTCGATTAGTAGGCAATGTACCGGATTCTTGGCGCGGGTCGCTCCTACATCCCATCTATAAGAAAGGGTCGAAATCAAATTCACAAAATTACCGGATGATTGCACTCCTTGACATCGAGGGAAAAGCCTACGCCAATACCCTATTAATAGAACTTTCAACTTGGGTCAGTGAGGAAGGCCTCCTGCCATTCTATCAAACAGGGTTCAGACCAGGTGCTTCAACAGTGGATAACATAATAGCCCTCTCATACCTAGCACATAAGGCAGTGGCACGAAAATCTCTCCCCATCTTTGCATGCTTTATCGACTATACTGCGGCCTTTGATGGTGTCGACCGCTCTATTCTTTGGCAAAAACTGGCTACCTGGAATATCGACCCACAATTACTTAAAGCAATTATATCTTTATATTCAAACACATGGGTTAGAATCAAACTGTCAACCACGTCAGCCTCAGAGAAAATTGACACCAATCGTGGCTTGAAGCAAGGATGCGTACTTGCCCCAATGTTATTCAATTTATACACCGCAGACATGGGCAAAGCCTTGATGGGAGCATCACTAGCAACTCCCCGCCTTGGGCATACCAAGATTCAATTACTGCAATACGCTGATGATCTGGTATTACTAGACCACACTAAAATTGGGCTACAAAAAGCGTTAATGGCATTGGGCACCTATAATGCAAAAAACAAACTGATCGTGAATGCAACCAAATCAAAAATAATATTTGGCCCTTTTCCCCCCCAAAAAAAACATAAAATGGAAGATAGGACATTTGATGTTGGACTGCACACGACAATACAACTACTTGGGTGTTTGGTTTTGTGAAACAGGGCGACCAGGAACACACCTCGAGAAAATACGGGCAAAAGGGAAAAGTATCTCGTACGCCCTGGGGAAGCTGCATGCAACTCTACACAGCCCTACAACAACAGCAATTCAAAGAGTATTAAGGGCGAAACGAATACCATAATTAAATTACGCGCAGCAGGCCTTTCCAGGCAAACTATCAAGCACCCTGGAAAAAATCCACTGCTCGACCTATTAAAAATTATTCCACCTACCATCTAGCACCAGAAACACTCTGATACGGCTCGAATTCGGCTTGACACAACAAAAGCTTGAGGAACTGGCCGCAATTAGTAAATATTTCTACCTCACAACTGCAGCCCCAGAAAATTCGCTGAAATCCAGCATAAAGAGTATTTTTCAGGAAAAAGAGAACCCGTGGTCAAATATACTCGCCTCTGCAAAAGAAACTCTGAACCTTGCTGTGAATAACTGGGACCCTAAGTTACTTAATTATGCCGCCATTAAAAGCGCAACGAAACGACAAGTCTGGCTCTGCTCGCGCATCACTGACCTGGAAGCATTGGAATTAAGAGGCTTACACGAATCGCTAACACTCCCGCAGCGGGCACAGTCCTCGAAAGAGCACCTTATCCAAGCTGTGGGCAAGGTGGCAGTCAATAGGATTTTAGCGTTTCGATTACACCTGCTGCCCCTTAAAGAGCTTTACGCCACGAACAGACTTGAGACAACACATTCTGAATGCCGCTTATGCAAGTATAAACAAGAGAGCTTCACTCACATCCTGTTTTGCTGCCCGGGGCTGTCTGTCGAGCGTAACCGCTATCTAAAGCCAATTCTACTCAGACAAGGAATTAGAACGACAAAGGAGGCGGTGAACTACCTATTCACAATATATATAGTGAAAGATATGGCTGTGTTCAGTAAATTTATACAACAGATACGTGGGAAGCTGATGGCCCAGCCTAAATTAGGCCCGCGGCCGTTAACTGTTATGAGACATTTCAGCCTACGATGAAATGGACTAATGAATTTAGCTCTTTTAACTATGTTTTTACTTATTTTTAAGTTTTTTGTTTTTTTCCTCTTTTCTTTTTCACTATTTTATTTCTTTCTTTTTTTTTAAAAACTTTATTTTTGACGCAGACAATGATAGTATATAACAGTTGTGCCGACAGTTACAAAAAAGCAACGAGATTATAGCCAATAACATACTGCTGTGTACACGGCCCCTCAGCCCACAACCCGAAGGTCGGGCGGCGGTAGGTGGTAGCACGGAAGTCAGGTCTTGAATCTAGCCATGTAACTGCGCGGCAGGATATTCTAATCTGCTTTTTCTTTTCCTTCTATACAGGTTACCCCCCAACTCCCCAATGGAGCCCTCCCCCCCAAAACTTCGGCATTTGTGACTAAAACATGTGTACACAGGTCGTTCACCTCATTATAGCACTCCTATTGGCAGATTAAAGCAGCGATCATTACGTATATTAGGCATGAAACTTACAGATACTAAAACACAATTCCTCACAGGTGTATCCTACATGTGCGTGTGCTGTCAGGCACTCTCCCGACTCACTGCCCTCCCTCACCCTCCCCACCACCCTCATCTTCAGACCCTGTGTCCCCAGGGGTGAACAACTCCGCACTTGTTCCATCTGAGTCCTCGCACTATTTTATTTCTGACATGAAAACAATGCTCACCAAAGTTTGTCTTCTTTAATGGTTTTGAGTAACCAAATCGTTTTTTATTCATTCATTCATTCAGTATATTTAATCTGACGCACCAATATGAACAAGCATTTACAATGCAATGGTCTCGTCTTTGGTAAAGTTAGAGCCATTGGCATTGCTCATGACATTATTTTTGTTTTTAAAACATATAAATAAATGGCCTTGTGTTTTACAATGCCAATATCTTAATCTCTTGCAAATGCGAGACCTATTGCATTTGCACCCAACCACACACACAGAGCCACACGCACTAACACACACACACAGACAGTGCCACACACACACTGGAGCAGTCACATACACACAGACACTGGAGCAGTCACATACACACACACACACTGGAGCAGTCACATACACACACACTGGAGCAGTCACATACACACACACACACTGGCGTAGTCACATACACACACACACTCTGGAGCAGTCACACACACACACACACACACACACACACACACACTGGAGCAGTCACAAATACACACAGACACACACCCACACACACTGGAGCAGTCACACACACACTGGAGCAGTCACATACACACACTGGAGCAGTCACACACTGGAGCAGTCACACACACACACACCCTGGAGCAGTCACATACACACACACCCTGGAGCAGTCGCACACACACACACCCTGGAGCAGTCACATACACACACACACTGGAGCAGTCACACACACACACTGGAGCAGTCACACACACACGCACACATTCTGGAGCAGTCACATATACACACACACACACACACTGGAGCAGTCTCTCTCACACACACACACACACACACACACACACTGGAGCAGTCTCTCTCACACACACACACTGGAGAAGTCACACATACACACACACACACACACACACACTGGAGCAGTCACACACACACAGGCACACACTGGAGCAGTCACACACACACTGGAGCAGTCACATACACACACACTGGAGCAGTCACATACACAAACACACTGGAGCAGTCACACACACACACACACACACATACACACACACACACACACACACACACACACTGGAGCAGTCACAAATACACACACACACACACACCCACACTGGAGCAGTCACACACACACTGGAGCAGTCACATACACACACTGGAGCAGTCACACACACACACTGGAGCAGTCACACACACACACTGGAGCAGTCACACACACACACACCCTGGAGCAGTCACATACACACACACCCTGGAGCAGTCGCACACACACACACCCTGGAGCAGTCACATACACACACACACTGGAGCAGTCACACACACACACACACACTGGAGCAGTCACACACACACGCACACATTCTGGAGCAGTCACATATACACACACACACACACACACTGGAGCAGTCTCTCTCACACACACACACACACACACACACACTGGAGAAGTCACACATACACACACACACTGGAGCAGTCACACACACACTGGAGCAGTCACATACACAAACACACTGGAGCAGTCACACACACACACACACACACACACACTCTGGAGCAGTCACACACACACACACACACTCTGGAGCAGTCACACACACACACACACACACACACATTGGGGCAGTCACACACACACACACACACACACTCTGGAGCAGTCACACACACACTTGAGCAGTCACACACACACACACACACACACACACTTTGGAGCAGTCACACACACACACACACACACACTGGAGCAGTCACACACACACACACACTGGAGCAGTCATACACACACACACACACTGGAGCAGTCATACACACACACACACACACTGGAGCAGTCATACACACACACACACACTGGAGCAGTCATACACACACACACACTGGAGCAGTCATACACACACACACTGGAGCAGTCACATACACACACACACACACACTGGAGCAGTCACACACACACTGGAGAAGTTGTGTGGCCCCCAGAGCTCTCATTGGGTGCACTGTCTCCTTCCCTTGAGTTTCCCTGCAGCCATGGGTGCTTCAGACCCTAGTGTGTGGCTCAGTGGCTCTCACAATGCCCTGCGGCAGTGAGCTATAGTGAGGTTGCTGATGGCAGTGCACCGACTTGTGATGACACACTCACTGGAGCAGCTGTGTGGTCGGCAGTGCCTGGAATGGATGTCCTTGGGCCTACCACAATGCCCTGCGGCAGTGAGGTGAGTTGTGATGGTAATGCACTCACTGGCTGCGGTCGGTGCCCCGCACACACTGGAGCAGTTGTGTGGCCGGCAGTGCATGGTTTGGGTGCCTCCCACAATGCCCCCGCGGCAGTGAGTTGTGATGGCATTGCACTGGCTGCGGTCGCTGCCCCGCACACACTGGAGCAGTTGTGTGGCCGGCAGTGCCTGGGGTGGGGTGTCCTTGTGCCTCCCACAATGCCCTGCGACAGTGAGTTGTGATAGTAGTGCACGGACTGATGACACACATACACACTGGAGCAGTTGTGTGGTCGGCAGTGCCTGGAATGGATGTCCTTGGGCCACCACAATGCCCTGCGGCAGTGAGGTGAGTTGTGATGGTAATGCACTCACTGGCTGCGGTCGGTGCCCCGCACACACTAGAGCAGTTGTGTGGCCGGCAGTGCATGGTTTGGGTGCCTCCCACAATGCCCCGCGGCAGTGAGTTGTGATGGCATTGCACTGGCTGCGGTCGCTGCCCCGCACACACTGGAGCAGTTGTGTGGCCGGCAGTGCCTGGGGTGGGGTGTCCTTGTGCCTCCCACAATTCCCTGCGACAGTGAGTTGTGATAGTAGTGCACTGACCGGTGACACACATACACACTGGAGCAGTTGTGTGGCCGGCAGTGCCTGGTTTGGGTGCCTCCCACAATGCCCCGCGGCAGTGAGTTGTGATGGCAGTGCACTCACTGTCTGCGGGTGGTGCCCCGCACACACTGAAGCAGATGTGTGCCCGCCGGTGCCCTCAGCGCCTTGGAATGCCCGCCTTGGCACGGCTGCCCGCAGCCCTGCGCGGACGCTGCTGTGATCTTGGCCGCACGCAGGTGAGTGGGCGGCGCTGCTGGTGCATTCACGGGGCACTCTCGGGGCACTCACGCTGCCGGGTATTTGTGCACATTGTTCTGCTGGGGGGTCTCACAGGGAGGCGTGTCTGCCCCCTCCCCTCCTCTGGCCCTAGCTGCTGTCAGCGGAGGGTCCCAGGCCTGCATCCGCCTTCTTGCCACATTCCTTCTCCTCCTGACAGCCAATGAATGGAATGTCTGACATAGCGCCGCGACGGGACTCAATGGCTGCAAGGCGCTTCCTGCTTGGAAGAGGGGGTGCATGGAGCATCCAGGGAAGGTGAGATGGATTCATTCGCTGGGATCAGGCAGGAGTAGAAGGGGTTAAGGAGCGGGTAATGCAGAGCTGGCTCCCGCGCCGGAGGTGTAACTCGGTCCTACTCGGAGCTGTAATAGGGCTGTGCGGGGATTTTTGGAGCACAAGGAGGAGGGAAGGACGGAGAGTGGGAGAGGGAGAGAGAGCCGCTGTGGAAGCCAGAGACGAGGTGGACTGCAAGGAGCGCAGGCGGTGCAGCACTCACTGGATCTGCATCTGCAGCAGCACGCCCTATTGCCATGTTGGGTATACTCTAAAGGAGATAGCATATGTATACAAGTCAGGTCCCGGGCCGGCAGCCAATCACAGCGCGGCCCGGGGAATGGCATCACGGGGGTGTCCCGGGCCGGCAGCCAATCACAGCGCAGCCCGGGGAATGACGTCACGGGGTGTCTCGGGCCGGCAGCCAATCACAGCGCGGCCCGGGGAAGGACGTCAGGGGGTTGTCCCGGGCCGACCGGCGGTGATTTTCACACGGCAACAGATGAGGGGTGGGCTCCCTCGAAATAAATAAATAAAACGGGACTAAGCAAATTAAAAGAAGCGCTCCTCAGCATTCGGCCAATCGATGCAAAGGCTACAGAGATGAAAGGAGAGAAGGGAAACAAGCCGGGGGAGCGGCAGAGTAGACGGAGGAGAGCTGCGGCAGAGGGGGGTGGGGGGGAGAGGACGCGAGAGCGTGACGGAGGAGGGCAGAGGGAAGGGGGGGGGGGGAGACGAGCGGAGCCGAGCAGCTCCTGAAAGCAGAAGGGAAGGGAGGCGAGCAGCTCCGGAAACACCACCACGTTTCTCCGAGGCAAAGCAGAAATGCCTCGAAGAAACACACAGCCATTTTCGGATTCAGGGGCGTGTTTTTGCAGTTGAGTGACGGATGATGTCACTGATTAAAAATTGCAAAAAAACACGCCCCCGAATCTGCTCAAGACGGGGCCTGAACCGAGTGACGCCCCTCTCCTCATAGGGCCGGCCAGCATTTACGAGGTCAGCCAGTGGAGAAGAGGGGGGGGGGTTTAAGCCCCCATACAGCAAAACATAAAATCTCAGACTCCGCCCACTGCGTGGGACGCTAGTCCGAGACCTAAAAAGGCACAGGCCTGCACAATGTACGGACTACAAAGAGATTTACAAGAAGATGCATGTATGTACATAGATGTACAACAGAATATCTTAACGTTTTTTGTTAACTGGACAGCTGGGTGTTTCACTCCAACTTTAAATTCCAGCTTTCAGCAGATCAAGGATGGGCCCTCACCTTATTAAAGCTGGGAACTATGGCAGTGACGCACCAGAAAAAGCAGGTTTCTAAAAGGTCTACATGAGACAAGAAAATAAAGTTCTTCTATAGTTGCCATAAGAAAAAAAGTCACCATCATATTCACAGATACGTCCCATAGTTGATAATACTGGGAAAGAAAGTAGGCTTCTTGAGAAAGGAGTCAGGTTTTAAGGTTTTTCCTGGATTTGTTTTTTTCAGCGGAAAGCTGGGGTGGCTCATTCCAAGGCAGAGATGTTTGAGCAGAGAATTATGAAGGAGCTCTAAGCACCAGTAGGCAGTTAATTCAGGTGCCATATCAATGTAGTTTGAGTTACCGCCATGGAAATTCTAGAACCAATGCGAGATGCCAGATTCCATACAAGTTGGAACCAATGAATCAAAGTCTGTTATAGACCCACTTTTAAGTTTTATGTTGCCCTCTACACTGGCAAGAGCAACCATACTCAAATGTTTCTCTTTGAGAAATGGTAGAATCTGTCCAAAGGGTTTAACATAACAGGACGGCCCAACAAATGAATTGGCATGAATGGCTGGAGACAGAATGGGGTCAAGTGATGACATCCAGGACAAACATGGGTAGAATGCTTTTCTGGGCATGTGCAGCATAAACCTAAGTCTCTGAAGCTTGAAGATAAGCATGTCGATAATGTTACAAAAAAACATGCCTTGATATATAAACTCATGTATTAGCTGAAAACACAAAAAGGCTAAGTGGAAAGCCTAGACCAAGCGTAACCACTATCCACTGTGAAACAAGACGCCCAGTGGCAATGGAGAGTAAGTCTACTGAGTTACAGCAGACGATTGATCTGCTGATGAATGCTTGCTGCTTACATCAATTGCAATCTCCAGGTCACAAATTTTAATCCAGGCAAGGGTTCCTTAACCTTCCATCCTTCTTGGGTCAGATGATCAAGTGCATCTATTTTTTACTGCATTTAGAAATGGTAGAAGTGCTGTAGAGAGCACTGTATAAGTAAACTGTTAATATTATTCTCTAGCTGCCCAGGCATTTCTGCCACCGGCACCAACAAGCCTAGACAAATATTGTTGGTGGAGGCCATTGAAAGCCCACTCAGGTCAAGCAAAAACAACATAGCTGCCTCATCTCCTAAGGCAGCACATTCAACAGTGATGCAACCAGATTGATGGTCACCCAAAGGGTGATATATGATGTATGCTTCAATTTCCTTGAGGAAAACAACCTTAGAAATTGGTCTGCAGACACCAGTTTAAAATGAGATACATTTTCATTTATGACCCTAGAAAGCAGTAAAATGACTCCCCATGATGGGCTCAAATCAGCTTTTTACATGCCTGTGCCTATCTGGCAAAAGGCTCATCCTAAGTGCAAGAAAAGGAAATGTGGCCGACAAGAAAGAAAAAGAGGAGGATGGAGTTGTAGATAAAGGAGGGGTGCAAGAGGTGACCTACTGTCAAACATGCAAATGTTAGGACTTTAGGTTGTGTGCGTAAAGAGTAGAGCTCAAAATATTAACACCTCAAAATTGTACTAAGAATCCTGCAATTACATTTTCAATTACCCTGAACAAACCCGGCCTTCGACCCTTGAATTATTAAGCACATGTGGGTAGATGTAGGAACAGCTTTTCCTTAGTAAGGATTTCCCAAGTGCTTAAGAAATGCCCAAGGACTCTTGTCCCATTAGGAGAGTCCAGCCAAGTGCAGTATTCCATTCAGTATTGGTGAAATTGTGACACAATAAGTCAGACTGTACAGAAATACCTTTTGCTGTACTTTGCCCCCCCCCCCATCCCTGGTTTACTATGGAGAAAAAAAGGGATGCAAGAGGATCACATTATGATATATGATATAGCAAAATGTGTATGGGGAGGCTAAATACTGTGTATGTGATGGGTTGTTATGTTCGTTGCATGGGACTACTTGCAAGTACTTTCCATAATGCTTAGAAAGGAGGTATGAAATAAATGGTATGGCTCATACTAAGGAAGTCAAAGGTCCCCAGGAACCAGAGTTCAAATCTGTAGATTTGAAAAAAGACAAGAATTGAATGGAGGTGACCATGCTCGCCGTCACAGCGTGATTTTAAAATGTTAATACATACTTGTCCCAAAGTAAGACAGTAGAGGAGTTTAATACGGTAAACATAGTTTACCAAGAATCCTTTTCCCCGCAGGCAATTACAACGCGGCCGTTACAATGACTGCATTGTAACAACGCATACCATTACTCCGCAAGTCAGAACAACGACTTGTGGAGGGGGCAGAAGGTGTTGGATTTAAAATTCAACACCTTCCCTACCATTGCACTTACTGGAGTTGGAATAGTAGATTATATTATTCCAGCATCCGGCACCCTCCCTAGAGCAAGTCGTTGTTATGACTTGCAGGGTAATGTATGCGTGGTTACAACACAGTCGTTGTAACGACCGCGTTGTAATTGCATGCGGGGAAAAAGCAAGCAGAATAAAGTGGCATATTTGTTTAGCACACGTTTAAAGTGAGCAAAGCCTTGCCATTGGTGCAGTATGCTCTCCATGGTCGGGCGCATAGCCCTCATCAAGATTCAAATGTCCTCCCCGGCTTCTTATATCTCTTTGTAAATATAACAATTCCTTTGACGAATGCGTTTTTCCTACAGCTGGTGTAGGCAGACCGCACATAGCATGGGACACTCAGTTTGCCTATTACTGGTTTCGTCCAGATGCCCACATACCGTATAATAAGCCTGAACAGGATTTAGTAGACCCTATACCCCTCAATGCTAGATTACCGCAAGGCATCCAACTAGACCTAACTGACGTTCAAACTCTATTCACAACGTGCTGGGCCTGGTGCAATCTCTGCAGAATACTGGGCTTGGACTCCATGTACTCCCCTAAATTACCATTCCCTCAAAATCCGTGGATTCCACTAACATCTGAGTGACTGGTGTAACGCACCTTGCAGAATCTGCATCTGCACACCTTTGGGAACTTTTTTCCAGATGCCCATATTGGGACACAGCTTGACATGGCTCAGGCCAAAGAATTATCATACATGGACAGATTCACCCTTACTAGACTGCACATTACTTTGCATACAGTAATGCCTTCCTATCTGTTCGCAACCTCTCACACTTCTCATAGTAGATCCAGGCAGCTCCCATCTGACCACTAAACTCTACCGCTCATGTAAAACGTGCACAAGTGGTGGGGGGTGCTCGCCATCACTGGGAGGAAGACCTGGGACACCCATTCTCAGACAAGGAGATAGGTGCGCACAAATAAAACTTTATCTCCTAACCATCACCACTAGCTCTTCTATTTCGGATTCATCCATAGATCCTAAGTCACCCCCGTGGAAATGGCCAAGTACAATGCTTCCAGATACTTCCAATACCCTGAATGCCAATTGCCTGGAGCTAATTTTGGCCATATGACATGGACCTGCCCGAGATAGCCACATATTGGGCATCAGTGTTTCTAGCACTATCTCTCATGATATCCACAAGCCTTGTACCATCCCCCATTCTGGCCCTGCTGGTCAATGTCTCCAACATCATGGCCTTCCACCGCAGATTTATCGCTATTGCCCTATTATAAGCTAAAAGGGAAATTGCATTACACTGGGGAAGTCGGTTCGGTCCCACAAAGGATGCGTGGATCCTTAGTATGACCTACTGCGACCTACAAAGTGAGATATACTCTACACTTCAACTTCTCCTCCCCCCAATGTTACACCCCAAGGATATTTGGACTGCATTCCGGGCCTACCTACTTACCCAGCAATCTGACTCCCAGGCACCTCCCCCTCCTCCCAATTAGGACGCAAATTCCCCCCCCCCACCCCCCCAGTCCTTGCTCTCCGGTGGCTAGTTCTCACCGTTCCATAATCCCTTCACATCACTGCTCCCTTTGCGGTTTTGGGCATAAATAGACTGCACCGATATACAGCACAACTGCATTATCCCTCAAAATCACTGACTCCGAGAGCACACATAACCTCCTGCACTCTGTGTGCTGAAGTTCTTTATGATGTTTGTTGTCCATAAGAGTTTGCCGGATTACTACAAAAATTGCTTTTTATAGGCCTGATTTATAACAATACAAACAAAAACACAGTAAAACGTCACTGTCATAAATGAGCTATGACAAACAAGGACCTACGAGTTAGCTCTTTTAACAATACTATGCATTCAGGCCCACTGAGATAGATACCTATTAAACCAGCCTTAATTTAGCATTGTAAACGTGAAGGGGACAGGTAAGAAAGCCACACATTTTTACGTGGCTGCCAGTTATTAAGAGAGAACACTGCCAAACCACAAAGGACGCAAATAAAGACCATATATAAAAAAATATTTGAGAATAGAAAAATGACATTGCTCAGAAAACAGAAGTGATATTTTTTTTTCAAAACACTTTTTATTAAGTCAGCAAATATAGGAATTGTAGACATTACAAAATCAGTATAGTATAAAATTACCCATATATCGAATATCTAGCAGGTGACTATTATATACCTATAGTAAAACTAAAAATTGAACCAGTCGGGCCCGTAAACGACAGCCCTAAACATTTTAAAACCCTGTGTCGTATACTGCAAAATAATATCCCGTCAAGCTCCTCCAGCTCTTCCACCCGCATCATAGCCAACTGTACATCCTATCTGGCCTATGTTGCGTCTCTATATATTTTCGATTTCTGCTGGGTGTGGCGAAACAGAAGCAATATTAAAACAACAGAAAGTCATAGCGGAAAAATGCACCCATTTAAAGAGTTTAATCTCTTGCTAAAACCAGCAATATTGCTGGTTGTCCAACAAACATTTGTTCAATTGATTATGTAAACTGCATTGTTGTCGTAAGGAAGAAGTCTTACCACTATATTCTCAGATACGTTCCATAGTTGATACTGCTGGACAAGGAAGTAAACTTACCGGGAAAAGGAGTCAGGCTTTAATGGCTACCCTGGATTCAATCGGATTCATTTTTTTGTAGAATTCAGTGGTTGATTCATTCCAAAGCACAGATGTTTGGGCAAACAAAACTAGGTTACAAAGAAAGCTGAATAGCTTCCATGAGTATTGTAAGTTGAAAACATTAGTGGTTAATATGGACAAAACAAAGATTCTATGTTTTGGGAGAAAGGAAGTAAGATTCAGTTGGTACCTAGGTCCTGAAAAGCTGGAAACTGTAGAAGAGTACAGGTATCTGGGTATGTGGTTTCAGAAAAATCTAAAATGGAAAACCCACCTAGATGCTTGTAGAACAAGGACAGCTGCATCTATAGATGGCCTTAAGAAATTTAATGGAATTTACGGAGAAAAATCGGAAAGGCCAGTTTTAAAGGCTTATCTAGCTATGGTCCCCCCGCAATTCCTGTATGGGGCAGAGTTACTATTCTTGTGTGGCAAACATGGATGGGATGTAGAGGAGGGAAAAGCTTTGAAAAACGTATTCGCACTCCCTAAAAGCTCCAGGGTGCAAGCTGTAAGGTTAGAAACATGTGTAACCTCATGGAAGATAACAGTTTGTATGGCCTTAGTGAGATTTTGGCAACGCCTGGGTACTGAGGACGAACTAAAGGTCTCGCAATGGTGTAAAAGAGAAGTGCTGGTGAGTGAACGAATATGGGCTAAAGGGTTAGAAATTCCCTCAGTATGATTGGCAAACTGCTAAGTCTTGATGTAAATCCTGTGTCTCTGCAAATGGAGGTCACGGGCAAGGCCTTGAGGGAGGTAGGATATGAGGTATCTCGAGCCGAGGACCTAGCTTATCTGGCGACGAAAAAGTCGGTTCAGTTTATGGCCCAGGCCTGGCAAAAAGATATACACTTCCCTTATATGGATAGATTACCGAATAGATGAATGAGGAGAGAAGTTCTAAGACTAAGATCTGGATTGAACCCCTATTATGGTAATATTAGAGCAAAATCAGAGATGATAGATAGCGCTGGAAACTAAGTGTATAGTGGGAACCTCGTGTGATATGATGCATATTTTATTAGACTGTTCAAAGCTCTTAGAACTTCGAAAGGAGATTTTATGTCCAATTTTTAAAAAATATGGTGTCCATAATAGACTTGCTTCAAGTATGCTTCTATCAGAAATGTTCTCTTTGGATATCGCTTGTGCTCTGGGGAGTTTTATGCAAAAAGTTAAACGAACTATGAATTGCGATTAGTCTAAGCCCTGTGCGATGAATTTTAACGAGTTATAATTGTATATGGTTTTAAAGTTTTTATCTGACAATGAATTGTTTTTAGAATGTTTTATCTGTTTAAGGACAATGGTCCAAATAAACTTGATTTTTGAACTTGAAAACTGAAAATTAAGATTTTAAAAATGATAAAAGGGATAAAAAATATATATATTAAAAACCTCTGGATGTGCAGGATGCGGCAGAGATGTTCTCATTAATACATTCCTACTCACTGGCCAAGTTCCTGGCCATTCCAACGTGTCTCAAATACGTAACTAACAACTTTGACTACAAAAGTTTTTCTATTAACGTGGGGTCCAAGTAAAAGCCATCACGATAATCACACCTGAAGGTGCGAATTTTATTTGCAAACAAACGCTTTCTATTAAAAATGCGTAAAAGTTTACAATAAAAGAACACCTACTTAAGATAACATTTGTGGCAGGTAATCGTATCTAAATGTTATTAGCCTACAAGTGAAAAAAATAAGCGCGGATTTAAGTTAACCTGTCAATGTCATGTTCATTGAAGATAATGCATTAACATTGAAAGGTCTGTTTTCCACACTGAGCTGTCATTTTCCAAAAAAGGTTTTCTATTTTTCTGCAGATATGACATTCCAGAAGCCTTCTGTTAGCTAACGAACAGGCATTTGTTTTGTATGAATAGGGATATATTTTGTATTGAACAACAGATAGAAGGGTACTCACCAGGAGGCAAGGAGGCAACAGTAAGGATAACTCATTAAAAGAATTGCCTGGACTGCAAAATGTGGATTATGTATAATGCCTATAGACTATAGTGAAGTTGTGAGAAGATGGGGAGTTTACCTATTTCCAGGTGTTTACTAGGATCCATGTTGACTTCGTGGAAGGAAAAGAAAGCATGTTGTCATTTAGAATATTATGTGTGTTTATATTAGTGAGTGCTGTTAGAGCAGGGAAGGACTTTTACACCGGGTTTAGTGGTCTGAACCAGAGATACAGCCAAGGTTAAGTACCTTAATTGCATCCTTCTGCCCTAAGCACCTCTTAACTGGGTAATAATTGGGAATGAGGTGAAATTAAGTGTTTATTATACTAGGTCTTTTACCATTCAGGTCCATCCTGCAATAATAATCTGTTCCAGACGTTTTGGTTAAATGTCTACTCACAGGAGGACTATGAGGCAGTTTTCTTATGAACATGGAGCTGTCAAGCCCACCAGAATGCACAGGGCCTCTAGAAACCAAGGCACAATGTACCAACAGAAACGGGACCTTGCCCTGCTTCCTTGACCTCCTGGGTAAATGTCTAAAGGAGATGGGGGGGGGGGGGGGGGAGGGAGGCAGGCAGGGTGAGATATGGATACATTGCAACACTTATCACAAGTGCAAGAAATGATGACTGTTCAGCCAAGGTGTTGTATGGCTTGTACCTCGCTCAGAAAAACTGTGCGTTTGTCGGACAACAAAGAACGTCAGGATTGTGCTCACCCTCAGGATATGTTGCCCCTGCTAGCCACAGTGCACCATCGGTATCCCGAACCTTACAGGGCAACAAATGTTTTTGCAACCCTAGAACATGATATCCCTGAGTCCCCAAGGAAAACGCCTTTATAGATCTAGAGCCTTTTTGTTTGGACTCTCATACCTTCCCAAAAGAAGTGCACAGGAAATACCCAGCAAGGCTTTTTAACATATATTGAAGAATTGTGATTCTTGCTGTGATAATTAGTAGAATGAAACAGATAAGGGTAATTAGCATCACGAGAACAGTGAAAAAGATTAATGTTTTCACCATTGTGCGAAGACAGTGAATACATGCAGTCTTATAGTACTGTGTATAGATGTACTCCTACCTAGCACTCCCTAACCTAGTTTTGTCTAGGGTGGGTGATCTGCCAAATCCCTGCCAGGGTGGGCTAATTTCCTGTTACCTGTGGGTAAGTGTCATCAAGTTGCCAGTCTTAGTGTAGAGCTTGACATCACTCATGTTGGTATGCAGGAATCAGCTGAGCTGTAATTCTGGTATGCAGTGACCCCCCAGTGTCAGCAGAATGCTCCTCTGCCTAAACAAGGAAGTGGTTGTGTATTTATACCAACCCCGCCCCCCCCCCCGAGTGACCATGTTAAATCTGTCATTCAACCACTGTCATTCAACCATTCTGTGGCCGTTGTTTCTATTCTGATGCACTTGTTGATGTGATGTGTATGCGTTATGTTGGATGAATGAGGATGAGTTTTGGAATGGATGATAGCATGACTGAGATAGGTGAACATGATGTGTGGGACATGACTAACGGATTAATGTTTTATTGAATTTTGTATTTGTACTGTATTTATTTTTGCTGAAAAATTGATTAAAGTCTTTTGTGAATATGAACAATAAAGCGATTAACGATCCTGATAAGCTCAAGTTGACGGTTGATCTTTGATAACAGTTTTTGGTCTGCTCTGGGGGGGTGCCTATTAGTATCAGGACCCTCTTTTAGTGCCTCTTTGAATCCTGTTGGGCAGGTAATTTCTTGCTGTTGGTTGTTCATGTTGCAACCCCTATCAGGCCGCAATTGTGTATCCTGGTTGGAGAGCGTTGTCGATTTTTACGGACAAGACCATAAATAACATTTGCGCAGCAAACTTTATCCCTTGTACGGAATGTTCACAGTACTGTGATAATGTACCCACAAAGTGGAAATGTAAGCAATGCCGATTCAGACAATGTTATCCTGCATTGTCATGCACACAAATGTATGTCAAGTCATTGTGTGTGGAAGAGAAGGCAACTTAAGAACGTGGGCATGTAAATGGTGGCGTTTCTTACCATGCATATTCTGACCACGTGAAACCCATACCTTAGACATGAGTCGGAAAATCGATCCCTAAACAAACTGCTAAAATATAAGGGCCATCAGTATAAAAGATGCCTAGTGAAATCTAGAAAGTATCACGCTTCTTTAATAGCTGAGACTATACAGTAAGCCATTAAAATTCGAGCTGCAAAGTAAAACAATTTAAAAAAATCTAATTTGCATTTAAAAACATAGCTGAAATGCCGAATTAAAAACTGTCCCAAGACTCGAAACCACCAGATTGTTTGTGTGTTCCAAGAGGTAGATGAAAAATTGCTGTTCCCAGCAACCGCAGACTATGTTCCCAGAGGCACCCATCGAATCACATCCATGGAATAAACATGTTCCTATCCAATCTCCTCAGAAGCCTCTGAAGGAGGAATAGCCAATGCGAGATCTGCAGTAGCTGGGCCAAAATCCAGATCACTAGGAGGGGAGAATCACAGGAGAGCTCATAGAATGCACTTAGAAGGAATGGCAAGCGAAAGGGACAACAGTACAAGTGAGCCGTTAACAGGCTCACCTGTAGGTCAATGTCCAATCAGGTGCATTCCTAGGTATACATCCAGTGCACACTCGAAGGTGCACAGGAGACAATGGAATATGGGCTGCACGAAGTGTAGCCACACAGGCTGAAAGGTGTTCTTTTAGTTCCTAAAGCATGGGTGTACTAAAACACTATCATGCGTTCATGACACAGAAGCACATGCAGAAGTGTTAGTTCCATTTGCCCTCTTACTGGGACATCCATTGAGTAACAGAAAAAAATAAAAGCAGTCCTGACAATCAGGTACAGGACCAGCAGAAGACCTCCAAAAATGCTTCCCAGCACGGAGGGGATGAACGATGTAATAACTCCAAAGACTGTCTGGAAGGTTCTAACCAAGCCAGAGCCTTCCAACAAAAATAAAAGTGTTATTTATTATGTTAAAATGTGTAGCACAAGTTCCCCAAATTAAAGTGTAGTAGTGACTATCTCAGAAGAGGACCTTGCAACTTGAAGATCAAACATCTCCTTTGAATATGTTCAGGCCACATTCTTCTGGAACAGTAAGGCTTTCAGTCTGCTTAAAGCATCAAAGTGCTTGTTTGAAAGCTTTACAGAAGGCCAAAGAATCGCCTTCCTATCTGTACGGACACGTGGAAACAGTACTTGACTACAACAAGTCACAACTGCAGACAGTTACTAGATAGGTGATTCCCGGTTTCATCCCCAGCAGCTTTACTTGTTCAACAAATGACTCCCATTCAAGAGTAATCTGAAAGCCGGACCGGTCACAGCTACTGGGAAACCCTTCAGATAGGACAAATTTGCCACTGACATATTACTTGTGCCAAGACGTGAAACCTCTCTGTACACCAAGGAATGTCCTAAAGTATTCTCCCAGTCTGACCTGCTAAGAAAAACCTCACTTTCGCCTACAGCGATGTCTAAAATGTAAATTCAAAGACTTATGTACATATCCTTCTCCTAGGCTTCGTATCTGCCTACTTGATGGTATTTTAGACAGTATTGAAAGAGGAGTGTCGATATTGGCAGAGAAATTAACCTGTGGATTACCAATCCGCAGAAGGTATTTCTGTAACAGTAAATGGTAATTTCTCCAACTTCTCTATTTGTAACATAATGTTATGTTGTGTCCTTCCTTGCCATGATGGTCTGCTTTTTTGTCAATTTGTAAGGTAAAAACAAGCTTATGGCATTAAGTGTCTCCATGGTACGCAACCGGAACAGAGTGTCTGCAAAGTTTAGCTTGATAACATAATCGATCTAAAATGTGACCGTCCATGTTGTAAAGAGGACATGCCATTCGGTATGATGTCTATCACAGATGACACTATGTTACCCAGAGAGTATATCCTAGTGGACAATGTAGTCATTACATTAGCTATAACCGCAAAATACCTTTTTTAATTTGCTCTGTCAATCTTGTACAGTCTCTCAGCAGCTTCCTTCTGGAAAACCTTCCACACTTTGCTGTATGTTACATACAAGAAGAGCTTTTGATGTGGTTTTCGAGGACCTAATAGAAAATCCTGTAGTCCCAAGTAATCAGATAGAATAGACAAGTGTTGTTTCACTTGGGATAGTTAAGGTTTTTAGCCAATTAAGGCACAACTTCCCAACACTGCAAGTTGTTACCACGCCGAGTGTTGTGTCTATGCGTAACATGGGTCGGGTCAGCTTATCTTAAACCCTTTTGTGTCACCCAGGAAACATCAATGACATCTGTTAGTGTTTAAATGCTACACTAACCATCCCCCATGATTGGATTCTGAAGAGATGTATGAACCGTTGTGAAGCATGGTATCTAGTGTTTCCTTTGTGTTATTTGTGCTATTTGTGAACCGTTGCCAGTTCTCAAAACATGCAAATGTAGGAATGTTTGGTGTATTTAACCTCCATGCAGACAGCCAGGTGCTGTCCGACACCACAGTGGACGAGTACGGCAGATGGATCCCAACCGCCCTTGCTCTCCCCCAGTGGGCCGCCCTTCTTGTTGTCCCCACCAGGGAAGGCAGCGGAAGCCCTTCCACTGTCCCCCTCCACGTCAACCGTCAGTGTGCACAGCGCGCCAACGTTATTAAATGGTACCGGACGCGCTGGAATCCATTTGCTTCCGGCACGTTGACGGGAGAAGGTGAGTTTCTCCCTGGGGAGATTTTTTTTCCCCAAACAAAGGCATTAGAGAAAGGAAAGAGGTTTCCTTTCCTCCGATGTCTCTTTTTGAACATTCCTGTTGCACAATCGAACATGGGGCGCAATCGTGCAGCTGGAATGCCTACTAGACACCAGAGGTTCATTTATTATTATTTTTTTGATCAATTTCTTCCTCGTCGGGGAGCGACCCTTTGGGAAGGGTCGCTCGCCTTTGAGGGGGTGATTATTTTGGCTGGTTCTGCCCCCTTTATGCTTTTAGGCCCACCTGCCCCCCAGCTTGGCTGGTGGATTGTGTGTGGACTGGTGCATTATTTGCATATGTGATTGTAATGTTTTATTTCTCCTTTTAATTCTAGTGCAAAGCTTTTGATTCCCATTTGCGGTTTCGGCAGTGGTTGATCTGCAGTTTGCGTAGTTGCAGGTTTTTGGTAAGTAAAATATTTTTGTTGCGCTTACTCCAAATGAGTATTATTGTCATAGATGAATGAATTTTTTGTAAGTGGTGTCATAATAACAGCATATTTAGTTGGTGTTTTGAGTGTGAAATTCTTTTTGGATTTGTGCATGATGTGTATTGCGTTCTCATGTGCAATTTTCTTTTTTAGTGGGATATTGCTGGTCCTTGCTGTGTCTCTGCAGAGTAGGCGGTGGCAAGTCTAGCTGTTTCTGGCAAGTGAGTGGTGTTGTTTTGGAATATATAGGTCTTTGTGAAAAGCCACATTTTGTTTATTACTTATTTTACAAAGTGTTTGTTGTTGTTGTTGACTTGTGTGGCAAGTTACTGCAGCAGGTGGTTGGTATGCTTTTTGAATCTTCCTCTGACCATAATTATGAGAGTGATAGTACATCTGATGCAAAGGAGGAAGTGCAGGATTCTGGCAGTGAGTTTTCTGTCCACGAGAAATCATCTGATAATGAAGCTACTCACATTGCAGATGAAGCTACTATCATTGTGGATGAGGTGCCTGTTTTAGAGGAGGACACGGATGTGTCGATGGTGCAGCAAGAGGCATCTGGATTGCAGCCTGGGGCTGCAAGGCTTCCCATTAGAAGTGCTGGACTCTGGGTTGATCCAAACATGGCGCAGCGGTGTTGCCTGCCTTTAGTGGTGATGGCAGGGTGTACAGTGGATTGTGAAAGTTTTTTGCCTATACAGTTTTTTCAGGTGTTTATGTTATGTTATACTTTCTTATATAGCGCAACGACTCACCGTGAGGCATCTCGGCGCTTACTTGGAACACAACTCAAGTGAGAAAAACCATGAGGCAAAGAGAAAGGTAGAAAGGAAGGGGCCTTAATAAAGGAAAGCTTTGAGGTGTTTCCTAAAATTTTGATAAGAAGGAATTTCTCGCAAGGAGATAGGGAGACTATTCCAGTAGACAGGTGCTAGATAGGAGAAATCCATGCCTCCTGCTCTGTGTCGTCTGATTCGAGGGACATGCAGTAGTAGTTGAGAGCTGGATCTGAGAGTACGGCTCGGATTGTATTTTACCAGCTTGTGTTGCAGATATTTGGGGCCCAAACCCTGTAGGGCATTAAATGTCAAGCAACAGATTTTAAAGGTGGATCTTTGTCTTACCGGTAACCAATGTAGCTTTCTCAATAATGGTAGCGAATGGGATCTTGCAGGCATATTCAGGACCAGCCTGGCAGCTGTGTTCTGGATGACCTGTAACTTTTTAAGAGAAGTCAGCCCAACTTCTGCCAAAAGGGCGTTGCCGTAGTCCAACCGGCTAATAACCATGGCTTGCGTCAGGGTTCTACGATGTTCTAATGGAATAAAAGGAAAGGATTTTCCTAAGCTGTCTTAGCCTGAAGTAACAGGACCCAGCCATAGCGGCTACATGATCCTGCATAGAGAAAGAGCAATTGATTTTTATACCTAAATTATTCACGCACTCTGTCGGTACAGGCGCGGGCCTAACTGGGAGGGCCACCAGTCCTTGGTCCAGATGGCCGCTGCCTTTCCCAGCAACATGACTTCCGTCTTTCCTGGGTTCAGCTGGAGAAAATTGTTAGTCATCCAGTTGGAAATTTCTCGGATCCCTGTGGCAAAGCGCAACCTGTCCGCCTCCTGATTGGGGCTGATGTTAAACAACAATTGCATGTCGTCGGCATATGAGATAGTTTCGAACCCCAGGGCTTCCACTGCCTTAGCCAATGGTGCCATATAGATGTTAAAAAGGGTGGGGCTAAGGCAGGAGCCCTGGGGAACGCCTTTGTCCAACGACATTTTTTCTGCCTGGTAGGAGCCCATGATGACTGTCTGGGACCTATCTGTCAGAAAGTTTTGTAGCCACTTCAGGCTAGCCCCTGGATACCGATAGCTCTTAACCTCTCCAGCAGCCCGACATGTGAGATGGTATCAAAGGCTGTGGAGAGGTCAAGGAGAATCAGGATTGCCGATCCTCCTGCGTCTACCGTCATCCGCAGGGAGTCAGTAACCGCTAAGAGAGTGGTTTCTGTGCTGAAGCCTCGACGGAAACCGGACTGCGAGGGATCCAAGATGCAGTTTGATTCCAGGTAGAGATTCAGCTGTTGATTAATCATGCTCTCAAGTGCTTTACCCAGAAGGGGGAGCAGCGATATCGGTCGATAATTGCTCAGCTCTAAAGAATTGGCCGTTGGCTTTTTTAGTATGGGATGGACAAAAGCTTCCTTCCAGGGGACCGGAATGTCTCCCTCTGAGATTGATAGATTAAAGATTTTCTCTACAGTAGGCGCTAGTGAACGAGACAAAAGTGCCATGACTCTAGGAGGGCAGAGGTCCACCGGAGAGCCCGATTTCGCGGACTCAAGCGATTCGAGAGTTTCAGCTAAAGTAATTGGTCTAAAACTTGTAAGGGTGCAGTCGGTCCGTACTAATTGACTGTCAGATAGAGGAAGGGTGGAAGCAAGGTGTAGAAATTTGGAATAAATAATTTCAATTTTTTCTTGAAAAAACCCGGCAAGTGAGTCGCATAGGTCCTGAGATTCTATGGACGGTTGCTTACATGCCGCTGGTGACACAAACTCGTTCACAATGTCAAATAGCACTTTAGGCGAGTTATTAGCGTTCTCAATTTGATTCGCTATGAACGTAATTCTTGCTGTCTTCAGATTAAAATGATAAGTTTTCTGTGAAAGTTTAAAAAGTGCTTTTGACTGGGGGGATTGACTTTGGCGCCAAAGTCTCTCTAAGCGTTTACAGGCAGATTTTTCCTGTCTTAGTTCGAACGTATACCACTGTGCTGAGCGACAGTTGAGCAAGGGTTTGGATTTCATTTTCATTGGAGCAATTAAGTCCAGAGTTCTCCCCAGTTCAGTAGTAAAGCTCGACAAGGCTTTGAAGACCTCCACTTCCTCAGCTATCGAGGGTGCCGAGAACTCTACCTCGAAAGCCTGGGGAGTTAGCTTTTTCCAGGGACGAAGAAGTCGCTGGACTCTACCAATGGGCTGTCCCATGGGTGCCGACAGGTAAGATGGACTCGTGAATTTAATCATAAAGTGGTCTGACCACGTGAGAGGCAGTGCAGTGTCGTACGTGTGGGTAGCGATATTCGTGAACAGTAAGTCCAGAGTATGCCCCCCCCTTGTGGGTGGCTCCTAGGATTTTTTGTGAAAGTCCCAAATGCGCCATGTCTGTAGTTCGTTTTTTCAGATCCGGGGATGCGTGTAATTCAGCATGGAAATTAAAATCACCTAATAATAAAAATGTACTAGAAGACAGGGCATGAATCGCTATACGGTCAACCAATCTGTCTGTAAAGTCCATCCTAGGGCCAGGTGGCCGGTAATTAGCGCTCCGGACCAGCTTTCCGATGGCGAAAAGATAACTTTAAAAAGACCCAGCTCACAGCTTTTATCAGAGAAGGTTTCCACCCAGGTAACTTTGAGATGTTTTTTAAAAGCTATGGCGATGCCACCCCCGGTTTTTCCCTCCCTATCCAACTGTATAAGACTGTAATTATCAGGGATAGCCAAATGTATCATTGGCAGATTAGCGGGATTCAGCCATGTTTCCGTCAAAAAGCATATCTCTGGGGCCTGGGAGTGTATCATGTCCCAGACTTCCAGCGGATGCCCAGCTATGGATCGAACGTTACATAAAATGTAGGATAGTCCTGGTAATGACGGCGTGCTAAGGTAATGATAGGAAGGGATCTCCCTTATTAGTAAGTTTTTTTGGAAGGAGCAGTTTCTGCAAGCTACCGGACCTTCAGTACAGTCAGGAAATTTTACTGGGCAGGCTAGTAGGTCAGCAAGTGGGGTAGATGCTGAGTGCAGTATGTTACGGAGTTCCGTAGAAGAGTACACTATGTTCCTCTGGGCATTTGTCTCAGGGTGTGCTCGAGCAGGGGTCATGGCGTCTGGGCTCTTCGGGGCTCGGACGGGCGCAGACGGGCTTACCTTAGGCGCACCTTCGGAGCGCCCAAGGAACGCCCGCGTCCGCTGCGCGGAGGAGTGCCCATCTACCTATGTACTGACGCCTAGCGCGTCACTGGGCGAAGCCGCCGCCCCCAGCGTCCTATCAGGGAGGTGGGCGTGGGGTGCACCGGCAGGCTCACAGCGAGGGGTAACTCCGCGCCTAATCGGCGAAGCAAATAGCAGCAAACCTCTAATCAGGTACGTGCAGTTTAAGAACTACAAAAGATTTGGTATACAAAATAAACAATTTTAAAAACATCAGCAGCATACACATTCACGCTCACAGCTTTTCGCCTCAGGAGTGTTCCTAGTAGGCGCCTACGCATCAGGAAGCTTCTTTTGTACTGACGCCTAGTGCGTCACAGGGCGAAGCCGCCGCCCCCAGCGTCCTATCAGGGAGGTGGGCGTGGGGTGCACCGGCAGGCTCACAGCGAGGGGTAACTCCGCGCCTAATCGGCGAAGCAAATCGCAGCAAACCTCTAATCAGGTATGTGCAGTTTAAGAACTACAAAAGATTCGGTATCCAAAATAAACAATTTTAACAACATCAGCAGCATACACAATTCACGCTCCCGGCTTTTCGCCTCAGGAGTGTTCCTAGTGATGATGTAAGTGTTCCATGGATGATGTAAGTTAGGCCGAGATTGTGGAACAGACTCGTTTGTATGCTGAACAGTATGTGAGGGACAACAGTGCCAGTCGTAGGACCCGCTCTAGAGCTACCCAGTCAACTACCACAAATGTGGAGGAGATGAAATGAATACGTTTTTGGGTTTAAGCTTTTTGATGGGCTTGATAAGGACCAGTCCCCATCTTCATATTGTTCTACCAGTCCCTTGATGGCAACAGCCATATTTCCTGCAATTATGAGTCGTGATCTGTATTTACTTTTGTTTTGGATGCTGCATTTTGTTCAGAAGGCTTCAGCATTGCCACAAGATCACCCTGTGACCATCTTTTTAAGATTCAGCCTGCCCTTGATCATTTTGTAGATCGATTTTCAGAGAGCTATACTCCAGGGAAAGAAATAGCTGTTGATGAGTCTTTGGTACTGGTCAAGGGCTGTTTGGTTTTTAGGCAGTACATTCCTAGCAAGAGGGCACGTTATGGAATTAGGATGTATAGGTTGTCTGAGAGTAGGACAAGATAGGTCTATAATTTCCGGGTGTACACTGGTAGGGATTCCACTATTGACCCCACCCTGGTTGTCCATCCACTATAGGAGTTTTAGTGAAAATTGTGTGGGAACTTGGTAGATGAATTTTTAACAAAGGTCACCATTTGTACCTAGATAACTTCTACACTGCTGTGCAATTGTTTAAGGAATTGTTCAAAGTGGACACTATTGTTTGTGGCACAATACGCTCCAACCATAAAGGTTACCCAAAAGAGCTGGTTAGCAAAAAGCTTCAGATGGGGCAGTGCAGTCAGTGCCTTGCGTAGTGATAAACTGCTACCTGTGAAATATGTGCACAGGAGGGATGTCTGCATGCTGACTACCATCCATGATGAAAGTTTGCACCTGTGACTGTTTGGGATCAGGTTGCTGAAGTGCGCCGACCGTGTGCACTGTAGACTACAATAAGCAAATGGGTGGAATAGATAGAGTAGATCAGAGGTTGAAACCTTACACTGCTGTTCGTAAGCGTTACATTTGGAATACGAAGTTGGCCATCCATCTCTTCAACTTAGTAACTTTAAATTTTTTGTGTTCAAGGAGTGCTCTCAACCATCAAAGATTGCTTTTGTTCAGTTTCAGGAGTCTGTGATAGGCAAGTGTTCTTAAGAGTTCGAGTGGTGGCGAATGTGGCTAGATTGAAAGAGCACCACTTTCCCGATTTAATTCCTCCCATGACCAAAAAAACAATCCCTGTACGAGATGTAGAGTGTTTGCGAAGAGGTATGCGAAAGGAGACTCTTAAGCAGTGTGCTGATTGGTCTTCTAATCCTGGGCTGTGTGCCCTCACATGTTTCACATTGTATCACATTCAAAAGAGTTTTTTGGAGCAAGCGTGAGTCTAATAATGAACTGCCTGGTCTGTATTGTTTTATATTTGTAGTTCAGTTTCACTGTTGGCATTAGAATGATGTATTTAGTTACCACTGTTGTGTTGGTAGTTATAGTTTTGTATCAAGTTCTAGTGGTTTGTGCGGGGGGCTGGCACTTGGCCGGTGGTCAGCGGTGGGGGGCTGGCGTTTGGCCGGTGGTCTGCGGTGGGGGGCTGGCGCTTGGCAGGCGGTCTGAGGTGTGGGGGGCTGGCACTTGGCCGGTGGTCTGCGGTGGGGGGCTGGCGCTTGGCAGGCGGTCTGAGGTGTGGAGAGCTGGCACTTGGCCAGCACTCTGCGGGTGGGGGGCTGGCGCTTAGCCAGCGCTCTGCGGAGGAAGGGTATGGCGCTCTGCGGGGAGGGCTGGAGCTTGACCGGCTCCCTGCGGTGGGGGGCTGGCGATTGACCGGCGGTCTGCGGGGGGGGCTGATGCTTAGCCAGCGGTCTGCGGGGGGGGGGGGGGGCTGGCGCTTGGCTGGCGGTCTGCGGGAGGCACTGGCACTTGGCCGGCGGTCTGCGGGAGTGGGCTGGCTCTTGGCCAGCGGTCTGCAGGGTGGCGGCTGACGCTTGGCTGGCGCTCTGCAGGGGGGGGGATGGCGCTTGGCCAGCGGGCTACAGGGGGGCTGGCGCTTGGCCGGTGGTCTGAGGGAGGGGCTGGCACTTGGCTGGCGGTCTGCAGGGGGGTTGGCGCGTGGCCGGCGGTCTGCAGGGGGGCTGGCGCTTGGCCGGCGGTCTGACAGTAGCGACTTGCTGCTGCTCATTACAGACGATGCTAGCCAAACGCCATTGCACACACTATAACAAACACCAGCCGGTGTGATTGCTGTGTCAGTCTTGTGGGCATATGAAAGTGATGGCCATCGAATGGTGCCATCTGTTGATGTGAATGTTGTAATGTGCTGGACCCGTGGCTGGTGGTGTGAATGGTCTTGTGTGTGTCACGTACAAAAGATGTGTGAATGGCCTGTAAAGAGGTTGGTGCCTTGCTGTGGCTTTACAGCTCATGAGCTGCAAGTCATTGGTTCAAGTTTTTAACCTTTTAATTATTACCAGTGCATTTCCTTTTTGTGAAATCTCGTTAATAAGATTTTATGCAATAAGGAATAGTTCGTTGTGAATTTATATTTCTCTTTTCTGTCTCTCTGCCAGCGTGTACATTGTCTACAATGTCTGCTGATGTGAGTGTTGTAATGTGCCCGGCCTGCGGCCGATGGTGTGAACGTGTGCGTCAAGTATGAAAGGTGTGTGAATGGCCTGTAAAGAGGTTGGTGACTTGACGTGGCATTACAGCTCACGGGCTGGGAGTCATTGCTTCAGGGTTTTAAACTTTTTTTTATTAATAGTGTATTTCCTATTTGTGAACTCTCTTGGTAATAAGATATACATTTCGAACCTTTCACTCACCCTCATGTCAAATCCAACCAGTACGTGTGTCTACTTGAGGAACAGATGAATAGGCAGTAATATTGGTCTTGTTGGTCTTTCTCTGCCAAGGTGTAGCTTGTCTCTAAGGAAAATCTACCAACTTTGTAAACTAAAAACAATGGGGAGTACTGGGTGGTGTGCCTCTAATAGATCCCAACAACTTTTCTAACCCTCAATGCCATGTAATCATCAAAAATGTTGCTATAGTCACACATTTTTATACTACGGTTAATGGGTTAGCAAAAATCTCCACAATACATTGCACTACCGAGGCGTGGAAGCAGTTAAGTCAAAGAACCGGCAAAATCCCATTGTATGCGAGGGCTTCACCGTTGACTAATCACCCAGCAATATCCGTCACGTTGGAACTCAGGTCGTTAAACTTACTAGAAAGGCAAAACTGTTGACAATTGGAGACCTGTTCCCAGACAAACTGTTTATAGAATAGGCAGCTGTGACTCAAGAGGACATAGCTCTCCGCTACATGCCTCTATCCATAGCCTATTTCCACAATGTCCAGAGGAACACGCAGCATTGGCAGTGCTGCGGACGCTTCCGACCACCCCAAATAGATGAAGCTCAGAAACCCAACCAGAGTCAAACAGAATGAGGTCCTAGATACACCCCTCACACAAGCAGTATGGGTGTTTTGCTTCACACAAACAGGGGAACTCACCTCAAATGTGAACTTATGTATTATTCATTTTAAATACCTCCATCAAACGTATTACACACCACTGCGACTTAGAATGTATGGCCTTAGAGAAAACGATAATTGTCACAGGTGTGGCTCCCCGGGGGCAGACTTCCTACATCTGGTGTGGAGCTGCCCCAGGATATTCTAATTCTGGGAACAGGTAACACAAGTCCTTGCTGAGATTGTACCCCAAGAATTTACTTACTGGGATATGTGCAAACACTGAACCGGATTGTCGTAAGCTTGTAGTGGTCAGTCCGTAAGAGAGGTGTTGCAAAACACTGGGAACAGCGGGTTTACCCTAAGATGGAGGGATGGTAAAGGGATATTGCATGCTGTTGAGACCAACTGAGCATATATGCGGAGGAACTGCCTGATGCGTCTAAACCAAAGGATTATTTGGCACCAATGACAGAATATCTGCTTGCAAGGCAGGAAAGTCCCCCTGATCACATGTAAAGGATATTGCGCTGTATAGTGGTTGAAAGAAAATGGCTCTTTTCTCTCTCCTCCTAGCTTTCTGGCTTGGTGTAAAACATATTGACCGCATGGCAAGATTGCAATGAATGTATTAGGATATGTGGGCAACTATTAGTGTTGTTTTTTTATTATGAGTTTATTTGAAATGCAATATAAAAAATGTTTTAAAAAGTCACACATTTTCCCTGCATTACTCCGGCCTTAATCTGCTGGTATCAGAAAAACCACAATTTTCCTACCACCAAGCGTTGCCCCAGGTCTCCCAATAAAATTGGTAGGCCACTTGAGGAGTCCCAGAATTTATGATATTGGCTTGAGAGTATAGGCGCACACTAGTGAATAAGAAAGAGGTGTGATACCTCTGGCGCGAAGAGGACGACCTCAGTGTGAATCACTCGGATTTAGGAGTGTGCATCAGAAATTGTATATGTTAGGGTTCTGTATAGGTTGTATATATATTGTGTATATGTATTATATTATATTGATGTTGTTACAATGATTTGTGTCTGTTCATGTTATATGTATATTATGTCTGATGTCTTTGTTTTTTTTAAATACTGAAAATATCAGGGTATTTGATGGTACCTGGATTGAAAATAAATGAGTGACTGATCCCTCCATACCGTTCTTTTTTTGTACATCTTTGATGTTTTTTGCCCAGGCGTAGGAGGGTCATTTGAGCATACCCCCTCTTAACTTTATAATTTTTTCACTTGTGTGGGTAGGGCAAGTGCCCACGACAGGGAAGGGTCCAAAACATATTGAGGAGACATCAAAATTATCTACTAATGAAGGAATGAAATTAGGTTTATAAAGAACGCACATACCAGAGGGTGTCGTAGTGCTAAAGGAAAAAAGTGAAAATAGAAGATAGTAGGAGGAGCGGACAGAAAGGACGCAGTGAGACTACCACAGTAGTGGAATAAGCTGCTGCTAAACAGCCATGTTTTCAGCTGCTTCCTAAATTGCATTAGAGAGGACTGACATCGCAGCGTGAGAGGAAGTAAGTTCCACCATTTACCTGCACAGATACAAAAGGCCATACACCCCCCCCCCTCCATCTTGCTTTGTTTAATCTTGAAATGAGGGCGAAGTGTAAGGAACTGGATCTAAGCCTCCTACTTGCCTTATACCAGGAGAAATGATCTTGTAAATACTTTGGGCCGATCCGATGAAGGGCCTAGGAACTATGCACCTTAAAGATACTCCTTTTTAGGTCGAGGCCTAGCGTAACACTGCGCAGTAGTGTTTGCGCAGCCGAGATTTAATGCTTTGGAGAAGAGAGCCTAAACCCGCCCCTCTTCTCCATTGGCTGGCTTCCTAAACGGAGGTCAGCCATTGGAGCGCCGCCGCTTGCTGAATCCTTCGTGCAGGGCTGTTACCGACCACAGGCGCCTCCATCCTTCCGGGCCCAGACTGCTGACTGTTGGTAGGCTGCAAAACAGGATATGGGAAACTGTATGGCAGAGTAGCAGTCACAGCGGTGTCAGGTGACATCCCCGGGATAAGCAGTGTCAACCCCGATTCCGCATTACAAGGGGATTCTTTGTGTTCGGGGGTCGGCAGGAGCCAAACCGGTATAAGGGCGGTGACCGGGAGGAATACTCCAACGGGCCAAGTATGTTTTGAGCTGTGATGCTTATCGCAGCCCCTGCTCCACAACACAATACAGTTAAAGCAGAAACCTATTATACTTAAAATAAAAAGGGACTCGCAAGTTATTCCCTCCTCCAAACACTAACACTTAACCGAGCCATGGGGGGGGGAGGGGGTGTTGCAAGGGTCAGCTTCGACAGACTTCGGGGGAAAATGGAGGATTCGTAGGCGGATATTGCGCAATAAAAGATCAGCACAGGCCGTCGTGAGTAATATGTTGGTAGAACATTTGGAGGGATTAGAGGGGTGGGGAGTGAGTTAAAATCAATCGGCGAAAAGTTGAAACATTCGCTGTGTGAGAATGTATTCTATGTGTGCGTTTGTGTATACCTCCCTTTCAGACTGAAGGGGTTGTTAGCAGATGAGATGAACGGTAGAGAATGCAAACGATCGTTAAGGGAAACCTTAAGTGCTGCGAAGTGAAACACAGACGTAAATACCGCACTGCGTGTATGAGGCCCGTAGGAGAACAGATGACATAGCTGTACAATGTTCTGTTTGCTCATGTGTGACATTTCCAGGATTCAGTGTGCTTATGTTTGACTTTTCTGTTCAGTGTGACTGACACTGAGTTACGCTATCACGGGTAGAACAAAACAGTTCTAGCCATGTCAAGACATAATATAAGAAGTACTACTTTAAAATTAAATTATTTTGAAATACTCTTAAAACACGCAGGGTTTATGCAGGCTTACCCTACTGTTATCTATCTATACTAATATAATAAAGAGAGAGCCCAAACCTTTGAGGCGGGTAATCTCAGGAACCACAGCACCAATCACAACACCCAATACAACGTTGGAAAGGGCAGTTGCAGCAGAAGGATATAGGCTATGCAGACGCCAACCATATACATTTAAAAGGTAAAAGAACCATGCCAGCAAAGTAGTCCCTTGTGGGCGTGTCTGCGTTGTGCTGTGGGCGTGTGCTGGGGGCGTGTGGTACATTCCGCCCTTCATGCCATTGCTCATATTGTGTGCTGGGGGCGTGTGCGGGCCACGGGATTACGGAGAAAGAAAGCGAGCGTTGTGCCCAATATTTCATTGTTTTTTCTTCCCAGGTGCTGTACATTCCAGCTCCGGGTGTCCACCCTGCTCCCTTTAAATACCCTTGTACCCCATAATCATAACCCACCCTTACTCCTTAAAATACCCCAACACCCTTAAACACTAACCCATCTTAACCCTATAAATATACCCTGTACCTCAAAACCCTAACCTATCCCTAAACCCTAAAAATACCCCTGTCCTCCAAAACCCAAACCTACTCCTGAACCCTAAAATACCCCTGGACCCCAAAACCCAAACCTAGCCCTGAACCCTTAAAATACCCCTGTACCCCAAAACCCAAACCTACCCCTGACCCCTAAAGATACCCCTTTCTTCCAAAACCCAAACCTAGCCCTGAACCACAAAAATAACCCTGTACCCCAAAACCCAAACCTACCCCATAACCCTAAAATACCCCTGTACCCCAAAACCCAAACCTAGCCATGAACCCTAAAAATACCCCTGTACCCCAAAATCCAAATCTAGCCCTGAACCCTTAAAATACCCCTGTACCCCAAAACCCAAACCTACCCCTGAACCCTAAAAATACCCCTACACCCCAAAACCCAAACCTAGCACTGAACCCTAAAAATACCCCTGTACCCCAAAACCCATACCTATCCCTAAACCCTAAAACTACCCCGTCCAACATAACCCAAAACTATATCTGAACCCTGAAAATACCCAAACACCCCAAAACATATACCTCAGTACCCCAAAACATATAGCCCTATACCCATACTTACCTTATCCAAACATTAAAAAAAACACACTTTTACCATTCATGCATTTACAACGAATTTCGTTGTAAATGTATGCGTGGTAAAAGCATATCAAATGTAATGCCATGCGTTATAATGGCATTGTAGAGTCATGGTACTTTCGTAATGAAAGTATGCGGAGTGATGGTATGCGAAAAGAAAGTTGCGGAGTAATGGGTGTTTACCCTCCCCCAGTAAGTACATTGGTGGCATGACGGCCTACATCTCCAGCTACATACTCATATTTTTTCACTACTGATTTGAAAAATGCACAGGTCTCTCATTGATGGCCAGCACGACATACACTTTTAGACACACCTCCCGCCACAAGTTCTAGAATTGCGAACTTTAGAGCTGGGGAGCTACGTTTGAATCTCAGAATCAGCTCAACATCCTGTGATTCCAGGCAAATCGCTTTGTCTCCCCGTGCCTACCACAAATGAATGTGTTCTTCTGTAATGTAAATTGTGCTCATGCCATGTTGTCGAGTTCGCGCTATAGAATATTGCAAGGAAAAATAAAGTAGGGAAACTCAAGTTCACACATTACTGAACGCGCACTCTTAAGTGCATCAGCAGTGCACTGTGAATCGGAGCGTTTCACAGGCCTGTCACAGATAAGAAATGCTATCAAAACGAAATCCTACAAAACAATATACTACTGGCCGGCAGCAATTCATACCCAGCTAGAGGGAGATAAGAAAATGAAACTCAGGAAAATTTCAGTGAAGGGAGCTTGTCAGGCTTTTCCCCCAGATCCCTTTGCTTGTAGACGGCACCCATCATTTTCATAAATGTTCTTCCTACAGGTTCGTGGTCCGTTTTTTGTGCCTCTGTGCCCTGTTCGTGGTCTGGTTTTCGTGCCTCTGTGCCTCTGTTCCCTGCTTGTGCCTCTGTTCCCTGCTTGTGCCTCTGTTCCCTGCTTGTGCCTCTGTTCCCTGCTTGTAATCCGTTTTTTGTGCCTCTGTTCCCTGCTTGTGCCTCTGTTCCCTGCTTGTGATCCGTTTTTTTGTGCCTCTGTTCCGGCTTGTGATCCGTTTTTAGGTTTCGCCTATTACCATTCGCTTGTTTTTTGTGCCTCTGTTCCCGGCTTGTGATCAATGTTCCCTGCTTGTAATACCTGGTCGTGCCGCTGTTCCCTGCTTGTGCCTCTGATCCCTGCTTGTGATCCGGGTTTTTTGTGCCTCTGTTCCCTGCTTGTGCCTCTGTTCCCTGCTTGTGATCCGGGTTATTTTGTGCCTCTGTTCCCTGCTTGTGCCTCTGTTCCCTGCTGGTGATCAGTTTTTTTTGTGCCTCTGTTCCCCGTTTGTGCCTCTGTTCCCTGCTTGTGATCCGTTTTTTTGTGCCTCTGTTCCCTGCTTGTGATCTGTTTTTTTGTGTGCCTCTGTTCCGGCTTGTGATCCAGTTTTTTTTGTGCCTCTGTTCCAGGGGTACTCATAGTACGGCCCGCGGGCCGGTGGCGGCCCGGCAAGCCTTCCTTGGCGGCCCGCCGGACCTTGCAGACATGTACCAATTTAAAAAAAAAAATTCAAGAGTTTTAGTAAACACCGGAGGTTGATGCAGCCTGACTCGGAGAGGCTCTGCTCTAGGGGGGCTGGGAAATTCCAGCCATAGAGTGGAGCTGCAGGGGCCTCAGAAGAGGTGAAACAGAACAAAGCCTCATTAACGATTTAATGGTCTTTTAAAGACCTGTGAAGTGCTCCTGCTGTGTGCGCGCCAGGCAAGCTGACTCATCCCGGGCTGCCACAGAAGAGGGGGGGGGGATTGGGGGGGATTGTTGGACAATTACAGTGATCAGGATAAACCCCGTGACTGATTGAACCGAGCCACTTGGAGATCACTCTGCGCAGCCTCGAGTAGCGTTTGTTTTATCGACACTGAAGGGATGAAAGTCTGAATCAGCCCAGCCTTATTTGGAATCTTTGCCCTCCGGATTACACCTGATCTCTGCTGCAGTGGTCCAGCCAGCTCTCGTGCACCCTCTACATTAGGGAGTCACTAATAATGAGCTGCAGATTTTGGGAAGGCTGGGGAAGGTGGTTCGATGTGTGCAGCAAATAGCTCTTGCTTTTCGTGATATTTCTAATAGAATTAATACACCTTGCCTAGACAGAGATAGGGAGACAGAGATTAAGAGAGAGGGTGAGGGAGGGAGAGACAGAGGGAGGGAGAGTCAGGGGAGGTTGAGGGAGTGAGAGAGTCAGGGGAGAGCGAGGGAGGGAGTGAGAGAGGGAGGGGGAGAGTCAGGGGAGGGAGAGACAGAGGGAGGGAGAGACAGAGGGAGGGAGAGACAGAGGGAGGTTGAGGAAGGGAGAGTGAGGGCGAGAGAGGGAGAGTCAGGGAAGGGAGACAGAGGGAGAGCCAGGGGAGGGAGAGAGAGGGAGAGTCAGGGGAGAGGGAGGGAGGGGGGGGAGAGCCAGGGCAGGGTGAGGGAGAGGGAGAGTCAGAGTCAGAGGAGGGCGAGGGAGGGAGAGACAGAGGGAGGGAGGGAGAGTGAGGGGAGGGCGAGGGAGGGAGAGACAGAGGGAGGGAGAGTGAGGGGAGGGCGAGGGAGGGAGAGACAGAGGGAGGGAGTGTGAGGGGAGGGAGGGAGAGTCAGGGGAGGGAGGGGGAGGGAGAGTCAGGGGAGAGGGAGGGAGAGTCAGGGGAGAGGGAGGGAGGGAGAGCCAGGGCAGGGTGAGGGAGAGGGAGAGTGAGAGTCAGGGGAGGGCGAGGGAGGGAGAGACAGAGGGAGAGTGAGGAGAGGGCGAGGGTGGGAGAGACGGAGGGAGTGTGAGGGGAGGGCGAGGGAGGGAGAGACAGAGGAAGGGAGTGTGAGGGGAGGGAGGAAGAGAGTCCGGGGAGGGAGAGAGAGTCAGGTGAAGGCGAGGGAGAGAGGGTGAGTCAGGGGAAGGCGAGGGAGGGAAAGAGTCGGGGAGGGAGAGAGAGGAAGAGACAGGGGAGGGGAGGGAGGCAGGCAGAGGCATAAGGAGGGAGGGAGACGGAGGGAGGGAGGGAGAAAGAGGGTGAGAGGGAGAGAGAGAGGAAGACAGGGAGAGAGAGGGAGGGAGACCGTTAGAGAAAGGGAGGGAGACAGTTAGAGAAAGGGAGAGAAAGGGAGACGGAGAGAGGGAGGGAGACAAAGAAAGGGAGGGAGACCAAGAGAGGGAGGGATACAGAGGGAGGGAGACAGAGAGAGGGAGGGAGATGGAGGGAGGGAGGGAGGGAGGGAGGAAGTGGGAGTGAGGGAGAGAGAGAGAGGGAGAGAAAAAGAGAGGGAGGGAGAAAAAGAGAGGGATGGAGAGAAAGAGAGTGAGGGAGACAGAGAGGTGAGGTAGAGAAAGAGAGAGGGAGGAAGACAGAGGGAGGGAGGGAGACAGAGATAGAGAGTGAGGGAGACGGAGAGAGTGAGGGAGACGGAGAGAGTGAGGGAGACGGAGAGAGTGAGGGAGACAGAGAGAGTGAGGGAGACAGAGAGAGTGAGGGAGACAGAGGGAGTGAGGGAGACAGAGGGAGTGAGGGAGACAGAGGGAGTGAGGGAGACAGAGGGAGTGAGGGAGACGAGAGAGGGAGGGACGGAGAGAGAGTGAGAGGGAGGTAGAGAAATAGAGAGAGGGAGGGAGGAAGAGAAAGAGAGAGAGGGAGGGAGACAGAGAGAGAGATGTGTGTATGCTCGGTCTGGTGGCTCAGTGGACAAAGACATCCGCTGCCAGGGCCTGTGTTCAACCTCATGGTCACAGGTTTTTTTTGTTGTCTCTAGCCCCGCCCCCTCTCTCACTGACCACGCCCCCACCGGTGCGGCCCTCGGCCACAAACTACACTGTAAATTTGGCCCCTTAGAGAAAGTTTGTGAGTACCCATGCTCTGTTCCCTGCTTGTGATCAATGTTCCCTGCTTGTAATACCGGTTCATGCCTCTGTTCCCTGCTTGTGATCCGGTTTTTCGTGCCTCTGTGCCCTACGGCGTTACTGGGCAGAGAGGTGTGTGTGGCTCTCGGTGTGTATGGGGCTCTCTGTGTGGGTGCGTGTGGCTGTATGTGTGTGGGTGGGTGCGTGTGGCTCTGTGTGTGTGTGGCTCTGTGTTGGTGGCTCTGTGTGAATGACTCAGTGTGTGTGTCTCTGTATGTGTGTGTGAGTGGCTTTGTGTGTGTTGCTGTGTGTGTGTGCAAATGCAATAGGTCTCGCATTTGCGAGCGATTAAGCTATTGGCATTCTAAATGACAATGCCATTTATTTAGGTTTTAAAAACAAAAACATAAATAAAAATAATGTCATGAGCAATGCCAATACCTCTAACTTTAACAATGCTGAGACCATTGCATTGTAAATGCTTGTTATCACTGGGAGCCAGTGAAGCTTCTGCAATGATTCAGACATAGGTCTAAATTTAGGACTTTTTAGCAGCAGTCGCACTGCTGCATTTTGCAGAGCCTGCAGCTTCTTTATCACAGATTTCTGGGCACCCAGATACAGAGCATTACAATAGTCCAACTTAGAGAAAATAAGAGCTGATATAACAGCCTGATTTTACAAAGGGGCACCTGCGTTTTGGGTCTTAGGCCCTGCTGCCATCTAGGAAAATCTACCAAACCCACACATTTCAGAAAACTAGACACCCAGGGGAGTTCAGGGAGGTGTGACTTGCGTGGATCCCCCAAAGGTTTCCTATCAAAAATCCCCTGCAAACCTCAAATGTAGCTGAAAATAAATATCACCTTTTCCTCACATTTCTGTGTGGGATCACCGTGCCGGCATAAATGTCCTACCACAAAACGTTTCCTATGGTGTCCTGATAAAAAGGATACCTGTATTTTAGCTAATTTCTGGGTCCCCTCCAAGGGAATCCACAAACCCTGGGAACCTTAAGAATTCTCAGAGTGTTACAAAATAAGGATGTTAATTTGACATGGATACCTTGTGTGGACAAAAAGTTACAGGGGCCTAAGGGCAAACTATCCCAAATAGCCAATAAATGACTGAGCATGGGGGGGGGGGGGGAGGGGGGGCAGAGCCCTAGCAGCAAAGGGGTTAAATCTTTTATCTTAGCCAGGCCAAGAAACTATTCTTGCAGCACTGTTTTGTTTAGGAAAATTAGTTGTATCTGGCATGCTCAAAACAATGCCTCGTTTCCCTGAACTTGCCATTCCTTCGTTCCCTAAACTGATTTTAAATCAACCGCGTCCCTCCAAAAGTCTAACCCTTGTGTAGACAGCTGGAAAAGAAAAGATTTGGAATTTATCAGCCTTCTGTTAGTAAACATAGTTTTCTTTGCTGGCGTGAGCCTATAATAATATAACTTAAGATCTGTGGTATCATGACCAGAAAAATGTGCAAACATGTTTGAGCAAGGGGGTGTTCCCATTGCATGTAATTAAGTACATAGATTACTTGCTTTATGCAGGAAATGATGACCAAAGTGTTGAAAGCAGAATACTTCCTCAAAATTAGTTATTTCTTCATACATGTCCTCAGAACTGAAAAATATGGAATAGCCTAGATCTTCTAGCATTTCCTACACTGTATCACTGTCCCAATCATCGAAGACATTACTAGGGGTGATATCATTTAAAGAAATGCGAAATACATATGGTATTCCCAGAAGTTCAGTTGGTCCAAATATAGCATAAAATACCTGATCCCAAACAATTCCATCGGGAACTGGAACAGCAGAGATGTTTACCAGGGAAAGGTCTCTTCGCATTTTGGGTGATGAAGAATGGAGTGTTAAACAAAGTTCAATAACTGTACAGCAGAGAGTTCTGGGAGATGGAGTCCATTCAGAAGCAAGAAAAAGACCGTCACAAAATCAATCAACAGGACGAAGGAAAGTAATGAAATTCTAATCAACAGGTATAGCCATGGAGGAACAAATTAAGTCTTCATCAGCCAAAAGAAGAATATACGCAATCTACCTCGGAGAGGTAGAATTGCGAGTGGTAGTGGCTTTGATGAAGCTGACAAGAAGTCAAAGTTAAAGTAGCCAGAGGCTGTTTGATCTATTTTTGGCAGCTCTGGAGCCTGTGTGGAACTTGGAGTTGACTCTAATTGTGATACATTGATTTAGACACCATCTGGGTCGGGTTTCTGAATTGAAATTCCTGGTCTACTAAAGGGATACACTTGCTGTCGCATTTAGGCCCCAAAAATAACTCACCATCCTACAGATCCGATTTAACCTAGATGGCATAGACTTCCACAATGTACTTAAATTCTGTATGGCTAAAGCCAACCCGCTTTCCCAGAACCCTTTCCTTCCTAATTTGATTGCCATTACCAACGGAAGAAGCCACCAGGTTTCCAAATACTACAAACATTTACAACCAAACAACAAAAGCCTAAACCTGGGTACACATAAAAAATGGGGCCAAGAAACTCCTATATCCCCAGAGAATTGGAACTTAATTTTGAAAAGAAAAAAAGACAAGCATTTACAATGCAATAGGTCTCGCAGCATTAAAGTTTGAGTTATTGGCATTGTGTATGACAATGCCAATAGCTATAACATTTGCAAATGTGACACCTATAGCATTTGTAATGCAATATGAGTTGTATTTACATGACTTAGATGTATTGATATTAGAAATAACAATGGCTTTTCATTTTTTTAATACTTAAATAAAAGTTATTGTAATTGAGTTGGTGGAAGGGTGAAGTGGGTCGTGTCCCCGAGTGATGTGGTGGTGTCCCGAGTGATGTGGTGGTGTCCCCGAGTGATGCCCCTGAGTGATGTGGTGGTGTCCCCGAGTGATGTGGTGGTGCCCCTGAGTGATGTGGTGGTGACCCAGAGTGGTGTGGTGGTGTCCCTGAGTGAAGTGGTGGTGTCCCCGAGTGAAGTGGTGGTGTCCCCGAGTGAAGTGGTGGTGTCCCCGAGTGAAGTGGTGGTGTCCCCGAGTGAAGTGGTGGTGTCCCCGAGTGAAGTGGTGGTGTCCCCGAGTGAAGTGGTGGTGTTCCCGAGTGAAGTGGTGGTGTCCCCGAGTGAAGTGGTGGTGTCCCCGAGTGAAGTGGTGGTGTCCCCGAGTGAAGTGGTGGTGTCCCCGAGTGAAGTGGTGGTGTCCCCGAGCGATGTGGTGGTGTCCCCGAGCGATGTGGTGGTGTCCCCGAGTGATGTGGTGGTGTCCCCGAGTGATGTGGTGGTGTCCCCGAGTGATGTGGTGGTGGTGTCCCCGAGTGATGTGGTGGTGGTGTCCCCGAGTGATGTGGTGGTGTCCACGAGTGATGTGGTGGTGTCCACGAGTGATGTGGTGGTGTCCACGAGTGAAGTGGTGGTGTCCACGAGTGAAGTGGTGGTGTCCACGAGTGAAGTGGTGGTGTCCCCGAGTGATGTGGCGGTGTTCCCGAGTGATGTGGCGGTGTCCCCAGAGTGATGTGGCGGTGTTCCCGAGTGATGTGGTGGTGTCCCCAGAGTGATGTGGTGGTGTCCCTGAGTGATGTGGTGGTGTCCCTGAGTGATGTGGTGGTGTCCCTGAGTGATGTGGTGGTGTCCCTGAGTGATGTGGGGGTGTCCCCGAGTGATGTGGTGGTGTCCCCGAGTGATGTGGTGGTGCCCCCAGAGTGATGTGGTGGTGCCCCCAGAGTGATGTGGCGGTGCCCCTGAGTGATGTGGCGGTGCCCCTGAGTGATGTGGCGGTGCCCCTGAGTGATGTGGTGCATGGCAGTGGTGGTGTCCGTGTGTGCATGGCAGTGGTGGTGTCCGTGTCAGTTCTGTATGTTTGGACTGCAGCACTGACTTTAGCACAGTGACCACATCTGATAAGGTTTGCATTATGGACCCTACAGAAAACAGATACATTGTGGAGACAGTACACATACAGCACGTCGAAGCAAGTCCAACATCAGTTTACTTCTGAAGGAGTATACCATCCTTAGGGATGTCTTTACCCTTTTGCATCTTCTATAATTTGAGCTGGAGACAAGCTCTCAGAGGAAGCCACTTGGCGAACTGTTTCAGCACTTCAAATAGCCCCCCACATGTGAAATTAAACCTACCAAGCGCCAGGAGGCCATTCAAAACATACACACTGAAAGAAAAGATAGCATGAGTGTGCAACCACACCAGATGACGCCTAACTCCTAGAGTTGGGTGACACAGTTCGAGTCTGTGGGGGATGAGGACTAACCTTTGAATGTAATCTTCTCCAAAGGAAGGGCAGACCAAAACTTTAAATTGAGACGTGGAAGCAACAACGCAAGTTAACCGGGGTCCAGCGGGAAGCTGCTAGGGGCCGTAGGTAGGAATGTTATGTCTTTGAGATAACCATTAACTATGGGTAAGGTTCATTAAGGTTGGTGCTGTCGGTCTCTAGGACAGGTCTGTGGGGTGGAAGTCAATCTGTCAGAGGGTGGTTGCCGGCTGTGGAAGGGGCTCTGTCTGTGAGCAGGTGCCATCTCCCTGTGAGCAGGGATGTCGGTGAGGGTACATGTGAGGCGAGGCCTGTAGTGAGGGACGGGGTCCGGTGTGGCAGGAGTGATGCGTCTGGGTATCTTTGGTGAGACAGGAGTGATTGCAGTCTGCGAAGGTGTTCGGGGACATGTCTGTGGTGCGGCAGCTGTCAGTTGGGACAATACCCGTGCTGGTACATTGGTGCTGCGGAGTGGTGCTATCTTTGGAAGAGATTTGTTGTCTGAGAGGGGAGGCTGCTGTTTGTTTGGGGTCCTGGTGGTGGTGTCTGTGCTGTGGGACAGTCTATCTATGGACAGTCGCTGTCTGCAAGAGACTGCTGCCAGAGGCGGACAGGGCGGCTGTCTGCAGCAAAGAGGGTGCTTCTTGCACCCCATGTATTCACTTTGTCCGGCAAGGCAAGCCAGTTAAGTACTGTGTATAGTTTATATAGGAGTGTCTTGGCTGGGTTCTGCGGGCTTACTGCAGGTCGGGGTGGGGGGCAGTTGTATAGGAAGAGGTTGGGTTCGGGGAGACATTTGAGTTCTGCTCGTATAACTGGTCTGCTATAAACACAAACATAAATATTCAGTAGAGTGTACATTTCTTATACTTTTTAACGATTGACAACAGTAAATATGACACTTTACAGCGAGCGGACAGCGCTTGAAATAGAAATTTAGAAGTGCTGGTACGAACTATTTAGAGTATCGGTTTTCTCACGAGAAGTGCCGGTACTCTCCCATTAAATGTATTCCAGCAGTGCGGAAAAGTGCAGGTACGCTCCCTTTCAAATCCGGTACTCAGTACTGCCCCACTGAGAAAAACTACCACTGTCTTCCACTACAACCCAATTGTTGCCCGCTATAAACACCTGGATGCGGCTCAATTTAAATGGACTGATCTACAATAAAAATCACTACTATGCATCACGCCGTGATACTGAATGCGCATCAGTGCCAACTTTTAATGGGTTTTCTTAAGTAGAAATCCCATTGGAAGTTTGCTTGTCATTGTGTGCTTACTTACTAATGCTTGTGCACCACTGGCCCTGCCAATAAGTCTATCTCACTTCTAAAGTTGCGACCTACTGGCAGGGCCACTGGAATTACGCTATTGTACAGCTGTGGAGTTTTCCACATTATTGTAGATTTGCCACATAATTAATCAACTGATGAATAATTTGCAGATTGGTAACAAAGAACAAAATAATTCTAGCTCGTACAGATTAAGTTACTAAAAATGCAGAGACGTATGTTGCCATGCAGTAGAAGGCCCTTTGCAAATGTTGACTGGTCAAATTTCTGCTCCTTCGTGCTATATTTGGGTGCTAAACTGGTACTAATGAGGTGCACATAGTGCCTAGACAGTTTTAATAAGTGTACGCCACATAATTTGCCATTTTGCCACATAATTTAATCAACCCCGGCATATAATTTTGCCCAACCCTGCCACATAAATGCAGTGGCCCTGCTTACTGGCTTTGCAAATGCTTCTTAAACACTGGACCATGATCAAGCACATTGTTATTGAATGAACTCACAGCGAGCAAACTTACCCTAACGTTTTCAGCGCAGGAACGTTTTGGAACTATATACACGTAAGTTTCTGGAACCGTATTTAAAGACGAAACAGAAAAATGTTACATCTAGCAGCAAGTGAATCTTAAGTGAGGTATACAATAAACAGAGGTGTTTGCATCCCCCAGATGTGGCCTAAAGAGGTCAATGACAGTGGCTCAATAGGACACAGGAAATCCTTTGAACACCTGCCATTACTAATGTCGCTGACAATGTCTAATGCGCACGCTTTGCCATGAGCAATCAATCCTGTTACTGTATGTGAAGTTATTATACTTCACAATAGTTGCGATATACTCGTGAAACTCATGACAGCAAAATTCCAAGCTATGTTCTGGATGAAGCAAGGCTGAAGCAGATTCCACAATCAATAATCGAGGACACTTACTAAGCTCGTTCTCCGACTTGACAGTAAATGAAGATGGAAGTGCCCCCGGAATCCCGCCGCGGCCGCCCCGGAAGTCAGGCACGGTCGCCTGTGACGGGGGCGGGGCCACGCCCAGACCGGAAGAGGAGGCAGGCGGAGTCAATGCGTCTCGCGGTCTGGGGCTCCTGTGAGCGGTGTGGAGCCCCGGGGCTGCGCTAGCAGGAGGTTGGGCGCCGCGTGCTGAGTGAAGAGTCCCCGACATTGGCCAGGTAAGTTCCAAAAGGCTGGGGGGGCTTGGTGCACTTGTGTGTGTGTGTGTGCGTGCATGCTTGTGTGTGTATGTATGTGTGCGACGGTGACGGCGGGGGAGGGGGGGCCTCGGTGCACTTGTGTGTGTGTGCGTGCGCGCATGTGTGTATGTGTCAGGGGGGGGTGTCTCTGTATGTATGTATGTGCGTGCGTGCATGGGCGCTTGTGTGTGTGTATGCGCATGCGTGTGTGGTGCTTGAGCTTCCCAGGAGACAGCGCCTGGCCACAGCGCGCGTTCCAGTTTCAAATCAGCTCCAAGGCGATGCGCGCGGCCGGGGCTGTCTCCTGGGAAGCACAGTCGCTAACAATAGATCTCTAGCGAGACACAGCGCTGACGCGCTGTGTTTTCGCTACGAGACCTAAAAACCAGTAATTTTGCATAAAATAGTACCAGCACTCTCTCGGAACAAGTTCTGCCTTCTATGTAGAGATTTTTTGACACCCTCTCGTTTACATAAAGTTGGTCTGAGAGATGACCTAATCTGCTGCAATTGCAGTAAAAAAACCTGGAGACTTATCACACTTACTCCTTTTCCTGCAGTGCCATCAAGCCTTTTTGGGACAGTGTGTCTAAGTTTCTTTTGTCCCTGTTTGGTTTTCAGATTAAAAGCGAGTTCCAAACTATCTTTATGGCATTTCTTGATTCTCACCGATCTTCCAATAATGATGCCTGGCTTCTAAATATCCGATTAGTAGCAGCTTGCAGGACCATCCTTACCATTTGGAAAACACGGCAGCCACCTCATTTAAATCCTGGTTGAACTGAACTGCACATCTTAGGGGCACTGACAACATAGTCTTACAACATTTCCCCTGGAAACTACAACATATGGTCTTGTGGGGGAATCTAGATACCTTTGTTAACAATAAACCGCCATGAACCTTCCTCTTCGATTCACTACTTATTCCTTACTTCTCCTGTCGACCACATTTCACTAGCTCACACAAAAACAATACAATGCGTTCTCTCTATGATCCTGCAACATAGCAAATTTGTGAGCCAGTGTCTGCATATGCCATTTTTATACAAGTGCCTTTAACCATTTTCCCATGGAACTGTTTCTTATCATTAAATTACCATATTTAGTATTTGTAGGTCTCATGTCTGGATCCTTTTTTGGTATTGGTTATATTACAGTCACTGTTAATTAATATTTGTTTTATTATATTCCAATCCTACTGTAGCCAATGAGG